>NC_059474.1:67104373-68353123 GCF_018139145.2 Gymnogyps californianus
AGACAAACATAGGAATATATTTTATGTGAATATGTGTGAAATGCAAGGACATTTATAAAATATGTAGTAAAATGCTAAGGACTTATTTATTGTCTTCTTAAAAGGCAAACAAAAAACCAAGGACAGTCACTGTTAGCTTACTCAAAACCTATTGAAGATTAAGGGAGGTTTGCAGAGTACAGTATTACATTCAAATTCTTAATATTGAAAAAGAGGCTGGCTGTGCTTATACTTTAAAAATTGGAACATATGAGAAAATTAAGTAATTACTTTTTAAAGCTTTAATACTAACTGTGATTTTGTCTCTATAACTATTTTGATAAGAGGAATATAATACACTCAAATGTAAAATAAAAAAGCTTGTAACTATGAAAAAAGAGGAGAAAATAAATAGCATTCCAGGCATGCAAGGAATAGTGAAAAGAGTGCTACATTCCTGATGCTGCTTTAAATGCAAGATCATCAGCTGTAAAAATAAAAACACAAAGTTCTGAGCAGTGCATAGGATAATTTGGGACGTGTTTTTCCATTACTTTGTTAAAAATATCTAGTTACTTTAATTATACCCAAATCTTCTCCTAATGATATGAATAAATCTCTTACACGTTAGGCATCCCCCCCAGTCCTGAAATGTACTTTCATAGTAGTGATCTGTCTCTCTTGAGCCTCGCTGCATTACCTCATAACCATCCTTTCCATGTTCGTTTTAATTTTGCTACAGTCACAGGAAGGAATGAGGTTTGTGCTTTAGTGTGTTGGAGAGCAATTTTTGAAGATGTAATTAACAAATGTGATTAATATACTCACGGATATCTAAAGCAGATCTGCAACTGAGTATTTTGCTAGGAATAACGTATTGTTATCCTTGGAAACAGGGAAGGATGCTCAGAAAAAGACATAGGTCTCAGCTCACATCTTTGTGGGGATGGTACAGCGTGTGCAGTCCGTGGAAGTTTGCTCTAAGATAAGCCCCTAGAAATGGCAGACTGACCTTCTGTAGTGTAGTGGGCACAAAACCTGCTCAGTGACTGTACGGAATGAATGGTGTGATGGAGCTCCATATGCTTTTGACACAGAGGGAATAGTAAACCATCTTTTGGTGTGAGATTTTGTGCTGAGACACTGAACAAATTCATGGTGATATTCCCTAGATAGAGAGGGCTGCCTGCTGGCAACAGATACAGGAGTTCAATGTGTAAACTCTGATAAGGATGACATGTAATTTGTGTTACAGTTTGACTGTTAATTGTATATAAAGTGGCAGCCTTTACAGATCTTTCACTGAGAGCCCTTAATTGGGAAAAGTAAATCCATGTCATTAAGAGTATATCCTTTAACGAGAAGGAAGGTAACTTTTTTTGAATTAAGCATTCAGGGTGCTTTTGGTTTTGAATACTTCCAAAAGGAAGTATTGTGGAATTAGGCCAGCAGTGTTATTTGGTTTTGTTATGAGACAAAGTTTTTTCCCGACATCACACGTAAAATGTCTGTCTCATCTACTTTGTGCTTTTCCTCTTATAGTTAAGTATGTTGAAGTGTAATTAAAATTAACTGCCATCACAAAATCTGTCTACTGGGGGGTATAACCGAAATATTTGAATAACTAAGATTTTGGAAATATTCATGACTTTCAGCAAATGACAGGCATATCCATTTGCTGCAGACAGAAAACTGCCATGAAATTTTTTGATAAATTGGTGCTTTTTGTGTAAGTACAAGTAGGAGTCACCATGTCAGCATAAGTTTTTATTTTTTCCTCGGTGTGGTGATATAGAATATTCATGGCCAATAAGTACAGTGGGGCAGGTACATGTTTTAACTGTTACAGGGCTAAGTATGAGCCTAAATTAAAGAGTACAGGTTGGGGTTTGGTTGGTTGGTTGGGTTTTTTCAGTGTGTTCATTGTATTTGTAATTATGTGGAATGGTGGAATTTACATCAAAAATTACTGGACAAGCTACTACAGTATGACAATTTTGCAAGTTCTGTTACATTAAGGCGAACATCTTTTTGTTTCTTTTTTCTTTTTTTAGTACAAAAGCAAGGTTTCCCTCTAGATTCTGTCAAAAATAAGTGATACTTGGTACTCTGTATTCAAAATTAATTTTCCAATCTCTTTCTTTGTATACATTTTATTTATTTGCCCTTATTCTCAGTTAAAGTACTGAAATTAATGTAAACTTTTAGTTTTGCACCTAAAGGTGGCCTTATGATGAAATCATGGATGCTCTCTGCTTACAGCATTAGAGAAGTTACCTACTTAGGTAATGTAAATGTTTTGTAAAAAATAGACAATCCAGAGGCACTTGGATTTGCCACTTATTTTCTAATTGTCACTAAAGAACACAGCTATGTTGGAATACAAATTTTATGACATTAAAATGTGTCTAATTGGGGGTATTTTTATATCCCAAAGATATGTAATCTTTATAGTTGGATGTTTCTTGGAAATTATTATAACGTTATATTCAAACAAAACTAACTAGCCGAGTTGTTTCTTCTGGAAATCTTCTGGAAAATACCTGTACAGTAGCAATGACAAGATATTTTCAGAGGCACAAAAGTATGTAATGGTCCCTGAAACTGAGAGGAGGGTTCCACCACCACTTTAATGCAAATGGGGTCTGGCACAGAAAGAATCGCTGGACCCAAGTTGTGGCTCCTTAGTCCTTTCCCCCCGCCCTGTGCCATCAGCTGCATTTACCTGATGAGTCAAATTAGGGAACTGACCTGACAGGAAACTACCTTTTCTTCCCTGGATTTTTACAAGGGTGATTCTCTTGAGCCAACTACCTCTGGGGCCATAGGAACATTAGTGGCAGGAGAAAGGACGCAGCGGGACCATACAGTTTGGAGGAGGCCAGACCATCCTAGTGGCAGCCAGCTGCCGTGGAGCCATAACCGTAGACTGTGACCTCAGTCAAACGATAACAGGTGAATTAGGATTTTAATCGAGATCCTTTAAATGGGTTGGAAACGTATATGGGGTGTGTTGTGGTAAGAATCATGGAAGTGGAAAGTTTAACCCTTTCAGACTTAAATCACCATGTTATCAAGAACACTGTCCTTTGGAGAGAAAGTGTCTGGTGTTAAAGTAGTGTGAGGATGTACCAGTTAGTATTGTCAACTGCCACTGATCTCTACTGTTGTTTTAATGTAATATTTATGTGGTTTTTGTTAAAAATACACATGTATTTCTTGTTTTGGGAACGTTCCTGATTACTCTTTTGGCAGTTTAATATCCTTCTATATATGTTGGATGCAACATCATTTACTTTGTCTCTGGATTGCTTTTCAAACACAGATCCCAAACCCAAAGATTCCTACTCCAGAGAATGCAGTTTCATTGATATCTGAAGTGGTGTGTCCTTATGTAAAAGTCAGTTGTTTCTTCTAGCTTTGTGCTGAAATTTTAAAGCTGCTTCATCCCATGTTCCTGGGCAAAAGGACTTCTACCATTTTCCCCCCCCTCTTCATAATGCTCAGGATAGCAACACAATTATCAGGTATGACACTTTCCCTTGGAGAAAGGAAAGTCATTAGTGTATAAATATTAAATTGTTGCTGGCTCTATGAAAACATCCAGAAATTTATTTTTGTAACTCTAGTGCAGGGTTATACGATCTATATGGCTGCAGGTACACTAATGCTATTTAGAAACTGCTTTTAATTATGGCTATTACATGTAAAAACTTTTCTGATATACCTTTGTATCTCTTGCATTTAAACAACCCTGTGTAGAGGTGCTTTTCCTTCCCTGCAGAAAGTTTTCTAGACAGATAATACTTGGAAAGTAAGAATTAAGTTTTACTTTTTTAATTATGGCTTTTTTTTACTTGACAGATTTCCATTTTAAATTATTTTCAAGTCTTATGTTCAAGTCTTCTGGACACTCCTTGGCCCTGCATTTTGAACCTAGACATAACTAATTAGTACTGCTAGAAAATTCTTACAGGAGCCCTGATTAAAGGATTTTGATAAAGTAGTTAAGATACTAGTTATGTTCATTTCTTTCCTTGGCCTGTGATTTTTGCATCTTAGCTTTATGGAGTCGGGAAATCAGCATAAGAGCACTACCATTGATCTGAAAACTGGAGTCAGATTTTTTCTAATTGCTTTTAAAGAGATTCCAGTGTTAATTTCCTGAACTGTTTGCAAAGCTGCAGAATATTTTGATTTATTTTGGTTGGTTTATTTTATATTTATTGCCAAATGGCATGTTCATAAAATGCAAAATCATACAACGTAATGTCTCTGGAAATTCTCTTGGCATACTCAATCTAAATTACCTTAAACAACTCTATCTGATTGCCATTTTCGAAAAGAACTGAATAATTACTAAACTGAATTCCAACAATATACACAGGTTTGCTGGAGAGTAGATAAAGCATATGTTTACATGACTTACACAATAAATGGTTTCCCTATACAGTTTGCAAATAGTGATTATAATTCCATGTTAATAAGATGCAGGAAAATGTGCTGAAGGAATAGTGCTTTGCTGCTTTTGTCACAGTTTCATCAAACTGATTTTGTCAGCACTGGAGCATAACCCTTGCCACATCAGTTTGAGTGCTCATTAGGCAGCCGATTTGTCTGAATCCTCATTAAATTGATTAACTCATTTACTTATGGATGATGACATGTTATGTGGTACAGGAATGGTGGTTAGAGACTAGAATCAAGACTCATATTGACTTGCTTAGTATTCAGTTCATTTATTTCTGCAATAAATTGCCGCGTTCAAGTACTATAGCATCAGTGATTTACATTTTGCAAAAGTGTGGCATCAGCTGAAGGGTTGAACTTACATTGTGTAAACTTGCACCTCTATTGGTAAACTACAGACAGCAATTTAGAAGCTTCTTAGGTTTATAGCTTCCTCTCATTCCCTATTTATTTCACTTGGGTACTAGACTTTCTCATAAAGAACCTAAAAGGCTCTCTTGAACATCTGTTTTAATGTAAATTAAATAACGAAACGGAAAAAAGTAGAAAACCTCTTCAGTTATACATTCAGAAGAGGGAGACATTATTAAGAGAGGATGCTTAAAGCAGTTTTCTGAAAGATAGCTTTCAGAAAAATGATCAAAATGAAAAAAAGAAATCGATTGATGATTTAGATCAAATTCTATGTATGCACATAGTCTAGAAATTTGTATTTTAAAAATTTGTTATGTTGATGTACTTCTAATATTTTAAGGTGCTACCTGGAAGTGCTGACTGTGTGGAAGTCATGCTGAAATTTGAGTTTTGGATGCCAACTACGATTTTGGTCTTCATATGTGAAACTAGAAAAGAAAGTTTAAGCATGCAGGTTTTAGCAAATAATCAATATTTTTGGTCTAATTCAGTGACTCTGCAATGAGTGGATGGCAAGCATATTAACTCATTTATGTATTTTTGAGTCAAGATTAAAGCTAGCTTGAGCTAGCTCAAAAAGTAGTTGAGTACTTCAAACGTTATGAAGATGAAGAAGCCTGAATTCTTGAGTGGTTAAATTATTTATTTCAGTAAGAATTGAATTTGCTTATTCCAGAGCTGAATGTGTCACGAACACAGACAAAGTAGGGTGAAGATGTCCTGTGCTTTGAAGAAGCAGAATGCTTTTTGTATTACTAGGGTGCAGTACAAGCCTAGTCATGGACTGTGGCAGTATCGGAGAACCATAGTTTACAAACACAGGCCAGAGATCTTCCTCTCTAAATGTAGAACCAGAAGCAACAGATAGCTACATATTGGCCGAAGTACAAGAAAACAAGAAACAAGACATTTTCAAAGACCAAAGAAGAAATGTTCAACGTGAAACCAGCAGCTATCTGTGTCAGCAAGCTGTTGAAGCTTTTAGAGGCATGGCATTAAAGGAGTGCTTGAAGAGAGCTTCTAGAGAAGATGCACAGCAGAGCTTCAGTTATTAATGAGTGGCTTCTTTTTAACACTTAGAGAAATGGAAGAAACTGGAGAGGTGCATGACTGAAAACCAAACTAATCATACATAGAGGCTGGTCTGACTGGAGTTAAGATTTCACTAAACCAAAGTTTTAGAAGCATTCCTTTCAGTGATAGTACTGCCTTAAGCAGTCCTCAGATGCTATTGTATCACCTTGTTCCCCTCCCTTCCCCAGGTGTTCCTGGGAAATTGTTTTGAGTGGTTGTTTTGAGTGTGGAAGTGAGTCAGACTAAAACCATTCTCATCATCTCCTTCACCCTTTCCTTTTTTTCCTTCTTCCCACCCTAGGTTACTTTCTATCTGAATCACTTATCCAACTCCAGCTTACTGCATGACCTCAGACATACTATGTTAGAACAGAGGGTTTGGGGTAGCAGAAGAAAGTGACTGGGGATGGATGAGATGAGGTGCAACGTGAGCTGGGCAGCCACCTGCAAAAATGCTTGTGAAACTGCAGGTTGAATGGAAGGGGATAGAGCAGGAGAGAGGAAATAGTGTTTGAACGGCTTGGGAAATAAGACAAACTTTTAATGGACAAGAGAGTTGGAAAAAAGGTAGACCATTAAGGGAAATGTAAAAGTGATTTTAAGTTTTTTTTATAAGTTAGAGCTGTGTGTTTGTGCTTTGCTTTAATGTAAAAGATAGTCATTACTTCATTTTTTAAATCATTAGTGTATATATATACTGTAACACTATTGCAAGTTTTTATGGTAATAAAAATGACTGTCTCCCTAATTCAATCTTCTTTGAATAAAGATAGGAAGTTTGTTCTTCTCAGGCTTCTTAGAAGGTTAACACTAAGTTTCCATAGAATTGAGATGAGACAAAGCATGGGAAAATACCTTTTCACTGTAATAGTTGCATGGTATTTGTGGTTATATTTGTTTATCCTGATATGCAATTTTATTGAGGAGCTAGCGAAACTAGTCTTGTTTCATTGCGATAATGACCAAAGTGCAAGTGAAAATTTTTCCAGGGGGATATGAAAACAGCAGAGAAAATCTTGCTCCCTTTCTGTAAAAGGGATTACTGTCACTGAATTAAATAGAGCTAGAATTTCACCCACCCTTTTATTTTTTGGAAGAAACAACTCCAAACATGTCTCATTTGGGAATTTTTTTTTTACTAGCTTTTTTTTTTCAGAAATGTAATTTATTTTAGTTTACTAAGATATGCCTGTATTTGGAATGATGAGAAGAGTTCACAAAAACAAGCTCTGGGACTCTTATTTCAGTTAGTGGTTCTGTGGAATCATTTTAGGATCACAGAATATTTGTGAAGTGCATGTGGAACACAGTTAATATTCAAACAGGAAATTGGTGATCAGAGTTAAATTACTGGGCTCTAAATTTTTCTACATCCACCTATTTACCCTCTTCACTTGCTCTGACAGTTATAGACCGCTTCTCTAATGGGGCTTGCATTTGAAGATAAGCCTGCATGTAAACAAATTAACTTTTCTTAAATGGAGAGCCATTTCATCTGCAATAATGTACCAATTCATAAACTATCAGAAGCATATTTTAAAAAAAAAAAGATAAATGACCTATTGTATAACACTTACTATTAGGCAGACTAGATGTCCCAGTGTTCTGGGAGATAAGGCTCTTGTATTATTACACCCTAATAAAATGAATTAATGTTTTAGTATCAGAGATAAAAGGACAGTTGGATATATTTAATAACCAAACTGAGAAACACTTAATTTTAGTTGTCTGTAGCAATATAACACAAATTCCCCTGTAAAACAAATTGCACTTTTGGAATATACTTTAATGTGCATTCGACAAAGGAGAAAATGAGGTGATTGAAGTTCAATTTGTAGCATGTTATTAACCATTTCCGCTTGACTAGATGCGTAAAAGGATAATGGATGAGGGTTTTATTATTGCCTTTCTGCTAAAATGAAGTGGTGTAAAAGATAAGGTGATGAGATTAATGAACATAAGGAAAAGGCGTAATCAATCAAACTCCAACAGGGAGATGAGATGACAGTACTTAAGATTTGCAAGGATACATGTTTTAAAAAGTGGATTTTATCAATACCGACATTTTGTTTGGGTGGAATGCTGAGAAGCAGATACTTGCCAATTTTAGTTATTTTTTGGTAGGTTCTTTGTGCTACTGTATATATGAGGGTTCAACAATTAATATAACAAATTAAAGTTGATAAGTCTATTTTTTTATTTAAAATCCACATTTTAAAAAAACTGTATAATTATTAAATGTGGACAAACAAATACAACTTTTGTCAAGCAGGAACAATGTTTTGTTGATCAGTTTATCAGTTCTTCGCTGGTGAAACACTCTTAGATGTGTCTGGATGAGTTACTTTTAGTCTTTGCGCTACTGCCTCAAGTTTTACATCCTAGTCATTTGAGTAGCTAGTTTTCATGTACTCAAGGAAAAGTAAGGAATGCTTTCCTTGCCCTGTAATAAGTGCTCAGCCATTAAACTCCGCAACATTTCAGCTTCCAACTCCTTGAGTAGAAAATTGATTATCTTGTGGAGATAAATCTGCAAAAGTTTCTAGCTGTAAATGTGTTCCTCCTTGTAGGGTATGATATTTGTATATTTCAGATCTCAAATGCAGTACTTCTTTCCTCTGACACATATCTTAAAAGTATTAACCTACTTGAATACCTATATTGCTAACATGTTGTGGAAAGAATTGTTTACAGGTAGTTTTGATTTTCACTGATGCCAGATCCCAAATTGTTAAAATTACTTGCAAGTACTCCAGCTGCTGTTACTCATAGAGGAAACCCTCAATAACCTAAAGGTACATCTTCTATCTTAAACTACACCTTTTTTTTTACAAAAGAACATTGAGTTACAAACTAAATCACTTCAGAAGAAAATGCCTCTGCAAAATTGTTTTTTCTTACGCCTTCAATTTCCTACTCTTTTTAAAAAACATATACCTTTTTCAAAATGTGGAGCTGACTGGGAAGGGAGCTGCTATCCAGTTAGGGTTTTTTCCAAGTTAAAAGATTTAAGAAGGGCTCCCACATCATTCCTTCAAATGCAGTTAATTTAATTGATAAGAGTTGCCTATGAAAGTGCTGCCTTAAGTTAGTTTTGTAAATGAAATATGCACGAGCAGTATAAATTGTTGTATTTTCTCAAGGAACTGTTAGTTCTTGGCAGCACTCTGGGCAGGATGGATAGGATATTGCTATGAGGTTAGATTTGTCTAAAAAAGCAGTTTAAAACACTTTTTTCCCTTTGGACTTCAGCATTTATGAAACACTATTAGATATTGGCTGGAACCCGGTGCTTTGTAAATACTCCCACATTAGACTTGACTTTTTCTGGCTCTTAGGAAAACTTCCAGTTGTGCAAAACAGCATCATGGATTTGTGAGATAAGTGCATAACACAGCCCAGATTACAGTTCTTCACAAGAGCTGATATTTTCACATAGACTTACTGTCCTCTCCTCCTGTCATCTGCAGAATTCTTTGATAGGCTATTTTTTATTGGGCCCTCAGGAGTAGCAAGTTTTAGATTTAATACCCCAGGGGGAATGGCAAGGCAAATCATGTTGTTGGATCAATTGTTCAGCTATCCCCAGACTGCTGTCTGTGTATCTGTTACACTTGAATCACATTTCCAAGCCTTTCTTATCAATCATTTGGACTAGAAATGGAGTTTAATTTTCTATTGCATTTTTAAACTGAGATTAAGGTTATGTTCTTGTTCTGTTACCCTAGAATCCTAGATGTGGTTGTAGACATCACATTAGCTATGTCCATGGCTTGCTTAACCTTGGAAAAGGGTCTGTACTTGTAGGAATGCTTTAAAGCTGAATTTAAATTACTTTATTTTACCATCTACTGAGATGAAAACCAGCAGTTACTGTATAAATCCTCCTCTTCACATTGTTTTTGTTCTTTACAAACTTGATAAGTTTCAATTGGTCAAATTATTTCTACGGATGATCTTAAAAGAAGAGATTCTCCCTTGCAGTCACAGGCCATAGCAAAACCTTTGTCACTGACTGATTATAGTCAGTTCCTTTACCTGAGAAATTAATCTACTTTTACAGGAATATAAGATAAATGTAAGAATGCAGATACAGAATATGAGGTATACTCATGTGGATCTTGATTAAAAAAAGTGCATGTAGGGGACATGTCCTTTGATAACTAAGAACAATTTCTCTACGTTGTCGTCATACCTGTATTCTGCTTTAGCTTATAGTAAATGAACTAGCAGCGAGTGGAGAAGTGCTTGAGCAGTGGAGGGTTTATTAGCAGCGCTGTGCTATCTTCTGTCCCAACTTCTGAGAGCAGGAGGGAAAATTTCTATAGCATTAAGTACTATACAGTCCTGGGCTATGGGGCAGCCACCAGGCATCCCAAATAAGGCAAATATATGTAATTACACAGCAGCCCCTGCAGCTGCTCCAGTTTACTCAAAGGGGAATTCGTTCCTGCAGCAGTCTAGAGTCTGTGCAGCACAAAGGTGGCATTAAGCCATTTTTACATTCCCATCCCTTTGCAAGCTGCACCTTCTGTGCCATATCTCTCATAAAACATAGCACAGAATCTTTTAATGTAAACTGCTGGATTGGCAGCTCTGGAGTCTGACTTTTCTCTTTGCCTTCAAGAGGCACATCTGTTCTTCTGTATATGGGCTTGGTTCCCATTAATGAGCTGATCAGATGCAGTCCTTCATGATGACTGGTACTCTAGCTTCCTGCCAGATGTGTGGGGGTGGTTTTTGTTTTTGTTTTGTTGCTGATGAAGGGATATGAAGGTCAGCTTACAGGTCGTCAATAAAAAAAAAAATCCTTCTTTTTGGCATCAAAACTTATTTTTTCATTGCCCATTTGCTTTCTTCTCCTCACCCATCTTCTGCAAGATCAGATGAAAATGGCAGACACTGGACAACTGCCAGTATTGCAGGTGCATTAGTTCCCTTCTTTCTTGGTTGTAGTTGCTGCTTCCACTTGCATGTGTTCTGGCTGGATAGACCTTTGCTGGATACATAGAGAAGCAGCTCGTGGGAGAAGTCATGTCCTGAAAGTGGTGAAACAGGCAGGTGCAGGGCACAGCAGTGGGAAATCTAACATGACTATTCTGATTTGCTGTTCAAAATAAGAATTTGAAGAGACAGTTACAGCAAACATGAACCTTATTTTTCAGAAAAAACCCTCAATGGCTAAATACCTTTAAGAGACAGCAAAGCAAAGATAGCTTCTACATTGTCTTCTGTGCTCTGCTTTTGAGATACATGCTCCTGTATATTACTTTTCACCATATCTACTTATACTGCTGTGGATATGGACTGCTGTGAGTCATTAGTCTGGCAATTGTCCTAGTTTTCAGACTGTGTACTTCTTAGACATCAACCAATATAGTCTGATAAAGATTATCTCCAAGGCTTTTCTGCACTAGGAATTTTATAAAAGAGGAGGGACCAACCAGAACTTTAAACTTAAAAAAACCCCAGCCTACAACATGGTAATACCTTCCTGTCCGAAAAAATAATCTCTGGTTGATTCCTTTTCTGACTTTCGCAGGTACTTCCATCTTTTAAACATGAGAAAGCTTTTAGGGCTTGTTTTGAAATCCCTTAAATAGTTTAGAGAGGTTTTTTATTGCAATAGTGTTACAACATCATGGCATAGATTTGAGCCACTAGTAGAAATTAGATGAGCAAAGCACAACAACATAATCTGTTCAAAATTGGAAGGGGACAGAGTCCTCTGCTAAGTGCTTTAATTTTAATTGTTACAAGTTTGTCAAATATTGGAAGATGCTTCTGATATGCAAGCAAAATGAAATTTTTTTTTCTCAGAATTATGAAAAGAGGGGCCCATCCAAAGAGACTCAGGTCTGATGGTGTAGGAGAGAATAAGACCCCCAAATCAATTTTGATTGTCTGAAAAACAGACTGACTGAAAACTCAAACTGATCTCAGCATGAGTGATTAATCATAGATGATGAGGCTGCATCCCTACCACTTGCTTTCTCTAATTTTGCTTCAATTGTCTTACACAAGGAACAAAAAGCATTGGTACCCTTCATTGCGTAAGATCTTTCCAGGAAGAAGCCTGGTCTTGAGACCCCTCAAAGGTATCCTGTACTGGAGAGTTCAGACACAGAATGGTTAAAAACAGTCCTTGCTAGTATTCTTCAAGAGTTTTTTTAACTCACTTATTTCAGAGACACATGGGTATCTTCTTCATAAACTGCAGCTGAATGAGTCCTATGTTGTCTTACTTCTATTAGGAAGTTTTCTATATGATTATGTTTTATGTACATTGGCAAAATTTGGATCACAGTCATACTTATGACCTCAAAAACATACATCTGTTTTTTGCTTAATGGTAATACCCAGTGCTAGGGAGTATACTAAAAACCTTTGAGGTTAAGTTTTAAAAGAGTTTTTGTTTTATAACCTCATTTCCAATAAGAAAACATTTCCATAATGATCACTTTCAGATTACCACAATCTGAATTTGTATTTCCTTTTTTGTTAACTTACAAGGAGACAGGAAGACAAATTAAATGATCAGTTTTCACAAAGGCAAAATTCGGAACATCTAAAGGTTTCTGTTCTTTGTCTTTTGTTTTTCTGTATTAATCAACTTGGAAGTGAGCTAAGTAACGAGGTAGCAATATTTGTGCTGATACAAAGTTATGTTATTAGCACCGAAATAAGAGAGCTGTGAGGAATTTTTTGGAGAGGTCTAGACACCTGCTCCTCAGTTGCATAGGTAAAACAATGGCAAATGGAGTTTCCCCACCTAATTTTCCAAAATTCTGTCTCATGTAGGGTAGCTAGCAGGGAATGCACCATTGCACCATTCAGAGGCTTAATATTAATAATACTTTATTTCAGCATTTTTGGTCCAAATTCCACAACTTAATGTGATCAGCTTCTTTGACAGCTTCTACACAGTGAGAAATCGTTTCACTGAATTTTGCTCAGTGATGCTTAAGCTCTCTTCTTGAGCTTTTGCAGGTAATGTCATTTTTTCAATGTATACAAAATGAAATCAACAAAACTAGCTTTTTTAGTATTTACACTGTGTATGTTTAACTGACAGAATTCATTGACACATGAAATCATGAAGTTGTATAATTTAATGCAGTTCACAAAGGGGTTATGGAATCTGTCAATCTGTGTGGACATCAACACTAGCCAGAATTGTACTTATTAATTAGAATGGATTAAAAGCACTCTCCAAATTGTAAAACTTATGATCTAATGAAGGAAAAAAAGAGAGAATACTCTATTTACCCACTGTGCATAACTATTTGTTATGCTTTTATGCAGTCTCTCACTCATATTTTAGTATGTGCACATATGTACACGCACACGTGTGACTGTACATGTGTGTGTACCAGTGCACGTTCATAAGAGTATCTTCATTCTTAGATAATTCAAGCAAAGATTATAAGCAAATCTAGATCCATACAGACCCACTCACATGAGGCGTAAACAGAGAGTGATTCGCACTTCAATGTGGAAGGCACAATGCACATCTCAAAGGTTCCTTTATACAATTTATGCTTATGACTATTCTGAGTTATTTCTGTATGATGAAAAGATATCTTATTTATGATTTGTTGCCTGTATCTTTTTACTTACTAGGTATATTAAATCTGTGTAGGTATTAACATCAATGCTATAGCAAATAGCATAAACAGGTAACTCCAATAGAGTAAAAATTGTCGCCATTCTCCTTCTTTATCTGTATGGATTATGAACACAGCCATAAATAAATAAAAGTTGGAGTAATGAACTTCCAGGTTAATGCATGTAGTTTTTTCTTGATGATCTTCATATGATCTAAAAGTGGTGTTGTGTGTGGTGTGTTTTTTTGGAACACTGTTTTGCAAAATCGCATTGCACGTGTATTATGAATAAAACAAAAATTACTGAGGCAAATGAAAAGAGGATGATTGGCTAGAGAGCTGCCTGTCTAAAATATCACATTAAAAAAGCCCTGTCATGAATTTCTGTTTTCTTACATATCTTTTTGCTGCTTGCAGGTGTTGCATTGACATTTCTAGAGTGCATGGTTTGTGGGCTGGGTTGGTAGCCACACTGCTTTTTGTGTGTCTGAGATGTGTTATGGGAGATTGCTTTAGAAAGTCTACCCTTGGTAGTATCGGTAATAAATTATTGCTAATTCTTACTTTGTAGCATTTTGCATCTCAGGAATTGATAATTATAATTTGTGTGCATGTTTATTTGAAAGACACTGAGACTATCAATTTGTTTCACACATGTCAATGAACAACTCACTGATCACTGTTTACCTAGCCTGTTTTTGAGCTAGTGATAGAACCTGAGGATGGACACAGAAGCTGAAATAACCACTGTTTCATAAGGTGCGAGCTGAATCATTTGTGAATTGTTACAGTTAATTCCTGATGGCACACTGTCCCAGATGATGTAAACAGCTGGTTGAGCCTTTTGTATCTACCTCTTGATGAGCAGATCCTACTAACTCTTAAATCAGAACGTAACAGGCTCACTAAGTCAAGACATCAGTCAACTCCTATGAGAATCTGTGAATTCTTGCAATTCTGGCTCCTTTTTATCATAAATAAGCCTGCTGTCTTATTTTCCAAAGAAAGGCGTAACTTTACATCCTTAACCTTGCAGGGCTTGGACAGCCATCCAAACCTATATTCATTTTCTTCTTTTTGAACTTACGCTTTCTAGGCTGAATAATTTAACTTACATACCTATCTTTAGCAATCAGATCTTCTTGTTCTTCTGGTTGATTAAATGTTGTCTGCCAGTGTTAATGAACTCCTGCTCTCTAAGAGTCGGCAGGGTTAATCAAAAGGGAAAAAAAAATGTTTGTGAAATACTGGATGCAGTAGAAAAGAGTAAGATAGTTGGTACTAACTTTGCTAACATTGTTTGCAGATTTATTGGTCCATGTGAGGTGTTCAGAGCCTCATAGTCAAATCAGAAAAGTTCTGAATACAGGTTCCCCCGATAAATTTTTTTCCAAGTTAGATCTTGATAATCAGGGAGAAGGTTATCTGTAGTTAGTAGAAGACCACTTTCAGAAAATCTGCATTGCATGCTTTTTTCACTTTGAAATATGGCTTTCATGTCAGGATAAAGAGAGAAAATGTAGTTGTGCATTCCTCTATTTTAATGATCTGGGAAGTATTTTTCATGTCATCACATATGTACTGATCTGTGGTCTGTGACAGTTAGACTTTATTCATTTCCAAACAAATGGTGTTTTTATTTGTGTATTGCGGACATAGAAATTATTTCAAAACTGAATAGATCTAGAAACAAAACTAAGTCCTAACTAAAGATTAAACTATTTACAGGTCCAGAGGCCTTAAGGTATATGAGGCTAGTATAAATAGTATACTGTGAAATAGGAATTTCAGTTTGTGGTAAATCTGTCTGTCCCCAGCAGCTTCAGATAAAATAATTTTATCCTTCTAAAGCACATCAATTTGCTAGTCGGTGGTTCATGTATCAAAGAGCATTCTGTGAAAATATCAATATCATTGGTTAATATAAATGAAATTAATTTTTAAAGCTGGGCTAAAGGTTGACATCTGAAAAATTGCATTACTTTGCAGAAGAGAAATTTCTGTCTTCCAGTGAAATTTCAGGTCATAAGGGCAAGTAATTTTCACAATCTTCAATGGGAACCAGTGAAATATGAACTTCATTGTCACCTAGCCCCAAAGCGATAAGATAAAATGAGCTGATACATCATTTGCTGTGGTTTTATCATCTCCTCCAGTAATTGGAAGAGAAAACATAAGAGTTCTTTACCACCCCCCTCCCCAATCCCTTCACCACCCACACCCAGACATAAGCCATTTTGCTCTGATCGATACAAAGGTCACAGAGTATTTATTTATTTATTTAATTTTTTTATGCTGGGTAAAACTGTCTAGTGGAACATTAAAGTAATGAATATGTTTAATTGAGTTTGTCACCCATGAAAATGCTGAGCAGCATTGTATAGCAGACTGCGTGCTCACAGGAGGGACTGGATGGGAGACTACTACTGTTTGCCTGTGGATTTCAGTGGCTGATTGTATAAATATCTGAGATATAAAATGAACATCTTATTCGTTGTTCTCTTGAGAAATCTAAAATAAGCTAATAAGCACTGTGATTTATTTAAGAGCATTTGGAAATTTAAAATTGTTAATAATGTGATTCCCTATTAGTTTGGTTGTACTTGGATGTATTTAAACGAGGAGCAGAGCAAGACCCTTTCACTGTGAATCCTGCAGCCAGGAACTAAATAGTACTGAACAGTAGGATCTGAAGATCCTCAGTTGCAGGGCTGAGATTGTGGTGGAGATCCAGGTTCCTCATGAACTGAGAGTCAGGTTTTGTAACCTCTAAGTGCTGTAATTTTGCCTTCCTGAACAAAAATGACCCCAAATGACAGAGAACGCTGCTAGAAGAATGTATTTATGGATTTTATTGCTCAACTGCAATCAAATTTAAATGCAAATTAAATGCTTTATTTTTTTTGTTTGGGTTTTTTTTTGTTGTTTGTTTGGTTGGGTTTTTTCGTCCAGTACATCGTAACTTTTTTCAGAAATATACAAAAGTGCATCAGCTTTTTAAATAAGCTATTTAGTTTTTATTTTACTTGTGGCACTTAAATTGGCTGGCACATTAAAGTAATATAATTATTCAATTACAGTTTCAGTTCTATAACCCATTTGCAGACTTAATTACTTCTAGCCTATTCACATTTTCAAGATCAATAATACTTTTCTCTAAAATAAAATAAAATATACAATAGCTGATTGGTTTGCTTAAAAGGTAAAGCAAAATGTTCGTTTAGTCTTCAGTAAAATATTACTTTTCTGATTCAGGAGGCAGCTGTAGTGATGGTATCTTTTAACTATTGCATGTAATCTTTTACGAGAGACATTGTTTATGGTCAACATTCAAGGAGGGTTTTGAAGAAAAGGTAGGGTGGGGCATTTGTTTTCAAAACCGTAAAATGACAGAATAGCTTCCAAGTGAGCGTTTTAATGTTGGGAAGTTAGCTGATATACAACTATGAATCATGAGGAGAGGTCTTTAGGTATGATCTTAATTCGTGAGCAGAACTATGCTACCTGAGTTTTCATGCAACTCTGATTTCAGAACCTCCTCGAAGTGGAAATTGAAGCTGGCTATTCTTTACTTACTAGTTTCTTGGGGAGTTTCTTCCAGCCATCTTCCAGTGTCAGGGCCTGCAGCATGAGTATGAGGACTGATTACAGGTTTAGACCTTCATTTCTCTTACTTGAAGTAAAGAAGGGACTTCATGCAAAGGTGAAAGTAGTTTTTGTATTTTTAGTAGTGTTGTCATGCCATCTGTTCATCTAGTGTTGCCAAAGTCTAATCACAGAACAGTTTGTCTAATGAGATTTTTGGAACTGTAGAACTTTACAATTGGCTTATTTGTTTAAGTATTTTTAAATGAAATGGTAAACTGTATAAATTGTCTTTCCTCCTGTAAGGTGCAGTATCTTTTGAAGTAAATGAAATGTGCAGTAGATTAAACTTCAGTCTGATGTGTCAAATCAACTGAAATTCTATAAATACTTTTTCATGTGGGGAAGGTGGTACTATTTGTGCAGATTGAATGAGATTGTACACCCTCATTAGTCTTTGCTCCACAAGTTGTTCCAAAAACAGTGGTGGCAAAAGATAGAAATAAATGAGTCGTTTTTAAACTCAAAATATTGTACAATAGTATGAAGAAGATAGTTGTTCTTAAATTCTTAAGTAGAATTCTGTGTTGTGTGGCTTATGGGTGAAAACAGGCAAATCCAAAAATACTTTTTGAAAGTTGTAATTCTGATGATATCAGAAGTGGTAACACTGATTAAAAAAATTTTTAAAAAAATGCCTTTGCCAGAGTAAAAACGCTGAATTTAATTTGAAGTACGAGTCAGTTTCTGCAACTAGGAGGTTCTATTAATAAAATCAGACATTTGACAGGGAATAAAAGGTTGAATTGGATTTTCATAAGGAATACTTAGTTATACACATGAAAGAAACGTGTTTGTCTTCTGGACCTTTCATCTACTATAGGTGGTGTGATGAGCGCAGAGCAGTGGTAATGATGCAGTTTCCATAGCAACTGGTTCATTGGCGGGCTAGACCTCTGTCTAGGGTGCTGTCAGTGTGCCTGGAGTTTCAGAGAACAGAGTGTCCCCAAGAAGGTCTGCTTCCACCTAATCCAGTTTTAATTGAACTCCAGAGACTTTGAAGTGAAGCTGCAGACCAGGCAGACACTATTCCAACTCGAAATGAAGGCCTTGCTGGGCTAGGCCTCAGCTGCGTCTCACTCCTGATAACTTCTGTTAATGAGTGGTTTAAAGAATTGTTATAGTGGTGACTGGTAGTGTTTCTGCAGTGCAGTTCCAGTTTCTGCTGTAAATCCTGTTATACTGAATTCAGTAACTTCATCATGGCTGTACAGGGTGCACAACGTAAACCACCTCTGCTATTTTCAAGTCGGTGCTTTTTCTTCCAATTTTGAAGAAGTTGCATGCAGCAAGCTTTTGGCCATGTGTGGGGTTTCCACTGTCACAAAAAATGCTCGCTTCACAGGGTAAAAGTAATAATTATTTACCTTGTTGCTTTTACTTACAATATCCATGTAGTAAGTGTTGGAATTTGCAATGCACAGACTGATAGTGACAAGCAGGCTGTTGTGTTTTGTTACTACAGAAAAGCGGAGGTCGTCACATTCCTGTCTCAAAAAATAATCATTGAAATTATAAGCTCCAATTTAAAGATCGTAAGATGGATGAATACCAGCAAAAGTACTAAAAGATTTTTGTACACAAGCACCACAACTTTGTCTCCTTTGTTACCTCTTTTGATGTTGTGCTTTTTAAAGGATATTTATATGCATGTGACAAAAGCCGACTGCGGTGGTTCTGAATAGCACCATAGAATTATACGAATATGCCAATTAGTGTGGATGGGTTATGGATGTGTTATGGAAAGTGTCAGCGTGGCCCAAGTCTGTTAGTTCCCCAGTTCCAGAAATGATTAGCAATCATTGACAAACTCTGGTCCTTTCATCGCATTTCTAGAATTTTGTATTGGAATAATTATTCATTTTTTCCTTCTCTTTCTGTGTGTGTGTGTGTGTGTGTGTTGGGAGGGAAGTTGTCTGTGGCACTTGTATTGAGGGGAAGATGAGGGATTAAGTAAAAAGAAAGAAGGTATGGGAGATGGTTTGCTTTGTACGTTCTGATCTTCTGTGCTATCTGCTTTTGATTTGCCAGTCAAATTTGTTTGATTTGCCAGTTTTGTTTGCTTTTAATTCACAAAGGTGGTACAGTATTTTATACTGTATTATGTAGTGCTTTTATAATGGTGCTTGTGCTCTCTGTGCTACAAAAATGCAGGTTATTTGTTAATATATGCTACATGTGAGGCAAAATCCTCCTTTCTTAAAAATCTATAAACAAATGATTGGGTTCATTAACAGTCCTTCTTATGTTAAAGGCTTGAATTTCACTTTTTCTTTCTTATACACAATATATTGCTCAAGTGAAACTGTAGTAAGAGTGATGTTAACTAGGATTATATCTGAATCTTCTTTTTTGTGATGCATTTCTGTTAAGTGCTTTTATGTTCGCTAAAATTGACAAATCTCAGATTTTCCTTCTCTTATCGTTTGTTAATCTGAGGCAGAGAAGTGTTCAATCTCGCTGTCCCTTAACACTTATATAATTAAGCTTTGAAATGAAAAGGAAAAACTGAAGCAACAAAGAAACAAAGTAGCTGAGGACTGAAAATGGGATTAGTTTGAATTGTGGAAGCAGACTAAGCATCTGTGTCTGTCAGACGGGATGACAGGAATTGTAACAAGTTACTTTGACAACCGCTTACTCCATAGAGAGATTATGCTGAGTTCATTTGCAGGTTTGTGTTTAACCTTAGCTGACAAAATGATACTTAACCTCTTATACAGCCAACCTTTATAGTTCCAGAATTAATGAATGTTGCCTTAACGATAAATGTAAGGAACATTTTTTTCTTTAAAGATACTTTTTCTTGCTTATTTGTTACAGGCCTGTTATTACAATGCTAAAGTGAGTGCAGATACATCTAATGGCACTAGTAATACATTTCAGAACATGTTTTTATGCTTTGCTGAGGTGTCAAATGTTTCATAGTGTTTCTGAAACTCCCTTGGTTATGGAAAATAGGCAGTTGTCTTTAAAGGAAAAAATACAAGCAAATTTTTAAAATCCTTGACATGAGTAGTTGAATTTAGGACTTCAAAAAATCCATTATAGGTTCATAGCATCATTTGAAGTTTGAGCCTATTTTAATTTTGCTGCAGGTTTTGCATGTAATTGGTAGAATACATGTTTGTGGGTCAAACGGTTTCTCTTTTGCAAGATATTACTTATACTGACAACATATTTCAAACATTCTCTTTCTGTCTCTTTCTACTAGATTCTGGCATATACAGAAGGACTCCATGGAAAATGGCTCTTTTCAGAGATTCGAGCTATCTTTTCCCGACGTTATCTTTTGCAAAATACAGCACTGGAGATATTCATGGCAAATAGAGGTACTGTGAGTCTAGAGGAATGGCAAGTGTTGATTTGTGGACATGTGCATTCTGTTTGGCTGTTTAGTCACGTCTTTTTTGGTAGGGATTTGTGTAGATAGTGAAGGGCTTGGATTAAGTGTGTCAATGTTTAAGTTAGTGTATTTTTGTAATTTAGTTTCTCCTTTTCTTTTTTTTTTTCCAATGAGGAATTATGATCAAACATGATAACTAGGAATTAGCAATGCCTCACTGTCATTTATATCCTCATGTTCATTTGGCATTCTCTGGAAACTCTTGCTTAAGGCATACCTACCTCTGATCTGTTATGCATGAAGGGGTTTTTTTGTCCCTTTGGAGGGTTAATAGTTGTTAGTTATACACACCAAGAACAACATAATGAAAGAACTTCCCTACCGGATTAGACCAGTGACTGGTATACCTTCATGCTTTATTTCTTTCGGTTAGACCCTAGTGCAACTGTAAGAAATAAATGTGGGTTTACCTTGTTTGTGAACCTTTTTTACACCCTCCCTTTTCTTCAGTTCCTTTTTCACACACGTGTACTGTGACAAGTCACTCAAAATATAGTGTGTTGAGACTTGGAGAACTTTCTTGAGACTTGGAGAACTTTCTTCTGCTATTTTCTCCCCCTAAATTTTATTTTAAACCAGGTTATATGATGTCTTTGCAGTTTAAACTAAGATTCTTCAGGTACTTTTAGTGCTTTTGTACTGATAATGAAATTTTGAAAAAAACTTTTGAAAACTGTATACAAAGACACCAAATAAAGTAGGTCTTAAGATGACACTTTTAAAATGTAAAACATTGTTTTGGTAATGATACGAAACGTTGTTGTCCTGAAATCAGTAAATGTTTCATAGGATAACATGTTTTATGCAGTTAGTATGCTGGTCAAAAAGTTTTTGTCTGAGCTTAAAATGGTCTCTAATCTTGAATGTGGCTGGTATGTATCAGACACATATCTCACAGAGTGTTGTTGCGCATATCTGAAGTGCATATTGTCCAACAGAATATTAATCACGTGCATAAACACTTTCATATTTTGGAGCCTGTAGTTGTACTCTGTGAAGTCATAAATGTCCACTGGTGGTACCATAATTAGATTGTTATTTAGATTTTTAGGTTTCTGTTTCATAAGCATCACTGAATGTTTCAAACAAAATATGAAGGTAATATTTTAAAGAATATATCTTGAAAATATCTAGAAGGTAAACTAGTAAATGTGTGATCCAATTAATATATAAACTTTTTTTTATCAGTTCTAGACAGTCAATCTGTGCATATAGGTTTAACTTCTATGCAGAAAGGAAAACAAAGGTAGACCTTGTAAGATTTGTAATGGTGACAACTTCTGTTGAAATTCCTGTTAGTGGTAAACAAAAGCAGTTTGGAAATTACAAAAAAAAAAAAACAGTAACCTGAAGGAAACTTGCCTAATCTTTTACCTGTTCAACACCTAAGCTTAGGGTTAAATTTTATTGGGTCAGAAAGCCTAAAATAAAAGGTGTAAAGTCATGCCATATTTCAACTCTTGTGTTCACAGTGGGTGTCATGTTCAACTTTCCTGATCAAGCAACAGTAAAGAAAGTGGTTAACTGTCTACCTCGGGTCGGTATTGGTACTATCTTTGGACTACCCCAGACCAGGTATTTTACAATTTGAGTTAATTTTATCTGTCAGTTCTAAGAGTTCTTTTTTCATCAAACCAGCCTACATAGTTTGAAGCATTTACACCTACTGTTTTACAAAACATGCACATCCTCAGCCTATCACTTCTGCATGCAATTTGCAATGTGTTTATATAATAAAAACTTTTGGTTTTGAGATTTTTTTTTGTGATTTCTGTCTGTTATAGGGAAGATAGCTTCTTTTTGGCAGTGAGACTCTATCACCCTACTTAAGGAAAATAGGTTTCTTTGTGCTTGCCAACTCACTAAAATTTAAGACTGATCTAAGACTGGTTGTAGGACTGATTAGCTTTTATGGTAGTGTTCAATTACATTAGCTTGACTGTAACATCCTTGAATCCTCTGTAGTTTTTAAACGTAGATGAAAATGATCATTCCTCATCAGAAGGATATTGTAGTGATGTGTAGAACGATGTAAGATGAATAGCATGTGAAGGATTGGTATGGTGTGCTTGTCTTTTAGCTCTGGAGGACGTTGTTCAAATTTTACATAGTCAGAAATTACTATTACAATGTCAGGCTGTGTGTTTGGATCCTAAAACTGAAGAATATGATTCAGTTTGCTACGTCTTTTTTAGCAGAAGATTAGGGCTTGATTACTAGATATGGTCTGCGTGAAACACAGCAGCACAGTTTAATGTTCACTGAGGCTCATGGTAATAGAAGTTTTTGAGGTATACCCCATCTCTAGATGGATTGGTTACCTCTTGTATTTTAATGAATTATAAACTATTTTTAAGTAGATTAATTTCTATATGTTTAGAAGAAACAGCAACCCTTAAGGAGTATCTTGGTTGTTGTTACTTTAATTTTTTATTTTTTTAAGATTCCTGTGCACAGAAATGGCATTAAAATAGTTGGGAATGTTTTCTGTTGTGTTTTGTAGTTTACCTTTTTTTTATCAAGTCCAGAAAAAATTCTCTTGAATTGCAATTATAACCACTCTGTAAGAACTTAAGGATTTCTATTTACAGAAGCAAATTACGTGTGAAAATTTTTAAATATACATGAAAGTATAGATGCATTTGTTCAAAATTTCACATCCATTTATACTGATAAATTTTTTTACAATATAATACCGTTGATTAAAATAAAAATATTCAGTTACTGTAACTGTTTTCTTTAATTGTTTACCAATATCTGTAAAGATTTGTTAACTGAAACTATATCTAGATTTTTTTTTCCCCCCTAACTGATGTGGTTCTGGTATTTACAGATGTTTTTATTATGAACAAAACAGTCTTGGGAATTTTATGATAAGCTCTTCTCTGCTTGATTTATCACTCCAAGGAATGACTGTGTAGTCTTCTTTCAGAAACATTAGGAAATCTGGCATCAAATTCTAAAAGTTTAATTGAATTATTTATGACTAACTCCCCAACACTGCCCAGAATTTAAATCTCAAGAGGATGGACTTCATAATGAATTTCTATCATCTTATCGTTGTTTTGCTTTGTTCTTGAGGGATTTAAAAACCTCTCCTAACAAATGACTTTATTCTTATGTGAAATTCTAAAAGTCATGTAATTTTCTTATTTAATGGTCTACCATCTCTCTAAATGACTAATAACATATTTCTGTAGTACATCAAGCCTTCACGGAGCAGCTGAATTTGCACAGCTGTAAAGGTTTCTGTTTGAAAGCTTTCAAATCTTGACATATCCAGCTGTCAGATGTTTTAAGTCTTTTGTTCTTATTAGATTATAAAACTTTAAAAATGAACTTCAAGTATCCAAAATAGCAATTTGATCTCCAGAAAAATCTAGCATAGAACTAGTAAAAAGAACATGTACAACTGCCACTAAAATTCAGATAGGTAAAAAGGAAGACCCACCAGGTTTTCTGATTATTTTTTCCGATGTTTGTTTTTTTTTTTTTCCCCCAGACGCATTTCTTTGGCTAGTCCACGACAGATTTTCAAAGCTTCTAATATGACCCAGCGATGGCAACACCGAGAGATTTCCAACTTTGAATACCTGATGTTTCTAAACACTATAGCAGGTAACACAAATTACTGTGACTCGGAAAAGGAGTTAATGGTGGCAGTCTCAATAGACAAGGGGCACTACTACAATTTGCCTTTTTAATAAATAACTTTTTCTGTTTACAATTTTCTCCTGAAGAACAACTTCACAAAATCCTCCTAAATGTACTTTATTCATATCTATTTTTACA
This sequence comes from Gymnogyps californianus, assembly GCF_018139145.2. Taxonomy (NCBI): domain Eukaryota; kingdom Metazoa; phylum Chordata; class Aves; order Accipitriformes; family Cathartidae; genus Gymnogyps; species Gymnogyps californianus. The sequence continues at coordinate 67,128,761 of NC_059474.1, forward strand.
TTTAGGTAAGAATAGAGGCATATAATTCATAATACTGTACTGAACTGCACTTAAAATATAACTCTGAAGTCAGAATATCTTGACTGTTGTGGGAGAACAGGATGTACATAGACTGTCTACTATTTAGGAGAGTCTCAGAAATAGTAACTTCTTTATCCCTTAGTATTCTAAATTTTAAAGTCATAAATGCTATCCTCCCTAAATACCGCTGATGCAACAAGTTCTCTGTAGGGCTGGAACCCTCTGGGAAGTCTTGGCTGGGGAGCAGGATATTCCTGGAGCCAATAAATACTACTGTTACAAGATGTGTGGTTGGTCTCGAAAAAGAGTGTAGTGCCTGGATCACTAGCGCTGCTGTGCCAGGACACCATTCATGCATTCCCAAATCCTAATTCATACCCCTGTATGGTTGTCCTAACCCCTCATTCTGTAAATGCTAAGCTATATTTCATTTAACCCATCTTACCCTGTTAGCTTCTAACCAACTTAACTTGTTTAGTAAATGCAGGCTAATTGTTAGGTCTCATACCTCTCTTTTATTTTCCAACATATTTTGTTCTCAGGGCAACTTAGAAAATTTCTAAATTTTCAGCTCTTTTCTATGGTATTGACAGTGTTGAAAGGTCCGTTAACTCCCTTTCAGACTTGGCTCTTACTAAAACAATTGATACAACAAATGCCTCTGGTTGCACTAATTACATTTTATACAAATGGTCAGTTTTGCTAGTTTCTGTAATCAGTCATTAAGTCAGAGATGCCAGGATGCTGGCAGATTTTATAAAAGTAGGTTCCTTACCTCCTTCCTTGCCTCCTTACTGCCAAAGCGGAATGAGGCAAGATCATGATGTTGTTTTCTTTGGCTCTAGTGAATGATCCTTTTCAGCTTTAATATATTATTGAAATAATAAAGTGAATTCTTACCTACTTGGTATTTGAGGTTAAAAGGGACAAAAAGATAATATTATGGAAAAAGGGAAAGTTTAGTTGCCCATGATGGGGAGTTAAAAGATTGTTGTGATGGCTGTCAATTTGAAACAAATAAAGACAGATATCACAGTGTCATGTAAGGAGCCTTAATCCTGAATAAGAGTTAATGTGCAACATAACCAACTGATTAGGGAAAGGATCTGACTATACCATTTAAAAATTCTGCAAACCAGGATGGAAAAATAATGAATGGTGTAAGAAAACTGGAAAAAGAAAAACTTAGGTGGAGTTCTAGAAAATGTTTTCTGACAACCTGATAGATTGGGTTGTGAAATAATATTCCTGGGGAAGAAGTAAAAACCAGTCCTTTGAGACTTTTAAGACCAGGCTAGACAAAATCTGAGAGCATACTGATTGGAGGTGATGTGAATGAATGAGCTTCTGCAACAATATCATAAAAAGAGACAGGATCCGTGTAAAAATTATGCATTTTAAAATTATAAACCAGAGTATGTGGTGTATGTATATGTACAGTATATGATAATTTTAATTGAAAATTTTGTTTTTACTGGAAGAAGGATATTATTTCCATCTTACAGATGCATGAAGGTGCACGTGTGAACCTGAAACCAGAACAGATTTTCTGTTCTGGTATATCCATAGATGGTCAATGGTCAAGGAAGAATTCCCCTCAAAGTGAACTCTCTAGATGAAATGGTTATTACTTGCATAATTTCTCAATCTAAAATCCTGAGCTGCTTCATTCTGCTTTCACATATTGAATTTAATACAGTATGTAAAGCTATTGCTTTAGTTTTTGGTATCAGCAAAAGTTATTGCCTCTCCATTTTTTGAAGTGTTTCACTTTAAAGAAACAGAAGACGAGATGGCATAAATAAGAAAAAGAGAAATGCATGGAAAACGAATGGATTTAACTGTCACTTACTGTATGCAAAGGAGTTTACAATTAAAGTGAAATGGGCTGCAGTGTTTTAAATGAAATACTAGCAATTTGTGAACTTTTTCATTATCCTTTTCAATAAAGCAAAGTAGAATATTGAAAAGATAAAAGATCTGAAATAAATTACAGTTCTTTTGAAGAGCTCATAAAGTTTTATTGTTGTATATTTAGAGGTTGGTATTTTAGTTAAATATAACTCTTTTAACTCAGCAGGGTTTTTTTTGTTGTTGTTTGTCAGGTCGAACTTACAATGATTTAAATCAGTACCCTGTCTTCCCTTGGGTTATCACCAACTATGAATCAGAGGAGTTGGACCTTACACTTCCTAGCAACTTCAGGGATTTGTCAAAGGTATTTGTCATCAGATACACCTTTTTTTCTCTCCAGTATTTATCACAGTAGCTTTCAGTCTTGGTAATGTTTTCTGCTGCATTTGATACATTAATGTTAAATGCACAACCATTAACAGTGTTTCATTTCTATATGTGTATACTGATAATAGGGATCAGATTGTGGAAAAATGAATTATTGATGTATTCTTATTGTTTCTAATCATATCAATTAAATAATTGTTAATGGAAGGTGCTCTTAGTTGGAGCATATGCATTACATTTAATTTCAAATTTTAGTGAAGTTAGGAATGCTGAGGCTGCTAAAGATTAAAAATTAGCCAAATAATTTTCTGTTTTTCTGATGAGAATTGTGCTTTTTTAGTAGCAAAGCCTGTGATACCATTATATTTTAAGTACTTTTAAATCATTGCCCTTATTCCCATAAGTAGAAACTTTATTTTTTCACTTCCTCTGTGTATCCCCTTCAGGTATACTCAAGTAATGCAGTTGTCCTTTGTCAGACAGACATTGTCAGTTTTTTGAACAACTTTTCCAAACAACTCCTTTCTGGCAGTTTTTCTAAGGTTCTTTCCCAAAGAAACATATGCAGATGCAATATTATACAGCCTGTTTAAAGCTTTATAGAATGTGATTATTCTCTTTCAATCTTCTCCAAGAAAAGAATATTTCATTTTACAAAGTAGAAGCATCTCTCATTTTCTCTACAAAGACTAGGTGCACTGATCATCAAACAGGATCTTTTCCTAAAGGCTAGCTATTATGGGAAATGATTGGCACATGGAGCAATGTAGTTAATTAGTGGAAAAGGTAAAGAACGTATTTTAATTATAGCTTGTTTTTTACAAAAGTCTTCCATACAAATTGGTAATTTGATAGAAAAAAAAAATCCCCAAAGTAAGGCAGTTTTAAAAAGTTCTTGCTCTCAGTTCGTGATTGTTTAAGCTAAACACAGGTCTGTGAAGATCTCCAGAAAATTATTTTTTTTACTACAAGTTTAGTATTTTAACCTTGAAAAAGGTACTGTATAGTCATCAGACATATACATGTGTATATGTGGATATGTATGTGTGCATATATGTATATATATTTGAAGACTATACCATACCTTTTGTGTATGTGTATGTATGTACAAATAAAAATAAAGGAATAACGTTTTTAAGGCCAAAGCAAAGATATACTGAGGTACTGTCGTTGTAACATTTTCTAATAGTGTTATTTAATTTGAATGAGTCATGAACTCTATGCTTTCTCAGAATGTCTGACTGACACAAATCCATATTCGTGGGTAAACCTATATGTATTTTATATTTTAACCAATCTTTCAAAGGTATGTAATATTTTAAAATAATTTCGTGTTGTGGAATGTAATAAATGCTTTCTTAATAATCCCCAGGCCAAAAAATATTTGAAGGTAGTTTACAACTAAAAATACCTATCACCAACCTAGACTACACTTGTGAATTACACTTAAGTGAAAACTGAAAACTTACGAGTAACATCAGCTCTGTGTAGCTTGAATTAGTACATAAATTAAATGTATTAATCGCTAATAACTTCCTTGATTATGACATGATTTTTGCAACCTCATTTTCCATTAACTTTTGTTAAATGACACTTCTGCATATATCATGTCATTGCTACAGTAATTCAAGACAAAAAAAAAGGATTCTCCAGCTGCTATACTTCTGAGGCATCTCCTTTTAATTGTATTTTAATTTGTAAACTAGTCAATTCAGTCAGCGCTATAGTCTTAGTCTTTCTTCCTCCACCCTGAAATAGAACTAAGTGCAGTGTAGAGCGATTTTTCCTCATTTTAGGTTAGACACCACTCTTGCCTCCATTAAGAAATTGGGTAGCAAACCCCTACTCTTTTTCTATGTGGTTTTTTATTAACAGTGACTGGTTATATGGATTTCTCTGTTCATGAAAGTAGCCTTTGAGGATTACTACGTACACTTTAAGCTCTGAGGGAATCTTTCCATTGCTATGGCTGAGAGAGGACATTACTTAGGGATGTTACCAAGTGGACGTTACTTAGGTTGTATATATTATCTATACTTAACATTCTCATTCATATGTTTGAAAACTATGAACTTAATACAGGAAATAATTATTACAATATTAGATGTCAGTCATACTGTATTATGAGTAGAAGGAGTTTCATTGACATTATTTAAGCCTGTAACGTGATATTCTTGGGAGCTTTTAATCTTTAAGAGATGATCGGCAGAGAATTGCCCCTATTGTTAGGGAATAGTGAATATTTATACATATATGTATATTTAACATGCATTTCCCCTTATGTTCTGTTAAATGTTGTTGATCAGACAGTGCATCTTGATCTCTGAAATGTAACTGCTGTTCTGGATGAATGCCAGTCCTTCCCATATACACAATGAAAGTCTTTATGCCATACCTGTCTCAGATACAGCAGTTCAAGTTTTGGTTACTGTTTAGGCATTTCTAGCAGTATCAACTCTGTGTAGTTTAAATGTTAAACTTTGTGTCAGATGATGAATTCATGGCAAATATCTGAAAAACCTTGCTAATACTCAACTATGAAAATGTTTGAATGTACCGCATGTATATTGTGGTATTTTCATTGTAGTACTGTTATCTTGGGGGTAATGCTTCAAAATAAGTGTTAATTATGTATTATAGCACGTTTATGCTTTTGCACTGTTAAAGGTTTTAAAAATATTTAAAGATATTTAACTTTTTACATGGTTTTAACAGTCTTTTAACAGTCTTTTACTTTATTTCTTTTCCTTATCCATGTCCAGAAACACATCACAGTTTAGTGCTCCCACTGAGTAAAGAAAAGGAAAACTTCGATTTTGGTCTGGCAGAAAGGATGTCAGGTCAATATTTTTACTTTTTTTGGTACCTAAGAAAACAAAAAATGTCGATTTATTTATTTATTTATTCATTTATTTTAGAAATCGCAAGTTAAGGTTAGGTACTATAAAGTGTCAAATATGAATAACAGTTTTGTTAATGTATTAGCTAGAAGTCCACAGTTAGTACAGATTTAAAGAAAGGTTAAACCAACACTTTATTTAAGCAGCTTCTTATGGCATTGTTTTGAACATTAGTCACACAATGATAAACCACAGCAACTGAAATGGATTGTGGTTAATATTACTGTCAGCCTGACGAATGCTCCTGACAAATGCCAGGAGTGCAGTGCCAGTCTGTTACCCTGCTTTGACTCAACTGTTTATTTCTTAAGAGGTGACTATGGTTTGGAATGAGTATTACATATTATATTTATAGCGGCATATATTTTATTTATACAACAGACACAGTTTCCCACCAGAGTGTGTCCCATTTTCTGCATTACTTATGTTATTCAAAACCACATTTTTTTCCTTTTCTTTATTCAGTGGAAGCAATAAATTGCGTTGTGTTTCTGGACTTGGATGGGAAAAAAACAGAAGTAAAAATACATGGAAAATACAGAGATATCAAAGCGTGATTTTATACTCTCAAAAGTTTGTTACAAGACCTTGCTGTATGCAAGTAGCTGTTGATAATTTTTCTTGTGTGAGGCACAAAATTTCTGTAAGATCATAAACTGACACTACTAGAAGAAAATTATGCCATTCGTAAATCTTGTCTTCACTATAGCTACATGTGTACATAATAATATTTTATTCTAATTTTTATAATTTTCATGCAATATTTGCTAAATTATCATCAATTTTATAGTGGCTGTTATGTACGTAATGACTTCTTTTCCAGTCAAGTGTACAAAAGCAACAAATAGCTCTCACCTTCAGTGAAGTGGGGTGCTTAATTGGTATGTGGGAGCCACTGATGTCAAATACACTTTGATTGAAGAGAAATAATAGATTTTTTTACTATGACAAATTAGACTAGTTTAGTTGTTCAAATGTAAATTTCACTGTTGACTGTTCTTCAGCATGCCAGCCTGAATTCTGTTGCGGGGTGCCCATTTCAGGAGCAGAAATTCACTGCACATATAACTTGTGCTGCGTTTTTTCCCCTGCGAGGAAACAGAGTGGGATGGGCATGAAATTCGCTTAGTTATCTCGTTACCCCTTGGCAAAGAGATAGAAAGTAACAAATGTTTTGCTGTGCACCTATTATACTTTTGCAAATTTTTTAAAGAAATCTTTGTCTAGAGAGGCATTAAAATTTGTATAGGCATTCTGTGAACCAGTGCTTTTCATGTAGGAAATGAAAATTATGTTTTATTCAGCTCGTGCTCTTAACACAAAATCAGTGCAGGTTACTACCAGTTAAAACTGATGAACTCACCAGAAGGACTCAGTGTCCTTCTAAGCATAAAGCATGTTCCAAAATTGGACACTAAAAGAAGGTGAGAGGAACAGTGTGAGAACTAACAATGGTGGGTGCAGTGGTGATGGCTTATTTTGATAAGCAATTACATCTGGAATTTAGGCACTGAAACCTATGATGCTTGACACTGCTGGGCCCAGCATCTGCCCTGGTTGCCTTGTCATTGGTACTTCAGGCAGTAAATTTGTCATCTGTACCTGTGACAAAAGATACCACTTAATTAAAAAGCATTCCAAAGCCTGACAGGATAAGCTCAGAAGGAAGGTACAAATATGTTTCCTTTCAGGGCAGTTCATGTGAATCCCTGCTTAAAACAGGACAGTACAGGAAATAAAATATTTCAAACTTTGTATCAGAATCCCTGGCAGTTAAGAAAAGGTCCAGTATATTTTCTAGAATTTTAGATCACCTCAGGAAACAACGGTAGACATATCAAGACCAGCCCCCATCTACAGTCAGCCTAAACCAGTGATACTTGAAAGGGAGACAAATTTTTCATTATTCATTTGTTAGTCTGTTATGGATTTTGATATTTTTAGTATAAAGTATATTTATCAGATTCTCTTCATTGTCAGATAACAAGTTATCATGCTGTCTTTGTGAAATGCAACTTGCTTCTTTGAGGAGAGGGATACTCCATCCTCTCTAAAATTGTATGCAGAATAGGGAACAGTTGAGAGAAATTATTACAGAAACTGGTTTATCACCTTGCTGTAGATGTACATTTGATCTCCTTACCTGTTTGTGCAAAGGAGTTGACAGATTTAGACATTTGATATAATCATGTTAAAAGAAACTTTTAGGGGAAGGAAAGCATTCAAACAGGAAGCAATACTCTGAGCAGTACCTTGATTTTTAGGGATGCATGTGTTGGTACCATTTAGGAAACCATAAAAGAGCAAAATCTAGCTGAGAGAACAAAGACCCTTTCTTCCCAATCTGTCCTCTTTGAGTATAAAGAGAGAGAGAGCTAAAAAGGGATGAGGGGGGGAGGGAATTGTAATTGTGATTGGGGTCCTTGCTTGTGATATGAGAACTCAAAAGTCAAGTCCCTCTTTGAAGAAAGCTGTGCAAGAGTGTGAAGTTCTCATGTTCACATCCCAGGACAGTGCCATAATTTTAGGACTATTATGGGCTTTCGTTGTTTGGACCAGTGTCGTGGTTTAACCCCAGTCAGCAACTAAGCACCACGCAGCCGCTTCCCCCTCCCCCCTCCCAATGGGGTGAGGAGGAGGAAAGGACAAAAAAGTAAAACTCGTGGGTTGAGATAAGAACAGTTTAATAACTAAAGTAAAATATAATGCTAACAATAGTAATAATGAAATATAATAATAATAGTAATGAAAAGGAATATAACAAAAAAAGGGGGGGGGGGAGGAAAAAAAAAACAGTGATGCACAATGCAGTTGCTCACCACCCGCTGACTGATGCCAGAGCCGCGATCCGCACCTCCTGGCCAACTCCCCCCTGTTTATATACTGGGCATGATGTTCCATGGTATGGAATATCCCTTTGGCTAGTTCAGGTCAGCTGCCCTGGCTATGCTCCCTCCCAGCTTCTTGCACACCTGCTTGCTGGCAGAGCATGGGAAACTGAAAAGTCCTTGGCTTAAGAGAAGCGCTACTTAGCAACAACTAAAACATCAGAATGTTATCAACATCATTCTCACACTAAATCCAAAACACAGCACTGTACCAGCTACTAAGAAGAGAGTTATCTCTGTCCCAGCCGAAACCAGGACAACTCTCAAATGCCAGTAACCCTCAGACAGATTCCGTTGGGGACTTTTGTGAATGATAAAATTGGTCAATTATCCTTTCTGACAGCTGAGTCAGTCTGTTGTATCATTTCCTTTAGCACATCTGCCAAAATTAGGAGTCAAAGCTGCAAATGGTCCCATGGGTCTGTGACTGATCTGCTACAGTCGTCTGTTTTCTAGGTCCCAAGCTTGTTTTTGCAGCACCATGGTCAGGTACCCACCCGGAGCAAGTCCTCATGCCTGCCAGCCTAGGCTCGGGCGGAACAGGACCATGGACAGGGGCCTCCCTAACCCGGCAGTTCTGTTGAAAAGCAGGAACATAACCGCCAGGGAGACTTGTTTATTTAAATGAAGTAGTTATTCGATTGTCAAGCTCGACTTAGACATGTTCCTTAGAGACTCTGAACTGCTGCGTCTGAAACAATTCTAGCTCTTTTGGATTTTGGTATCAATCTCTGCTTGATACCCACTTGTTTCACTTTCAAAGACGGAGATTTTTGTGCTGATATGTTGGTTTGAGCTTCATGCAGCATCTATATGAGAACCTTTTTTGGAATAAACACGTGATTTCCATGCATGTTTAGCTGCCTATTCCTCCACAACTCTTATAGAGACCTGCTGAGACTGAAACTTCACCCAAATACATCTCTGAGATGATTTATCAAAACCATACTTTCTGAAATCCTACTCTTAGTCTGGACAGAATTTTTAAAATATTCTGGGAATTTCCGTTGCTCTATTACAGTGTCATAACCATCCTTTTATGTCTTTGTCTTTTTTTCCTTGTCATTAGTTGGTTATTCTCTGTGTCAAACCATCTCCTCTAAAGAACATATAAGTGGATGATAGAGTGCATCTGGCTACCATTCTTACTTTCTCTTCTCTGTTCTCTTCTTTTCCCACCAGAGGCTTATTTTTTGAAGTCACAAGAAGCATACTGTTTGCACTTCAGATGCATATAGCAGTTTCTAGGATCACTTAATTCTTTTCAGGCAACCTTTTTTTTTTAATTTATTTAGGTGTTAAAGCAAAAGCCAAGTTTACAGGATCAATAGCAATCATTTTGGTAATGAGCCTAATAATCTTAATCTTCCCCTGCCTCAAGGAGGAGTACTGTTTGGAATGCAGAAGTACTCAAAGACAAGAAGAACAGTAACTTAGAATTAACAATGAATGTTCCAAATGCTATTCTTAGTTTGTATCTGATGTTATTGTCCATCCTGCTCTTGTTTCAATTTTAGGTGCATATGAACTTCTAATTGGAAATGAACTGAGGGAGGTTCATGACCTTTTAAATGATCACAAGAAACCATGGGGCACATGTCTGGTCATAAAATGTACTAGCAATCAAAATAAAGTAATTTCACACACATGTCTTGGGCCATAGACATTTTAAATGTGTGTTTTCTGTCTTCCTAATGTAAAGTGAATGTTATTCTCTTGATACAGTCTCTCTTCCTTTTCTATATTCATACATTTGAACTCCAGCAGATTATGAGCTGCTACAGCACACATCTGTGTAATTCAGATTTCTGAATAAGCATGATGGTGGCTAAGTTGAAAATTGCACTCATACTGGAAATGAGGATGGGATTTATCTCACCTAACTGGAGCTGTCTAAAACTGAGTTGATTAAACTCCTGGGAGCAGGAAGCCTGTTGGGGTCAAAGGACAATCCAGGTATAAAAATAGTGCTCAGAGAAAATGAGAGCATGGTAAAGTAATAATAATCTTTGTTTAAGGAGGAGTTTAAGGTGGTTCTCAGGCTGTTGACTTGCTTTGATGGACACATCAGACGATCTGTCTCAAACTCAAATATTGGCAGATGAAAGTGTGGATCAAATGAAGGCAATCAATAGAAACAGATCACTAGGAGAGGATGGTATGATCCTAAAAGCTTGAGCTGAATAGTCTAATAAGATTAAGAAAAAATAATTTACAGCCAATCACTTGAAACTGCCTCAGTATCAGAAACACAAGGTTAGTTTCCGAAGTGGCGTGGTCACTGGCATTCCAGAGGTCCTTTCTGTAGTTCATACTGTTCAGCATATATGGTAATCTGAAAAAGAAGATGAAAAGGGAGCTGATAAAACTTTCTGACAATACTAATCTGTTGATGGTATTGAAGATGATGGCTGACTAATCAGGAGACCTTATGAAATAGGGAATAAAATGATGGATGAATTCACCTTAGATAGGAGCGAAGCAATGCATGTGTGAAAAAAATATACATTGATGGGATCTTATCTGACTATTTATATTCAGGCTAGATATAATCTGATTGTAATAGTTCTGTGAAACCATACAGATTACAGTAAAGAACTCTTTATACTTGCCCAAGTACATCTTTCTAGCCTGCTGCTGCTCTTTTTGTAGGGCTTGGTACTTACACGATACACAATAATGTGTATTTGGTGTGCCCTAATAGTGTTTAATGTGCAAAAAATGCAAGTTTGTGTCAGCTTTTAGCTTGAGGTCCTGTGCTGTTAGTACAAGCCAAAAGGATTATGTTTTTAGTTCTGATTGTCTTATATAGGTCTGGTGTTAGGTATAATGGCTGCTGTTTTCTGTGACAGTGGCTTGTATGATGTGTTGGCAGAGGAGCATGGTCTGTGAAGGGAAGGCAGAGAGAGAATGTTTGCTATGATTCAAGTGCATGTGGCTTCTCACTAAATTCTGTTTCTCAAAATCCATAAAAGGATTTTTTTTTTTTTTAAATAACTGAATGATGATGCAAGGATTTATTTCACTGGACAGATTATGTCATGGATAGTATATGCAAATGGTTGCTTTTGGCTGGCAAGGTTATTTTCTAAGTAAGGCAACTACAATGCCATACCCTCCTCACCACCTGCAAGCAGCTTGATTTCTCCTTGTGATTCCCAGGGACATGAAACTTCCTTTCTCCCTGACCTTTTGGAAGTGTACAACACATAATGGCTCTCTTCAGTTTGCCTTCCCAGTAGTATTAAGGTGTAGTGATACCTCAAATACACAGTGTGTGACACATTCAGTTGTGCTGAACGATTGATTAAACCTTATGTAAAAGTGTATGTGTGCTTAATTAGTTTGCAGGTTTACAGTTCAGCAGTGCAGTGTTTTGGAGTCTGCTACAGATGGTTGTAATAGCATTTGATACTATTGTTAGTAATATGAAGGCATGGAGATTTTTCCTTTAAATTCAAATTCTTCCAAGATTTTAGGTGACCGGAGGTGTATTCTGTCACTAATATATTGCTAAAACATCGCTAATATTGCTAAACAGTTTTTCTTCATTTTTTATGCTTAAGATTAGTTTATGATCCATTTTTGAACTGTGAACTTTGGGAATCTTCCGTGTTTTGCATCATTAAATATTATTTATATTGACATGTTCAGACATTGTAGTTATTAGACCACCTTTAGATCAGTTTTCCTGACTGTTCTTGTCTCAAAGGAATGTGTGAGCTCTTAAAAAATCTTAATAATAAACCATATGTACAAATACTTCTAGTTTAATTTGCATGCACACAACTATTGTCTGCTTTTATTCCAGCCCTTTATTGAATTCTCAGTTTCCCTAGAATAGAAAATTGAGCTTTTAAAAGTTTTTTATAACATAATGTGATCTGGTAAATTTCATGATGTGATTTCTGGTGAACAGGGTCTTTTCAAAGAAAGCTTGTGAGGACTGACAACTATTTAAAAAAGCAAGTTTACATAAAAAAGCTCAGTTGTTTTAGTATGTATAGATTATATTAAATTTATTTTAGAAAACATTGAGATAAGAGGATTACGGAATTTCATCCCATATGCAGTGCATCAGGAAATGCATAAAATGCTGATCACAGTCAGCCGGTTATACTTGTCACTTAGTTAAAGGAGCTGCTGGGAAATAGTTGTCTGCACCCTAAGCTGTGCATGCGAGTATTAAATGAGGTGGCTGGCAGCCATTTATCTGTGTTTTTCCTCACTAGTGTAAATAAAAAGATATATCTAAGCAAAGAAATCATTTGCATGTAAAAGTAACTACAAGTTTGTTGTACCAGAGTGCTCATGACTGGCTTTTATTGTATCGTGTGCACCAGCCCGTATATGTGGGAAGATGCAGAGTCATTTAATATGAAGTTGTAAGAGAGGAGCCAGTGCAGAAGCTCGTCTAGCTCAATATCTTGCCTCTATGAACAGCCAGTAGCAGAAGCCTAGTGAAAAAAGAAAAGAAAGAGGGCGTGTAAAGCATCAGCCTTCCCTTCAGATAACCTCCGAGGTTTGGCAACCAGAAGTTTAACTATTTTGTGAACTGGAGAAATAATTTAGACAGTCATGTTTAGTGGCCACTGATGGACTGGTGCTCTAGTTGTCTTTTTTTTTCTTAAAAAACCTATTTATATTTGTTCTGCATTGCACCCTGAAGCAATGAATCTAGCAACTTAATTATATGAGAAGGTATCATTTTCTTTGCTTTGTAACTAGGATAATTATGGCTTTTTTTTTTTATTTGTTCTCTGTGGACCATATTAAGTCTTGCTTGCTTGCAACCCTTATCGATACTTGAAAATTAGTTTTAGGTTGACATAAAAAGAATAGGAAGTATTCTTCAGAACTTGCTTTATGTTATTGTCCCATTTGTTTCCCTTCTCCCTACAAATATTCAAGTATCATATTTATTTGAAATACCTATATTCAGAATAATGGATTAGAATTATAACTACGAGCATAACGACCTGCCAGTTCTAAAAGGGAAGAACCTTAACTAGATGGAACATTAACAAATATCCAAAGGGTGTCTACTCAACAAATTCACCAGAGGTGTGTGTTGACTTTAGTGACTGCAAAAGAAGGCAGCACAGCTATATGAATTTTTCTGATTTCATATCTTGATGTCAAAATTGGTAGAGTACACTCACTAGTATTCATAATTATTGCACAGTTTCAATGTTGCATATACAAAAAGTGTTTGACCTTAGGATTCCTTATTTCACTAAGAAACCACATGAAATTCAAGTAGCTGCTTCTGTTGAAGTTCTCAAAAACTGAGTGTTATAAGTCACTAAAATATGATTTACATAGTAAATATGTAAAATTTTTTTTTTACATATAGTAAAAATAATAGTAAATCAGTTTAGAATTGGAACAGAAATTATTGTGTATCACCTAAATGCTCACTGGGGAAGAATACAAAAGTTCTGTCAAATTCTGTCCCTTTGGCTTCAGCCAAATTCTGACATCCGAATTCATAGTTTCCCCCTCCTAGCCTAGTCTTTGATGTAGGATTTGGGCATCTGCTGTGAAACCAGTGCTTTTGAGAATGAATTGGTAAGGGTTGTTTTTCTCCTTGGTAGATTGTTTCCATTTTTAAAATCTTTCTCAGAGCCGCTCAGGGACCAGTTTAGTTGATCAATGAGGGCAGTTCAAACAGTTCAGCAGATAATTGTGTTTGTTGTTTTCTTTGGGATACGGTTCTTTAATGAATTTGAGTTAGATATGGATTAAAGGTAAGATGCCCTCTAAAGAAGATGGGGGAGTTGCAGACCTAATTTTTAAGGAAGCAGTACTCAGTTGTTTGAGAGGAAGAATAGTGAGTTCTAGCAGTGAGTGAGAATAGGTTCAGAGGTGGGTATGGCATTTTGTGGCTGTTCTCGAACACAAAAATGACAGATGAAAGAGTAGTGATCTACATTATATGAGTTTATTCCCAGATATTTCCCCATTGACCTAAGTTAATAAAGTTTGGGTATAATTAAACCCTTGCATCTTGTCTTTATAGCTCGGTCTGGGAAAAGAAGTTTTACTCAGATGATCAGGAAGTCTTACCAGTATTGGCTAGTTCTGGGAGTTAATTATGTGTTGGTAATACATAAAGTAACTAAACAAGCAATCCTCTAAAAATGCAATTGTGGTTAGATTGCAGCAGAGTGTACAGCACTCGGCATATTTACGACACTGAGAAGACTAACACTGGAACACTGAACACACATCAGATATCTGTATATTAGAATATATTGATAAGTGGGCAGGCTGCAGAGAAATCTTAAGGCTGGAAGAAATGTCGTAAAATGGAAGACCTGAAGAGCTCAATTTCTTTTGTTTATTAAAAAATCTAATTATAGTCTATAAGTATCTTTATATACAGAAAATACTGGGTAGGTAGAGACTCTGTGATGTCAGAGAGAAGCATAGTAAGATTTCTTTGGTAACACACCAGTAAATTCATAGCCAAACTGAAGTACGTGTTTTTTAGAATGAGGATCACAATTATCAGTAGAAAAAGCTTCCAAGAAAAATAACAGGTTGTCCATGTACTCAAGAGTCAGATGCCTTTCTGGAGAGCAGGTTGGCCAAACACAGCTCATGCTATAATCAAGTATAAACAGTTGGGCTCAAAATCATGTAATGGAAAGGCATTTAATGCCTTGTCATACAAACACAAGGCTAGATGAGATGACCTAATGGTCCCCCTGGTCCTTTAAGCCCAATGAATATATGAAAAATATCAGTAATGAAAACCAGATAGTCATCCTGAAAATAAAACGTATGAAAAACAAGCATCATACTTGGCAAGGATGCTACAAAACATAATTCAATGATACAGACAATTGTATTCACAGGAATCCAAATACCTGGTTGGATGTGGATAAGAAAACAGCATAAAAAATCACAAGGAAAAGCATTTTTTTCTTTTTTTCCCCCATTTTTTCTTTCTGTCTTTTTTTTTTAATTTTCTTTTTTTATTTTTTCATGGTGAAGAAGTTTTGAAATACAAATTTCAAAGAATAATATTTTCATTAATTTTTAAATCTTTCTGTTTGCACTGGTCAGCATGGACTTTGTTTCTGGAACTGCGTACTTTTCAGAACTCACAGGCACTTGCACAGATCTCCTGATTTCCAGTAGGAATTGTTAAGATTGCTGTCTTCACCAAAAGAGGTAACAGTTAACAGTGAAGACATAACTATAGTATCTTGAGTACTTATTGTTTGCAGTAATTAAATGCAATTTACTGCCATAGTACTCTAGTCTTTCCTGGATTTTGAATATTAATGAGTTAAAAACTCTTCCCAGTATTACAATGGATAGGAGACAGTAAAAGTGGCAATGTTTGTTTTAATAACAGAAGCCTGTGTAAAAGCCAATAACAAAAGGCAGCATGGGTAAGAACAGGGTATGTCTGTTTATTTGGAGTAACACTATTTAAAAAATGAAAACACATTAGATAGGAATAAAAAGCACCTCTTTTTCTTCTTAAATGTGTAATTATAAATGAACATGTCATAATTCTTTCTTTATAAGGCTTCGGTCTGCTTATGTTAAGTCATTAGCAATTTTTCAGAATGTATGTATTCTTGAACAAGAGCAACAGAATCCAGGAGAGATTGTGCCCTATGTAGAGCAGCAGTGAGCATTCTGCTTTCTTCTGTTGGATGCAACAGTGCCTCTTCTGAAAATGGAGGCAAAGTGGGCCACTATTCCAATGTCTGGCACAGAGTAAGATTAAGAACCAACAAATGTAACTGTACACCATAGTGTCTGGACATATTTAACAGCAGAAGATGGTAAGAGTCAGTGTGTTTTCTCAGTTATTTTTCAACACACCATTTTTCTTTGTTGTGTCTCAAAGAAAGCAGGCAAGCAAGCTTGGTCCAAAGACTGAGATTTACTATGTTCGGTTCTTGGTCAAAATGTGAAGTTTATTTATTTTGAGGTATTCCTAGATTTGAGAGCACTTGAAAAATTAATATCAAATGAGTTTGTTTTTTTTAAGAATAGCTTGTAACTTTCATATTTGTAGCACATGTTGTTATAATAACCACTTCGGGTCAAAAACCAGGTGACCATGCCTTTAGAAAAGAGAAAACAAAAACTTCCTTACCCCAATTCTTCAGTTTGGACCCTTTTTTGAATGAACTCTGACTTGAAAACCATATGCATTATTAATTTTTCAATACAGTTTGAAAACTTAGGAGCCGTAAGTGATTTCTTTCTTCATCTTGACTCCTGTAATCTCACCCATTGTTTTTGCTTGTTGGAATTTTTCTATCTCTACTTTTCTTTTTTTCCCCCTATCTAAATAAGTATTTTTAATTGGTGAACTAATATCTAATTTTCCTCTCTGAAAAGAGGTACTGCAAAGAAAATATATTCTGGAATTTCTGGATATGAAAGCTTTTCAGCTTGTTCTTCCTTAGTGGTCTGTAGCCATAGGGAAACCAGTGTGAGTAGTGTGAATTTGTGGTCTCACAGCTACATCTAGCATAGCTTAGTTTGGAGTTACTCTTTTTCCCTTGGTGTTTACCCACAGGGGAAGAAATCCAATACGTAATCATGATTCCCTGTTAATTTTGAAATATGAAATAATTACAAAATTTCAATTAATTTGTTTACTAAATTAAAAATCAGAGGATATTTGAATATTCCTTGTATGTGCTTTATTCTGTAGCTCAAGCTTAGTTAACTGTTCACAGTGCAGTGTAACATACTAGAATCACCTCATCCTTAGAAGCAGTTGTCAGAAAAATATGGGCCTGCCTGGTAGAATGTATTAGCCCAATACATTGTCTCCATTTTATTATGAAGCTGCTGGGGAAGCTGTGATATACAGCACTGTCATTACAGATCTATTGTTAGAAGGGTTCTACAGTCTTCTGTGCGCTGCCATTAATTTATAGCAGTAAACAATATGTAGCCCTCCAACTGCAGCAAAGCAGAATCTTTTAATGAGGTGGATGTTATTACCACAATAAATCAGTGCATTCGTGTAATGTATAATTCAATGTGTGTATTCCCACTGTAACTTCTCTGAGTAAGCTGATAGTGTATCATTGTCAGTGCACAGCTCCACGGTTCTTTTTTTTTCCCTAAGCTTTCTTTCATTTGGGGACTTTTTTTATTTGCTTGCAAATAAATGTGACATGTCTTGATAGTTGTCCTGTTGCAGGCTTCAGAAACCAACTGTAACAATAACAGCCAAAATCAATACCGTGGATTCTCGCTATATGGATCTCTGCATGATACCATTTTTTTTTTGAAAAGAGAATGAAATCAATTCTAATTGGGTTTAGCTTTATATTCAAGGAGTGTAATTCTATAACTATTGATTTGGGCTATACTCATTTGGAGAGTAATAAAAATAGGGGCAGATAAAGAGAATACATAAAATGTTACAGAACCATACAGCACAACATTGTTTCTATTTTTAATTTATATAATTTGTCTACCAGTGACCTTCTTTCTTCTTTTTTCCCTCAAGCATAGCTGAGTCTTTAGGGAAAATCAGTACAGATGGAGATTCCAAAATGGTTCTTGCAAGAGAGAGACTTCTTGGAGTCAGTTTCATTCTTCCCTGGAATAAATTTGCTAAATCAGATAAAAATCCTTTTATACAGGAACCACTTCTTTTAAAGGGTTATATTTCAAATTAGTGAACTGCAAAAATAGTAATTAACCTAAGGTGTTTTCTTTATCCTACTGCAATGTGAAAGCCACTCTAAGTAAAAAAATGTAAGATTAGATCTTAGGTCATTCATAGATCTGATCTCTCCTAGAAGAGAAAATACTTTGAAGCTTGTATGTCAAATTTCACGTGAGCTGCAAAGAAGCAGTTATTTGAATAATAATAATCTGAACAGCAGACATAGTTTTTCACTTGAACTATGCTTGAATTGATGACTAGGTTACTGATACTTTTGTTCAAGGACTTTTCTTTTAAAGTTTTTCCTTACCTTGTAGTGTATTCCTAAGTATATTTATTCTTGCAGAACAGAAAGAGGAAAATATTTTTGCATGTTTATTCTTCAGTTATACTTGAATGCATCCATTGTCTGTACAGATGGGCATCATTTACATTAATAACATACGAACAGTGTGCTCAATGTGTCTACAAAATTGTATTGCATATATGTTTTGCACATATATACAAAGATGTTTTAGACCTCTTACAGTATTTTACATGTGGAATAGCTAAATTCACTTTTGGGTTTCTCAGTGATTTATGTGATGTATACTCATTTTTCCAAATCCTTTATGTAAAAGTCTGCTGAAGAAATACACAGCTGTAGATAACAAGATATTATATTTCTTCCATTTAAATAAATCCCTGGGTGTTTATGTCCTAGGTAAGCGCTGAACAAAGAATAACAATGGTGAAAGTGTGATAGACTTTTTTAGTCATATATATGTTATTTGTTTCTTTTATATCAATGTTTTTATATAGAAATTCTGCTATTTTATTTGTCTATTTCAAAGTTCCAAGTTTTATCCATTAAGTAAATCTTGTCTTGGGATAGTAAATAGAAAGCATAGAAACAAGAATAGTAATATCAGGATTTCAAGTGCACTGTTAATATTCTTCCACCCTAATGGTCACTGTTTTTTCCCCCCAAAATATCCAAAGATGTTTCTTGTTGTTGCTTACCATTTGCTTAATAATGTAATCAACATGCACACATATCCACAGGCACACCAGTTATCAACTCGTCCGAGACATTCCACTGTGAAGCGGTTTTTAGTCATTGACTTGAATCAGCAATAAATAGAAATTAGGCCTATATGAATGCAGAATAGACTTTTTTCCCAACCAGCCGTGTGCCTGTGCATGGAATCCTGGTTTGAAATACACAGATCTGTTCAGGTGCTTACAGAATCCAACATCTGCTTTTGCAAAACACCAAACCCGGTCTTCTGCATGCATACCGATAATTCTGGTTACCAAAAAGAGCAAAGGGAGTATGATGTGAGAATAGGTCATATTATCTTTATTTACTGAATATGTTTATTTTTACCAACCTTGTAGCCTATTGGAGCTTTGAACCCAAAGAGAGCAGCGTTCTTTGCCGAGAGATATGAATCATGGGAAGATGATCAGGTTCCAAAATTTCACTATGGCACACATTATTCAACTGCAAGTTTTGCACTCACGTGGTTATTAAGAATTGTAAGTATATATTTAAAAATGCTTTTCCTTTAAATGATAGTGAACGCAACAAATAGCTAGGAATGAATAAACTAAAACTCAGTGGCATAGGAGAGTACTGAAATTTTCTACTAATTGTAATCAGTAGTGTAGGATAAATGTATTCCAAAGTTTGAGCAGAAGGTTTTAATTTTTATGGTACAGCCTTTTCAAATCAGTAAAGCTTTTTCTCCTTAAAAATTGCTTTTTAGTGTACATTTGTATACTACTTTAAACATGGTTAACTTTCCTTCCGTGCATATTTTCTGACTGTACCAAGTACTGAACATTTGTGGTTCATACTGAATGTATTTAATTTTCACCTCCTAATGAGTGTAAATGGGTTGGTTTCTGATGATTGTGAAATTCTGTGATGTAAATAATTTTTAAAGATCAGCTGCAATTTATATGGAAGTAACTTTTGAGATGCTACATATTGATAATATATTGGTTAAACAATGCATTTTTCTATAAAATTGAAAGGTGATTTATCTCCTAGAAAGTAATTTCTTTGGGAAAGCATTAGCAGCACATCATTAATTAAAGCTTGTTAGAATGTACAAGCATACATAAATCCTTGAAGTAATTTATAGCGCTTAGCTAATTTCAAGCAATTATCCACTAATACGTGCTTAAGTGTTCTTTAACTAAGAGGAGGCTTTTAAATCTTTCAAACATTTTTCTTTTTTAAATCATAAATTACATATTAAACAATAACAATCATAAAACTATCAGTATTGAATGCTACCCTTTATATTAATAGATTACCTTGAGCAAAATAAAATGCATACGTTGTTTTTGTTACATGCTAGTTTAAAAAATATCTAAGGTAAAAATATTGAGCTTTTTCATGTTTTCAAGAGCAATTTGTGTCACAACTGACTGTAGCTTCTCCTCCAGCCTGTAAATATTTTCTTTCGTTTTTATTTGCTTTCCTTTATCCGGATATATATGCATGGAGTAGGAATAAAAAGCATTTGTTGAATAAATAAGCATCAGTTTGTATTTCTCATTCTTGGATAATAGAATTAATCCTTTGCAATTAATCGTGTGTCTGCCGGAAGAATAGCATCATTAATAACCAAACCCCAAAAGAATAATAAATCCCTTTTTTCCCCTGAAATTCCTAAAGAAATACGTTACTGTTTTTAATTAATCTTTTTATATACATTTAGGAACCCTTTACAACACTTTTCCTAAATCTACAAGGTGGGAAATTTGATCATGCAGATAGAACTTTTTCATCTATTTCAAGAGCGTGGCGCAATAGTCAGCGTGACACTTCTGATATCAAGGTAAAAACTTTCCTGAAAGGTGTTAACATATTTTATACTGTATCTGCCTTTATTGTAGCTGTGATCATAGGACCACAGGGTATGAAAAAGGGAAGGAAGAAGATTGGGAGCTATCCTACCATTTGGGAAAAGATGCAAGGGAGATGACACATAGTTTTACTTAGGTTAGAATATTTCAGTGAATTCTTTTGTAAAACTTTAGCAAACGTTTTTAGCCCTGAGACTGAAATAAGGCAAAATTGGCCTTTGTGCTGCAGATAGGTGTTTTGCTGTCTTTTTGTTCCTCTGCACAAGTTTTAAGCCTTTGAAAAGTCAGTAGAAACTGGTATAGATTTTTAATGACTAAGTTTCATAAATACTCTGCTCATACTTCTGCCCCACTCAGATAAGAATGTTGCAGTTAATATTCATATTGCTTTATGTAATTTTGGCTCTAGGCATCCAACCTCATTTTTGGGCGATTTCTGCAGTGGCCTATTTCCTTGTTTGACTATGACAAATAGAGGGAGGAGGCTGTGCTAATTTAGGTGCAGAAGGGGCAAAATCTAGTCTTATGATGAGGAATAAATAGATAGAGGATTAAGAGCTGAGAGGGAGATCTGGAAGCAGTCTCCAGAAAGACTGTATACTGGGTAGAGAAACAAAGGGCTACAGGAAGCCAGTGTCTGAGGATACTAGGATGAAACATAGAATTTAGCATGATATTGAACCTATCCTAACAGGGGCACTGGGCCTGGGAACTGGTGAGTGAACAAGAAGTAGGTGGGAATAGAAGATAAATTAATCTGGTGATTAGTCATTATATAGAAAGAGATCTAGAATTAAGTGAGTCAAGAAGCTAAGGCAGGAGTGCACAGAAATTCCAAGGGCAGAGGTTTACGTAGGTAGCCATTGAAGGAAGGAATGAGGGAAACAAATAGAGTCTGGGATCTGAGGAATATTTTGAACTGGGGAGGAGAACAAAGGAGACAAGGATGCTGGCAGTGGTGGGAAGGCTTTGTTGACCTCAAATCCAAGAAGGAGTGATATCAGAATAGTTTTTTTAATAGAAGGAAGGATGGAAAAGTATAGTGTGAAGAAAATCACAGGCTAACTCAAGAATGTCATGCAACTAGCAAGAGACATAAGTAACATGGAATCATTCTATAACTATATTCATAGTGAGGAGACAATTAAGGAAAGGGTCGATCTGCAGATTAATGGAATGAGAAAATTGTCAACTGATAGCGCTGAAAAAGTAATGTCTTTCTTGCGTCTGTGAGTCCCCACCAAAAGAATCAATGGCAATCAGTGACTAGTGGAATTAATACCACTTATTAAAAGATACAATGTCTGTATCAAATTGGGAAAGAACAGTTTAGAAAATACAAACACATTAGATTTTTTCAAATTGACTGGTCATTATGAGCTTCATTCTCTTGTACCTACAAGACTGGCAGGCAAAATTTCAGAGTGTGGTTTGGGTTTTTTTTTGAGAAATGGAGGAGAGATGTAGCAGAGGTGGACAAAAGAAATATTTAGTTTTTAAAAAGGAAGAAAAAGAGAGCTAAGAAATTATGAGGTGAGTTTAACTACAATTCACAGAAAAATACTTACGCAAATAATCAGACTGTGTTTAAGTACCTGGAAGATAGCAAGGAGACAAGCAAATGAAACACGTTTATCAAGAAGAGATTATGTCAAAGCAATCACAGTTTCTGATGAGAAAAGGTAACAGACCTTATAAACAGAGAAGAAGCAGATGATGATCTTAGTTTTTGACATTGTCTTATGAGTGAGCTGGGAAAACTTGGTCTAAAAGAATCTGCTGTATTTGGAGAATAGTTACCAGTGGTTCATTATTAAAACTGAAAGATGTATTGAGTGGAATTCTTCTTGACAATAACAGGTTAGGCCTCAATTTCCATTGATATTGGATTGGAAGGTACTGGAATTGTAGTGGAATTGGAAGCACTTCTTGCAGAAGGGGAAAATGATTTGAGAAAAGTGTTAGATGAAGTTTATTAGGGAAAAGTGAGAGTTGCAATTTTCATGCAGATTCTCATACAGTTATGTACAAATGTAACAGAAAGAACAATTTGCTGTGCAAGGAAAAGATGTAGGGTTGTAGTACATCACCAGTGCATGTCAATTGACAATATTGTGGTATAACAAAAGGTGAGTAACATTTCCTAGAAGATACATCAACAGGACATAGTATAATTTTCAAAATGTATGAAATAAATCTTCCACTTTGCCCAGCTTTGATAAGGTCTTAGCTGGAGTATGACATCCATAGTGGTGGCCTAGTTGGAGAGAATCTACACTGGAACAATGATAACAATGCAAGGTCTTGAAAATAAAATGCAATGAAAGATTGAGTAGCTATGCTTGTTTTTCTTCTAAGGAAGAGAAGATTGAGGAGAAACTTAAGAGTCTTCTATTACATAGGGACTGCTGCAAGAAAGAAAGGAAAAATCTCTGCTGCCCATGCTGGATAGAATAAGAATTAATGGACTTAAATATCAGGGAGATTTCGATTAGATATGAAAGTAACCTTTCTAACAGAACAAATAAAACTGATGAATGCTTCCCTGGCAATTAGTGTAGTGAGGGTTTTTCAGAAATGCTTAGATATCTTTTGGAAATGATGTATGTGCAAGCTGGTACTGCCTTTAGAGGCATCCCTGCTGTTATGGATGGCCTCTTCAAGTTGCTTGCAGCTTTCTGAGTCTGTGAATTGCCATGAATTACATTATACTGCTGTGAAGCATCTGAGTGAGCATTAAGATTGACTAGAGGAGTCTGTTCATGAGACTGGATGAGCAGCCAGGAAGGGGGATGAGATAGGATTTCCATAGGATATGTTGAAAGAGTTAGGAAAGAAAAAGTTTGAAAATGCACAGAACTATCTTTGTTGGAAGTACCTGTATCCCAAATATTTCATTACAGCTATGAAAACCAAGTTTCCTAATACTTGGTGTTCTGCTCTACCTTGCAAGTGTTTGTGAAATGCATGGCTAAAGTGTCCCATGTGCCTCTAGAAGTTTTCTACATGCAGGATTGCAACATGTTAGCTTACTAGTGCTTGAATGTGTTTAGTTGACACATGCATCAAAGAGCCTGAATAAAGTAGATTATTATGTGCTCTTGTAGTTAATGGCAATATCATACTGTATACATGCTTGTAAATAGAATTATTTAGGAACTAATTAAGAAAATTAAATTAGATGTTGCTGTCATGATGAAATTAATGACAGAAGTCTTACTTAAATGGTATGGTTTTTGTTACTATTTTCGTATGTCAAAGATTTTGGGTTTTTTGATCATCGGTTTACACGACACCAGGCCTGCTGGCAACAGATGGGGTACACCTGTCTCAAAGGGGGAAAAGGATCTTTGCACAGAAGTTAGCAGGGCTCATTGAAAGAGCTTTAAACTAGATCTGAAGGGGGAAAGGGATAAAACCAGGCTCACTAGAGATAAGCCTGGAGGCAGCATGCCAATGTTTGAGGGACTAGTGAGGTCCTTTGGCCTGCCATCTCAGTGGAGGTAGGGTATGGCGATCCATGTGGCAGCGAAGGGTTATTGATGTGTTGCAAACCACAGAAGCGCCCGAGAATGGTCGCCTAGGAATTAGGGCTTCTCCCCCAAAAAGGTGGCAGGATCAGTAGCCCAACTAAAGTGCATCTACACCGATGCAAACAGCATGGGCAACAAACAGGAGGAGCTGGAAGCCATTGCGCAGCGGGAAAACAATGACATAGTTGCTGTCACGGAAACATGGTGGGATGACTCGCACAACTGGAGTGCTGCAATGGATAGCTATAAACTCTTCAGAAGGGATAGGCAAGGAAGGAGAGGCAGTGGCGTAGCCCTGTATGTTAGTGTTTTGATTTTCTAGAGCTTAATGATGGTGACAATACAGTTGAGTGTTTATGGGTACGAATCAGGGGGAAGGCCAACAAGGCAGATATCATGGTGGGAGTCTGTTATAGACCACCCAAACAGGATGAAGAGGCAGATGAAATATTCTGTAAGCAGCTGGGAGAAGTCTCACAATTGCTAGGCGTTGTTCTCATGGGGGACTTCAACTTACCAGATGTCTGCTGGAAATAAAATACAGCAGAGAGGAAACAGTCTAGGAGGTTCCTGGAGTGTGAGGAAGATAACTTCCTGACACAGCTGGTGAGTGAGCCAACTAGGGAAGGTGCCCTGCTGGACCTGTTGTTTGTGAACAGAGAAGGACTTGTGGGTGATGTGATGGTTGGAGGCCGTCTTGGGCACAGTGATCATGAAATGATAGATTTTTCGATTCTTGGAGAAGTAAGGAGGGGAGTCAGCAGAACCGCCACCTTGGACTTCCGGAGGGCAGACTTTGGCCTGTTTAGGAGCCTGGTTGACAGAGTCCTTTGGGAGGCAGTCCTGAAGGGCAAAGGAGTCCAGGAAGGCTGGACATTCTTCAAGAAGGAAATCTTAAAGGCGCAGGAGCAGGCCATCCCCACGTGCTGAAAGATGAGCTGGCAGGGAAGAAGACTGGCCTGGCTGAACAGAGAGCTTTGGCTGGAACTCAGGAAAAAAAGGAGAGTTTATGACCTTTGGAAGAAGGGTCAGGAAACTCAGGAGGACTACAAGGATGTCGTGAGGTTATGCAGGGAGAAAATTAGAAGGGCCAAAGCCCAACTAGAATTTAGTTTGGCTACTGCCGTAAAAGACAATAAAAAATTGTGTTGGGTTTGTGTGGCGAGGGAGGGGCTACACAGGTGGCTCCTGTGAGAAGCTACTAGAAGCTTCCCTGACTCCAGCCTGGACCTGCCTCTGGCCAATGCCAAGCCAATCAGCAACGGTCGTTGCGCCTCTGTGATAGCATATCTAAGAAGGGGAAAAAAAAACCTCAGGAGGTGGTGTGAGAGTAAGATGGAGGAAGAAGAAGAAGAAGAAGAAGAGGAGCAGCAGCAGCAGCTACAGTAAAGAGAGCAGGAGAGGAAGAAGAAGATGGCAGAAGAAGAGGAGCTCCAGTGAGGAGAGGTGTGGGATGTGAGAGAAACAACCACGCACACACCGAGGTCAGTGAAGATGGAGGAGAGGGAGGAGGTGCTCCGGAGCAGAGATTCCCCTGCAGCCTGTGGAGGACCCCACGCCGGAGCAGATGGCTGGGCCCAGAAAAGGCCGCGACTCTGTGGTGGAGCCCATGCTGGAGCAGTTTACAGAGGACTGCAGCCCGTGGAAAGGACTTGAGTTGGAGAAAATCATGGGGGCTGAACCCCGTGAGAGGGACCCCACGCTGAAGCAGAGGAAGAGTGTGAGGAGTCCTCCCCCTGTGGAAGGAGCGGCAGAGACAATGTGGGATGAATTGACTGCAGCCCCCATTCCCGCCCCCTGTGCTGCTGGGGGGGAGGAGGTAGAGGTATCAGGAGCAAAGCTGAGCCTGGGAAGACAAGGAGGGGCGGGAGGAAGGTGTGTTTTTAAGATATGGTTCTATTTCTCATCATTCTACTCTGATTTGGTTGTTAACAAATTAAATTGGTTTATTTTTCCCCAAAATTGAGTCTATTTTGCCTGTGACCACAAATGGTGAGTGATCCCTCCCTGTCCTTGTCTCGACCCACGAACTTTTTTGCTGTATTTTCTCCTCCCCATCCCACCGGGGGGGAGGAGTGAGCAAGAGGCTGTGTGGTGCATTGTGGCCGGCTGGACTTAAACCACAAGAAGAATGTTTCTATAAATACGTTAGGAACAAAAGGAGGGCTAAGGAGAATCTCCATCTTTTATTGGATGCGGGGGGAAACATAGTGACAAAGGATGAGGAAAAGGCTGAAGTACTTAATGCCTTCTTTGCCTCAGTCTTTAATAGTAAGACCAGTTGTTCTCGGGGTACCCAGCCCCCTGAGCTGGAAGACAGGGCCGGGAAGCAGAGTGTAGCCCCCATAATCCAAGGGGAAATGGTTAGCGACCTGCTACACCACTTAGACACACACAAGTCTATGGGGCCAGATGGATCCACCCAAAGGTACTGAGGGAGCTGGTGGAAGTGCTCACCAAGCCACTTTCCATCATTTATCAGCAGTCCCAGCTAACCGGGGAGGTCCCAGTTGACTGGAGGTTAGCAAATGTGACGCCCATCTACAAGAAGGGCCGGAAGGAGGATCCGGGAAACTACAGGCCTGTCAGTCTGACCTCAGTGCTGGGGAAGGTTATGGAGCAGAGCATCTTGAGTGCCATCACATGGCACGTACAGGACAACCAGGTGATCAGGCCCCGTCAGCCTGGGTTTATGAAAGGTAGGCCCTGCTTGACTAACCTGATCTCCTTCTGTGACAAGGTGACCTGCTTAGTGGATGAGGGAAAGGCTGTGGATGTTGTTTACCTGGACTTTAGTAAAGCCTTTGACACAGTTTCCCACAGCATTCTCCTGGAGAAACTGGCTGCTCATGGCTTGGATGGGCGTATTCTTCTCTGGGTAAAAAACTGGCTGGATGGCCGGGCCCAAAAGAGTGGTGGTGAATGGAGTTAAATCCAGTTGGCAGCCGGTCACAAGTGGTGTTCCCCAGGGCTCCGTATAGGGGCCAGTTCTGTTTAATATCTTTATCAATGATCTGGACGAGGGGATCGAGTGCACCCTCAGTAAGTCTGCAGACGACACCAAGTTGGGCAGGAGTGTTGCTCTGCTTGAGGGTAGGAAGGTTCCACAGAGGGATCCGGACAGGCTGGATCGATGGGCCGAGGCCAACTGCATGAGGTTCAACAAGGCTAAGTGCCAGGTCCTGCACTTGGGTCACAACAACCCCATGCAACGCTACAGGCTTAGGGAAGAGTGGCTGGAGGGCTGCCTGGTGGAAAAGGACCTGGGGGTGTTGGTTGACAGCCGGCTGAATATGAGCGGGCAGTGTGCCCAGGTGGCCAAGAAGGCCAATAGCATCCTGGCTTGTATCAGAAATAGTGTGGCCAGCAGGACTAGGGAAGCGATCGTCCCCCTGTCCTCGGCACTGGTGAGGCCTCACCTCGAATACTGTGTTCAGTTTCGGGCCCCTCACTACAAGAAAGACCTTGAGGCGCTGGAGCGTGTCCAGAGAGGAGCAATGAAGCTGGGGAAGGGTCTAGAGCACAAGTCCTGTGAGGAGCGGCTGAGGGAACTGGGGTTGTTTAGCCTGGAGAAAAGGAGGCTCAGGGGAGACCTTATCGCTCTCTACAACTACCTGAAAGGAGGTTGTAGCGAGGTGGGTGTCGGTCTCTTTTCCCAAGTAACAAGTGATAGGACAGGAGGAAACGGCCTCAAGTTGTGCCAGGGGAGGTTTAGATTGGATATTAGGAAAAATTTCTTCACCGAAAGGGTTATCAAGCATTGGAACAGGCTGCCCAGGGAAGTGGTTGAGTCACCGTCCCTGGAAGTATTTAAAAGACGAGTAGATGTGGCACTTAGGGACATGGTTTAGTAGTGGACTTGGTAGCGTTAGGTTTACAGTTGGACTTGATGATCTTAAGGGTCTTTTCCAACCTAAATGATTCTATGAATATGTGCAATTGAAGCAGTAACTTCCATGGGAGACAATCCATGGCCAGCTAGAATGTTTTCTTTACCCATCTTGCATGATGTATGTACATGTCTGCATGCATGTATGTATTTGGGAAGGAAGGAGGAAGAAGATGGGGAAGGAGTTAAATGAACACAGATCCCTCTGGTTTTTATCCCTGTCAGGGGAAATGAAGTTTCCAATGTTTATTCTTCCTTTAGAGTTCCTTTCCCACCTACTTTACAGCCAACAAATATTATGAAACACGACACCCATAAGTTTTAGACTTATTCCCTGTAGTCTTGGAGTATCATTCTCTGTCATCATTTTATGATAGTACTTTCTCATGGTCTGTCCTGAAAGGACTAAATGCATATCATTTGCTATCACCTTAGCGTACAATACTGTAGTGAAGCAAATGCCATTTTCTGATTCAAGTTGAGTTCTGAAATGATTTCCTTATAATTCTGGACTGGAAAGCTGCTTTCTGCATCACTAGAGTCAAAGGGATGATGTCTATAAAATTAAATAAAAGGAAAGAAAGCCTATGTGAACTACTGTCATCGATGGAGTTCTTAACATTTCTAAATTGTACATTAATAAAGAAATTGTGTATAGAAAAGCTGTCTTGTTTGTATCCACCTCCTTTTCAATAGATTAAAAACCGAGAAGTTACATTTTAACCATCTTGTATGGTAAAGTACTAGAAATACTTGATGTTAGCAAAACAAACGTTTTTAAAAATGAATAGCCTTGTGTTCTTTTGATTGTTTCCAGAACTTGGAAGATGCTGCTTACTGGCAAGAGCTAGTGTGATTTCCTTGAAGTTTGCAATTTGCAAACACTAATACATTAATGATTATTCAAAGATTATTCAAAAGCCTTTGACATCTAATTTATTCATTTTTTCTAATATCAACGTGTTTTTGGACTGTCTCAATTTGGCCCAAGATTTTGTCCAAAACAATATGCGATTTTCCTTTTAGCTCTGTGTATGTAAGAACGTGTTGTGTGAGCATAGCTCATGCCTGTCTGTGAAGACTATGCAGCTGCATGCAAAATTAAGATTTTATCTCATGTCATTTTTAAGAAAATTAGGCACTTGAGGGGGGCTTTACTTTTTTCACAAAATGTTTAATGAGAAATGTATTTTCTTGGATTCTCATTTAAGAGACATTGTCATGTCTTACAATGTAGTTATTTCATATTTTTAAACCTATATCTTCTGTATGCCTATTACAATCCAACGCTAACTGAAGACAACTGGCATATTGGAAAAGATGTTTTGAGAACAATTTTCATTGTTACATTTACATGGAAGTTATGCAGAGCTGAGATGAAAGATAATAATATCAAGCAAATAATAAGAGCATTTAAGTAAAAAATGGCCTTCTAGAAAGTCTTCATACAGAGATCTCTACATTATGTTCGAACCTTTCACCTCCACAGGAAACAGGTTTCTATCTTTAACAAAATTATGAGATACATCCTGAATGTTGTATTTGCAGCAGGCCAGTCAGTTTGACTGAGTGATGAAAAGTTTAAATGCATTAAAATAATTAGGAATTTCCCTTTTTTATGTCATAGGTAGGCTACATTTTACTGTTCTGTCCCATGGGACAGACCATGAGACTTGGTTTTAGAAACCTGGTCTACTGGGGGCTGATGGGGTCCATCTGTCAGAGAAGGGGAAGAGCATCTTCAGCCATAGGCTTGCCAAGCTGCGAAGAGGGCTTTAAACTAAAGTTGCCGGGGGAGGGGAACCTCAATCCATCCCACTCCTACCATTTTGATGCCAGTGCCAGCAATAGATGCCCAGAGCCTGGAGAGGGATCACAGGTCAACAGGAGAGCAGCTGAAGAGCAACACAAAGGAATTCCAGCCACTCTAGCCAGAAAGTCAGCTTCATCGGGGGCCCAACTTAAATGCCTCTATGCAAACGCATGTAGCATAGGGAATAAACAAGAGGAAGTAGAGACATGTGCATGCCTGCAGGGCTGTGATCTTATTGACATCGCTGAGACGTGGTGGGATGGCTCCTCTGACTAGAGTGCTGGAATGGAAGGATACAGGCTCTTTAGGAAGGACAGGCAGGGGAGATGAGGAGGGGGGTGTCGCCCTCTATGTCAATGACCAGCTGGAGTGCATGGAGCTCCTCCTGGGGGTGGAGGAGGAGCCGTCTGAGAGCTTATGGGTCAGGACTAAAGGGAGGGCAGGGACAGGTGACATTATAGTGGGGGTCTGCTACAGGCCACCCGACCAGGAAGACCGAACGGATGAGGCCCTCTATAGACAGATAGGAACAGCCTCACGTTCACAAGCCCTGGTCCTCACGGGGGACTTCAGCCACCCCAATATCCATTAGAGGGACAACACAGCAGGGCACAAGCAGTCCAGGAGGTTCCTGGAATGCGTTGATGACAACTTCCTTCTCCAAGTGACAGAGGAGCCAACGAGGAGAGGTGCTATGCTGGACCTTGTTCTCACCAGCGAGGAGGGGCTGGCAGGGAATGTGAAGCTCAAGGGCAGCCTTGGCTGCAGTGACCATGAAATGGTGGAGTTCAAGATCCTGAGGGCAGCGAGGAGGGCGCACAGCAAGCTCGCTACCCTGGACTTCAGGAGAGCAGACTTTGGCCTCTTCAGGGATCTGCTTGCTAGAGTACCATGGGATACAGCCCTGGAGGGAAGAGGGGCCCAAGAAAGCTGGTTAATATTCAAGGATCACCTCCTCCAAGCTCAGGAGCGATGCATGCCGACAGAGAGGAAGTCAGGCAAAAACACCAGGAGGCCTGCGTGGATGAACAAGGAGCTCCTGGACAGACCCAAACACAGAAAGGAAGCCTACAGAGAGTGGAAGCAAGGACAGGTAGCGTGGGAGGAATACAGAGAAATTGTCTGAGCAGCCAGGGATCACGTTAGGAAAGCCAAAGCCCTGACAGAATTAATCTGGCCAGAGACATCAAGGGCAACAAGAAAATCTTCTATAGGTACATTGGTGATAAAAGGAAGACGGGAAAATGTGGGCCCTCTCCGGAAGGAAACGGGAGAGCTGGTTACCCGGGACATGGAGAAGGCTGAGGCACTCAACGACTTTTTTGCCTCAGTCTTCACCGGCAAGTGCTCCAGCCACACCGCCCAAGACACAGAAGGCAAAGGCAGGGCCTGGGAGAACCAAGAACTGCCCACCGTAGGAGAAGATCAGGTTCGAGACCATCTAAGGAACCTGAAGGTGCGCAAGTCCATGAGACCTGATGTGAGGCATCCGCGGGTCCTGAGGGAACTGGCGGATGAAGTGGCTAAGGCACAATCCATCATATTTGAGAAGTCGTGGCAGTTCGGGCAAGTTCCCACTGACTGGAAAAAGGGAAACATAACCCCTGTTTTGAAAAAGGGAAAAAAGGAAGACCCGGGGGAACTACAGGCTGGTCAGTCTCACCTCTGTGGCCAGCAAGATCATGGAGTGGTTCCTCCTGGAAACTATGCTGGGACACTATGGAAAATAAGGAGGTGATTGGTGACAGCCAGCATGGCTTCACTAAGGGCAAATCATGCCTGACAAATTTGGTGGCCTATTATGACAGGGTTACAGCGTTGGTGGATAAGGGAAGAGCAGCTGACGTCATCTATCTGGACTTGTGCAAAGTATTTGACACTGTCCCGCACGACATCCTTGTCTCTAAATTGGAGAGACATGGATTTGACAGCTGGACCACTTGGTGGATAAGGAATTGGCTGGATGGTTGCAAAGAGTTGCGGTCCACGGCTCGATGTCCAAGTGGAGACCAGTGATGAGTGGTGTCCCTCAGGGGTCTGTATTGGGACTGGCGCTGTTTAACATCTTTGTCGGCAACATGGACAGCGGGATGGAGTGCACCCTCAGCAAGTTTGCAGATGACACCAAGCTGTGTGGCGCAGTCGACACGCTGGAGGGAAGGGATGCCATCCAGAGGGACCTTGACAGGCTTGAGAGGTGGGCCCATGCGAACCTCATGAAGTTCAACAAGGCCAAGTGTAAGGTCTGGACATGGGTCGGGGCAATCCCAAACATGGATAGAGGCTGGGCGATGAGTGGATTGAGAGCAGCCCTGCAGAGAAGGACTTGGGGGTGTTGGTTGACGAGAAGCTCGGCATGACCCGGCAATGTGCGCTTGCAGCCCAGAAAGCCAGTTGCATCCTGGGCTGCATCAAAAGAAGCGTGGCCAGCAGTTCGTGGGAGGTGATTCTGCCCCTCTACTCTGCTCTTGTGAGACCCTACCTGGAGTGCTGTGTCCAGCTCTGAGGCCCCTAACACAAGAAGGACATGGACCTGCTCGAGTGGGTCCAGAGGAGGGCCACGAAGATGATCAGAGGGCTGGAGCACCTCTCCTATGAGGAGAGGCTGAGATCAGCCTGGAGAAGAGAAGGCTCCGCGGAGACCTTATAGCAGCCTTCCAGCACCTAAAGGGGGCCTAACAAGAAAGCCGGAGAGGGACTTTTTACAAAGGCATGTAGTCATAGGACAAGGAGTAATGGCTTTAAACTGAAAGAAGGTAGATTTAGATTAGATGTAAGGAAGAAATTCTTTACTGTGAGGGTGGTGAGGCACTGGAACAGACTGCCCAGAGAAGTTGTGGATGCCCCCTCCCTGGAAGTGTTTAAGGCCAGGTTGGATGGTCTAGTGGCAGGTGTCCCTGCGCATGGCAGGGGGGTTGGAACTAGATGATCTTTAAGGTCCCTTCCAGCCCAAACTATTCTATGATTCTATTCTATGATCGTTTAGCAGATTTCTTAACTAAATTCTTCAATCTTTCTGCTTCCCTTTCCAGTGTTTCAGATGGGGTTGATATACTGCTTTTTGGGCTGAATATTAAATATTTTTAAAGTTGAAAAGATCTACTTGTGTTAAGGTATTATTATTTTCATTGTGATCTGTTTGAGGTTGAGCAATATGTAATTAAGAAGGTCTTACTATGTGATTTAATTATTAAACTATATATTTACAGATGTTGTTTATTCTGCTGTGGATGAGTATTCTGAGAAAAGTAATTGGCTAAGTTCTAACTTCATTTGAAATATTAATCCATTTTTTTATTTCAACTTTGAATTTTTCTTGTGTACTTGTTCTGAAGCAGCTGATTCCTTCAAAGGTGAATGGAATTCTAGGTGTGATGGGGAGGCTGCCACTTACTTAAGTGCAAAAAACACTTGGCCCTTTTAAAGACAACATAGAACTTGTTTGTGTTCAACAGTAGATTCACTCTCGGAGTAGCCTTATGAACAAAAAAATTATTTTATCTACAAAAGATGTCTTCGTAAGTGAGATGTGGGGAACAAAAATGATTTCAGGGGAGTCACTAATTAGTTAAGGACTTGAGATAGATGGAATGACTTGAGGGAGAAATCTCTTGAAAATGTAGGTCTAGATGGACATGGAAATGACTTTGCTGTAGTATCTGACTGTCCATACCATTCAATCCATGGCAACCACAGGGTAAAAAACATTTATTTCTCAACAAGTGAAAGGGTTTTAAGCTTTGCCTTGTGTTTCTGATGGGCTGAGAACATAAATGTAGTCGGCTGTTGTGGCTGATTAAATAATATTATGGTTTTTTGACCATAAGCTCTCTGGATTCCTGTTGATACTTCTACAAGTGATGAAAACCTAACAGTTAAATGCAGTGATTTATAGAAATACAAAGGCTTTGGGAAGCCACTTTTAAGACCTTGAAACTGGCAGGCCAAAGTGAATGGTGTTGTATCTTGATGCATAGGGAGTAGGGGGCAGAAAGGAAAAAGAAGGGTTTATTCCTATTGCAGCTGAAAAAATTGTGAATTTTTAGAACCATTGAGCTGATTATAGGAAATGATTTCTCCTTGCTTCTCATGTGAAGAGAATGAATGTATTTATTGATGCTTGGTGTCCTAAGATTATTGTTAATCCTAGTTGGAGGCATCACATATTACAGGGAGGACTAACATGAGCTATCTTTGGAAGCAACTCTTGTTGGCTGGTATCACTTCAACAGAGAAAGCTAAAACATATGTGTGGTCACAACCAATCTTTGTCAAAATTTGGTGAAATCCCTGGATTGATGATCAAAGCAGGAAACTAATGCTGCACTGCAGTATAACCTTTGGTTGAACTTTTCAAATTTTGATTTCAAGAGGTGATATGTTGCATAAAATTTAATTTCCTAGTTCTCCCCTATCCATTTATTTAAGCAATGCAAATTAAAAATCCTTTGGAAGTTTGTTAGTGTCTCACTACCACTTTGGTATTGTTACTTACTAATTAGCTCAGTACTGTTGCTTTTAAATGATTAACCATGTGTTTTTAAGTTAAGTCTTCTGCACTGAAGAATATTAAATGTATTTCAATTCTGTGAGAGTACCACTTAGTACCTTTAAAGTACTAGACAGGCATGACCATTAACTCATTTAGTTACTTCTTAATTTACATTATTAGTGCAAACAATCCTGCTTAGTTTTGTTAGTACTGTATAAAAAGCAAACATGGATAGCCTAGCAGTGTTTAACAGAAAAATAGTTTAGTTTGGGGCTTGGACTAAGTTCTGGAATACAGAAGTTAAGTCTGTCTATACTTTTGTGTTGCTGTTTTTCTTTGATGAATGAGATTTGCACATGCTTGTTCAGAAGCAGTTGTTATTTCTGGTTTGGTAGCTAACATGTTGCAATAAATTTATTTATCATTATACTTACAACAGCATAATTGTTACCCATGTTGCTCTTTGCATGTATTTTCTCTTTTCCAAGTGTAGTACTTTGCTGATTGTTTTTTTTTTTAATACCATATATACAGTTTTTCAGAGTTGTTTGAAATTCTCATGCTGTCCTCCAAACAGCTATGTTGCCTTCTTAGTGTCATCTGGAATTTTATTACTGCACCTTCTATGCCAGGTCATTAATGAGATTATTGACTGGTATTAGGAGCAGGGCGGACCCCATTACCATGTCCCCCCAGTTTGACAGTGAGCTATTGATAACTGCTCTTGGAATATGGATTTCCAGCTTGGGTACTCCCACATTATTGTAACCTAATCTCATCTCCATTTCTCTACTTTGCCTATAAGAATGTCATGGGAGACTGAGACAGTCTCAGAGGTCTTTCTCAAAAGTGAAGCAACATCTTACCTCTTTTTCTTTCACCATCCACTATTGCAGTCACCTTTTGAAAAGAAAATTAGATTGGCTTAATGTGATTGATTTTTTACCATTTTTAACCAAGTTATGGTCACTAGTAGAGAGTTATGTACTGTTCTTCATGCCTTTCCCTCTACTGCTTTGTGTGTGTTTCTTTTTCATGTGCTTATGGGTTGGGGGTTTTTTTTGGTGCATTTGATTAGTTTTGTTCAAAAGGAGATGCTAGAAGACCATAAGCTTCCAGAAAACATTAGTAAGCTCCAATTACGCTGTTCCAGATTGTTCCATCATAAAATGGGTACTAATTTATGAAAGTCAATCTTGTGATATGACACACATCAGCGACAGCTATTGTAAGGCTGGTGTGATGGTATTGAATATCTGAATTCATATCTCATACAGGTGTGTTTGGCAATTTATGATCCTTTATCTTGTCCTAAGGTTCTCATAATATAGAACAGCTTAATTTTTAGGTACAGAAATGCTGTTTTGGCAAGCTAACTATATTATAAAACTCAGTAGCATCACATCATTTTGGACAATTTTTCTTTAAATCAAGCGCTTCATGTTTAAAGTCTCTTTGAATTGTAACAGTATTAATGTGTCTGCTATAATATGTAGATTGTCTTGGGCTTCTAGGAGTGTGCTAGTGTTATAAAGTGGGTATCTGGTGTATATAAACACTAGTAAGATTGGAGGAGAAGGGGTTTGGCCAGGATTCTTCAGGAATGTCCTTGGAGGGGACAGCTTGTGAAGCAGGAGAATGCTAAAAAGACATCATGATTTCATTATGAATAGGATACCAAGATTAAGAACTAAATTATAACTTAAGTGATAATCACGGGTCTAAAATGTTGTCTCAAACCATAGACTATAATAAACAAAGAGCTCTGAAAGTAGCCTTCTGTCTTCTCAATTTTCATCCATTTTACAATTCTTTACCTTTAAGTCATCTGTATGCTAATGACTAAAGTTGATCCTGGACAAAAATGTTTTGGATACAGTCAACCTATGGAAATTGACAGTGCCAACTTTGAACTAGAGTTAGCCTGTGCCAAACCAAGGATTCTGCTGGCCATAGGACATTCTCAAAATCTATTAGAGGCTATCATAGTGCTGTTATGTATTGTTCTTCAGGTTTTGTAAATTGTTCTTAAAAGGAATAAAGAGAACATTGGCTTCAAGTGTGCAATATTTAACAAGATTTCTTGAGGTTTGGTGCCATGACTTCTTAATTAGACAGTGGCGTTAAAATATAGCTAATGCATCTGATTAACATTATTGAAATATTTAAAATTAAAGGAATAGTTGCAGTAAAGTAAAAGCAAAATTAAATCATTTAATACATTGATCTCATCGGACAGATGCTCAGATAATTATATAATGTGCCCATGTACCTCAGTCCTTTATTATTTCTTAACTTTTCTTCCTTTCCAGTACATATTTTGAGTGAAATAACAACTTTCAAAGCTTGCACAAGTAAAAGCCATCCAGGCTAAAGTTTTCAGCTGTGAGTTCTTAAAGGCCTACACAAAACATTTATTAAAAATAAAATATCCATTGACTTCTGATAAAGAAATGATACAGAAATCCAGTCATAATATGTCCTGTAATCGCATGTCTTTTTCACATACTTTTACTGAAAGAAGCACATCCAGGGAAACTTTTGAGTATCCACAGGAATTACTGGGTCCTCTTTTTATTAGAGTTTTAAGCCTGCTCCTGTCTGTGGGTCCTGAAGTATTTTATCCAAACAAGCACAAACTCTGTGCAGAAAGTCTTTGTTATGGTAGGCAAGTTAGATCTGTAACCAAATAGAAATAGAATATATCACAAAATACTGGTAGTGTTACCTGCAGTCATAGATATTGCTTCATTTCTGTGACTGTTGTGTGGATTACTAAGTCATTATTGAGTCACATGGATTCAATGTGGACTTTTTCTTTCAAGCATGAGATTCTTCAGGTCTTCAAGAAGACTTGAGAATCTGGACTCCATCACTGAACTTTATGGGCAATAAACATTAAGGTGGGCATTGGGAAAATTTTGTTTACCTAGTAATACATCAGGTTTTGTATGTTTGGTAACGATCTATAAAGGAAAAAAAAATCGTTCCCTGCAAGTATTAGAACAGATGATGCTTTGTCTCCTATGGATTTGCTTCTTGCAATTGATTGACTCATTTGTCAAAAAAGCTGTAAGCCTCAAATTAAGAATTTCGCAGTGATGGGACATTTGTTATGGTCCCCTCTCTGCCTAGCTTCTGTGGAGACTACTAAAATGTGAACTTATGCTGTGCTTACTGGGCCCCTCAAGACAGGCACATAAAATGGCTCTACTCACCTGCTTATTGGTTTTTAAACTTGTAGGAACTTAGTTATCTTTATAACCTGCTGTAAAATTTGGCTAAAATTGACCAAGAAACTTAAAATGTTTTCGGAGGAAATGAAGGTTGCTGTAGATAGGCCAGTGAGCACACGTGAGCTGCAGGATTGAATACGACTGATTGAAAGGCATGTTAAGCAATATGTTTAAACCTTGGTACTAGAGGCAAGAAACTCTAGAGTTCCAAGCTGCTGGAACATTCAGAAACTGGAGGATGACAAATTTCATTACTTTCTTTAAAATATATATTAAAAAAAATTGAACCCCTGCAAAATGGCAACTCATGCTTATTGAAACAGGCTGCCTAACATAAGCATGCCTAAGACACCCTGTAACCTGATAAGCTTTTCTACATATGCTTTGCATTGTTTTATACTTCTCCATCTAATAGACGGGAGTTTCAAAAGTTACAAGGAATAAAGTTGCTGCCAAACTGGCAACATTACCTTTGTATAGGAGAAATTTCATGTCATATTAGTAGCAAGGTCAAAGATGTCCAAGAGGAATGAGTAGCAAAATTCAGAAGCAGGTACATAGTAATTCAGATTTTTAACCATAACCTGTATGTGTGGTGTAGCAAAACTTTTAACATATTTAGGATGCAGATCTTTGGTTTTCATGAAAGATTTGTTTTTCTGTAAAATTGTGCCAAGATCCATAACAGGAAAATATTTCTCTGAGTAAAAAAAAAGTAAATTCTAAATTCAGTCAGATCCGTGTATGGTAATCTGTGGGAATTG
This sequence comes from Gymnogyps californianus, assembly GCF_018139145.2. NCBI lineage: Eukaryota > Metazoa > Chordata > Aves > Accipitriformes > Cathartidae > Gymnogyps > Gymnogyps californianus. The sequence goes on from NC_059474.1 coordinate 67,167,064, forward strand.
CAGTAGTTAAAAATACAGACATCTGGGTGTATGGATCAGAAAGTTCCATCTAATATCTGTGGTCTACTTCTTTCATACCCAGCCATAATAGTATGGAAAATGAAACAAATACTTTTAACATCTGCTCCAAACTTTTTGCGTAGCTGTTAAAATAATAAACTTCAAGTAAATTATGGACAAATTTGCTAAAGTCCAAAGGAGAATGACCAGAGGTCTAGAAAATGAGAACAGTGATATGAAGTTGAAGGTTTTAGGTTGTTTACTTTGGAGAAAAGTGGAACAAGGACAGAAACATGAAGTGTTTTGGCAGTGGCAGTTGCAATGCTTTTACCCTGCTGGATATTTTGGCTGGCTGCCAGTGCCAGTGCACTTCATTTCATGGAATCACAGAACAGCCCAGAACTTGAAAGATCATCTGGTCCAACTTTTCATGGGAAAGGGAGCCTAGAAGAGATTATCTAGCACCTTGTCCAATCCCATCTTGAAAACCTCCAGTGATGGGGACTCTACCACATCCCTGGGGGGGTTGTTCCAGTGAACAATAATTCTCACTGTAAAGAATTTCTTTCTTATATCGAGGTGAATTCTGCTGTATACTTCCTGTTCTGGTGTGCCACCGTGCCAGCCTTGGTGCTGGTGTGTGTGCTGTCCGTCCTTAGTGCAGGAAGGGAATAGTAGTCAGAAAGTGCTGATGGGAAAGGATCTCGCTGTCCCCGAGGTAAAAGCTGCTCGTACACATTGATAGGTCTAAAAAGGGGCAACTGCTGCTTGTATTCAGTCTGAATAGGACAAGAAATGGGCTCCAGCTGCAGCAAAAGCAGACTGGGTGTTAGGAAGACCTAGTGGTGTGAACAGATGAACACTAGAAATTCATAGGATCCCCATCATTGAAAATTTTAAAAGAACAAGGCAGAGAAACATCTTTCAAGAATACCTGATTATAATTGTCTGTGAATGGACAGGTGGACAAGGTGACATTTCAAGGTTTCATCTAGGCCTTCTTATGATTCAATACAGTCCTTTTCACCCCCAGGTAATTTAAAAAAATGGAGGAAAGGAATGTTATATATACAACTTTTTTCCTCTCTCTCTGTCAGATTAACCAGAACTACATATTACATAGTGTATAAATATGGTTAATAAATACCATTGCATACTTTTACATATATCCTCAGTAAAAAGTAAAATAATTTTGTGTATATATAATCCATGTATTGACTAACAGGATTTAAAGTGCCTTAAAGAAGCATTTTTTATGCAATAAAGTATTGACTTAATAAAATCTACTTATTGATCAATAATGAATCAACTACTAATTGTGATTATCATATATTTCATTAATCTACTAAATAAATATCTGAATTTTTTATAATTTTCTTTGCTTAATTGTAAATTACTGAAGATTTTAATATTTTTATTAAACTAGGAAATATTTGAAATATAATCTCTTAGAACTTTAGCAGGATGATTAGACATTGAGAAAATTAATTTGTTCATTAATTCAATTTAGAAACCTGCTGAAGTATTTTTCTTACAAGTTGGGAGAATTTCAGGCAATGTCTTGAGGCAATTTCTTAGTTCTGTGAGAAATAACACACATATAGCATATGGAGAGAAACTCATGGGTACTTAGAAATTATACTTTCCCACAGTCATGAAAATGATTATGTTGAAGTGTGATGAAAAAATGAAATTTGTATTAATTTAATATATTAGTATATATTTTTTGAATGCCATTTAAGTCCCCTAACAGAGGAAATAAAGTGTGGCAATATGAATAAAAACCTAGACTTCTAATATGCATTTTTATTATTCTGTTTGACAGGTTATGTATAGGCTTAATATTGCTTAATGTGATTGTGAAATAATTCAGTTTGAAAATCTGGTATCTTATAAATGTTTTAATATGGTTAGGGAATCTGTGTCACTGTTTCTAGACACCTTTGCAGATCATATAACTCTGCTTCAAAATGCGTCTGTCTATTATTTTCTAAACAAAAGAAAAGAATAAAATAACTTTTCATTACATTAAAGAAACAAGGTATCTTGTATAGATTTTTTTTATGCGTGGTGGCAAACATGAAAATAAATTACCAGTGTTAAACTGACATTCTGTTGATACTGCTTGTTTGTAAAAAAATCTTTTTAGTGAAGTTTCCTTAGGAATCATTGTTTCCATGTGGTAGAGGGCAATTTTTGTTAGAGAAAAATTGTATTTTAATTATATGCAGAATTTTATAAGCATTTTAATAAGAATCCTGATATGACAAATTTTATCTTTAGATTTTTTTTTAAAATATATATGGCTATAAATACTGTGTGTTAGATTCATGTTGATATTCACCGTGAGCTCCTTCATCAGTTGTAATGAAATCAAAAACATGGCAGAAGGAGTGAAGTATTGCTTATCATAAGGATGTCTGTCTGTACCCTATAGAACTGGTGAATTTCAACAGAGGAATTTCTGAAACTAATTTTCAACACAGTTGTGCTAAAGCAAGAGCTTCAACAAATCATACAGATGTTTTCGTTTTTCCGTGAAATCATATAAACAAATGTGGGACAATTTTACCATTTCTGTACATGTGCAGAGTGCGTAAAATTTCAGAAGGGGTTCAGTAGAATTAGAAATAGTATAAAGGCAACCAAAATGGTTCGTCAGAAGGGAAGACCTCCAGAGGGAATGAATCTAAATTGACTAGAACCCTTTAGCTTGCAAAAAGAGACCACTGAGGAAGAATGTGATGATATAGGTCTATAGTATCCAGAAGGGCATATAGAAGAGTGAATAAGGAATTAACATTTACTGGTTTTCACAATATGGGTACTAGAACCATCCACTGGAACTGTTAGGAAGCAGTTTTAGAATAGCCAAAGGGAAAACCTTTGTAGACGAAACTACAGTGTGGAACCCATGATTAATTAGTTTAAAAATCAGAAGCACAGATTAGTTCAAAACCATATAACTGTAAGAAGCTGACAGAATATCCGTGGAAGGACTGTATTTGCCCTGTGTTAGTCTTCCAGTCCTTGTCACTGTTCCAGATGAGATACTAAATAGTCCTTCAGTCTGGCCCCTTGTGGTTGGTCCTGCATCTTCCTGTGGTATTTGTGTGAAACCACAAGTACCTCCTTCCTCCCCCCCTCAAAAAACAAGCAAAAAGTGCATTAATTAATCTTTTTAACGTTCTCAGGTGTCCAGAAAGTTCCATTATTGATGGAGTTACACATGTGAGTCAGCATCTGCTGTCTTAGTGTCAGTCTATGCATGTGATGTGAATATTTTAAGAAAAAAGGAGAAGACCCCACAAATAGAGTTGAGAAGGACTGTTAAGGACTGCAGTTGCCAAATACATGAAGAATATTCGTAAACTTGATAAAAATTAAATATTTTGTTATCAGATTTATTCGCTGGTTTGAGGAAGAACTATTGGCCTTTAACTGAAAGGCCATTGAAAATTGGCGCTAAATACTACTCAGTTAGAATGGCCCAGCGTATCTGTTTGCAATCCCTTTTCCCATGTGTAAATGCTAGCACATGGTCAACATAAGAAAGTCAGATAATAAAGAAGCTCTTTTTGTATAAATGTATCATTATGGTGACAGTGAAAAACTTTGTGAAAACTCATTTCTGGAGTAATGAAATAATGTTTTATGAAAAGTTTCTAATAGTCAAACTAACAGAAGTTACTGATAATTTCTGAGTTTCCAGGCAGCATATTGTTTCTGTGTAATCTAATGAAAACAATGTGTGTTCTAGAAAGCCAAATGTTTTCTGATCTTGAAAGAAACTAATGAATAGCTGTACAGATCTATATAAAAAAAAATAAAAACATCAGTAACATATGTAATGAGCTTATCTTTTAAGTATTCAGAATCATGGTATGGTTTCATATTTGTGGTGCATGCTGCTATCGAATTAGTAGTCCTGTGTCTCTGCTTTTTCTTGTTAGTTTCTGTCTGTGATGATAAAAACTACAGAAACTTCAATGTTAGAGTACTTTCTTTTTTACAAACATTTATCCTTGCTACGTTCTTGTTCTTTCACTTATCCAATTAAATAGTTTCAGATCTCTTTTCATCAAGTACTTGTCAAGCATTTGGTAGAGAAGCATGTTTTTACCCTGCCTAGTTAATTAAGGTGACTGTAAACAAAAAGATGTACAATTCAAAGCCAAGCAGTGTTTCACACAAGGATGGAGGTGATAATAGCTTAATTCCTGCTTGATCTTTCCTGTCTTTGCCCTGGCTACTTCGGATTGACCTTGTCCGCAATCTGATGACCTCCCTATTGCACTCAGCCGTTTGGAAAGCTGCTCATGCCATAGCTGGCCCTGAGGGGCTATCTGGGAGACCACTGATCCATTGACCCATGTCAAGACTGGGTTTCAGATCTGATCTACTGAGCTTCTGACATAGCTACATGCTACACCCACTGTAGACAAAGCCAGTGGGGCAGTCCGATTTTTTTTCTACTTCTTAAGTGGCATGCAGTTTGCACTTGCTGTATGGAAGACCAATTTTACACCAGTCATTTGCTATGAAATACACTTCCTGAAGCAATTACACATATTGATCCTTTCTTTACAAAGGAAGTAAATTCTCTAATTTAGTAGCTCAATTTTTCTAAATCCATCAAATTGCCAGGTTTATTTGGTGTATTTAAGTCTCAACATCAAGTTCCACAAAAAAAAGCACCTTTAAAATATATTAAGGGCAGAAACACATATGTTTTGTCTTAATAGGCTTTTTCTGTTAAGTGTTATGCCAGGACTTTGCAGACATTTATAAAAGTGTATAAATAAGGTTCTAATCACATTAACCTAGATATGTTTATGTATATCCTAGTGCATATTTTACAAAATAAATGACAACTTATGAAGTTGCATGTCTGTTTGCAAAACAGGGAAACACTCCACTTAACCAGGAGAAAATCTTTATGGTTTTGAGCTTAATTTTGCTTCCTAGCATGTTGTGTTCAATTCTGCACTAGAATGTACCATTTTCTGCTTAAAAAATGTCGTTGTTTAGCCGTTAGTATTACTTTGCTTTTCTCATAAGACTTGGAAATTACAATTCCTTTGCTGTACATGCTTGCATTTTTTCCTCAACCGTGTTTAGCCTAGCAGGCTCTGCCTGCAGAAGTGCCAGGGTGGGCCAGCCATGGAGGTATTAAATGCCACGTTCCAGTCCTGTTCAGCACAGGCCTATAGAGCACACTTGTTTAAAGCAGTGATGATCCTGAGAAGGAATTTAGCACATACACAGACCTTGTAACCATGTGAAATTCCTTCCTTTTTTTCTCGTGTTGAGTTAACGACCTTTCCATGAAAGAAAAATGTTGACTTGATTCAGCTTTGACTGTGTGGTTTTTTTCTGAACATGTGGTATTACTCCAGGTATTTTAGAATTTACAAAAAAATTATTTCTGGGCATTGAACGATCTTAGATAATAGCCTAAACATTAAGTTCTTAGACCCTTTATGTTAGAGAGAATAAGAATATAACTGGATTTTACACCTTTGTAATTAATATATATGGCACTACTTTCACCCAAACTATGGACTGCCATTTGTGCATTAGCACTTTAAAATGTGGATTGTATTAAAATGTGAAAGAAGCAGTTTTCCCCAACTTCTTAACATCCTTGGTTGTCTGTTGCTTTCCACTAAATATTATTTGTACCATGTGATGTTCATTGCTTTAGTTTTATAAGTTTCTCTGTGCATAATATGCAATCAAACCCGATGTTCTGACTTTTTTGTTTTATAGCCTGTTGTGTCTTAGTTCTTTGTCGTGTTAAAAGCATGATAAGGATGTATCCTATGTAAAGGTTTAAATTTTAGAAAGTATGAAAGAGGAGATTTCCCCCTTCTGGGGGGGAGGGGGATGTCTGTGGGAGGATTTTGTATATTCTCTTTGCCTAATGCCATTCTAATAATTATTTTTTTAACATGACAAAGTGCATCCTCTGACAGAATTTATAACATGGCATTGTTTTTCATTTGTCTACAGGAATTGATTCCTGAATTCTATTACCTCCCAGAGATATTTGTCAACAGCAACAATTACAATCTGGGAGTGATGGATGATGGAACAGTTGTGTCTGATGTTGAACTTCCACCATGGGCCAAAACCCCAGAAGAATTCGTTCGCATAAACAGGCTGGTAAGATGTCTATCTTCTATTGTCTGTCAAGTAACATTTGTCTTGCAAGATTCTTCTGAAATAGTTTGGATCTTTGCTTGCAGTATATAGCTGTTTATAATTTACATAGGACTATGGCTGAAATAATCTGAAGAAATGTTAGATTTACAAGTTCAGGAAGAAAAAAGGCATATAGAATTGCTTATTCTTTAGAATTGCTCAAAAAAAGTTCGAGTGTGGTCTAAATACACAGGAGATCTTATCCCATTTCTATGTCAGCTCTTGTGGTTCTAAAGAGCTAATAAAATCATCACTTTACAGAAGACTTGAAAAAGCTTGTTTAATCATAGAAATATTTGTCACTCTGATTACTTATATGTAATTTTAGTTTTTTTAAATTTTAGTATCCATTTAACCCCAAAGATCAGTGAATGCCTCAGGAAAGAAGGCTGCATTTTAAATCTTCTGTCACCTCTTCCATTTATTCCATTAAATTGATATTTTTCAGAGCATTTCTTACAAGAAAATAAAACTGACTTCTCCTTTGCCTGCTTCATTCCCCAAACCTGTATTACTATTCTCTTCCCTCTTTTGGAAAATCTTGTTGTTAGCACTGCCTGTCTTCACTGTGCCCTGCGGGCAGTGTAATGAATTACAGAATAGCTGTTACAGTATCATTGTTGGTGTTTCAGCACATTCTCAAAGCTATTACATTAGGCTTTTCTCAAAATGAAAGGATTCTGCATCAGTGGCACTCTAAAATAAATAAATTAGAGAAGCTTTTTTAATTAATTTTGAAAAATGAGGCTGCAGTTTTCACGTGGTAGTCAGCTACTTGGGAAATACTGCAATAAGGCATAGAAACTCTCAAAAACTTTTCAGATACCAGGCTTAGACTTGATAACGTCCTGATACTCCTGAGTTAGAAAATGGGAATTGAAAAAGTTCTGTTGTTGGCAGAACGTCAGACCTCATACTCATAAAATTGCAGAACAGTCACATCAGAAGAAATCTGTGATTTATAAGTTATCAGAATGCTTTACACTGTGCACTTTTACTGGTGACATGACACCATGGTCTTCAGAAATGTTATTTGGCCTAGATTTCTGCAGGCAGTTGTAGGGTGCACCATAATAATCACAAATTGTGTTAGGTGAATTTAGTGTTTTGCTTCATACAGAAGTATGTGCAGATTTTATTTAAACGAGGTATGAAATACACTAGCATTTAGCAGGACTTCTTGGCAAACCATATTCAAACGCAACTTTTGATCTTACAGTTGTGCTGATAGGTAATAGGTTAGGGAGGTAGCCTGACACCTTTTTGAGCTTGGTGTGTGTTGGTGATTCAGGATAACCTGAGAAATGAAAAGCTGTGTTCCTAAGCAGACTTGTCAAAGGCAGCCTGTGGCCTTGATCTCTCATGACTGTGGTATTTTAGCTTTTGCATAAAGTATAGTTCTCATTCTATTAATTATGGATCTGGCTTTCCCCACTGTGAAGTTATTCTCCATCTCCTGCTTCCTCCTCTTCTAAGATTTTAGCTTTTAATTTTCTTTTTCTCATTTCTAGCCTTGGTGCCAGGTTTCTCTCACCCTCACCTCTCTGTACACTATGACCTGCCCTTCCCTCATCCTTCCATCATTTCCCAAAGCCTTTGCTACTAGTGTCTGCCTTTCTTGCAGCAATCTTTGATATCTCTCACTTGTGCTATATTCTCAGGATGAAGTGCTTCATCAACAGGAAGCAGCTGCTTTTCGATTATTACTGTTAAACTCTTGGGCACAAAATGTAAAATCCCTTTAAAGTCTTGTCTTAGAGAGTAATGATCTCATTCCATATTCCAAATGTATTTTTTTCTTTTTATGTACAATCTACAATAAGCACATCTTTATTCTGTTACATCCTGAAAAAAAGCAGTTCAGAACACTGTAGAATGAAGGAATTGCTTGTTACATATCCAAAACTTTCATTTCAAGAAAAAGTAATCTGAAAACAGCAATATGTTAACTTTTGTATATTTGAATGATGAAGATTAAAATTACTTTGTCATTTTCTTAATTTCACTCAGCATTTCTTATGAAACCGAAATATCATATTTATTATCTAAATATAATTAATGTTTCCTTCTCATATACTTTTTTCCCCCAAGTAATTATTCATTAGTGATTGTGACTTTTGAAACTATTTTAATCAAAAAGACTTTGCTAGTAATCTGCTTGGCTTCATAACTTCTGCTGTGAAAGCAGACCTTGCAGTACCACTTGTCAAATGGCATATTGAATGAATGTGCAAAAGTTGCCATAAATTAGAGTTTTTCAAAGCAAAGAACTTTTACAGGAACATGCCATTTTCAAGTATCACATAATTGGACAGAACAGGAATTTTTTTAATGATTAAGTTAATTACAAAAGTAAGAAATAATTGACCAAGTGATGGTATATTAAAGTGTGTCAGACGTCATCCCTTTTGGTGATGCTGTAGGTCCCTGATACTGTTGCTATAATTCAGATATCAAGTTTTGGTCAGTCTGGTAGCATTAAATTTAAGCCTCTGTGCCAATGAATTGTGTTAACTGCTTGTGTGTGACGTAGTTAACCTTATCGTGGTGGTGGTGGCCCTGTTAGTGCTGGTATGGATGATGCCCTCTGCAATCTGCCATTTTTCTAGTGGAATAAAACTGAGAAAATTATATGCAAATATTAAATTGCTTTTTCTTGTTAATAGTTAGTGGATTGGATACCGTCAGCATCAAATCAGCATCGTTTTATTTTTAAGTAGAATAGGTGTGTTTAGGAAGAATGCTTAAAGCTCGGTTCGTCACAAATACTATCAAAAAAAGCTTGCTACAATGTGGCATGAGCTGATTCATTCAGTTAATATTTCCTTACTGCTTCCTGGCTCAGACAAAATAGTGATTATAGTATTTTAAGTGCTCATTTTGTAAGCTATCACACATAGATATTTTTTCCCTTTGCATTTCAGTTTACCTCTTTAAGTCCACAGATCTTACACAATGATTGGAGCTCCTGAAATGCATACTACTTTGATCTGTGACCTTTTTGTGGTGCTAATCGGTTCCTGATATCATTATACCTTGCTCATTAATCATATTTCCTGCAGCCCGTCAGCCAGCCAGACAGCCCAAGCCCCTGTTTGCAGCCTTGTGTTGGCAGGTTTCTGCTTTTCCAGATTATTACAGTGTGATACTTTGGCTTCTCATAACCAGACCCACATCAAGCTGTGTGCTACAATTAAAGTCAGATGGTCCTCAGGTTGAACAGGGATATACTGTTGCAGCTGTCTGTCTTTCTGGAACAGACCAGCGCGGGGAACAGATGATATGTAGGACAGTGCATAATAACAGCTTGTACAGTATTGGGTCAGTAGCAGGGGTTCAGAACATTAATTGACAGGCTGATAGCTGATGTAAAAGTGATTCCCAACCTATTTTTAATTCTATAAAGTATGCATTTTAATTGAAATAGATCGTTGCATGTCCTCTGTGTTTGCTCTGAGAGAAAAAGCAGAATGGTGTATAATTAAAACTGGGTTTTGATTGATGGAATGTCATGATGAGCTAAATGATAGCATCAGGATGTCATTCTAAGCAATACAAAGAAGTGTAAAATGCATGTATTGCTTCTGCATATAGTTCGTACTTCGTATTAGTTTGTGGTAGCACAGTATTTCATAATAGCACAAATCAATGGGGGAGGGGTAGGATATTTAGGATATTTTTCTCTGAGGCAGTCTACAGTTTGACGGAAAAGTGACTGGGTTTTTACCATTCTGAAACCTTATTATATACCTCTAAAGCTCTGGATTATATTTAGTGCCATAGAATAACTGCTAAGATATCTGAAAATATTTTTCAGTTTACACTGATGCAGTTGACAATAATTGTGTTATGGTATAATTCCATCATTTTATATATATGTGTGTGTGTGTAATAAGAATTATTGTATTAGCTTAATAAAAGTAAAAAAATCCACAAACTTTTAAATTAGATAAACATATAATTCCTCCCCCCAACAAAACAGAAAAATCCCAAATGCAACATACTATTGCATCCTTACTTTATTATTTCAAAGTTATGATATCTTTAGGGCATTAGTATGTGAGCAAAGGGGAGGATGCTAACTTGATCTGATATCTAATAAAAAGAAAATACCCAACAATTTTTTTGGTTATCCCATGCTTCTGAGAGACCTATAGGAAAAAGAAATGGGAAGTAAACTGGGGAGGGAAGAGTATAAAGAGACAGATGTTCAGATGTTGTTTAGATACAGAAATCTTAAACAGAAAGTATAGCACTAGTTGTCAGACACTGAAATAGACATATCCTTTTAAATTTAGATTTTTCTGGGGTCTTTTGTTGGCTTCACAGTCTTAGTTATGTTAGCTGCCCTCCTTTAGAATACTATTCTGGTTTAGAAATTTAAATTCACGTTTGAGTTAGTGATAATTAAAGCTGATGATAGAAATTTTAAATGCCCTTCTTATCATGCATGACAAAGCAGACATTCACAAAGACCGAGGAAAAGTCCCATACTTCCCACTGATAGTTAGGAATAGCTAAAAATCCCAATAAGGCAGTTCTGTTTGTTCTAAATAGTAAAGTGGTCTATTTTGTCCTGTCATTGAAGGTTGGATGTCTGAATAGGTAAGAATTAATTTAAAACTATTAATCAACTGATAATAACTAAATTTCACACAGCTTTGATGAACCTCAGCTTTTTGAGAATTAGATTGCTTCAATGATAATAAAGTTGAGATCTGTCAAGACAGCTTTCCACAATATATCTCAATTTAAGTATTTTAGTGCTTTATTGCAGAGTTAGTCCTTTCACGATTAGTGGTTTATCCATGTGATTCAATGCTGGGGAAAATGCAAGACAAATTAGAAAAGTGATGAGATTACTGTGCTGGATTGAAAGTTTTGAAATCCAATTTTCAAATAATTGAAAATGTAATAATTGGAAGCTAGGACGCTTTCTGAAACAAATGAAATACTTAAATACATGAAGGTACTATACACAAAACATATCCTGGCATGATAAGTAAAATGGAGAGTAAGGGTAGGCCAGCCATTCACTGGAATACACATTTTAGTGGAGCAAAATGAATCCGTATTAAGAACCACCAGTTGGTAAGAAAGATCTACAGTGAGAATTAGAGGATCATTATCAGTCGATATGGTGCATTACTTTTTAGCGCAGGCTACTCCACCTTACACCAGAAAACACTGAAAAGGCAACATTCCCTGCCAAGTAACACACCAACAATACTCAGAACTGCAGTTTTTCTGAGTCTTCACTCTTTCCTATCCATGGAAAGTGAATGGATGAAAAAACCAAAGTTGGTTTCAAGAACATTATGCTACTTTCAATCTATTAAAACTATTGCTATTAGTCAAATAAAGATACTGAAGCAGCAGTTAAGGCAGTGCCTGTAACTTGGAATGTACTGAATTTTTTGTATTATCTTGGAAAAATCTCTCCATGGTATTTTTCCTGGTTCCACAGCTGTGTATTTACAAAGGTGTTACAGCAAGTGCTGTAGAAAATCATGTGGATATGAACTGCTCACAAGTGCAGATTACTAGTAATAGATTGCTAGATTATTAGTCATATATTGCGGGTAATAGCTTACTCATTAAATATGTTAAAAACATTAGAGAGCAGGAAAAAGGCTACAATAAAAACTGGGTTAACTAGCAACATGAGAGTTGTTATCTGTGCAGCACCTACTTTGAAATTCTAGTTTAAGCAGGATTGAATGTAGTCTTAAAAAACTAGAATGCAGACTGATCTTCATACACTGCATGATGAAGATGCTTCTGGCAATCAGAGCTGATCTGAAATGTTTACAGAATTTGAGTGTAGAATAGAGGAGAAGGAAAATCATAGCTCTGTGAACTCTTCACTCAACTTGAGTTCTTCTAGATGGTTCTGTTGGCATGTTAGATATCTATTCATCTAGAAGAGAGGTGATGGATCATGGTGAAAAAGGAGAAGAGTTTTTATACCAGTTCTTTCAAACTCTTTACTTCATGAAATATATATGCGATTGAAGTGTTACTTCCATTTGTATTTCTGATCTTTGGTGATTTCTTGTGGCTTTTCTTTGGAAATTATAATCTATATACAACATAAGATTTATACAATATCCTCTGAAAGGAGGATATCTATTGACTCTACAAGCATTTTAATTTTTAGAAAAAATCACTTTCATAAATTTATAATAGAAAAAGTAGGTTGGAAAGTAAGCTGTAACTGCTTTTCCTGGCAAATACTTGTATTTCTGTGCCATATGTGTGTGTAATTTAAAATAGGTATATGTTTAAACATAACTATTGACAATGCATCTTAAAACACTATGCTGCATTCATTTTATGTTGCTTTCAAGCTGTGACTATGGAAAAAGGTTTGTGCAGGAGGTAAGGTTCCTTGTATCAGGCAAAATAAACATTTCCATTCATAGAAGTCTCAGAAACTTAACAGTCTAATCCAGAAAGTTGTCAGGAATATTATTCTTCAGCAAAATTGGGTGTGAAAGGTCCTGCTGGCATGTTGGACTTCGTGTATTTAAAAGTTTGATACTGTTAACACATGATTTTTTTTCCTCATCTGTGAAAACAAGGCAGTCCTGGGAACCACAGGGGCTGCACCATGTAGGTACTTAACAAGCAGAGGAGCACAGAAAGTCTCTTAAACAGTGGAAGAAATGTAGGATGGTGTGTAAAATTAAGCAGCAGGATTCCTTCTTTCCTCAAAAAGTGCTTCCATGACTGCAGTGTGCAGTTCTAGTGATTATCTGGTTTTTCCTTTCAATTTGTCCATGTAGAATACCAACATTGGCTTAAACCTGTTTGTTTTGCACCTGAGCTAAGTGGTGTATTGGTATAATTATGTTACTGTACCACTTACACTCATTTCCTACCAACTCGGCCATATGTGTAACAATTTCATCATCTGTGTTTGTCACTGCAGGGTTTTTTGCACTGTTAGAATTCGTAAAAGTTAGAACCTTAGTTGTCTTTCACACAGAAATACTTGTGTGCAGGCTAGAATCAAGAAATACTGGATAATTGTAAGCAGTCTTTTGATTTAATTATATCATGTACAGATCTGATTATTAGCATGGAAAGAGAGAGGAATCAGACCTTCATTACATATTTTTAAGCACCTTATTCAGATCTCATATGAAGATAAGTCTAGAATAACATTAGTAATGCCAGCGTAACCGCACTTAGGTGAAATTGGTGCAAGTGAAAACGTAATCTGTGGGTATTCTAGAGGGAAAATAAAAGGATCATTCAATATAAGACATTTTTGAAAAGTAGAGAAGAAATATTTCTAAAGGAATGTGATATATGGCCTATTAGAAAAGATTCTGAAAATCTGGGAATAAGCAAAAGTAGACTAATTTTTCTGTGTGTAGAATTGACTCTGTGTGTATAAGAATAACTTTTATTGAAGTGCCATCTAAGAAATATGGCCAGAAGTTCACATTTATTTAAATCCAGTTCTGTTGGAATATTGGTTTTACTAATTTTCAGGTAAGAATTTTTATTGATTTAATTTGTAGAGGAGACTACTATACAAATAAAGTAAAATATACTCAAGAATACGAGAGGTAATGAAAAGTGAACTCAAGCAATGCTTTTGAATAGAACTTGTCTTAAGAATGCTGAAAGCATTCAGTTTTGGTTTCATAACACATCGAAATATGCTAATATTGGAAGATGGATTTTGGATAATATATGTGATGGAATACATTGGAGAGGTGCATCTGTAGGACAAAGTTAATATATAGTAAAAAGCAAACGTGATGATGTAAAGAAACTTTTTTTTGGCCTTTTCAATGAAAACAGTAACCTAGGTCGTGTATCATCATTTGTTAGCCAAAAGCATTGATCTCATTTATATCCAATCCAGGTATGTAAATAGGAAGAGAAAGCAGAGTTTGTAAAATCTATTCTTTCCATAATAATACCTTCATTACATCTTGTTCGTGATTCCTACCATCTCTTTAAGCTCTGCATACAAGTTACTTTATTGAAATTATAACTGAACTCTGAACTTCAAGACTGTAAGCAGAGTAAAATAAAAAAAAAAGTCCACACATGCTTGCATTTAAATAATTTCTGAAAGCGTGATAGTTGCCAGTCTTCCTGAATAAAGAAAGCTTAATGGAATCATGGAATGTGATTTCCTGGGCAGTCTGTCTGTCTTTGCTATTGGGGAAAAAAAAATTAAAGAAGCTGGGATCAAAATTTGCCAGTCTTCATAATTCAAAGAATTCAAGGTATGAAATAATTCTAGCATAATTCTCTCATATTTAAAAAAACCCAACCTATCACATTCTAAGAATAGCTTAAATTACTTGCTAATCATTATGACACTACACAGTTGTCTGTAATGCGTCTCAGTTAAGTCTGAGACTAAACAAGGTGAGCAGGAGAAAAACTAGAAAGTACAAATATTTTAAATGAGAGCAAAATGAAACAAAGAAGAGGTTAAGTAGTAAAAAAACCGAGAATGGATGTAGAAAAGTCAAAAGGAAACAAAGCCTAAACTAAAACTATGGACATTGAAGAGAGTGATGCGAGATGCAGATTTTCTAATAGGGTAAGAGAATTTATCATAGCCAAGATAAATATTAAATCATGGAGGAGAATGATATGCAGTTGGGAAAGATTATAAAAAGCCAAATGATAACACAGTTTGAGCATACACAGTTTTAAAAAAAAAAGGAAAACTAAGGTAGCTAAATTTGCTTTTATCCAAAAAAGTTGCTTGGAAGCAATCTAGACAATTAAATTTGCTTTCAGCTCTTTTGTTGTTTGATGTGGTAGAACTAGTGTTTGAAAGCGAGTCCATGGAGGACATTAAAGTTATTACTGTGTGAAATGAAGTGGGAAACAATTGTGCTGGAGCCATCGCCCCATTTAACAGGTGTTCACTAAATCTGTCTGTCTTCTGTTTGTCTGTTCTCCGAATGATGTGCCTGGGCACTCCCTGTAAACGGTGTTCTGAGGGATACTGTTGAAAATGTATTAAGAATTTTGGTTAAGGTGGAAAAATTGCATCACAAGCTCAGTATAGGTAAGGGAGAAAAAAGGTTTGAAAGCGCTGGCAGTTTCTTACTCGATTTACTAAGAGTTACAGTCTGTGATTGGAAGTTGCTTTGCCAGGAAATATTGCAGCTTGTTCCTCCTGTAAGGTGAACTAATGACAGTCAGGACTTCCATGCAACTGCATGTACTGGTGAGAGACCTGGTAGGATATGGTGTTGTTGGATTTGTTTCAGTGTTGTCTGAAGTTTATTTGTACGTCATCTGTGAAAATGTGCTGCTAAATTTGAATTTGATGGGTAGTTTGTTCTAAATAAAGTATTTCTAATATAGTCAGAATGTACAGAAGTTTCCATCCTAAGTGTTGGAAAAGAAAGTGAGATTTTGATAACATTTGCATACGTAGAGCTGTGGAGAAATAAACTGAGAATTTGTGGTCTTCAGCTGAAGTAGGGGAGGGGTTGAGAAAACATGGCCATCTGTGCCCTACATGGAAGGATACAAAAAAAGTCAGCTGAGGCTTTGCTTTCAGTGCTTTTCCCTGGCAAGATTCCACTTTTTGAAAGCCTGGGATGAGGAACAGTAATGTTGCTAAAACCATCTGGGGTACAGAGAAAGCTTATGACAATGATACGGAGGTAGGAAACACGCTCGTATGAGGAAAGAGTTTCTTCTTCCTAGAAGAGAGGAGAATAAGAAAAAGCATAATAAAAACATACAATATAATGAATTGTACTGAGAAGATGCATCAGGAAATGACATTATTTCATAACATAATCCTTATGTGAAGGTTGTTCATGAAATGAAAAATTAAAATTTGCTACAAGTTAATATTTTTCAAAGAGTGTTTAATTAGACTCAGGAACATTAAGAGTAAGAACAGGAACCAGAAAGGGACTGTGGATCTTTATACAAATAAAAAGATATCTAGTTTGTTAGGCGGTACAAAACATGTAATATGAAATACAAGATCTTACATTCAGTGGTTAAGACAAGCTCTAGAGGAATGTATGAGAGTTTCATGAGAGAATCAGTACTCCACCTCTTCCTGCTCTAATAAATAGAAGTATCTTTTTCTTGACCACATCCAATTAATGATGCTTTAGTCTTGTACAACAGATCTTCCGGCTTTATAGAAAGGAAGATCTGAAGACATAGTTCCAAAATATAGGGGACTTGCAGGGATGTAGCTAAGGTAAGTCCCCTATCTCTTCTTCCTATCCCCGACTACATTTCCCCATCTGTGTCTTTGTTCAGGAACAAATGTTTGTGAGGCTGTACTTTAAACTAAATCACTGAAATGATAGGAAAAAGCCTTGTTTCTAACCTAGGTTATTATTTTAGTGACCTGATTTACAATATTGCTCTACCGGTGGTGGCATTGGCACAAATAATGGCATAGTTAGCTGCAATGCAGTGCGAGTACAAACATTTTGGAGTGGAAATTTCTTAAACTATTTTCCCTGTCAAAGTTGGTATCTCATTAAACCGCAGTCAGCAGTGTGGACTTGGAGAGCTAGACAAGCCCTAGTTAGCTGTGTTTCTGATATTAGTTTAACTATAGCAGCACAGCGCTCTGCAGGGAGTATCGTACTGCTGCTTGAGGAAGTGTAGTGTCAGGCTCGTGATGATGATGCGCTTTTGCAAAAGCAGTGGGTGGAAACTGATGGAAAAGGTTGCTGCACCCTAGCCCATCTGCTCAGCATCAACCTCCTGCTAGATGTTCCCTCACATCTGCCAGTTGTTACCCTTTAATTGGAAGTTCAGGTGCAGCCCTTTTGGTTTAAGGAGAGGCCAAACTATAGCCCATCAGTCAAGCAGGAGAATGTATTTAGCAAAACAAATGCAGTCTTTTGACAATCAAGGTCATGCTCACCCGAGTAATAAATGTACTGGGCAGTCGGTTCCTTCGGTCAGATGGTTGGTCCACCCTTAAATAATCAAGGACTGTGAATTCCTTTTCCATTTTCTCTTTTTGAAGCAATTCAAGCAACCCCAAATCTCTTGGGCTGTAATTTTTATTCTCAATCTTTATTAGTTAAAAGGGTGCACATGCTAGCTGCAAGGTACCCCTTTAAGTACTTACTTGCTGATCTATTGAACTGCATTAGTAAAATTTGTGAGGTATATAGTCAACTACATAACCAAATCCAATAAAAGACCAGTTTTAATTGCCTTATTTTATTCTCTAATAGCTATGAATACCGTATACTCTGCAATTTAAACCAATATAATTGTTCTGCTTTTGAAGCATGAAGGTTCCTTCTGAAGCAGAGGACTTAGTAAAAACATCAGAGCTAAAATTTCTCATGCTTGTGCTCACCTGACCCTTTCCAGGTTAGTTTAACTAGTTAAAAAATGTTTTAGCTGTCTAGCTTGGTTCAGTTTGACTGAAATATGTTAGGGGGTCCTCTTTTGCTAGTGTCTGTAGCAGATCTGAGGCATAGTAGCTTTTGGCAGAGGGGAGCTTTAATGAGCAACAGAGGGCAGGGGTATCTTCCGTTAACATAGCTGCTTTGTAGGAGGACATTGGATGGTTTCTCTGTAGAAAGATAAGGTTTAGGTAACTCAAAGAAGGCTCTAGAACCAAGCTAGCCTGGCTTATTTCTTTTTGGAAGTAATTTTATTTTCTCCATCTTAAATACTAAAGTTTCAAAATGAATCTCCAACATATTAATTATATGAAATCTATCTATCCCTCAGCATTTTTCTTTTCTTTTCATTCTGAAGTTTTATTTCCTCTTTGGATTTTTTGTAGGTAGGCTAGTGTTGTTAATAAAAAGCAACAGCTTGTAAAGCAAGATTGAAGATATTAATAATAGCAAAAATATAATTGACATTCAATAGGTCATAAGCAGACAAAATTCTGCATAAAGTGACATAAAGTGACATAATATATACTCTTGTGAGGTTCTTTGTGTTTGTCCTTGTCCAAATGGGTAGGATTTCTCTAAGCCACAGTTTAAGAAGAAATTTTGAATCTGATCCAAGTTAGTTGTTAGTGAGAGTTCAACTGGGCTCATAAAAACATGAAAGGTTCAGCAGCATGCAAGTAGTTTAGAGGAAGTTGATTAAAAATATTAGGAAACTCAAGTGGTTTTAGTTTTGCAATGTGCAGAATGAAAGTAAAGTTGGACGTTTCATTTATAATGTCTTTATTTTTAATTAATAAAAAATGCAACATTCTCCATTGGTTAAAGGAAAAAAAAAACAACAAAACAAAACTTTTGTAATTGTTTTGGGGATGTTCCAAACAGTATACCTAGAATAAAATAGTGCAAAGTATCCTGTTTCTAAAAATCTCTGAAAAAAAATATTACAAGTATATAGCAGAAGAGTCCTTAAAGGCAGTGAAGCCTCCTAATTGTTATTGACATTATCTCTTGCCATCTGCTTTCTGAGGCAGAATAAGAACTTTGTAATGAGGATTAGGAATGGAAGATGGTGAAAGCATGCTCCAAGAGTTGCTGGAGTGTTCTCTGCTTTCATAATAAATCACAGAATAACTTTTTTAATAATAGATTTTTAATATATTTTGCCTAAACTAATATAAATAAACTAAGAATTAAATTTTGCTGCATATTCTGATAGAGCTGTTTTATTTATAGTCAGTTAATTTATTAAACCTTTCTTTAAGATACTAAAAGCACATGAACTAGCCATACTGCAGTGGACTTGGATGTCTGCACTGTCAGTATCCTCCCTTCAGACTGATGCAAGCACATCATGCAGGCACACCCTTGGGCTGTGTATACACCAGAATTAAGCTATGATTAAGATCCATTCCAAAGCTGCATACAAACATAGCTCACATTCAGAGCTTTTTTAAGCCTAGTTTTACTGCTAGTGTGGACAGATCTGAGCCATTCTCAGATTTTTAGCAGATTGTGTTTCTCTCTGGCTTTACAAGTGTTTATTGAACTCTGTCTCAGTTCCAGTTTGCCCTGTATGCATTAGTGGTTTAGAATAAGTTTAGAAGAGAGCAATATTCAGATTAATTCTTTCGGGTTTGGATGTTGCTCTCCCAAATACAGTGAGAAGTTCCTATTTTATTGTTGTAACCACGGGTGACCACTTAATGGAAAATTTTGCTTTGCGTTGAGATTCCTCCCATGGGACGTGTCCTCTAACCTGATTATGACCCATTTATAGGCCGTTGTACCCAAGGTGTAAGTAGTGTGCTGACTTGTGTTGTTTTAGTTACCACGTTGATACTGTGGTTATGTAGAAGACTGCCGTGAGCTGGGCTGTGCACTAGAAATGAGTAAATTCCATGTACTCAGGGGTCAATTTTATTTCTGGCTAGTTCAACACAGTCACGTTAGCTCAATTTTATATCCAATACTATAAATCCTGCTGATTTTGGTTTGATTTATACACCTTTCTGCTGCAGCATATTTAAACATTATCCTCAATTTGGTTGAGCTGGTGATGGGCAGGCATGCTAGAGGATCAGATAAAACCGCCTGGCAAGCTGGGTCTTGCCGTGGTCTGCCAGATGGCCATCTCTGTTATATGTCAGTTTTCTCACTTCCCTAACAAGAGTAAGTCCCCATGCAGGAGGAAGGTAAGGAATGTATTCCATTGGTATTCCCTGAAGTGAGCCACGGGGTTTCCTAGAGATGGATGCTTCTTTCTTAATCACACATCTTTGACTGAAAGATTCCCCTTTTTCCTGCTCCTTTTATCATGAGGTTTAGGATGTTATGAGAAGTGAGAGAGTAACTAAGAAAAAAGCCCAACTAACGTAGTCTCCAGAATTTATGTTTGCCAGGGGCCGGTTATGAACTCCAATGAAATACTACATATTGGGGTTTTCAAGTCCAAAGATCGCTTTCTGCAAAGAGGCTAGAGAAGGTGGTGGCACATGAATAGTGAAAGAGGAGCTTAGTGACAGAAAGCTGTGATACGGGCAGAGAAGCAGAGAATTTCACAAGAAACTAATGAGAAACTACACTGAGGAATCAACAGAGTGGCCAGATCTGTTCAGTTCTTCTGGGGCTTTTTGTGTTACTATCTGTAAATACAAAAATGACAGGGATATGGGAAGGATTGATAAATGAAGACAGCTTTAAAGTCTCCAGTGATTACATGGAGATCCTAATTCAGGAACCTAAAATGAAATCTATTTGATACCTTCCTGAAATCTTAGGTTCATATATTAGGTATGAAGTTTGTAGTGAGATCTGGTGTCAGCTAGAAGATTAACACAACTCCTTTGGTCTCCACAAAGGACTCATTCCTGAAGTATCTTCTTTTAAAAAATGTGCAATTTTTATAACAAGTAAGTATGGAAAATGTAAATGCTGCTATTAATTTTAACAAGTTAATTTTGGACATAAAACATGTCAAGATGGCATAAAAAGCTGGGATTTTATTCTCAGTAAAAACCTTTATGTAATCTTACCAACAGAATGACTGTTGTAGCCTCTTTCATGTTCTGCATGATGTGAAAACACTAAAAGTGATAAACATACAGTCTTATATAGTTTAAAAACTAAAGCCACCCTGCCAAAATGTAGAACTTAATTTATGGATCCCATGTAGTGTGATTATACTAGTAATGCCTTCTGAATACATTTACTACTAAGATGAATGTAGCCTCTGTTTTCATTGTCCTTTAAAATTCTATTTTGGATTTGAAATGTTAGGATCTGTGAAATTAAAATTCTTATTTTCAGAAGATGGTTGTATTTCTGTAATACTTTAATATAAAATCATAGGGGACTTCATTAACAGAAAAGGTGACTGAAAGACACGGCATTTTTAATATGGTGTTTGAGAACAGAACTGCCCCTTTCACTTATCTGATCACTTCATGCATGTTAGCTTTCTATCTTTCAAGCAGTGGGGTGTAAGCAAATTTCAGGAATTTTTAATGTTCTTGGAGTAGGCTGTACATTTGTGACCCAAGGATTAGTAGATAGAGGGTAATACCTCTTAATTTGGGGTCATGAATGCTTAGCGGTCATGTGCTGACCTTACAGTCATTACATGTCTGAATTCACATCATTCAGTTGTTTGCTTTGGTAGCTGAAGGGCCTTTCCACAAAGCCAGCAATAGGAAAACATTAAGAAAGTCTATTTCGGTTGTGAATTCTTTCAGAACTATGATTCTACACCACCTACTGCTTTGTGGTTTTTAATGAGTTTAGAAATCAACTGCAGATTGCATAGAGACATGTTCATACACTATGTCATAAAAGTAAAGTGGTCCTTTTTTCTCTCTTTGTAGGGTTTATGGAATAAGTTCATGGACTTAAAGTACTTGAAAAACAAAAATGAAACTATACCTGTATCCCATGGATACATTTCCCTTTAGCTTATGCCTTAACACGTAGCCTCTAACTAAATGATCACATGCTGTTATTTTTCTGCTGGCTGTATTCAGTCTACAAGATGAACAGGGCTCATGTAATAAGTTACTCAGTGGTTTTTTTTCTCCATACTGTTACATTTATATAGCTTCAAACCCTACTGATTGCACACTGTTTGAACCCTATTCTGAAAACAGCATCCTACATGGCCTTTTCTTTAATATTCACTCTGTAGTATCTGAATCATCCACAAACATTAATAAGTTTACCTTTACATGACCTTCATGTGATGAGGAAATTGTATTATTTCTATTTTGTAAATGCAGAGGAGGCTAAAGATGATAATCTATCATCCCTACCAATTATGGGTGTCTATTTTGAAAGTATTAGGAGGTGACATTTTTCAGAGTATTAAGCATTCTGTAAATTCTGAAAGAAAAGACAAAATGTTGTTTTTAATTTGGGTCAGTTCTCCTTTGCTTTGCCATTCAGCCCAACAAATAGTTGTGTTTGTATAACTGGGTATCAAGAATGAGTGGCTAGAAATAGTGTGACAGGGCAGAAACCGCTTAAGTCAGTATTGCAGCTGAAACCTCAACAAATCTTGCCTTGACCATGAAATATGGTGAAAATAATCACAGACTAATCACAGTTTGAGAAACATTTGTATCAAATTAGATACCCGTAAAAATACAGATTGACTAATGAGTACTTGTAAAAAGGTTGGTATAGTTAACCGAGAATTAGATGGCAGTCCTATAACAGGGATGAAATCCAGCTTTCCAGGAAAAGTTGAGTTTAACGCAAAAGTCTTTTCTCTTTTAAATGTCTTGAAAAATAATGTAACCACTCTCTTTGTGGAAAAGGAGACATGAAACTCTTTTCTGTTGTTTAATGGGGTCCCAATGTGCAAAAGACTGAGGGGCTCTGATATAGATCTTACCAGTCTTTCCATGACACAAATAAATGGGCTCTGGATTTTCAATATTATTTCTTTTTTGTTTACATGAAGATACCAATTTGTTTATCTATGTCCAGTATGATTATTTGGTGTTCCATGAGATGTTAGGGAAAGGGAAGATTGCTCTGAAGGTCAATGTGCTAAGAAAGTGCATTGCCAAAAAATTGACAGAGATATTATATTTCTGAGGATTTTAAAGTCATATTTTCTCTTAGATATGACATTTCCTGTGTCTTGCTCTTAAACTAAGGTGAAGTACTCAATATACTTACCCTTTTTCCGTAATGGGTTAGACGTACAAGAAAACATATATAAATATGGCTTGGTAGATTTATTTTTTTTTCCTACAGAGTATGTGAGGTTGGTTTGTTTTGATGCAATAAGGTGGGAAAGAATTGGTTACGTGTTTTCAGAAATTTCAAGAGAAACCAGAAATTTCTTTTAGGTGAGAGTGGATGGTTGTTTTGTAGGAGCCTATGTAAAGGATTTTGATTTTTCCAAGAAAAAATCTGGAATTTATCACTCAGAATAAGTAATGTGCAACAGGGCAAAAGAGGGTACTCTGAGACTTATGCTGTCAGTTATGTGTTTTCTTGGATGAAATCTACTTTATTGCGTAGAAGTATTCCGTAGGCTTCTATTAACAGCCACAAACACTGCCAGAACAGAGGAATTGAAAAAAGATAATGAATCTGCCAGACCCTACCTACAAAGGTGAATGTTCCACCAGAAATCACATTACCCTGGAATTCCTGATAGTTTCAGACTTTCAGTTTTGTCGGGAAAACTCTTCACCTGCAGCAGTTGAGAGGTCAAAACTATTGTAAAAGTTCCAACGTCTGTTTCTGCTGCATAAGGAAAGATCTACGGTAGTGACTTCCTAGCATTTTTTTTCTGGGACCCCAGAAAATTTTCCATTGAAGGTACATTTTCCTGTATAGCAAATTTAAGCCGACTGACAGTAAGCCAAGACTTTTCTTAATTACCCTTTGTGGTCTCTTAGAAGTAGTCCATAGACTAAAGGCATCTGCAAACCACAGGTTGAAAACCACTGATTTAAGAAAGTGGCAGTAGTTAATTGTTCATGTGTCATTATTAAAATGAGCATCAATTCAGTCTTGTGATGAACTGTCTTTTTGCTGTGACTAGCGATTATGGTTTTGTAGTGGTATAATTGCTAGTCTAATAGAGGTAACTAAGGTTAACAACAGAGATAAGTAAATATCATGGAATTATTTCCTGCCTTTAATCCTGGTGAGATAGCAAATATATTAACAAATCCCAACAAACCTCCAGATTTATTATGCCCTGAAGGGGGGTATTTGAGCTTTACTAGTATGGGACAGATTGCATGCCAGATAAGCCCTAGTAAATATAACTTTCAGGTGATAGTTTATTTTCACAGGATTATCCCATTAAAACTTGTGCAAGGTTTTGGACATATAAAGAGCTATAGGAGCTTTTATTAACCGTCATAATTCTGAAGATTTTACTTGTTGATACTGAATGTGGACCTGTATGACATAGTTGCTTTGGTTGGTTGAAAAATAGTGCTGATTGTAAATTGTGAATGAGTCTGTGGTCTGCAAAAATAGCTGTAATAAATTGTAAGGTATATGTTGTGCATGTTCATTTTCCAAACAATTTTTGAGTTGTTTCAGCCCAAAAGTGAGGCCTTTTCTGTTACTGAATAAAAATTAGTTTATCGAATTGGAGAGGAATATGTGGTTACGTCTACATTTGATAGCTTTACTCCTTTAGCAACTGTTGAGATTGATTTAAAAAAAAAAAAAGGCAGAAAAGCAGGTAGATACAAATTGCTAGTAAGTACACCCCTAACTTCAGGTTTCGTACTCACATACGTGACACGCTGGCAGTGCCTCCGGGCACAGTCTAAATGCCGATTTGTTTGGGGCACATACACCTGGATCTTGCAAGCCATCAGAATGGAAGAGAGCGTTGTGCCATCCCCCCTGGTTAGGCAGTCACCGTCCCAGGCACTGAGTCACTAGACAGCTGTGTAAGAAGTAAACTCAGTTTGATTAGTACAGCAGGAGAAATAAATCATCTCGCAGGTGAATATTTACAGCGCTTGTGTCGATGCTTGCTGTGACAGAAAGAATAAGTGGTTGTTACTTCTCTAGGAATGAGATTTGGGTCCTAGGAAAGCTGCTGAGCACCCAGCCTCTTGGTGGCAGGTATGGCCGTTTTTAGTGCTCCTCCAGACATTGCAGAGGATAATCAAAACAGCGGTAGCATGTAATTTATTCAAAGGCATTTCATTATTTAGATGGCTGTGGAATGACCAAATCCAACTGGTATGCAGGTGGTGATCTGGTAGTTTTGAAGCAGATGCAGTTTTATAATGCAGGTTTCAGTTCGTATACTGGAATGACTTAAAACAGCTATATTTTTTTCCTAGCAAGCTATAAATGAGTCCTTGGTTTGCAGTTGTATTCAATTATTTTAAACCTATTTACAATGTATTCTATTGTAAAGCTATGACCTTTGATCTCCAGAATGGGTGCATGTCTTTTGTGGGAAGCAGGAAGTCTTGGGGCAAGTGACACTTGCAGTGCAGTTTATTTTACTTAGACTTTGATTCCCCCCCTCCCCCCTGTTTCTAGAACTGAAGACAAATTTCTGTTTCTATTGGATTATAAACAGGTTCTGGATAGCTTCAGCTGCTGCATAGTGCAGTGATACTTTAATTTGCTGGGTAGACATGTTTACTGTGTACTGTGTAGTTTATGAGTGTTACCATAAATGAGGTAATCTTGCATCTTGGTTTCCATGTGTGAAACATTACATGAGCTAATGCAGCTGCACCACTGCTTGCTGGATATTAGTAGACTTTATTTGGACATAAAGTTTATACTGAACTGCTTTAAATATTTGTGCTAAAACTGGTAGTGCTGCTTTTTTAATGTGTTTTATATGACACTGATGGATGCCAAATTTCACAAAGCAATGTAAGAATGTATAGTGGATTTCTGCTTTGTACCCCATTGTTCTCAGTAATGGAGATTCCAGAGTGAAATAAAATTAATGACAAAATTTTTAATTTATGTTCAGTTAGTGTTTCAGGGACTGGTTCATATTAAGTATACATAGGAACAGTAGCTTCCTAGCGTACTGTAGCAGTCCTAAAAACATGCACATTCTCTCCAAAATCTGGATTTGGAATTTGAAGTGACACATGTGAGTTGTGAGAATACAGAGAGAGAAAGTTGATTTCTGCTCAGTGTTTGAAGGAACATGTAAAGATTTTTCCGTAGTTTAGTTTTACCTACCAAAATCCTTGAATCATCATGGTTTTTAAAAGTCTATGGTTTTAGCATCTATGGCCATATTCTTTTTACTTAATTAAAACATATTGCACATTTTCAGTTTATGTAGCTAGTTAGGAAGGTGAAAGCTGTAATACACGGTAAGCTATAAAATATGTCAGTGTATTTTGCTAACTCTAGTGTTAACACTTGCATGTAATTTCTTGAGTTGAACTTAATTTATGTTCTTTTTTATAATTCAGAATAATGGACATCTGTATAAGGTACATTGTCCTGGTTTCAGCTGGGACAGAGTTAATTTTCTTCTTAGTAGCTGGTACAGTGCTGTGTTTTGGATTTAGTCTGAGAATGATGTTGATAACACGCTGATGTTTTAGTTGTTGCTAAGTAGTGCTTATCCTAAGTTAAGGACTTTTCAGTTTCCCATGCTGTGCCAGCAAGCAGGTGTGCAAGAAGCTGGGAGGGAGCACAGCCAGGGCAGGTGACCCGAACTAGCCAAAGGGATATTCCATACCATGGAATGTCATGTTCAGTATATAAACTGGGGGCAGTTGGCCAGGAGGGGCGGATCGCTCCTGGGGCACCAGTCAGCAAGTGGTGAGCAATTGCATTGTGCATCACTTGTCTTTTCTTGGGTATTATTTCTCTTTTGTTTGTTATATTCCTTTTCATTGCAATTATTATTATATTTTTGTTTTTATTATTGTTAGTATTATATTTTATTTTACTTTAGTTATTAAACTCTTCTTATCTCAACCCAGGAGTTTTAATTCTTTTTTTCGATTCTCCTCTGCACCCCACTGGGAGGGGGAGGAGTGAGCGAGTGGCTGCGTGGTGCTTAGTTGCTGGCTGGGGTTAAACCATGACATACATTTAAAAAGACACTAAAAATTATTTTGTATGATTAAGTACTTAAAAATAAGTACTAAAGAAACATGTATACATATATTTTTATAAGCAACTTTAAAAGGGCCTCCTCCTGCTGAGTATGTGTTGTGAAGATCTCTGATGTTATCTTGTACTTCTCTCAAAATAGAATCGGAGATTATTGTTACAACTTCTTCTTTTTAAGATAACATCTGTTTCATTATGGAAGTTCATCTTTAAAGCACTTACCCGGAGAAAGTAACTAGTTGTTCAATGAGCAGCGACATTGCTGAAACCTGGTTTCCTACGTATGTGTGTCCTTTGCTTCTTACCCTTCATCCCTCAGCAGTAACTTCAGCTTCTCCCAAAAATTCCTTATGACACTGCAGCTGAAGAAGCACCACTGCTTTTGGTGGCTGCCAATGAACTGGCCAGTGTGCATGTGCTGCCTCACCAGATACAACCAAATGGATATTAAGGATACGTACTGCCTGGCTTTGCCTTGGTGGGGGTGTCTGTTTACCCCTCTTGCCTGTGTCTGTCCATGGATTTTCTGAAAAGCTGTACAAATGGAATTATCTTTGAGACTTTTACCCATCTTTCAAATCTTCTTGAAATAAGCCAGAGATTTCCATGTTACTAAGGGAGGAATGGACAAACACGTGAACTGGCAAGGAACTTAGCACCTAAGGCTTATTTCCTTAGGGAACAGAGTTAAAAATAAAATCTGAATTCAGTATTTTAAGCTCTTATGGTTCCTACATAAGCTGAACTCGGCACACAAGATTTAAACCAACAAATCATTCTCAGGAGTTTTACAACTGGATTTGTACCAGTACTTGAATCTTCCTTTGTTGTGGGGGTTTTTTTGTTTCTTCATTTTTTTTACTTGTATGATGGATATTATGGATATTTTTGTTTGTGTGTAAATTATACTTTAGTTCCTTACAGTAATTTTGCTCCGTATGTGTATTAGTCATTATGATGTGTCTAATCAGAGGGATGTGGAGTTATTTTGCGCAGTTGGAAAAAAATGACTGTATGGCATGGTTTTAATTTTGTTTTGCCAAAGTCCAAACCTACGGATTTTCTAAAGGGGAAATCTTCAGGATTTAGGTATTAGAAAAGGAGAAGCTTGCTATACGTATGGAATTAACAAAGTCCTTTATAACAGAAACAAGTTTTTGAATTCTAACTATTGGTAATATTTGCATTTAATACCCCTGTGTATGCTGAGATTAACGTAAGGCTTAATGTAAACTTAGTTGCTTGTTTTCATATTTTTATTAATTACGTGCTTTTACTAGGTGTATTAAACAGTTTGTTTCCCTTGAGTGGTCCAGCAGCTGTAAGGCCTTTGAAAATGTTCGTTAGTATACGTCTCACTCAATATAATGTGAACCCCCCACTGTTTTATGTAGAAGGATCTTTAGGTTATGTAGTGAAGTTAGTCTACAATCCCTTTTTACTCGTAGTTTCCAGTAAACATTTTCTTTGAGGTTTTTCCATTTTTAATCTCCGATAAACCAGGCTTTCTCACTTTAAATTTTGCCGTAATTTGTGTTTTTCCTTAAGCTGTTGCTCTTGAAATTGTTAGTTTGCAGGAGTCTAAGCTTTTGTCATTTATTAGTTTCTAAAGCAATTTTCTAATTCTGTGGATAAAAGGTTGAAAATGTGAACTCTGAAGCCTCAAATCTTCCAAGGCAAATAAAAATTACACCATGTTTTGAGGTCCAAAATTTTTGATAATGATTTTCAACTCTTAACTCTTGCATAACTGGAAAGAATGAATTGTGGCTTTTGGGACCTGGCAGTGTAGCCCCTCTCCTTCCTCCTCCTGGTTTCCTTGTGCAAACTTACTGAAGGAATGAAGGCCTCTGTCTTCTCTTCCTCCCTCTTCCCCGCTCCTGAGACAGCAGTTACTGGTCAGACAGGATTTGTGCCTGACAGAGGATACCACGTTCTGCTGGATTTACGTGGTTAGGCAGCCACCATCGCTTTCTGTTCCTGGTAGTTCTGAAAGTTCCTAGTCTTTGCCCCATTTGAAGGCTTTTTGCTGTGTGCTTTCGTATTGCCCACCAGTTTTGCGCAGAACTAAATATTAAGCATTACGTTGTAATGTTATCATCTAGTGGCAATGAAATGACAGGAAAACAAACACTGAAACACAAGGCAGCTGATGAACTTTCTGTCCATAACTGAGTCACAAGCTTTCAAGGAATCTCTTTTCTACAAGCACCTTTGTTTTTCCTTTTGTGCATACTTTTGTGCAACTCCTGAATTTCTTACATATATCCTCTGCTCAGGACCAACAAGATAATTGCAATACTTAAAAAAAAATTAACACAAATTGATTTTAAGAACCTTTTACATTTTAGTATTTCTAGTCTTCCAGTGTCCAGGAAAATACTTCATCAACATCTTAACCTTCAGTTTTGGGGCAGAAACAGATATAGTCATGTCAAATATGAAACCATACAATTTTAACTGTCATTGTGCCTTGATAATCATAATTTTTCCCACATGTACACTTTCATTTTTGCAGGTAAAAAGTTTTTATTATCTTCCTCTCTATCTGTGTGTGTGTATGTAGACACTAAGCTGAACATTTTCTTTGAACGTTTTTAGTATTGCCAATAATCGTACACTAAAATTTTCATTTCAGCTCACAACAATAGGGCTTTTCATGTGTAATTTGAAGGATAAATCAGTAATTATGCATTTAATTGAGTAATAAATCATAGCACATTTCCCTTCTTTTCTGTAGTGCTATGCTAAGTCTTTATAATGTGGCCTGGTGTATTTTTGTAAAAGAGAAAACTGAATGGCTTGTTTAGCGTATATACAGTGCACGAGTGACATAAATATGTAAAGCCTTCTACGGTGTTTACTATGTTATATGAGAAGTTCCTGTGATTACATGCCTAGGGATTTTATGAATGTACATTTTAAAGGAGGTATTGAAGTTTTAGATTTTACACTATATCATGTATATATTTAGTATGTAAATAACAAGAGGGGAGCTTGCTCAAGCTAAAACGAATTTACAAAAAACCACGCAATAGAACTTTTTGAAATATATGCATTTGTGATTCTGATTGTTATAGTATCAATTCTCAGATTTTTATGATTAATTCTGTTAATTTTCAAAGTAGCTATTTAGCTGTGATTTTTTTTAAAATTGGTGAACAGGGGATTTATTTAAATGCTTTAAAATTTGAGAAAGGTTTTAGGTAGCAGAATCTCTGCCTGTCATTTCCATTAACGCTGCAGGTTATGATACTGCAGTATTTCCAGTTTTCATTTCCTTATGACTTAGGCTGTGGGTCATTTGCTATGTTTGTTCTCATTTAGAGGTTGAAGTTTTCCAAGAATATTTCATGAATAAAATAACATCAACATTGCCACAATTAAATGATGAATATAGACCAGGTTAGTTACAAAAGAATGAAATGTGGAAATAGACAAAGCTTTTTCTAAGTCACTTCTTGCCTGTGGAAAGGCACTGGTCATTTTATTGTTTGCCTGCATGTGAGGAAACTGGAGAGGGTGGTTGTTCCAATAAAAATTGGGATTAACGTAACTGATTTACAAGAATTTAAGGCATGAATTACATTAAATTATACACCTAGCAAATTCTGTCATCTCAGTGGCAAGGTCATTACGTAAAGTCACTGAAAGTTTTCCTCGATTACGCTTTCAGGAACAGTTAAGCAGTGTTTCAAGATTCCTCTATATATGTACATGTATGCAAACCAAATTTAACTGGATTTTTAGTTTTTGTAAGAAGGGGAATACTGAATATAGTTTATGGTGATTCCAGTCCAGCATCCTGTATGCTTTCATTTGTAATGTCAAGACGGTTGTGGATAGTGCATGTTATTGTCTAGCGGATTGTATGCATTAGGACAAGTGGTGAATCCTGACATTGTCTAAAAGATTTCTGAGTAAGACGGAATTTTTCCATGTGTGTATTTCATGTCACCTGATCCCTGGAACAGACTCTCAGTATTGCTATAATAAAAGTTTGTTTTGAGAAAGGAAAGGGGTCTTTTAATCTAAAACTTTACAATAAATTATTTTATAAAGCAATTTACAACATTTTCTAGGTGGAGTGACAATAGCAAGATTTATATTAATATAGAACAATGTTTCCAAACAGATCTTAGTATGCGTGCATGCGTGCTAAGAGAACTAGTAGAACACACTCTATTATTACATTTCATTAAAAAAAATCCACTTGCATGGGGTGGCTACATAAACGTCCATTACTTTGATGTCTTGTTTAATTATAAAATGTTCACTTGAATTTACTGACATCCTGGGGGAAAAAAAAGCATTTGAAGAATTGAGAGCATTGTAAGATGAGGGATTAACAAATGGTTGCTAGTACTACATTAATAAACATTTGAAATATTCTCCATTAAGGCTGATGTACTCAAGCAGCACTACTCATCCTCTGTGCCACTCCCTGAGTTAAACCAGCAATAATTCAATAGGACCAGTTAGAGAAGTTCATTTTACCTTGGATCGTTTTGTAGTAAGCAAGCATACCCTATCTAATCCTTGTGTGGCAAGAATTCTCTTGTCAGCTTGCCACAGAAAAAAACATTTTTCAAATGTGACTATTTGCGGTCATCCCAGGTATTTCTTATAACAATAACGAAGTAGAGAATAAGGTAAAGTTCTTTCCAAGGAGCACTAGCTATTTTTACTTTGATTCTCGCAGTTTTCTTAATCATTTATTTCAAACCCCATGGTGGTTGGAGGGCAGACAGGTAACTGAATCTGGAATTGAAACCCAAACATTTGATTAAACAAAATGGTAACTTCCTGAATCTTCTTCAATGAAGGTGTAAGGAAAAACGATCTCCCCACATTCAGTTACCACGTACATCAGTATGGAAATGTATGTGGCTTCAGTTATTTATGAGTGTAGGGCAAAAAAAGAGATTTCTATTCAGAAATACAGTCCACCACAGTCATAAGTAACCCAGTCGTATAATCCTCCTAATGAACAGTTTGATGAATAACTGTTTTCCATTTGCCCACTGTACCGGTCCTGAAATTGTCCCATCACCACCAATTTATTTTCTATGGGCATAATATTATATTGTGTTGTATTTTGTTACAATACGATGGAAGAGAAGTGTGAAGAGAGTGGGAGTCAATCATTAAGATACACATTTTGAGCAAAGATCGGGTCTGTTCTTTGATTAACAAGACTGCAGTAACATTTATACATAGTATACTCTTACATTTTGATTGTATTTCTGGTTCCTTTTCTTCACTTGTGAGCTAGAAGTTCTTGGCAAAGCTGAATATACAAAATAAATATAAACCACACTGCAAGGATGGGTCCCTTAGAGAGAGAGAGGGAGGAGAAAATGATTTAATGCAATAATGATTTTAGCTATACACAGGCATCCCTTTTTTGTCTCGATTTGTTAAATTACCTGACGTCTGCATGTGTAATTTAAACAAAATTTTGTTCTCTAGTCTTTCTTCCTTTTGAGCTATCTTCTCAAGGAGAAGGATGATAAATGGAAACATAAACATAGCATGAGAATGTGAACTAGTTCCCAAACATTTCAGTGGTTTTTATAAACAACTGGTCATTGTTACCTTTTGCTGGATTACAGTTTCCTTTAGAACAACAGTGCTCTTCAGCTGCATTACAAAGTTGATTCTAAATGTTTTCGCATAGTTGCTTAAAGGCTTTAACGTTTAAATAATGGTTATATAATTATACATTGTTTAAACAATTAGCTTTTAAGTCTAGCAATAAGCTCACATTTTATACACATACTACCAGAAATGATAATGAAACTGCATTTTAAAGATGTGAACTGACCTTAGAGCGAGCAACCATAGTTTATGGACATCTGTTTCAATCTTAAAATTTGATTTTTAACATGCTCATTTTCATTTTGAATGTGAACAGTGATTCCCGCCGTTCTCCTTGGTCACCCTGTGAACACAGACATGGTCAGCAGCTAGTTTTTCTCCTTCTGAACCCCATTTTCAGCATTCCTTGTGCATCGTGTGCCCTCTTCTCTACGATAGGAAGTGCCAGCTTGCATCTCGCTGGTCTGCGCAGGCACAAAGCGTTGTCTGAGGCTTGAACCAGAGTGCCTTGGAGGGGTAGGATTAACATCATAGCGTGTTAGTTGTCCCCTAAGCCATCGTGGCAGCTGTTGATTTGTATTTTGAAACAATCAAAATAACAACAATTGACACAATAAATTAAGGTACTGCTTAGTATTTTAACTTTTAAAAAGTCTCCTAATATTTTAGATCCACTATTTTTGCTTAAGTCATGATTTGATTGCCTTTTTAAAATAGCATAGAATCGCATTTTTAATCTTCTTGAACTGCATTCATACAGTGATTAAATTAGGAATTTTTTAGATGTATAATAGTTTAATACAGTGGCAGAAAGTCTAAGGATAAAAAAATCACTCTTTAAAAGTTAAATACGTTTTATCTATTTTATAGGAGCATTTCAGAAATCATATTTTATAGCCATACTACATTTTAATTTTAGATACTGTACATCTTTAACGACTTTCTAATTTATACAATTTTTGTTTCATTGTCAAAACATTTAATTATATCATGTCTTGAAGGTGTAAAGCTGTCAAATAAATCAGAGGCTCAGTATAAACATTTGGTGAATTGCTTTTGCTACCATACTGTAGTTGTTACTGGGCAGTTAGTGGAACTTTTTTAAAGCATTTACTCAGCAGGTACAGGACAACACTGGTACAATGAATTGCTGATTGCTTGTAAAACAGCAGGTAGTAATGCCCTCACTCTTTGTAATTCTGCTTTGTAAAATAAAGTGGCAAGATAGCGTGGCAGAGAAAGCCAATGTGCAGCGAATATGTTTCCTGCCTAAGGGCTGCTGGAGATTGCCAATCCTATTTCCAAAAAAATGTAAAATTGTTGCTGTATTCCATAGCGCAAAAAATGAAGTTCCCACCGCTAGAGGGAACGAACCGTGTTCACGGTTGAAAAATTTGGCAACATGGGCATGGAAAATAGAAAATGCAAAGACTGGATTTCTTTATGAAGGCCTTAGTAGTTGTATTTAAAAAAAACCAAACCAAAACAACAAACCAACAACTTGCAGGTGTCTTTAAAATGTTTAAACTTCCTATGAAAAAAGAAAAGCCTTCTTTTTTTAACCAATATTTTGTTCTGGTGTTCATACAAACGACAGGCTCCCCAAAGTGGGGTTTCGATGAAGTAAATTAGTTCTACTTTGAAGCTTTTCTTTTCTCCCCCTTTCAGAATGAATGGGGAGGCCCTTGAATGAAAGCTGCTTTTCATTAGTGCCACCACATACCTATTTGAAAGGAAGAGCTCTTTTAGCACATACAAACACTGGAGTAAACGAAAGCTTCCTTTTTCTACCAGAAGACCATCGGCTAAACAGCTCCTAGCTTCTCTTTCCAGTCAGGTGGTTTCCAATCAGAGTTAATTACTCCAGTCATTTATTCTAATCACCCTCTTCGTATGGCCAGCAGTACTCTGTCACGGGGTGGCATCGTTTGAAGCCAGTTAGGTTTGAAAGCCACTGCAGGGTACTTGAGGCTCATTAGCGAGGCCTCTCCATGCCTGGCTCTGGATATGCTCCCTGATTAACTCCCTGTGCCCCACCGCCGTCCCCGTCCCCCCCCCCCCCCCTCCTCCAGCGCCAATTAACTCTTGCCTTGCTGCTTGCCTTTTGCTTGCGCAGGGAAGGAAGGGGCTAGGTACCAGCCGGCCCGCACTGAAAACAGGGCAAGCTCCTATTTGCAAACGCGTAGCACTCGCGTCGTTCTCGTGAAACGCAAGTGGTTTCCCCGGTGTGCAGAAACGGCGCTTTTTTTTTCTCCTTGCAAGGACTGGGTGGCTGCGGCAGCGGTTTTCTGCAGCGCGCTCCCGCGGCGGGAAGGGAGCTCCGTCCCTGCGGCGGCTCCGGCCCCGGCCCCGGCCCCGGCCCCGGCTCCCCGCGGCAGCGCCTGCCACCCGGGGCTCCCTGCCGGCAGCTGAGGGAGGGAAGGGCCTGGCCCCTGGCCTGTAGCTCGGGATCAGGCCGAGTGCAAGCCTGATGCGCCTTTTTTTTTTTTTTTTTCTTTCCATATACTAGAAAAAGGTTTCTTTGCTATTTGGCATATACCTGGCATAAAAAAAAAAAAAAAGCAGCTTGTCCTCCAAAATAAAGGGTAGAAGTGAAAATACAGACTTACCAGACTTTTTAAAAACGGTGTTAATTTCCCTTGTGCTGTGCCGATAGGTGAACTTCGGGCTTAGGTTATAGAGATTGGACTAGGTATCTAAACCACTTGCAGTAACTGCTCTGTTGTGTGGCTGTGATGGTGAGGAACGATGGGGACCTTCAGCTTTCCTGGGTAAGATCAGTCCGTTATGGTCCTGAACGACCCTGACTTTGAGGCAAGGACTTGATAGTGTCCTTGTGCTTATCTTACTCTGGGTAGGAAAGCTTGCATGCCACAGGTATGGGATTTTATTTTAAAAAAGTCATCTATTAGTGTTACCTTCGGTCAGACTAGGTAGTTTTATTAGAATGTCATTTGATTAAAATCTTGTAATTTGGTTGTTGCTACTTAAAAACAGTGCGTAACATTGTGTTGATTTGGGGGTTTTGTATTTTTTTTTTTAAACTTGTTCTTTTTCCATACTGGGAAGTAATGTCATAGATAGTTGCTTGTTTGCCCTGTCTTTACAGACCAGCAAGAGCTGTCTCTGGGAGTTCAGCCTCTGAATTAAATGGTTATGTGAAAGATGAGAGTTAAATACTGTTTTATTGCAGTACATTTTTATTTTAGTTCTAAATGTTGGGGTTTTTTAGGCCATCTTCTAAGAAGAAAAAAAATTCTATTGTTGATATAAGGGAAAATTCTAGGGTTTTCTAACATCTTATTTAGCTTATAACTGGAAAAATTTAATTCATTAAAATGTTAATAACTGACCATATGCTTTTTCAGCATATAACCTCTGAATGTTAATAGTATTCATCTCCTATGCCCTTCCCACTAACACGGTTCATGGCAGAGTAATAAAAAGGTTATGAAAAGCTTGCCCTCAACTGGCTACAGAATGTCTGTTGCACTTGGAGGTGTTTATGCCTTGATTTCCTGAGCATGCTCAATATACTCAATATATCACTTGTCTTTCTGTGTACAGCTGTCATAGTGGAAATTTGAAGCAGTTCAGGTGAAAGAAGGGAATAAAATCTAGAAGAATTTAAACTATCTACAAGAAAGCATTATGAGCAAAACTAGTTGAAACTCAACATGCAATGCATGATGAAATTAGAGTAAAAAAGAAAGATTTCGCATTTTCTAAGGATGGACATTTTAAGAAGTAATTTACAAATATAATCCATTTTCAGTTTGATTTCTTTCAAGCATTGAACCTGACTCCTAAGAGCTCTTTGTTCTGTTACAAATTCCAGCACTAGCCAAACTACTCCCAGGGAGCAGGAGACAGCCCAGGGGATCCACTGGGACAGGGCATGACAAACAGTCAAGACTGTGTGTCCTCCTTAATCAGGAGACTGTGGAAGTGCTTGTCCTAGGGTATTTGATAGAAGGTGAGCCACCCTCAGCACCAGTTCATCTGGATCCAGACTTCCTGGTAGCTTGCTTAGCAAGTATGCCAGAACAAAATGTTAAATGAGAACCTGCTGTGTTTGGGGAAGTTTGTAAAGAGCATTTCATTTTCCAAATAGTATCTTCCACAAATCTGATTTTTTTTCTTAAATGCTGAATGTAGAAGCTGATAATGTCCTTGATGCACAAATTCTCCCTTTCTCTGTCATTGTTAAAGTCAAATAGTGATTCTCCTGTGTCATTCCAGTTAAATGCCAACTTTAAGGAGTCTGGTGTCCTTGCCAAACATACCTTGTATTGTCATCCTAAGCAACCACTCAGAAGGTCTTTAAAAAAGATCAGGGCTTCACTGTTCATAATCATCGCAAGGAAGCAAACCCTGTGCTTATCTATGCGTGTTAGCCCCAGAGTGGGTTACACGTTTGTGCCACATGATGATATAGTGCTGTTTCCTATTTTTG
Organism: Gymnogyps californianus; assembly: GCF_018139145.2. Lineage (NCBI taxonomy): Eukaryota > Metazoa > Chordata > Aves > Accipitriformes > Cathartidae > Gymnogyps > Gymnogyps californianus. The sequence continues at coordinate 67,203,811 of NC_059474.1, forward strand.
TAACTGTTTGATTTATTCAGATGTGGTACCCAATTGCCTTTGTAAATCTTGTGTTCTGTTCTCCAAAAGCTCTTGAATACTTCCTATTCTGTGAAGTAGCAGACGAGTCAAATGACAAGATTGAAATGACTTGTCTGCCTGACTTGCATCTAAACTGTGTTTTAAATTTTAAATTCATTGACCTTTTGTCATACCTTTTCCTAGTCTTAAACAAATTTTTCTAGAACATTTTTTTCCCAGAACTGCTTTCAAAGACAAATTACATTAGTCTCTACAAATCTTCTAAGATATTTGCTTGTGTGATTTGCAGTGATTTGAAGACTATGTGTTTGCAACCATTTCTGTCTCCTCTTACATGCATACTAATACTTGTTAGTATTAGTACTTAGCATCACAGTTCTTGTGAATTGCATATACAACTGACAGATCAAAGCACAGTATAAATGCTGCAAGCTGTTGAAACAGTGCAAAAATAAAGCAACAGTTGACTTTTAGGGCTTACAGAGTAAATCAGAAGGAAGAAATATACGAGCAGTTTAGATGTAAAATACGTTAAAAAAATCACTTTTTTTCTCCCAGTTTGCAGTGTATTGTGCTGTCATTAACCAGACAGTATGCGTAGGCTTAAACTTTAATTTGATGATTAAATGGGGTGGTAGTACCCAGCCTAATACTTAACATGAAAGCTGTTTCAAGTGTAGTTTTGTCTGTGTTCACATAAACCTTTTTTGCATTTTGATCATGCAAGTTCAGTTCATGTTTCGGACGTTTTCTAAAACTTCATGACCTTCATTGCATTCACTAAGTTTCACCATATATTACATTACAATTATGCTAGCTATGTATTCATTTAGTATAAGTAAGCTAAAAGCCCACCACTGGGTAAGCGTACTCTAACCATAACACTCTCCTGAATTTCAGAGTTTGGCCTGTTTCTAGCTTCAGTGAAAAAGCTTGTTCAACCTCAAAGGCAAGCAAATTTTACAAGGTTTAAAGTTTTGTAGTGTGTGTTTTGCGCCTCTCTCTTAACAGGAAAGAATCTGTGACATAAAAAGGTGAATCACTGTTTACCGTGACAAATGCCCTTTTGGAAGTGTGTAGTACTCTGACCTTTCAGTTTGTCTTTGGCTAATACTTGACATTCGGAAGCAACTGTGATCGTGTTGGCAAGGCTCAAGGAGATGCCACGCAGAAGTCCCTTGGCTAGAAGTATGCAAGTTAACTGAAGTGTTAGAAGCAGTATACCTGCATTAACCTTCTGAGAGGAAAGATACCTTAGCTTGGCAGCACGGGATGCTGACACGATCGCACAGCTTTGCTGCCAGCTCGGTCAGCTCGATCAGTACACAACACCGCATTGTGAAATACAGTCATATCTTGTGGGATGTTGGTGTTCGGTGGGGTTTTTTTAACACAAAACTTAATTTAAACTAATTTGACTGAGCCAACTGTCAGCTGTGTGGTTAACAGCCTGTGCTTCCATGGGTAATAGGTTCCAGACCCAGGCTGTCAGTCTTCATGCAAACAAGTGCTGGAGGAACTGGGAGAGGAATTGCTGAATTTCAGGGAGGAGGGAGCTTCCTGCCTCCTCTTGGTGCTGTGTGTGAGGATTTTCAAAAGGGATTTTCATTCACTGTCTTGGCCTCGGGATGTTGCTGACTCTTCTGGAGGAGAGAATCCTCTAACAACGTAGCAGACATTTTAAAGGTGGACAGAAAATGCAGGGGTGGGGTGGGGGGAGGTGGAAACGGTGGAGAAATCAGCAACACCTCCTGGTGTTATAAATACTTGCCTTTAGCCATATTTGTAGTAATAAATGGTTATGGTCTAACCGGTCATGGTTAGATTTTCTGTGTGTCTCTGGGGAAGGACGAATGCAAGCCACATACATCAGTATTATCACAGTTATGAATAATGATAGCCATTTGTGTGATTCCACAACTGTAATTAATTATGGCTTTTATATATTACTTTTCATGTAGGGGAATTTAATAAAGACCTCCTGATCATTTTTTGTTCCTATCACAATTCTTTTTTGTCTTTTCTACCTCTGGCTGAGAAGAAATCAAACAATTAGGAAGGGGTCATTCTTGGTATGCCTTTTGAAAAGCATCTGTTGGTTTATGGAGCCAGTTGGCTGAGACAGGTTTTGCCCACTCTTTTTTTCAATGGGGAGGTTAGTATTGTGACAACCATGATTGGTGGAATATGTGAACAAGTGAAGTAAGCCACCATGTGAATTTATAGTTCATTAACTGTTGAGTACCAGTGTGCACGCTTAAGGAAAAGGATATACCAATTACATGCACTGTGGGCAAATCAGCCGTTATTCAGCGTGTGACATTGTAACTGCACTGCTTTGGGACCCGTGTTGGCTTTATTTAACCTGTTTTCAGTTTCTCTACCCTATAGTGTCATCTTTGGAAGTTTGTGTTTTTAAGTCTAGCTCTCCAAAAGTTCTAACAGCCATATGCTTGTGTCTTCTTCTAATGGGTAACTTTGGAGATCCTGCAAGCCAGGATGCTTTACTTCACCTTTCTAAGTTGTTCTACTATGAAGGCTGTGGAATTGCTCACAAGAGTAAAGATAAACATCTCTGTAAAAGTTGTCACTGTTGGCACCTAAGGTAGATGTCTAAACTTTGAAACTTAACAACGAAAATGCAACATTTAGTCTGTTTATCTATATACTGTTCATGGTAAATTGTAGCAATTTTGCCTTAAAATATTGCTCTCAAATTTGCAGATTATCATGGATATACTAAGAAATATTTTTTTTAAGTGTGATCACTGCCCTTTATGGAAAGAGTAGCTAAGAACGCTCCAAGGCAAGTTTTCATATTCACCTAAATCTTTTATTCCTGGCACCTAATGATAGACATTTCAGTTGAGATTAAAGCCGAATTTCAAAGGAAATGTAGCTTTCATTTTATAAAATACATAACAGCTGTCTGACTTGTCCATTTAAACTACAAAATAACAGTTGTAGACTTAATATAGAAATCACCAAAGGATGCAAAAGTGCTCGAGATTTTTAGATAAACATGCTACTAATTCACTCTTATTTTGGTAATAATTACATAAATTCAGGTAGGAGTTTGAGTCATTAGATTGCAAAATACTTTTCTTTGTTTACATGCTGCTTATGCAGAATATACCTTGCCACAAAATTCTGTTTCATTAAGTTACACTATTACACAAATTTTCTCTTTTGCCATTACTTAGTACCTTATTGTTAAATACAGAGAAGTAGAAGGAGCAGAGGAAGGGAAGTTTATCTTCCAGAGATCTCCTGTGTCTGAGCTCCTTCTCAGATGGTTGATATCCTTTGTTCTGTAAGATCAGTCTTCAGGAAAGCATCTGAGTTAAATTTTTTTATTAAGATTATATTTTCCAGAGTTCTTTTTCTATTTTATCCTGGTATTGGTAACCAAGTAGAGAAATAAAGTAAAATGCTAACTTTGATTATGACAGTAATGATGAATACGTTGTCAGTGCACTTCTGGCACACACAAGGAAAAAAAAGGAAAAATGAGATAGTTTGTATAACGTAAGCTGTAAGGTAAGTAATTGCTCACTTTCTGAAGTATTTAATGTTTAAAACAAATTGCAAAATACAGTAAATAAAACTATATGCATTTGCTTGGAACAGTTATTTAGCAAGTTAGAAACCACCAATCATGTAAACAGTTTTGATGTCCGTTTCATCCTTTTGAAATTTGTATTACCTCATGCAGAACTCGGAGTTTTCTCCTTAGTATGTCTGCTGTCCTCTTCCTCCTCCTCCTGATATCTTCAAGGCAGGCTTGAGTTCGATATCTTTCTAATAGCTTTTTATACTTTTTTTTTCCTCAGTTGTCTACCCATGTGATCAAACAGTGTTGCTGGTGAAAGTGTGTTTGGTAATTTACTTTTAAATACTAGTGGTTACTGAGAAACCTCAAAAGATAAAGCCAGCATTTCAAGAGTTAATATGTTATTAGGAGGACAGGAAATCTGGCAACTATTGCAGAAACTAGACCTAATGGTGCACACAACAATTTGTCAGTCTTGGTAAATGTGAATAGCTTTCCACAAAGTGGCTGCTTTTGCTTTGTTTGAGCAGCCTAAACTTTTCCTTTTTGGACTTTAAATCTTAGAAGTGAAATGTGATCCACATATTGAATCAAAATAATTTAATTCAAAACATATTTTGATTGGAACAAGGTTGACATGGAAAGAAACTCTAGAATAAAAAAAAAAGTTGAAAGGACTTTCTATCATATATTTAGCAGGAAAATTTGAAACAGTTCTAATTAGGCTGAAAAAACCAGCCTTCTTCATTGTAGCTTACAAAGGTCATATATCAATGTTAAGGCAGCATTACCAACTTGTGTCTGAAAGCCTGCACATGCAAACATAATTCCAGTTGTTTGGTTTTGTTGGTTTTGTTTTTTTTTTAAATGTACGTGCACGCACATACTTCCAAGCCAGAATACGTACTTAGTTTAAAGTAGTTACCTGATACTGCAGTTATGTGGGTGCTTTGTTGTGTTCAAGAAGAGTATTTTTCACGTCAAAACTGTGTTTGTGCTAAAAATGTGTGAAATCCTAATTCATGCTTTTCTGTTCATACATAAATATTTTTCAAATGGAATGTAAAAAAAGAGACTCAATTATTTTAAGTGTTTCAAAGGAAATTCCTTCAAAGGAATACTTCAAAGAGGAATTAAAATATTTAGCCCATTAAAGGTAATAGGCAATTATTTGTACTTGAGATTTGTAATTTCTTACTTGCCGATGTGGTATATTCCTAGGGTTTTTGGTTTTTTTTTAATTGAGTGAATAGGAAAGATTATTCATGTATGAGAAGCAGTTTTGGTTTCTCATCAAAGTTTCTACTTTCATTTTAACGATATAAAACACATTTTGTATAGGTTGGACTTCTTTTCTGTCTTTCAAGTAAGAGTTACATGCATGCTTTATGCTGCACTTCAAGATTGCTTTAATAGGAATAAGGCAAGCAAGTCTGTGGTCTATTTCTGAATAGCTTGATTATGAATAAATATCTATGCTGGTGAAAAGAAATACAGTTAATCTTTTCATCTAATTTCAGCATTGGAACATCCCAATCTCAAGCACAGTGTATATTTGTTTTTAATAGACATCATTTCATATGCTATATGTCATTACATAATCTAAACCAGAAAGAAAAGTAGCAGGCAAAAGCCAATAGTAGTCACTTTAAAGATACAAATCATGATTCCAAGGGTATAATATTGTTTGGGAAAATATATCATAATAAATGGTTAGAGTATTTATACTGGAAAAAGGAAGAATCTTTCCTAACCTGCTGGTTTTATGTTTTTGTCATTCTGACCATGTTTTACCAAATCATTTGTATCAGTATTAGACTGATATTAGTCTTTGGTTGCTAGCAGGAAATTATTCTCCGTTCATTCCTTTCAGAAAACAAGGCGGAAAAAGATGCACATAAAATAATGAATTTCAGAGTCGTTCATGAAGAAGTAGTTTTGATTGCACGTATTTAGTGACATCAGATTGTGCATTTGAAAAATACTTATGAATAAACTAAAATTTCCTTGTAAGATCAAAGCTTCACTTTGTTGATGTGTCTGAAGCGTTTCTACCTTGGGAATGGAGAAATGAAAGTTACTAATAGGTGTTTGTGTTTGACATCTGTATACTGTACTTTTTAGCATATCTCAAGTGTTTTAGTCTCTGCCTAATAGATCTCATTAAAGAAACAGATATCAGCCCCAAGACAGTTTGTCAAAGTTAATATGAGTCCCTGTGGACAGAATTGACAATTTGTGTGTGGCTTCACGTGACGGTCTTTTCATGGTCTTGTTTGATCCTTTAACAATTGGGCATTAGCCACTGATTTATTTTACAATAACTCAATAGGATTGAATATTACTGTATTATGCTGGACATCGTAGAGGATTTTCTTGTTTTGCACATTTTCCTCAGAGCGCACAGTAAATGATGTACTTGGTCTGCTGTGGGAGCGCTAACAATTGATTGGTTTGCTTTAAGAGCAGCATGGGAAGGATGTTAGTATCCCATCGCTGCATGCCGTATTTAACTTGAGCCTTAATGAGCACTGGCTGTCCTAGATGCTTAAGTAATCCTAAATGCTTAGCATTCGATACCCTTGGTTTAGTTTTGCAAGAGGTAAATGCCAGCAGTAACGTTTTTTAAAAGAAAAACTCCTTTTTAAAACCGGATAGTTATGCAAATTGGAACTTTTTCACTTCTCAGATGTTTTTTTTAAGGAGTACCCATACTTAAATACTTAATACCCATACTTAAATAGTATATACCAGTGTGGCTATAAAGTGCATCACATGTACTGGTACATTGTGTTATTTTCCTTGAAAGTCTACTTTATTTTTTAATCATTATACAGACTGTTAGCTATTGTTCCTCCATCGATTGTGTCATAGCATAAGCACTTCTCTCCAACCAAGAGCTTAACTGTGAACCTGAAATGACAGGCAAGCTTATTTAGCCATTGAGTTTGTGTGCTATGTTTGGTCTGTCCTTCAGGGTCCTGGGTATTGATGCTGACTCTAGTAATTTTTCGTTGAGCCCTTTTATTTGTGATTTGGCAAATAAGAAAGAAGATTTAAAGTGGCCTGATGTGGAAAAAAATTAAAAGAAAATGACCTACTTTTGAATCTGTATAAATTACAAGTGTAAAATAATTTTAAACTTGAAAGAGAGGTAAATTCAGGATGGCTCCCAACCATTCCATGAAAAGGCAAAGAGTGTGTTTTAGTTTTGCTTTTTTAAGAAAAAGTCAGATTTATATATCTGTTAATCTGAGGAGATTGCAGAGTGATATTCCTTTAGTTATTTATGACCAAATGCTTTGTGAGGGTAGTATGACCCATTACAAAGCTAGCTTTTGAAGAAAAGGAAAATATGAACAACCTCTGCACATACTAAATACATATATATATAAAATCACAAGTTCTTAACACTATTTTTCCTGACATTAAATAGTTATAATGATACCAGTAAGTATATTCTAGGGTTAAATTGTTTTTAGCAGGATAGCAAGAAAATTAATTCCTATCATTGTCATTTGCTGAGCCCTGTAGAATTTTATGGCTGCACATTGTAGTATTATGGACACTCATGAGACTCCTGACTGGTTTTATCTTATTAAACAATTTTGAAATCATTAATTTTTAATTGGCCCGGTTGTGGTTTTTTATAGCTTTAATTGTGTGTCTGTGTCTAAATGTTGGGGTTTTTTTAATTTAAAAAAAAAAAAAAGAAAAAAGTAAGAAAGAAAAAATCCTGTCTAAGCATATATGTTGTAAGGTATTTCCATATGATCATCCAAAGAGATACTATACTGTGTGATAATTCATTTTAAAGAATGCTTTCAGCAATTCAGTAGCTGAGAATCCTAATAAAAATAATAATAAAAAAAAGAATGATATGATGTTGAAGATATGTACAGGTCTTTTCTTGATTGAAAGTTCTAATTAAGTGAATCGAGGAAAATTAACTGAAATTAGCTGTCAGAAAGTCACATTTAAATGAGTGATGATCTGGTGTGGCAGTAAACATTTAAATGATATAAATTGCCATTTAAGTGTATGGTTTAATGTTTGTCATGCATTAATATGACATGAGACTGCAGTGACAATCAAGCAGCTTGCTCTAATTTGAACATATTTAGGGCTTTTGTGTGGAGCGCACCACACAAATTAAGACAATTGCTGGTTTTATGTGTCAATTTAAATGTTGTTTTCAGGCATCGGTTAATGAAACAAACCCATCATTTTTGTGTGCAAATTACAGAGTGATTTCCTTGGTTTTCAGATTAATTTTAACTTCCTCTGCTCAAAATTAGGAATTTCCTTTACAAGGAAAATGCCATTCGTTTCATTAGATGAAGAGAATATCAGACTTTGTTACGTTGTTTCATTTGCTCGTTCAAATAAGAAATGTATTGTATCCTCTGTATAAAATAGAGAAAGCAAATCCTGCTAGTGATTTAATCTAGATGAATTAACTCTTTAGATGACAATGATTTTTAAGTTATCTTTTAATATATTTGTGCTGTATCTAATACCATTATGGAGAGATTCATTATTGTTTGGATGCTTTGGTCTTGGGGATTGGGTTGCAACTGGATAACATCTTCAGAAAAGTGGCTTAATCATTCAGCATAGTACTGTTTCTGTATAGATTTATATAAGAGATATATACAGGAAATGCATAAAAGTAATAGCAAGTTGATATTCCAGCATGTTAAATAATTTGCACCCTCACATCCCTAGTTAGTTCAGTTTCCCCAAGTCTATCAATCTTTTCTCTGTCTGTCAGAACCAGCTTATCATGCTGTTGTTATTCACCATGCATATCGCACAGAAAAGCACAATTTCATCTTGAGAGTTCATAAAAACATAGCCCGGCTGTCCATAAATGCATAAATGCTTTCCCCTTCCTGCTTTTTTTCTTATTCGCACTATTATAGTTTAAAAAGCAAGGTCTTCTGGTCAGTGGGAAATAGAGTAGGGCATGAGACTCTGGCATCTATCATGGGGCCTACCTTTTTTTTAGATAGAATGTCTAAAATACTGTTATCAGTTCTGTATTTTGACTTGTTAAGATAATTTTGTATGCTATTCAAAAAATGCTTCTACTACTACTAAATGATGACTGTCTGGCAAACTCAAGTTTATGTATTTTGTGTGTGGTTTTTTTACAGGCATTAGAAAGTGAGTTTGTTTCTTGCCAGCTTCACCAGTGGATTGATCTGATTTTCGGCTACAAACAGCAAGGGCCAGAGGCTGTTAGGTCCCTGAATGTATTCTACTATTTGACTTATGAAGGAGCTGTTAATTTAAGTTCAATAACGGATCCCATATTGAGAGAGGTAAGTTTGTACTTTAAATATAGGAAAGGAAAATCTTTGTTAACCGCTGCAGTGTTGAAAGTGTAAAGACTCCACGTTGTTCAAGGCTACCAGCGAATGTTCAAATCTTTGTGTTCTCTTGTGGTTTGGCTACAGGCCAGTCAAATGCAAGGTGCCTGAACCAGTTGTCATAGCATGCAAAATTAAGAGAACAAGCATGCAAGTTGTTCTTACACTTTGTGCACCTGGATTCAGCACAAACTGGATGCCAACATAAAAATAAATGTTCAAAGATTGCTTCAGTTGCTGAGGGCAGTCATTTTGTTCACTAATACTGGATCTTAATGGCAGAAGACAGTGAGCAACCTTGATTTGGCTTGCACTTTTGAATTTACTTTTACAGTTTTAACAATTCTCTTTTAATGCAATCCTGCATATGTAGTACACATCAAAAACCATAGTTTTGTAGCTTCCATTATTTTTATTTGGCTTGCTATCAAATTAATAATAACTTACCCTGTATTTTTCATATGCAAAAGTAAATATTTAAACGTGGGAAAGATCAGGAGTCTCACTCAGACTCAGCACCAGTCAGAAAAATCTATTTGCTAAAGTATCCCTTACGATATTGTGGGCTTAAAGACTCCTCCCTCCTCCATCTAAACAGCTGTTTAAAAAAAAAAAAAGGGGGGGGCAGGGTGGGGTGGGTGATTAAAACAGATTTTTGATCGGTTTTACATCCTCTGTTCAGGCAATACATTGGTACCAAGTATAGCTGCAAGTATATTAATTATAGAATAAATGTAACTGTTATAAAATATTCTGAGTCCCTGAGAACAAAGTAATATGAATGCTATCAACAATTTTATTTAAAAGGGTAGCCAGATGTGTACCAACAGGGAATATATGTGTGAACTGAATGAAAACAAGAATGAAGACATTTCTGCTTACAAATATTAGGTTTGAGGTTCACTGTAGAATTCTAGGCTAATCCTAATTGAAGTATTTGTTACTTATTGCTTATTGAAAGAAGGTCTGAGAAGTAAGCAATTATTGTTTTAAATAATACTATTTTCTCTGTACATACTGGCCATCTGACTGTTTGGGGCACCTTAACAGCCTCTGTAGAGAAAGTCACATCATAGCAACACTGTGGGTTGTAACTGGCTTGTGGGTGCAGTGGAAAGGTTTGGGGGTTATGCAGGGCATGTAGGGGTACACAAGGACTGGCTTAAGTGCCGAGAGTGATGGCTGGATGTCGTCATTGCCTGGGTCACCGTCAGTCTGCAGACTGCATCTTGGTCCACTTTGAGCTAAAATATAGATGTTGCACGTAAATACATTTAATTGTGCTAAGAAAAGAGATACTGGAACACTTGGCTTCTAAGAAAAAAATGTCATCATCTGGTTTTGAGACCCAAGGGTACTAGATGTTCACCCTGCCATGTTTTCATTTCATTGTTAATGTTTGTCCACTGTACACTGACAAGCAAATATTCTTACCTTGTAAGAGTATTTATTAGACTCTTGAAGTGCTAGGTTTAAGTGTGAGCCGAAAAATAGACTGGGTATTGTGTGTAATTTGTTCTTGATTTTGGTATTAAATGAACCGTCATTGAACTATCATTTATGAAACTAATAATTGAAGTAATACTAATCAAAATAGTGGTCTGCCACACACAATTTTTATGTAGTTTTTAATTTTTCTAGAACAGTTCTATTATCAGTTTAACTGTGATCTGTTCTACTTGTGTTGTAGCCTGAAAAAAAGTCATTTAAGACCAGGGAAGTTACAAATCTGTCTGGAAGTGTGGATCATCTCAGTTAGAGAGGCATTCACTTTGTACTTCTAGAAATATATTAATATATTTTGTTACCGAATCTTTTGAATTTATCATGTTTTTACTGTACTTCACTACAATATTTCTTATTTTTGAGTTGTTCTATGCTGCCTGAACTGAGTGGCATACAAAAATGAAAACAGGAGAGGGAGAGTAGCAGTGTTGTTGAGTTCATAATAATGGAGTAGCTTAGCAGCAGCAGAATTTCGAAACGCTACTGATGGTGTCAAAAATACATGCTGATGAATGCAGGCAGCAGAATGAATGGTATCTTGTAGCACTTTCATTCTGGGTTACTTGAAGATTGGTCCAATGGAATATTTTTATTTAGTATTTTTAAGCAGGTCGGTAAAACAGTAAAAAGATTCCTGTTTAGTTAGGTATCCCTTGCTATTTACATGTATTTTGTAAAGCGTATTTTTGTATTATGTAAATGTGCATATGCAATTTGAAATGGTACATATGATCAGCTCTGATATGATATTGACAGTGCGGAGATTTAATGACTATCATCACCAATGGTGAGTTATTCTGTTTTTACTTATGAGTAGGGATGAAAGTAATAAAAAATCTGTTTGTGTGTATATCTATGTGCATAATCATTCTATATCTATGTGCTAAATGAATTTATCATGCACCTTTGACAGCCTCACCTTCTTCCTGCTTACTAATCCATCTCCCTGAGGACCTGTGCTAACATTCTGTACTGCCGAGCAGCTTCAATCAGCATTTATTTTTCTCCTTCAGTCAGCTTGCCAGAAAATATTACTTCTTTTCTCTACCAAATTCCTGGTTAGAGGCCAAATGAGTTTCTGATCTGGACAATTAACGGTATTTTTAGGCAGGCACGACACCTCAGATTTAGTATCTGTTTATGAGGCAACTATTAGACAGAAATTTTACTCTGGATTTCTGGGTTTCAAAAAGGATGCTTTTGGTTTTCTCCTCTTGATAAGGTTCAGGGTTTGGCTCTTTAAATCTTGACAGTTGTAGTAGAAAATATATTTTTATTTGCAAACCTAAAACAAGGAGAAGCTTCTGTATACTCTGAGAGTTGCAAGTTACTGAGGCTTTTAGGTATCATATGGAAATAATAGCATATGCTTAAACCATGGCAATTTCTCCACATAGATGGTCTATGCTAAGCCTGGACCACATCAGTAATGAGAAGCCTATGATGCATGTGTTTCTGAAGTATCTTCACAGATATATGTATGGATACTGGTGACCTAACTCATCAGGAGAGGCCACACACAGAATAATAGTGGAAGGAACTGAGGAGTGGAGGAGTTTAGGTTAATGCAGAATTTCCTTAGGTCTCCTAAATGGCTCCAACTGGCACCTTTGTTTTTATAGGCAGTCAGGTTATATATATTACAAGAAGGAAGCACTCGTCTAGGAAGGAAAACGACTTGATTAAAACCATATTCCACCTTTCTTTTTTTTTTAAACTGAAAATGTAGAACTTTTACATCCTCTCATACTGCTGTGAACAATTTTTTCCTGCCATTCTTTCTGCCTATGGGAATAAAGGAAGTAAAGTATTTTGAAAGGATCTGACTGCTATAATAGAAAATTTTAAACTAAAATGCAAACCATGGGCCACATGCTACCTTTTGGCAGATAAACCCTGGAGAGTGCAAAGCTTGCATAATTCAAAGGCAAATCTCAGGGGGAGGGGAGTAGATCAAGAGAGAAGGGTTTGAGTCGCAGCCAGTGGGGGAAGGGAACTGCAACCAGGAGAAGCAAGGAAAGAGATCCAGTATATCTGCTGGCATATCTGTGCACTACTCGTCCCTGCAGATACCGCTCCTTCATCCTCTTCTTTTTTCCTCGAGCCATTTTAGCAGCGTTGTCATTGACTCTGATCCTAGTACTTGTGTATCTTTCGGAAGGAGGTTACAACTGCAGAGGGAAGTTGCTGCTCAGCTGACAAGCAGTAAATATCACATCTCTTTCCAGTAGAAAATACGATATTTGCCAGCAGAAGCATGCTGTATGACTACCTTCTGTTGACTTGTTCTTGAACACCACATTTTGATCTGTGGAACTCCCAATGACAAGATCTGCCATGGAAGGGCTTTTTTGTTGCCTGTATGGAAGAGGCAAGGAGTTGCAGCAGCACAGATAAATGTCATCCAACCGTTCTGGAGAGAATTCACAGCACCTTCTTATCACAAATTCTGCTCTCTTTTTGCAATAGCTGTCCAAGAATGGAGGAAAAAAAAAAAAAAAAAAGAAGTAGAATTAGATCTAAGCCATTCAGACAAGCAACTGCTTAGGAGGTGAAGCACAATCCATAGAAAATAATTTGTATCTTGGACTGATTTGTGGGTATTGCACTAGTGTCTTGGTCAGAAGAATAGAAATTCCTCTTCTCTCTGGCATAGTGTAACAAAGGATGATCGTGAATCTGGGCTGCGCTCGGAGTTCCTAATCAAAAGTCTGTTTCTCCACTGATACCGCTATGTAGCTAGCATAAACACTGGATAAGCATAAAGGAAAGAGATGAAGTTAACAGTGGGAAGGAAAAATATTACTTGGAGAATACATCATTGATTTACTACAGGACCCCCTGAACCTCAGGAAGCATACTACATTTTGTACCATGCTTATCAAAAAGCACCTAACCATATTCTTTAAATAATTTTTAAAATATCATCTGATATGATCTTTGTTGGCAGCAATTAGAGAAGACTGATAATTTTTAAATTAGCAATAATAATTCAGAAAAGATGAGAATAAGTCCCATCCAGTTAGTACCCCACATACTTTCATGAAGTTATTTGCTTTTAGCCTTAGATGATTCAGTTGTTTTATACTTCTTCCTTTGAAGAGAAGGTGCCTTTTTGTTACATGAAGGTAGTCTGTTTAACATTAGGAAGCACAGCTTTCTCCATTCTATCGGCACCTTTCTTTCTACTGTTGATATTTTATTTCCATATGAACTGAGGAGTTTCAAAAACTCTGAAGAATCAGCTTGGACATAGCATTTGGTATGTTATTTGAATGTGCCACTTCTGATTATATGAAGAGAGGAAATAATTCTTTTATTTTCAGTTTTAAGGCATATGGGATAAATTATTTTATGGATAATAGCTTTTAAATGTTGCCCGAGATGAATATCTTTGGGTAAGTTTTATGCATCTTAAACCTATCTCTTATGAGTCTAATTTTATTTTTAAATATTTACAGTTTGAGAGACTTCTGTGCTTTCCAAAAAAAGTTACAAGGATGTTTAGTTTACATGACCTCAGTTTCATGACAGCAGTAGCAGATCTGATATCTTATCCCACAGAAAGCATTTTTGGCCTCTCTTTTAGCTGTGTTCATGGTGGGAGTTAATAGCATATTTCAGCTCTAACTCAGCTGGAGAAGTCTGACAACAGTGAATCTTTCACAAAGTATAAACACAATTTGTATTTATAGCATAGTTAACATTTACTAAATAGTTGGGAAAACGATCAGTCTGTTTTTAGCAGGTTGGGCAACAGTCTTTGTTGTGGCTGCGATGAGTTTTAAAAAGTAGGATAAAGTGATTATAAAATACTGTCACAGAGCAGTAAATTTAGATGTGGTGAATTCAGTAAGTAACGAATTCATGCAAGCAAAATTCGAAGTACTGTAGAAACAATCTTTGAATCATCTCTGGCCAGAAGTGTGTTGCACAGATGGCACGCTTGACGTTGTACAGCACAGGAGCAGTGTGAAAAGCCAAATAAATGTTAAGAATTGGTGTAGTTTTAATGGCAAATCTTTATTAAAATACCATTTTATGGAACCAGAATTAAGAAGAAAATATTTAAAGGAAGCATATTGATTTCATGGCTAAGGAGAGGTGGACCTGTCAACTGCAATCAAACCCGTGCCCTGGTCTTTTCCTGTGAAGGTATGCAGAGCAGAATTGCACAGCGAAGACAAGGCCTCCGATGCTGTTGTGGGTGGGCAGGTACCACTACTGCATGAAGTCAGCTTGTCTGGGCATCGGGACTCTCCCACGAAAAGACAAAGTATTTTCTTCTGGTAAAAGGAGCATTAAAATAACAGGAGCACCATTCCTGCCACCAGTTTGTGTCATCTACCTATTAATTCTCACATCTCAGCTCACACTGTGACCTTTCTGTGGTGTTGGAGTAAACAGGCAAAAAGAGCATAAGCAAGTGTTTACTGTGATAGCTGGGAGGTGTGGCGCTTCTTTGATTCCATTCAGCCCAGAGTTTGACATGACGAATGGGGTTTTATTGCCCTTTGTCTTAACTTACGTATTTACTACAGTGCTTAGAAACAGACATAAAAGTATTCAGCTAGATTTCAATCCAGAAAAATATTTGACCTGGATGTTCTCTTTTGTCCTTCATTACAGAATAGATTCTAATTTTATCTGGTGCTTCTGCTTCTCTATCCAGCAGGAAAAAGAGTGATATTTTAGAGTTAATTAAAGTAGGACTGAGATGCCTGATGTATAAGGAAAAAATAAGAATCAAACAACTGCTCTGGCTGGAAGTAGTAAAGGTTTTTGGAAGGAGGTAACTCATGTAAGTTAGTTCTTCAGCTCCGAGTGCTTTTTTTTCTCAGCCCCTGATTGAAATTCAAAGGATAGAAATTTTCAGCACGGTCAGTTCCCTCACCTCTTCTTGCTTGACCTGTCTTGTGGATCTATCAGAGCCAGAGAGGCCTTGAGACCCCCTGGGCTCTTTACGTTTTCATTTGTGCCTGGCTGGTCAGTCTTAGATAGCTGACATATTTGTTGGCCAGCATTAAATAAGAAAGAGTAATCAAAAGGTAAACAAGGGATGGAAAAAAGTGATGTTCGCAATCCTTCAAAAATAACTTTTTAAAATAGAAAGTATTTCTATTTTTTAACTTTTTTTTTCTCTTCCATATGTGGAAAGGATGAGATATACTAGTGTATAATAGCCACAGTTATCAAACACTAAGTCATTTAGCCTTGAATCAAACATGGAAGTCAGCAGGCTACAAAAATTTCGTCGTTTTTTGTGTCATCAGCATGCTTCGATTATTTGCAGGCTCTTTATGCAGTCCAAACAATATCTGTATTGACTTTCACAGTAATTGGAAAACTAAAAATTTTTGTTTGGAGTGTTTTCATTGTATTTGCTCATTGCAGCCTAGGGTGTCTAGCTCATCAGTGTTCCCACTGTGTCTGCAGATGTGGTGTGGTATCTACTTACCAAACTGTATTATATTAGTTATTAGTTATATTTGAACAATAGCTGCTTCTTGAGTGAGAAAGCTTGTGGTCGTGCCGAAGGTGCTTTTCCTCAAGCAATGTCCAAAAATCAAGTCTCAGTTAAATGTTACATTTTACTGAATGATAACAAAAAGTTCATTCATTGCAGTAGAAGACTCTGAAATAATATTGTACCCGTACTTTGAAAATAGCGAGTTTGATCTTGCAGGTAGTAGTTATGAGTTAGTTTAAATAAATATATTTCTTAGCTTAGCAAAATGAGTTATTTGTTTCTTTTTCACAGTTGTTCCAGATTCTGAAAGATGATCACGCAAGACAGTTTAAATACCACTAAATGCTGGATTTTTACATCAGTATACTCACCTCCTTCAGATTGAAATGTTTTATTTTAATGAAGCTTTTTTATTTAATAAATAGAGATGGCATCAAAGTTGAAGAAATTCCGTTAAATGCTAACAGATTGGAACAGATTGCTTTTTCCCAGAGGAAAAAGTTTTATAACAGAAAATTTGGAGTCAGCTAAGTAGCAAGTAGACTGTGTAAAGGTAGCAAGTTTTAAAGATTATGTTTAGCTATTTAGAGGAGTGAATAAATAATGCCAGAAATTGATGAAGTTTCAAGGTATTGCACATGGCAATGCCGCTCCTTTCTATGTGATAATTATTGATTTTAAATGAAAGGAATGAGTTGCTGTCTTGAAATCTTCAGTTGTCACAGCAAAGAGAGACATGAGGTAATTTTGGTTGTGGTGCTCAAATAAAATGGAGACTGTTATATGTTTAAAAACTAGCCCCAGAGCTACTTAGGATTTTGCTTGTACTGAATCCAGTTTTATTTGCAGGTCTTTAAATTCATCTTAACTTTCTTTTTAGACTCTTTTCCCTTTTTATTTTGTCAGTCTCTTTGAAGTACTGCCAGACCTGTTTTTCTAGTTCTAGTTTTTTTATCTGCTTCTTTCCAGTAGCTAAAGATTTAGGTGTTTTGAATGAGCACATCAGTGCTCCAGACAGAGATACTGTTTGAAATTATCCATGAACCCAGTGCCTCTGAACATTATTGAGTGACATTTGTTTCTGTTGGTTGTGTCTGCTCTGACTAACTGGTTTCTTTCAGATTGGCAGCTGGGATTACGCTGCAGTAGACGGACAGCTGCGTGAAGTGGAGATTGCAGCCAGGCCGTGCTATGCCTCTGTTTAATATGCCTGGAATGTATATATTCAGATTGGAGCAACTTGCATGGCCCTGAGGGGGATCTATTTGTATTCTCACAAACTGTGATTACTTCCTGTTTTACTTTAATGACTGCCATGTAATTGTCATACTGATTTGTCTGGACAAAAAGACTTCACTTTTCTTTATTCTCACAGAAAACTTCTTAATGTAGTTTAAGAGCTGCGTTAGTGTTTTTGTTTTTAAAGGTGTGGTGGAAGGTATCCTATGCTGTGCTCCCTTCTACACTTTGCTGTGATGCAAACAGAAGAAAGTATTATTCATATATTGAATTGCAAATAGCTTTGAGAAAAAACAAAATCCTGTGTAGGGTAACCCCTCCCCCCTCAAGGTATCTATAGTAGTTTGGATTTAATAAATAACAAGTGGTTAGACTAGTAACCAACTTCCAAACAGACAACTATGGTATTATGAGCAGACAGAAGGAACTGAAAGGCGGGGGGGGGAGAGAAAAAGACAAGTATAGTACAACAGATGTGTTTCTTGCAAGGAAGCTACAAGGAAGGAAGAAAAAAATCCCTATGCTTCATTTATATTTGATGGCTTTCATTTCTACATTTTTATGTGGTTTTCTTGTGTAATGAGGCATACTCAGTTTTGTTACATATATCCCTAATACACCGCAGCAGGCACAGGTTGTGCGCTTTTTACTTCATAGCAACTTGCTAGTGTACACTAATAATGTCCCCCTCTGCAGGTTGTTGACAGTATTTCTGCCCACGCTTCAGCTCTGAAGCCATAAACCTGTGTTACTTGAGTTGAAGTGGTAGCTGCATTAGGGCTGCAACAGGCATCTTTTACACTCCGCTTGGTTAACAGAGGGTATATCACGAACATTTTGCAGGCGTGTTTAATGATACCTAGAGAACAGTATGTAACTCGTGATCTTGCAGTATCTTTTCTTCAGCCTTTCTTCTCTCCTTGCTCCCTTTCTTCTCCTGCCATTTGTTAGATTTCAAAGCTAGTGTATGCAATTTTCTTTAAACCAGTACATTAAGTGAGTAGTGCAATGATAAAAAATTGAAGTGATTCAATATAAAAGGGTTGATTTGCAAAGTCGAAACAAGAGAAAGATTTTTCTGGTTTGGCATGCAGAAATTAGGCTGCTCATTTTATTTTTAAAACAGCGGATGGGAGTGTGTGAATTTATGATACTAACATTTGAGCGCTGTATTTTTTCCCTGGGTCAAGTGTCGTGCAATATCAGGTGTACAGTCAGCAAGCGTATACATTGCCTGTGTCAGAAAAGCATTTGCCCATTTTTCACAATCTTGACCTAGTGGGGATTGTTATAAAACAAGGGGAGATGGTACTACAAAGAGCTTCTCTTCTATAATCTTTAGCCTGTTTTCAGCAATTTTATCTAATTGTTATGAATTGTGCTTGTTCTCCAGCTAGCGTTATCTGTGTCTCTGTAGTCCATGAGGAATTTAACTAAGAATCTTACCGTAGGACTGTAAGTGACTATCTCGTCAGAAGAGGTTTTCTGATCACTTGCTATCAGAGCTTGATTTTAATCACTGTCCCGTGGGGAAAGGAGCTAGTCAGTTGGCCGCTAAGCCATTCAACTTCACTGTCTGAGGGGAAACCTGTCAAATATTCTGTGTTCTCTGGTGCTGTAAAGCAACATCTGGGTGGAAGGAAAGGGAAAGCAAGTAATCATAATTGCATATCGCTCAAGCCAATAGAAATCACTGAGGAACATGTGTGTAAACCTTTTTGAATATTGGAAAGTGAGGTAGGAGCGGCAGAGAGCCAAAGTAATTATTTTTGCAAGCGCTGTTATTTTCTGGATGTAAATACTGGGTAGAAAGATGGAGGATGAACCCGAAACATTTTCTGCCCCTAACACATATGCTGAAAGAATATGTATTACAACGCATGATGTTACTTCACCTGGGTTTTCAAATGTTTGCCAATTAAATCTTATAGTTTTGAGAAATAACTGGAAATACTTCGGTGTAGATCTGTAAAGGCACATTGACTGAAAGGAGCCTCTTCGTAGCGAACGGTAAGGTTGTAGCTTGTCGTGCGTTCAGACTGAGGCGTGCATTTTAACATGGGTATGCTGTGCTGTTAGACTCTTCAGACAATTTGGTGTTTTGTGTGTGAGCAGGCATGATGAAAGCAACTCTGAGCTAGTCCCTTTAAGGGTCTTTAAATCTAGAGTTAAATGGTGTATGTCTTGCCTTTTAACTATATGGGCCTTCATTTCAGGATTTGAGTTCAAAACTGGAGACCGTTTCATTCTTTCTCTGTGACACTCACTGCAGTTCCCCCTCCACCCGCCCTCCCTCATATTTAATTTTATAGTTCTTTCAGACATAAACATGAAAAAAAAGCAATTTTGACTTAGTTTCTGAGTGTTGCTGCAAAGAAAAGTAACAAACATCTGTTTTTACCTTAACTGCATCCATATGTTCAACCTCCCCATCACCCTCCTTCCCAAAAAATTTACAGCCGTATTTGGTGGGTACTGCATACTGTTGAATTAACTTTCTTCACAGTTAGATTAGAGGGTAAGTTCAGAGACTGAAAATATCCGTACTAAGCAGTGGCCAAAAGCTACATTATAGCTAAGCCAAGTTTTCAAGTTTTTCACTCTTCCTCTTTTAATTTACTTCCCTATTCCCCTTCTCTCCTTCTCACCCCCCAAGAAAAGAGGAGATGATCCAGGAGACTTTTTTAGGAACAGGTTATTGTGGTAATCAGATAAATGTTAATTTGTGAAATTTGCTTATGGCTTTCATACTTATAAATTAATTAACAATCGAAATACCATGTTTATCATATAAGCATGTGGTTTGAGATGCAGACTGTGTGGATTATTGTAAAGGGTTAGTTACCTTGTTTCATTTTATTACTTTTTGTTGTAGCATCTGGAACAATTCTGGCCTTACCAAAGTTTTGTTTTTGTAGAGGATTAACAGGAAGAAGGCTATTTTACTGAGATATTTGAGAAGCAGCGGAACAAAATGTTGAATGATACTATCTTTTACTTCGTGGTATGCAGCATGCTTTCAGAGATAAGAGTTTGTGGAACTAAAGATATATTTCAAACAAAGGTTATTCCTTTCCAGTTATATAGTGCCTTTAATAGATGTGAAACTAGTTGTGCGAATTTCCCAAATATTTCTGCCTACAATAATCTAAATGGTTGTATGCTCCAGAGGGATTCAGCAATGTGAGAACACATGCCCTTCCTCTGCCACTAGAAGAAGCTGGCCATCTCTTAGTAATACCGACTAATGCTAGTAATACATTTTTCAAGAAAATTAAGTTAGAAGCTGGGCTATAATTTGTTAGAAAGTGAGTTGATGACTTTATGACTGATGGTCATTTTACTGTGTATTCTCAGGTAAGTGGTAGGTTGTTTTCTTCAAAGGAGATATCAATTATCTCTCTGAGGAAAAGATTCCCTGCTCCTAGCTGATTTTCTCTGACAGGTTGAACAAAAGTCTGAGTGACATCTGGTGGCTAAAATGCCCTGTATTTCTCTTTCTATTGTTATGCAAATTGAGGGATTGATTCTAGCTCCACCATCACATGTTTCTGCTGACAGAGGGAGGTCATCTTGCATCCTTCTGTATGTGATCCTTCTGACTGAGACATCATCAGAACATGGAGTTGACATCTGGATTGACTTTGAATACAATCTGGGAAAAGGAAGGAATCATTTAGGGTTGCTAGTACACTCTCTTGGTCATAATGAAGAAATGTGGAAGCTAAATAAAGAACTCTTTTTCTTGGTGATTAAAAGGAATGCAAAAGGTTTTTATGCTGAAGTCTAGCCACTATGTCTAGACATAATTGTCCAGGTGTCGTTGCCTTTACTCAACGGTTTTGCAAATCTCTTTTGGATCTCTGAAGACGTCAGTAAAGAGGACATACAGATATCAGTATCTGTGCCTTTATGTACAGTTTTGATGTTTTATGAAACCTTGTTACCTGTGGTAGCACATGATCTGAATGTAGATTTTTCCCGGTTCTGTTGGCAAAAAGGGAAAGATTGTGTCAGGGGGCTATTGTAATCCTGGAAATGTAGGCTCTTGTATTTTTCAGAAGGACCAGATGGAACCTAATGAGTCTAAAAGACTTGTTTGTGCCGGAGCTGTAAATCCCAAACTCAAGCTAGATCATAAACATGGATGTAGAAGCTGTCTGTTAAAGATTGAAAATGGAGAATTTGGATCCTCTAAGGCAGGCTTTCGCAAAATCGTTGTCCCATTGGTCAGCAGTTTCACCGGTTCTGACAGAACACTATGTGAAAACAGGCAGTGACTACCTACATGCGGGTTGAGTAGAATATTTTATACTTGGTTTTAATATCCCAGAGGGATTCTCTTTTGCACCAAGGGTGGGTGGGAGACAAATAGCTGTTCTCCTGCTGCTGTTGTGTGGTCTAGGAGTGTGATTATGATGAGCATCATGTATGTGAGTAAGCAGTGGAATCCTAACTGTGTCTCTTCCAGTTTTTATGTTGCTGGAAGGTGGTAAGTTCCTGTGAGATCTGAACTGTGGAAAATATGTGGACTGTGCTGATCTTTCATTGATTAAAGCAATTATAACATCTGATTTTTGTTCTACATCAGTTTGGGCTCTTGTTATGATGAATGTATTTGAAGTATTTGAAATCCTCTGCATCAATATGTGGTATCTTGTGTTTAATTTTCCCTTTCTTAGTATTGGCACTACTGAGAGAGTATAGTAAGAGAGTACAGTTTGTAGAGGTAGCATTGGGAATTAAAGAACATACCAGATTCCATGGGTAAGACAAAATTCTGACTCCCTTTAAATGCTGAATGTGGGCTATTTGGGAATGGAGGTTTCTATATTGATCATAAGTCAATATACAAGGAAGTTAACAAATCTGAAGCTTATTATTTCCTCATTTTATCTATTCTATTTTCAGCTCTAAAAGAAATGCATGGGAGTTGTGCTTCAAGAATATTTTATTAATTTTGAATAATATATTGGAAATATGTTTTATAGGAAATAAATAGTAGGTCCTATAGACTGTAGGTTTGCCCTAAAGATTTTAACAAGCACAGAATAACTGACATCCAGGACTGTCTGCATTCTGCTTCTCCTGTGTTCTTCTGGTTCTGCCCTCAATGCAACGCAGAATTCCCATTTGCTAGTGAAAATATTCCACTCAATCTGCAAGTAAATGTAGGCAAATCTTTTTAATCTGGATGTTTTGAAACTAACAGCTTTTTATGGAGAGGGTGGAGCTGCTGACCAGTATGCTGTTGCTTTGTTAATGCCTCTTGTCTTAAGGGACCTCAGATTCCCTTGATATCTCGAGTCACAAAAACCCAAATTTGAATTTTAATGTAGCATGTCTCATCACTAGGAAGGGGACTCTGATGGTCTTACTGAGCTTTAGTGTTTCATGAATCCGGTATTGCTCTTCCTTAAAAAGTACTCATTGAATCACAGTGTTTGTACGTCAGATTTCGGCCAGCTTTTTGATAAACTTACTTATTCACCAGTTCTTTGAAGATTAAGGTGCTTCCCAGAGTGGGCAAGAGTGTCCATAGAGTAATTGTAACTCCTGTTCTGGTGAGTTCAGATGTTTCAAAAGCCCTGCTGAATTTAATAAGGTCAAGTGTTTTGGATGGCATGTTTCCTATCAGAGGATGATTATTTTTTATGATCTTAAGGCCTCAGGTGCATTCTACTTTTGGTTTTGTTATTTCTGTAACAGCAGAACATTGTATGTCCTAGTAATGGTCTTTATTATTATCTAAAAATAGTTGTTTGTAAGAATAAGATCAGCATAAGTGTTATTCCATTGTCTCAAAAATTTTAATGGGTGGCTAAAATAGAACAGGAAATATAAGTGTAAGGAGCTTCAAGGTTTGTTGAACCACAAAAAAGAAGAATCTCTGAGAGAAAAACATGGTGTTCTTATAGCTAAAAAGTGGCTAGTGGTTTTGTGTTTTAGCATTCAAGCATCCTGTTTAAAACACTTTTTTGAAGGCCCTGATTTTCAGGACTTCTTTTGAAAGTAGGACTTGCTAATGCCTCATCTTAGGTACTCAGCATCACAAGACAGTTTTGAGAACGTAGGGCTCAATGCACCATGCAACAGAGAAACTAAAGTATCGGCCCATATGCAATCTGTTAGCCCACAGCAAATGCAAGGTAATTTTACTTAGTTTAGCTCACAATGAAAGAGATTTAATCTAAGCTGAATGATTTAAGATTTTCTGTAATATTAGCCTGTTTCTGTGGATAGTGCAGGGGCCTGGCTGACAAGAAATAACTTGTTGAGTTTTGGCTGCTTGATTTTATCTTTAAGCCAGTGGGCTGATAGGTGACAACATGGAAAACTAGTTGGACATGCCTAGGCAAGAGGTATAAGTTCACACATTTCAGAATAATTATTTTTAAGAAATCGCTAAGCATAAGATGGTATTTTCATGTATGCCCTATGAAGAAAGGGATAAAGCGTGTTGCTGAAGATACAGAGAAACTTTTTAAAAAAATTTGTTACATTCTATCTTCACATTCTCCTTTAGCTGCATTTAGTATTAGTCTTGCTGTTGGTAGCTTAATGCATCCTCAAGTTGTTTGCTCTTTTTGAATAAACATGAAAATAAGAAAAAACCTTGGTGTTGCTTTCAGTGTAGTTATTGGTGTGAAACTAAGCAATGGAGTTTAAATAGAAAGTATAACACTCTTAATACCTATAGAAACTTTTTAAAAATTGACTTTTGTTTCTGAGTTATGATACAAACAGGATAAGCCAGTGTTAGAAAGGAAAAATGGAGCCAATAAAGAGGGTTTCTGATTATAATAGCTTGTTTCTGTTTAATATCATTGAGCAGGATGAGGTTTTGCAGAGTTTCTCATGGAAATAGCATCCACAGTACTAAAATGATTACCTCATCCTTAGTACCAGTGCCAAGCACTTAGCCCCACAGTGAACACACGGGGTTGATTTTCAACATGAAACAAGCCAGAAGTGTGGAATGACATTTTCAGGTGACAGTTATGGTTCTATTGCCTGTAATTAGCACCTCTTAACATGCAAACCTGCCTGTGCCTTTTCCAGGCTGTTGAAGCTCAAATACGAAGTTTCGGACAGACCCCTTCCCAACTGCTCATAGAACCACATCCTCCAAGAAGTTCTGCCATGCAGGTGGTAAGTACCACGTTAACTCTTTGTGACCTGCCATTTTGTTCACTCCCTTTGCTATCTTAGAGTTACAGAACCAGCCACTTCGCTTTGCTTTTATGTGGTCGTGGAACTGTGTTATTAAAAACAGCAGATGAGTTACGATTTTGTAGGACTGGGAGTGTATGCAGTGCTTAACTATTATTTTATTTATTGCTGAAAGGATTGTATTGATTTCTAGTACAGACCTTTTTTGTCAGTGTAGTCTAAGAACACTTCATCAGTTGATTTTGTTAATACCATACCTGTACAGGTGAGAGCCAGTCATCATGGAGACAATTTAGTTAATCTTTGGCAGATTCCCCAAGAAGCATGGATTTAGGAGGTGGAACTTCCTTGTCTTTTCCCCCAGGCATAGGTTTTCCCCTAAAACCAGGATTACTAGGAATTCATGAGCTGAAACTTACATAGCAAAGAATGTGACTAAATGTGTTTTGCAGTAAAGCTAGGGTGATAAAATCCAGGCAGTGAGCATTAACATGCTTTCCCTTTTACCTCTACTTGTGTCTAATATAATTTTATTATACAAACTATTATTTTATTACTGATTACTTTCCATATCATGTTGTGTGCAGTCCTTGGGTCTAAAATATCATTTGTGTTGTCATAGATCCAGAACTAAGTATGTTAAGTGATACTCTGACAAGTGGAGCAAATGGTCTGCTAATTCACAAGTTTTTCAAAAAGTTACATTCCCTTATAGTTAAGATGGACATTTTACACTGAAATATAAAAAAAAGACATTTTCTTCTTGTATGTTCTGTAAGACGTATGTCCTACTCAAGCAGACTAAGGTTATTAGATTAAAAACATATCTGAAGTGCAAAAGGTTTTAGAAAAATTACACAAAAATCTGAAATGTTTCCAAAATAGCTTACAAACCTTGTGATGTAGGAGTCTAAGAAATGTAAACTCTTTTGTCAAATTGAGCTACTAGCCTTTCTCAAATATGTCATGTGTTGTACATGAGGCTTGCTCAGCTGACTGTCTCCCCATCCCCACCACCCTTTCTGCAGCCGGTACATGCTACACTTTGACAGCTGTGCTGTAGACATGCTCCTGCCCTGGGATCCCATGTACTGGATGGCCAGAGCCGGTTGTGCTGATTTGTGATCTGCTGGCCCATTGCACCTCCCACATTGTGTCCCTGGGCTGCAGACCACTCCAGTGACTTGTGTGTGCAACCCACGGGGCTCCCTCTTTCAGAAGAACCCTGTTAACAGGGATGTTGGGGAGCCCAAGTGCCTTCATCATACAGCTACACACCATATGTGTGTCTGTCTGTCATGGTGCCATGCACTAGGCACTTGCCCTAGTTTAGAGGGATTTGTTTCAGGAAGAGGAGGAACTTGAGAAGTTGATTGTTGACGTGTTTGTCAGACCCATTGTTATATAAATAAATTTGATGCCAGGAAGCAGTTTGTGTGGTTTTATCATAATATTTTTCATGATGCTGAATTAGTAAAGATTTAGTATGTAATGGAAGAAGTTAAATTCTATGAAGTTAACTGTTTCGAACTCCTGTGGGTTTTTTGAGCTGAGGTACATGCAGGAAAAAAACCCTTAGTTCTTCACTTTGGCCAGTTTTGTGGTTATTAATACATGATTTTATAATAGCACTGTATTAAGCGGTTTTAAAAGTAGTATTCCAGGAGCTGAAATACAGTAAGGATGTTTTTCCTGTCACAACTTTGAATTATTTCTAGTTGTATTATTTATTGAGTTTTCTGTTTTCATGTGTGTGTGTGCATGTATGCATGAATACAGCCGAATTGAAAGCTACCACGTGCTGTGTTAAGTGCACAAGCCATAATATACACCAGGTGTAGTAATTAGCAGTCACACGAAGGCTGCCTATTTGTCTGGTTTTGCTGCTGTTGCTGTATCCCCTTGTGTTTTCAACCATCAGATAGTTGGATTTAATTGAGGCCACATCAGATGAGGCATTACTGACACCTTTAATTGAATGAGCATCCAGGGAGGATTAACTCATAATATTGATTGGCTTTTAGCCACTTGCTCAGAAGGGTGTCTGGGTAGCTTATTAGTTGCTTTTATTTACACCTTTATGCAAAGACTGTAAATAGGAATTCATAGAGCAATATGTTTTTCTAAGTACTCTTAATAACTTTTTAAAAAGGAGTGATAATAAAAATGCAAATGTATTTAATTTTTTTATTAGTTCTGTATAAATATACATTAAATGTATGCACTTACATACACATATATGTAATGAAATATTGCAGATGGAAAATAGCCAAGAACACTTCATTAGTGTTCTAATTCAGTTATTAGAAAAGTACAAATACTAGAGCAATATGGCTACTGGTGACTACGATGGTTGTATTTCTACATCTCAATGGAGTTCTCTTTTTTTAGGTACACCACACAATCACAAACCCATTAAGTTTTGCTTTTCTTCCTTATGTTTGATATCCGGATATAAGGTTCTCAATATTTTGTTTTGACATTTGCAGTATTGTTAGAGAGCTTAGTTAAAAAGTTATTAAACTTTTCAACTTATTAAATTAAAAAACTAAAACCTAAAAATATTATGTTGAAAATGAGAGTCTGGATTCATTCCCTCCCTTTAGTATTTCTGGAAACAATGCAGGATAATGTCTGTAATCACGTCCACTTTATATTCTTTACAACTGCATTTAATTATGTTTGTCCTTTGAAACACATTTGCAGTGAAGTCTTCTACTTTGCATTCATAAATCTTATTTTTGTGCACCAGAAATATATACAGAACATATATCTAGTGTATGTGTGTATCTGTTTATTTTAATGTGCTTTCATGTTCTCATCTGGCTTGTAAAGAATTGCAGTCTGCCAATTTAATGCAACTTGAGACAATCTCTGGGAGCAGGAATTTCTTTTGCTCCCTTTTTTTTTTTTTTTTTTTTTTTTTTTTTTTGTTCCCTCCTAGTTTGGCATTGGTTTACTTGACACACTATCTCTGCAGATACGAAGGAGAATTCTTTTGGCAGAGATAGGTGATTGGAAACTTTTAGTTTAACCTGCTGTGATCTGTAGCAATGTTTGTATATAGATGCCCTGTGTTCAACAAGGCCCTCAAATTAATACCGTACATGAAGGTTTTTCTGCCTAAAATGGTTGCTTCCACAAGCCTGTCCACTATTATTGCATTTGCTTTTCACTGCAGCTGCTATTGGATCTTGTGTGTTTTAATCCAATCTTCCTTCTCTTGTCCTGTCTTCTTTTCTCCTCCCCATGTTTTCTTTTCCCGTGTATTTGGGTTCTTGTTGTGTGTACTCAACAGTATCTCCTCCTGCAGAGTCCGTTGATGTTCACAGACCAAGCCCAACAGGACGTTATTATGGTTCTAAAGTTCCCATCCAACTCCCCTGTCACTCATGTAGCAGCCAACACCCAGCCTGGTCTGGCCATTCCTGCTGTGATCACAGTTACTGCAAATAGGCTATTTGCTGTAAACAAGTGGCATAATCTTCCTGGTAAGTAAATTAAAGTAAGTAGCCTAAGAAACCACTGCCATCAGGCAGTACTTCTGTTTGTTTCAAAATTTGCTGCAGAACTGTTTTGAAGTGTGAAGAGCAAGTCCAGTTCGTTGACACAGCATGCTCTTCACATGTGGACTTAGTTTCTCCTTAAAAAGGTATTCTGAACTATTGTGTAGTAAGATACGTAGCATACAGAAGGTTTGTAACAACAATATATTGCTTTCCAGGGCATCAGGCAATATGCAAGAAGGCAAAACCAGTATATCGCTGTTTGATGGTGATAAAGTCACGCTCTTCCTCTTGAATTTGTTTTTCAGTCACATGGAAGCCTGAACCATATCATGTCAAAGCCAAGTTTTAAAGCATGTAGAACTTGCCTGAAATCTTTTCTGCTATCTTTTTCTAGTTGATTATGAACACCATATTCTGATGTTAAAGCCACTCAATGAGAATTAGAAGATAAAATACATGGGAAGTCTGTATCTTCTGTAACTTAAACATCCCGAAGTTACTATGTGCTTATGCATTTGTCACTATGAAAGGAAAACAACATACCCATTTGCATAGCAACCAATCAAATTAATTTTCCTTTAAAAATGTGTTGGACTTGAGAATACAGTCATTCTGTTTTTAATTCTAATGTTCTCTAATCTTAAAGGCACTCATCCTCCTTTCCCTGACTATGACAGTCCCAGGCCCAAGCCGTGAAAGGTAGTTTATTTCAGTGCTGTGCAGTAAATCTGGTCAAAGGCTTTTCAAGAAAGGGAAAAAAGAGCTTCTACTCAAATAACTTCAGTAGAAGATATTTGCACCAGAGTAATACTCACATCACTGAAATTCCTACTAAGAAATCTGCACCCGTGGTCCTTGATTACATTTTGAAAAAAGCCAGGTGTCTCCCACACTTTTTCCTAATTCTTACAAATTACCTCTCAACATTGTACAAATAGAAACATCTATGTATTATTTCACCCACCCAAGAAATGCTTAAAAAGAAAGGTAGGAAGGACAGGGGGAAGGGAGGCTTGTTTAGATAACAAGTTGTGAGCAAGAACTATTTACAGGGCTCTTGACGTTTGTTTGAAAGGAGGATGGCAATATCCTCTCATACCTTGGATGTGTGATCTTAGGCATATAATATTCAAGGCTTTTAAAAAATAGCCTTTGTGGACATACAACAGTCATGGGAAAAGAAGAGGTTCTAAAGTGGTAGGAGTTGATTTTGATTTCCTTGTAAGTCTGCTGGTTGATGATCTGCGAGCAAGCAACCAATTGCTGAGTGTAGTAATCAACTGTTTTGAGTTGGAAAAAACCTTGAGGTTTTGGTTTTTCCCTTACCTCTGAAAGGGAGAACAGTAACCTGTGCTTTTGAGTCACTATTTTTTCATTTAGAGGCATTTTACACTTGTCTTGCCTTTACAAAGAGCTCAAGAAAACCTACAGTTCAAGACAAACAAAAGCCAACCAAACAAAAACAAAACCCAACAAAAACCCACCTCACCCCACCTCTTTGAGAGCACACTGATTACCTGCAGGCTGCTAATGGAGTACTACGTTTAAGATATCTGGGTATGAACTCCTGAGATTAGCCTTCACTATTGTTGCCTTCAATTGTATACCAAAATGGGATCTGCTAGGATTAGAGGGCAGGTATCATTACTACTCCATATCTCCTGCTGTGGGCTTAGCATTGTCTTTACTAATGAGGCATCATGATAAAAACGTTACATTGCCAAGTGACCAGTTGTCCTTGATGTGTAACTAAAAATCTCATTCCTGCTTTTGTATATGAGTTTGGTGGCTTTGCTGACATCTAATGGCACTGGTACCCAACAGGGTGCCTCCATTTTGTCATGTGGATTTGATGTTTTGTTCTGTGTTAGTGTTTCATTGCAGCAGAACTTTGACTTCCCAATTACTTATGAGACCCTTCTATTGATACTAGTTTTTATATTAAGCTATGGACGGTAGATAGAAAAATCATAGGTGTAAGTATTCAGCCATTATTTTTTGTTCTGCTTCCAAGAATGTCTTGTGGGCTGTTTGGGGCGGGGGGGAGTTTGCTTGCTTGCTTGTTTGTTTTTAGTGAGGCTGTGGGAAACAAAAGGCTTTTTTTTTTTTTTAACACTGAAGGAAAATTCAGGAGGTAAACATTTCACTGGTATGCCAGGTGCCCAGATGAAATGTAGGTCGACAGAATTATATATTAACTTCTACGCAAACTTGCAAATAAATGGTTTTTGGTGATGGATGAATCCTTAAATACTAGATGACTATGAGATTTCCCTGTCTGCATCATAAACTGACTTCTTAAAAAAAAAAAGTCCTTTGTGCTTCACGTGTTTAAGGCAGTGCTTTAAAAAGTAAAGAGGAAAATAGTATTTGCTACAGTCAGCAGATGGTTGTCACATTTTGTTTTCAGTGCTCTTTACCACTTAATTTTGTTTTGTTGCGACAGGAGAGGTTGCCAGTAAAGCATCTGCTAGAGCTTATGGCTCAGGACCGGAGCTGCTGCTGATGGCATACATTCAGAATAGCACTAATCTAAAATAAATGTTTAATAAGTAGCCCGTGAAAGCACCTGGAATTTTTTTTTTTTTAATTCAATTGATGCAGAAGAATCTTGAATAGTTAAAAAAGGACGTAGCTTTGATTTATAAAATGTATGTGGCTTCACGTATTAAAAAAAATGCAGAGTTTTAAAATCTTCTTTCCTGAATTCCAGCTCATCAAGGTGCTGTACAAGACCAGCCTTACCAGCTGCCAGTGGAAATCGATCCTCTCATAGGTCTGTCACTTCCTTCTCTCTTTGCGATTCATTAAGCTCTGTATGGTGGCCCTGAAGTGTAGATTACGGTTGTTTTTCACTTGCTGGTTGCTGGGAATGGAATTTTCCTGATAAACCATTTGCATGCAAATTGGAATGCAATGAGCTGTGGCTATGCTGGTATTTCATCAACTCCCCCTCGTTGGTTTGCCTAATTTGAACAGGCCTAGGACGCGTGTCAGTGAAAATTAATATGGATGCTGTAATAATGTGTGATTGAGAATGTGCATGAAGTACTGTCAGGATAATATTGGATCTTTTCATCACTCAGACTTGTTGATGAGCAGGAGCGAGGCACGTTATGATGAATTGGTGCACTGGTAATGTGATGGAGCTCCTTTGCTGAGGAAATTTTCATAATAACAGTGGGGTTCTTAACTGCACCGTGTTGTGAAAAATAAAACCATGGTGCCAGGGTTTCATCATTAAAGGAGATCAATCCTTCATAGACCTGCTGTTCAGGCTGAGGGGATTAATGTATAATTGCAAAGCGGTTTCAAAGTTGAAATATATTGCCCACTCCACTTTAGTATTGAGATATTAGTATTCATTTTTCAAAGGTATTGCATCTTTTGATCAGCATCACTAGTTAAATTTGTGTATGTTTTTCTTTTATTAAAAAGGGGTGGAGGAATGTCTCTCTTTTATTTAATGACTCAGTGTAATAGATTCAATTCATGACTTTTTATTATAGAGGTTTATTAGTTTATATAGAGCTGATTTTTCTGTTAGCATGGTTAGAGTTTGGTCAGTTCTTTCATTACAGACCCAACTTTGGGGAGTGCATACTTGGACTACATGTAATTCAGGAGCCTGTAGCATGGCAAATGGAACCTTAAACGTGATCAAAAAAGAAAAACTCAAACAACCTAACCCCAAAATACAAACTAGTTGTAGGACAGTTCACAGGAGCAAAGAAAGGATTTCCCGCCCCCACCCCCATCCTCCCAATTCTGTTAGACTTCAAACTTAGCTCTGTTTTTTTTTAAACTGTCCATTTCAGGATGGTAGTTTAAGTGAAAAAGAAGTGAAGTGGCCAATTACAGAAACATGGAAAAATCAGAGCAAAAATGAACTTGACTGGATAGGTTAGAATGACAGGTCTGTCAGCCAGTGAGAATTAATTTCAAAACTAATATGCATATCACAGTGGAAACGGCATTGTATCGATCTGTAGATACAGACTGTTGCTGTGTAGCCATTTTGCTGGGTAAGATCTATGATAATTAAAGCAGGAACAGTGTGGGCATATTAAACCATTTTATAGAGCTGATAAAACTAAAATGTTTTTCCAAAGTTTTTAAAATCAATTCCCATCTGAATAATGCAATACTTATAATGAGGAGGGCATGTGCTGTAACTCTCCTTTCCTTCCTGAAACAGATTTTATCCAAAAAATGTTTGGAGCAGGAAATGTATATTCTGCTTTAAAAGTTGCTATCAAGTAGATCTTAAAAATATAAATAAACATCACAACAAAAAAACCAAAATCACATTGGGCCTGTTTGATGATTTTTCTACATATTGTGAAGAACATTAGGAAGGAAATAAAATTTTTATTTTCATTTGCATTTTTCATAATTTTAAAATTATAATTCCATTTTCAGGCTTGCCTTTAATTTACAAAATACTTTGACTTTTGTTTGGTATAAACACCTTTAAAATTAGTGTTCACAATTCTGAAAAATGGTTTAATATTCTCTTCATACAATAGACCTCAAATCAGTCTTGTGATTACATTGGACATAGTTTAAAAGGTTTAAGACTTTCTTTGTCACTGTTAAGTAGCATCATTGGGTACAAGCAAGTAATTATGTAGATAATATTAAAGGTTTTTAATTGTGGCTAGACACATTTACCTAGAAATGGCACCTAAGAGGACCACAAAATTACACTTTTATGGTTATAGCAGGAATCTTGTTGCTGTCTTAGTCATAAGGAGGGATTCCTGCTGTCCTCATTTTCCAGTTGCACAGGAAGATGTAAAACAGCAATGTCTGATATGACATAGATCCTAGACCTCTTTTTGAGGTGAAATTTTTTTGAAGGTCTTATCCACACTAAATGTGTCGATCTGCATGTTTTTGGGGGGGTTTATTTGCCATTGTTTTGTCATACAGAACACTTCACTGTGCATTTGTAATGCGTTGTTGTTACTCTTTAAGTGGTCCCAACAGCGGTCAAGGCCCTGTTATGTGGTACCTGCAGAGCAAGTGGCAATACCTTGCTAAATTATTTGTTACCCATATGGACAAGACAGTATCAACATTTTAAACTTAGCGAAAGCATAAATAAATAAAGGATTTGATATAGAGTAAATGGAATAAGCCCAAGGCTTAGGGGATAGCTAGCCTATGAGAATGGAAAGAAGTTAAAGAACAAAGAGTAAAGATCACAAGACCAGGACAGAGACAGGTCCGGGGGACCAGCTGGAATGGAGGTAATGGTGCTCCGAGCATTCAGCAGACAAACCCAGGCCCAGGAGAACTTACTTGCCTGGGATGGGAGTCAGGTTCCCTGGGGAACAAAGTACATTAAAAGGTCTTCCTACAGTGTAGGATTTTCATGATATATATCTATAGGGACCCATATATATGTATGCACACACATCAATTAATAAGAACAAAATATAATATGAAAAGTGTGTTCATTAATTGATTCCTGTCCATTCTGTGGGTTCACAATGCAAGATTATCTGGGGAAATAAAACAGCAGGTGATCAAAGTAGGGTAAGTATTTTCTCTCAACCCTAAAGGAGATTGTGGAGATAAGCTGGTTGATTTTTGTGCAATGCCCAAAAAAGTGTGAAATGGTAGTGATGTTTACTGCAGTTATTCTTTTTTTAAATTACAATACTTGCAATGAAATACAACTTGTGTACAATTTTGAAATCATAATTCCATTGTCTGCAGCATTTGAACCACTATATAGCATATATGTATATGTACTGTCTTATTACATTCCCTTCATTTGTTTCTTAATTTTTAATTTCCTATACTAGAAGAAGTGGGGAAGGAAGCTTATTACATTTTTATGTATCATTCCTTTTTGCAATCTTTCATTTATATTTGTCAGCTGCATTTGACTTAAAGAAGGGTTTTCTTTTATTTTAGAATATATACTACAAGGAATTAGCATTGTTCCCAGAAGTGTAATGAGTATTTTATAGTAAAAATAGAAAGAAAATGTCCCTGCCACAAAAAAACAAGTAACAGCAATGAGGAATAGTTTTGGTGTGAATGTAAGTTTCTAAAATGTGCTTTTGTTCTGTGAATGTGGATGCTAAAATTTCTTGGTTTGTGTGTCTTTCTGTTCAGCCAGCAATACAGGTATGCACAGAAGGCAAATCACTGACCTTTTAGACCAAAGCATTCAGGTACATTCCCAGTGTTTTGTCATCACCTCGGATAATCGTTACATCTTGGTCTGTGGCTTCTGGGACAAGAGTTTCCGAGTTTATTCTACCGACTCAGGTAATGTATTTTTTAAATGTGGGAATAGCCTAAAAGATTTTTCTGTTCATCGTCAACCTACTGTTTCAAATAAAGAAAGAATGGGGGGCGGGGGGAGAAAGTGGAGTATGTATTTATTCCACTGTTAATAATATTTGTCAAATCTTTTCTTACCTACTGCTACTGTGTATTGTATGGTATCACTTTTGTGGAATGATGGCAAATGTAAGACAAGGAGCTCTTGTTTAGCCATAGCATCACACTTCGAATCTACATGACAGGCATGCGTGTTCTTACACTGTAGTCTCCACAAGTAAATGAGTTTTTGTGAAGCTTTGCATACCAGGAGAATTAATTGTTCTTAGAGTGCTTACTTGAATTTAACTCTGGTTGGTTTTCAGGACCAGAGAATTTTTTTAAGGAAATACAGGCAAGCACCATAGAATAAGAACAGAAGTGAAATCTTGAAATCTGGTGAAAGAATGCTTCTGAAAGCCTTTGAAAGCTATGCTATAATAGAAAAATTGATTTGGAGCCACTGAATTCTTTCCTATAACATAAACTGATCGATATAATGGGCAGCAGTTAAATTAGTCTGTCACCTGGCATGTATCCAAACCGTTGAAGTCATGCATGTGTCATGCTAAATAGAAAAGAATCTTTCAATGTAAGAGCTACAGGAATTTAAAAGCCATGGAGCCCCAGAAAAAAATAGGTATGATTTTTTCCCTTTCATTATCTTATAATGGGAATAGCGACCTTACTGCAAAGTACTTCTTTGGGATTAATGACCCAGTGTGGTTAATGTGTGTGTGCCATCAAGCTTTCCAGCAGGTTATTAATCCCTAGGGAATATCCTACATGTTTGTCATCATTTCTTAAATATATTAGTTAATAGTGTTTTTCACACTTGGCAAACAAAAATATTTAACAAAACAGGATGGTCTTTAATGAAAATCAGTTAAGACTAGATCTTATGGCATGTTTTAGCGTATCTGTCATTTTTGCAATTTTAAAGCCTTAAGTATAAAGGAGAAGTTCCATTTACTTCATATTGACTGCCTACAATTCATTATACAGACATCTAGTTAGACCCGTCTTAGTTTAATTTTCTCATTGATGAAAATAAATTTACATAAAACTGTGAATTTAAAGGAGATCTTCAGAAAAGTTAGCTAGCAGTAGTAAATATTCAGTTTATATTCTTGATTTATATGAATAGAGAACTAATTCTTTTATGTCGAAGGATATGTTTTACTTTACACCTATGGAAGGAACTCATATGATTTTGGTAGCTTTGTCCTCTATTAATCTGAACTACAAATATCTCATTAAGTTCCATCCTCTGTGTGTAAGTCAGATACAGCAGACATCTCGTTACTACCATAGCTAATTATGGTATAAATGATTATAATATTTATGGTATTATATGGTAATTATAAGATTTATGGTATAAATAAATATAACAAAATATAGTTGTCAAAAAAAGTGTGGAAGATTTGTGTCTTCTGTGTGTCTCCTGTTCGTCAATATAGCAACTCTAGCTCTAGTTTAAATCAAGTGAATTCAGATGTAGTTTATTTTGCTTGGAATTCAAATGAGAATATAGTAGTGAAAGACTTATTCTGAAATCGGCAGAACAGCAGGGGAAAAAGATGATGTGATCAGTAATGCATAATGGCAAGTGATCACAAGTGTTGAATTCAATTATATTTTAGCACTTACACAAAGAGGGAACCTTTTTCCTATTAGATTTTGGGTTTGTTTGGGGTTTTTTTAGCAGGAAATACTTTTAACATAAATCATGGGTTCTCAGCACAGCTAGCATAGCAGAAGCACAATAAAACCTTCCTCCAGCAGTGGGAATGATTTCTAGACAGCATTTTAGATTCAGTAGTGCAGAGACTTGAGTCTTATTTTTCTTTTAATTATTTGTAGCACAGCAGTCAAATAAAACATTAACTAGAAAATTTGTTCTGTCAAAAAGGGATATCTGAGTGCATATGGTAAAGTTTGATAGTACTATACAGAGAGGACAACTCATATTAAAGAAAACAAACAAAAAAGTTGAGGAACTCTTATGAAGTTAATGATTTTTTTTTTTTTTTTTTTTTACTAATATGAAAGAGCAAAAGCTTATTTCTTGTTTTGATGGAATTGATTGAACCTTAGCTGCACAGTAACAAAGTAAAACTAACAAGGCAGTGCAACTGCATGAACAACTGTCAAACAAATAGCCTTGAAAAATGTTTGTTTTCTAGAACAGAACCTATAAACACAGAATATAATTGAAAGAAAGATCTCTATAACTCAGTGATGCTTATAGCATAAACTTGTGTTCTAAAAGTATAAAACACCTCAGGTAGTTGAATACCTACAGCTATACAACTGAAAAATATATCACATAATTAAATTATTCTCAAATCTAAACCATGTAATTGACAACTTGAATTTTCAGGGAAAAACATACACTTGGTAAGGTGTTTTTGTATATTGCCAAAGTGAGGTTATGTAGTGTGTGAGCGTTTCGCTGCTCTTAGCTGTGAAGTTCAGTAACTTTTTCTGACTAAGTCTGTCGACTGGTCAGCGTCTGAGACAGTTAGGTGACCCTGCAGCACAAATGAAAGCCCTGGTGTGCAGAGGTGACCTCTATAGAACACTGTTACAGACTCACAGAGATGAGTGAAAGACTTGATCCCTGAGTTGCTCTCCTCTCCGATACAAGGTAGATCTGCACAGTAAGCGTACCTTCTAGGGTTTTGCCCCTTCCAGTCAGAAAAGGCTCATGTGATAGTACTTCATTTCACAATTTCTCTTGGAGGATTATACTTGACTAATAAGTTTTGTCAGTGTTTTATTTTAAATCTGATGTACAGGTTTCCTTTAATTACATCATGTTATTCTATTTTCTTTCATGTACTAAAGTAAGTAATTCCCCTTTTTTTTGTAGATATTCATACCTTTCTCTTGTTTTTTTCTGGTTTTCTCCACTTTAATGCAATTACCTTTTTGAACTTCTGTTATAAATCAGGCTGGTAACATTATTTTTGTTCTTTCCTCAGAATCACTCCCTTAAGTCTTTTGTTAGCGTTAGTGGTATTTAGTGGCTGGATATGAATACGATGCCTTTGTACTGCATAGAAAGAGGGCTATGAAATGTGTCCTACTAGCCATATTATATGATTGACTAATCGTTTTTAATTCATGCACCAAAATATTTTATTAAGATGTGCTTAAGTTGAGTCCCAACACTGATTTGTGTTACTAATTGTCATGTTACTAGTTATTACTTTTAAACACTTTTCAGAACATTTTATTTCAGGTACAGTAGTTTGCATTTCCTATTTCTTTTTTGACCTGTGTTGTTAATCCTTCCAAAGCCATCACTCTTTTCCCCTTCTGTTCTTCCTCATTCTTTATTCAGCCCAAAGCACAAATGGATGCATGGTCATTTGGGCTGAGGAATCTGAGGTCACAAATTAATGGCATCACACATCACACTTCCTTGTGTCATTGGATGCAGAATTTAGCCTGGCCCATGTTACCTGAATAGGCCAAGTAGGCGCGTAAGAAGTGTGTGTGTGTGTATCTTTTGTCCTGTCTCTACAAGATCTGCAGTTGCTAGGCTTCCTCAAATCCAGTGAGATGGATTTTAGTGCATACATTCTCATTTCATAGGATCACATATGCTGCTGGCAGATCCAAACCGGCAGGACACAGGACATGTTTGGTGTGTAGGAGCCAGCCTCTGGCAGGGTGGTCTGGCAGAGATCTACTGTGGGTGACCTTACACGTGTTTCCTCTCCCACATGCAAATCCACTATGCATGAGCATCCAAATTTACATTTTTCTGAAAATATTGTCCTGTTTAGTTAAGGTTAAAAGGTAATAGTCATATTCATGTTTATGCAGACTCTTGAATGGCGCATTTTTAACTGCCTAGGCTTTCCTTTCTTTTTAAAATGTATGTCTCTTATCAGTGGTACAAGCGTTTGTCCTATATGCAGTAGGTAAGAGAGTTTTTTCCAGGTCTGTCTTCTGAGGTTTTTTGAACATTACAGAAATTCTTAAAGGGGAATAATGCTGGTTGAAGTAATTGGCAAGTGTTTAAATGGTGATGGAAAAACCTGAGTACAAGAGTAATTTTTCATCTAAATCTCCTTTTCTCTGTTTAAGGAGATGCTCAAAAGCTGCATATGCTATATGTACATATGTGCTCTCACACTACCAATTCCTTCTGGGTCCTAAAAGTTCTGTAGCTTCTTCTAATTCTGTTTCCCACATCATCATCAGATTTGCATTTTTACTGTTACTTTCATCAGTAAACTTACCTTAAACTTACCTTAAAAGAGAATCCCATCATGTTTCCTGTCTGTAAAGTGAATGTAAACATATAGAATTAAAAATCCTTCTGGCATGATTGGCCTTTGAATAAAGTATAACATTTACGGACTGCAATTTTTTTTATGGACTACTGCACTTTTAAATAAGTTTCCACCAAATCAATTAAAAAAAAAATAGTACTCTCCACTATAGTTCTTTTTGGAACCTTTTTTAATGAAGAAAATATTTCTAAAATACTTTATAATGTATTTAATTTGCCTTAGAAAGAATAAAAACATAGTTTTAAACCAATCAATTTTATGTTTCAGGTAAACTGATACAAGTAATATTTGGACACTGGGATGTTGTAACCTGCCTTGCTCGTTCTGAGTCCTATATTGGAGGAAATTGTTACATTCTCTCAGGATCGCGTGATGCAACGTTGCTACTGTGGTACTGGAATGGTAAAACCAATATCATTGGTGATAACCCAAGAGGTAAGCAAAACCAGAAAAACCTGTTTCATAAGGATGTTGTCTAAAAATGGCTTGAGTGAACACTTTGCATGACAAAGTTTTAGGTAACATTAACGTCAAAGTACAGTGTTTCTTTTTTTGTAGTTGTGATCAGTTCTACTTTAAAGAATTGAGGGTAAACAGTGCTTGCTTTGCAGCACAAGTAGAACTAATTTTTAAAGTTATAGGATACTGAACATTACAAATACATTTTTGTCTTATCACTCATTCAATTGGGAAGGAGTGGCTCTGGGAGTGAGAGAAGGGAACTTGTTTTTTATGTTTCCTGTTCAATCTGAGTAAATCTTTTTCTCTCAACATGATGATTTCATTAAATACCTGCATTTGAGTTGTTTAAAACAAAAAAGACTGTACATCGCTCCAGTGCAGACTGTATTCTATGCAACTGCAACCTATAATGCATATAGGTTCTCACAGCAGTACCTTAGCTATCAATAGAGTTATGCAGACAGTGAATTTTAACTTAGACTAAGGTCATTGTAATGAGATGTGTAATGGCCTGAGCAGGACACTTAGGTGAAAGAAGGACAGACACGTGGGATGAATTAAAGAAGTAAGCTTAAAACTTTTTTCGTTTAACACTTTGGTAGGGTGCTACGTGCCTAATCCTTGCTCTCACATACTATGCATTTTAATTGGTTCCAGTGCAAGCAGCGGGATTTATACCATATAACCAAACTAAGTGAGTCAGAGTAACCCTGCTTCAGCCTAATTCAGTTTTAACCCCTCCCCACCCAAATTCACCTTGCACTTGCCAAAGAATTTAATCTGTTCCATCTTGCACCATTTCCCAGGAAATCCCAAATCTTTTTACTCATGAAGGTTCTCTCTTTTAACTCATAATTTTCTATTGAAAACAATGAAACACCATGACTGTTCAACCCTACTGTGCCTGTATTATATAACAGGAAAGGTAGAAAGTGATCTTGTTTGTGTATTGTGCCAGTTTCACTCCACACAAGAAATTAATTCCTGATACCCAAAGCAAAGGCGGCAGACATGCAGCTTGACAAAAAGCCTGAGTGAGCCAGTTCACAGGAGTAAGAGCCTTTCAAGACAGCTGGTAAGAGCTTGCACACCACGTGAATAGGGCGGCGCATCATAGCCAAACAGGGGTGCTGTTCTCCCTGTTCAGCCAAAAAGAAAATGCCCTGAAGAGAAGGCGTGAGAAGCAGTATATTCTGTCTTCAGAAGTGTGTTTGTTAGGTTTTCTGCCATACACTTAACGTCTTCTCTGACCCTGTTTAAATACCAGTAAAAACATACCTGCTGTCTGCAGAGGACAAAATAGACATCTGGAAAACAAGCAGTGTTGTTATATCTGGCATATATTGCAATTATAACTGGCATACAATTTCATATAATGTGAACAATATCTGACATCTTCCAAATCAATCAATTTGGTAAAGTTGTGTGTTCCATACTTAATCTGTTACTCAACTGGAGTTATTTGAATTTGAAAAAAAGAGGTAGTTTGACTGAAATTGTGTCCCATGAACTGTGCTGAAGAAGCACAACTAATTAATATCAGAACGAATATCTGAATTTAACTTGCAAATTATTTGATGTTGACTGTGAAAACTATTCGAAAATTGCGCAAGATACCGAAGTTCAGTTCACACAGTTACAGTATCTTCAGGCAGAGGATGAGAGCAAACTATCCCCATTATTCTTCCAACAGTCTGATTCAAGACGTGGGAGCTTTTCTGGGATGTGGCTAGCAGGATTTTATGAGCATCTTTAAATAAATATGGCTTTGGTTGAGGGACAAAATCTCTGTGAATACTTTATACATATTTTGCAGTCTATCAATTTAAAGAAAATGCAAACTCTGCACTATTTTTGCAGAGCTTGTAAACTTGGAAACTCCAAAAAGTCTGTGAAAGGAACTTAAGAGCTTGACAGTCAAGTGAGCTTGTAAATCCTGAAGAGCAAAACTGCCCTTTTGAGGAGAAAACCCTAAATATTTTACTGGTGTGAAGCAATGAACATTTGTAGGTGTGTCCTTATAGTGTTTTCAAGGCCTGCAAGTGCACCCCATCTTTGCAGATTCCTAGGCCTGTCCTGAGAAGTTCTTCTTGTTGAGTATTTACCATGCTTGCCTGCTTTGTGAACAAGACCTTGAGGCTATAGGCTCCTTCATGACCTTAACAGATCACATGCAGAGATTTTGTACCTGGTATGTAACTAGAATAGGTAGATTTTGTTATAATCTGTTAACTGTCTTCTCGAATGCAAATTTCTAATGTATTAAAATTTTCCAGTTTTCAAAGTTAATACTAGGCTATTTTAACTACTGTTTAAAATCAAACAATAGCTACCTGGTGAGTCTCTTTGTTTGCAGTCCTATTAAACTTGTACTTTTAGGGACATGCAATGGCTCCTACGTTTAGCAGTTGCCATTATGTAGCTTTTTTTGTGATATAGCATGCCTGGAAGCCTTTGTTATGAATTGGAATCTCATGGCACTATACATAGGCGTAGACATGTGTATAGTAAAAGACAGTTTCTGCTTCAAAGAGATGGTAATCTGGGGGGTTTAATTTTTCCCAGAAATACTTTTCTGTAGGCATGTCTGTTCAGTCAAATTTTTTTTGAAAAGGCAAATAAAAAGAGCTGTTTCTGCTTAGTTCTGATTTTGTCAGAAATGGAAAGCACCAGCAGACTTGTTGGGTTTTGAGCCCTGTTACTGCAGCTGTAACTTCCATCCATTTGTGGGATGCTAGATATTTAACTTGTCTGATGTCTTTTTGTATTTGAAGCTTATGATTTTTTACCTCGAAATATAGTTTATTCATGCTTTCAATGAGCACTATTCATTGGAAGTTTAGATACTCTCAAAGTTGATAATTTTTTCCTATTTTTTTTCTCTATTCAATTATCTCTAATTTCCATCTTAAAATAACTTCACAGCAACATGCACCCAATGGCAGTGTACCAAATCATGATGCCAGAGTAGTTTCAACAAAAATAATCTGAACCAGGAGCATTTCTTTCCTCCTTTCATAGTATGTGTTACCTCTGATATACATCAGTCAGCAGACTAGTATGATCAAGCTACCCTAAATACTGTCCCATTGGGCACCCATTACTCTACCAGTTACATTTTATTTAGGCTCCTTTATCTGGTTTCATTACGTTAGGAAGCACTGAGCTCTTGATCTCTGGCTGCATATATTCATGTTTTAGAATGGTACTTAACTCAAGCTGACAAGCCAGGTGGGCTATGGCATACATGATAAATAGGTGTTTTGTTTGATATTCTTTATCAAGGACAATTTTCTGGCCAACTGGACTGTATGGAAAAATTCTTTATGTTTTTGGTTTAACAGAAGAAATATGTTACTGAAATATTCATTATTTACATTCTTTAATTTTTAACTTTTAAGCTGACTTCTTAAAGAAATTGCACCTATGCAGTCTTACTGTCTGTTTAATTTCTCCCTAATAACTCTCAAATGCATTGATCAATGTAAACCAAATTTGCTGAATTTAAATCTCAAAGATATGAAATTCCTATGTAGGACACATCTGCTGGAAACTATTTTTATTCTTCACAAAACAGCTTGATTACATTTAGGTTAAGTCCTTTTTTCCTTCTCAAATTAAAACCTGAAATTCAAAAAATATTTCACCATGCTCTTTGATCAAGTGTAGGGTTTTTTTCTTTCTAAATGAATTGGTTTTGAAAATGCAGAAGCATGGCAGTACTTCACTTTGGTGCACAGGCCTTTTCTGATGCAGAAATGTTTCTGTGGACAATTTCTGACCAAGCCTAGGAATAATTGACAACAGAGCAGAGGATCTGAAATAGTTGTATCCTTTAGAATAGCCCTGAGCCATTTTGAGTTCACATTAATTAGCATAATTTGCTGTGGAGATGTGAAGTCACTGTGGATAGCGTAAGGGGGTTTTATTTTTCTCTCCTTGGCATGTTGTGGCATGCTTTGGGGAGGTGGGGGAGGTAGGAGGGAGGGGATGTAACCCTCCCCTTGGTACCCCTTGAAGCCCATGTGTGATCTGTATCACAAGGTTGGCTTTTGCATATTTAGAGGCTCCGATCGAATAGCAAGGCACCACTTGGGGAGGTGACATTATGCTTCAGGACTTGTGTTCCTGAATAGGGGGTAGAATGCGTAGAGGTTACTGGGAGAGGGTGGGCTACTTGCGGAAAGCCTGTTTTGCACTTGCCCAGCCTAATGCGATGGAGGTGGAGGGAAGGCGAGAAGTGGGGGGTGAGGGGAGGAACTGCGTGTGATGGCTCGAGAAAAGAAATGAGAGAATTCATTTGCATACAAATGGCGTGCATCACTTTCAGATCCCACTCCCGCTTTGAAGCTCAAGTGGCAACTCTTAGTGTTTGGACATTTCCCAGGTTGAGGGATTGCATTTTACTTTGTAATCACAGAGCCATAGGAAACAGGGGGGGTGGGAGCTTTGGCCACCTGATCTATTCTCTTTTCCCAAAGAAGGCTTAACTACACCAAAACCATTCTCGACTGATGTTTGTCCAACCTTCTGTTAAAAACTTTGGCAAATATATTTTGGGGCCTTAGAAACCCTGTCATTAGCAGTCTTTTCCCAGTGTTCAGCCTAGTATCCGGTTCTTTTTTGCAGCAGTTGCATTCTATCATTTCTTACATATTTATTCTTTGTGTAGAGAACAAATTATTTATTTCCTCGTTGCAACAACTTCCAGTTGTTTGGATTACCGTGACCTGCAATTCTTTGCTTCCAGATTTAATAACCCGATTCTTTCTGTCTTTTGCCGTAAGTCATGTTTTCCTAGACCTCTGACTTTTTTTGTGTTCCTCTCCTCTTCAGTTGTCTGTCTTCCTCAAAGTAGACCCGGCAATGCAGTTGAAGCCTTTCCAGTAACAAATAGAAAACAACCTGTTTTGCAGACCAGTACTTTTCACATCCCCGTGGGATATCTGTTTGTTTCAAAACAGCATGACAGTGTTAATTCTTTAAGTGTATGAGCCAATATAAATTTCAGTCTTTTCTGAAGAACCACTGTCTACTCAGTTGTTTGTCCTCCTCTGTGTAGTTTGACTGTGGAACCTTGTCTTTAAACTTTCTGAAATGTATTCTTTTTAGATTGTTTCTCCAATTT
Organism: Gymnogyps californianus; assembly: GCF_018139145.2. NCBI lineage: Eukaryota > Metazoa > Chordata > Aves > Accipitriformes > Cathartidae > Gymnogyps > Gymnogyps californianus. The sequence continues at coordinate 67,247,899 of NC_059474.1, forward strand.
GTCAAACTCATTTTGAATTCTCATCCTGTCCTCCAGCAGACTTGCAGCAACTGATATCTGCAAATGTAATTTGCAGTCTTATTCTATCACATTGGTCATTAAAGAAAATATTAGATAGTACACAGTTCAGGAATGCCCATCAATACATTTACTATTTTGACAACGAATAGCTTTCTGAATATAGCTTTCCAACTGGCCTTTCATCTAATGTATAGTAGCATCTTCTAAACATGTGCTTCCCTATTTTCCTTAAGAAATTGCCCATGTGAAACGGTGCCAGAGTCCTTACCAAAGTCAAAATATATGATGTCTCCCTGAACACAAGTCCTGTTACTCTGCCATTGCAAGAAAAAAATCGCTTTGACATGATTTGTTTGTAACAAATCCAAATCAGCTGTTACGTATCTCCTTGTATTCTTCTAGGAAATTGTGTGTGTGTGTATATATATAAAAAAATATAAATGTTCTGCCAGTATTTTTTCTGTTTGTTGGGATTAGGCAGACTACTCTCTAATTTCTCAGTTTTCCTTTTCCTGCTTCTTAAACAACACAAGACTTTTTTTAGTCTTGCAGAACCTCACCCAATATCCATAAAACAACACTTACAACTCTGGGATTATGTAGTTTCATTTTCACACTATCCTCAAATCAGTATTATCAGGCCGATTGAGTTCCAAACATTTACCTCATTTAGGTACTCTCTAATTGAGACAACAGTTCTCATTGCTGCTTTTACTTACGTTTGCTGCCTGACTGCCGTTGGCCTTTTTATTGAAGACTTACTGAAATACTTTTAAATGTGTGGCATCATCTATTGCTTGCTCTTAATAACAGACCAACTGTTCATGAAAATTTAATATTTTTTTGTGTTTATAGAGTGACTGTTACTCCTGATGTCATTGTTAGTTGCATCTCATCTATGCTTGGCTATCCTGGTTTTGTCCCTGCTTGTTCACACCTTGTCTCTTACACTGGTTCAGAAAAATGTCACTTATTTTGATTTTTCTGCCTGACTTTCCTGTGTTTACAGTCACTGGAGAACTTTCGGTTGTGCCAGCTGGTATCTTCTTGTCTGTCTTATCTTTCTGCTGTATTAGAGCAGTTTTCACTAGTATCCTTATTACCTTTTCCTTTGTTTTTCTCTATACTTAGCTCCCATGAGATCTTACAGAACAATGTTCTGTAGCTATTGAAACCTCTCTTCCCAAAATACTTCGAAAAATTATCTTGTTGTCCTTGTTCTTTCCCTTATAAAGCATATTGAACACTCTCATATCTTCACCACTTTCCTGTAAGTTCACCACCTTGTTTTTGATCTCTTTTGCTATATTGGTTATAATCATATCTAGGAGGTCATCTCTAGCTGTTGCTTATATATTAAAAATTGTCACCAAATTACTTGCTACACACATACTTGTTGTATTCCTTTACCAACAAACGTCTTTGTAGTTGGAATATCCCATTTTCTCCAATCCTCCTTCTTAATGATCCCTCACCTATACCTACCAGGCTAATCAGATTAGTGAATGTCAATCTATGTCTTCAAAGTTTTTGTTTTTTCACTGTAATTATTTTGTTTGGCTGTACTTTCTTGGAGGGGAGGTTTACAGTGGTGAATTTAATTGTCTTAATATTGTTTGTGCTTATAAAATGGTTTGTGCTTATAAAATGGTAGGCGTTTCCATAGTCAAGGTGAAGCTAAAGCACTTTTCTGCTATTCTTGCACTATATTCATAGAATATGAAGAGACTGTTCTATTGATTTCAAAATATCTACAGATTTGTTCATAATTATTTTTTAGTTTTCATATTTTGAAAAACAAAAAGATATCTAATTTAGAAGTCTGATTTGCTTAATGAAATTAAGGCTTAACTGATAAAAGTATTCAGTACTAATAACATGTAGAGTCTGTGTATAACTGTATTACTACTACTAATACTAATGTGAACTCTTCTGAGTTATTGCATTGATCTTCCACACATATGTGAATAAAACAAATTATATTACCTCTTTTATGTTAGCCCATAAAACTAGAAAATGTTACTCTCTGTGTATCACATTTGCATCACGAGGATTAAGGGGGTGCTTTCATTGCATAGTTTTATATTTTTTAAAGGGTACTATATTCAGGTTTTCTGAAGTGTGTTAGAGAAATTAAATGTTTTTGATAGTGTAGCTGTGTAGCAGGGCACATGTGTGAATGTAAGCACGTGATTTCGTACTTAAAAAAACCAATGACTGGACTTAACTGAGATTTAATTGAGAGGATTCATTGAACACTTTTACTATGGCTAACATAGAATATCTTCCTCAGATACAGATTTTTAAAATACATAATCTTTTCAGTTTATAAAATATGAAATCTCCCAAAGGATTCAAAATTTAATCACCAGTTTCCTGTCTTGCCGAAGAACAGTCTAGCTACTATCCAAGCTACTTTTAAAAGAAATTTATTTTGTTTGGGTTTTTTATAGCTACAATTCTGAAATAAGTATTTGAATGCCTGGAAGACTTTTTTATCAATTAACATTATTATTAAATTAAAGCCATGGTCTTGAGACTAGAAAAATGATGAGTTTTAATTGTATTAGTAATCATAGCAAAAGATAAAACATCTGTATTTCATTAACTGCTACACACATTTTTCAGTTTGAAAATTTAAACTTTTTATAAGTAAGTGCTTGATAATTAATTATTTAAGTGGATAATGCAGGTGATTTAAACTTTGAAGATATGACCTGATGAGCATCTTAGTGTTGGTTGATTAAAGAGTAATGTCGTAGGTAATAATTTCTTTGTACTCAGACACACTAATCCTGTAAACCTGAATTCTGTGAAGATTTGCATACGTGCTTGGCTCTGTACACAGTGAATAGTCACACTGATTTCAAGCAGGTCATATGTCTGCTGTTAACTTAGTAGCAAAAAACCCTCTTTTCCGCCTTCCCCCATCCTTATCCTCGTCTTGAATTAACCTACACCTTGGTTGCCAAGTTTCTGCATGATCTGGACTTTTATTTTCAGTTTCAAAACCAATGATAATAGAGAAGATAAGGTTCCACATTTCTAAAGAACGTTTATAGAATAAATATTTATTTAGAATTTTAATTATTATTTCCTAAAAAAAATTAAAAAATTTGGAAGTTGTTTGTATAACAGCTTCTTTTCTTAAAAAAATCAATTGAGAAGTAGTTGTAAAAATCTTATCTGTCAATGTTCCCTTTTGCATTTATCATGCTAAGTAGTAGGGATATCAAAATGTCCATAAATCAGTAATCATGTTAGTAATGGAAGTTCTCCTATTATTGTTAATTTCTGTCAAATGGTGGTCTACCATAATATCTAAAAATTTGCAGAGCCTCCAAATACTAAAATATGTTTGGAATTGCTGCAGCTATTAAGGCAATAGGTGCCGTTCCCTGTAGTCAGTCTGTTAAGAAAAGAGTGTTGCTCTGTGATAGTACAGCACTGAGAGTTTAAAAACAGTCTGCATGTGGTCCTTTCGGTGTTCAATAGCACTTTTATTTTTTTTACCGCTACACACGTTATATTACTGTGCGAGTCCTTCTTCAAAAAAGGCCAGTAAATAATTGCATGTTATTTTAATACTGTTTAACTGCAGACATAACAAATATTCTTTGTTTCTCAAAAATGGCTGGACAGAGTAGCACACTATTGTATATAAAGCAAGAATCCTTTAGCACCATCTGCTGGCATTGAGTTGAAAGCTGATCTTGGGACTGACTCTCCAAAGCACTGTCTAGTAAAATATTTTAAAAATATATATTTTCACATATTTGGTGCAAAAAACAAATTATTTCCTTTGTAGTATAATTTTTATCCTTTTTATTAAAATTATAATAAGAAAATACAATGTGAATTTAAGGTTAACGTATGAACTGAAATAGAAATACGTCAGGAGTGTTTTGTTAAGTGCAACTGTAAAAAGAAATGGAATACTTTTTTCTTTTTTACTAGACCTTTAGCAAGTGCAACATTAAATTTTTCTGTTCCTGTTGTTAAGTCAAATTCAGTAAAACTTATTTCATAGAGAAGACCCACAAGGCTTAGAAAAGTATCTGTAACATGTTTTGAAAAGGGTAGCAACCACTAAATAGTCTTCTACCTAACATTTATTGCATTATTTGATGTTAGTCTTGAAAGCCTCGTGAAAGCTGAATGGACAGAGGCCCTGATGCTGTAATTGGTCTTACAATTCCCTGTATCTTCACAGGGCACCATTGTAGCCAGTGCAGCAAGTACTGGGACTATCTGCATGAATCTAGAACAGAGCCTTAAATTATACAGCTACAAAAGGTCACTGTCGTTTCTTTTTTAAACTGTAACACATTGATACCTCAAAGAGGTTGAGGCCTCGTTCCTCCGAGTACTCTATAAATCACATACAAATGATGGTTCTAGCTTCCAAATATTTAAACTGAAAAAAGATGAGGTATAACAGGTGGATGAATTCTGGTATATCTGAAAATCTGCAATGATGCTGCATAAGCAATATAATTTTGTATTTATATAATGCCAAGAAAGTCATGTCATAGATAGATATGAGGACATGGTCTTCATTGAAAAGAACTTGCAATAGCATTCACGGACGGTTCGGAAAGCATTTAAATAGTCGTAGTGATTTGGTACTCATGAGCATGTACGTTTGTGTGCTATAAATATTTGTTTTGGCTAAAAGTATGTCCTACAGTGTTAAGCGAAGCATCTGTATCATCCTTATTTTCAACTGGCTAAGAGAGATTGTGTTTCAGGATTTGTCAATCAGAGTAAGTAATTGCAAGTAACATTGTAGAGCAAGTTTTGAGGCACAATCCAGACGCAAGTGAAGGCAGTATGTATTTCGAGACTGGAAACAGAGAGTTTGGATGCTGCTTTTTTGGCAGTATCCAGCTTCAGGTGTCACTAAAACTATATGCATGAAATTCTCCAGAAGGATAAGGATATTTAGTGCTTCATGATGTAATGCAGACCTTTGAGTTCCAGGAGAAACAATGCTATATTTACAACTTGTAACTAATAGTTGATGTGGTAAAAGGAATTATATTCATATGGTAAATGAATACAACCTTAATGTGCACCATATGCCTAGTGGTGGGACGATGTACTAATACATCACATTTATTTACCTTGTTTGGTTGCTGGGAAAAATAACCATTCAGTTCAAAGTCTATATCATGTAAGACAGAACAGAGTAATGCAGAAGATATAATAATTTATAGTCTAGAACAAAATTACCAATTTAAATGTTGTAAAAATTATTTGATGAATATAATAATCCTAACTCAGGTAGGAAATTATTTTGTGTTTCTGGATCTAAATTCTGTTAACACTAGCATCACAGAGATAAGCATTACTCTGCTGAGTGCAAGAATACTATATGTAATTAGAATTATGGCCTGCTTCACTGAAAAAGTATCTGTTTTAAAACAGTTACTTTTTAAAAGACAGCTAATTTATGTATGCTCTGAACTTGGTGTATGCCATCGGTATTCCCAATTACATCGATATGTAAAGGTGGTAAGCATCCATCTAGTGCAATACACTACATTATTTTAATATAGTATTTTAATAGCAAAAAAAAAAAAAAAGGAAAACTGCCGAATTGAGCTGAATTCTAGTATGAAACCTCTCATCTCAGATTATTTTCTCTCCAAGGTATGAAATACTATATAAGTTTCAACTAGTGGTCAGTTTCAGCATGTTGTAAGATGTCTTTTATCTTACAACAATTCCGCAGTAGGTGCTATTTCTGACTGAAATAACTGCTTGATGGGTTTTTTCCTTTTCTGTTGAGGTTTGTTGGTTTTTTTTCTTGGACTCACTAAGTAATGGAATAGTTATAACTATAAACCACAAGAGAGAAATATGAAGAAAATATATTATTTTTTTAGCATAAACAAAAAAAGCCCCTTCATAAAGCCGTTTTAGAACATTCTCAAACAAAAATGACAGCGTTTTAAAACTTCAAAGCTGATATTTAAGTAGCAGTCTATGAAGTCGGGATGGTGCAAATATTAAAATATTAGTGTACACTGACCCTGAATATTCACCTGCAGATACTTCCCAGGGGCTTCAAAAAGGTCTGTATTCACTGGGAGGAGTCCTGCTGAATGACTTCCAGGGCTTCCAGCAGATGAATCCTGAGTAAGGGCGAACTCGTTCCAGAAAGCTTCGCATTGCACATGGTGTAGGAATTAAGAGGCTGGGGGTTATTGACTTTTGAAATGTGAATTGTAATATCCAATTCATGAAGGCCTGTTAAATCTTTTTCTTTACTGTGTTTCTTCTGGAAATATAGCGAACCTGTTCTCTTGACATGACGTGTATGAAAAATCTCGTATTAGTACTGAATAAATGTTAGTCTCCTGTTGTACAGTGTGACTGCGGGAAGGAGTACAGTAAGCCTTTCCTGTGTTATATTTGCTGAAATGAATTCTAAAAGATACATCTAATTTTTTTTTATTTACTGATCAAACATAACAGCACTATAGCATCTTCTGTGTTTTATGGTTTTAGATTTTGCTTCAGGATAGAACGATATGTTGTTCAAAGATACTGTTCCTTTTTCGGAAAATGTACGGTTGAAGTGTTTTTTGCAAAAAACAAAACGCATCTAGGCATAAGGTTGTACTTTTTGCTGTAAAAAAAGTCTGAAGAGATGGGAAGTAGTTTGAAGGAATTAGAGGGAATGCTGATGGAGTGTCATGTGAAGAACTGGACAACAATGAAGGTCCTATATAATATGAAAAGACTGCACTGTTACATAAAAATGCATATTTACCACGGAAAGATTATTCAAACTGAAGTTTTAGGAATACTTCAGTAATATTGTGTGGTATCACTTTAGTAAGATCTCACATCCATCAAAGAGCTAGCCTTTCTGCACCAGTGAAATGGGTTTTTAACCAGTTGGCTGTTATTTAAATGTTCACTGTGTGTGATCTATAAATAATGTTAATATACAGAGTTTATATAATATTTGACAGTTGTCACTTTGATGTAATTAAACTCTGAAACTTGCTATATAATTAACATAGAAGCCTAGCAGCAAATTAGTTTTCTTGATTTACTTATATTTTGCTGAAAGCACTTTTGTCCAAATGTCATGTATTCTGTAAGTACATTTGTACTTCTCAAATTGATTTCAAACCTTTTATTGTTTTCCTCAATTTTTATCATATGAAGCAACTTCAAAATTGTGAAATTTGTAAAATGATTTTTAGAAGAATTTTCTTAGATATATAATTCGGTTTGGTTGATGTGTCCTTCTGAGAAAGTACTCAATCACTTATTTTTGCAAGAAGTAGGTAAAAAGATAGTTAGATTAACTGATGCTTCATTTAATTTGGATTTTATATTGACATAAAATCACATAATTAATTTGCCATTTAAAAGTGCCCTACAGCCTCTGCAATCATAGAATAATAATTTAGAAATGACTGTTTGGCTGTCTGTGACTTATCATAATTAACTGTCTTCTTAGCATAAAACGTAAAAAGGAGCATACTCAAATATTTTATATTTTAATGTGTTGCATAATATTATCTTACCCAGAAATAGTAGGAAGAGTATCTCATATTTCATTGTGAGATAAGTTTTTCAGTTGATCTCTAGTTTGATTTCTTTTTAGGGAGATATTTTTCTTTAAATGAGTTCCTATGTTTGGCTCAGCTCTTACAGCTTAGTGCTGAAAATATAGAAAGCGGTCATTTTAGGAATTTACTGATGGATTTAAAATGTCATGATCCTGTTTTGTTTTGTAACATCGCCGAAGCTGAAAAAATAGCAGAGAAAGACCCAGCAATACAAACCAATTTCTTGTTATCCAGTAAGGCGTATCTTCTTCTGGATGTCATTAAACTAGAAGAAAGTTTTGACTTTGCTATAATCCTGCTGTTCCTTTTTAAACGTAGTTTCCAAACGCCTAACATTTTTTCACTGAAATATCGCCATAAGCTGACATGATATCATGTGCTATTCTTTTATCTTCTGAAGCTTGAATTTTATGATTTAAAATGTACTTTAGTTACTTAAGGAAGAGTGATATTTTATGCTATTTTCTATGGGAAAACAGCTTTGTAGAAATTATTTATTGGAATGTAGGAGAGTTCTTTTGAAATAATTTGAATGGCTACTGAAAAGGTAAAGTATTATGTCCATTACTGGAAAACAACTTTACGTATACCTCCTGTGACTTAAATAAATCATTGATGACATTTGTTGCAATGTGAATGTGGCATTAAGATTCTTACAGCATTCAACTTCAAGTAGCACTCCAGCAATGGTATAGACTAAGGATATTATTATGTACTATGTTGAGAAAAGCACATCTGTAAAACTGTTGTGTCTTGGTTATTAGTGCTAGGATTTGAACTATCTTTAATTTCATTTGACTTGTTCATCTTCCTTAAGGATTTCCATAAAGATGCACTGAGTATTCTTTTCAGTCCTTAGGGTTTGCATCAGTGGTCGTAAACCTGCTTAGCAGACAAAGACTCTTTTCCCTTTGAAGTCACTTCCCCAGCTTTTCAAAAGGTCTGCAAGCTGGTTCCCCTAAAACAATTTAGAAAAGTTTGAAGTGGGCCCCCTTAAACCAGCAACAAAATAAAATTTTCTCTTTGCATTATTGAAAACCATGACAATCTTCTGAAGCAATAACAGTTTAAAAGCTTTTAAAGAAATCTGTTCTGCTCTACGACCAGCTTTTAAGTTGACCCCATTATTTGGAAAATCAGAGGCTTGGAAACCCCTAAATACTTGACATTCTTATCAAAGGAGTCAGCCTGACTTTTCACAGGACTCCTCTTTACAGTATTTATTCAAGTCCTAATTTCTTTAAATATACGATTCAGATTTCTTCTATTTCTTTTTTGCATTAAAGTGTTTCTTTAGAACAAATGTAATTTAGTAAACAGTTGATATAATTTATGAAACACTGATCCTGCCACCTGTTGATTTATACTCTTGTTATGTTTGAAGTAAAGTCCAAATTCTAAAAAGACTGCGAGTATTACTTATGTAATTTTACTTTTCTGTGGACTGTGGTAACTATATATGCTCAGTTTCTACTTCTTGTTTTAAGAATCTTATCTCCTACGTTATGTATATATTTACTGACAGCCTAACGTAAGTAAAGCCTACAGTAATGTAGTTGCTATGAGCAATAAGTTTACTATAAGGATTTTGTTTATCTACACCTCCTAATAATTCATTCAGACATTGCTTCTTATAAGTCCTTCTAACTCGAACATCTTCTATTCATTACCTCCACTGCAATGTTGTACATTTAAAACTTCTCTGATTTCAAAAGTTTCATTAACATGTGTAGTATATAATTAGATTAATTCCTTGCTGATCTATGCAAGTATGTGTTAAATGCGATTTCTGAAAGCAAAAGAAAGCAAAATAAAGCAATAAAACCAGAATTCTAGAATTTTGCTAACATAGGCAGCTCACTTAGAAGAAAACAAACTAACAAGAACTTTAAATGCACAAAGCTGCCTCCTCTTTTATGGCTTGAGGACAACAGGGAGAAAGAATTGGGTCAACAAAATTAAATTGTTACTGGATAAGACGACTGTTATGGTTGCTGTTACATTTTCCCCTAAAACTGCAAATTTGTGGCTTGTCTACATAATGTTCATTTATGATTCTTCTAAGGTGCCTGCCCCATGTTTAGGTGAGGGAAGTTCAATAGAGCAAACTTTCTCTAAAATGTTTGTGAGCATTCGTAGGATCAGCCAACGAGAAGTACCTAGAGGTCATTAAGTCTACCCTTACGCTTCTAATTTGTTGGGAGTTTTTCCTTTGCTTCTGAACTGTCTGCCATACTTCCTGGGTTTGAGTGTGTTTTGCCAAACATGATACGAAACAAAATTAATAGCTTGTAATGATTATTAAGAGATTAGGGACAATTCAGCAAGTTGCTCCAAAACATTTTCAGATTTAAAAGGCTGATAACGTACATGCGTGTGTGTGTGTGTGTGTATGTATGCACACATCTATATTTAGTGTATGTGTATATATCTAAGAAGAAACAGTTTTATTTACTTTTCAAGATTTTGTATTGTGGATATAAATTACAGATTATGACAGTAACGGCAGAATAAATCAAATTTTGAAAGGTCAAAATCCTTGATGTGATACTTTGTCATAGATTATGACCTTTTCTAAAAAGCCATTTGAATGTGGCAGCTACATGGACACTCTGGGAGGTGTTGCAAATGGTCTGAGGAAGAATGTATAATATGGAGAGTGAGCTAAGCTTTTATTTATGCAAGCCCAGATCTACACTTGTTTTCCACAGAAGTCTCTCACTGTACACGTGCAGGGTCTTGGTAGCTACCTGTTTTAATATATTCCATAATTTCTAATAAGACCCAGTACCAGTATTGCTAGTACTGTTAAGGCTCTACATGGACAAACTAATGACATTATGCTGGTTTTATCTTTTGAAAAGTTACAACCCCAAATGTAATTTGAATGATGCTACCTTAGTAACCAATGGAGTCAGTTGGCCCTATTATTACTCTGTCTCTTTGCAAAACTATCTCCTGTTTTTGAAGTAAAAAAAGTGATTTTACCACTGCTTTACTGCCTTGTTGGTATCTCACATATCATCATTTATTGTGAAGTGAAATTATTCCCTGCTGCTTAAAAACTCTAGTCCTTTTTGAAACTACATAACATTGCCCAAGATACATTCTTTAGAGTTTAAATGCTTCATAAAATGCTATGAATGAACTAATTATATGGTAATACAAAAATAACATTGTGATTTCCATGGAATGCTAGTGCCCTTGAAGAGGGTGATCCAGCAAATGACCTGTGAGTGAAGTTATAAAACTGTTTAAAGAGCTTTATAGCATTTGCTTACCCTTTCTGTGTCTTGACCTGGAGAACAATTTTTTTTTTCCTTTAAATGTGCCAGTTGTACAATTTCTTTTCCTTTATGGTATCCATATATGTTTGATTACAAAGAGAATCTCAAAAAGAATAGAGTTTTATTTGTTCTTGTTGCAGGGAAATGTCTAATAGGAGCAGTGGTAATTAATGTTGGGTTTGGGTGTTTTGATTTTGCAAACGCATCTGAAATTCATACTGATTATGGTCCAAGCTCCACATCTTACAAGGACCTAGACGTCAGGCGGAGGTTTCAACACTGTTACTAGGTTAAAATAAAATCAGTCAATGGATGTTTTACTTCATCTTTGGGCACTGTAGGTGTCTCCTCTCAGTACCTGTCAGTGACAGTTGCGTTTACTTATGCCTGTTATAGGAAAAGGTAGTAATTGACTTAGATCTCTTCCTCCACAAAAAAAAATAGAGGGGGAGACGGAGGGAGGGGAAAATGCAAATCTGTGTGCTCCAACTTCTGTTTGGTTTTACTACACACCTGACTTTTATATTAATGTGCATTAGTAAATGTGCAGGCTGAATTCCTATAGTATGCTGCTGCTGTACTATATAGATACGAGTACAGAACAACCATATGCAAACGGTAGCATAGAAGTGATTTGTAAGGAACATCAACTCAAAGACCAAGGAAACTGAAGACGCTTCAGTGATTGAAAGCAGTGATTTTAGAAACAGATTGTAACCAAGGATTGCTTTTATTGTTTTTTCATTGAAGGTGATTTTGCAACTCCTCGAGCTATTTTGACAGGACATGACTATGAGATCACCTGTGCTACCATTTGTGCTGAACTTGGCCTGGTAATAAGTGGTTCAAAAGGTAAGGTAGCTGTTGTCATTTCTTTCTGTTCATGAAGCTATAATCCTAATGCAAAAAGGAATATAGTTGCAGGTGGCAGAATTTATTAACTTTACGGTGGTTTTATTTCTAACCTTTTTTTAGTTGCTATGGAATTTGAAACCTCTTTTTAAACACGTTAAAACTGAGGATTATTTAGACATTTACAAGAAGAGACAACCAGATCAGTTTCCCTATTATAGCCTACTGATTACTATTTCTTTTTGTTTGTTTATCCAGTGTGTAATTGCATGTAGCATACAGTTGAATACAGCTCTTGACTGCCAGGATGGTGAAGAATGTTTGTTATGGATAACTTCTCAGAAAGGGAAGCAAAAATTAGTTTCAGGAGAATGTGCTGTCTTATTTGTTTGATGAAGGGTATATATAAACTACCAACTAAAATTCATAGTAATTCTGTTCAGGCTCTTTGAGCTTAGCTACAAAGCCTGTAAGTATACCCCATTTGTGTTCTCAAAGGGCTGCTTTTGGCAGGCAAATTATAAAGAATGGTGTTGATTCCATGGATATTGTTTATAATTTTCCTATTTGCTGGTCCACAATTATTTCTAAACTGGAAATTTCTTAGAGTTAGGATCTTTCTGCTTTAGTGTTTCTAAAGTACCTACTTTGAGACACTTCAAAGTTGGGTGTACTCACCATATGCACCTGTGTGCGTTTCTGTTTTATGCATGTGAACACTTGTGGCTTACAGGCAAATCAGGTATTTGTCCAAATATACTAAAAAGCAAATAATTAGTGGATCATGTATGGGTTAAAATCTTCATCTAAGCACATACACTTTTAGAGTACCTACGTATGTAAATTCATTACACTTACCTCTGTGTGTCTTCGCATTTTGAAAATTTCATTTTAGGATTCAGTACATTTATTTTTGTGCTCTCAAAATTAACTACTACCAGTTTTAAAAGAAAATCCACAAAAGAAAATCTGTTAGGTCTCTAACTAGTTTTGGTAGGTGCTCTAAAATACCTTAATACAAAGCTTTTAAGGGATAAGCTGTTCATTTTACTTTCTGGCTAAAGTCAGAGGCTATCCACTTAAACATGGTAAAAATCATTATAATGTATTATAATAGTGATTACCTAAGTAGAAGTCATTAATTATTATTTGATATATGATGTCTTTAAATGAGCATGTAAATCAATAACTAGAGGTTTTATTCTGTCTCATTAGAAGGACCATGTCTCATACATTCTATGAATGGAGATCTGCTGAGGACATTAGAAGGTCCTGAAACATTAGAAGGTCCTGAAAACTGCCTGAGACCAAAACTTATTCAAGCTTCAAGAGAAGGCCACTGTGTCATATATTATGAAAACGGCCTCTTCTGTGTATTCAGTGTGAATGGGAGACTTCAAGCCACTATGGAAACAGATGACAAGATAAAGGTGAGTGTACTCAAATGTGTGCTAAAGACTGTCAGTTCCAGTATCAGGAAAAGCTATCAAAGTTGGAGTTGTGTGGAGACTCTTTCTATAGCCAGGCCATAGAAATATATGGTACTAGACCATAATAGCAGCATTCTGAAAAAATTGTAGTTAAGGGGACCATGTACTCCTAATAGTACTGTTTTTAATTTTAAAATAACTCTGTTCATACAGTAAGGAATACTCTGTAGGCATTTCCTTGAACTGAAGAATACAAATATTGCTAATTGCTGACCAGGAGAAGCCAGGCTACTACTTTACTTTTGAGTCTGAAGGCAGGAGGTTGTTGGACATGCTGTTTTGGATGTTGGCTTTCCCTTTTTTGGCATCTCTGTCTACATTCCTTCATCTTAGCTTGAGATAGCATGTGTTGTGCTGAGCTTCAGGAAGTTTATAGGCATATGTCTATATTTCAACTCTTTAGCCCTTTGGCATTTGCTGAGCAGGCAGCTAGGTTCCACATCTTTAGCTGCAAGAGACATGGAGCAAGTCCAAAACTATGCAGGAGGCATTTTAAGCTTATGGTTTTATGGAAATTATTTTATAGTACAAAATGCAGGTCTTTTGACAGTTCGTATGAAATAGTACCTATGAAGCAGAGCAGAACCTGCCAGTTATACTGCAGTGAAGCAGAAATGTCAATAGAATACTTTCCTTGAATTAAAAATATTCCCACTTTTTCCTTGAATGAGAAGGAAAGGAAAGGGAAGGGAAAAAAATGAACAGGCATTACCAAATCTGCTAGAAAGTTACAGAATGCAGCAGAGACATGAAGCAAGATCACATTGCTGGGTCAGCATTCAGGCTACCTGAACTATCTGAAGTTATGGTCTCTATGTCGGTAGCCGTGGTCTGAGAGGCACAGAATCACAGAATGCTTGAGGCTGGAAGGGACCTCTGAAGATCATCTGGTCCAGCCCCCCGGCTCAAGCAGAGCCACCTACAGCCAGTTGCCCAGGACCATGTCCAGACGGCCTTTGAATATCTCCAAGGATGGAGATTCTACAGGCTCTCTGGACAACATTTGCCAGTGCTCGGTCATCCTCACAGTAAAGCGTTTCCTGTATAAAAACTGTTTAACTATTTAACATCAGCAAGAGGAGACTTTTGTTATTGTAAGCATATAGCTGTACTACACCTCCAAGCTGACTTTCATAATCTGATGGAAGAGCCCAGCAACTCAGCTGCTGGGATTTCCAATGTTCTCTTGAGTTGAAAACTCTCAAAAGTTCTTCCTTTATTTGGATTAGATGTTTCAGGAAGAAAATGCCTCTTCACCCTCATGTTCGTTTTACACAGTTATTGAAATTCTTTCAGATGTTGTGCAAAATTGTGAGCATTTTTAAATTTACATCCGTTCTTCTCTTGACTCTATTCATATTAATTCTTAAGATGGAAGAATGTGTCAATATGTTTGAAAGAATTTTGATCTTCGTTGCTTCCATTTTATAACTTACGCAGAACACTGAACGCTCCATTACCACTGAAGTCTCCAGTGTAGTTCAGTGTATTCCACTCAAAACCTTCTAAAACTATGTCGTGTACTATACTCTGTTAATGCAACATTCCTGTGTTTTCAAAATGTCAGATACGTTGGTGATGGAATATACGGAAATAACTCTCTGTGTAGGTCTCTCTTCCATAGTGAGAGTGCTGTCTGCAGGGGTGAGAGGGCATTCGATCTTTGGATGCTGTGGCAGCCACAAGTGCGGATTTGAGGCTGGGAGATGAAGTAGGAATGTGTATATTTCTGTCCCAAGCCATTTTTCCAAATTAATGTAGATTCTTGCTTCAATTTTTAATCTTTCTTCAATTCTCTGAAATTGCACCTTTGGCTGTCCTTGTACAAATGCTTTTGAGATTTTCAGCCTACCCTTCATCCCAGTTCTTTCCATAAAGCAAGTACATATCACAGTGTTTTCTCTTTTTACAATAATAATGTTGATAATCTGTCACTTTCAGTTGTGATTATGTTGTCAGCTAGGCCAACAAATCTGTAAAATATCTAGAAATCCCTTGCTGGCTAAAACAATTTCTGTAGTGTTTCAGTCAGTACTCACAGCTTTAGGAATGTTGCTAGAGGCAATGGAAGTTCCGCTCTCTGTGGGCCAGAATTACGTATGTATAGGGGTTTGGGTTTTATTTTGTTTTGTTTTGTTTTCTTTCTCTCCCAGTGGTCCCAGTTGGGCTTTACGCTTAAACAACCTACAGCGTCTTTCCCAGTGCTTCTGCACTATATCATGTTAGAAGGCAAGTGGCAACTGCGTGATTAAAGCAGGGGCATTTAAAATGAATAGTACCTACCCATGGGCTGTGCTGACAAACATTTTTCGTTGGTTTTTGCTCGAGGAGGATAGAAAAGGGAAGGAAAAGGTCATAAGTGTTGAATCTGTAATGTAAAATTCTAGTTTCTATTTTCCTATGCTCATAAGTGTTGAATCTGTAATGTAACATTCTAGTTTCTATTTTCTTATGTCCTTATGGACCAGTATTTCAGAACGTTATTGACAAAACTAGCAGTTTTCAATAGTGATGTTTGGAACAACATTCTGATTTTATTTCTTGTATGCTTGTGCTAGAAAACTGCTAGAAAAATTTCAGACGCTCGGGGGAAATTCAAAGTCTAATCAATGCCTTCCACCTGTTTTTGTTTTAAATACTGTATTGCTCAGTGGAGCTTAGGCATATCGCAGTACATCTACCATGTAATGTTTAGATATCTTAATGAATAACTTAACTCTAAATAGTCTGCTTGTTCTGAGAAGTAAAGTTATTCTACCCTAAACAAAGACTGTATGCTGTTTCACCCAGAGGAACCAATTTATTTTCCTTTCCTGAGTCTGTTTTGAAATGTGGAAGTGCCCACAAGACTCCTGCTGCTGTAAGCCAGGGCTGTCACAGTGTCAGCTCTGCCTTTTTACAAAGCACTGCCTTTCAAAAATCTGAGATGTTAAAAGGGATTTGTGCAAAGTTTTGAGACTTTCCAAGGAAATACAAGTCAGAAATACAGCTTTTAGAACATTGCTGAAATTGTGCACTTTGGGGATTATTTGAGAGTCTGAAGCTCATGTTGTGAGAAAGATTAGTTGCAGAGTTGTTTCAGTTTCCTACCTAGCAGAATCATAGATAAACTGCGCTGGGGAAAAGCAGAACAGTAAAATTGATTCATGTCATCTTCTATACCAGTTGGAGTACTTGGGAGTAAAAGCATCCTTTCGTTTGTTAAATCTTGAAGGGCATGTCATGAAACTGAAATGTTGACAGGGTGACCTTTTTCTTCCATTCATTCCTCCATTCATATGTATATATATATATAGGCAAGTGGCTGAGAAATTTATTAATAAACAGTAAAAATAAATAAATCAGCATCTTGTCTTCATGACAAGCCAATGACTTAGTAAAATTGCATAGGTATTAGTAAGGGTTCAAAGGCTATACTTTATTTAATCAAAAGATCACAAAACCCACTGCATTTTGCAGGTAGTGGAAGAGTTAAAGATTAATGGCTTTAATTTGCCTTTTAATATAGCATTTCTTCAGTAAAAGCCTCAAGTATAAAATTCAAGTGAACCATGACCATAAGGTTAATGGATTTTCATCAGCTGAATTTTATAAGTGTAGCAAATAATTATTTGTCACGGTCTTCATTGCAATTTGAAAATACCCTTAGGAGACTGCCATTGCTATAGAGAAGAAAACCACCCCATATTGATTTTTGCTTCTAATGAATAATCTTTTTAATAATTGTGTGTGGTATATTAGATCTCATGGTCATCTACTCAGTGCATGCAAGTTCTAGATAATTTTCACAGTCTTATCTCAGTTTGTTTTCTACCCCTTTCTTACCGAGTTACTATACTCTTCTAAGAGGGTTTCTAAATGAGTTTTCAAGCTCCTTGGGGCTGTGCTTTGGGAGGTGCTTAGCATATCTTTGTAGGCTGCTAGAAACAATCACAGAAGCAATTTATGGTTGAAACATTTGGTTTTTTGGGGGAGAAGCTTCAGCTCAGAATACTCAACTCTAACCTTGGTTAGTATTCAATTTTCCATACTTAGATATGGTCGGAAAAAAACTCATTCTGCTTTAAAAAAACATATTCTGCTTTATTGTGTCTAAATTTACATGTATGTGTTGTCATCCTAATTCAAAACACAGCTGGAATAGGTTTATAATTATTTTTTTCAGTATTATAATATTTTGTTTACAGTATATGTTTGTATTTCAGTTACATTCATTTTAAAGTTATTGTGTGAAATAAAATTTTAGCAATGTGATTCATTCTGATTACTTGGCAGTTGTTGCAGTAAACGCTCAAAATTTATAATATAATATAGAAACTCTATCTTAATGAAGTGTTGCACATCATATAATTCTTAAAGGATATATTTGGCATCATAGTAATAGAATACAGCAATACAAAAAATACAGATGTGCAATATGTCTGACTTCAATTATTGCTGCTCACGAAGCAGTATCTTATGTACGCTTTACGTTTTGGTTTCTAGGCTTGTCAGCAGTCTGTATAAACACTTTAATTTTGCATGAATGTAACATTTTTGTGTTTTAGTTTCTCTCTTTTTTGTGGTGCATGCGCTATAAATTCTGTATATTAGAAAAACCAACAACTTCCTTTTCCTGAGGAATTTAAAATCACAGTATGTTACAAGTTTTGCATATCGAAAAACTGTAGAAGCAGAGATTGCAAGTGCCAAAATACTTGCAGACTTCAGCAGAGAGAGAGATGTTTGCAAGATCCTCTCTTCAGTTCTTTCTACTGTTTCCTAAATCTGAATCTTTGAGCTGGAATTTTGCTTGTAGACTATCATCTTGAGGCAATTTCCTTGCCTTCCAGTGACAATGTTTTAGTTAAAGTGGATCAGACTATTTGTAGAACGTGTGTGTTTGGAATTTAAAAGCCATTGCTCTGAATATCCTCCATTCTTACATTGTTCTATTGAAAAGTTTTGTGGCTCCCTGCCTTGGGTCAGGGAGCTGAAATTTATCACGAATTAGTCCTGATGTGAAGGATGTGTATTTTGTTGAAAAGCTGCCCAAATTTAGCTGATTCACAAATCTCAGATTAAATGCATTCAGTAGATAATGCTTAGCATCTACATTCTGTACTGAACATCTGTAGCCCAGGGATGCAGAGTTTTCCCCTGCAACCAATCATCCCTTGTAGAGGGATGCACAAAAATGCCATGGCAAGAAATGTGATGAGGTGATCCTGGACGAGGAAGGGGAAGAACTGATGGGGAAGCAGAGGAGAAAGAAGAGCAGAATCAAGGATAGAGCCAACGGCAGAATGAAAGAGATGTTTGCCAGAGTGACAGGAACATTGAAGTAGAGATGGGAATGTAGAAACTTGTCAGAGACTGGGAGAAGACAAGAACAGGCATAAAGGAGTGAAGGAAAAATAGGAATTGGAAGTAGGAGCAATGGAGTAAAGGATTAGGTAGGATCCGGAGTTTAATACTAGATAATAGTACTTCATAGTAGCAAAGTTCCTTATTTTCCTTTTGATAACAGCCAATCATCCAGCAAACAACTAGCAAAGTTGTTTCTCACCCTTCCATGTGCTCAAATGAAGAGGATAATAAGCTGCTGCTGTGCCGAGTATTGCGTACAAAAATAAAAGTAGAGAGCAGAGAAGGGAAAAAACAGAAGTCAAGCTGTGGAGCAAAAGTCAGAAAGTCTCAAAAGAGAAGAGGCATCTGGAAACAGGAGAGCGTAGGAAAAGGTTTGGGCTTACAGGAGTTATAATAGTCCAAACTGTAGTTTTAAGGGTCTTGATCTTGCTGGCAGCTTGTGCTGATGTCATTCCACCTGACAGAATTCATTCAACTTTTTGGTTTTGTTTTTTTGGAAAACCGTACAAACCCTTCAGTTTTCCCAGATAGTTGGAGTATGAGGCTATAAAATCAGGGCCTGGTATCCTCTACTGCTTAAGTTTCTTTTCTGCCTGGCAGCAGGACAGGGTCTTCCTTCCAGAAGAAGTTTTGTACTCTTCAGGGTTACTGTAGTAGTAATTGCTAAGACCTGTATTGAAAAGGTGTGTAAGATCCTAGTATTGCTGTGAGAAAAGTCAGTAATGGAGTCTTCCAGGGGTTGGTGTTGGGAACTAGTTTTATTCAACGTTTTCTGAGGTAGGAAATGCTGAAGGTCTAAAGAGTGATGAAGGCAATGGATGAGATGAATGCAGAACTGTTATTCAGGAAACCCCACAATATGAGACCTATGGGGTACTCATTGAAACTAGTAGGATCACTTCAAAACAGATAAAACTATTTTGCACTGTAATGAACTTCTGCCAATTTTTTTTTTTAAATTGTGGGGGGTTGTTTGGGTTTTTTTTTTTGTTTGCCACAAAAGGCATCAGCAGGCTCAAAAACAGATTAAGAAAATTCATGGGCAGCATGTCCATAAATAGATACTAAAGGGAATGGTCAGAGATATATTTTCTGATATTCCTGATCCAGTGATTGTGGGTGCTGAGGAGCACAAGGGGAAGGGACTGTAGAGTGGCCAGCCTCACAGCATCTCCTGCTGCCACTGTTGGTGATACAACACTGGGCTACATGGATCATGGTCTGTCTGACCCCACAGGGTATCACTTATTCTAATAAAATTTCACGTTCAGTTCTCTTAAACCACATTTTGGCTTATTTAAACTGGCAAAATCCCTCTTTAAGAAATATTTCTCAAGCTTCCAGTCATCTTAATATCTGATAGTATCATCTGCTATAGTCATCAGATAAGTGAGGAAAGTTGCTGTTCTTCCAGGTACTCAATATGTATCATGATTTTTCCAACAGCACACAAGAAATATCAAAATAGATTGAAGACTCCTGTTTTAAGAAGCCTGCACTGTGAAAACCAATGATATCCCATCTTTCTCCATGATCTGGATCCCAAACAAAGATTTCAAATGTAGATTTGCCATCAGTCCCCATGATGCATGCAAAATCAGGGTATAAGCCATTGAATTTGTCACAGGCGGTTTCAGGATAGATGATGAAAGGAAACACAGTCTCTGTTAAGAGGGGTGGATCATTATCTTATTAATCCAGAGCAGGAATCTAAAAACGCTGGTCTAAATTAATTCTAGTAATTTGTGTAACATTTCAGTTCCCTCCATCATTCAGCCTTTTGCCAGAGAGAAAAGGAGGATAGCTTCTGCTAGGCTAGTATTAAAGACCCTTGGGGGAATGGCAGGTACTATATTTTAATGCCAGTGCTGCTCGATCTTGTAAATCTAGCTAATTAGAAGAGTAAAATTCTTTAGCTGACCTCATATTAGATCTTTGAAATATGGAATAAATCACAGGTGAGGTAAAACTTAACTAGTGACATCAAATCTATTAAAGACATTTGTGCGTAATAACATTAATTTTCTTGCTGCGTAGAATAACATAACAATAATGTTGCTTCCCAAAAGCTTGTGTTGATATCAAGTCTCCCTAGACATTCAGCTGTCAGTATGAAACTTTGTATGAAAGTAAAAGAGAGGGAGTAAGAGCAACACATATTTATCTGACAAATATCCATGTGATTTCCCCTTAGGCAATTCAGCTGAGTCGAGATGGACAGTATCTGCTTACAGGTGGAGACAATGGAGTTGTCATGATACGGCAGATGTGGGACCTCAAGCAGCTTTTTGCTTACCCAGGGTGCGATGCTGGAATCCGATCCATGGCCCTGTCGTATGACCAAAGGTTAGAGCAAAGTCTGGTGTCCACAAGAATTTCAGAGAATATATACTTACAATTAAATTGCATTTTTGTTTTTCTTCTGGTTTTGATTTTCTGTGGATCACAGATCCTGGTGATTACACTGGGAATTCTGCGCTTGCATAAGTTTCTTTCTAATGTGTCATATTTAGGGCAGATAATCTTTTTCAGGATTTCAGCTCTTGGGGGAATGAAGAGAGATTCAAGAAATCTTACTTTGGCAGACTTTCAAGATAGGTTGAGTTATTGGCCTGTACCAGTGTACACTGGGGGTCACATGGAGGTGGAAGGTTACATATGTGCTTTTCATGTTTCTTCTTTCACTTATGATACAAATCACATTCCTAATTCCAGACCTTTATGTTAAAAATAGAACAGTTAGAATAGTTGCACAATATGATTCCCTCCACACATCCATATTTTGCTAAAGCAAATAATAATTTTCATTTCTAGAAAAGTTGTTTTATCCGCATAAAGCATGATGCACCTTGCAGATTCCTTCTACTGAAAGCAATCAGTTAATATTTTTACTGCCTTTTTACATTACACTTTCCAATGCTGCTGTACTTAAAAGTCCTTCTGTGTTTTTATCACAAAAGTATTGTTTGTTTATAAGATGGATGCTTACCATTTCATTTGTACACTTTTACCTTCCCGGCTAGAATTTTGTTTGCTTTGGTGTATTTGCTTAGTGGAGTTCCTGTGTACTTTTCAAGCAGATTTGGCTCCTAAATCCCTTAGGAATGTCTACATTGTGCAGTAAAGCATATTGCTGAGACTCTTAACCTTCCACTTACTGAAGTCCATACTGAATGTTTTAACATTTTTACCTGGACTACATTTCTAGAACTTACAAAAAATGAACTTAAAAAAATCCAAGCCAGCAAAATCTGTGGACTTCAATCAAACATTCGACTTCTTTTTGTTAAGCATAATTAGAGATTATAGGCATTTTTGAAGAAACAGTTTTCCATTAAAAAGCCCCTGCTGTTAAAAATATTTCAAAAGCTGGAGTTACAGCTGTTGAATTTTAGACCTCTGAAATTTATACAATTTTACATTTAGAGAATCTTTAAACTGTAATTAATGGCATATCAACATCATCTCCGCATGTCAATAAACTGAAATTTAATAGGGACATCTATAAATTTATCCATGTGCTCAAGTTAGGAACCTATTCACTTTGGGTTTGAAGACACAGAAACTCCGAAGAGATTTACTCAGAGTATTTTACTGAGTAATTACTCAGTAATTACAGGTAATTACTCAGAGTAATTTATTTGGTATGCATGAATGTATGTGTTTGAGTGACAGTGTGTAAAAAGACGTTTTAACCTAATACAAGAACAATCAAAATGGTGCTCTTGAAATGAAATAGTGTGATACTGTCAAAATGCAGTGTTTTGATGATCTCACATTCAGTCTTTGTTTTGAATGAAAAATTACAGCTTTTTACTCTGAATATTTTTTTTAAAAATTCTGAGGCTTTTTTCCTAAAATGTCAGAATTTTATACGTCCTCATACTTTTGATTTTTGTAAAACTTTAATATGAGACAGTAGAAAAGACGATATAGAAACTCCTGTAATTGTGTGCTGAGTCAGGGTCATGGCTTTTCAAACAGATCTAAATCATCTCTAGTAGTAGGCCAAGGTAAGGAATTTAGAAAGAAAGAGTGCCTCAGTGGGGAAAGCACAGTGATTGCTTTAAGGAACTTCCAAAACAATCAAAGCCTTCAGATTGCTTTCAAACCCAAACACTAACATTTCCAACTGAAGTCCTCTGCCCATATCCAATTCCTTCATGTAGATCATGTGCTTAAATGGGGGAGGCGAATCTGAAATGAACACTTTTCCTAGCCTTCCTTCACTTTGCTGCTTCATCCCACTCCAATACCCCCCAAAAGCCAACCAAGCAAGCCAAGAAATAATCCCAGGAAATCTGAAGTGGCCTTGCAGGACAGTGATGCTGGTAAACAATTCTGTTGTCTAACTCTCAATTGTAGCTTCAGGCCGACCATACAAACTGTTGCATGGTGTTTTGTATGTTTTGTGATCCATAAATCTGTCAGAGGTGGTGCAGATGGCAGGTTTATTCAAATCCAGCTTGCTGGAGTCCTTGGAAGCCCAAGATGGGAGCCCCTAAAGCCTGACTTTTCTGGTATGTGGAGCACTTCCAGCTCCAGCTGTCTTCGGGAAGTTGGTCGCTGCCTCGGGTTCTCGTGCCTATATTGATGTAACTCTTCGGTGTGTTGACTCATGTATCTGAACGTGAGGTGGTTCACTAACGAATCTGGTCTTGTGCTTTCCTTAGGTGTATAATGACTGGCATGGCTTCTGGGAGCATCGTGGTTTTCTACAATGATTTCAATCGTTGGCACCACGAGTATCAAACCAGATACTGATCTTCACAGAGACCAAGATTAGCACTGATGTGGGCAGCTGTTGTCAGAAGGAAACTGAACACAGCACACCTCCCTTGGTGTCTTGCCACAACATTGTTCCTTATAAATAGCTATATTACATCTGAATGTAACTTAAATTTGCTGGAAGAAGCAACCTATTTTTTAAAGTTAATTGCTATTTTTGTAGACCTTGCTTGACTTTTTTGGGGAAGGGCAAAGAAGCAGAAAAATGGCTGCTGGGTTCTGTAGTTAAAAATCTATATTTTTAGTCATAATGAGAAGTCTATTTTGATCCCTGTATGTAAAAGAAATCTAAAGTAAAGATGGTTAAAACTCACATTCTAGCTATATTATGAAGAAACGGATTTTCCATGTGAAGCTTTATCTATAACCTTGAGGAATATATGATTTTAACATAATGGAAATGAATTACGATGTTTGGGGAATTTTAATCTGTGCTATCTGTACCACACTTTGTCTTGTACTTTTCCAAATGATTGTACTACATCAGCACTGAAGTTTCTGGGAATCAATGGTAATATTTAAATTATGGTTAATGTAATTTTAAACTTTGCAAATCATTTCCATCAATGTTACTATTCAAGCATGTTTCTAGGCCTAGACAATTAGTTCTCTTTTAGTTGTATGTTTTGTGCAGTTAAGAGAGAGAAATTGGGAATGGAGTTTGTGTTACATCAAGTGTGAATCCTTCTAGTTTCTACCTGGCATCTCCTTCAAAGCACACCAAAACGTGGATTGTTCCTCAAAACCAGAAAGGCTGTTTTGAAGACTTTAAACTCAAATTAGAAATCCACAGAGGCAGGTATTTTTTAATAGGTGCAAGTACCAAAGCACACTTCTGCTGGTTGACTGTGAAAGCACTAAAAAGGCAGGTGTTTGCTGGTGCCCAGACTCTATACAGCAGCAGAAGCAGTAGACTTGCAGGCGACTTTCTTTTTTTTTCCCAGAACTAGCCCCTGCAATACTGTAGCACATGCCATATTCCTTTTCTGCGTATAGCAACACTATCTTTTTATATTTTGCTATCACCAAATCCAGTCAGATCCTGCCCAATCATATTAAATTACCTCTTTCTTTTAGGAAATGAAAAATAATTTATACTAAGGAACAATAAGTTATTTTGGTGTTGCACAAATCTACTTTTCTACAAGATTGCTGTGCAGAACTCTGTGAAAATATTTGTGAAAAGAACTGTTATTGTTTTGTAAGTCTGTATTGCATAAAAATCTTCTTTGTATGTTGTGATCTATATGAGTTGAAATTTACATTCCATATCTGTATTGATACATACATTTCTCTAGCTGCCTACTAGAGCAATTCCTGTTTTTTCTAAGCATTTAACTACTATCTCTTTCAGTAAAGATTTGGAATGAGAAAATTCAGTTTGAGTGAAGAAATTAAATAAAATTACATTTGTAATTGAGAGCTTCAGTGGAGTACTGGGTTCTTGTGATTCAATGTCCATTCACAATAGAGGAAATAGGTGCTATGGCTAATGCATTTAAAGTACTCTTGGTGTTTATGCAATGGTGACTAAGTTTTCTGTGCTTTCTACATTTTTATACTGATGTGGTTATGGTAACATCAGTAGAGTTACATTTTTATGTTTTGTGTAGCAGAAGGATGATCTGATTAAGTGAAGACTCTAGTTGTCATGTCTGTGGTAGGTGCCCAGTGTATTTAGGAGTAACATTTGTTACGCAAAACTTGTACTTCACACTTCCTTAAGTTCAACAACATTCATAGCCTTATATCAGAAGATTTTGAGGGGAAATTGGTGTGCTCTTGAAGTTCAGTTTGCATTTGTCTCAAGCAAGGGGTGGGTTTCCTAGGCTAGGTGGAGGTAAAAAAACCCAAACAAAGGTGTATTTTGCCAAATGGAAATCCTGAAAGTCTTCTCTTTATGATCTGCTGACTTAGGAAGCACTTTATTCGTGATAGAAGTAATAGTTTCTGATCTTAGAGCCAAAATATTTCATGGGGAGTTGATTTGGTAGATTGTTTGTTTTCGAAAGGGCCCTATTGATCATGAGACGCTTTCCCAAACTGAAAGCACGTCTGTATCTGCGTGTGCCATCCTGAGTTGCATCCGGCCAGCGCATGCTGATGGGCAGCTGTGCGATGGTATCAAGTACTCCTCAGGGAAGCAGCAGCAGCAGTGCAGCGCGGCGTTTTGCACATTACGAGTGCTGCAGCCCTTCTGTGGAAAAGGACATCTTCACCTTCTGCTCCGTGAGCAAGCCTGTGAAGACACCCCCATTCTGGACTGCTTCGCTGTGGGCTTTGGTGAGTAGGTCATACCCCTCCTTCCACGGGTAAAGAAACGTACCTCAGGCACCGCCCTGGGGGGCCAAGCTTGCACTTGGGATCTCAGCTTGGCTGAACTAGTCCATGTCATGCTGTTTGTGATGAGGTGGCAAAAAAGGGTTAAATTTCTGGCTATTCAGGTATTTGTTAGTCTGCTCAGGGCAGCACCTGTGTCAAATGGATTGCCTGAAACCTCTTTAATCAACAGGTGTCAGGCATTAACCTGCAGCTGGGCCCCAGCTAGCTGTTATTTGCAGAATGTTCCTGAAAAAGAGGGAGCTGAGTTCTCTCTTTCCTCAAAATTCAGAGGGAGCATTTATGAACAGCATTTTTTTTTTTTTATGTGACAGTCCGGGCTTTCTTCTGTTCTGGTAAGTTCAAATGGACATAGTGTTAGCTATAGTTTATGTCAGGTGCTCTGGAAAGCAGTGTTTGCTGCTGCTGAGAGCAAGGCTGGTTAGCAGCAGTGCTGCAAGTTTGGTTTGTGGGGAAATACTTCGCACAAATAGCTGGAAATCCCTTCTATTTTGTGAAAATTGCTGATATAAATGCCGTAGGATCTGGCAAGAGATGATGGTGTGATCAGAGTGGTGGTTTCTCTGAAGGAAGTTCATGTTGTGGTGTTACTGCAAGCAAAAGTAAATGAATGCCATAATACTTCTGAGTATTTCTTCAGTTCTTGGCTGTGTTGTGTGTGTGTTATCAAAAAGCCTCTATACCTGGAAAGCATGCCTCATGCAAAGTATATGTATTTATTACTGTTTCTGGTCCTGACGTACTCTTGGTAGTCCTCCAGCTATCTGCAGCACTTTGTTTCTGCTACAGATTCCCGCTCTGCTGGTTTAGCACTTAGCAGAATAAATGTCTGAAAGAGCTAATCTGATACCAAGATAACACAGAGAGTTATCTGTGGGTGTTCTGCTGATGGAGGTTATTATTTACTAGGAAAGGGAGAGTTTAGAATCATCGAATCATTTAGGTTGGAAAAGACCCTTAAGATCATCGAGTCCAACTGTAAACCTAACACTGCCAAGACCACCACTAAACCATGTCCCTAAGTGCCACATCTACTCGTCTTTTAAATACCTCCAGGGATGGTGACTCAGCCACTTCCCTGGGCAGCCTGTTCCAATGCCTGATAACCCTTTCGGTGAAGAGATTTTTCCTAATATCCAGTCTAAACCTCCCCTGGCGCAACTTGAGGCCGTTTCCTGCTGTCCTATTGCTTGTTACTTGGGAAAAGAGACCGACACCCACCTCGCTACAACCTCCTTTCAGGTAGTTGTAGAGAGCGATGAGGTCTCCCCTGAGCCTCCTTTCCTCCAGGCTAAACAACCCCAGTTCCCTCAGCCGCTCCTCATAGGACTTGTGCTCTAGACCCTTCCCCAGCTTCATTGCTCCTCTCTGGACACGCTCCAGCACCTCAAGGTCTTTCTTGTAGTGAGGGGCCCAAAACTGAACACAGTATTCGAGGTGCGGCCTCACCAGTGCCGAGTACAGGGGGACAATCACTTCCCTAGTCCTGCTGGCCACACTATTTCTGATACAAGCCAGGATGCTATTGGCCTTCTTGGCCACCTGGGCACACTGCCAGCTCATATTCAGCCGGCTGTCAACCAACACCCCCAGGTCCTTTTCCACCAGGCAGCTTTCCAGCCACTCTTCCCCAAGCCTGTAGCGTTGCATGGGGTTGTTGTGACCCAAGTGCAGGACCTGGCAGTTAGCCTTGTTGAACCTCACACAGGTGGCCTCGGCCCATCGATCCAGCCTGTCCGGATCCCTCTGTAGAGCCTTCCTACCCTCAAGCAGAGCAACGCTCCCGCCCATCTTGGTGTCGTCTGCAGACTTACTGAGGGTGCACTCGATCCCCTCGCCTAGATCATTGATGAAGTTATTAAACAGAAAAGGCAGCAGGACCTGCCCTTCATAAACCCAGGCTGACAGGGCCTGATCACCTGGTTGTCCTGTACGTGCCATGTGGTGGCACTCAAGATGATCTGCTCCATAACCTTTCCCGGCACTGAGGTGAGACTGACAGGCCTGTAGTTCCCTGGATCCTCCTCCTGGCCCTTGTAGATACTGGTAGATGTTAATACTACTGTGGTACAGTGGTAGCTGTTTTTTACAACTACTGTCAGAAGTTGGCATGATTTTGGGGTTCTCATTGTAATTCTAAAAATATGCAAATTGAATTTCCATTCAGAACATTATGGAGAACCTTTTCTGCTGTGGTGCTTTTAATGTGTGGGATTAGGCTCGGGATTTTTAAGGAACAGTGGAGTTTCTTCAGTTATTCCACATACCTGAACAGCAGCAACAAAAACCTGACCCATGTTTTTCATACAGAGCTGGTGTCCTGGAGCAAAAAATTGTTTTCGTTTCTTTTAGTTGCAAAAGGAAATTAAAAACTGGGACTTCTGTGGGAAATGAATTTTATTGCAACTTTAGTCAGGACATAATTGCTGTTAGATATATTGAATAAAAATGGCCTAGATATGGTGACTAGGTGGCTAGGTTGCAGCTTTTCCGTTTTATGTACTAAGTTTCATATTCACAGAGATTTAAGCGTGCTTGCATTATGGCATCTCTGTTTTGCTTTCTCTTAGAAGTAATTCAAAGGGAATAAAAGATGACTGTGCTGTTCTTGAGAAACTGGCTGCATCCTAGTTAAATAAAACTAGAGCCATTCTGTGTGCGCTGCTCTAAACTAGTGAAAGTTCTCCCATAGAGGGTTAGGATATTTGTGTAGAACTTGAGATGAGTCACTTGCTTGGATTTCTCATGCGATACAACATCACATGAAATCCAAAATAGTTTACTTTTATGCAGAACCAACTTAAGATCTTCAGTAAACTAATACAGTTAATGATGCATGTCTGTGCTTATACATCATAATTTAAAGCTGCTCTTTAAAAGCTCTGGATCAAAAACTGTAGGAAATGGTTTCTGATTTTGTTTAGATGTACTGAAATTCAACTACATTTAACCTAAAGCCCTGCAATTCAAATACAGCCAGTCTCATGAGGAAAAAAATGGATTAAAACATATGAAACAAAGTTTGAAAGAATAAATTCTAACTTGTATCTGTAAATAGTTTTAGTTGAGACTTCTTATTATAAAGAAGCATATTATTCTAAAGAGTATGTGAAATATTTCACAACTTTTTATAAATTATGGGAGATACAACTACTTTCTTGTAAATGAATTGAGATAATATCAGAAAGCATAGTCTTGAAAACAAAAAGATTTGTACATTTAGTAAAAATCTGAAATTACATACAACTTCGTACTTGGGACTGCATCATATAGTCAACTAATTAAAGACATTTAGATGTGTGCTTTGGAAATTATGCTGTATTGCATGGGAATAGACGAAAGGAGGTTTTAAAAATGTGGTGCTTGCTATTTGCTAAATGGACAAAGTTTGAGATATGATCACTTACTATTTTCTTCAAGTTCGTCTAATTTTTTTCTTCCCACTGTTGCTTTGTTTACTGTGTATTGTGAGCTCTGAGCTGCAAAATGCTGTAGCACAACTCAGTCTAGTTGTGTGTTTAGAATTTGAGGTATTGAGCAATAGATATATCCAATAACAGATAGATGACTTTGCAGATTGCTTTTGCATTTTGCTTTTTTTTATTGTTTATCCTGTGTGCTAGGGATCCTTTTTCAAGCAAGCCCCAGTAGCTGCAAAACCAAAATCTGACCATTCTAAACAATAGAGCTAGTGTCTTTTTAAGCAAGTGTTTAAGCGTTCGGTGTTTAAACACTCTAAACTTCAGTATTTCGTATTAATTGGCAAATATTATTTTGGGGAGAAGGGAATAGTTGCTGGTAATTCTTGGTGAAGCTGTGCTTCTCTGAAACCTGCATCTTACACGATTCTTGCTCTGGGCTTTCCGTTTCCAAATATGACAAAGGCACTTTAAAATTCAAATGCTGTTTGAAACAAAATCAAGAACAGAAGCAACAGCTGAGGAAAAACTTCTTGGTGGGTG
Source organism: Gymnogyps californianus (assembly GCF_018139145.2). Lineage (NCBI taxonomy): Eukaryota > Metazoa > Chordata > Aves > Accipitriformes > Cathartidae > Gymnogyps > Gymnogyps californianus. The sequence goes on from NC_059474.1 coordinate 67,277,583, forward strand.
GTTGCATGGCAGCTTGCTTCTTCAGTCTCTGCCCTGGTATTTTTTTTACAATGCTAATTTAGTTTAAAAACACAACAAAAATCCCCCTAGAAAGGATTCCCCTGACAGAAAAGCTCAACTAGATACCTATTTGTATGCATTAGACATTGAAACTGATTGCAGTAGGAGTGTTTCATTTGCTTGCCTTTTTTTAATCTTAAAAAAAATTAGTTTTACTTAATCAGCATTTTGGATAGGTTACTAGTTTTGTGCATTTCTGTTGCTTTCCAATTGCTGTTTGAACGTAGCTTGAAAGAAATAATGAGTAAATGCGAAATATAATTTCCCATTTTAAAACTGTTAAAAACAAGGATAATTGATAAATATGTATATTTATGTAGAAGTGAATAAATACTTCAGTAAATTTGCTCTATCAATCTGTAATAATTAGACCAGTGACTACTGGGGGGAAGAAAGATACGAAAACCAGGCTTAAATGAGACTTTTAAAATAAAAATTTCCTGCTTGCTGCATAAATTTATTGGTTTAGCCTGAGATGATCAAAATCATTTCTGTGAATAGGAATTTGAACCCCTTTTTGGTAATCGTACAGGCAGTGGTATAACAAGTTACTGCTTCCTAGCTAATGGTTTTTTTATTTCAAGTAGATTAGGAAAATGAGAGGTTGGTCTTCCCATAAAGGCCAAAGCTGTGATCCCTATCGGAAATCATATACAGGATCTTGCTTCTGATCTCCTCGATGTACACCAGGGTGCTGGAGTGTCTCCTGTATCACCAGGGCCCTCCAAGAGGTAACACGAAGTGTCTGGCACCCGCTGAAGGATGCCTGATCACTTGTATCGTGTATTTTGGCAACCTCTTTCATAAACACTCAGTGTGATCTCTAAGCATAAAGCAAGAAAAATGGCATTGGATGTTACTTGCTGAAGTCACTGTTGCTGCCATAGTCTTCTCGCCACATACCTAAATCGTAGAACCTCTATTTTTGAGAGAGGTTAATTAGGTCTTAGAAGACCTGCTTCCTTGAATTAAAAGACTGAACTTTCTATTCTTAGCGACTAGCTGTAAGCATGAGCCAATACTTGATGAAAGTAACATCATCATAAAACACCATCTACCTGAATGTATTTTGACAATTATTGTAAATAATTTTATGAGTTCAAGAATGGGGGTAATTATCTGTAAGGGTGAATTTTGATGGAAATCTCAGTGAACTTAGTGTTACGCTGATTTACAGCAGGGGAGGATTCAGTTCTGGGATTTCAAATCTAGAACTGCAGGAATTGGCTCCATTGGGATATATGAACAACTACTCACGTTCAAAGGAGCTAAAAAGACCGGGGATTTTTAAAAAGACTTTTTTTTAATAATTCATTTTTAAAAATGTAGGCATGGTAGCAGTTGTCTGTCACTGTTGAGTGTTTGAAAAAACTGACATTTAATCAATATCTATCAAAATGGTACATGAATTTCAGCTACTTTTATGAAACAAAAAAGGTGACAGTCCTCTGACAAACATATAACTTGAGTTTACAGTTTCTATAGTCATTTCTTTCCCTTTATAGCAGACAGCATAGTTCTGTTTTAGAATATCTTTTCTATATTTGCCTTCTTCCAGCAACTGATGGTTCTACAAAGAGAGAAGATTAAATGAAAGTGCAGTAGATAACAAACCGAACATAATACTTATGAGCCTTTATTAAGTGTTTTAGTGTTAACCAACACGTCTTTATTTTTATATTAAACTGTGATACCCTGAGCAGCACAAACATACCACCTATGCGCCCATAGATTTAACATCTGTGGAACTAAATGTAGGCATGGAGTAGTGATATAACTTTCCTAAGGTCATACACGGAGTTAAGAACTTGCCCAGCTATCCCATGTTTTGATCCGATTATGTTGGCCACATGATCATCTTTTCCGGCTGTCATCACTATTTTTAAATAGGTGTTTTGGCATAGTCTATCATCTGCCTCTGCTCTGTGAATCAAAATACTTGTCTAAGAATGGTTAGATGTTGATCAGTCATGAACTTAGGGACATGAATTCAGGGTATGTATGTCTGTCTTTACTTTCTTCTTCCATGAGACAAAGTAATAGTTTAGAACTGGCAGCTGTTAACCAGGCAAATTATCATCCTTTCTTTTATATATGCATGAGGTTTTGTGGAACACAACTTGTTAGATACCTCTGCTAATCCATGACAGTTTTTTAGTTTGTAAAATAAATATCTAGGCCTTGCACAGCTGAATAACCATCCTCTTAGAAAAAACAGAACTCAACCCAGCCTTCATCACTTTGTTGCTGCTCCCTCTTCACTAATCTCCCAATTCAGTAGTCTGTCACTGTCTTCTCTGCCAGGGGCTCCCTTTCCTTGCTGTAGCCCGCTCCATCTGAAATCATGCATCCTTTCTTTAGCTTAGTCTAAGACTTGTTACAGAATTTACCAACTGCACACACGGCTAGCTAATGGACTCTCGCTAGTTTCTGTTCTGAGTAAGGTTAGAGTGTTATCCTCATGTTTTTACACTATACCAAAATATAAATGTACATAGTTTTATACAAAGGCCATTCCCACACTCATCTTGAACTTACTCCAGTGAACCCGTAACAAAGTTAATTCACAATGACTGCTTGTAGCCCAACCTTTTTATCATAGTTTAAGACATGTAATATGTTTTTATACCTTTACTACCCTTTTTTTGCCAAGATGCTATACATCTTTCAGCTGTACCATGACCTGAAGTTATCAGTTGGCATTTTTTGATCTTTAATTGCCTCTTCAAAAGTTAAAATACTCATGTTCAGTCATGTATTACCTGTGTCTTCCACAGGAGTCAATGAACTTTAAAAGGTTATGGGAATCCCTCAGATTAATTTTATGAAATCTTTTTGGTAGGTACCTAACTGGTCAATCTTTCCAGACAGAATAAGACAACATTTTCACTGACAAAGTAACTGAGTTCTCAAAGAAATGAATGACTTTTTTTTTAATGAAGGAAGTTTATTGCAGGTCTTTCTTTTACAATTCTAGTAGAAAGTATAGCTAAGAAAGAAAATGAACTATGACCAATTCGTAAGAACGAGCAAAGGAAAAGAATAAGCTGAATACATACTATATTGAACTAAGCATTATGGTAAAGATAAAACCTCATCTATCTTGTGACTGCAGATTAAGGATAGCTGCTCCCCAATCCTTGTTTCCAGTGCCTGCACCAGGTGAATAGGGGGATAGCACTGACAAACCTCTGATAGCTATTGATGGCAGCTATTTGTAGTAGCTCACCCTAGAACTAGGAACTGCTCCGTTCATCCTAGCTTAGATAACATGCAGCAGGCTTTCCGTTCACAGGTCCAAAGTCATTTTATTTTATCTAATAGGTAGTCTGACCCTGGAGAAAGGTGTGGATGGGACACTTGCGGTTAGGATAGAAAATGGCTAGAACAAAAAGGCTTCCTTGACTCCAGTCTTCGTTACAAATAAATGTCCAGTGCTCATGTTTACATCCCAAGTCACTTTATTTAAATTCATATTATCTAAACACTACCCTGCAGCCTGCAAGTCAGATAACAAACCTGATGCAAAAACAGCCATCCTTCCCTCTACCTCCATTGTTTGTCTCATGATATTTTACAGTTAGTCCACTAAAAATTTTTTGTGAAAATTTGCCTCTTCAAGTTTAGTAGAAACTTGGCTAAAAATAGAGGCATCAGAATAGAAGGTGAATATAAGTTTTCTTCCCTTGTCTTCCTCTCCTACTTCTCTGAGAATCCTCATCAGAAGAACAGAACAGGGCCTGCTTGTAGAGGTGAGGCCAGGTAACTGTTCATTGTCTCACTGCTCGTATAAAAATATGGTTAGCTACACCATAAGTTAGTCTATTTAGAGCCCAAGGCTGTGTGAAATGCAGTTCATTAAACTAACACAGATAACTTAAAAATCATCTAACATTGCCAGAATCTTTCCCCTACCGCTGTTCTCAAGACAAGGGCAAAGAGCACTCAAAACGCACATTCACTCACCCACTATTAGAAGATCAGTCTCCCATGACAGAGCCTGCCTTGGGCTCACCACGAGAGGGTGCACACAAACTGAAAACAAACTGTCATGTGAAATGAAAAGAAATTGTGGCGAGAGTGCAGGGAACTTCAGTTGGGTTTGGTTTCATCAGTCCTATGCACCAGGCTGATCCCCAGCTAACTCAGGAGATACTGAGGCAGGGAGTGTGGGGGATCCGAGTGGCTCAGAAGCAGCAGGGAAGAGGGTCTTGGACCCAGCCACACGAGGATCATCAGCTGCAGCAGTAATTGCAGAAATTTTCTCCATTCCAGCTCTACCAGAGTCCTGACAGCGCTTGCTGCAGAAAATCTGACTCTCTTTATCTAGAGCTGTGTTCTAAAAACAAACCAAAAAAACCCAAGGCAAAATATGAAAAGAGCAGTTAAATCAAAGCCCTGTCTTAATTTAAGCGTTAAAACAATCTACAAGACATTAAGTGCATGCATTAGAGCCAGAAAAAAAGGAGAAATAACATTAGAAATCTTATATATAATTAATTGTAGCTTTTTGTGGTGCTGACTTTGGAAAACATAAGGAAAACATATCTTCCTGACATATGTTTGCCATGATGGTGCGAGTGTAAAATTTTGTCTTGCAAGTCTGATGTGGAAAAAAAAAAAATGACGTGTTTATGATATGACAGGAACTCTTCATACTAGCTATTAGCAAAATTTATATACCTGTTTTTGCAGACAGAAGGAATCGCATGATGCTTAGTGAAAACTTAATAATACATTTTCTGTAACAAACCATGTGGTACAGAAGTGTATCTGTTTGTGAAGATGACAGATGAAAACCTAACGATTTTTTCTGTCTTAAAGAAAAGGGTCTACTTTTCTGCTTATTGTTAAGAGTAGGCAAATGACCTCTCATGAAGCTGACACAGTGAAAAAATGCATCATTTCTGAATAGTATACTTAAAAATTAGTTTACTGGAGAAGAGAATAGGAGGTTAGAATGAAAACTGAGACCTCTATAGTGCAGTAGGTGGATTATCTGGAGTATGTGGTGTGTCTGCTGAAGCTGACAACTTTCATACCCTCTGAAGGATACTGCAAGTTATATTAAACCACAGTGTAATGTTTAATTGCTAGTGGAATGTCTAAAGTGACCTAGAGGGAAATCTAGTAGTTCCTGTGTCAAATATATACATCAAAATTGCTTTCTAAGACTTGGAGGGACAGCATAATTGGTCTTGTTTCACAGTTTGAAGGCTGATAATGATCATTATAAATCCATATACTTCTTGGCTTAACTATTTACTTTGTGGAAGATCTTCAAGTACCAGTGGTAATACAGATTTAAGTTAATACAGATTAAGTTCTTTGTAGTTTATTCAGTTATGTAGAATGGTGCAAGGTACACTTAACTCTGGTCACGTACAACTCGGGCTTTCTCCAATAATCCACAAATGTGTGACACTTGAACTGAGGAGCAGAGCACAAATACATGTTTCACCTTTGTGGCACCCCCTGCATATGTATGTGTAAGCAGTATATGACACTGTTATGTGGAAATTCATGAGCTGGGATGTGCTAATTGTAAAGTAAGGTCAGGTGCTCTGCCTTTTCTTTAGCAATTTTGGTTTTTTAATTGATTGCTCAAGAGGACTTGCTTTACTAATGTGAAAATTTCTACGTATTCTTAGTGGAGTTTGTCTAATACACTATTCACAAAAATATGTAGATACTGAAATAATTTTCTGATACAAGTTAGATTTAGCATGGTTTTTTTTTCTTTTTTTTTTTTTCAGATGTGGTTTATTGCATCAAAGTCATCAAGGACAGCAGAAATAAGGTACTTAGCCTCTTTTTTCCAAACTGATCATATAGCTTGGTAGTGAAAACTTATTTCATTATGGGGTACCTGAATTCAAATTTCCTTTTTACCTGACTTGGCAAAGACAGCTGGGCTAGTATCTCCGATTTCTCAAATAGAGGACTTCTAGAATTTGCAGGTATACGGATGGTCGGTTGTTCTGGAATCAGTCTCACTCAGACTCTCCTGCTGAAACTGTTCTATTTTGTATAATGATGTGGCTGTGTGCTGGGGCAGAGGAGGTAGCAAGTGGCCTCATGGTACCCCTCCTCCCCGCAAGGCCTTCCTGCCAGGCTTTTTCAGACCAAAGTACTGAGTATAAAAGTTCCCAAATTTAGAGTGTTTTGGTTGGTTGGTTTTTTGTTGTTTGTTTGTTTTTTTTTTTTTTTTTTAAATCGAGTTACAACATTAGTCTACATGCATACAGGTACAAGGAGAAAATTCAATAGTACACGATTGAATCCTCTACTACTAACAATCGACTTTGCAAATGGAGCATGCAAGAAAATGACTAGCTGAACTATATCTAGGCTTTTGAGTTTAGCTATGATGTGCAGTAGTTGCTGCTATGCTGGCAGGATTGCATTTCCTCTTTTGCTTGCTGGAAAAAGAGTTGTGAATAAACAGGTTTCTGCTATTTCAGTGGCAGGATAAGTTATTTAAAAGGGAAAGGAAATGCTTTCAGTTCATGCTGATGGTGATTTTTCTCCTGTGCTGTCCTCACTGCAGCCTCTGATAGATGTCACGCCTTGCACATAGCAATACATACCTATATGTAATGCAATTTAGGATTTTTTTTTTTAAAGATTGAAGAGGAGGCTTAATTTTACTGTTGCTAAGTAAGAATATTTTCTATTAATTTAGGACTGATTACCTTCTGACTAGCTCTGTAATACCATAAAGGCTGAAGTGATAATTAAAATTTTTATTTTAAATGGAAAAAATGCTTATTTCAGTGGTTTTGGTTTTTTGGTTCTGTCTTCGTAGGATTCTCATATTTTTCTAATTGCTTTTGGATATTGTAAGATACACACATGCACAAAATGACTCCCGGGGAATAGACCAAGATATGTCTGAGGAAGTAAAAAAGAGCTAGTTATATCACTGTTTGCTTAGAATATTTCAAATATACATCACTTAATACAGAAAGCTTTTTTGTGTTTAAAAGATTTTCCTTTACTGTTTTTGTGTGGCTGTAAAGCTCTTTCCACTTCAGACTGGCTGAGTTATTTCTCCTTTCTTCTTGGTAAAAATGGAGAACGTCTATTTTTTGTGCAGCAGCACAAAGCATTGCAGTTAGTACGTACCATTGCCTTGGACCTACTCAGAGGAAAGCAATGCAGGCATTGGGAAAGGAGGAAAAAGGAAGGAAGCAAGGGACAGAAACTAGACTTACTTTAAGCAGAACTAACACAATTGCAACAAATTTAGATTTACAGAACATTTTGAAATTGACAAAAAAAATCAGTAATGAATTAACAGCAACATGCGTTTAGGGGCAGAAAGATTCTCCTGTGCAAGAACACTGAAGTAGGTATGTGCAGTTTTACTTATCTGCCACATGATGGTATTATCTGCATTGGCCAGATGACAATATTTGAATGAAGTGATGCTAAAAGGGATTCCATTAAATATGCAGGTGGACTGACATAGCAATGCACTGCAATACATGAGAATTACAATACTGTGCTTGTCTGAATCTGAATGTTTTTAAGCAACGAGTGCTAGTACAAGTGAAGAACTTCTTAACATGAAGTAACTAAATTTCAATGCTCTGGATAAACCAGGGCAAGAATAACAAATTGGGGGCTTAACTCTCATTAGATTACAGTGTTTTGAACAAGAAGTTACTTTTCCCTTCAGCAATAACTGGGAGCTGCATTCAGAAATAATTATGCATTTACATCCTCCCGTACCTGTTAGAAGGAAATAAGGCAGGAAAAGGGAAAATGAAAAGTTTTAACAAGATGTACTTTCCTGGCTGAAGGAATGTCAGTAGCTAACAGAATCAGAAAAAACCCACACCAATAAGAAGCCAGAAGCTACGCTGTGTCAGAGATCTGAGACAGGCTTAAGTGGCATGCAAGTTGGAGAGGGGCTGAGAGTTAGAATTAAAATTGCACTTATTACATATAGTGCATTTTATACCAGTTTTCAGCTTCAGGCTTATCCATAGTCTCAACAGTATAAAGAATGAAGCTCTGAAGTCCCTCTCAAACTGTCAAGTCAAACTGTCAAATGAAATGCAGACAACAGCATGAACCTGAAATCCATTTTCTGACTTCTCTCACTTTTATTTTTATGTTACCACTTTTCCTACATTTAAATCTTTGGCCTATTTAATTCACAGAAATGTATTTGCAAAAGCATATATGTATGCAGAAATATTTACCTACTTTCAGATGATTAAAACAATTCTTTGTTAACATAAGTGGGCCAGACTTTGAGAGTAATTGATACTAATGGGGAGGGGTGGGGGTGGAAATCACTGTTTTGTTACTACCATAGATGGTTTTATTTTTCTTTTAGTAACTGAAGATACTCTCTGTGCGCAGTGTCCGTCCTTGCATGAGACAAGAATGGACCACAATAAGAACAGAATGGCAGTTTAATCTCTATAGCAATTGCATATTCTCTGCAAAAGTGACTGGTCAATTACAAGTGCAGTTCTGAATACTGATGATTCATACATCTGCCTTCTGGAATTACTGTTTATGTAAGTTCAGCTGTAGGTCATCAGGGTTCCTTTGTATGCTTTGAAGAAAGTTCCCCATTAGGGAACAGAAAAAACATAGCAGGGATTAGATTGGGACAAAATTAATGTGGTAAACATTCAATACTATGAAGAAAGTTTCTGAAATGGAGTCTGGTTTCCTGGCATGCGTAGTGTTGAAAAACAGTATGCTCAAGATCAAGCAATACTTGGTCGGGCAGAGGGGAACAGCTTACTTAACTAACTAGGTGGTCAGTATGATAAAAAATCACAGTTTTTATAATGAAAGATTTCAAATCTTTAATAAGCTTCATTTCAAAATACAACTACTTAGTGTTTACATGTTTCTGTTTGAAAGCTTGTTTTTATAGCTTAGCTAGCACACTGCGATAGACTCGGTTGCTCTCAAGCGATGATGAGACAATCCACACTATACATAAATAAAGACTAGAATTAGACTATTCTAGCTTTGCTTTTGCTATTCTTGCATCACACATGCTCATAGAGCACTGTTAGGAAAATATGCAAAGTATAATATCAATGTATGAAAATGTTCATTTCTCTTACCATGATGACAGAAACCCCAGCAGATGTGTTATTTTGCTTGGGTAGGGTGTTATTAAAGTGCTGCTTCAGTTTACCTGTTACTTCAGCTTGCATATTATTCTCCTGGGAAGCATCATCCTGTATAAGAATAAACACAATATTCAAGTTAGTTAGGAAAAAACCAAAAGTATGTTTGAATGTAACTGAGTAAGAGAGAAGTTTTCTACTATCCTCAGGTACTTCCTGCTTTTTAATGTGAAGTAAGTGTTCAGACAGGCAGCCCAAAAGTGAATGCACTCTGCTACATAAGATATAGTTCAAATGGGTTGAGACAAATTACAGAGGAAAGCAACGTAGCAACCACTGTTTTATATATGAACTTCTATTTCTTAAAATGCCATGTGACGCTGTATACTTTCAGTCCATTGATTTGTCCCACAATTATAAGCTGCAAGTTTGATTCAAGCATGTTAAAAATAACATGCTTGAAATAATGTTAAAAATAGCCAAATGACAAATATGCTTTTTTTCTTTTAAATCAGCATTTTAAATGGTCCATCATGGCCTAAGTGTGGAAACATTATACAGTACCATAAATACGTTTGAGAGGAGCTGCTATGCATAGACACACTCGTTATAGTTGTCTTCTCTTGTTTGAGGGAACTCCACAGATCATATTCAGTCTCTCTTTTAAAACGTGTGTGGAAATAAACATTGACTACATACATGTAAACCTAGTATTTATTAATAATGAACTGATTTTAAATCAATAAGCAATGCACTTTGGTGTTCCCCATTGCTGCTGCCCAAAAAGATGAAGGACCCAGCAGCCATCAGCTTAGTGTCTATGTTAAATTAGGTATTTTATTTGCTAATTTTATTTCTCTTATGAAGCTTGAAGTGCTTCAAGAAACAGGAGATCGTACTGTAAGTAGCATTGCAGCAAGTAAGATGCCAACACGCACAACAGTGCTTCCACATACACATTTTTGAGATGACTGTTTTCTAGGTTGAATGTAAAATAACAAAAAAGATGCCCAAGTCACACATCTGCCTGTCATGTTATGTTTAAGCAGGGTTATAGCAACCCCCAGCACCTTCTAATCGCAGTCAGCAAGGGATACCTTCACTCTAGTCTTTCAAAGCACAGAAGCTAACAGTGCTGTTAGAGCTGAAGCTACCTTCAGACTCTTGTTGTTCTCTTTTATGTCGAAATGGGACTAGTGGTTCAATAAACAGAAGTGGGCATAGCAGAAGTGTATCGCCGCTTCTGAAAACTACGCCTTAATGGTTAGATTTACAGATTTAATATCAAATTAGAGACAAGTAAAATGTAATTTACTCACTGACACCCAGGGATGGCTTAAGATCTGTGCTGCTGTATATCGGGCTTCAGCATTCACATGTAACATCAGGCTAATTAACTCCTTTATTAAAAAAAAAAAAGAAAAAAGAAAAAAAAAGAAGAGTTTGAGGAGAGTGGGGAAGGATATTACAATGGAAAATATTGTTGCACTACGGTCTCCTCAGTGCAATTTTCTTGCTACCTGGGTGAAAAAAAAAACCAGCTTACACTGATACCAGTGTGACTTTAGCGGAACAAAAAATCTGCCTTTTAGGTTTGAGTATACTGGACAGCTTATTTCGTATCAACTTCGTCATTGTATTCATGTTTCACCAAGTCTTTTGAAACCAGATGAAAAGGAAATGTTAAAAAAATCAGCTATAATGTTCCAGTTTGTTCTCTATATATTCATGCAGGTGACCTGCACGAAAACAAACCTGGGGCAGATAAGATCCTCTTGAGCAGTGTACATGCACATAGTAACAATACATGAAGAGCACAAACCAGAGGCAAGAAACTGCATCTGAAATTCAAGAAACTGCTGAAATTATTTGAAAACTATGTTCTCTTCTGTGTTGCTCCAGAAGAATAAAAGACATTTAACTCATTTCATCAGCTAAGGATCACCTTGTATAGGAAAAAGCAGATAGCTAGAAAGAGAAAAATGCTTAATTCTACTAACTATATGGTTAATCCCAAAAGATTTGATATTGTGGCTTTCATCATATTTTAGAGGCACTAGAGCAGATGTCTTTAGCTTTATCAAATACTTCCATAGGCCTTCCATTAACGGTGCCTACAGATACGATAAACCTTAAGAGGTCATTGATACAAAGCCGTCAGTAAAATAAAATTTAAAAAAACCCAAAACCCCAAGCCAACTTTCTTCAGTTGTTTATTCATTCAAGTTTCTTCTTATGCAACTAACAACTAGTTTACTGGTGTAATTCCTGGTTCTATGAGCCTACTAAGACAAATATGTCCCCCACCCAAATGAACAACTTCATGTACTTGGCACCATATCCCCCCCTGAGAAACCTCTTATAGCCTCCAAATTGTCAGTCTTCATATTCTTATCAAGAGTATTTCAAGGAGATTGTTCATCACTTCAGTTTTGGGAAATGGCTTCTTCAAGCAGATAACAACATACCTAACTGAGAGGTTTCCCAAACAGCCAAGTTATTTAGTCTGTGTAAGTCTGAAGTGAAAGATCACCTTTAGTACCAAGATTGAGGGCCTTGTTTGTTCAGAATGCGTGTCTGGAAGAGTGTGAGATGACTGGACCTTGGGAAATGTTGGCAAATGGATAAACAGCCATTGGGAAATGCAGAAAAAATGCAACTTCTCATTGGCTGGATAACAAATAATCTCCACTTGCTAATTAGAGTCCTCAGGTATCATTCAGAGCACGCTACTGAATTAGCTTGAGAAGTGGGGTTTAAAAGTTGGAATCTTTCTCCTACAGACACAATCATTTTAAATACAAATGGCAAGGATAATACAAGAACTAGTAGCAATGGCAAATCAAGCTGGCTGCACCTCTTGAAAAGTTCTAATAACTGGCTCAAGTAAAATAGGAACAAATTATGTCAACTGCATTCAGTCCACCTAGCAATAATTTTTCTTTTTTAAAAGAGTGATAGGAGGGAAAAATTCAGAAAGACACTTATTTTACAGCTGAAGCACTGAACCTGCTATAATAGTCCATCATTAAGTGAACTGAATAGCATGTGATGTTCATGGAATGCAATTGGCATTCTGCTACACTTACTTACTTACTCAGACAATAACATGATGGCCTGCAAAACCTGAGCTTTCATCAAGCACTGTCAAGCTAACTAACTAAAAAGGCACAGCAGCTGGAAGAGTGGGTAAGAGTCTGTTCTGAATCTTCATTTCTGCCTTTCCAACAGAGCTCAGTCTTTTCAGTGGCTTGTCAGAAACACTATTTCAGGTTGGAAAATGTATCAGTACCTTTGCTGAATCAGTGATGTTATCCCAGTAGGGAGAAGGAAATTCCAGCTTCCCAACAAGTATCTGATCAAAGAGGTCCTCCTGAAGGTTGTTTTCACTGTAGAACAGCAGTAATGAAAAAGATCATAAGAAAGAAGTCAATTTGTCATGCAAATTTTTAACTTGATTTGGGAATGGAACAGAAATGATGTTATATCAACTACTATAAATGCATAATTTGCAAGCTTATATACTGGCAGCACTTTTGAGGTGTTTGCCATAGTTACACTGTCAGGAGTGACGAGAACAGAAAAACTAATATATTGAGGTGAAAAATATATATTGAGGTGAAAGGACTTCCACTGGAATAGAGACTGCATAGCTAATGTACAGGAACAGGAAAGGTGATTAAAAAATAAGTCACTTGCCAGCCTAGTTCTAAATGACCTGCTACAGAAAGCATATGATAGGGGGAAGAAGCGTAGTGAAATGAGCCTCTTCTCTTAAACTATCACAACAGGAGAATTTTCAAAATCCAAAGAGGAGATATGGAAAATACATGATACATTTAGTTTACTGAGTATTGGCAGGCTACTGATATTGAAAAGATAAGTACTTTTGTATGAAAAACATGGTATCATGAATATTCAGGGATCAATGGCAGCGGGTTTTTTGTTTTTTAACCCCTTGTCCTGGTTAGAAACCTTGTTTTTTAACCTCTTGTCCTGGCCAACAAACCTTGTTTTTTAACCGCTTGTCCTGGCCAACAAATGACACCTCTGTTTGTTAGCCCTAGCCACTGTGAACATCCACCCAACCTATTTCTGTAATGAACAATTTACCTCTTGGGTTGGTTTTGCAATAAATATTTATTAACCTTGGTTAAGACGTGATTCTAATAGCATGGTATGGACATTCTCCATGCCCAACCCCCAAACGCTATTCAAAGCAATTGCCATTTGTATAAAACATATCTTTCAAAACATATTTTCAGTTTTAAACATGAACTAACCACATGCAAAAACTAAATACCTAAACTAAATGATAATTTTTCCATTGACAATTGTTTATATTGTATTCTTTGCAAAATATTCTTATTCAGTCTGGTGATTTTTAGTTAAAAACTAAGTATTTTGCTGTAAAAATGGACAAACAGACTGTGCACAAATAACTTACAAGTTACGAGGAGAATTCCCTATTAAAATATGCCAATTCTTTCTCATTCCCTGGGAAAAAAATTGCTGAGGCACAAAGCATATCCATTTGATTTTTAGTAGAACGCATACATATTGTGACATTGAGTAGCAAGAATCATGTTTGCAAACTCCATTGCTCATACGACACTTATCAAAAAGATTAACAAGGTTAAAAATGCAACATAAGCAAATTCTTACCCTCACCTCAGTTTACCATTAACCTTCACCCTCAACACTACAAACCAGTAAGCTGCTGTGCCCAAACAGAAACACTAGAGGGCAAAGTATACACGTTCATTGAACTGGGATACACAGCAGACAAAAGGAAAAGAAACTATGCCCTCACACCACCCTATCCCTGCACACAGCAGTAAACCAGTTGCTCCCTTAGAAAAATAAGTAAATAAAATTGATCCCAAAACCTGACAAGAGGGACAAGTGAAAACAATTTTTAAAAAGGAACAAAAAGATAAAGAAAATGTGCCAATCTAATAATTTTTTTTTTCCCAGGATGCCTTCTTCAGGAAGATAGGTAAGACTTGCTCAGAAAGAACTTGGTTCTTTACTATTTTTCCCCTTTGACATATAGGGACACTCACCTGCGAAAAGGTGGAAAACCACATAACAGTATGTATGTGATCACACCTGCAGCCCAAATATCCACCTTTAAGCCGTATCTGAGGAAACAAGACTGTGTTACTTGTGCTGGATTAAAAAAAAACGTCATTCCAATCAAACAATTTATTACATTTACATGAATATATATTGAGAATCTGTTCTAAGTTACTTGCTAGTGATGTGGAAATGTATTTTGTACCTAAGCATCATTTTACTTAGCATCCTTCACGATCTTTAGGAAACCATGATAACATCGTTTTTCATTGATTTTTTTTTTTCATAAGCCTCAAGGCCCTCCAGGGTCTTCTGAATATACTCAGATTCAATTCAGTATCAAGGTTTCCCAATCCAGAACCACAAATGATAAAAGACAAGGATGTGCTTTCTCAGTCCCCGTATTGGAGTAACTATCTCTAAGGTTATCATGTGTTGCTAAGCAACAAGAAAGATACCAATTCTCTGGTCTCTTGAGTGAGCAACACAGGGAAAAAGAACCGCACTTCTCTTTTAAAGCACAGAAATTAAAACACTAGAGGTCAAAAAGAGGTCTTTTTTCCTATTCTTTTCTATCCAGTAGATTCAGTTTGTCAAAATCTAAAACATCCAGATGAAGTGTGCTTTGACATTTGAGCTCACTGCACCTGTGAAATATTTCTCGATACGACAAATGCCCTGAATAATGCTTGAAACAATACAACAAACCTCCCTCCATTAGGAAGACCAAATTCAGAATGGTCACAGCTATGGCAAGAGTCAGCTAGCATGGAATGGAGGTCTAATAGGTCTAAAAGGAAAGATGACTTGTGAAATTCTACCATTTTACAAAATTACTTTGTATTTATGCAACCACCTGTTAAATACAGAAAAATGGGGTTGTTTAATTAAACCCACAGTTATCAAATAGCACATGTCACCAAAACAAGGTCACTTGAATCAGCATGATCTAATTAGACCTGCTCTGAGAACAGGTTTAGACTAGGTGACCTCTGGAGTCTCTTCCAATATAAATGATTCCATTTCTAACATAAACACTGTGTGTGTTTGTCCATTTTTCCCCAAGCAGCTGCCACGGCTGGTGCAATGGGATCTGAACAGTGAGGTGAGGCAGGGAACACAGACCAAAAAACTCCCCTGCACCAGCGCTGGTCCTAGGGAGATGGTAAGGAGGCAAAGGTGAATTCTGGGAGCAGGGTGAGCGAGGAAACTGGCCTCTTCGAGGAACTGAATGATGCCTGTTTTCTCATAGGTGGTTTGGTTACAAAAAGATGGAGGACCATCCTATTAGAGCATTCTAGTTCTTAAAAGAGTTAGGAGCTACCTGCCAAAAATAACTGGTTACAAGACCTATGTCTTAGTCAGTCATCCTCACCCTGTCTCTGCAATGATTTCTGGAGCCACATATGTGGGTGTACCACAGACGGTATATAAAGGTCCTTCAACCACAGTCGCCAGTCCAAAGTCTCCTAGCTTCAAAGACTTGGTTCCGTCTGGATATTCACATACCTAGAATCAGCAAAATAAAAACAGAATGAGGAGGAGAACATCTGCATTTTTTAAATCCTTGAATTTGTTTGGAAAATAATAATCATCACACTGAGAAGATAGGGAAAAAAGGTAACTCCCACAGCCCTGTAAGGAAAAAAGAGAAAAAAGGTATGACCACTGACTGCAACAGTGCAGCTGGAGCTAGTGTTCAGTGGAGCTGTCTGCCAGGTATGTAGGTCAGACCATGATATAACCTCAAGCAACTAGAGGGGGAAAAGAAAACCCAATCCTAGAACGCTGAGAAGTTTTAAATATATTAAGAAAAATATAATACTATACTTCCATTTGATTGGGACCTAGAGTTTAAAATGGGATTGGCAGCTACGATCAGATTTGTTTAACATCTCTCACTAACTTAGCATAAATCTAGTCAGTTAGCATACTGGATATTTCATAGGCAAATGTTTTCCCTAAGCTTAGTCTAGACTAGTTCAGTACAGGAGTGAGAAAGCTGACTGAGAAGTGTTTAGGTTTCTGTGCAGACCCAAGTGCATCGTACCAAAAGCTCCATAAAGAATCTAGCACATCTTGTTCTGAGTCATTTTATTGATGAAAGAAGCTAAATTTTAATAGAAAGGAAAGTGTTATACGACAGTGATAGCAAGAGTAAATCAAACCAGACCAACAGTAAAGGAAACATCCCTAATAAATTAATCTCGGTTTTGTTCTTAAAGTAAAATGTTTATGTTAACATGATTTCAATAGGATCTAGTTTCTAGAATGTAGGACTCCAGAATGGCTGAATTTATTTGGTTTCCTCAAACAACTGAATACTGCTAAGGCAGCAATACCTTCCTTCATTCCCCTGTGTAATTCATATCATTAATGGAAACACTTGTTCTCCTTGATATAACACCTTCATATGTGCTATTACTCTTACAGTTTGTATTTTTAAATGCATGACTAGTAAAGAGAATGTAATTCAGACAGCTGGATGACCCTGTGCAAAAGAACTAACTACTTGCAATTATAGGTAGCAATTGATGGGAATTATTTGCATTTACATTCAACACCAGTATGTTATCTTAACATTCTGCCACTGTCAATCACAGTGAATAAGATTTGCATCTGTTGAGTAATCGCTTTAGGCTTTCTAGGCAGAAAGGACATTTGTGCCTATTTATAACTGATTCAATCACTAATGAGAGCTTAAAATTTCTTTGGACTGGCTGTGTTTGAAGATGCACTGATAATAAGTGAGACTTCCACCTTCATTTTCTTTAAGTGCCATGTTGCCGTGACTACATTTTCCAGGAGAAGCCCCCCCCCCCTTCCTTTTGCTAAACAATCTAATTTATTTGAGGGCTTATTTAAATTGCTAAACACTGTCAGTGGAATTAGTTGGGAAAGAATTAACTATTAATTGGAAAATATTTTCAGTTTATAGCCCTATCCTTGTAATAGTTCAAAATCCCGTCTAGGATAAGCCATGACTCCTACTCTAGATGCCACCTCATTAAACAGGATTGACAAACACCACAGAAGGCTTTAAGAAATGCCTCCCAAGTGTTGATGAAAGCTACTAGCATTCCTGATGACAGTGGCTCAAGCAGGGGAGATTATGGCCCTGTTCGTTCAGTGCACGACACGTAATATCTAATACCTAATATGTAATACAAGTATAACCTCTGTGTATAAGCAAGATAGCACGCTGTTCCCATTCTGTGAACTGTAGTCTAAGCAGTTCCCAAAGCAGACTTCATGGTAATTCTTGTCAACACAGTTATTTTATGTCTCTGCTGAAAACAAAAGTAGTCAGTCCCCTAGGACAAAATAAATGTATATACAGAGTTAATTCATGGCTAGAATACTGGTAAATCATCAGAAAGATGTTCCTACTGTGACACTGAAAGAAAAAGAAAAAAAAATTGCTTGAGATAACCATATGATCATTCAAAGAAATGGCACTCAGCCCACCTTTTCTCCTACTTGCAAACTATAATAAATAATTCATCGACATAGCTTTAAAATTCATTGTTTTGTGAGACAATACTCCTGCTTATCCAAATGGCAGCCAATCAAAATGTAAATAAAGACAGATCTAAGGATGGGTTTGAGCACAGCTCACGTGGGTTATGGTGATTGCTATCTCATGGCAGAAGATTTATTTCATACATACTTATTCTAAATTAATATTCCTGCTGTTCTCTGCTCAGCTCCTTGACATTTATATACAAGCATTTGCATTAATGAGAACAGAGTAAGAGAAAATATTAGAAAATAAAGGGGACATACCAGGAGATTTTCTGGCTTGATGTCTCTGTGCACAATGTTGAGACCATGAAGGTATTTGAGTGCACTGGCTAGATTGTAGACCATTGCACTCCCATCTCGCTCTGTATATTTTGTAGAAGAAGTGATAGCATCGAACAGATCTCCTCCCTAAAGTAATGGAAAGATAATAGATCACTACATGAAAAATAATTAAGATGATGATATTTCATAAGCCACGTAAAATCTTCCTGTACAAAAGGCATGCTCAAATGCCTGTTAAACAGGAAAAAATTTATTTTGCGGAAAGATGATCTTGTCACCAAGATACTGGATTGGGACTTGGGTCATCTACATTAAATTCTCAACTGTACTCCAGGCTTCTGGTGTCTGAGTTTGGGCAAATCACAGCTCTTCTCTGTCTTGATTTCATTCTATTGATCTTCCTACCTTTGATCACTCATATTACCTACAGGTACAGGCACACAGTTTCCCTTTTCTTCATCTTAGCAATATAATACCTTTACATAGCAAAAAACAGCCCTGATTTTGAGTAAAGCCTAAAGTAATACAAATTAGCCCAATAATAAAAAGCCTAACGTAACAAATATTCAGCAATTTTAATGAACTGCAAATTGGAATTTCTGTAGATATAAATAAATATAGCTGAAGAAGGCAAACAACATAAGCACGATCTTTACCAACCTAAATGGTTCTATGATACACCAAAGTGCAGAACCTACAGGTGATTTCTGAATGTGCCAGTTGTGCAGTCTCTGATTATGGATGCCCTATTCCTCTTGGAATACATAACAACATGTAAGCGAGTTACTGATGCAGCATTTCCAGTCTTTGCAACAAATTTTACGTGGGCGTCTCTATGATGGTTACCCTGGATACATCTGTAGGAGTGATCTGTCTGAGCTGTGGGTGGCATTCCAAGCATTTCAATACACGTGGAAGAGAAGCAGCAATTCAGGAAATACAGGCCAAGATGGTGGTGTATTAAAATATAAAAAAAATACTGTCTTAAAACCAAAAAAGCCTCTACTATATAAAAATAACTTCTAGAAAGGAAGAGAAATGGGTAGGCTACAGAAATTACAAATTCAACAACTACAGACTTTCTTTAGAGGTTTCCCAGGCTGGCAACCATTCTAGAGGGGACTCTTGAATTTCACAATGTTTCAGACAGAAATAAAAAGTGATGATGATGATATATATTATTTGTATCCGACATGCCTATCAAGCTGATGTGCAGTGTTCCTGTGTATGTACAGAACACAGACAAGAGAGTGCATGACTAAAACTTGATGCAACTTGTGTATTTGGTTCACAAGGTGACAGCAAAATGAAGATTTTTGTTTTCTCTGTATATGTATGAAAGCAGCATCTATTTTCTGGTGAATTGGAAATAAGGCAAGTGAATGTTCGATATAAGCAAAACAGGTGAGATTTTTTTGAGTTTTAATTTTGCTGGTCCTTGAGTTTAAACTATTCATTGTATCTATTGTCTACTAAGAGAAATTCATTAAAGAGAGTTTGTTTCTTTAAAGCAAATTATTAAAGATATTAGTGAAGTAAATGCAGGCGTTCTGTCAGTAAATGCATATCACTATTACCCCCACATATTGTAAACATGATATAAAAACCACTATCCACTTCTCTCTAGACTGTGCACATTGCAGAATTACCTCAAATCTGTGTAAATAGTCTAGTTACAACTGAGGAGACATAAATTCCATTAACATAACTGATTGACAAGAGTATTTGCATGATTAAAAATGCAGGTTGCCACTGAAATCTTATCGGATTATGTCTCCCAAGATCTTAATGTTCCTAGATACTTCTCAGATTTCACACCAACACAGAGAATTTAAAAAAAAAAAAAAAAAAAAGTCATCTTAGTCTTACCTTGACCAGCTCCATCACCAGATAGAGTTCTGTTGGGGTGTCCATTTCCTCTATAAGCATAATGATATTTGGATGCTTCACTCGACGCAGAATAGACACTTCATTTTCAATCAGGTGTTCCTGTTCAGAAAGGAGGACAGAAGTTTATCTAAACAGACATGAAATTGCCAATTCACTTTTCCTTTGATCAGCTGACCACTGATCACTTGATCAGTGAGCACTCTTTTTGCTGTTTAATTTATATAGCAGAAGGTTATTTTCAGATGCTGGATTTTAAGTTGTATTTTAGCCCAACTGTACTTCATAATTGACCAAATTAATTTAAAATACCGTATTTCACACACATAACCAATGGGATATCTCTGAAAAAAGACCCCAGAACATGACAGCAATTCAGGAAGTGCAGATTATATTCTTATGTGGGTATTATGAGGTGAAATTAAGTTCAGAACCCCCCCGCCCCCAAGCTGGATCATTGTAACCTGCCACCCTCCCATCAATAGTTAACATGTTCTTGATCCTCTCCAGCCTTCACCTCTCATTTAGCGTAGGTTACTCAAGGACAGATTACCTAGGATTTGTTTTCAAGGACTTTATTTTTTAAAAAAGTTGTGGATTATATACAGGAAAAATATTATAACTGCTTTGGTTATGGATTTCAGTTCATTTTATATGTATGTTCAGATTTACAATCTGCAAAATATGTAATAGCTCAGTTAAGTCGTTGTGGCTCCAACAGCTAAACAGCACACAGATTGAGTTTAATTTTCCCTTCCCTATACTTCTGAGGAAGTAATGTCTTTCAAGAACAAATTAGTTTCAGAATGTTTTGTTTTCTAGAACATCTTAGCACTTGGTTAACACTGGAGAGTGAAGAAAATTGCATGCCCCTTTCATGTGAAGAATGATTTGCATTTTCCTTTATAAATACTGGAATACAGGTATTGTATTTAGGTTCACTGCAAAATAAGTAACAATGCTTGCATAAAACACTAGTTTCCTTACACTTTGGCAGATAACAAATCATGTCACTGGACTTGGAACTTATTCATGTTTAATGCACTGATTAGTAGCATGCACTTCATGCATTTGTGAGCAGAACACTAGAAGTAGATGGGATCCACTGTGCATAGGCAGTGATTGAAGATCTTACGCTACTTCACCTTCTATTTCCAGGGTTATTTATGGATGCATTGTGTTTTTGCCAAAGCTTTATGTGGCTATGTAACTCAGAAACCACATGCCATGTGTGCATCTCATTTCGTGAGAGTGTGGTGCGCATATACGGGTTAAACAGTCACACCTTTGAAATTCAGTTTGAAAGAGCATCAATTGTCATTCTGAACAAACATATGTCTGCTCCAAGCAAAGTGCTCTGGAGAAAAAAAACAAACAAACACGAAGCAATTTTGTTAAACACAATGCTGAATCTCATCAACAGACAAAAGTGAACAGCCACAGCATACTAAGCCTTATGGATGGAAGCCTGTAAATTCAAAACTAGCATTAAGAGTCCAAGCAAAAACTAGAATCTTATTATAGCTTTTTCTACCTAAAGAACAGATAACATATTAAATTTATTACATCCATTAATTACAAGTAAGGCACAATAGCTTTACCTGTGCTTTCTTTGTTTCACTTGACTAAATTGTTAATTGCTTTAAATAAAGCTCAGGCATAAGTAATGTTTATTTAAAATAAACAATAATAATTTTTTTTAAAAAGGCTCCAAAATGTTGTTGAGCTACTAATACCTGTCCTCAAAATGCTGACTAATATGTAGTTAGTTATTTTCAGCTACCCCACTGTATTGCTATATTTTGTCACGTAAAAAAATAATAATTCTCAAACTTGTTATAATGTTTTCCTGGATAGTGCAATATAGATTTCAGTCTACATTAATATGATCTATTTACAGAGAAATTATTGTATAATTAACATTTAAGCCACTTGTGGAAAATAATACATTAGTCAATTGGATTCAAGTTTTAGGACATCCAAGATAAACTGCTAGAGAGCAGTGAGCAACATACAAGACATGCATATTTGGGCCAGATGGGTGTTTTTAAGGCAGGGCTTATTTTGGCATGTGAAACAGAGTGAGGAAGGAGTAAGCTGTAGCAAAATTTAATTATTTTCTTTGTTGGCATTCTTCGTGGACAGTTCTGCCACTGCCCTAACAGGTATAAACATCTTCCTAACAACAGTCCTCTGCTTGTACGTACACATACATCTGTACGTAGATATACGGACACAGATCCTTTCAAAACAGACAAGTATACATCCATGGCATTGATTTTTTTTTTTTATTTGTTTGTTTTAAAGCAGTGAGAACAATAAATAGAAAATACATCTAAACTCTGCTGTATAAAATGGATTGTCTATCTCTAGATCATGCCAATTTATGATACCTAAGCAGCTGACTCAGACAAGTAATAAAAAACATCTAATGTTGCAAGCTGTACACATCACTCAAAAGTTTTCTTTTGGAGTGAAACACGCCGCGTCACCCTTCGCACAGCCGAAGAAAGGGCAACATTTTAATCTCAAAAAGGCAATTAGGCACTTGTGTTTATACATTTTTAAGATTCTTTTCTAAATCTTCCCTTAAATAAACCTAGAGAATATGGGATAAAGTGATAGGGAGGTGGGAACACTCATCTCCTAGCACCTAATACACAATTTAAAATCTGCATAGATAGAACATTTCTGTTTGAGGACCTCTACTTAAAGCAAGTCATCACAGCAGGTAATGCATTAGTGTACAGTAATATACAGCTCCTTACCATACAAAGAATGTCATACAGACTTGCTACATCTTTCTACAAGGGCACATTCAACATTTGGAGCTCTGAATTACACTTCAGAGCAGTTACTCTATGTAACTGACAAAAAGGGTACCTTTGAATTAAAACCTTGACTTGGTTGCAAACTTACCTCCAGAATCATTTCAGTGCAATCATTTACATAAAAAAATAAGGTGTTGTTTGCATCAAAAAGTCCATCTTTTCAGTCATCCTTGAGAGAATGGCATATTTCCTACTCTCAAAGAGACTTTAATCCAGAATTTGATCGCTAATTAATACTGTGCCCTCAGTGTTCTTTTAGCTAACCCTAAACTACGATCCATCTGATTCATAAGTTCCCCAAGAGCACTTTGTTTTTAAGGTATTGCAAATCAGTGAAAACAGAAGTATTTTATTTGTTGTTATCTATTCCAACACTTAGTCTACATTCTTGGCTGTAGGTTGGAGTTTTTTTCTTCCTTTTTTAAAATCTCTGTACTTGGGAGGAAGGCGAAGAAGAGGTCTGACACTCTCAGATATTTGCTTCGATATGTAACATGCTGTTCCGCTGGAGAGACAATTTTGGACTTGTTTTTTTTGAGCTTGAATTAAAAAGAAAGTTTAAGGAACTCTTTTGTTAAGAGATCTTTGTTACACAGGATGGTGAAACTACATAAACAGAAATAAATGGTTGCAAAAATTTCTTTCCAAATCCACGTTCTGCATATAAAAGGAGCATGTACAGCCATAAAAAGACAAAAATAAGAGGCAGAGAGGGATGGGAATTCTATAAATACACATATGGCTGCAAATTTCCTCTCTCATATTTTACGGATCAAAATCTTTCTAATATATTTTGGACACATATTAGCATTTTCTTTGTTAGTCCAATAAAATAGATGACAATTTGTTTGTTTTTTACTCTATTATCTAGTAGACTAACACTCACTATTATTATTTGCTTCTTGGATACATTATCATCCTGTTAAACAGATATTCTGAAAATAGTCAGAAAACCCAAACACACCCACCATTTATGACTAATGAGCAGCTGCTAGTGCTGTTTCTGCTATTTTTCTTATACATGCAAATTGTTGTACGCTACCTTTCCACAGCATTTAGCCTTGTCTATAATCTTCAGTGCAAACTCCTTTCCTGTAGATCTAGCAAGAAAAATATGAGAACCATTAATTAGACACTGGTCAACAAATCGTGGCATTAACTGTAAGAATATACATCATCATAACAGAATGCCTTGACCCATGGAGGTTGCTGACAGAAAATTCACAGAACGGACTTGATTTTGGTTTTTGTTTTCTCAGCAGCATTTGGGCCTGCTGTTTCCCTGACTACCACAACCTAGCTCACTTTGTGTATTAATCCCAGGCTCCAGCTGCAATTCATTCTTCTGTGACCTGGCACAACTCTCTGTCACTTCTTTAATGCAACATGCAAAATTTGTCTTGAGCCTTCCACTTAGCTTTGTTCAACGGGTAGGCTTTAAAGATAAAATCATTCACATTTATGTGTAAGTGAGCAGAAGAAAGATTGATACCCTAGTGGAAAAATTCCACAGGATTCAGCAGAGCTAAAAACTCATCGTTCATTACAGACTAGTCTAAAATCCCGCAGAATTTATTAGGCTCTAATTTTGACCTTTTGTATTTCATTATTTCTTTATTTTTTTAAGTATTCTACGGAATTCTGTAGCAGTCATCTAAAGTCCCATGACATTTAAGAGGGTGGTTATATACAAAGTAAAAAGGATTACTGTTTTCAGTAAATACTCTCACAGAAAGGAGCTCTTGTTTGCCTTTTGTCTCTTTAAGCAACAAAAATCTTCTCCGCTTCTCCAGAGGGGGAGAAAATGAGAGAAAAAAGCAACACAAATGAATTATCTTTTTTTTTTTTAAATGAAGAAGACATTACTACTTATATTAACAATGAATTAAAAATTACAAGAAAATGCCATAAGACCTTGTTGCTACTATTTTGTGTTGCGTCAGTACCTACAGGCTCCAGTGTACATCAGAACACCACTAGCATGTATGGTAAAAAACACTGGAGGCAGTTACAAAAGCAAGAGTCAGGCATGTTTTTAAACTTCCAGGTTAATTTTCACTGTACTTTTGACATTAGATACCACTAGTCAAAATTACAAAAAAAGGAACTGAATTAATGTCTCACATTCAATCTATCCATTATTGAAAAAATGCAGTAGACAATCTCTGCTCTGAAAGCACAGCTGTATCTGCGAGGTTGTCATAGTTACAACCTGATCTGGTCTTTAGATAGACGTGTTATCTAAATGGTATCTGTGATCCTCATATTATAGACCTGATGTAAAATCTACTATGAATACAACGTGTAATTCAGAATCACAATTTATGCGTTAAACTAAATTAAGTGCATTATCTGAAAGCCTGCAAATAACTGATCAGCAAAATCCACTTAGTAAACCTTCGTCACTTATGCTGTGTAGAAAGAGGAGTTAACGTTCACAAAGCCAATTCATCAACCAACTTCAAATCCCTCTCGCAAATGTCCTTTACTATAGCACCTAAGAAAAAACCCTGGCTATCATGCACATAATTTGTGTGCTAATACCACTGCCTATCATACACCAGTATTGTCTGACAGGTTTCTGGTATTCTTCTGTCTAGCTGTCAGCGTCCATCTGTTGACTCATGTCTTTATATACAGACATATAGGCACCCTTTACAAAAGAGACCATCTTATTCTTTTTGTAGAACAGCTGGTATAACAGGATCCTGGCTGTACAACTAAGGCTTCTAAGCACAACACTATTAGAAATGAAGTATAATAATTAATAGGAATTAAAAGACAAGCATTTGTAGTTGGCATTTCCTCTCCAACTGTTATTATTAGCAACTATTGTTGTATATTTATTTTATATAAAGTTCATTTAATAATGCTTCACTAAATATAAAGACTGGATCACATACAAAACTAGATTTTTAAGTTTAATTTTGCTTTTTTTTTTTAAATAATTGGAAAGTTGTTTTTCTAGTCCAGTCTCCTCATTCCAAAAAGCACAGATGTTTTGAAACCCAAGTGACTTAGCAGCCCTTGTCCCATTTTCAGTGGAACTTAAGTGATTTCCAAAATGCACAGTCGATATTTCTGAAAATAATAAATTACGTTATCTTATGCTTTTAACCTGTTATCTTTCATGGATGTTTTTCACTCTATAGATAACAAAGGATGTGTGGCCAGTTTCAGGGTGCATGGGAAAACACTGTGAAGCATCATTCATTTGGTGCCTGTGCCAAAACTTTGGGTTTTTAAACCATGGAAGAGCCTTCGAGAGACAAGGTATGCTGGGGCCTGATGGGATCCACCTGTCCTAATGGGGAAAATGCATCTTTGGGCATAAGCTGGCAGGGCTGATCGAGAGATCTTTAAACTAGAATCGATGGGGGAAGGGATACCAACAGGATTGCAGTAGGTAAGCCAAGAGTTGGCATGGCATCGCCTGAGGACAGCAATGCTAGTGTGAACACTAACACTGCTCCTGGGAGCATGGAGGGCTCAAGAGCGTATCTGAAATGCTTCCACATGCAGTATGAGAAACAAACAGGAAGCACTGGTCAGCTCTCAGAGCTATGATATCATTGGTATTAGTGAGACTTGGTGGAATGAGTCCCACGATTGGAGTGCTGGGATGGAGGGCTACAGGCTGTTCAGGAGGGAGAGGCAGGGCAGGCAAGGCGGAGATGTTGCACTATACGTAAGGGAGAGGTTTGATTGTACAGCCCTTACAGTGATGATGTGGTTGAGAGCCTCTGGGTGAGGATTAAGGGGATGGAAAACAAAGGAGATGTTGTAGTGGGTGTCTACTACCCATCACCCAGCCAGGATGTAAGCACTGATGAGTTACTCTATAGGCAGTTAGGAGAAATTTCTGGATCAGTAGCCCTTGCCCTTATGGGAGATTTCAACTTCCCAGACATCAACTGGGAATATCATACCGCTGTGTCGAGCAGGTCTTGGAAATTCTTGAAGTTTGTAGGAGATGATAGATAACTTCTTGTCACAGGTACTCAGTGAGCCAACTAGGAAAGATGCCCTCCTAGACTTGCTGTTTGTGAATAGAGAAGGACTTGTGAGGGATTTGATGGTAGGTGGCTGTCTTGGCCACAGTGATCATTAAATGGTTGAGTTTAAAATTTTTGGTGTAATGAGAAAAAAGGACAGCAGAGTTGCTACGCTGGATTTCAAGAAAGCAAACTTTAAGCTATTCAAGGAGCTATTTAGCAGAGTACCCTGGGAATCTGCTTTTGAGGGCTTAGGAGTCCACGATTGCTGGTCAGTCTTTAAGAACCACCTTTTAGAAGCACAGGAGCAGTGTGTTGTAAGAAGTCAAGCAAGTGGGGCAGAAGACCAGCTTGGCTGAACAGGGAACTCCTCATGGAGCTCAAGAGGAAAAAAAAATTGTATGATCTCTGGAAGCAAGGTCAGGCTTTGCAGGAAGATTACAAAGCCATGGTTCGTACGTGCAGGGAGAAGACACAAAAGGCCAAAGCTCAGTTAGAGTTGAAACTGGCCAGTGTTGTTTCAGATAACAAGAAGGGCTTTTTAAGTATGTCAATAGCAAGAGGAGGTCTAAAGAAAACATTGGACTGATACTTGTTGAAGATGGTCATCTGACTAATAGGGATGAAGAAAAAGCAGAGGCATTCAATGTGGTTTTTTGCCTCAGTCTTTAATAATACTGATAGACCTTGGGCTGCCCGGTCCTATGAGTTGTAGGACTACGAGTGTGGAAACAGTGACTTTCCTTTTGCAGACACTGAAATTGTAAGGGACCAGCTGTATCAGCTGAATGTTCACAAGTCCATGGGGCCTAATGAGATTCACCCCAGAGTACTGAAGGAGCTAATGGATGTTATGGCAGAACCCCTCTCGATCATCTACCAAAGGTCTTGGGAGTCTGGGGAGGTCCCTGCTGACTGGAAGCTAGCCAGTGTTATTCCAATTTACAAAAAGGGTATGATGAGGGAAGACTCAGGGAACTACAGACATGTTAGTCTAACCTCAGTTCCTGGAAAAATTATGGAGAAGATTATACTGACTACTATTGAAAGGCATTTAAAGAATAATGCAATCATCAGACACAGTCAGCATGGGTTCACAAAGAGAAAGTCCTGTTTAACTAAATTGATATCCTTCTATGATAAGGTCACCCACCTAGTGGATGAAGGGAAGGCAGTGGATGTAGTTTTTCTGGATTTTAGTAAGGCTTTTGATACTGTCCCTCACAGCATCCTTCTGGACAAGTTGTCCAACTGTGGGATGAGCGGGTTCACGGTGCGCTGGGCGAAGAACTGGCTGAAAGGCAGAGCTCAATGGGTTGTAGTGAATGGGGCTACATCTGGCTAGCGACCGGTCACCAGCAGTGTTCCTCAGGGTTCAATTTTAGGGCCAGTCCTGTTCAATATATTTTTCAACTATCTGGATGCAGGAGTTGAATGCACCATTAGCAAGTTTGTTGCTGATACCAAACTGGGAGGTGCTGTTGACTCTCTTGAGGGACAAGAGGCCTTGCAGAGGGATCTAGATAGATTGGAGCATTGGGCTATGATTAATGGGATGAAATTTAACAAGTCAAAATGCCAGATTCTGCACCTAGGATGGAGTAATGCTGGGTACAAGTATAAATTGGGAGAGGAGTGGCTGGAGAGCAGCCCTGCAGAAGGGGATCTGGGGGTGCTGGTCAACAGCAGGCTCAATATGAATCAGCACTGTGCCCAGGCAGCCAAGATGGCAAACCGCATCCTGGGATGCATCAAACACAGTATAACCAGACGGTCAAGAGGTGATTATCCTGCTGTATTCAGCGTTGGTGCGGCCTCACTTTGAGTACTGTGTGCAGTTCTGGGCCCCACAATTTAAGAAGGATGTTAAGGTCCTTGAATGTGTCCAGAAGAGTGTAACAAAGCTGGTGAAAGGGCTGGAAGGAATGTCCTATAAGGAGTGGTTAAGGACTTTGGGCTTGTCTAGTTTGGAGAAAAGGAGGCTGAGGGGTGACCTCATTGCTCTCTACAGCTTCCTGAGGAGGGGAAGTGGAGAGGGAGGTGCTGATGTCTTCTCCCTGGCATCCCGTGACAGGATGCATGGGAATGGTTCAAAGCTGCACCAGGGGAGGTTTAGACTGGACGTTAGGAAGCATTTCTTTACCAAGAGGGTGGTCAAACACTGGAACAGACTTCCTAGAGAGGTCGTCGATGCCCTAAGCCTGTCAGTGTTTAAGAGGCGTTTGGACAATGCCCTGAAAAACATGCTTTAACTTTTGGTCAGCCCTGAAGTGGTTGGGCAGTTAGACTAGCTGATCGTTGTAGGTTCCTTCCAACTGAAATATTCTATTCTATTCAGTTTCTCTCAAGCCTTTTATGTGTAGCTTCTTGCAAAATGAAATGGACAGAAATCCAGTTGCAACTCAGCTGGCTATATTGCCTTCACACAGTTTTTGTAACAGACCTGCAGTGTTTAAAGCAGTAGGGACATGATTATACACTGATACGGTAATGCTTGTCAGGAACCAGAGTTTGTTGGTAGAAACTGTTAAAAAAGAAGAAAAAAAATCAAGACCTTGGAGTCTAGATGTTAACACTGATAAGAAGCATTACCTTAAACCTGCACATCCAACAGGAACTTTTTTGGAGCAGTAATTGTAGCATATTCAGATCACATTTAGCCTTTTTTTTTCATCAGCGCTGTACTCGGCTAGTATCTCTAGCAGCTGCCACCCCAGTCTTTATTGCTTACTCTATAAACCTTGCATGCTTCTACAGCACTTTCTCAAAAAGTATTAAAAATAACAATTGTCATTTGCTGCTATAAACCAGAAGGGTGTATTAGACATTGTGTTACATACCACCTGCCAATATTATTCTCAGTAATGGAGAGAAATAATCCAGATAGATACAATATGAAGAAACAATTCTCTTGAGAAAAAGCAATAATGGCTGCAGAAAGTTATGGATTGTAAGATCCATTCACCTATGTTTCAGTAGAGGAGGCCCAAGGTTCAGCCTCAGAGCCCAACCATTTTGGCCCATTTGGATGACTCGGCAAAAGTATCTATCTATGCATCTATGATCTGCTAAGGCTGGAATAAGATGTTTCCATTCATAATTATCTTTCTTTTCATTTAAATAACACCAGCAGATGAGGATCAAATAATAGAAACTGTTTCTGTAACTTTTATGGTTTTTACAGACATTTGCTGAATTTGCCCAGTATTTGCGTACAAGTTGGAGAGTCCTCATAATATTTAAGCAGCTGACATAACTCTCAGATCGGTGAAGATAGCAGAAGGTGGTTCTAAAAAAATACACTGAGAAAGTGACAGTCAAATCATCTGTTATGTTTGCACTAGCAGCAAAGTGACACAAAGCTTGCAGAGGAAGAGCAGTAACACAGCACAGGTCTGGAAAGGTATCCTGTCTACCCCATGCGAAATCAGGCACCAGAATATTTCAGAGCCTGGAATGTTGAAGGGTTGATTTGAAAAGTCTCTGGCTAGTCACCGCACTACCTCACAGAAGAAGCAAGCACAAAGGAGTCAGTAGCACAGGCTAACAGCCACCAACTGCATGCCTTTAAGAAGACTTTGCCCACAGTATACTGAAAGCTGTGAAAAATCATTTAAGCAGCAGGCGGTAGGGATACTATAGCAGCAGAATTGCTGAGGCAGAAGGGGGTTCTCTCAAAGACTGTTTAGATGCCACATACAATTTCCTGCCATCCACAACAGTCTGTTGTGTGAGGGGATTTCTTGAAGATCTGTGGGGTTTCCTTAAGAGCCGCCATTAGGTGATACCTCCTTTAGTTTTTGGGATAAAAAGCCATGTTCCTCTGCTGCTCTCGTACCCCTTTGCTGGAATAATACATAGGAAGCTCTGCGTGTTTTGCTATGCCTTGTTCTCCTGAAGCATAGGCATATCCTTGCAACTGCTTTTTGCTTTCATCTCATCACATTTTCTATGAAATTATGCTAATGCACAGGGCTTTATCCAGTAAAATAAACAGCAGTACTGAACAGTTTCCTTGCTCACCGTTCTACGCACTCCTTTACAACAGCAAAATTGCCATCACCAATCACCTTCCCCACTTTATACTTCTCAAGAATGGTAGATGACCCTGAGCACTTGTTTCCATTCACACCTGCAAAAAAGCAAGGTCAATAATGCAAGCTGAAGAGAAGTGTCAGCAGGATGTAATATATTCCCAATGGGTTCCACAGATACAGAACAGTCACAAATGCGAAACAAAACTTAAAAGCAAGCTGTTTTCTTCACAGCTTATTCCCTTGGTTTTATCTTAAACTTAAGAAAGAACAAGATAAGACTAATCAGAGTTCTTTGACCTTTTAACACACAAATCAAATATTACTATGTTTTTGTGTGGACATATTCTAAAAGTAATGAATGCAGTTAGAAGTCCTTAGTCTAAATATTTTCTGAACTCAAAATACTTTTTTTTGAAGTATCTTTTTGCATACTCAAAGCAAAAATGCAAATAAGATTCATCTACAATGCATGTAAAAGAACCAAAAGTTTTATCTGCTGAAATCCTTCAAGTTCCCTTAGCTGCTGCTGAAACATCCAAAATGCAAATAAGTTTGACAGCTGCTTATTTCAGTATTTTTAAATGAAAAAATTGACTCTAAAATGAAATTTAAAAATAATTTAAAAAATAACATTGTTTTAAAGAGATAAGGAATGAAAGGTTAAGTTTAGCTAAGGTCAGTTGATGGGCTAGTGGTTCTACCTGAAGCACAATGTGCTGTTTTGAGGAGGGCGCCACTTTCAATCCAGCCACAAACACGCTTCTGGTGATACTCTGCAGGTCATGTTCAAAATCACTCAAATTCCTAATAGTGACTATTGAAGAGCAGGGTCCACTAATATGCTACCACTTGACAAAAAAAGAACAAAATTTATTTCCTAGCTTTACTGTATTGATGTAGAAAATGCGATAACAATTTTTCCAAGACAAGGTTGTCAACAAGGTATCAAACATCTCAGAACAAAAAATGATTTGGAGTCATCAGAAACCATCTAGAAGTACTAAACCAACTGTCACCTACAACAAAATTTTTGCAAGGATTGTTAGCAATTATTGGTGTCCTACCTTCGGGACTCTGGCAATGGAGTGATTCAGGTACACCATTCACATTGGAAGAAGATCCACCATGTGGAGGGATCTATGGAAGTACATAAGAACTTATTATTTCTGATGGTAAAGTAAGCACAAGAAGGAGCCAGACAAAAACCAGCAACGTTAAAAAACCCACCTTAAAAACACCTATACAGAGTCAGTTTACTTTTCTAGTCCCATCTTATTTTTATTCTTGCTTTCTCACAGTTCATCATCATTATAATACATCATTGTAACTTGCACCAATTTAAGATTCAGCCCTGATATTCCTGTTTAGATAAGTAGTTGAGCAGATTTCAGTAAACAGCAAAGAAAGTTCCCTCCAGCTGCACCAAGTTCCATCTCAACACTATGGAGCCAGTGTGCATGGAGGCAATGTTCCCTCCTCATTCTACAGAAGATCATTACAATACGCTCTGCGTACATTTTCACATAAGCCAGAGACAGCCATCGCCAGAGACAGCCATCTCCAGACACTATTCAGTGGCCAGTGCAGCAAGCACACGCTCTCGTGCTGTAGTCTAACACATCTCTTCATAGCTGGCACTGTCTGAGGTTTCCCTAACTGAACTCTGTCAATACATGCTCTCTTTAGATTAGCACTGAGGCATGCTAGGAAGGTAATGTAGAAATGCTTGCATGGCCCTACTAGTTTTCATTTAAAGGCGAGAACTTTGGCGTAGGTGGCCAGGTACATCTACGATAGTCAGATTTGCTTGGTGATCTAGCGTTCTATATTTTAGCTTATTATGGACGTGAAGATTTATGACATCTACAAGCATTTCAAGTTAGATGTCTGATATGCATCCAGACATAGATTCAGTTTTAGTAACTGTGACACTGTGTAAAAAACAAATATCTAAATGATTTTGAAGGATGAAGGCTGAAGAAAACTACTTTTGCTGCACTAACAACTTAATTGGTACTCGATCTGAATCTTCACAATTCTACTTAAAGTCATCCTGTCATACTGCCCAGGGACATACACAACAATCAATTTTTTTTTTTTTTAAAGGGGTGGAGGCATAGGAATGAATGCCATAAATAGTAAAATGTACTGGATTTGTTGTATGCACCACTGTTTTATAAGCTCTCCCATTACAGTTAAGTATAGGGATGCTCTATGAAATTAAAACATATTTTAGATCATTCCCCTTCCTCTACGTAACATTTCTTGCTGTCTGTGAAGTTCCATATCTTGTTTTCTTCATGGGCTATTATAGTAGTTCTCACCACTCACCACATAAAGGATTAAAATGCTTCTCTGCCTTAAGCTCAGTGTCTGTTGAAATGGCTTTGCATGACACCAGGAATGCAAATGCAGCATTTTCCGTTTTAGCTGACATTGTCTGGTTACACTGCTGAATATTTTAAATCATTAACCCTATTGTCAATGAAAGAACTGAACAGACAGGGATATTGTCTAAAGGCTCATGAAATGCTAATGAATGCTTAAGTTTCTAGTGGCAGCTGAGCTGCCAAATCAGCTAAAGGTACAGTAACTAGAAGCTGTACAACTTAATTTTGCAGAGCCTCTAAACCAATGATGTTTACTAGCATTTGGCATAGGAGTAGCATCAAACAGCCACCAGTCAGCTACTACTCTGCTCCTTGCTAATAACTTAAAACCAGGCTATGTTAATGCTGCTGTCTTTCTGAGTTATCTATTTATTTAACAAGGATCAGGAACAAGGACATTTGGGTTAAATGACATTTGTGCAAAATCATGAGTCAGTCTTTTAACCTGTCAGTCACATTTTCTTCAAGCATGAAGCGGAGATAACAGAACAGATCATTGCAAAGTATTAGTCACCAGCCAAAATTATTGGTAATCTCTTTTGGGTTTTCAGTCAGTGACAATACATGGGAATATCTAGCCCACATTTCCAACTTCCTTCATCCTTGTAATCAGGTCAGAGCATGACTGGGCACATTCCCTCTTACCACAGTATTTACAAGAAGGAAGCAAACAGCAACAGGGAAAAAAGCTAAAAGGAACACAAAAAGGAAAAAAATCTAATGCTGCTGTTGTGGCTGATGTGCTAGATCAGAATCTGAAACGGCAGGTTTAACCTTAGCTCTGCCACTAATTTGCCTCATGGCTCTAGACATGAGGCTGAACTCACTCTACAACAGAGACTGCCTGTAATTTGGGTGCTGTAGGTCTGTATCTCAGTTCCTCACCAGCAAAATCAGTCTAGTCCTTCCCTACTGTCAGAGCACAGTAGAAATAAACTCTTAAGATGTCTGCAAGGTGCTTGACTAGCCAGAAAAGGTGGGGAGGAGGTAGGAATTGACAATAAGTGACACAGAATAAAGTGATTTTTATTATTAAAGTAATTTTCTAATTATTTAGCTACCCAGTGACATGTAATATTTAGAATATCTTGTACTATTCGTATCCCAACAGCTGCAGGTATTTTGAAGGTGAAGTAAAGATTCTGGATAGTGCAAGTAGACTTGACTGGTTCACCAGCCATTCCTGAAGTAGCAAGGAGAAGAGAAAAGGATGCATGTTGCTTTGATATTACACTAGTAAATATGGATGGCATCTACAATCACACCACAGATTAGGTTTTGCAACAATTCTTCCTCCTGTATTCTAGTCCACACAGTACTACTGCTCTCTTCCAATACTGTTCCCCTTCACATGATAAATTCAGAGTGCACAGGTCTTAAATCCACCCTCTCACATACACATGCAAGTCCTAGAAAACTCAGACCTGAGGCAGAATTTGATTCTTTGTTTTTAAAAGCTCACAGAGTAATTTAGAGCAGGAATGGCTATCCAGCCCTTCAAATAAAACAATTGCCTCAGAATGTGGATGCTACTGGCCAAGAACATCTTACACCGACAGTCACTCCTGTTGCATTTAAACATTATGCAATACAGAATATAACAATTATTGCTTTTACTTCCCTTAAGTTGTCTCCCCGTTTGTGTTTCAACAGCACATCCAGAGCCAAATGCACAATACAACATAGTTGTTAGAGATACTGAGAATATCTTGGTGAACACACAGTTCTCAAAACCAGTTGCATATCATTTTACAGATTAATTAAAGATGCTGTAAAAAGTTACAAGAGGTACTGAGCTGAAAAAAACCTGTCCAATTGTTTTGTTTTCTTCACATGCTGAACTATTTTCTGTGGAATTACCATTTTTCCAGGTTCACAAAAACATCTAAACACATTTCTCTATATTTTATATAGACTGACTGTGACTTAAGTCACCAGGTTTATCAACATGACACGTGGTTTTGTGAGAAACACTCACATTAGATCTGTCATATCCACAAACTTAACACACCTACTTTAGTACACAACGTGCTTATTACACCTCGACAGAATAACTAAGGAACAGGCATTTAGCATTCTTCCTTTCACCCCTACTAATATCCAACCCATCAAAAACTCTATTTTATACTTCACACTGTAGGATTTTATTTTTTTTTTTACTATCTGAAGTATCCAATGTATAATGTGCCAGACAGCTGCATCCTGACAGATCCTGTGTGTATCAGGTTTTCTACTTTTAAGTTAAGGATAAGAAATTGAAAGTACACAAAAAAAAAAAAAAAAAATCAAACAAAAACCATACAAGCCTTTAAACCATCACAGAGTCCAAGAGCATGAACTGATACTGGGTATGCAAATGTAAGGTGATGTATAAGTAGCAGGGAGGGACTGGCCCACGATTCCCTTAAAATCTGGATCAGAATGTCAGTGATTTAGAAATGAAAAAGCAGCAGCTTGACAGTCATTTTAATCAAGCTACATCTACTGGTCCAGTAGCAAAGATTTTTAATAAATCTTTTGAGTCAAAATGCTACCATATACCTGAAAAAATGTAAACATAGTGCTTGTATTTAAAATAGAAACGTACAGGGACATAAGAAAGTAATCCCAGATAACTTACTACACATCTGCTGTGATTTTATTTTTTGTCTCATGAGAGTGTGAGGAAGGATCCACAGATATAAACCCATATTCTCTTGAAGTGGAATGGTACCTTAGTTGACAAACCTTTGCACTCAGGATTAGATTAATTGCCCATGACACGAATGTTTGTGGAAACATTTGGGGCTTTTTTTCATATTGAAGGAAATACCTAACTTCTTGGCAGCTACATGGAATGGTGTCTTCTAGAGCACCCATCTAAAGGTTTCCTGTGTCTGTCCTTCTTGCCTGTCTGGACAGAAATGAAGGACTTTTGCCATCAGGTTGCTAGGAATACAAAGGTCCTGTGTACATTGTCCTGTACACATATGTGCAAGTGCTTCTTTGACTTCAGTCAGACCTCCTATGGTTGCTCAGCATCTTCATAGTACATCTAATATGCACTAAACGTGCTGCCCTTGTCCTCCAGCACATTCATAATGTGCTGAAGAGACTCTGAACTGTATGGTACACATGTACACCTATGTACGCACACCCACACCCTTGTGTCTGGAAAATTCCAGATGGAAATATGGGACCCCTACACAAACATTATTGTTACTATTTTGATCCTGTAATATCCTCAAAGAGCATCTAGCCAAACTTACAAAAAGTATGTCTAATATTTTTAACTTTTCCTTGAGTTCTGATCGGGCATTGCTGTGGTAATCTTATCTGAAGGCTAAGAAGAGAATGTGAACTCTCATACCTTCAGAAAAACTCCCTGATATTCTCAAAGAAGCTTTCTCTGTCTTTATGAAAACATTCAAATTGGTGATGAATCTAACTGTAGACTATGAATATTTTAGTGAAATTGCGAATTAACCGTTTGCAGAAGTATTCTCTGAAATCTGGGGACACTTTTATAGTGTCATTGTAATTCATCCTGAAAGGCTGCAGTAAGAAAAGGCTAAAAGATATTCCAAACAGAAATGAAATGTTATTTATATAATCAGTATGTCCAGTGAGATGTTGTTAGTATTTATTATTATACTGCTTAATAGTAACTTAATCTGTAAGATAGAAACTTCATATTTTTTAAGCGATACTTAAACACTGCTAGTAACCCCACTATACTGAGAAGCTACTTGTAACAATACAATAGCCGATTAGTATGTAGTGATTTTGCTACCATTAATTTGAGCATACATGGTATGGCATATATATAACGTCATGCATTTTGTTGCACTGCTCTGGAAACACTGAAGAACCACTTAAAGATTTACTCTTTTTCTAAAGGGATTTTCAGTTGCATCACATCATGTAAAGCATTTAGCATACTGATGACAATGGTGAATGGACTTGACACTAAGTGCAACACCTCAATTTTCCTACCAGCACAAGTTAGCCAACTCTTTTTATCCACTGTGTAAGCGAGAAAGATGCTGAATTGTAAATTCAACAAAGGCAGCAGTTAAAGAATTCCTCCAAGAACTGCTATTGCACCTGTGTCACTAGGTTGGATAACTGCATGTAAATATTCTTAACATGTAACTGCTAACAGAAGCACGTGTACAAAATTGAAGAGTTTAAAACCTTGATGAAGATAGGCACTAATCCCTCAAATCACTTAAGCACATGTTTAACTTTAAGTACGTTAACATCCTCATTGAAGTAAAAGGGACTACTCAATAGCTTAAAGTTAAGCAAGTACTTAAGTTATTTGTTAGATCAGGTTTTAATGCCCTTTCACTTTGGTCATTTGGTCAAACAATCTAAAAAGTAATACTGAGACAAATTCAAACACAACGCCATTTAGCATAATTGGGATTCTAAGAAAGGCCTCAACTGTAAAGCTTCTTTATTTGTACAATTTTATTTTCTTTTTAAAAAGATGACAAGACTTTGTGGTACTTAATTTCAAGAGGGGACAATAAAACACATCCAAGTAAGCATAAGGAAGTTACAACACCATTTTCCAAAATCTCATATTTAATCTAGTCTCTGGATTATTTTTATGGTACAAAGTGCGCATAGTAACAGATGCACTGGAAGAGCTAAGAGTCAAAGTACCCCTAACAGCATTGCGTATCTGGGTATCTATAAATGCACAGTTAGAACCAAAGACAAAGGTTAAACCTTTCAATTGTCACCTGCCTACAGAACAGCAAAAGGACTCCTCTCAATCAGTTGTCCTGTGCCACCTAATGCACTACTATCATTATTTTTTAATCCATGCGCTAGTTTTAATCTCTGTGGAAAAGTTAATAGAAAAATAAGAAACTCAGCACATTTGCTGAAAAAAGCATATCATACAGAGTGGTCATTTACTTCATACCTGTTAACTTCATACTTGTTAACTTTTATATCTAAATCTTTACCTTGAAACAAACCCTCTGCAATG
This sequence comes from Gymnogyps californianus, assembly GCF_018139145.2. Lineage (NCBI taxonomy): Eukaryota > Metazoa > Chordata > Aves > Accipitriformes > Cathartidae > Gymnogyps > Gymnogyps californianus. The sequence goes on from NC_059474.1 coordinate 67,315,760, forward strand.
TGAAATGCTTAGTTACAGTTTAAAATTGTGACGTTAAAAATAAACAACTTTAATAAGAATACATAGTAGCATGCAATTGGGTGCATGGTATCCATATTTGTCACTTACTGGAATAAAGGCATTTATTTGGGGTTGTGGGAAAATTCTGTAGTGTTTACCATTATTAAGCCATAGCATAAATTTCTTACTTCAATATAATCTCAGACTCCAGTACAATTTTTTTAAAACACTTCTGCAAGATTGGGATGTTGGACGGCAAACTGGCGTACTGTATGTACTGAACAATTAATAGCACAAGGGCACTCTGGCTGGAAGAGCTAAAAAGGACAGAAGGAAAGCCCTTCTCTTTAAAGATAAGCTGTTCACAAGGAGTGTTTCCTGCAAGGAGTTTTCTGTGCCTGAGCATACCACTTCTGCTTATAAAGTGTTGTGAAGCAGAAGGAATCCTTGGGGACTGAAAAGACTTCACTTTAAAGGAAAAGTGGCATTTGGAAAATATAATGTAAGACTCAATGTCTGAGACTGAGAAAAAATTTCTGTTGTAATCAGTATCTTTTGCAAGTTTACTGCCTTGATGACTAGCATTATCCCTTAAGCTCTACATTGATCGTCAAACTTCAAAAAGCTTAGCCAGGTTCTAATCTATAGTAAAATATTTTATTTTGCTCTGGCTTTCCAAACAACACAGTTTTTAAAGTACAGTTATGTGCAGCTGCTCCGATGGTCTGCTCTTTACAGGAAATAGAAACATCAACCCTGATTTGTTCCCTTTTCCTGCTGCCCCAAGCTCATATGAAACCATTATTAAGTGTTGCTGCTTCATGCTCTACAAAAATAAACATATATGATTTCTACACAACAAATCAGCCAAAATATTGCATTTCCAAAGCCAGAAAACTCAGAAATATACCTTATTCTTTCACTGTCTGCCATGGTATTTATATCTACATTTTCATTCAGCTGCAGTCATGGCACCTTCTTTATACAAGTGCAGGAAGCCAGACTACTTGTCTGCGCAGCGATGCAGTATTAGCAACTAGGAATTATTTAACAATAGGGAAAAGCAGTAATCTCAAAATAATAAAATTGCTCCCTGCTTTCCCTCTGTTTTCCTCATCAGACTGGCCAAGATCAATCCTACAAAAATAACAATAGGTTTCTTAAAAGAATCTGGTTTTGCATAAAACCATGCCTCCTTGTTACTGGTTGTACGTTGATACTTCACCGAAACAGACGTGACTACTAGAACATAATCAAAAACCAAGGGTCACTGCACAGTGTACTTGATCCTTTTGGAATTTATCCTGAGATTCACCAGATAACTTTCCCTATCTTTAGTCTCAGGAGCACAGCTGGGATCCTCCTACTGAACAGATGCATCCTAATGGGATAAAACAAGAGGTACTCACTACTTCAGTAACACGCCAGGTCTGAGATGATTAATTTGTTTTTGCTGTTTTCTTTGGTCATATAGGGATGAATTATTTGCCATGAAAACCCATTAGTATCCAGCATCAATTAAATTCCAAAATGAAAAAGTACAACAGCCTATTTCAGTGAAATTGACAGCGAAGGGGAAAGAGGACGTGTCCGCTTTACTGAAAATTGCTTGTTACTATCAGAATTACCTCTTCTTAATGCAGCTTTAACCAGCTAAAAGCAGACAGGACAACGTGGGGAAAAAAACGAACCAAATTATCTAGTTTCTAAACTTGTAATTTCATCAAAGAAAGACAAAAGAGCATTTGTTAAATATAGTGCAGACCAGCTGAGAGCCTCAAGTCCAATGATTTTGGTGTCCTCTACTGTCATAGCAGAGCTGTCCAGACAAATTTTAAGACACAGAGTTCTAATTTTCAATGTCAACTATTACTGCTCTTGAAAATGCTTTATAGGGGAAAGGCCAATCTATGTAGCTTTGGACAAAGAGAAGCTATGGGATGGTACAGCTCAACAACATAAAGGCAAAGATCAACACTAAATTGCCTCAATGAACCAAACAACTAAAAATATATCAGAATTAAACAAATAAATCAAAATCTTTTCTCAGAATTGTCACAGAAGCCTGGCAGAAACCAGTGCCATACTCCTTGCAAAACAAAGATTTGGTAACAATTAGCATGTCAAACCCCAAATCTAAATACTATTCAAATCACGTCCTTTAGCCAGTCTCTTAATTGACAAAACAGTTTTCCACAGAATTATGCAGCCTCTTCACAACTGTTGTGTTCACCAATGGGAGCTATTACTTGATCAGAATAATCAGTGTGAACCATTCAGTGTGCTTCCAGAAAAGCTGCAACTGATGATTTCATAAGAAAATTCTCCTTGAAAGGACAGCTGCACAAATGCAGCAGTAAGATGCTCAACTGTACTCCAGACTGTTCCTTTTATTTTACAGAGCAAAAGGCACAGAGCAGCCTCTAAGAACTGTAAATGTTACCAATTTTTAAGCGGGAGAGGAAGAGAATTCTCTTGGTGCAACACAGAGAAAAATCTGCCAGACATCAGGCTGCTCCCAAAGGAACCCCTCACACGCTTTCAGGCAGGAAACCTCATTAAGGGGTGAAATTGTGTGCCACGGATGAAGAAGGGTGCTTCAGATGAAATTTTGGGCAACGCTACAAGACTATAAGGTATCAAAAAGAGGATACTACATTTATATAGGCTGAGGGAATAGAAATTACTTGGGGGGTTTCTGCAGTCCACGAAACAATGGAAAATTTGGAGGGCAAACTGGTATATTCAAGTACATTCATCATCCTCCGCCTTTCCTAAGCTGAGAGTTCCATCCTCCCAACCAAACACAAAATACAAAAATCTTACTTCAGATCTCTTATCCACTTCAACTCAAAAATCATACTAGCAAGGCTACCCTATAGAATTATAACTCTTTTTTTTTCTTCTTCAGCGTCACTCTAATACATCATTCAATGAATAATGGAATTTAGGGTTTTTGATGGTTCTTGCACCTACCTTGAGTCCACGAAAGCTGCCTGGGCTTGTCGGTGAAGAACTGGAGGACTTTGTAGATTTTGGGGTGGATAATTGACTGCTTGGGGTTCCATTAACTGGCCAAAGCAATAAAAGCAAACAAATGAAAGAAAAGATGAATAAAAGTCAAAAACCCTAACTTGCTTTTAAACATAACATACCTCTCTGACAAGTTATCACTCAAGTCTGCATACAAAGACCAAAATAGACTCCTCAGCATTTAGGAATAAATCATACGCTTGCATGCCACACAACTGCGCCCCAAAACTCATGTGGCTGGATATGGGATCAAGAATACACACAAATATTGCATTGTCATTCTAAGGACACAAGTTGTTTTGTTTGTTTTTTTCCCAAGAAAAACAAACAAACAAACAAACAAGAAGTATGAGCTATTTGGATGATAAAGAACTTAAGCAGTAGTTCAGAAAAATATTGATTTAGGGGAAAACAGCCCCAGCAAGGTAAAAGCTAGTAGGTTATTTCTGAACTTCCAAGGAGTTCAAGTGTCTGTGAAAACATACAATATCCTCCCCCTCTTGACTTCAAGAGTTCATGCATTTTAAGTCCAGTTTTCCAGAGAGGCCTGATAAAATATCTGTTATATCTATGGTGACTTGAATATAACTTAGGTCAATCCTTGTATTTTTCTGAAAAAAACAAACTGATGAATTTCATTATGCAGACAGAATAGCACACTGTTCATCATACACAAATACGATGCAACATTATATGATGTGACATTATTTCCTCTCTAGCTGAACCTCATCTTTCTTGGGAGAGGAAAATACTAGGCAGAAGTTTAAGAGCTAAAAAGGTTTAATAGCTGATTCATGGTGAAGAATTATTTTTTCAGAAAGAAAAAAGCAACCCTCGCAAATAGAAACTTAGCTTCAAAGTAAATAACAGTTACACCTGCACATATCCTTTATACATTCAGAGGTCTGTCATGGGTTATGCATCACTTCTTAACCAGCGCTACTGGATTTATTTTACAAGTGTCTATTAACCTAGTACCCTAACATCCTCCGAGTGCTGAAGATGCCTTCCCAGTACTATTTTTACAGCCTGGACAGTCCATCTGCCAGTAGGCCAGGCTGACTGCACTGTAACTTCCACAAATCCCTGTTTTTCACAAAAAACTCTTTCTCTTATGTGTGATGTTAAGACATAACTAATTAGCATTTAGCTACAGAATAAGTCTATCTTGAAGTCTGATAACTTGGATTTACATTTCCAGATCTGTTACAGGTCTAAGAGCTTAGTCTTTTCTACTAAAAGTATTCAGCATGTTTAGGATATTTTTGTCTTGACTTTAACAAGGGTTGCCTGTAAGAACAATAGGCAAATTATTTAAGTGGTTTTTTTAAGAAGCTAAAAGTATTTAGGAATATATGTCCCTCCTGCAGACTTCTTTTCATGACTGTTTTAGATAACCTTCTTGAAACCTGGCATATCCTTGTTCTATAAAGAATTTGCAAGTGTGATGATAAAAAGGGCTAGTGAATGCTATCTTACTGTTTTCCGCTTCTCAGGTACACAATTTGCTGTAGCCATTATAAAAAATACTGAGCTGTAAAGTTCAGGACCAAAAATGAGATACTTCAGTAGAATTTGCTTCCAAATGACCAACTATTACTACAGGAGGAAAAAATTTTGTTTATTCACAAATTCTTTTTATACAGCTCACAGAAAGGTCACTATTTCCTGAACATGACCATTGAGGCCTACACTATAACACATCCTTATCTGTCTCTAAGTCACTACCATCCTTTTAGGCATCGACAGACCCACTAAACTGTACCGGTGAAATTGGCTGGTTAACATAAACTTCTTCCCTCTCATAAGTGTCTAAGGAAGAACATCCCAGCTACACTGACAGTACTCTAGCTCTTTGCTAATATCTTAGGTATGCTTGGTGGACAAGGGAGGTGTTCTGAGCCAGGGGTCTGACTAGATGATGTCCAGAGGTCCCTTCCAGCTTTTGTCCTTCTATGATTCTACAACACATGGTATGTTCTGCTGAGGATCCTATTTAAAAGAGCTGTCTGTAGATAGAGCTTTGCCAATATCTTCTGAGATCCACTGCATGTGAGTTGGTATACAACTGCAACAACAGTAAAAGCTGGAATTGGCCCTGTGTATATGTAAAAAATTTGCATCTATAGGGAGTCAGCCAACTGCTTGTGCTGGTTTTGGCTGGAGTAGAGTTAATTTTCTTCATAGTAGCTAGTGTGGGGCTATGTCCTGGTTTTGGCTGGGATAGAGTTAATTTTCTTCTTAGTAGCTGGTACAGTGCTGGGTTTTGGATTTACTGTGAGAATAATGTTGATAACACACTGATGTTTTAGTTGTTGCTGAGCAGTGCTTATCCCAAGCCAAGGACTTTTCAGTTTCCCATGCTCTGCCAGCAAGCAGGTGTGCAAGAAGCCGGGAGGGAGCAGAGCCAGGGCAGCTGACCTGAACTAGCCAAAGGGATATTCCATACCATAGAATGTCATGCTCAGTATATAAACTGGGGGGAGTTGGCCGGGAGGGGTGGATCGCTGCTGGGGCATCAGTCAGTGAGCGGTGAGCAATTGCATTGTGCATCACTGTTTTTTTTCCCTTGAGTTTTATTTCTTTTTTTTCCTTTGTTCTGTTATATTCCTTTTCAGTACAATTATTATTATTATATTTTATTATTATTATTGTTAGTATTATATTTTACTTTAAACAGTCCCTATCTCAACCCATGAGTTTTACCTTTTTTTCCCCCGATTCTCCTCCCCATCCCACTGGGGCCAGGGGGAGGAGTGAGGGAGCAGCTGCGTGGGGCTTAGTTGCTGGCTGGGGTTAAACCTCGACAGGCTATGTTTTGGATTTGTGCTGGAAACAGTGTTGATAACACAGAGATGTTTTCGTTATTGCTGAGCAGTGCTTACACAGAGTCAAGGCCTTTTCTGCCTCTCACCCCACCCCACCAGCGAGGAGGCTGGGGGTGCACAAAAAGCTGGGAGGGGACACAGCCGGGACAGCTGACCCCAACTGACCAAAGGGATTTTCCATACCATATGATGTCATGCTTAGCAATAAAACTAGGGAGAAGGTTGGCAGGGGGGCCGCTGCTCAGGGACTGGCTGGGCATCGGCTGGTTGGTGGTGAGCAATTGTTTTCACTTGCATCACTTGTCTGTCTTGGGTTTTATTTCTCTCTGTTATTTTCCTTTTCATTACAATTTTTTATTATTATTGTTATATTTTTTTTCAATTATTAAACTGTTCTTATCTCAGCCCACGAGTTTTCTCACTTTTACCCTTCCATTTCTCTTCCCCCATCCCATGGGGGGCAGAAAGTGAGTGAGTAGCTATGTGCTTAGTTGCCGGCTGGGATTAAACCACAACACTGCTATTTCAGACAGCAGTACTATTGTTTTGGGGTTTTTTTTTAAACTCAAAAAACACACAAGCAATCTGTATTCATTTTTGGCACAAACTTGTCTGCTGCTATTGATTTGCTGATTAGTTCATGTATATGCAAAATTTACCCTTCTGATGTGTTTTGTAAGTTCTTTTGAGGTTTCTTTTGACATGTATAGCAGCCTGAATATACAGGGAAAAAAGAATTCTTCTCTGTCGTTCTTTAAGTAGTACATATTAGCCTACAATTCTTTAGCATATTGGAATATTGAAAACTGAAAAAACCTATGAATACCTTTTAAATTGTTAACTTCTAGTATGGTGCAAACTCTTAACTTATTTGCTAATCAAAATACATGTTACTTGTTTTAGAACTGAAGGTTCAGAGAGGTTTCTTGGTGTTTTAGAACTTAGGCTGAAATAACACAAAAACCCAAAGAAAGGTAAGAAACTGCAAATAAAATGAAAAACTGACACGTGTTTTTGCACTGCTTTTTTCAGCAACTCTCACCCCTGTCTTTTTGCGCTGGCTGAAATTTTCTATTATAATATGCTTTAGAATACACATACAAATGTATTGCTCCTCAGAATACTCCTCTACTTGTAGTCAAATTATACCTTTACAAATTTAACTTTGACACCATTAGCAGATGTCCAACAACTATAAAGCATCATTTATATTATTTCACTCAAACGATCTACTTCAACAAAAAACCAACACCCATTATGTCTCTGGTTCACCAAATGCAAAACCTGTGTTTCAAGCTTGAAAATATTCACAAATACAGCGAAAAGAATACAGGTAAATGGAGAGGGAGGAGACACACTAGTGATATACAGCCATAATAGTAATGGCTCACCTGGGGATTTTGCTGAAGAATAAGCACTGGAGTAGTGGCCACCCCTCTTTACTGTACTCATATATTTGACACAAAGGAAAAAGACATTAAGGAAAGAAGTTATTAAACAGCTCTGAACATGCATGAAAGGAAGAAGGGTAAATAAAGGTAAGTAAAGACTACATGAGAAAAAAATGGCAAGCAAATAGAAGGATAAATACCAGACACTTTAGATAAATTTTTCAAATTAACCTAACCAAAGGGGTGTCCAAGTAGAAATAAGTAAAGAAATGATAGCACTGATTTCTAAATACTTTGCATAAAATTCACTGTTGATAGATATCCCATGCTATCTCATTGGAGTTCACAGGATTGCATGACATGTAGATCAGTTGTGAAACTTGCCCTTCATGCTAGATTTTTCTTTGTTGTTACTGCGATCCTTCTTTGAAGCTTTTCAGTTAAATATTCAACCTTTATAAACAGATGATAAATATTCCACTTTGAAAGAACTCAAAGACATAAAATTACTTTAACCAGCACCAATTAAGCAAAACAAATATTGATATGGCGATGAGAATATGGAACATGTTGCAGTTTTGAATACATGCACAGGAGCTTACATGTATAGTTACACACAAAACAGAGCATCGTATATTTACATATTCAATGGTTTGATTTCAGGGCTACTTCTCCAGGTCTGAGGGAAAAAAAATTAACTTTTACTGTATTTAGAAATTAAATGCAGAGGTAAAAAAAGGAAAAAACCAAGTTTTTCCCTTCTATTTATTTGCATAAAAGACTCAATGGTTGGAACATATGGTGCTCAGCCAAACTGCTGGCAAACACATAATGTGAACCTTTCTTTGAAATTACAGGAAGCACAAGAAGAAGAAAAAAAAATTTCTCTGTTAATGGGCAATAACATTCCAGAACATCTCCTAAAATTACTTGAAACAGTAGAATCCTGTATTTCCGACAATATTTGGCTTATATAGGAGAAACCTTTCAAATTCAAAACACTTAAGGGTATACTCTAGTTCAATGAACGTGAATTTAACCACATAACCATCCTGTAGTTAATAGTCTTCAAGAAAATCAAGTGCCATGCTGAAAACACATCCCAAGTGTACAATTAGCACAAATTATTCCAATGTTCATAAACTGAAACTTTTGGTGCCTGTTAATTAAAAAACAGAAACCACATTTTTTTTCAGAATTCAAAAATAAATGCAAATTTTATTATAAATTAGTATTAAATCTATGAAACAAACTGAAAAAACATTTTTTCCCTCAGGAAACAAAGCATGGCACTTGTATTTCAGACAGAGTCAACAGTTTTTTCACCCCATTAAACAAATTCTAACTTTCATGTATTTTACTTTACTTTCCTAGAAGCCGTACCTGAGGCAGGTGATTTGCTTCGACGTGAAGGTCCTGGACTTTTGGACCCAGTATGTCTCATGCCAGATGATCGGGAATAAGAGGACTTCATAACACGGCATTCTACAAAGAGCAGAGAGAGTTTTGACAACAGTTCGATGTACAGGCTTCCTCCAAACACTACTGTTGCTGTTTATTATCCAGAAAAAGAACATCAGTATCTTCTAAACATGCTTGCCCAACTGAATGAAACAAATTTATAAGAGCTTCTCAGAACTTTAACCTACATACCATACAAACATATTTGAGCTACTCAAACACTGTATGTAACATTCTGCATGTAATATTCCTTCATGTCTTGAAGCTGGATTATTACCATAATTCAAGTTTGTACCTACGCACAGCTGAAAGAGTAAAGGAGTCAGCTGATGCCAAAGCTGTTCTGATAATTCAGGAAATCCTGCACGCTGTAATGGCAGCTTCATATAGGGCAACTGCACAGCAAGCCCCATTTACCTTCTTTTGCAAGAAACTGATGTTGTGACCAATTTTTAAAGAGGTGAAAAACGTCTATTGTTTCCAAAAGGCTGAGACAACAGATTGCTGCCATTTAGCATCAGCTATATATCATTAAATAAAGGACAACCTAAATGGGAAAGGAATCAATAGGCATACATGCATTGACATTTTGGAAACATTTTAATTCCTACAGTTAGCATCCACTGCAAATCACTCCCAATAGAATCATATAAATTTCCCTCCTAATTTTGTCCCTGTTATTCATCACTATGATGTCAATGCCATCACTATGATGCCACGTCACCATCAAAAATAGTAAGTAGAGCTGCATGCCCTGCCAGTCAAGTCATATTCCACTCTGTACCTAACCTCCTTTTCTCCATTAAGACCTCCAGAGTTATTAGAGGAAGCAGGGACCACCAAAGCTGGAGACAAAGGAAGAAAAACCCCTCCATCACTGGGTTCTCAGAAAGGAAACGAGCCCAATTACTGTGTAAATGGTGTAATGCAAAAAGCAAACTTACGGCCTTAAAATCTGCAAGGGAAATTATGATTTTGCCCAGACTGAGATTTGCAGTGTGAGTTAATACAACCATGCTCTTCCATTCCTGCATAAGAATAAAATCATATCTTTGCTAGTGTAAAACTATGTTAAAAAAATACCCTTCTTGTCACCTCCACACTAGCTGAATCAACATAATCAGGCAATTCTGGAAAAGTAGCATGCTGGCAAAAACAACAGAATGGGAGCCAGCTGAATCCTCCATCCATTCAAATGTATGGACCAGTGGTTAGATATATACCTATACTTCTTGATGTAACTGAAGATTTTGTATCGAAATTATGGCGTTTGTAAAAATCAGAAAAACAGCAGGTGCTTTTGCTTTCAGTTACCTGAGAGCAAGGCAAAAAAACCCCCCTCTTATTCACAACCTGAAGCTCTCCTCAAATAATCTGATGATTCTTGCCAGGGCAAGTTTTCTTTACCACAGATTAATTTTTTCATAAAAGAAAATCACAGGGTGATTCTACAGGTGAACCAATATAGACAGAAAAAACATGTCTGGTAGGGTCTGTAGTGATAGGACAAGGGGTAATGGTTTTAAATTAAAAAAGGGTAGATTCAGACTAGGTATAAGGAAGAAATTTTTTATTATGAGGGTGGTGAAACACTGGAACAGGTTGCCCAGAGAGGTTGTAGATGCCCTATCCCGGGAAACAATTCAAGGTCAGGTTGGACGGGGCTCTGAGCAACCTGATCTAGTTGAAGATGTCCCTGCTTATTGCAGGAGGGTTGGAGTAGATGACCTTTAAAGGTCCCTTCCAACCCAAACCATTCTATGATTCTATGAACATGGAGAAAAAACCAACATATATATGATTTGATACTCCAAGCGAATTCTAAAACTCCCTGGTAGAGGAGAGAGCTTTTTCCTTGAACTTACATTACAAATTTTCTCTTACTGAAAAACAACTTTCGTAAATCAAGTTAAATTCATGATCTATCAATGGCAGACAGCATGGGCACAAAGTCCCAGTTTGTCTTACCTCCTTCCCCACCCAACACCCCCTATAACCTCACAATATAAACAGGCTCAACACGTGGTCTACAGCAGACAAGACTGGAATGTATGAATTGTCTAGCAGGACAATTCAAGACCTGAAATGAGCATGGTGACATATGTGATTTTTCAAAAATCTCATGAAGACAGCAATATGGAAATCATCTTATAGTCACAGATGTCAAAAGTGAACATTTTTAACAGATTTTAGATCCATTAGATCCATGACTGAACCTTTTAAAATTCATTGCTGTTTTCCATGTAACTTTAGGGACAGGGTCTGTTTTCCAAGAAAATAGATCAGGTTTGTCAGTGCATTTTAACAGACTTACAGAATCCAGATGACGGTTTGGAAAAACTTCCTAATTCATAGGAAAATATATTCCCATGTATATTTTCCTAAATCACACAATTCTTGAGGATTGAACAGGGAGGGGGGGCAGAATTCTCAATGAAGTTGACTATTTCAGTGGGTTTAGGATGTACAGTCTTACCACTGTGATCCAACACGAAGTCATCCTGAGCATACCGGTATTTCTCAGGCCCACATGCAATGAAGACGTCATCATCTCCAAAGAAGTCCTGCAAGCATGTCACCTTGACAGCAAAATATACAAAGCAAAATAAACAAATGCAATACTTTCAAATACTAGATCTTCAGTTAGCTAGCAACAATTAGTAAGTTTGTGTTTTCCTTTTCACAGTGATATCATAATGTTCTTTTATAATGACAGAAACACTCCAGTTCTCAAGTACTTCAGTTCTCCCAGCAGTGCAGGAAACCTCAGGTTCAAGAATGTAAAATATGACTGCCTCTCACCTCCAAAACACCTTCTCTTACATTTAACACCTGTATTTTTGCCTATAACTACACATGCATGCTGATGACTTTGACAAGACCAGCTATAAACACTACTCAAATATCAAAGCTTCTTATATTCTTACATTAATTGCTGTGGGAAAATCTGTTGAGTTAAAATGATTGCATCTACAAATTTATTTTTTCATACCCTGAGGCATTTAATTTCCATGTTTTAATGTCCTGTTAAAAAAAATGAATTCCTCCTTTTATTAAAAGGTATTCCATAATAAAGAAAAAAGCAATATAGAGTCCCTTCCATGCCCTTTGCAGCTCTGTCTGTTCTTAATTCTCCCCGTAATAATGTTACAATGTATTTCGAGAAGGATGGGGATATCAGAAAGAAAAATGTTTCAGACATTCTTTAAAAACACAAAACGAAAGACCTTGGAAAAAACCTCACTCTTCAAAAGTCAATAAAAGTCAGCCTGTAGTGGAGCAAGTGTCTGCTTTAAAAACAATTAAAACCAAAAATGCCACAGCAAGAAATCCCACCAAACTCATTCTAACTCCCTTGTAAGAAAAAAAAAAAGTGTTTGCAGGTAGCAAGCTATTTTTTAAAATGTAAACGGATTAAAATTTTACTGTATAATTGTTTCCCTGTTCTTTTTAACACACCCAAATGAGATCTGGGAATAAAAGGCTATGTAGAAGCTAAGAAAGTTAGAACCATTTGGTAAAACCATGTAATTAAAGAGGTAAAACAAAAAACTGCTTTTAGGGAAACTAGCTTTTTTCCTTCCCAGATACCTGTCAACACCATTTGCATATTTTACCCACTGTGATAATAGTAAACATTGGCAGAACTACAGGAAGGGCTCTCTACTGCCTGCAGTATTCTGAGAAACACTCAGAATATCAATGACCCTCAGCTCTCTGCAAGAACACCCACACAGGGCATTCACCAGCAGCGCAGTTGTCATGGCAGCTAACCCAGGAATAACAGCCAGCGCCCTTACAGCAAGATCCTCACTACAGTGCCACATGCAGTATCCAGCATTTGTGTCACTGTGTTATGCAGCCAAAAGCCAAAGGACTCCAGCCATCACCAAAATCCTTTTATTGTTACCTTACCGTTGCAATGACAATCTGCTCTCATTGACGAGAGACATTTTCAGCTGTACTTGAAACCGCTGCTTCTAGTTAACCGAAGAGGCAGTAATAACTGGATTCAAAAGGCCGTGCAAATTTAAGAGAAGTTTTGCTAAAACGGGTTTTATTCCTCTGTGCTTAATAACTCTCTCTACTAATAAGAGGACTCATTATCGTTTCCACAGGAAAAGCTGTGAGAAAGCTTTCAGGACACTTATGCCAGTAGCACTGCTGGACACGGGCAGAGATGTTCTGTGAGGCACAAGTTCACACCCAAAGCCCCCAAAACTGGGTCCCATTTCCGCAAGCTCTGCCTACCCATCACTGCTCTACTCATGCCCGCAATGCCCTTGCAGTGCTGTTTTGAGCAGGTTAGAGTTAAATGCTGTGGTTTAGCAGAGCCTAAAATGAATCTTTCTGTTCTGATTCAAAGCCTCCCCCTCACCCCTTAACCCATCCAGTCTAACATCTGAGCTGAGAGTAAGAGAGGAGAGAACGACAGGTCTTATGTCAGAAGCTGGGAAATACACAGGGATATAACTGCATGCAGCATCATCCTTTTGCGGTCTGCAGAGCAATTCTACAAAGGAAGGGTCAGATCTGTGCACAAAAGATGGCAGGAGTACCCTTAGAAATGCACCTTAAAATCTTTTGTAAATGGCTATTGGGGAGGGGAATAAAGAACTTTAAGAAAGGTATAAATTTCCATAGATGCTTTCCCACATGTTCATATATGCACAGTTTCCCCAGGCAAGAATACACAGGAGTAATCATGAGTACCAGGGATCAGATAAACTGCTGGAGGTGGAGCAACCGCACCTCCATCTTGGAGCTCAGGCTAATGCCAGCCTCTCAGTCTGCTCACACGCTGTGTACCTGACCGCTGTGACTTCCACCTGTCAGTCACAGACCAAGACAGACTTTAGCTTACTGTAAAAGATAGTAAACTACACTTATACCTGAAAGCCAGATAAATGCAAGTATGAGAAAGATTTACATAGATGCTTGCTATATTCCAGCAGTGAATACTGGAAGTCCTCCTTCTCCCTACAAATAGTCCAGACTGGCTACACATAAAATATACAAGAAGAAAAAAACATATTGAAAAACTGTATCCAACAAAGAATAAAGATCTGCTAGAACTTACCAATCCCAAATAACCACACATTATGGGGTGAGGGAAGTATTTTTAAAACCAAGTTCATGGAAATCTTCTGTTTTCCTAAAAGTACAATCTAATGGTTATTTTTCTAGGGCTTTATCGTAATACAGTCAACAAAGCAGCTCCCAAGGTGCAAACATGCTAAAATAAACAGTCTTTGTTTCCTACAGAATTAAAATTAATGTATATGCTGCAATGAATGATAACAGTTTTTTGCCCACTTAGTGTGAAAAAAACTATTAAGGGAAAGCTGAAATAACTAAATGGTTTGCATGGGATTTTTAATGCTGCAGGTCCACTGTGGTCTAACTTGCAAATCACACAATACCATTCCAAAGAATATCTATACTTAGAGCATACAGCAACTTTTTATAGCTTTAAGCGGGATTCAATTAGTTTAGAAATTTAAAGACAAAAAAAATTCTGAACGGTTATTGATTTTTTTTTTTTTAGAGTTTCATTAGCAGTAGAACTTGTGCATATGAAAAGGCATGTCAGTCATTCCAGTAAGTTAGGGATCAAAATTTGGTTTGTCAAACTAGTGTACGACAAATGCTGCTTCTCTTTCCACTAAGCGTCTATACTCTGTCTTACCCATTCTTTGTTTTGCTGCACTTGGTGTTAAAGGAACTGTTCAGTCCCTCAAAATATTTCCTAAAATGCCTTTCAAAGGAAGATGGTATTAGCAAAGCTGCATATAAGCGTACCATAGCAAAAATAGCCAAACATGTAGTCATTCATTCAAGTAACAACTCTCTTGCTAGTCCTGATGCTGTGAGCTTCTATGCATGAAGTTGAAAATGTGAAAAACTTAGAACACCTTGAAGAGGTTTATCATTATAGCCAACACTACAAAGGCTTACACCAAAGGAATTTCACGTTTCCTTGAATTCTCCCCTCCCCCCCCCGCCTCCGCCCCAAAAAGCGAAATATATTTTGAAAAACTGCTTTAGGAACATTTTAGAAAAAATGTTATTTTGTTAACTCCGGATGTTTCAATTAACATGTTTAAAATGTGTTAAATCCTATTTATTTCTAAACACAACACGCTTTCCTAGCCAAACATTGCCCATGTTCTGCTGGTAACTCCACTGCCTTCCCTTTATTTAGAACAAAAAGTGACTTATTGGTGCTCCTCTGACAACTCAAGACTGCTATCAGGTTGTCTTGTTGCACTGCTTTTGTTCAAAATATATCACTATACACAGCAGAGTAGCGCATATTTGGATAGGAGTGGATTGGACTTGTACTCAGTCCTTTAAAAATACTTCTAATGGCTTAGAATTACAAGCAGGAATACAAGGGAATAGAGAAAAGCAAAAATGTTGTGCAAGTAGTCTCAGAATAAATATAACTGGAAGACAACATTACATTTTCTTTTTTAGTAGGGTGACCCACAGCATTATTGCATGTCTGTTTCAACAGAATCCATTCACTTGCATTCTCACCATAGCTTTCTGAGACGATGTGCAAATGACTCTGGGCATGACTGCTTCCCGATGGGCTCAAAAAGGCTGTGCTCACTGTCAGACCAAAGATCAGAGGACAACGTAATTCACGCGGCAGCACCAGGAGAATTAAATTGTAACTGGCTTCAATTGCAAGAAACCCAAACAAGTATGTAAAATGCTCAATGATCCAGTGCTTCAAAACTTGAATTGCTTGTTACAAAAAAAGCAGTCTTTTCTCATAAAATTTCCCCCCTCCCAATTGAGGAAATCTTGGGACACTGAATGGATGAAGTTTTTTGAAAAACACAAAGACGTTTCTAACAGAGAAATGTAGTTAGTACATAATTTAGTACATATTACTAAATATGCATTGTGTTACAGAAGTGGCATGACTAACAGTAGTTTGCAAGACCATTAATGGTAAAAGCACTTCAAAATCACACAGCTGAAAGCACAAAAATGTGGTTTACAAGCAGAACAAAAATGAAGCACAAACTCACAGGAATGGGCAAAAATGCAAGCCAAAATGTGAACATGGGGTGTTGAAAGGGAAAGGAGAGAAACACATCTATTTGAAAAATCAATTTCCTGATCTCCTGCTGTCTGCTGGTGCAGTGTTTTAATGTCACATACACCCATCATATTTACCTTTTAAAATAGGTTTATATTTCTGACAAATATTTGTAACCAAAGAAGTTTCCTCTTTCCAAAGAAATACTTCTTCAGTCAGATCAAGCTACTGGACTAGAATATATAAATTGTGATCCATAGAGAAATCCCTTTCCCATTACCATCACACAGGCCTAGAAAAGTAATTTACGCCAACCCCTACTCCCACCTCTGAATCTAACAAGCAGAAGATACATTCCCACCAGAAGAAACATGAATAATGATTGAACTTTTATAGACAGAATTCAACAAGTGTTTAATAATTGTCCTTTATGATGAAATTACAATTAAAAAAAATTGAATTATATAAATAAACCTTTATCCACAAGATAGTTGTCCTCCAACCTCCAGAGGAAAAAAAAAAACTAAAAAAAAATTTGAGAGACTGACACCATGGAGGTTTTATAAACACCTGAAAAATTACTAAAGAATTCAATTCCTCTCAAATCTTTAGCACCAAAGAGAATTCTGTAACCATGTATCAACACCCTCCAGCCAGGAGCTCACTGGATAAATTGTATTTATTCCAGCTCTACAAATATGCTTCATTCTAAATGTAGAAGGAAGAGCTGTAAAGACAAATACTTTGGCTCAATTTAGTCTGGCTGATTCAATTTAAGTAAGCAGCAACAGGACTGTACAGCTTAAGTCTGAAGAGCCACACCCTGTGTCTGGGGAAAGCTTCTCTGGATGACAAATTCTCTACATCAGCTGAAAAGGGAACTAAAACATCAAAAGTGGAAAAGATATGCAAGATTATTTGTATTTATTTTAACAATGAAAGAAATATTTATATCTACTGACTTTAAGGAAACAGGATATGGTGTAAATATTTTAAAAAGGAAGCACATAACATACAAGGCAAAAGGAAAACTAGGAAAACTGGCATGCATAGTAACAGCTGGATTTGTGTATGTGTTTTCAGCTCAGCAGTAGTGACAGGCATTTAAGGCTGAAATTCTTAAAGAAACGCAGTGGTTTTTTTCCCATGAATTGCTGAAAAAAAATGCGAATAATTTGTGAAATGTCAGCATGACAAATCTAGATACAACCTCCCTGCTACCGCCTTCAGTGTGAGGGGTCTCCACATTTCTGCTGGGAAATGCTACTCCTCTTTGACTGAGGCAGATTACAGCTATGCTGTCCTGACGGTTTTGCCCTTTGCCCCTTGCACCAATCTTTATTTCTGAGTAAGTCAAAGTCAAATATTTGTCTACTTTGCCAGTCAGGTCATATTTGTAATCATCATTTTTGTTTCCCCTTTTTAAATAAAGTTAGCGCTGCCACTTCCTCTTCACTGCCATACAGTCTCATTAAAATTCTTGCAGTGTTTTTGAAGCTGTCAGGCTTACAGTTCAAGGGTTTATGCATGCCCTAAAGTGCAAAATGCAAGGAAAGCACTCCTGCAGAAACAGGTCAGCTGTCTGTGTTCTATTTCAGTTCCATCACCAACAGGGGCAGACTTAACTTTCAAGAGGAAGAGTTTCCTCTGGGCAGCCTCAGGAACTCAAAAAGGAAGGTGAAAAGGGCATTCCCGCCCTTTCCTACTGAGCACTCTGATTTTAACACAGATTTTCTTACCTGGAACTTCCCCTTGGTCTCTGCACTTTCACAGAAAAACCTGACCAAGGGAAAGGGGGTGTATGTGTTTAACCAATATTCTTAACTACTTACTAAGCCATCAATAGCCTTGTGACTGAAACCAAGATTGGCACAAAAGAGGTTCTTAAGCTAGCTCAAATAGCTAGCTTAAGGCAGCTATTTGCCTGGTTATACTGAGTCACATTTCCTGACATGTCTTCAATAAACAGCAAGAGAATAGCCAGATGGGTAGCCAGAATATACCCAGGAAGTAGAAATACAGAGAAAAGCCAAACCAATGAGCCCCTGACATGCCCTTTAAAAAAAATACTGTAATTGCCAGTATTCTTTTCTTAATTAACAACCTATTTATTTGGTAGAAATGACGAAGTGTCAAAGGCAACTACAATAAGTGATATGGAAGCAGGCAAAAAAGCAATTGTTCAAGAGCCATGCAAGTATGGAAGCTCACATTGTACACAAGAACAGCAACAAAAACCACTGCTCTATCAGATACGTAGTAAACCTGGAAAATCAGGTCAAGTGGTAAGATTCCTACTGGTATAGAGAAGAAGCACTTGACACTTGCAAAAACTTCTGTTCCTCATCAGCTTATGTTCTCTGTGACAGCTCTACTACAGAATCCCTCTGGGAATACCCAAATAAAACAAAATCACACAACACCAAAAGAAGTGTAAGCAAGCTACTAACCTCTGATGCTACGCTTGAAATAGCTCAAACGCTACTAAGACTGTGCACGCCTGCCCAAAATAGCTATATGGTAGGCTGGGGAGCCCTAAAGCTTGAGAACATACAACCACGAGCTTGACAGACTCTAGACACCTTTCCTACTGGCTGTAGCTATGAGGACTATGCAATGCATCATAGTAACTTCCCAACAGCCAACTTCCATAAGGTCATTAGGAGACTAGGACAAAAAAAAAATCTCCTGTGTTCTCTAAAAATAATTGGAATTAGGTCAAATACCTCTTAATTTCTGAGGCTTAAATGCACAATTATTTTGTCTTCAACTAAAATATGAAATACAGTAACAGAGATCAGACCATGCAGAAAGAATTCAAAAGTACAGACTGTGTTACAAAATTAAAAAAATCATTACCTGATCTTCTGTTATATGACTGTGTGTCTTGACTGGCAAATTTACTTCAGATTTTAAAGACTGTGATTTTCGTTTATATTAATCTCCTATATTTCTTGACAAAATAAAGAAACTTTTTAAAAGTGGGGTTTGTTTGTTTGTTTGTTTGCAATTTACTCAGAGGCTCCAAGACCTTTCTAACAGTCTCAGTTAACTATCTGTTTGTGAAAACATGTGATGGTCCTTTTTCTCTATAGCTAATTCAAGTAGTTCACCTGTATTTTTGTCTCACTCTACAAAGTCACTTTTTAACCCAGGCAGTTGGTTAACTTCAGGCTTGAGAGCAGTTCCGCTGCAGTCAATGGAATTATTCAAATTCATGAAGCTATCATAGCACAATCATAGCTTGTGAAAGGTCTGAGGGCCTCCCCAGCTCTGCTGGACACTGCAATAAAACTATATAATAAATCTGATTTCTAGGTCAGAACTCCCACAAGACATTGTCTGATTTACCATTTGAGGTTTGGCATCTGGCACCCTTTTGTCTTTTCCTTCAAGTTTATTAAATTCAGTAAACAGTGAGAGAAAAACTAAGTTTTCTGTTTTTAAAAATTTTTAAATGTTGAATTTGCCTGCCTTGGATAAAGGCAGCTTGTTAACCTAGTTAGGAAAACAGAAAAAAGAAAAAAAAAAAGAATACTGAAACAGAGACTGTAATGAGAATAATTCTTCTAGGCCAGCTTCCCAAATGACTATTTAATCAATGGCTGAATCACATTAATACAGTCATCATTAGAAAATGAACCTCCTTTCACTGATACTCCGTGATGAGAAACAGCAGTGAAAAAGGAGGAGACAAACCCTTCTGTCCCACAGGGAATCTAAAGAGTAAGAAAGAAAACAGAAATGTTAAATCTTTGCCTGCTCCCTTGTAAACAGAAAAAGCCTGGCAGTAAGCCCAGGAAACGCCTAATACAGTATGACAATGCAGAAAGACTGCATAAACAGACTGGTCAGGTCATCACAACTCATACAGCCATACAACTATTGGGAATAGATGACAGAATAGAGCACATATCACATTTTAGTTTTATTTCAATTTTAAACAGATTTTTGCACATATTTTTTAACATCTCGAAGTTTAATTCAGAAAATGAACACATGTGGAAATGGAAGATTGCATTTGAGTGTGATTCAAATAGATCATCCTCCCTGCAATGGAAATGACAGTAAGAAAAATAAGCTGTAGATGTATGCACAAGTTAAAGTGAGTTCCTACACGTATCTACTTCTTAAAGCCTTCCAGTACTGTAGGACTTTCTGGCAAGGTCCATTCGCCAGTTTTTCCAGAGGGCAAAACTGATCTCTTTCTGCAAAATCATATTTCAAGTATTGCACTGATTATGTGCAGCTATTTAGATATCGGATAATTACAGTTGAAAAGGACTAAAATGCTGGAAATTTTGAATCATTTTTAATCACACTGTACAACTCATCTATCCCTGTAACACAAAACACCCCAGAACAACCCTTCCCGCAGCATTATCCACTACTTCAACAAGAGTGAATCATTTCAGTATATTAAACAGTGAAATTTAACGTCATGCTTCTCAATTTCAAGAGTTACACAAAGAAACAACAGCCTTACTAAACAAGGAATAAGTGGAAACTGGAAACAGACAATTAACCAATGTAGCTCATGATATGACCATAATCCAGTTTGTCTGAAGAGAAAAAAAAACAACAGTATTTTCAGTTACAAGACAAGGATTATATCTTTGCCCATAGATGCATTAATCACAGCAGAGTCTTTCCTTAAGTGGCATAACTGGGAAGCCTAATACAGAACCAAAAATAGCACCTGACTTCACACAGCTAACCTTCCATCTTACCACTGAGTAGCTAGTCTAAAAATAAAAGCTACTTGTATTATGAAAGAACATTAAAAGAAAAAGTGTACATATAAGGACAGATAGCTGGCTTGTCCAATTCAGTAAAATCTTATGGATTTAATGACACCCTGTTCCACAACACAAATGCAGTTAAAATATAAGTTATACCTTTTTTTTTCCATAAAATTACCCCTTTTGCACTATTATAGAAATCAGCGCCCTTAGGTAATCACCCTAACTTGAAAAACATGGCATTCACATACTATGGAGAACTTAAAAGAATGAAATCATATGGCCAAATATTCAATGTACTTTCATTTCTCTGATTCTTTAGATCAGAAGAGTTGCTGTGGCATGCAACGATAATCTACTGCAATCCAAGGTTTCCACTGTTCATGGGCAGACACTATTTCCTGGAGAGGTTACAGAAGCAGCAGTTCTTTAAATGAGAACTATTTTTCCATAGACAAATAAGAAATTCAAACTCAGTGTTTGTGGCCAGTGCAGAAAGAACAGAAGAAAAGGTAGAAATCTGGCAAGGTCCTTTGATGAAGGGTACAAATAATTTTTCATGAATCTTTAAGCTTTAAATGGAAGTTTTACAGTTTTACACTGGCACAGGTTGCCCAGAGAGGTTGTAGATGCCCTACCCCTGGAAACAATTCAAGGTCAGGTTGGACGGGGCTCTGAGCAACCTGATCTAGTTGAAGATGTCCCTGCTTATTGCAGGAGGGTTGGAGTAGATGACCTTTAAAGGTCCCTTCCAACCCAAAACATTCTATGATTCTGTGGTTTTCCTATGGCTTGAATTCTTCATGTAGTAGCTGCTGAAGTCAGGTTTCTGTTCGAATCCTATTAAAAAAATCAAAGTAACTCTAAGATTCAAAGTATTAGTCAAAATGCACGACTCACTGCAATTTAATGTTGTTATGTAGAGATATAAAAATCTATTGTTTTCTGAGTTCCTGTGTCAGGGTTTCAATCTTGTATTTATTCAAAGCTGTTTCTCACAGCACTGCAATAGGAGGGGAAAAAGTTTAGGTACCCTATAAATTCAGGTCTTTCAGTTCTGTCCCCTTCATATATACCACTGCACATAACAAGATGGCTTACTAAAACGCATTGAGCTCCTTACAGACTAGAAGGATGCTTTTCACACATATTTTAAGTTTTGGTCATTTAACACTTTTAACCATTAAGTTGCTTCATTTAATCAGCATTCTGTTTCAGTACAACAACAACTGCACTTCCAACTAACCTTGCAGTTCTATTTTTATCATATTAGCTTATAGGTTTTGCAATGTTAATTGCTTGCCATACATTCAAACAGCATGCACAAGTTTCAAAGGCATTTGATTCTTGAAGTATCCTCCTCACTTAATTGCAAACTGGAAATACAGAAACAAAATTGAGCTTCTGGATGCTCTCTATTCACCATTTCAAACAATGACATTTCACAGATGAAATAACAGAAATTCAGTGTAAAAATACTACCACATATACTGTGAAGGTATTTGCTGCTCAGCAAATTAGCTTCCATGCTTACTCTGCTTTGCCTGTCATGAGCTATTGAGGTCTGTTGAACTTGTATGCAATGTCTGGAACAGTTATGCTGGGCTAGGGGCATCAAGTAAAAACAATGAGGATATAACTGATTAATCGAAAGATGAGATGCTCAGAAATGTGAGAAAAATTCCAGTAATACAGGAAATAGAAACTGTACTTTGCAACTGGCTTTCAGAGATCCAATTCAATTCCATTAGCTCCCAACTTTGACCAATATTATTTCTAAGTCTGTTGCTGCTGCTTCTGAATTGCTTTACTAGGCAGATAAACAGATGTAAAACACATTTGAAGATGTAGAAACATCTTTGATTTCATGTTCAGACAACAAATGGATTACGAAGACAGCGGAAAAGTAACATTTTTAGCCACTGACAAAAGAACAGATGTATGAATACTGCTATACCAAAAATCCTGCCAGGAAAAAAGGTGTCTCCATCAGTTTCTCCTTAAAAACAAAAACCAACAAAATCTCACACACGTTTCTTTCTTCTTATCTGAAAATGTCAGTTCTTCCTTCGAACAAACGTCCACAAGTTTCAGAAAAAAAGCAAAATGGACCCCCCTCCCGAAGCACAGAACAAAACCAACTCCACCCCCCCAAAAACTCTCCAGACCACATAACAGTACAGAAAAGAAGTGCTAAGCCCCCTTTTTCAGTCAGTTGACCTTTGTGGCATCTGCTATAATGCTTGGGTGAAGTGTTTTAGATATCCTATTTTAAAATCACACTGTATTACACTTCTATTGCTATACTGCTATTAGCAGCTTGGAACTCGACTTTGGTGAGTTAGGCAGAGGATTTAGGTGACTCTACTTTTTTTGTATTAAAAGTTGACTCAGTCTATTGGGTTTTTTGTTTGGTTTTTTTTTTTAGGTAAAGTGTGAGTAAATTGGAAGGTGAAAAAGATGCATATAAGGTCATAATGCAGCAATAAACTACTAAATATTAAAAAACCCTAAAGAGGCCTGGATGACTGTTTCTGCTGACCCAAAACATCAGAGACACTGCTGAACATTGGAAGTATCTGGTAACATTATCTTGGTTTGTGGACCTTTGTATCAGTTATATGATAGGTGCTTTTGAAATGCATGAGAAAGATCATCTTGTTTTGAATTAATTAGTTCAGAATCCATTACTGGTATCTGGAAATAAATTTTCAGAGAGCAGGAACAATACATCATAGATTGTTACTGAAGATCCATTTCCAAACCACTGAATTTTTTTTTTTTTTTTTGAAGAAACTTTAAAAATACATTCCAGGCCTCCTCCTGTTAAGATACTGAACTATGAAGTGTAAAATGGAGCAAGCACAATCTTCAAATCGTAACATCAACCACAGTGAAACTCAACACTGAAGGCCAGTCACTGAAGGCTCTGCTATCCTCAGAAAACAATGCTGGCACTTTAAAAGAATTTTTCACTTTCTTCCACTTATATTTGGCAATACTTGAATCAGTACTTTCTTCCAAACTCCTACCACTCACTGAAGAGCAAATAAAAACCATATTTATTCCTGTAATACAAACCTCTTCTAACTTTAGAATTACATAAATGTGACCTTAGAATTACACAGAGCTAATTTACATAAAGGCCCAATGCAAAATTTAGATTTGTATAATCTTGAGATTTTGGCTGACCAAATCTTTTCAGTGGTTTGGCTTAATCTGTTTTTCCTAAATTTTACTTGAGATAACTGCTGCTAAACTGACAGTGTCCCAAGTCTGTGTTTTTCCCATAATAAAGTCAGAGCTCATTAAATACATTATTTTATCCAAGGGCTGTTTTTTTCAAATAACCCTTTTTCCTCTATATAAAAACTACTTAGAAGCATTAATACATTACTGAAAGCCATTTAAGTACAATGAGAAATGTGAATTGGGATACATCTGTTAATTTCAAGTTGTTGGTGTTTCATGTTTTTTTTAAATCACCAGTTCATCAAGCATTTCATCACACTTTGTCTTCACGACGCTTAAGACCTCATGTATCAGACCTCATTATTTTCACTGCATTAATCACATTTTTTCCCACATACAGAAAACCAGTAAACGCAGCAGTAGAACCCTTACACATTCCTATTCATATTGTGTGCAAAGCTAGCCAGTCTGGAAATCACTAATCACCTATCTCTGGTTAAATAAGCAAACACACAAACAACAAGCAAAACCCAGTCTGCTTCAAGCTAAAACTAAGACCAGGCTACGGAACCAGAAGCAAAAGTTACATATGGAGATGATGTAATTTTTTTCTTATTAATCACGTATCAGCAAGAGCCATTATGAGACAGTTTTGTGCCTGCTAGTGCCACTGTGTAATATAAATAATACTGCTTCACCATTCTGGGGGGGTGGTTCCATTTAATTAGTTTTCTTTAGCATTTGTATATATCTATCATACCTGTTTTCAACTTTGATGAAAGAAGATTTTTTAAAAACATTACTTAAACTGCAAGATATAGATAAAAATGTAAACTATGTTAGTTTACAACAAAACTGGGAACAGATGAGAGTTCCCAGCTGTAATACACAGCTAGTGACATGGAGATCACCTCCAACAATACAGAGGATGCTCCCTGCGTTCCTGATTCTAAGCTAGTCTGGGGCAGCTGAGAATAGCAAATGCAGCCCCAACAGGTGAATCGCCACATTATTCTGCACAGAACTGGAAGCTACTGTAGCTGCTACACCTCTCTAGCATCTCTCATGATGTTCCCATCACAGCTCCCAACAAGTGGAATTAATCAAGGTCCAGCTCAGTCTGGCTGAATCTAAGCTGCAGCGCTGATGCCTTTGCTCTATGCTCCATACTCCAGTTTAAAGAGAATGGTATCAAGATGTTCAATCTGGCTCAAAATGTACCTATAGTTGCAGCTGATGGAAATACCTATGCAAATAATTCGAGAATCCTTGGATTACAGGTTTTTTTTCATTACCATTATCAGGATTAATTTGCAAAACAGAAAAAACTTCCAAATTCCCTCCTCCTCCTTTTCCTAAAAAACAAAGCAATGTCCTCACCGAGACTAAGCAGACATAAGATCATGGCATAAAGAGCTGAAAAGTGTATTTACAATAGGTTTTTAATTTATTCTGTAATAAGATAAAAATAACGTTGAGGTTGGAGATGATAGTACCTGCATCTGCCTACAAGTTCCAAGCTTGACTCTGCTAATATGGACTCCATCTCATGCACACAAATCCAGGGTAGCTTTAATCCAGCCATATTCAATACTAACAGTAGCAATGCTCCAGCATAAAACTTTGAAAAAGGCAGTCTGGCATCCTGGGTACCAATACCAGCAGCTGAGGCCTGGGATGCTGCCAGTGCACTGCTGTTTGTATCAGATCCAACTTAAAGCCATGCTGCAATTGCACCTATTCACCGTCAAGTGATCCTTCTGGAACTGAAATGTATTATAAACTCACCCCTGCCCCATGCAGAAGGGAGGTTTGTAGTACAGACAGCTCCACAGCCTGCACCTGGGTACGCAACTGCACAGAAATGCACATTGTACGCTACAGGCTGCTTGCAATACAATAGAATAAAAGGGGTATGGACAATCTCTTCATATCACAAACATACCTTGCAACTAGCAGCAGCACCAGGGAGTGCTATTTAGCAGCACATCAGGAGCAGATACGGGATCTGCTCAGAATTACATAGGCTTTGAAGCAAACACTGCAGCAGGTTGTCATTGTCACATACTTCTGATTACACATACAACAACATGGCACCAACCCCATTCCTCCAGTTTTCTGCAGTCAGGTCAAGGTTTTATTTGTTCCATCTCCAAAAACTATACAATGTCTGGGGAAGCATCCTAATTTAAGAAGCACGTAGTGCGATTTGTCTTTTTCCTTCCTGCTAACTTTCATTACATGTACAGCTTAATATACAGTTAGTTGTCTGATCCTGAACAAGCAGATTTATAAAAAATATATGTATTTCTCATTTGACTAATATTTTGTAGGTACCTTGTGTCAGAAACACCTGAATTTTTGTCATTCTCCCCCTCCTTAGACCACAAGAATCTTATATTCTCCAAGAGCAGAAAATGCTTTCTGAGGCATGATTTCTGATATTCTCTTCAAATGCTGACATATCACCACAGTCTTGAGATAATATAGACCATAAAAGGGTAAAGCAGGCACTTAAACAAAAATATGTCAGGATATCATCATTGAATCTCACATATCAGTTATACTAACAGATTCACTTTACACCTCCCGCTCTTGCAGTTCCTCCCATTGAGAGAATTTCTGTCCATACTGGAGTCCTGGTTAGAAATTCAACCACTCCTACACTTGTTTACAGCAGTATTAGCCTTAATCCATTTAGTTACTATTGATAAAGCAGGAATATAGTTCTGGCGACTACTTCTTCATTATGAGGTTATTGGTGTCCTTATTTCTACTCTCAAGGTCTAAGGCTTTTGCAGATATTCCCCAGTGCTTACAGAGCTTCCTAAGCAGCTTCTGGGAACATATGTTGTTTTTACTAGCTCTGGGTAGAGTTTCACTATGTGTGCCAAGCAGACCTCCGTGTGGCCCTGTCAGTGATCAACTGATTTAGTGTTCAAAATTAGAACACAAGCCCAGCTACTTTTGGCAGATTCACTGCAAGAATCTTAATTCTTATCTGCATTCAGCGTATCCAATCATAGTTCCTTGATTTTACTTACCCTGACATTTTCTCTACTGGTACATTAAAACGGACTGGCAGTACAGTGCACTCTGTACAGTGCATTAAAATGGGCTGGCAGATACCTGTCTGACTTGCAAAGCCTTCCCCAAACAAGAAGCTCTCTTAGAAGCTGCCTTAAAGAAAATGCCTAGAGATATGATTTGTATTGATACAAACTATCTACTCGACATTAACAATAGTCTTTTTTAATTCAGTTGCAAGTGCGAAGTCTAAGGGATAATAGGCAACACGGCTCATTTATTCCCAAAATAAGGGCATAATGCTAAAAGGTCTTCTAGAAAGCATATACTGGATCAGTGGAATATTTTTTTTGCCTTTTTCTGAGCCTCCCCAGAAATATTTCTAGTAGAGATGCAGATCCCCGAGAAGGGAATTTAAAATTATCAGCTATTACTTTACCATTCCTAATTAGCTGTTAGGAACCATCTGTTTTCTATGAACACCATGTTGAAACTGCTGCTTAGAATATCATATGGAAAAGTTAACTGCAACTCCAGGAATCCATGGTTTACACTGTGTCTGCTAAGTATTCCATAGATGTTTCCCCGACAGGCTTTTCTTTTGTGAAAAGGGGACTGTAGCAACATTTTTTGTTATAAAACTCTTGGCTTACTAGTCTAAAAAAAATCCTTTGAAATCGTTATACAAATATTTACTTTCAATACATGGCAGTTACATAATGGTGCCTTTAAAGGAGTGAAAACTATTAATAAATGTGGAGGAACTCAGTCATCCTGAAATCCGTTTACATGCAGGGATTGAACGCAGCTTTCTGCAGAGCTGTATTAAAGTCTAAAACTGATTTTTACGATTCCTTTATTGCATTTAAGACCCAGATCAAACAAAACACGACAGCTCAGAGCCTGCCAGCGAGCAACGGTCAAGCTCTCTGGACTTCTGATTTTTCTCAACTCAGTATCTATCAGTACGGAAATTCCTGAAAGTCCATCTGGAGAATGCTCTGAAAGATACAGTATGAAGCGCCTGCAATACAATAACCAAGTTCAGTGAAAGTTCTTATTCCTCCTGGGAAGACTTTTTTCTCTGATTTGGTTGACATATTTGTAATACTTAGGATAACTCTAAAAACAGTAGGCTTAAGAAAAAAAACTTAAAAAAATCACAGCAGAAGTGCAATCTCCCCCTACACACAGTTTCTCTTACTATGCTTCATGTTTAATTAAGTACTGTCAACCCAAATTTAAGTTTACACACAGACCCCAGAAATGTTCAAGTATTGCCCTGTGCATCAGCAAATTACTACTGTGAGAAGTATATGCAGGGAAGTAAAAAGCAGTGAGACTCAGCAAGAATAGAAAAGCAGCAAAATTTAAGAATATAACAGTTATGAAAATAACACTATTTAAAACACGTACATGTTTCATCTCCCTGCAAGCTTACACTAGACATGGGAAGAGCAAAAGTTTAAAACATTTTTATAAAGAGATGAGGTATTTTATGGCTTTTTAGCAAGTATAGAAGTTAGAAAAGTAAATCATATTAATTTTAATGCCTCATAGGCTATATGCAAATGTATCTACCCTCAGTCTCTAACTGTGCCACCCTCTTGGCCATGCACTTTAGAAGTTATTCCAGTCATTTGTCAACTCAGAGAATTCACAGTAAATATTCACTTCTGTCAAAATCTGCAAATTTCACAAACATTTTTGCTTTTAAAATACTTTATTTTATATTTAAAATAAATAATAAAACTGAAGTAGACTGAAGTAAAAGCCACGCTTATTGTGCAGTGTTGTAAACTCCTTATATCCAAGGCAAATGAATGCAGGAATCCTCTACGTGGATTTATTGTCTGCCAGTATGAAGTAGCAGATGCTGCATCAGCTTTTTCTAAAACTGTCAGGTGACATTCTTTTAAAGAAACTCCACAAAAGTGCATATCATTTACTTCAAGATGGCCCCTACAATCTCTACTTCACAATTCCTGAGAAACACAATTACTCATTCTTTACTAACATTAAGCTTGTGACAAATTCAGCCAAAGGAAAGTAAAACTTTACCCACTGAATTGAGTTCAATTAAAAAAATAGTCTTCATTTGACAGAATTTTCCTCCTGCATAGTGAGATTATATTTACCTAATTTGAGTGTTTTGAAGCTTCAGTATTTCATCAATTAAAAACTAAGAAATATTTTTCATCAAGTTGTAAGATTACTTATTCTTTCAATACAATATTTTAAATAAATTTTATTATATCCACAGCCAAAAATTCATAGTGGTTTTCTCACAGATTTGCCATTAAAAGATTTTATAATTACACAATACTTTGTTACAACAACAACAAAAAAACCAAACCCAAAACAAAAAAAACCCACCCAAACCCTATTGATATCACTAGGTTATAATGTCCACTTTTCACTGAAATCCATTCCAGACAGAGGAAAGATTGCAAGAGAGGGAGGAGGAAAAGCAAGTGAAAATTCACAGTCCAGTCATTTTGCTATTATTTATAAAAAGCCCATACTATCACTCTGAATAAGGTCATGACACTCTCTAATGGAGAGTCAGCATTTATGGTTACATTGATGCCATTTTAGACTTACTGAAACTTTACACCTGTGTTTCAGTAGAAACTGTGTATTATCACCAGGAACCAAACAAAGAACGTTCCTTAAGTGAAGCATTTACACCAAATATACAAAAAAATATTAAAAGCTGTGGACACTCTAAATCCTTTTAAGTTAGAAAGATGGCAAAGAGAGTGAGCATGTAAACAGGTAAGTTTATCCCTCAACTTGTATGTACAACTTTGTACAACTAACACCTTGCCCAAAGATGCATTCATTTACATACCTTACCTAGCACATGCTAACATTACTGATGGTAGGAAAAAAAAAAGGCAAAAAAAAGTGTGCCATATTTAGACTGAAATCACCTGAGGGATTTCCAAGGCTATCTTAATACAACACAATAGTAGAAGCAAAACAAGCAAAACAAACGTAAATCAAATCCCATCAGAGAGGTGATGGAGAAGGGTCACAGTGACTTAGAGGAAGGCAGACATCAAGTTTCTGCTAAAGAAGTGATGCAGAATAAGTAATTTGCAACCAGCAATTTTATAATCAGAGTTTTACAAATGAATAGATTGTCAAGCGCTACTTACTTCAAGCATATCTATGCACTAGTGAAAACACGCAGGTATTTTGGAAAATTAATTTCTCAGAATTCAGATTTTGACCTGAGAATTTAGTTTTTAAAATAGTTGGAAATGTGTTCATGAGTTTTGAGATCTGAAGTATAACCTAATATATCAAATTCTAAGAACTGTCAGCCAGATTTAACCATCGAAGAATCTAGTCTAGCAGAATATTAAAAGTGAACAACCTAGTTAAACTATACTTTCTATTAAAAAAGTTATTAGATTTGCTGTTGTTTTGAGGATACAAATTCTGAAAACAATTTTATTTATGCGTTTTACAAAATACACAAACACAAGCATATATATGGTAAAGAATGCTACTGATAAAAGTCACTTTTCTCACTGAAACCTGGTAATACACTATTAGAATAAGAGTTTCCATGTTAATATTTCATTTCACAGACAGCCTGCACTTTCTATTACAGCAAATGACAATTAAAAGAGAACTTTTATAGAATAAAACAAAGTTATAACTTGTTCCCTGCCAACTGAGGACAGTTTACAGATAAGGTCCTCTCACAAACATTCAGGTATCATACACAAAATATCTAGCCCTTAGTTAAAAATAAAATTTTTCAAGTATGCTAGTCAGACTAAAAATGACTCACAGTATGAAGTAAGATGAATCATCTAAAACACTTTGAGATTAATTATATATGGATATATAAAACACTGAGAAAAAACTAAGGTCACAAAGAGCCTCTAACTTCAGACTCATCCCGAACAAAATGAATTTACACAAGAGGTATTAATATTTATTTCTCATGTCACACCTGACAAGGCTTTTTTAGTTCAGTCCCAAGTCAATTTTGAACTTCACATAACCCTTTTTTTCCATCATACAAAAGAGGAAGTGTTGTAATTCTTATCAGTGTACTAACAAGGATTCATAGTTGGGTCTGCATGTGAAAACACTGGACGCTAGCTTTCCCCTCCATCCTTCCCCAATACTTACAGCAATAAAGAATTTTTGTTCAGAGCAATGAGAATTTCAGCAACACGTCCTGTTGCCAGGATCTGTATCAATTCCCACTGGCTTTGAAGAGAAGGAGGAAACACAGAGATTACAATTTTGGAAAAATTTTGAGAAAAGGAAAAGATTCCATTTAAAAGATAGATCCGCTTCTAACTATCAGGCAAACAAGCCAGAAGAGAGGCATATTTTGCCTCTAATGCACATGTGATTTCAAGAGAATTTCTCCAATAAACTCGGCTACGGATGAAGGGAAAAAAACGAAACACAAACCACATGAAAAGATTTCGAAGTCATTTCAGATATATGCTGCAAACTTGAGAGCAGTGAAACGCTGGGGAGTCATATTTAGCAGAAATATCGAAAGCCCTATTCTCACAGTTTTTCCATTGTCCAGAAAATATACCTCAATATGTATTGAGCATCTGTGTCCAAACATTTGAGAACAGTCAGAGCAGGTATGCATCTCATTTTCCTTAGCTTACCAGCTGACATTTTTTTATTATAATTTATCTTTTTTAACTAGAAGAGTAAGTAGAAAATGGTTTGTAGATGACAGCAACATTCTCCATAGGATAGTACCACGGACTATCCTGTTTCCTCTCTTCAGGGAGGCTTTTGATAAACAAACGATGCCCTGCACTCCCAACCATCAAGTGAAGACCCTGGTGACAGGGCTAATGCAATGATGAAAACTGCTTTTATTAGTGAAGAATCCTTATTTAACCAAGATGGATAACCTGAAGTTTTCAATTTCAGATAAGCATTTAGGCACTACCAGGCTTTCATCTACCTCCCAACAGATGAAGAAAGGTCTAGGATGTGACACAAGGATCTTCCCCACAGTGTGAGCATGAAGCAGAAATCTTGGAGGCCTAGCTATTGATAGGTTTGGAGTCCCTCTTCATTCTGGAAGCCTGCTGGGTTCAGAGTTAATCAAAATCCCTGCAGAGTTTTTTGCCACTAATATGCAAGCATTGGAGTAGTTTTGCATACCTTGACTTAGCAATACTTATAGAAGGAATGCATTAGACTAAGGAGGATTAAGGAGAACTAGAGCAAACAAAGAAATGTAGCTGGATGGCACTGTGTTCCGGCTGTTCTCTTTCCAATCAGAGGTAGCTCAGTAAAAGTCCACATAGCTGTGAGTCCATCCTTTATTTCTGTAATGAGTATGGGAGTAAAGAATGAAAAAACCCTCACACTGACAGTTCAGATTTCCAACACAATTTCAAAACGTTTCACCCCCTCCTCACACAGAGATACAACTGAACACTGAGTTTATAAAGTACTTTGCTGTTCTTCTTGTTCTCACTACCAAACTACATTCATTAAATTAGGTCATCAGAGACTGAAGGGTTTAAGTGTTGTGATCTGGCCTTATAGACTCTATTTGGCTAATCATATTTTAATAGCTTTAAAACTAGAGGTGCTTTTTTCTTAAACAGCAATCAGGCTGAATTTTCAGACAGACCCTCCCCCCATACTTGATAACTTATATATGAGTGTTTACCTCCAAAAACTCCATATAAATCTTATTTCTTACTAAGGACTGGAACAGAGACTTCTTGAAAGCCTCAGATAAGAGTGAGAGAGGTGCTAAACTCCTAATCATTTTTAGAGGTACATAATGTCTCAGTGCTTCTGATAATTTTCTATTCACGTCTTTTGATTTGTATTGGAACAAACAAAACATGTGGTAAGTCTTTTTTATTTCCACTAATATATGTGTAATGTCAATCATATTTCGTTACATAGGTATTAAATGAAGATGAAAAACTTCCTAAAAAAAAAAAAGATAAAAATGTTCATCCATCTAATCTGCACTTCCCTCCATGCAGATTTTGGCAAAAAAAATTGTTACACAATATTGTGACCAGTGAACACTCCTAATATTAGTATTTATTTTATATCTTCCATATATTAAGATATACGGAAGATGGAGTTACTGTGATGGTAAATAAAGTTCCAAAATAGAAGTCCAAAGAATAGAAACTTTCACCTCACACTGATTATTGCCAAAATACATGAGCAAGCCATGATAGTTGCTTTGGTGTCTGCAGCCAAGTGTCTGCAATTCATAAGAAGTAGAATCAAACACCTTCATTCCCCCACTTACTATAATACTGTTCTAAATTGTGTACATTTAGTGACATATATATGGGAGAAAAAAGAAGTTGTTTAGATGTAAGTATCATAAATACATTTTTAAAAGTCAAATATTTGAGAAGTAGAAGATAGGAAAAAAAATAACGTGCAAAAGATGAACTACGCTGAAAGAAATCAAGATGTAGTCATTTGTCAAAACCAAGCAAATATGTATAATAATTACTAGTTCAAAGAGTATCTGAAGCCCTCTCAGATCCCAAAAACTTCTCAAAAAACACCTTTACATCTCAGACTGCACCTTCTCTCATGGGCTTCTTGATAATGTGTGACAGAAGACAATGATGAGGTTCTCACACATCCAATTACGTACGTCAGTCCAAAAGCAAGAGCAAATCCCTTTCAGTAAAGGAATATTAGTGTTTGAACTAGAAGTGTGTTCTTAAGCAGGCATCAGACTTCAAGGACTGCAGGTAATAACAAATCCATTGTCTACCAACAGCCACTCTGATACTAAAACTGCAGGAAATGTTATTGTTTGTGTATGAAAACAAAGGAGGACAAAATACAGAGCTTCATGAATCAGATTTCATCATTTGTTCATCATCTTCCTCTTAGACTTTACAAGCTTACAATATTCATTTTACTGTATTTATGCTTTAAGTAAAAACATAAGAAGTATTATATATTACAAAATTTATAAGTATATATTAACATAAATATTACAAATATGCTTTAATACATAATTTTTTACACACTAATCTGCTCTATCAGAGCTTGCATGGGTACCTGCAGAAGACAGATTTCCCTGCTTAACCCCTCAGCTCCAGGGAAGTGGAGAGAATACTTTTCCCTTTGAGGCAAAATCAGCCACAAGGAGAACTGGCCAGAATACTTAAGTCTACCAGGAACCTTCACTGTGCCATGTTTCCTCTTATGCTCACATAAAGCCAGTTGTGGCATACGGATTTTGTTTGCAGAGGTGTTTTTTTGAGTCAGATGTCAAGTACACCAGTGTGTTCTCTTTGCTAAGAAAGCCAGAACACTGTCCAATTTCTAGAATTATTTTCAAACAGTCCATCTAAAATTTCTTGGCAGTGTAGAGGCTGAGGTTATAAAGAACATTTTTCATCTCTCCCATTCTTTCTCTGTAACACACAAACATCAAAGTCCCGAAGTTTCATGGATTAGCAATCTTCAGTTTGATACAGGTCCTGGGGATGGATTTGTGACAAGCGGTGTATAGGAGAAGGACACAGTGGACATTCTTGTGAACTATTGTGGACATAAAGCATATGAGATTGCCAATGCCAGCCAGCGATTGGATATTCTCACCCATGCTGTCCCTTCCAGTCCTGTATCTCAACAGCCTGTTTACTTCTGCTATTCCTGAAGTGATTATATGAAGGATTCTAGCTAATAGTTACTTTTAAATGTACCTTGGCTGGATTACTATTCCTAGTTGTAACATGACTGCAGGAAAGAAGAACTTGTATCTAAATGCATCTGAAAACTGTCCCAGATTCTAGGAAAACCTAGTAACCAAATATTCAGAATACTTTTGTTTATAGCACAGTATATGCTAGAAACATAAGATATAGATTAGAAATAGACAGAAACAGAATATCAGAAACAATTAGTACAGCTAATCCAGAAAAGTTAGTCATACAGCCATGATGTCTCAGTTTCAATATGAGTAGAACCCGAACTGCTCAATCAAAAGCCCTTCATCAAAGTCACTCTTCATTTCTGCAGGAAAAGGAGAAACAAAACTCTGAAACTCGGTAATAAAGCAACTATGTCAGAGGGAAAAAATACTAATTTTATAAGCTTTTTCTTAATGTCTGACACATGGGCCTATAAGAAAAGAAAGAATGGGAAAATCAGTTGCTTCTCTACTACTCCCATAGAAGCCTGGTAAAAAAACCTATTACCAAGCGCACACATTATATTCCGATTCTCTTTGCAATAGAAACAATACTTCCTACCTCAAAAAGCATTATATACTTGACTGGGTGAGAACACGTCCACCCACCTGATAGCAACTAGATATGATGTCAATCAGTCTGCAGTCTGATCAGACATAGACCACCTCCAGGTCCGTAAGTTATACAAATCAAAGCTAGCTGGTGTCAGATGTCTGCCTGTACAACCACGTAGGCATATTCTAAATGTCTGTATTATTGGGTCCCTTGCAAAATATAGGGAGAATAAGGCAAATACTCTTGAACTAGGATCCAACTCCACATTTATCTATGCTTGAATCTCTCTTGTTCAATTTTATTCAGATTTAAAT
Source organism: Gymnogyps californianus (assembly GCF_018139145.2). NCBI lineage: Eukaryota > Metazoa > Chordata > Aves > Accipitriformes > Cathartidae > Gymnogyps > Gymnogyps californianus. The sequence continues at coordinate 67,351,066 of NC_059474.1, forward strand.
CAACCAGACCCTTGATTTCTTTAGAAGAGAAACTGCAAGTTTTCCACATGCAAGAAAATGGCACCTTCAGAAAGCACTTACAAAGAGGATTCTGGCTGTCTGGTACTCAACCATCTTTATTTTTCTTAACTAACTGGCCTATTTTCCAATAATTTTATCCAGACTAGAATTCCCTAACTAAATACTAGTTGAGTTGGAGGTTAGAAACGAGAAGGGCAAAGCCAAGAAATGCTGAACCTACTAGCCCAAAAATCTAACTTGCCATTTAGTTTACAAGTTATGTTCTATTCTTTTTGCTTTCTTCTGAAATATTTCAGTTTCTTCAAAAAGCCTTCCATGGTTGCAGAGACACCCTGTGCCATGTATCAATAAATAAACCACCAAATAAATATGAACAAAATAAATATTTGAGAACATGGCATAGATTGCATATTTGCACAACAGAAGAAAATGATTGTTGACTTTGTAAACAAGAGAAGTGCTACAAGAACACTGATGTTCACTGTCTACAGTGAAAACACTATCACTCCTTCCTATGCAAAGCTTACAAACTTCAAGCCACAAACAGGGTCATTGCTCCATTTAAGCGCTGGGAAGCTCTTTGCTTTTAAAAGTTGGCTTGTGTTGCTATTACTTCAACATTACTTTCCTTTCAGAGTCTTCAGACTACTGTGTTTAAAGGTTCATTGCAAATTAATCAGCTAGCAATATTTTAAACATTAAAGATGAATATTCCCTTTCCTGTCTCTGACATACTGTTTCATGTTTCCTGCCATTAATTTATTATGGAAGAGAATGCCATTTTTCTTAATAACTGGTGCAAATCTAGAAGAAAAGTTCATATTTTAAGATTTCAGTATTTTTGCTTCAGTAGACTTAAGAGACACTGACAATCTGATTGCAGCCAACCAAGCAGCAGCTACTATAACAGATCCATCAACCTGACAATCTGAAAGACAAAACCTAAAACTAGAAAGCCTGCTTATAGACTGTGTTATGAACAGGAATGGAGAAAATTCAACCTTGAAACCCTTTCATATGTGGTTGGTAAATAGCTTTACACTGTAAGATGTAAAAGGGTTCTTAAAGAAAACTTTGCATGTTTAAATGTGATAATGCAAGAACTGTTTACTGAAGTAACATAGGGTAACTTAATTACAGGAAAAAAAATTCCAAGATCTCAAAGTAATGAGGAACCTGTGACACAAATCCTAATCTGGCATATGACAGCTGCAGAATGAATTCAAAAGATTTTTACCAGACTAATTATCTGTTAATGGCCAGGCTCAGCGGGACACAACAAATTCCCAAGGTTTAGTTTCCAAGTCATGTGATTCAATCTTTAGCATGGCAGATGGCAGACAATGACTGCATACCGCTCTTTTATTCCAAGAGCTACACACGCCATTTCTGTAACCCAGCACTAAAATTATTGTAATCATACATCAACAAAGATACAACGTTACCATTGGTGACACCACTATTTTTGCAGTGATTGTTTCCCACACTGTGCAGCATGTCATTTTTATTAAGTGCTGTCAGCTCATGGTGTGCACAGACAAAAATTGAAAACCCAGTAGGATTTATCCTCTCTATAGATCCACAAAGACTCCAGCAAGTTGGATGTCACTTTTTAACAGGACACACATGCTTGCTTTTAGCTAAAGTATCAGCAATTTTTTTCAGTTGCCACACTCTAATTTGAAAGTGTTGACTTCGCATCGGGGTCTGATTTTGTGCTCATTTTTAGAAATACTCTATTATTTTAACACCCCTCTTCACCAACCTGTTAGTTCGATGGCAGTGGGTATTACTAATTACATATCTAAACCTTACCTCACTGAAAAAGATTAAATTCCTATCCAGTGGACCCCAGCCATTACATTCTCAGTAACATTACACCACATCACCAAAGCTAGAATTATGTAATCGTGTGGGGAGGAAAGAGATATATGTTCTCTATTTTGTCTGTACTGTATTTTGGGTTATTGATCTCCAGAAAGTAACAATAATACACAATAAAGACCTTTGTTCCAGAGAGCCAAGTTTTCCAGTGCTAGACTGTGGCTATTTCACATGGCATGACCTTTATTTTTTGCATATGCAACGAAGCTGAAGAGCTTCCTCAGCATTATTGTTCACTTCCAGCTTAAGACACTCTTCTGAGATGACTCACTAGATGCTCAAGGTTCTGTTTCTTTTTTAACACTTTTTCTGTAGCACCTTAAGCATCATAATTTTGTTACTTTTAAACAAAATCCTTATCATTTTGCATTTTCTTTTTTCCTCAAAATGGCAATTGGACTGGTAATATGATCCACTGACAACTGTGATAAAAATTGTAAATACTTTCTAGCATAAATCCTAAACCATACATTATCTGCCTGTGGCATTTGCACCACTGCGTGTAATGAAAATGCTTTAGAAAGTGTTCCATGACAAGATTTGTAGCTGGAAAAAGATCTCTGTATTTTCATATTTAGGGTCTTTTTCAGATCCCTGCATCTATGACAGGGCACAGTTAATTTCAGGTTAGTTTCAAATAACACTTCCTTCCGTAAATAACCACGGATGGGAATATTTCTATGTCCATGGACAGAGGCCAAAATTATCTCCTCTGCTTGAGTACACTATTTCCTCCTTTCTTCTAGAAATAAATAACCACGGCTTCCAGTTCTGAGCACACTGATTGAAAGTCTGAGCAAAAATATCAGTAGCGGTGTCCATGGATGAATTAATTTCCTGTCATACAGACTTCCTCAAGATTAGGGCCACTTTAATTCTTTTGTTTTCCTTAGACTTGCAAGATTTGTATCCCACACTGACTAGACAGACATCTCTCCACAGTTGTTCTCTGAAACAATTCTAGCCTCTAGTACAAGCCCAACTTCCCCTAAATCACGTTTCATATCAAATATTAGAAGAGGTTTGCTAGCATTGGGATAAAACTTACTCTAACTGTAAACCCTGCTGTATGAATTCTCTGTGGGATGCAGGTGTGTATACATGCACATTTTAATGTTAACTGGCACTCAGATTTTTTTTATTTTATCTCTAGCTCAACAGCTCTTCCAAAGCTGTAGATAGCCTTTAGTTACCAAAAACACTCAAAAACAAACAAACAAAAAGGTTTTCAGAAACCTCAGAGACCATTAGACCCCATTTATCTGCTCTGACAAAAATCACCTCTTCATTAATCTTAATTTTACAGTGACTATTTACTACTGAGTTCCACTGGATCTGATTTAACTTTAAGGCTATTATTTCTTTTCCTATACACAGGGAAGACACAGAAGTAATTTCCTTTTTCTTTGCTGCTAGTTTTTTTTGTTCATCCTCCCAAAAACTTGTTGATGATATTTCTCTAGTCTAAGCAATCCCATTTCCTTCAATCTTTCTTCATAGAACATGTTTTCTTAATTCTTTTTACTCTTCTCTGGATTTTCCATAATAAAACTGTCTCTTGCTGCTATCATTGCATTGAGACAGAGCAGAATGGCCACCTGACATGTACATCAGAAACAAGATGACTGACCGTAACTTCTGTATGGACGTTAGCTTTCCTCTCCTATGCACAACCATTGACACCATTAATTCATCTTCAGCTGTGATGCTTTACCACTTCAACAAGAACTACTTGCCATTTCCTATCTGCATTGTTAATAACCAGTGAGTCTAAGATTACTCAACCTGCTTTATCCTAAGCTATTTCTGCAGTTTTTCAAGATTATTCTCATTTTCTGTTGTCCAGGTTTCCTGTAGCTCATCTGTTTGCTGTGTTCTTTGTATTTATTAAGCATATCCTCTATTCCATCTTCCAGGTCATTTACAGTGACTAGTACAGACACACATTCATTGACCCCTACTCAATATAAAATTCCAGTTTGACAGTGAATCATCAATAATCATTCAGAACAACAGTATTCCAACTGTGCATCCAGTAAGTAGTGCATTTTTTCTAGACCATGTTTCCCTGGCTGACTGATGTGAAAAGACAGTGTCGAAAAGCTTACTTCAGTTACAAGGAAGCAGTCACTATTGGTTTTTTTCCCTTGTGTCTCTCCCCAGTCAAGTCATTGTTTCATAACTCTTTATTGTTAAAAAACCACCAACAGCAAAAAACCCAACCCCCCGCCCAAAGCCCACATCATGCACTCTGTTGAAGCATTTTGTGTCCTGAGCTCAACCCAAAACAGCAGGCTCTCTGAACAGACAGGTGCTATGTCAGAACCCTTCTAGCCTATACCACACATAAAGGTGACTGTACCAAATACTGTGGAACTTTTCAACTTCCAGGTAATAGAGGTGTTCCACTGCTACATATTTACTCATAAAAGGGGAAAAGGATTCAGCCAACCATCAGCAAGTGATTCACAGTATTGCTTCCTCAATTTTTTTCCCCATAAGTCTCAGAGTGAAGTTTATTTAGCTCAATCTTAGGGACAGTCAACTCATCCAATGAACTAGACTTTTCCAGGACTCCTTCTTCAGGGTTTCCCTATGCCTTGGAAAGTAATCTTTAGCTCTTCCATTTTGGTTTTGTCTCATGTCCATCCAGTCAATGAGAAACATGGCTCTGGACAGCATCTAGCATGAGCTTTTCTTTTCCACCTCTCTACTGTAAGTGTGTATCTTTTCTGATTTAATTTCCCAGGCCACTTAGTTCCTATTCTTGGAAGGTCTCTCTCTCAGAAGTTCTATTCTCTCTCTTTTAAAGACAATCTAAATACTACTTCTGGTTGCATCTCCATCAATATGTTTTACTGTTTCTCACACAATATCAGTTTGTGGACTCATGTCAGCTAAAAAAACCCAAACAAACCAACACCCCCCCCCCCCCCCAACCAACAATATATATGCCTCTTTCAAGTTGATATTCCACCCTTAAGTTGCAGGGCTATCCACTGCTGCATCAAGAGGTCTCAGAGGTAATGGTCCTGTTCCCATTCTCTCATGCAATGTTGCACACGCTGTGCTGATATTTAAGTCTTATAAACCAATATAAAGACTGCAGTGATTTCCTCCCCACCACCACCCCCCCCCCCCAGTAGACATAACTCTCATTTGTGTAATTTGCCACACAATAAGCAGATTAACATGCTTTTTCTTGTGGACATCAACCATGAATTCTGAAAAGCCTTTCTATCCAACGTATCTACTCTTTTAGTAGTTATATTGTCAATCATATCCATAGTGTCAAATCACCAAGTAGTCTGCTGCAGTTTGTTTGGCAAATTTTAAATTGCTTTCTAAAAGTTGACACTACCTCTTCTGACCCTCAGCCTTTAAGATGAATGCAGGGACTATCATTACTGTTCAGTCTTGAAGCTAGACGAGGAAATACTCCTTGCTCACCAATGCCAAACTTCTGTGAGATCTGCAATGCAGAGAATTACTCCCTTTGCAGTTGCCACTGACATTCCTCTGTGACAATATATAAGACTTTTGAAGAGCTGTGAGGAATGCAAGAGCTTAAGGATTTTTTCCCCTCATACTTGCAGATTAATGCAACATTTCAGCTTAAAGTGCTGTTTTAAATTTCTGCAGAACTAGAACTGCAAAAAAGTTGGAGCTTTCTATGTTCTTGCAAAATTGCCTGTAGCAGAAATTCAAATCTGTGCTATTTCCAATACGTTTGTGAAAGTTCCTGTACTAGGTTAGAGCCTGAGACATAAGATAAAGACTTCTTCTGGTTTCAGTAGCTTTCAACTACACATAATGCCTGCTAACATGGAAGCAAGTTTCTATTACAGTTTCTCAGCCTGCAATGAGATATCAGACAGTGATGTAACAGTATCAGACAGTGATGTAACAGTACAATTAAACGACACTTAAAAAAAAAAAAGTACACCTAACTCCTAGTGCCTGGTTCCTTAAAAAAAAAAGTGTACTGCTGATGAATAAGATACAGTTGAAAACCAAGTAGCCTTTCCACTGTGATTAGGTAGGAGAGAATTGCACTAAAGGTAAATATTTGCTAAAACTACTCAGTTAACTGCAATAAAATTATTTTTTAAAAAAATCTCATCCAAGTATGACTTTGCATACAAGACTGGAAAACCGAGAAAAACAAAAGTCGTATGTTCCAAAACTTGTCTCAGTACTAAATAGTCAGCTCTCACTGAAATTAAGACTGTAGTAAAAATACTATATTAATGGAGATTTTCAGACCTGAATGACAGAAGCCTATATGCCAAAAGAACTGAAACAAGAATATGGGGAATATCAGTTGTACTAATAAATGAGATCTCTCCTGCTCATCCCTTGTTTTGGATTCTGCCCTCTATGATGGGTATGTTAACAGCTCCAGTTGGTCTCCTTAGTACTTCCACTACAAAGCAAATACAAAATTCAGTTTACAAAAGCTATCATCTCTACTAAGAATTTTCAAATCTTCACTGGAAAATAAAAAATTACTGACGAGAGCATGATGAGTCTGATGAATACTCCCAAATGTAATATATGCTTTCTTCAGTTACCCATTTACTTTTAATGAGCACCTTATGAAAAACTTCGTTAACAGAAAATTAGGGAACTTTTGGTTTCAGAGATAGCCACCAACATACCTGTGGCCCATCAAAAAAGACCTTTAAAATAAGGCTTATTTGTGGTATGTTCTCACTATTTTGGGAATGGACTACAGAAATGGTGGCTCATCCACCTTTTCAATCCTGTTATGGATATTAATCCATGAAACTGCAGCACAATGCAAGCTTAAAAAGTTACTATCTTCCTGGAGCAAAGATTTTATTTTCTTTTGTGTGTCAAACACATGCTTCAGAGTTCCGTATGGCTTTTTGTGAGTTTCTCACAGGAAACTCCCCCTATACCCCGCCCCCCCATTATATTCTTTTAAACAATTAGTCCAGGTAATTTACCATTAAGTTGCTACCCTACACTTTGCTATCACTGAAGCTTGAAACTTGTTTAGCAAGATAGAAACCCTCCATTCTCTTCTGAGATAACGAAGGGTTAACCTCCCAACTGGAGAAGTTTCAGTCTGACTGTCCTTGCTTCACAGTAGGATAGTGACAGATTCCAGGAAAAATGCAGCCAAGTAAGGAAAACACTTTGGTCAAGCAAATATATTAGGCAAACCTCAATGTCAGAAGCACAAAGACTGGAATAGCAGAAGCCTGCACTGCAAAGTTAAAGCCTAGTTACTTTTACAGGAACATTTTTCCTCACACAGAAACCATCACAAAAGTCTTGGGAGGTAAAAAAAGTTGGTCGCTCAACAGCTTAAAAGTGAAAAGTCAGCCTTGCATCTATGTAGGTAAAAAAAATTCTGTACTTGAGGCTACAAAGCACTAATATGCTAAGTTACAGCACCCATATTGAAACTGAAGATAAAAGGAAACCTTGTAAATGTTACAAAATCTTACAGTTAAAAGCTTGATAATTGTCTGTCTTCATACACAATAATCAAGGAAAATATCCAACATGGATGTTATTCTCTGTGTTAGTATTATCATCAAGATGTTGCTACAGTCAAGATTAATGAAGTTAGAAGAGTAAATAAAAACTATTTTGAGGACATCCTTTCCGTTGTACTGCTCAAAATTAAAAAGATTTCTTCACAGAGCACTGGTTTCATGATCATTTCTTACTACACATTAAATAGTTCTGCTGGAAAACAAAATCACCCCATAAATTAACAGAACAACACATTCCTTAATAAAAGGATACAAATTTTATACATGCATGTTTTAAACATCTGAATTTCAGCATCAATTCTGTATTAAACAGAAAATACAACCTAAACCTATTCACCCACAAAAAACGCAAAAAATATGTATTTCCTCATAGATAAAAATATGAAGGAGCAGGGGAAAGAAAAAAACCAAAACCCTGAGAAACACAAGAGCTACATTTATAGGAACATAGTCATTTACAAAATGCCTTTTTTTTTTTAATGGTTGCCTTTCAAGCTGTGCCAACACTACAACGAACATAAAAGATCTGCCTCCGTAGCAGATTCAGAAGAATAAGCAATTACTACATTAGAGAAAATAGGCTCAGAAATTTCCACCAATTGGTAACTGGCAGCAAAGCAACTCTTTATTTGCCAGACCCCACAAAGCCCTTGGGCACCAACCTCTACGTATACCAGCAATGAACAAACAAAGAAAAGAAAAAAAAAATCCCTTTTGCCTCACACTGGGGTCAGTCCTTCACTTTGGGGAAAAAGAAACAAACAAAAAACCCCCCCAGAAGTCTCTATCCTCCTAGATAAGCAGAAGGAGGCTTTTATTATCAGGGTGTTTAAAGCCATAGGTCTTCTATCTGGGGCACCATATCCCATGACCACTTAAATCATGATTACACTATGATTGTGCAAGCAAAGGCTCCTTCCCAAAGTCTATGGAAAAACAAAAGGCCTTTCTTCCAAATGGAAGGGAGGTCTCCACATTTATGCACTACTACTGCTGAAACAGTTTACACAGAGAGGCTGTTGTAAGGAGCAGCTATCTGCAGGCTGTTAGCAGTGAGAACTAGGGATTTCTCAATCCTGTTTGAGAACACCTACATCTACATCTGCAGTCCAAGTTTGATTATTGCCTTTACCACAGAAGGGCAGGAAGAGGTAATGCAGCAATTAGAAATCTTATACTTATTTTGGAGCATTACCAATGATTGGTCATCCGCACTGTGGACTGAAGATAGCCATCATCCACCATGGGTGATAGTAATGTGCAAGCAATATATGTGAGATTTAATGTTAATTAATTTTATTGATCCCTGATGCACTACTGCATCTTCCACATCAATGTAGACCAGTGAGTTTCTACTGTATTAACAATGCAATAGAAGAGGTGAATCTGAACTGAGAATCCTAGTTTTTGCAGTTTCCTTTCCTGACTTTTTCTATCTACTTGCTTGAGAAGATTAAAATCATCTTATCTGAGACAGTAACAGAATACTTCATGGGGAGAAGAGACTAATTACTGTATAACAAATATCCTCAAAACTATTTTATTATGAATTAAATTAAACATGATTAAATCACATTTCGGATGTTCCTAGAAAGGATTCTCTCTTAACAAATCGCGTTAACAAATCTCATTAAAAAAATCAAACCTATTAGAAGAACTAAAGAGCACATTATAGTGCTACCAAATACTGAAAATCAAGTCTCAGTGATGCATTTGCCTCGCTATATTTAATACCAAAGAAGAGAAGTTCTTTTCAAGTACTTAATTACAAAAAGTATATCCACAGCACACAGAACATAACCAGAGACAGACCTCATATCGAGACAATCTGAGTAAGTGCATTTGTTCTGCAATACATTTGCTAGCACCTTTCAACACAAAAAGGTGCTTTTTAAGTAGTCTATAGGATTACAACCATTATAAAAAGCTTGAGAATAAAAATTCCCACATCTCTTTCAACACAATTGAAACTTTTACAAGTAGTTCATGCAAATACATAGGTATGCAGGTGTGCAAAAATACCTGTTGAATGAGCAAGGATCCTAACATTTAGTCAACAATACAATAGTCCAGGTACCTGATACTGAATATGATCTACTTTGCAGCCTGTGTTGCTCTGTATTACTAAAGTCACAATGCTGTCAAAGTTCCACATTAGTGTCAAATAAAGGTATCAAGTATCAAAGTCCTGTTCCATGAAGGGCTGAGTCATTACCCTGACTGATCAACAGCAAATGTATTTCTGACACGTTAACCTGGTGCAGCAGAAAATCCTGTGGGCCGCTCCTTTGTATTTCTGAGTGAGAGGAAAAGACCTACCGCATCATTAATCCTGGCAGCACGTTTCTGCAGGGGTAAAACTAAAAGTAAAAGCAAGTTGCAAAGATATGACCACCCGCCAGAATTATTCTTTTCAGATAAAATTCTTGACCTTAGATCATGTCAGTTACTACCTCCAGAAAGACATTTCAGTCCTTTTACTACTTAAAGAGCAATCTGTGGAAGTGAAAGGGAAGGAGGCAGCAATATTTTTCTTATACCACTCAGCACTATGTAGTAGTCTGAAAACATGACTCTGCTTCCGAAAACACATATGTATTTTAACAAGTTTGCTTTCAAATAAACTGTATTACTTAATCAACAGGCACTTTTTTTAGCAATGCAACAGCTAGTATATGAAAAAGATATTTTAAAAAAATATTTTTTTTTTTTTACTTAGAATGTAAAGTGGTCAACTTCTTTTGCATTATATACAATTTTAATTTTTTTGTAGATATTAGTATTTTAATACAAATTTTAAAGTTGCCATTTATTAAACTGTCCTTATTCAGAAGTAGGTTAAAGCATATACAGTAATAAGAATTCAAGTTATGAAAACAAAGAAGCTTAGATTAACTCATAATTATTAGACAGTCACAGCAATTTATTCTCCTACCTGCTTTCCATCCAGCGTACAAAGTCTCTTGACTACACCCGAATCTAACTTAATGGCTTCTGTGATGTCAGTCAAGACCTGTTCGAAGGAGTGAGCAGTCTTCTTATTCAGCAGAATTCTCACAGCTTTCCGTGGTTTTACTCCACTCCTAATAACAGTCACTAATTTGGGTTTAATGAAATCTTTACTCTCCTTCACTTCACTCTTTGTGGATGTCAAAGATGTCAAGGATCGAGTGGAGCCAGTCCTTATGTTCACACACCAGTTGGGATTGACATTCTTGGTGTAATCAACTTTGCGATACGGTTCATTGGATGCACATACATAACTCTCACCTGAAAAGAAGATGACATTTTCATAATTTAAGGGGTTTTGCAGCTATTTTTTGTGAATTTAAAAAAAAATGTCAGATTTTTCAGAAGGAGTGATTTTCCTGTATTTCAACTGCAGGCCATTTTAAATGGAGGACTGTAAATTATCAGAGCTTTCCACCCAAACAATACTCTCATAGAGTGGTTTCAACAGGTTTCAAAAGACCTCTGGTTAAGAAATTAAAAAAAAAAAACAAAACAGTAAAGGGTAATGAGGGGGTTGAAGATATTTCCCATTCTTTTGGATCATAAGTTCTGACTGCAGAGTCATTTTGCAAGTGCTTAAATTACTTGAGCTCACAATACATGACATTAAGAGCATTCTCCTACAGCAAATATCCAGGTCCTCCCCTATATATTCCTCAAATATACTTCAAGATGTGTACACACATATCTATGTTTAATAATGAATTATTTTAAAAGGAGCAAGTTTTAACAGAATAAAATTCAAGCATCTCAAGATCCTTGCCCTGAAGGACACATTAATTTACCAGGAGTTACTGCCTTTCTACCAAGGATACACTGTTGAAATGTATTCACTTCAACATTTTTTAGACCAACAAACACTTGTTGAGGCCACAAATGGGACTTTGAGACTACAGGAATAGGAAAGGACATCTACACTTCCCCATTTTAATTTCTTTCCTAATTCAAAGCCTGCACTGCTGCTATCTCCCGAAGTCATGAAAGGGAGGTCAGAGGACAAAAAAATGTTATCACAGGCTAGTAATACACACTTTTACATCAAATTATTTAAAGTGGCACCAGCCATGATGCAGACCTAAGGAATTTGTTACTTTTCGCCATTTCTTGACATAATGCAAGGCTGGAGGCTAACGGGCTTTTTTTTAAGAAGAGGACAATTTTCTCTTCAAACTGCTGTTTGTTGTTTACCACAACTCTTTTAATGTCTTACAGCAATATTCAAGAAGCAGACCATGATAAAGGACATCTTTAACTCTGGGTTATTTCTGTAACCCACATCCTTGGGGTCTGTCCTGGTTTCGGCTGGGATAGAGTTAATTTTCTTCTTACTAGCTGGTGCAGCGCTGTGTTTTGGATTTAGTCTGAGAATAATGTTGATAACACTCTGATGTTTTAGTTGTTGCTAAGTAGCGTTTATCTTAAGTCAAGGATTTTTCTGTTTCCCATGCTCTGCCAGCAAGCAGGTGTGCAAGAAGCTGGGAGGGAGCATAGCTGGGGCAGCTGACCTGAACTAGCCAAAGGGGTATTCCATACCATGGAATGTCATGCCCAGTATATAAACAGGGGGGAGTTGGCCAGGAGGGGCAGATCGCTGCTCAGGCATCGGTCAGCGTGTGGTGAGCAATTGCATTGTGCATCACTTGTCTTTTCTTGGGTTTTATTTCTCTTTTTTTTGTTATATTCCTTTTCATTACAGTTATTATTATTATATTATTATTCTTACTTAGTAGTATATTTTATTTTACTTTAGCTATTAAGCTGTTCTTATCTCAACCCACGAGTTGCACATTTTTTTTTTTCTTCCTCCTCCCCATCCCACTGGGAGGGGGGAGGGGGAAGCGGCTGCGTGGTGCTTAGTTGCTGGCCGCGGTTAAACCATGACAGGGTCTCACAAAATGACATCCAAAGACTTTCTCGAAGAGGCATAGTATTGCCAGAAGGATGAAAGGGAAGCATTCCAAACTGATGGAACACACCATTCCTCCAGGCAGAAGAGCCACCTATATCTTAAAAAGCTTAGCCTATTCTAAGATTAAAGCTACACGCTCAAGGTCACTGGTGGAACAAACCAAACTCACCTCCTACATACACAGCAAGAGAAGTAAAGAATACACATTGGACAGTATTGGACAACATGTCTACTGGACAGTATTGTAAAAGTTACAAAATGTATACCTATGTTTAGATACACACTAGAAAACTTTTAACCAATACTTTTACTTTCTGAACTCTAGTTTGGAGAGTTGATTTAGCTTAGAAGTTGTATAGCTTATTCTAAAAGCAAAATAGTAAACTACTTTCAAACCCCTGAAGAATTACTGTGATCTGAAAGACTTTTTCGTATTTCTTTTCCCATACCAATTACACTGCTTTTTAATTTATCTTGTATTTAGACCTTCCTGAAAGTTTACTTGCTGTATTTGAAAGAAAACAGATTATAATGAAGTGAACAGTGATTTTGTTTGGGAAGTCTGGCAGCCAGTTCTGCCTCCACAAACATCACTGGGACTGTACTCCACTGAGATACAAAGAAACAATTTGGTGTGAGGTTTTATGGATGCCACTGCCTTGCCTGTATTCTTCCTCTTCACTCATCTCCATCATTCCTCCTCATATTCATAGACCAAGTGGTGCACAAAACAGAAACCAATACAGACAAAAACAGACACCTCCTCTTCCCCAAAAAACGAACAAAGAAAAATGAGCTGTTTTCAGCCCATAAACTCCTTGAATGGGATTTCCACACAGCTGCATGCACACTAGCACTAATCTACAGGTAGGGGGAAAAAAAAAAAAATCCCACACAGTTTAAGAAAAACTGTGGTGGCCTAGAAGCTTATGCTGCCCCAGAACTACATGCTAAGTTGCAACAAGTCTCCAAGCAATCTGATTTAATCAGATCTGCTTTGAGCAAGACATTGGATGAGATAACCTCAGAAGGTCCCTTCCAAAGTAAATTATCCTGTGATTCTAAATAGGTGGACAGTTCTCTTTCAACAGCTGTTTTCAGAGACCTTTCACTCATCTATCCTGTTATTGTGAAATAACACGAGATATTCAAGTTTTGTTACAGCAGCTCAGCTGCAATAGAAAGCAAAGGCTTCCCTCTCTGCATCCTCTAACACTAGATTCAAAGGACTATGCTTATTTTCTGAACAATTTCTAACAAGCCATGAAGCTGTTTATCTCTGAACACAGTGCTGCCAAATAAGAAGCATCTCAAAGAAGCTGGTAGTTCTAATTCATACCAATAGATTTACTAACATTGTAACTGCTGATCATTTTGTTATTGTCCCCTCTACAACTAGTTTACTGTGTGACGTAGAACCCTGGCGTGGTTTAATCCCAGCTGGCAACTAAGCACCACACAGCTGCTTGCTCACTACCCCCCACAGTGGGATGGGGGAGAGAAAATCAGAAGGGTAAAAGTGAGAAAACTCGTGGGTTGAGATAAGAAGCTTAATAGGTAAAGCAAAAGACATGCACGCAAGCAAAATAAGATAAGGAATTCATTCACTACTTCCCATGGGCAGGCAGGTGTTCAGCCATCTCCAGGAAAGCAGGTCTCCATCACGCGTAACGGTTACTTGGGAAGACAAATGCCATCACTCCGAACGTCCCCTCCTTCCTTCTTCTTCCCCCAGCTTTTATTGCTGAGCATGACATCATATGGTATGGAATATCCCTTTGGTCAGCTGGGGTCAGCTGTCCCAGCTGTGTCCCCTCCCAGCTTCTTGTGCACCCTCAGCCTACTCACTGGTGGGGCGGTGTGAGGACTAGAAAAGGCCTTGACTCTGTGCAAGCACTGCTCAGCAATAATGAAAACATCTCTGTATTATCAACACTGTTTTCAGCACAAATCCAAAACATAGCCCCATACTAGCTCCTATGAAGAAAATTAACTCTATCCCAGCCAAAACCAGCACATACCCTTAGGACAATTTTTTCCATGATTACATGCTAAATTTTTTATGGATGCATCTAGCACGTGACTTTGTTTCTTGTGTGTGCGTGTTGGTTAAGAATGCTAATTGTTATTTCCTCCTACAAAAAATGAACAGAAGGTAATATAGTCATTATTCTGGGTGCATAATATTAGGCATTCAACTTTGGAAAGTCCCTGACCACTTGCTTTGAAGTTTATTGATTTGCATAAGAATTTGGTAATGTTTTCTGATAATAATTTATATATAAATAAATCTGACAGCATCCTATGCATGAGACTACCTTTCTAAACACACTGAATGCCCTTAGCATCTCAAAGATTTTACATAAGCTTCAGTACATGAAGTCACCTGTCACTTCAGCGTAACCTCTTCAGTACAGCCTGTCCAGCTGTGTGCAAAAGAGTTAAATAAACTCTAGCAATCAGCACAAGGTACCTCAAAACTCACCATCATTGAGCATGTTTGGAATTATCCTTTCAAACTCAAAAAGAATGCACTTTCTAGACCATGAAAAAACCAACAAACGCACACAAGACAATTCAAAGTTAAACCTCAGGGCTGAAGCTTAAATTAACAAAGTTAAAAAAAAAAAACAACACAAAACCCCCCTCAAAATTAAGGCTATTCAGAAATGGGCTCTCCAACTTGAAATAAATTAATTGCTTTACATAAAGAAGTACAGGTAGAGAACAGAACATCCCTTTGCTAGAGGATTTACCGTAGAAGAGTCTCAATATGGTATGCTAGCTTTGTCTTTTATGGACACGTATCATAACAGAATAGCTTCTTTATACTATCATGGGATGTGATCTACTATCTGACAGAGCTGTACTACAACACCCTTTAGGACAGCAGAAATTGTCCTGTTATAAAATTTTCAGTCAGTATTAATCCAAAAGGATCTTTATTTCTTTAAAACAGCAGTGTAAAACTCTTTGCCTTCTACTAGTTCCCTTGCTTGATGCATGAATAAAATAATTTCTTGATTATCTGAATAGGTTGCAATACCCATTTGCCACAGATTTCTTCTTATTATTTCTTTTCCTTTAAGCAGAGGCCTTAGTTTTCCTTTTCTGATGAAAAAAAAATAGGAAGTGCTTTCAATTTAAAACAATGTAATACCTGAAAAGAACAAATTTCAAATAACTTGTTTCAACTGCATTTAGCCAAGCCTTAAGTCGAAGCACAAACTATTTCAACTTAAAAAAAAAAAAAAAAAAAAAAGTATCTGGCAAAACTGATTGCAAAATTTCCTATCATTGGCAGGTACAGGAACGACTAATTACTTGAGAACTGTAGTATATTACGGATTGTTTAGTGTTTTAAATTCCATGCCTGCTTTCTTATACCAGTCACATAAACTAAATTTAGTAACACAGGTTTTACATGGAAAACAGATTTTCCTACTACACCTGCAAGGCAGGCACATATGGCAGGATAAGAGCAAGGACTGTAAGTGAGAAAACACATACACTGAGTGACTTGCTCGGTTCATGACTTAAAAGATAAAGGATGAAGTTTGTACTCTATTGCAATTACTACTTAAACTTCTAATGATTTCACCGCAGCCAGCACTTCACCCACAGTTTCTAAGTTCTATTGAGAACCTTGCAAAATACCGAAAAGACACTAGAAACAGAATATAATTAGAAAACCAATTGCTGCTTTCTGCACAAAGAATGGTTTTCTAGGAATGAGTTAAACATTGATTTATTTGGTTTAACAGGGGTATATGATTGATTATTCAATGGAAGCAAACATTTAAGGGAGAAAAAAATGGCAGGGGTAAGTTAAATCACACCTATAAAGTTCACTACAGGAAACTTTCCTACAGAATGGTGTATTCAAAAAGCATGCCTAAGAAAACACCACTCCTTGATGAGCAGACATTAATTTTTGAACACTGTGCTAGCGTTTAAATTGTTATTTTAGCCATCCTTCAAAGTAGAAAATGCATTTATATATGTCTGTCTGGAAGAAACATCAAGTCATTTGTAAGAGTATTATCTCTTTTTTACTTTATATTTTGTAGGTAAAAACCTGAAAGTGTAATGTTATATATAATATTTGCTCACAGCTTTAACGTATGACCTGATTTTAAATCTGCTTGGGATCAATTCATGTATAAATACACACTTCTGATAATCTCCACACTCTCCCAGAAAACCAATATTTGTAAAATGTAACATACAGTACTTCATTTTTTGAAGGTTTAAACCAAGCAATTTGATTTCAAACATTGTTAACAAAATAACAGAAAACTTTACAGTTAAAATCACATACATAAGTTTCGCTGTTTCACTAAATGCCTTGAATGAGATTTTTCATGTGTCTAACCTAAATACATACCATCTCAATCACTAAGAAAATCTTTTCTGAGACTTCAGTGGCATTTAGACCAGGCTGTAGCTTTTTTTTGTCATTTGTGCATCTACCAGCCCTAGAAAGTTGACACAACTCCACAAATAGGCATAAACAATACTTCAAATATTTACATTGCTGACTTCGATATGGTCAATTTTATGGTTTGAAGGCCCACCTTCCATTTATAGTCTTGAAAGATTTTAAAGCTAATGCATACTAGCCTTAACTGGCACATAGTCACAGCAGTTACATTACTGGAAATAAGTACCATGCCTTTCGCTTACAACATTAGCATTAACGTGAATCAGCTCCTTAGTTTTTAGACCAGATCGTGAAGTTAGTCACTAATATTACATTGAGATTTGCAGGTGAAGAAGTAAACTATAGACCAATGAAGTAGAAAGATCTATTAAGCAATACTATCTTCTTTTTTTTTTAAATGCAGAAAAAAATGCAAGAATTACAGACGTAGGTTACAGCTGGGACTCTGAACCCAGCCAAACTATTCTACAGCAGAAAGCTTAACCAGGCTGCAGAGCAGTTTTGGCAGAAGCATGAAACCTCCTTATAAGTTGGCATTATAATTTCAACAGAGCATATGTGCCTTCCATCCGACGCTTCATGACAGTACCCAGAGCAATCTAAAAGTGTCAATTCTTCCAGGAAGAAATCCTGCTACCACCTAAATTCCTCAAATGGGGCATATGCTCACTTAAAAGGAGTAACATCTAATGATATTTTGGGTCACAATATAATCAACAAATGGAGTAAGTTTACTTCTAATTCTCTATGTCTTATTAACATTAGCAAAACAACTAGAAGACATGAAACTTCGCCTATTAACAACAAAACATTACCCGCCTCTAAACAATTTACCTGTACCGCAT
Organism: Gymnogyps californianus; assembly: GCF_018139145.2. Classification (NCBI taxonomy): domain Eukaryota; kingdom Metazoa; phylum Chordata; class Aves; order Accipitriformes; family Cathartidae; genus Gymnogyps; species Gymnogyps californianus. The sequence continues at coordinate 67,368,712 of NC_059474.1, forward strand.
TAATAATCAGATGCACTATCCATGAAGCAAGACCTGTGTGTGTGTGCTGTGTGTATACAGTTTAAGCACACTGTAGAAGGATTCTAGTTTCAGAGCACTAACAGTCTAAACACAATACTCGTCATTCCCTCACGACAGTAAAATACAGATGATGAACACAGAACGGGTAAAAGAGAAAACAAGACTACATTGGTCAATCTGACTGATAAATAGCCATAGACCATCAGTTGCCTAAATACTGTTTTGCTTACTTAAAAACTCATCTACAAAGGTTTTCTTTTGCCATCTGTTTCTTCAACACTGTTATTCACAGGAAATGTGTCTAGCTCACCTTTCAAGACATAAATGCAGGGATAAAGAAAGTAGGGTGTATGTGAACTCTCCAAAATTCAGCCATGCAATTTTAGGTACTGATAGGAAAAGAAGGATGTATCTTGTCCTTTTGTATCACAAGTGTACATCACTTGCAACTATGTGCAGTTTTGAGGAAACACAGCTGCCCGACCACTTGGGGTTCTTCACAAGTTTTGTGAGTTGAAGCACAGTGCTAGGCATTTAAGAAATAGCCTAGAAACATTCAGACTTTTTGTCCTTAAAAACAGAGACTACTAAAGAAAGGCTTGTACATATTTCATTTTCCTTAGCATTAGGTTAAAAACCAACTGTGGATATGTCATGCAGTGGGTAATGTAAGGAAGAAATTAAGTATACAACACTCAAAAATCCTGAATTGGGATATTTGAAACAAAAGTCTCTGAACAAGGTTTTCTGGCTTGCTTTTTGCAAGGTATTAACAAGCACTAACTACTATTTCCTAGGAGCCACATAAAGCATCATGTTTTTAAATGACACACTGCATAACAGAGAATGATATAGCTGACACAGGTAAAAACACCCCTACAGAAAGAAAAATGTTAGTTTCCATATTTTTTAAGCATGTGTTCCCCTACGAACCACATAGGACAGGGCAGGTTTCTAGGTACATTTCATTTATCCATCTGACATTCCTCAGCTTCTTTTGGTGGAACTCATTAGTTTCAAGGGTGTCAAAAGCTGCTTATTCAGTACAGCACAGTAGTTATGAGGGCTACTAACCTTCTAACTTTAGGAATCACACGAGAGTACCTTTTTTGTGTTCTGTAACACAAAGCCAAGCAATTTCCAGAACGGTATATTTACGGTGTGTATAAAAGGACTGATCTAAAAATAAAACAACCCCTTTTATGAAGGATTAGGTTATTTAGATCTCTTTTTCCTTCCTTTCTTTCACAGAACTTCCTTCCTCACCAGTTTCTTACAATTTCTTCACTTTCACGTCACCTCCAATAACCCTGTATAAGTCATGAACTTTCCTCATCTACAGCATTTAAGTTCCCCATGCACCTTTTAAAACCTGAGATGACAACCAGGATTTTAGCAGATGACTAACTGCTCCTAGTTCTCTCTTGACTTTATTGAGTTAGGAGGTTCAGACGACAGCTTCCTACAAGCTTTCACAGAATCACAGAACAGTTGAGGTTGGAAAGGACCCCTGGAGGTCATCTGGTCCAACCCCCTGCTCAGGCAGGGTAAAAGCTTTCAAGAAGACAGTTAAGGCCACCTGGTATCAAACCTGCCTAATACCACATGCCTCCTCCACAGTAAGTAAATAACTCTTTTCAGGTAAATTACATTTCTCCTGTCCCTGAAACTAGGAGATGCACAGTGGTGGAACTATTTTACTTTGCTTGGATGGGAAGTTAACTAACAATTACATCCGTATTTCACATCCACACCCCATTGCTCCAGGACTGCGTATGATGAACACATCATACAGTGATTTGAACATATATTTGGAAGCATACACTTTTAATGTTTTTTAATCCTTCTTTTATTCTTCCTTTTTACCCTTCTTTGTTAAACCTGCTACATTTGCCTCTTTTTAAAGCATTACAGCTTTTGGCTTTAGCACAGGACGGTAATCATACCTTTTGGAAGAAGCAAAAATACAAACTGCCTACTTGGTGTTACCATCTGCTTGCCCTGACAAGAGAAAAGATATTCTTGACCTAATACAACAGTGTGCATCGACTAGAATCACAGGTACTTAAGCAGGATTAAAATGTAATATGCAGTAACAATAACAATGATCTAAGGCAGAAAATACTTGGATTGTTCAATAGCTCATTTCAAAAACATTCTTTTACTCTGTATTAGCGTGGCAGAGCCCATTTCTCTCAAGCAGATATTGTCCTGTGCTGCATGTCCTAGCCATGCATAAGGACTGCCCTGCTCAGAACCTTCCCACCTCCTGCCCAAAGACTTCCCTACAGATGCCTGTTGATTGTCTGCACCACTGTGCAGACAAAACTACTGACATTTTATAAAGGACTGTATTAATTAAGCACTGCAGTTGAAAGAACAAAGACTCTTAGCAATGCTTCCTTACCTAGGGAACTAGAAAAATGCCCTATCGCATGCCAAATCAACATAACTTTTCTTGCCAGGAATAGAGTCTACACTTGGTTTCCCCTCCCAAATCCAACAATATCTCCCAACTTTGCAGCAGACCTTAACAATCAGGATTCTCCATGTCTTTCACTACCAAGACAATGAAAGCACAGGACAGCGAGACAGAGCATGACTGACATCAATGTAAAACACAAACCTCAGCACTAAAGAACTACACAGTTCTTACTATTACCATTGTGTCATGCTTTAGGAAGCTTACATTTTTAAAGAAAACTGAAGGATTTAGACAAACACTTAATTAGTTAACTTTGGTAGAGAATAAAAATGAAACTATTATTCCATTATTGCTATTGAAGGAAAAATATAAAATTACACATGGAATCTCCTATTCAAAAGTAAAAAGTAGTGTAATGTCTGATACTAAAGCTGAAAGAAAGAAAACTATAAGAAAGTCATAGTATTCCTAACCCCCATCCCTTCTCTGGATCTGTCTGCTCAAACAAGATCAGGAGCAGACAATGAAATTCTTTACTCTTCCCATTCTAAGAAAGCAATGGAAACTGTCAAACTCATGAGCCATAATTTTCCCAATCTACAAGGGCTGGGAATAGAAATTATATTTGCCTAAGGCTGGTCCAGCATAACATGCTTTTTTTACTGTCATATCCAGTTAATAAAAGCAATATGCTTAAAATGGAGCTTGTCATTTTTTGACTAATAAACGTGATCCAGTCAAATTTTTAACTGACTCAACCTGTAACAGTAATATTTGAAATCTACATTTCTGTAGATTCTGTAGTCTGTGCATTAGCTATCTTCCTCTTAAAATGATAAACAGTAAAACAGATTGCCAAATACAGCCAAATCCCAAAAAGCATTCATCAGTGACTCAATTCAGCTAGTTTGGACTATTATGATAGAGAATTTGATACTGCCAGCTTTTAAACCTCAGACAGATATTAACCTGATAAATGGTGAGTAGGCCTTAAAGAGCTTGCCTGCACTGGGGCACATCAATGTCCAAGAGCTACACACACAGGCTTGAGCTGAGGGAGGTTTAATGCAGATCTTGCTAGCTTGGCAAGGGTGGCTGAGCACTCACCTTCTGCTCACTTGATAGAGCTGCCACTACTGAACCTGAGCTGCTGAGATTCCATGTACCAGTTCAACAACACTGATTATGTGCAAACAGACTAGTCAATTAGGTATTGCATCAAGGACCCATGTTCGGTCTGGTGTTCAGCCTGCAGCTGGCATGCACAACAGCACTTTAATTTTATTTTCCTTTCTGAAAATTAAAAAGCAATACAACAAAACACCATTCAAAACTACTTCTGGTGCTACTGCAGTTCACCAATGTTCAAGTATTTATTCTAGAGCAGAAATACAAGCTTATTGTGCTGGAACTACAAGAAATAAAGAAAATAAAAACAAATCAGATCCTCTGCCAGCATCTCAAGAACAAAACAGCTGGCAAAGAGCTCAGATAATTTCAAGGAATTCACTACTTTTTTGCTTTCTTCCCGCCCCTGTATATGCTTTCCTTTCTCTGTATGGTGATTAGACTTACACTGGTAAAGTTTTTGGCATGCTAATTGGAGAACATACTAATCCAATTATGATGCTACAGGATTTTCTTAAGATTCTCAAGAGTTGTATTGGTGATGGACAGATGACTAAGTAATTTGGACTTTTTTTTCTCCTTTTATTTTACTGAGAAATCATGGAAGTGGCATTTCAGTTGTGACATTTGTTTTGCTTTATTCTTCCAGTGAAGAGCAATGACAAAGGTCACTCTTTCAATGAGTATTTGAAGAGACAGGAAGTAAGTTTTTGCTTTCAGTTATTAACTTAAATAGAATTATGAGAGTATATACTGCATTTATACTGTTGTCCAGCAAGTCATTTTGTCTGTTTTGTTTTAAGCCATAAAAACTTAAGATCATTCTTTCTACAACATTTCAAGTCACCCTAAGTTATCATTAGTTTATCCAATTTTTGCTTCATCTCCTTTCCCTACCATCCCCACACCAGCATCTCATTTTTTTTTTTAGCTATCTCTAAATTAATCACCGAATCACAGAAAAGTTTTTGGTTGATTTCACATTTATTTTATTACCAGAGAGTCGGCATTTCACTCTACAATCATTTCACATTTCCTCTGACTGTGGAACAGCCTTATGGTAGATCACATGACGGGGAAAGTCCTCAGGCACTATGTTACTATTATAAAGTGCACTTTCATTCATAACTTTTTTTGAGTGAGACCCCCCTTGATGCAGCAAGTGATGTAGCCTCTCCCTCTTGCATGTTCTGGAGTGGCTGGTCCCTAACTCCCAGTGCCTGTACTGCTGGATTATAGAAAGATCTTCAGGTTCCCTTTCTCATCAAATTCTCCAGGTGTGATTCAGCATTGCTTTGAAAAGGGAAGTTTCCAAATCAAAGCTTAAAGGATACACAGCTGAAAGCCTAAAAAGGAGCAGGCACTAGAAGACCTACAAATTGTACTTCTTCATTAATGCAAATCAGCTACCCCTGGCATATAGAGTCACTGGGTGGAAGACTGCAGTGGTTGATGTATTAGGTACCTGAGGAGAAGCATCCAGTGTAAATTGATTATGAACCTCACAGTGTGCACAACATAATCAATACATTTGAAAGGCTGATTCATGTAATGCTGAGTTTAAACTGTATTTTAAGACATCATGAGAGAACATGGGGGGATTCTGCTCCTTGTTCTGGTAATTGTCATTCCCTACAAAAAAAAGAGGCATATGTTTCATTCAGGAAAAAGTACTTCTGGCCCCATTTTGAGACATAGGCAAGTGCTGCTCTGCTCAGATTTGCAAGGTCTACATAACCTTAGCAGCCAAGCCTCATTATCAAAAGCTACTTAGGGACAATTCTGAAAAGCATTTGATTTTACAAAATGCCTTTGGAAGTCAGACAAGGTAGATAATTCCCTCCATAAATATGGACTCTGATCACATTTGAAAATAGCACTTTACACTTGTTTGTTTTAATAAGTGGTAAGGTATAAATATCCCTTTTCACAGCACAGGGGCTTTCTCTCTGAAAGCTTAAGCCACTGTGAGGCATCAATGACAGTGTAATAACTGTTAGAGAAGTAAATTACAGCATTTCCCTCTCTTACAAATGGTGATGACTGAAAGGTAGCCAAGAACTTTACTATAGTCCTCGTAGATGAAAAGAGTACCTGCTGCTTAACTACCATTAGAGTCAACCCCCACACATGCAGACAGCTCTCGTCTGGCTGATGGGAGAAGTGGACGGTCCACACTAGGAAAATGAGGCCTACCACACAGCAGCAGGTAACCGCGGCCCAGTTGCCCTCAGGGGCTTCATCGCTGCCGATTTTCAGCAAGGCAACCTCTCTCAGCTTTGATCAGGGTAGCAAGAGGAAAGCCCACCCCAGGGAAAGCCTGCAACCCGCCAGCAGGCCCCATGCCACCTCTCGCTGGACCTCAACATGCCAGGGCAGAACCGCCCACAGCCTGCACTCTGCTTGCCCCTGGCCCACTAGAGCCCCCTCACCTTCCACCAGCTCATCCAGGCTGGTGAGCTTCTTGCTGCCATCGATAGTGTAGATGGTGCGGACACCCTGGGGCAGGTTCACGTTGTCCGACAGGGACCGGGTGAGCTCAACGAGGAGGGCATCGAAGGAGCGGAAGCGGTCGGTGGAGATGGCATACACCAAGCCCTTGAAGTACCTGTCCCCGTTGCGGTAGAAGCGGGCTTTGCGGGCTTTCTTCTCCGAGCTGAGCGCCTGCAGGGTCCGCGTCCGGTAGAGGCTGCAGTGGGCGCTGTGCGCCGGGCTGGGGATCAGCCCGTTGCCCCGCGTCCCCGCGCCGCCGCCGCCGCCGGAGCCGGTGCCGCCGCGGCGCGGCCCGGCGCGCTGCTGCCTCTTGTCCCGCTCCTCGAAGTGCTCCAGCTCGATGCTTCGGTTGCTCGCCATGGGGAGCTGCCTGCCTGCCCTCCCAGCTCCGCTGGGACCCAGGCCGGCTACGGGCTGCTAAGCCTGCCCCCGCGCTCGCAAGGGCTCCCGTCCCCTAATTCAGCATCGCGCCCGGCCTCTCTCGCCGGGAGGGCTGCGGGTGACCGCGGCGCCCGACCTGCCCCGCAATCGCAGCTCCAGCTGCCGCTAGCTCCGCCGTTAGCCGCTGCTCCGCCCGCAGTCGCGCACAAAAGCATCCCCCGGGCCCTAACTCGGCGCCTCCCGGCTACAGGCAATGCCGGGGAGGGTGCGAGCGCACGGCGGGAGGCTCGGGGGAGCCCCACGGCCGCGCCCCCGCGCCGTGCCCATGCAGGCTCGCACAATGCGGAGGACGCGGTGCGCGCAGGTCCCCTCCTCAGCCTTTTCTCTGCTGACTCCGCCGGAGAGGGGTGGTGGGGACGGAGCGCCTATTCCGCCAGCTCCCGGCCGGCTCCCGCTCTGCTCCCGGCGCGGGGGCACCAGGACCCCTGCGGCGCCAACGGCCGCCAGTCAGCGTGGGGAGCGGCGCAACCTGCCGGGTCCTCGGCGGGCAAGGGCGCTGCTAGCGCCCGCCTCAGAAAGCAAACAACCGCGGCGGATCCGGCGGGAGGAGCGAGCTGCGGCCCGGCCGCCGGCAGTGAAGCGGGAGGCGGGCGGGGCTGCTGCCGGGCCCTAGAGCCGGGCGGGCGGCGCGGCCGTTGGCGGGGCGTGGGGGGGGGGGGCGCTGCGCGGGCGGGCGGGAAGAGGGGCGGGGGCGGCGCCATCTCGGCTCGAGGCGGGCGCGGTGGCGCCGCTGTCCCCAACAGCGGCGGGGACGGGCGGTGAGCGCGGCGAGAGCCGCGTTGGTGGCGCGGCCGGCTTCTCGGCGGGGCTCAGGGGATGAAGCGAGAAGGGAGAGGGGTTCTAGGAAAGGAGAATGATTTTGGGGAAGCGGCTGTACCGCAGGAGCAGCTCTGTCCCTCTGGCGGCGGCTCTGGCGGGACCGGTCCATCGAACCACCGCCCCCTCAGGCGTACCAGCGGAGCTGTCTGCTGGCCCTCTCCTGGCCTTACTTTGGCTCCGTTACTAGGTTAAAACGCTAAAAATGCCTCTAGGGCTCCTTTCTCTATGGCCGCCTCCTTAAAATACATCCCTCAGGACAGAAAACTGCGCATCCCTATCATTTCCCTTTTTCATTTGTCAATGCTACCGCCATTGAGTTTCCCACCCTCTCTGAGGAACAAAATGAGCCCAACTGCTGTTCCCACGGTCTTAACCTCCTAAATGTGCTTTAGCCCACGGTTCACAGCTTCCCCAGGTAGCTTCTCAATGCTCCCTGGGTTGCTCAAGTCATATTCACTTTTGCTAGAAATGGCTGACAGATGCATTGAAATGGGTGCAATTTCAACTTTTTTTTCCAACTTATTTTCAACTACTACAGAATATATTTTCTTTTCTTGACATAATGAGTACATAAAAAATGTAAAAGGCATTTACAACTAGGTACAGGTTTTCACTTTTTTCAGATCTCTTGCTCTGAGAGATTCCAGTTGTGTTACATTATTACAGGTGGTCACAGTTTCTGCTCATTTGTCCTGGGCCCGTAAGAACCTTTGCCCATCCTTTTCCACACTACTTACTCAATTGGTGTCAGGAGGTGGTACTCGGGTTGACCCTCTGCATTGTATGTGTAACTGCTGCAGGTGGAGCTTCTCTATATGAAAATTAAATTAGTAACTGAAAGACGTATACAGGAGAGGATAGGTTTATGAAAGTCCTTTTCATGCTTAGGACAGAACTCTATTCAGTAGAGACATTCTACAAAGCTTAGGACATATGTTTTCTGTCTATTTGTACATACTGGGAAAGGGAAGAGATTTGGCTAAGAAGTTCTATCTATGTTTGGTTTTGTGTTTCAGCACTTTTTGAAAATATTGTTTGCCACACTTTCTATGGATTTATTATTTTTCACTTTTTGTACTTTGAAATACCAATAAAGTCAAGCACAATCTCACCATTATTACTGGGTTTATTACAAAGTAGATTAAACATCTAGCTACAATATTCCTAAAGACAATACATGGAAAACATCAGTGAATTTCACTCTTTCTTGAAGTGCCAACTTCTGTGATGCCTGGAAACCTCCACAAGCAAAAGGATGTGATAAACCATGGACCTGGATTATCTCCTCTGGTGGTAAAATCAACAGAAGGAACTGAACGAGGGGGGGAGTTTTGTTACAGTAGGGGCATGAATACACCTACTAAGTTCAAACTCACCTGTGTAACTTTGCTCCAAAGTGGATTGATCTCAGCTGTGAGGCTATATTTTTTCCAAATGGGCCCAATTGCATGGGCTTGTCTAGTCTTGGCAGAACAAGTCAAATTAGGTAGTTTAAACCTCAGCTGAAGGTTATTTCAACTAATCTTTTTCGATTTTCTCAGAAGAAGATCACAAATGCTCAGGGAAGTTTAGTCTCTCCCTTGTACATACCTTCTACCTCCTCCCAGCTGTTAACAATTCCCTACTATCCACAGTACAGTGCTCAACTATGTGTAGAGGATTCATGCAGACTAACATGTAATATATATATGAATTTAAAGTATTAACAGTATCAATGGCTGAATTTAGGTTGGAGAATTCAGTGTCAGGGTAGACATTTTATTGGTTTCGAGTTGTTTTGCTGGATGGTAGGATATGTCATGTGCAGGACTTGCTCTGACTTCTGAACTCTCTAGCTAGAGATGGGATGGGAGGAAAGGAATTTTATACAATCCCTACAGTAAAGTAAAACTAAAAGGGAATTCTCACATCTTTGACCAGGAAAATTCTCTCTCCTCCTCAAAGGGAATCCCCACTACAGAGAGGTTTTGAAGTCTCTACAGCCACAGTGTTTTATAGAGCATATAAACATGAAATTGACTTCTAGCCTGTAAAACTAAACTACTTCTATATTAAGAAGCTATTTACAGAGAGGTTGCGATTAGACCTGCATGTGTAACTGCCAAGGAAATTCCTGGTGACACCTCAAACATGTTCCTACAACTTGTGCTCTTCCTTTTTGGTTCTTTTCAGATGTTGTTTGTATTTTTAATAAGCTCTGTAAGTCCCCATTGGGAATGGTTCACAGTGCTTCTATTTGTATGTATGTGTCGTGGTTTAACCCCAGCCAGCAGCTAAGCACGATGCAGCTGCTCCCCTCTGCCCCCTCCCAGTGGGATGGGGAGGAGGACCAGGGAAAAAAAAGTAAAACTCGTGGCTTGAGATAAGAACAGTTTAATAACAAAAGTAAAATAAAATGTACTACTAATAATAAAAATATAATAATAATTGTAATTGTCCTGGTTTTGCTCAAAGCCCCATCCAACCCGGCCTTGAACACTTCCAGGGAGGGGGCATCCACAACCTCTCTGGGCAAACTGTTCCAGTGCCTCACCACCCTCACAGTGAAGAACTTCTTCCTTACATCTAATCTAAACCTACCCTCTTTCAGTTTAAAGCCATTACCCCTTGTCCTATCATTACCCCTTGTCCTATCAAGGAATAGGAAAAGATTCAAATAAGTCTTTCAAAGATCACTGCCAACAGTTATTTGTTATAGTGAATTACCAATATACTTAAAAATGGAAAATTAATTGTGCTTTCTGAGATAGCTACTGCAGCAGAGGTCTAAAGTTCACTGATGACCCGTACCTGATGAAATATAGAAAGTAGAGATGAAAACAACAATGAAACAATATGTATTTTGAAACAAATGATCTGCTCAAGGAATTTTTTAAAAATGTAATTATAATACAGTGGTTACTGAAATAAAGCCAACTACACAGAATTCTCTCATCTACACTGTTGTTCCTAGATTCCTTTTCCCACCCAGCTGGAGTTGCTGCCGTTGTTTGTGCTAATACAAATATCTGTGCAAATTTGATCTGGGGAATGATCTTGGTTGAATATTAACCCTGACCTCCAAAAATGGGATAGGGCAGGAAGGTAGGATAGCATATTTACCTAGCTTTGAGAACAAAGCCATTGTACAGTGTAGCTATATGCCAAGAGTATCAACTTTTTAGGCCTATGAAAAAGCAGGCAATAGAACAACTGCAGAGAATGAAGAGTAATAATTTTCCCAGTTGTTCTCTTCCAGTGCCACAATTGACTTCATTGGCTTCAGGGGCATTTTCATCCAAGGAATGATTTTTTGTAAAAAAAGGGAGAGTGTACAAATGACATCTTTTGATAATGTCAACAAGCTGCAAGAAAAGGTGAGGTAACACCTTGCATCAGAGCAGTTAATACAGCTGTTAGAAAAAGGACAAGCTTTTAAGCACACAAACCTCTTTCACATCCAAAAAAGAACCAATATATTTAGTACCATTTGGAAACAATTTTGCTCTAAGCAAAATTAATTAAGTAATTAATTATGTTAATCAAATTTGAGATCAGAGTGGCATATTAGCAAGAGAAAAGGCAGCAAGTTTACTAGCCTTGTGATACAGAGAGTAAAATAGATTATTATTGCCTGTGCGAGATAGAGGCACAACAAGGAACTGCCTGTAAGAAAAACATTATATCTAAAAAAACTCCCAATTTTATTGAGCTCTATGAATTTTAATACCTAGTAGAAATAGGGATTTTACTTCTTAGGTTTACTTTCTGGAGGAATCTTGTAACTCTCTTGAGGACTTTGAAAAGCATAATTAGTGCAGCAGAGAATGATGATGCTTTACAGAAATACCTTGAAGACTGGAGAAGTGGAATGAAATGTAGAAGTAAAAGTGTGAAGTCATGTATTTAGGGATTAATTTCTACTCCAAGGTGGAGACTCACCACTTGGAAACAACAGAAGGAAAGAAAGAGGGGAATGAACTCTTCATGAGAAGTTTTTTCTAAGTTGCAAAAAAGGCAAATGTAGCCTTTCACCTTCTTCACCTGAAGACTATTGGGTGCAGTATTCAATGAAAAAATGGTGCAGAGAGCCTCTTTCTGAATGAGCAATAGCTGAATGTAACCTATAGTTTTATAAAGAAGAATTAAATTTTAATTCTTTGCAGAGAGGAAGCAAGCTATTATTGCTGGTATATGTTGCTATATCTAGGGTGAGCACGGTCATGTCTGTGGGTGCGTATCTTGCTTTGGAAGCCTGTGTATGGTCTTACTCTTGTTGCTACTTTGTTGTGGAAGTCCTGGGTCATGGTGCTATTCACAGTAATAGACTTTGTAATAGACTTTGTAAAGTGTCAGAGCCTTTTCTTCTTTTGTACTGTACCAATACAGTGATGGACACGATCAAGAAGGGTTGCAGAAATGGCTGATGAGAATTTTATAACATTATCTAAAGATCTACCACCTAGCCAGCTACTGGGGGAGACTGAGTTGTATCCCCTTAGAGTGATCTCACCCTTTTTGTGCTAATATATGCTCTGTGCACATCACTGGAGACTCAGCTTAGAGCTCTAGTCACTTTTGTTAGAGAATTCTTGCATATAATGATAAGTGTTGTTTTGGAGCTGAGGGACCAAACCCAATCCTGCCCTTCTACGTTTGTGTGACTGCTCTAGTAATTATGGTATGAATATTTTTATGTGTTTTGTCAGATTTACTGGAGAATGGTATGCCACTGTTTTGTTCCTAATTACAAACAAAGGTTTTAGTTAACTTCAGCAAAATTATTCTGTCTGTTCATAGGCACAATACAAATGAAGTTCAGTCCTCTACAGAAAAGAGAAGGCAGTCATTTGGCTTTCATTTGATAAGAATCTTCTTGCTTTAATTTTTTAAAAGGAAATCAGATCCAGTTTTGTGAAATATTCCTTTAATCTTCACAGGCTCTTTCTGTATCAGTCATACTTTAGCTTGCATGTTTCAGTACTCTTTGTATCTTTGAAAAGAAATCTATACATTTGACTGCTTGTTGCCAGCAAAACCATTTACATTAGCAGCAGAATGATGTCTCTCAACTACTACAGCCAGCATGGTCGAAGCTTGTGCTGGAACTTTGCCAAATTGAACTTTTGGCCTTAATAAAATAATGAAGTGCTGCTTTGGAGCTTAATTATTGGCAGTAACGTTGTGAATATCACATTTCTTCTCTTCAGATGACTTAAATTGAGACTATTGCTATCTCTTGACTTCCTATTTTACTGTTTCCTTTAGGATCGCTCATCCTGGCAGGTCTGGGAGGAGGAAAAGATTCTGATTTATCAATAAATAAAGAAATCATGAGAGGTAAGTGGAGAAAATCTGGTGAGTTTCTTAGGTCCTGGTAGTGTGCATGGGCTAGAAAGTGAACAATTTGCTGCAAAACCAGTCAGGTTTCTTCCAGAAGGGGTAGTGGTCTGTGCTGCTTTGTAAAGAGCTGGAAATAATATAGAATTGAAGTAATTGAATACATATTATCAAGTGCAGCCAACTATTATTCTTGAGAAGGCAAAACCTTAAGCTAAATAATTTCAAGGTCAGTTGTGACTCAATTAGGAATAACTCTCAGTTACACTTCTAGCTGAGGAGCACAGGAGATCATGAGAAGCTAGCTGCTGACAAAAGTATGGCTATAGGCACGAAGTAACCTTGGGCTGTTCCAGAGTTTTCAATATATTTGCTGTGGCCTGAGTTTGGAACAAAAGTAACAATCCTGATTCTTCTTTTCCTTGTAAAAAAGTGAGATGCTAGCGTTTAATTCTAAATCAAGACTCCTCAGAGAACTGAAGGAGTCTGAATCCTATTTTCATGGTGAACTTCCTCAAATCTCAGAGATGGGAGATTTTATATGCAATATGACCCTTTGGTTCTGTAGAAGTAAGGAGAAGGAAACTGTGCCTGAAGTACTGAGTTTTATCCCTGCCTTATTTCTTTCCATAATGACAAGGGGCTAAGTGCCACATGTACACTGAAAGGATTTAGTCCTAAACTCATCGAGGTTACAGTCCAAAGTGCTTATCTTTGGTGTGCATGCAAATGGTAATTCATTGACTTCAAAAACTGTCTCGTGTTTGCAGATCAGGAACCAAAACACAACTGACAAACATAAGAGTTGCAATCAAGTTACCTGGGGAGGGTTTTCTGCTTACCATTAGATGTTTGATTTTATTTTTTTCCCCCCAAAATTAGAGAGTTCTTTAGTCACTCCTATGTTCTTCTCCTGCCATATACAGAAAATACTAAATGACTGGAGTACAGGGAAAACAAAAAACGTTCACTGCTACTCAGTTTTTTCAGTTACATACACACAGGTGTTCTACGTCTCTTCTTTCCCTCAGTGGTCTAAAAGTCACTGTGTCTAGGCTATCTGGTACAAGTTAGTGGTGAATTTTAAAGATGAGAAAAACCTATGGAAAAAAACCTTTCTAGGAACTTCTACTCTCTTCTAGGAGAGAACTCTTAGGAAATATGATAGCTCTTACAGGTTTTTATAAAAAAATGAAAGTTTTATTTTTTATATATATATTTTTATATATATATATATACACACACACATAGTTTCAGTGTGTGTACTACTTTATAGAACAGAAAACTGTAGCACCAGTAAACTAGTAGTTAGCCAGAGCAGATAACAGGGAATTAGGCTATTAATCTGCTTAACAAGGACATATGCCAAAGTAGTTTAAATTGTGCTAGTTTGTAATTCTATTCTTATATAAGAGGAATTCAAATTTAGCAAGACATGCAGGGGTAAAAAGAGTATAAGCATACTAGTTCATTCAAAGTCCAAATCAAAGTGCAGTAACTGTCCTATTTCAGTGTTTCAGCCATTAATATACGGGCTTATGGCCCAATGCAAGCTGGGTTTACACCAGCTGGGATGGTATATACTTGATTGGTGTGCAAACCTACATATTTCAACAGATTTTCCATCTGGTTTTCTGTTCTGTTGTCTGATCCTTTACTCGCAAATTGGTCATGAGAGTTAGCTGTTATACTAGGAAAATACTTCTAGTTCGGATTTTTAATTTTTCTTTTTTTAGAATTGGACACCTACGTTGCCCACTGACATTTTTGTTTTGAATAGCAAGAAAACAACTGTGCTGTAAACATCGTAGAACTTTTGCCGCTCTGCTGCTCATTTACTGTAGAGCATGAAATTCTCAGAGACTTCGTAACCTCTGAAATTGTAGGTCAATATTATTTGGCCTTGGAACATCTATTGCAAGAAAATGCTGTGGATTAAACCAGGAGAATAGAGGATTAATATTTAGTTTGTAAAGTATTTCTTATGTGAAAACTTTTGCAGATAAAAGGTCATAATCTTGTTCTTACTTGATTGATACTGGATTTATTTTACACCCCCACCCCTCCGGAAGATTTTTAAATTGGGGAAAAAAATGGTGGCACAAGCTTTGCACTGGATTGAAGATACGTGGGTAGGTAATGAAAGAGAAGCAGAGTGGTAATAGTTTCACAATAGCAGAAATATTCTCCATGTCTTGCTCCTTTGTCTAAAACAATGATAGTTCCTTGCTTTTCAGGTAAAATATGATTTAATCTGGACAGTGAAAATCTGTGCAGCTAAATGAAAATATAACTGTAGGCCATGCAGGTGTTCTGTATAAATTTAATCTTGTTAGCATGAATGACAACAGCAAGGTGAATGAAAACTAAGGGGGTGTGTGGAGTTTATACTCTAGTTGACAGCATATGCTGTTTTGTATTCACAACTATTGTTCACTGCAAGCTATACCAAACTAGTATACACATTGTAACAGATGCACAATCATGCCTTTATTTTGCTGCATAGGAATACACAGGATGGTATTTGATTATTACGATTCGTCACCAGTCTGAACTAAGCTGTTGAGTGGGTCTCGGATAGCTAGCCACCTGGCTGGAGGGGATAAACCGACCAATTTAGCAGCCCTTACATTACTCTGCACCAGAGGTGAAGCCTATAATGATTATTATTTTTAAAGAAGATTCAGAGGCCAGTACATCACAGAAGAATCAACCCCAAACGACCTTCTCCAGTCTGGCTGTCAGTTGTTAGCCTGTAAAATTCATTATTACAGCATGTTAAATACTGCTCAGCCAGTTGCTGAATGGTGAGGGTTTTGTCTGGATATGAGTAAAATACCATCTTCTGACAGCTGTATGTGTAGTCAGGGAAAGACGGGTTGTACTGATAATCGGTTTGGTCGGATTATTCTGTATGATGGCAGCACTGCCATCTTGTGGATAATTCGAGGATGTGGAGAATTTTTGCTTATTTATTTTAGAAATATGTTTTATATTTGTGTAGGTTAATATTTGTAGGAAGAAAATTTTGGTATTGTTATAAACAAGGAACAAATATGAAAAGAACATAATTTCCAATGCATGTTGGTTCTTTTGCTAATCATGTGTTTGTATCCCGTTACACAGCTTAGTCGTTTCTTCCTTTTTCGTTGCTTTTCTTAAGTTAAGGATTGTATTTGCTACCTATGGCATTTAACAGTAGCAAAAAGGGAAACTTAAATCTCATTTTCTGGACTACAATTCTTTGTCTATTAGGAAAAAACCAACAAAACCCGCCAGAAAAACAGAACAAACAAAAAACCCCTATTGTCTTAAAGATTCCTTTTAGAACAGATTGCTTGACTGTTGTATCTTTGTATCTCTGTCACTGAGGAGTACTGTGTGACCTATTGCTGTCATGCTCATCTTCAGTCCTGTTGTGGATTAGGCTGGTTCACAACAAATTATTGGACATTTAACTGAGAGCTAGGAAGGGTTGTGAGAAGAGATTATGCACAACTGTAGAGATCTCTAGCTCACAAATTGGATCTAGCTAGCCTTATCTCAGACTGTGTGCTGTTATGTACTGAAAATAAATAGGTGTTTTGTGTTGTGTAAGTCTCTGATCGTCCAAAAAAAAAAAAAGGCATGGGGAAAGGCTATTTGGGGATGTAGACATCAACATAACTCACTAAACTTGATTAATCTAGACCTATTTCTATGGGCAACTCAGAAAAATAACGTTTGGAAGATGTCAGGTGACTTCTTGTTGCTTTATTGCTATTGCACAAATATGCTGGCTCTAGTTGAGAGTAATGAGCTGTAAGAGGTGCTCTCCGAACACATCACAGAATCATAGAATGGTTTGGGTTGGAAGGGACCTTTAAAGGTCATCTAGTCCAACCCCCCCCCTGCAATGAGCGGGGACATCTTCAACTAGATCAGGGGTGTGTGTATATATATAAAGATGTATAGTACCCAAAACATTTACCTTTAGAGCAGGCCAGACAGAAGAAGGGAGGAAGAAAGAACATCTTATCTTCCCTTTAGGAAAGGGAATTAGTACAGCAATATCGTGTGGTGAGACTCATAGAGCTAGAACTCATATCTCCTTTTTCCTAGACCCCTTTCATCTTCACAGTTTTACATATTGTGAACTATTTACAGTGGCAGCAGACCAATAGGAAAACAAAACAAGTGAGTGGGTCCTTATTTAGAAATCATATCACATACAGCAAGTTAAGTGAACAACTGAATGGAAATAGTATTTAAGCATTACTAGGACAAAAAAGTTAATGATTTGCACCATTGAAGAGAGGGCTATGTGTCAAGACGAAGCTCTCCATGAGAGGACTGAAAAGTGGTATGAAGTCATTAGAATACAGCTATTTTATGGGTTGAAGCTGAAGAATGTGTTGATGTTTTTATGGCATTTTGTGAATACTGTATGCCCAAATATAACAACAACAAATATTTTGAGACTGGATGGTACAATGTGAAGAATGGGGACGATAAACTTTGCACGTCTTAAGTACTAATACTTTACTGTGGGTGTCAAGTACCTCAGGGTGTTTCTGTTGAACATATCAGAATGCTTAGTTGGTACCCAGACAGGAAAACAGAACAAAATGCCTGGGGTGAACTAAAGGTAGTCCTGAAAAGCAGAAAAGAATAAAGTAGAAATGGCATCAGAGTACATCCTAGCACCCAGAATTTGAAATACCTGGGATGAAATAAGGCTGTAAGTAAAAAAGATGACTGTAAATCTTTCATTCAATTGAAAACAGTTTTGCCTTGTTTATGATTTATTCCTGCTGTTTCTAATTAAGTGTGACTCTCTTTTGGAAAAACAAACAAACAAAAAACCCCATAAAGCAAAACCCAAAAAACAAAACAAAAAACCCCACCCTAAAACCCAGCCTAGCATGAATCATTATGTTCAGTTTTGGTCACAGTTCTTGAAGGGAAAACTTGCAGCCCAGCCCAATCCAGTCAGTCAAGTCAGTCCAGTACTGAATGACTGCAGTAGATGTTCTGGGTATGTCCTATGTCCATTCCCTCTGTCCAATCTTTACTGACCAACTACTTCAGGGAAAGGTACCCTCATTTGGCTATGAGTATCCACAGAGAGAGATTTCATAGCTAATACAGACAACTTGTTTCCACAATACTTTTTCCTGTTAATTTACCCATGTGGATGAACTCTAAGAATAAAAGAATTGAAAGCTATTCTTTGGAAGGGTAAAAAAGCAGCTCTGAAGTCCGGTTAAAATAAAAAAAAACCCAAACCTTTCTCTGACAGCTGAAGCTAGCAAACATGCAGACTCACCCTTGCAGGCTATTGCTCCTTGGGCTGTTTTTCCTCTGACGGAAAGCAGAGGGCAAATAAGTATTGAAAAAAAATAATGCACAAAGGATGTTAATAGTTTCTTTTGAATGAGGCCCCAGAGGCAGTGGCACAAGGTAGCTGTTTCTGCAAAGGAGCCAGAGGTATGTTGCCGGAGAAACATCCCTGTGTGTCTTGTTCCTCTTCTCAAAGGAAACAGAGCTTGTGTGTGTTTTTTAAAAACATACAAAGGCTCTGACAGGTTCTGTCAGTTTTACCTCTGGTGCTTTAAGCTGCTACTTCCCCATCTGTCTTTGTCTCTGAAGAAGGTTACTTTTCCTGTCAGCTCTTCAGCTCCCTCTGTTCCCTACCTAAGGTATGAGCTGTGGTATTGGGTTTGCTGGTGAATTAATCAACTACAGCAGACTGAACTGTGACATTCGAGTAGTTTTACAGATTTGCTTTTCTTGATTGTTACTGGGGAATAGCTTTTCATAGAAAGGAAGATGTAGGTGATGGTAACTGTTTAATCAAGTGCACCCAAGTTCAAAAGATCATATGTTAAAAGACATGATGACCTGTAATTGATCTTTAGCTGTAAATGGGGAAGAACTCCACAGATCCCAAACTTCTTTTTCATCTCACCAAAAGTGGGTTTTGTGGTTTAGTTTTGTGGTTAAATAGTTTGTTGAACCTCTAAGAGAAAATAAATCTGAAGAAACAAGCAGTACTGAAATAGAAGGCTAAAAAAAGCAAAGAACCAAAAGAATTAAAGAAATTACTACCTGGTTCTTAGGTAATGGTACTGTAGTTAGTATATAAAAATGGCAACTTACATTAACTTTTCTAAAAATGCATTTGGAAGAAGGTTAAAATAATTAAATTAACGTAAAAAATGTTGTAGTTGCAAGGATTTAAGAATCCCACGCAAAAGTTGCAGAGAAAGCAGCAACAAAACAAGAATTTTGATGCTAGAGCATGGTCAGCAAACCCCCTGGCATTAGACAAATCAGAAGATGTGTTGTCCTTGCTAAAAGGCAAATGAGATAATTATGAAAACACAGCTACATCAACAAAAATCGGAAGACTTGTAAGGTAACTGGTCAGAGTTGGTTTTAAATAAAAAAAGTGATAATTTTACAGAGCTGGAGTAAAAACCACTTACTCAGAACAATATGATATAAAAAGGCACTGGTATCAGCCACCCTGTGTACTGATTTGCAAAGTATTAGTTGAATTAAAAGTAATTTTATTTTTTAATTTTTATAACGCTGCTGGTTGCCTAACAAGGTATTCAGCTCTTTTTTCAGCTCTTTCAGTCAAGCTACCTACTACAAGGTCATCTGCCTCTTTGCTTTAAAATATATCCATTCTATCCTCCTTCTCAACTAATATTTTCTGTGCTTTCAAATTGTTTTCCCAGAGGAGAGAAAACAAACCGCTTCATGACAGAATGCTGATGGACATCCAAACAAAACTGCAGCACAGGAGAGATCTCCCCCTTTCAGTACTAGTGGAGTAATTTAGAATTTTTATGAAATTGATATTTTAAAACTAGATTTGTGATCTTTCTTGCTGAACATACCTCGTTCTTTCCAAATAAGATACCCTTATTTACATTTAGTGAATTCAAGGGGTGCTTTCTTCTAATTGAGAACAGCTGGGTGTTCTGTGCTGCGGAGGATGATGATGTGCTATGTGCTAGCACTTATTTTAAAACTTGTAATGATATTCAATTGTCATTCCGCAGATACTATGATGCTCAAATGCTAAGGAGCAGATTTTGCTATTTAAAATTCTGTGTCCTACTAGGTTCCTGATTAAGCACTGACTTTGCGCAGAGCCTAGCAATATGTTGTATCTGGGGTTTGAAGTCTGCATAGTGATTTGTATGTTCAGGCTGGAAAGCTGAAAGATACAAAGCAAACTAGAATCATACTAGATTGGAAGAGATGTCTGGAGGTCATTTTGTCCAACCTCCCATTCAAAGCAGGACCAGCTTCAAAGTTAGATCCAACTTTGTCAAGATCATGCAGCAGAGAATTACACAGCCAGAATTAGAGTTCCGACATTCCTTTGATGTAAAGCTGCTAAACAAGTCACCAGAATCTGTTTCACATATTCCATCTGTGAAGCAGAGATAATTCTTGCATAAATACCTGTAAAGTATTTTGATCTGTCTGGGTAAAATAAAAGCTTTAGACAGGAGCGGTTCACTTCAGTACTAGGGTAAATTTATTTTTTTTTTCCTGTTCTTCAAGATGTGGACAAAGTAAAAAAGAAATCTTACATTTCCTGTCAGTATCAATGAGGATTACAAGTACTACTAATATCCTTTTCATTGAGTAAATAGGTCAGTCGCCTTTTCTAGCATTCTTGCTATTCAGAAGTTGAATTGCCTTTTTTGCTGTTTAGCCACTTAGGGGAGATGCTGTGTTTGTGACTGCAAAAGTTCTGAAAGCTTCTATTTCTCTTCAGTTCATGAAACTATTCACATCAGGGAGAGCAGAAATATGATCTCATGACATTATTTATATGAACTGAAACAAAAAGGTCATATTCTAACTGTGCTGATTTTAGTCTTCTCCCTGAACGCTGATGAATAAGTAAGGAGACTTGAATAGTGTATGTCAGTGACAATGGTTTAACAGGCAGCTAAATCCAAACAAGAATCCCCACACTGAAAGCAGAGTTGCATGTACTGACTGGGCGAAATGTTACAGTTCTCTGGGTTTCTGTAGTACTGCTAACACAAAGTTTAAGTCTTCTACATGTAGCAATTAATTCTCAAAACACTATCTGAAAGCCCTTCTTGTTTTACTAGCCCTCAGTCTTCTTGCAAAGGTGAGGAAATCCACAGAATGTAATTTGGCTAAGATCATAATGTCAGTCAATCGCAAGAATAGAGAAATATTATTATATCCTTTGCCTCGTTCTAACTCAAATTTCAGCCTTCTAGAGTAGATTGGCAGAGCAAGACCTGGGCAGGCATATCCACTGGCACAGAATATGGGGGCTAGGGATTCTGAGAGATGTAGGGATTTTGAATAGCAGAATTAGGGCAAAGGATGCCAGAAGGATTGACGAGGGAACACCTTTAATATCTGCTACTCACCTCTTTAGTTTTCTCACCAACAACTTTGCCATGATTTGGCCATGACAAATCAGAGTTTTGAAAGATAGTTTAAATTTCCTTTCAGGATTTTCCAGTTTCTTCCTCCTGCCCCTGAGCTATTTGTCTTCTGCCTTGCTATTTTGTTCTTTCTGGTATTTGCAATATTTCCTAATTTATTTTCTTCTGGTAATTTTAATTGTTATGCTGTTTTACTTCCCTGCCAACTCATTAATGGCAAGACATGTAGAATGTGTCACATTTGTCAGGAGTAAGTCAGATTTATGCTTCCTATAATTAGGAAAATATTCAAGTGTAGATATAATGCTTGCATTTCCTGATACACCTCCTTAGCTCAATAAACAGAAGTTTTATCAATATTCTTTTTTTGCTTTCCATCGATTGACTTTCAAAAGGTGAAACAGTTCAGGCAAATCCCTAATGAATGTGGCCATTAGTCTTTTTTTTTTTTCTTCCCCTTGTCTGGATTTTGTTTTCTGGTGACTTAACACAGTACTATCATGCACATGTGAATTGAAACCCCAAAAGACTCTACTAAATAATTTTCAAAAATTCCATTTCCTATTGCCCCCCCCCTTTTTTTTTTTAAAGATATGTTTAGAATGATGATTGGCTACAATTTATAATGCACGGTGTTTCTAGATCACAGCTTGCTTGCCTCCTGCACAGGAAATGGTTTAGTTTCATTATTTGGCCAGTAACTGGAGCTGAATTTACTGATAATAATCACAAGAATTTTTTAGTATTTGTTAAAATGGTACCATATTTGCCTTTCTTTTCTCCTGTAGCTTGGTATCTCTCAAGGCACGCATGTCTTAAAAAGGAAATACCTCTCCCCTGAGTTCAGAAGTTCTTAGGTACATATGGTCATGTTTAAAAGTCCTCTCTTACCTACACTCAATGCAATGCATTACATATCTCTACCACTTGATGACTTGCCAGTTCTGTTCTCAACTTGCCTCACAGAAGGCACGTTTTTGTAAAGCACTGCAATATCTCAAACATTTGATATGCCTCATTAATTTCAGCAGCCTCCTCATTTATTAAAAGTCCTTCGTTGTCTCCAGTTTTATTCTTTTCATGATTTGTTATAACCCATCCAATTTTCTCTTAACTGATTTGACTGCACTAATTCATTCTGCATTTTGGCTGCCCTTCTCTTTGCCGCAGTAACACACTCTGTATATTTGTATTCTGTTGCTTCCATTACTCAATTTTCTTTTAGTCTTAGATTCACGATTAGTCCCTGATTGCTTCCTATTCCTTGTATTCTTTTCCAGAAATCTTTCTATACAGCTGATAATATCCCTGCTTGCAAAGAAGTGTTCACAAAACGTTCCATTTCATTTTTGTCAAACTTAAATGAGAAATTACAGAAGTGACAATTTTTTGACAAGTCAATGGGAGTCAATAATTCCAAATGGCTAGCACTCTGAGTAGACATTACTCTGGTCAGTCTGAATGGAGGTTACTAATGCCACTGTTTTGTGTTTAACTCAAATGAAATAGAAAGATACTAGTGATTGACTGTCTAATTGTGGCACGGCTAGTCTATTAATCACGGGTCTGTATTGTTTTTTCCTTGAAATGCATTCCGGTGTCTTTGCCATTTGTAATAATAGCTTGCTGCTTTTTGTACCAGGTGTTAAATTAGGTGAGCTTTACACTGCCTGATACTGAATAGCTTTAATATTGTATGCTACTGAAACATAGAGGCTGTTAACAGAGCAGATGGACAGCTACTCTACTGCAAGTGCTCACCCCAGGGGATGACAAAAGGTCAAGAATCTACTGCAATCCTTTCACGTGCTTTATAATTTAGGAGAGCTGTTTACACTCCACCTGGGGTTTAATAGGAGCTCTTCAGACCAAGACTCCTTGCCCACAGGGAGAATTAGATTTTCCTTTGGATGAACTGTCTACGCTGTGCTAACTATTGGAGCTGGGAACAACTTGTCCCCAGCTGATCCTAAAGCATAACAGGAGTTGTGAGTTGACTTCTACTGAATTAACAGAGCAACTCTTTATCATCAGACACCTATTGCCAAGCCTCTATCAAATGAACCCTGTTGAATCTGCGTCTGGTATTCTGTATTTGATTTCTTCCATATTTTCCTTCCTTCCTCCTTCATCTCCTTTCTCTCCTTCATCTCCTTCATTTTTCTTATCTGTTTGCTAAAGGTAGTAGTGCTATGGTCAGGCAAGCAGGGATTATAAATTTCTTTAGCTGCAGGAAAAGTGTAGTGATGGGCTGGAAGATCTCAGTTTGCTCGTGCTGTTCAAGTTAGTTTTCAAACTGGGAAGATCAGCTGTTAACATTGTATCAGTCAGTGCTAAGGTAAGACAAGTCAGGACTGTGATGATAGGAGAGGTGTGATCATTATTAACTATTACAATTTTAAATTTGTCATATCAGTGCTATGAACAGGGTTATGTAAAACTTGGTGAGGAGGAACTAAACCATTGCAAAACTGCAGGGTGAGGGACTATCCCAAGGACACGAGTCGACAACTCAGAAAAGCCTCTCTTAGAAAGCTGGTGTGCTTGGCAGAGTGGATTACAGAATGAGCACCATTAATAGAGCAGTTTGTTGCAATACAGAGAATACCAAGATCCTCATGAAGATCTTCTACATAGCATTGATGTTTGCCCTGGTTAGGCACTTGGATTACATTGTGAACCACTCTGCTAGATTTGTTTTGACATCTGTCTTCCTTCTTGGTTTCTGAGAGGATTGTGCTCAATGGAAAAGGTCTTGGATTTAGAGTTTAGGAAACTCTGTGATGACAAATAGCAACTTGAAAGGGTTGATACATTTTATTTTCTCTCCCCCCCCCCCCCCCCATACTGAATTGTTTGCCTGTTTGAGGAGTGAAATAGATTCTATACAAATTAGCAGAATAGATGAAAAATGAGTCTCTCTAGATTCTAGCCAAACATGTTTAAGCCTAAGCTTCCTTTTGTTTCATTTCACAAAACTTCCAATTAAATGGGACACTACCAGCACCAATTTACTATTTTAAAGGAATGTGTTTTAGCATCTCTGCCCTGTAAATAGTCAGTTTACTTTATTGTGTCTGGACATTTGCAGGCAAAAGGAGATAGTTGTAAGTAAATATCCCAGGAAAGTGGATTTGGTTGCATGTTACCTGCTGGAGATTCACAAGTCTGCTCTGCATCTTTCAGCTGTTATCAGAGGATAAAGGAACATGAGAGATCGGACTATGAGAGACTTTAACTTAGGGAGTCCTTTCTAAACAGGTTCAATTTATGTTCCTACCACTCCTACAGAAAAGGGCGCAATACCTCAAAAATGACTTAATTCTGAAAAGGCTTGTGTTGCTGTCTTCTTACACCATTGTGTGTTGGTGAGTGGGAGTCTGGGAAGAGGTGGCTGAAGTGTAGAGCAGATTAGGCTCATTTAACCGTGGCAATTCAAGTTAGGGAGATACCTGTCAAATCCTAAACTTCAAAGTTAAGCACCAAATTTGATACCAAGAAGTGTGATTACTCTGCTTTGTGGAGTCCTCTGTGATGACTTATCTTCATTGTCATCCATGAATCATAAAAAATTATTGAATATTTGCCCTATACAAAAAGCCAATAGATTTGAATAAAGATGAAAGCAATGTGGTTCTACAGTTATTCTGGTTCTCATACCATTTATAAGAACAGATGTTATATTGTTGTTGTTTATAACTAAGATACAATTTTTTATAATACTTTACAAAATTATTCATTAAAATCCCTAGAGGAAATTTCTTTGTATTATAATATTATATAAAGAGCCTGGGTTAATAAAATTGTTCTTTGAATCTGTGTAAACAATTTTATCATTTAAAGCGTGCTCATGCAGTTTTTAGACTCTCAGTCAAACTAGTTTAATCCAGTCACTAACTTATGTATTCTGTAAATCAGTCTTCTTCCCTGGGTATCTTTGCTCTGCAAGTGGAAGAGAAGGCATCATCTTAGATATGCTTCTAAAATTGACTTTTTAACTGCTGTACTACTCCATGTGAAAAGTCAGACTTCTTTAATACCATAATTTCACTGAATCTCTGAATGTCTCTGAACATAGTTGCTGCACACAACACACATCACAGTTTTGGTGTCCAGCTACTTGATAGCCAAAGTAAGAAGGTATTTTGTAAATAAGATGCTCAGGGTAAGGAAAGAAATGGCTTTCTTAGACTGGTGGAAGGAAAACTTTCCATCTTTCTGATGTAGTGCAATTCTCATTTCCTTTCCCCAGAATACTGTTAAATTTTGATGTTACTGATCTCATATTGGGTTGCATCAGTTGCACACCTTGAAGAACTAGATTTGGGAGGAAGCCTGCAGAGAGGGAAGTTGGAAACAGTTTACAGGCAAGCTGTGTGGGTCAGACTGTTAGAAGACGACACAGAAGAGATGAGTTAGTTACATGAGGGGGTAAAACATGCATAAGAATTCAATGAATTCAAGAATTCAATTCATTTGTTTATAACAAATGCCAAACTTACCATTTCACTAGGATACACAGCAGTTTATATCTCTAATTTTTTTTTAAACTGCTATGTTGTGTTTAAGAACACATAAGTACAGTTTATTTCTGGCGCATTTTCATTGTGCTGAGTCTTGAGTATGCCATAACAGAATGTCAACAGTGGAACTTCAATGAGAAGCACCTCTTGTACCGATTTTCTTGTTGTACTGATTTTTTTATTTCATTAATAAAGATTACTGAAAGGAGATGGGGTTTCAAGTGCATAAAATAGAGCATTTGATGCCTAAACATCACTAAAAGTTATACCACTGAAAATTTTCTATTTTCTTCCCTTACATTTTCTTAACAAAACCTAAATAAAAATTAAAATCAGAAGGGACCTGCACTTTACAGCTGATCAGACCTGTAGTTCCTAGTAGTTATGTTTTTATCATTGCTGAGTTATTTGCATGCAAATTCCCCTGCAGATGGATGTTGATCACTGTTTATGTGATGTTTATCACTGCAAATGCTGTTGTTTGGTGTTCAGCACCATCCTTTAGTTGAGGTCAAGATTTGAATGAACATCAGAAAGGTTGATGTTTCTGTTTGTAATGCACCTGCTGTGTACAGGATAGAAACTTTGGTCAGCTGGCCCTCTTCATATAGGAGGCGGCCTTCTTCATGCAGGAATTAAAAGAACTAAACAAAAAAAAAATTAAAAGTTTTTAATAAGACATTGTTGCTAATGTAGATTCTAGGCATTCCTTAGAGGATGGAAAGCAAAGGTTACTGTGACATATTGAAAAAGGTGACAGGTGAAATACAGACGGGAGTGAGTGAACAGTTGGAGGTTGTTATTTAGGTAGTGCTGAACCATTACTTGTGTTATATAAACTACCACTTAGAAATGCCTCTGTACCAGAGAAGGTGGCAAATGTGTTACCAGTTTTTAAAAGAACTTTGGACAAGATGTGGAAAATTCCTGACTGATGAGTCTGATGTCTGTACAGGGCAATGAAGCCGTAGATAAATATAATGTATTCAGGAAGAGCTAGTGTAGCTTCTGCAGGGGACAGTCATGTCTCACAACTCTGCTGTAGTTCCCTAAAGGAATCACTGTTGTGTGCTTGACAAAGGTGATCTAATTGAGGTTGACTTTAGAAGGCCTTCAGAAATCCCTCCAAAATACTTAAAGAAACCGAACTGCCATAGGATAAAAGGAAAGGTCTTCACATAGATTAGTAACAGTTGAAAAGATAGGAAACAGAAGGTAGAAACAAATGTTCAGTTTTCTCAGCATAGGATTTTCACCGGGCAAATTCCACTGAGATCTGCATTAAGGCCCATGCTATTCAATGTAAACAATCTAGGAAAGAGAATAAAGAGGGAGGTGACAACATTTGCTGATGGCGTTAATGTGCAGAGCAGTAAAAAAGAAAACTTACTGCAAAGAAGAAAGGCCTCGTCACATTGAGTGACAAAATGGCAGATTAAATTCACTGTAGAGAAAGGTGAAGCAACACAGATGAAGAAAATGATTCTTAACTTCAAATATGTGATGAAGAGTTCTGAATCAGCTCTAACCAGTCAGGAAAGAGATACTGTAGTTATGAGTATTTTTATGAAAATGTAAGTGCAGTGCTCTGTGGTGATTATAAAAAAGCAGATAGGTGTTAGAAATGATAAAGATGGAATAGAGAACAGAACAAAACAAATACCATAACTTTCCTGATCTCAGGAGTTGATAGCAAAAAGAGAAACACGGAAGATTCCACATGAGAAGTGACTGCAGACCTAATGACTCTACAGTCTGTGAAAGTCTGCTGATGGGGAATATAAGAAGATCTACAAAATGATGGGTGACTTTGAGAGAACAGATAGGGTCCAAGTGATCATTGTCTTTTCTGGTCTGTGACAGAAGGGCATCAAAAGGAACTATCAGGAGGTTCAAAACAAACCAACGAAAAAAAATGTGTTCACGTAGTGTGCATCTGAACTGTGGAGTTTGCTGCTGAAGGATGTTGTGCATGCCAAAAGGTTTGCACAGGTTCAAAGTAATGAAAGAAAACCCATCTAAGTTTATTAAACACAATGATAAGACTTCTAGCTGATGAAGCTACTTCCCCAAGTCACAGACTACTGGAAGCTGGAGGAGTACCGGGGTACATCACTGCATGTTTGCTCTGTTCTTATGCGCTCTTCCCTAACCATCTACTATTATACCGGTACTGGAGAGAATAAACGGACTATTTTTATGTTCTCAGATATTGAAGATTGCAGAGTAATTTTTGTAAGCTGCTAATTTGTGTTTGTACAGTATATAACTAGCTAGAACCTAAGCAAGCCCTTCTGTGTAAACTAGCATTTGGTGACATTAAGATAGAGAAACACACAGATGCTATATTGTGGGACATGGACAAACAAGAACATGACACAGTAAGATACAGAAGACGTGTCAGAATGGTGAGGCTGTGACTTAAAATTGAATTCTGCAGTATTCTCTGAGGTCTTATTCTCAGTTAAAGTATCTTACTTGTATCATCAGCGAATTGCTTGAGGTAAAATTAAGTTCAGAGGTGTTAATGCAAGAAAGAAAGGGAGATTTTTGTCTCCTACCCTCTGGTAAGCCTGTGTAATTCTTTTGCCAGTACAGTTTTCTATTTCAAGTGACAGCATCTTTAAGCATTATGGTTGCTGAGCGGGACAAATATGGGGATCTGCCGGTAATCAGAGCTGGGGAGCAGAAAATTAGTGAGCAGCATGCTCCTGAGGAAGTGTAGGCCATAGAACAGCAGAACAGAAAATACACCTGTTCCCTTCTAGCACCTATATTGTCTAGAAGATAATGCAGGCTTTGTTTCTGTGCGATATGAAGCTACAAACCTGTTCTTCCAGAGGGGGAAATAATTTCTTCTACAGAGAGGATGAATCTGTTTGACCTTTTTGGAGGAGATTGTTTTGCTGTGGAATTGATGTGGTATCAATCATAATATTAGCATTCTTGTATTACATTACTTTTAATGTTCTGGACATGGAGATTTTCTTGGATAGCAGGGTTTTTTTAAACTCTGTACGTAGGACAAAGGTGGATGAAGCTGCCCTAGTGATAATGGAAGCAGCTGCTTTGACCTTTTGGATGACAAGAGGCCTTTCTCATGACTGAAGTTTTTTTTCTGCCAGTTTTCCTATTCTGGACAGGTAGTGTGATAGACAACTTGCCCTTTTAAAACTGTTTTTCCTGGGAATCATAAAGGTAATTTTGAGAGGACTTGGATAGCTATTTTTTTCTTCCGTTGCATGAATGTTTGTTTCCCTTGGGAGGTGTTCACTCCTTCCCTTAGGTGTCACTATTTATCGCTGCTAGACTTCCACAGGCTCCATATTTGACTGAATGGCACAGTTTTGCTCTATATTTCAGGCATCTTGGCAAGTGTAGTGTGTATAGCCTGCTCTGCCAGTCTGTGCTGCCTCACATACTTGTCTCCCTCCTACATCAGAGAATAGCAGTGACAGCCTGTGTAAGGCTGTTACCAGAGATCTATATTAGTGCAATGTTATAAAAGATACCTTGCCAGTAATTTCTCAGTGTGGGTTATGTCTTAAAACGGGGTTAATAGTTGTATATACTTATTTTCTTAAAAAAGAGTGATATTGCTAGTAAGCATGACATTTCTCAGAAAGCTAATTTGTGTGCCCTTTAATTTTTTAATTTTTTTTCTCTCTTTAGTTTTACTTCAGAAAGATTCAGATTCTGACAAATTTTTCCCTTTCTAGGTCAAATTTTCTTTCATATCATTATTTTTATTAAAAAAAAATTAAAGGTTTATGTATATTAGTGATGGAAAAAATGCTTCTGTCAGCACTTACCACTTACCTAAGAATTAATTCTTATCTCAAACCATATATTTGATGGCTTGGGTCATAATACTGACTTCTTAGCAAGCCCGTTAATTTCTTCCTGTTTCGTGCGACTACTGTATACTCTGGCATACAACTTCAAAACTTGTAAAATTGCCAAAGAGAGAGTTATTTTACCTGCCATGATCCATCTATTCCTACAATGAATATCTAACACTGTCACACCAGGAACATTTGGTTATTTACAGTTATGTTCACTAGATCTCACTCATTACAATAGAAGTTGGACTCCTTTGCAAAATCGTTGCTCTGTGTGCAACAAAGGCGGCAAGCTGTGTCTACCACCATGTCCTCAGTAGCTTGCTTTGGTAGACAGGAGTTTTAAACAATTCTTAGGGCCTTGCTGGGAGATGTGGCTCCTGTGAGGTGCTGAATCCTTACCTGGTTGGTATGGCCCAGCCTCTTTGACAACCAGCATTACCCATTCTTGTGGGTGGTGCCGGCTCTCTGCAGTTCACAAAGTGATGAAGAGGTTTCCTCTAGTTTCTTGCAGTTTCTGTAGCAGACATCTTGCAACTAAGTTTATGCTTGCAGAAACCTTCGTTATTCTTACAGGAAACACAAAAATCTAATAGTTGCAAAAGTTGAACTACCATACATAAGTTTAAAATTTTGAATATTTACAACATTATAGAAAAATATAATTGAAAAAAAGCTAATGAAAGAAAAAAGTAAATGAGTTGTAAAGGTCTAGGTGATTGTTTTGGATTTTTTTTAATTTGTTTTACGATGTGAAGATATTAAAGAAAATTTCAGTAAGGGTGGAGTCTTTTGTTTTTAATCCAAGAATGACCTAGAGCTGTGGGGGGGGAAAAGTAGACCAGACTGGCTAGCGGATTACCCGGGAAAAACTCTGGTATTTTTAACCATGCAAATAGCTAGTCATCTGTTTTGAAATAAAGAGGATTACTTTTGCTTGATAGCTCTGTGTTGTGTTTTTACTGTGCCCGGAGTATGAACCCTGCAGTTTCCAAATAAGGGAAAAATGGCCATAGATCACATCATAGCTTTAGCTCCAGGAAGAAAATGCTGTGGTCATTTACAATGTTTAATCTAGGTTTTGACAATTGTGTGCATGCTAGGTCGTTGATGACTATATAAGCAAGAAATGTGGCACGGATTTCTGCATTTCTTATATGGGAGCTTTCATCTTCAGTAAATGGAAAATAAAGAACAAAACCCACTTTTCTGTCTACAGGCAGAATTTCTTTTTATTTCACAAATAACTAAATCAAAGAGCCATCTGCATCTCCTGTGGGGTTCAACTCTCTCAGCTAGTTTCTCCATGAGCTGGCAAGAATATACATATACACGAAAAAGTACAGAAGCAGAATGGCTAGCTCCATTTCTTTTAAATTACAAAAGGAATTTTTTCCCTTGTTGCTAAGCTATGTTTCTTGTTATAACAACTTCCCTAATAATGCTGTTTTAGAAGACTTGATTTGGCAAATTAATAACTCGAACAGTTACATATGGCAAAGAGCAAATTTTGCCCCTGCTTGAACAATCTGAAAAGCCCGCAAATATAAGTGGAAAACTATCTGCAAAGAGGCTGTCCTTCTGCATTTGCACAGTACTGGCCATCCTGCTCTTAGTATCAATAAAATGTTATTGATGTTTCAATATTATTTTATGAGGAGATAGTCAGCTTAGTGGGGATAGCAGGAAGAATTTTTTTGTTACTTCAACTGAAAGGAAGACAAAGCTCTATGTCACTTCCAGTATGTATATCTTAAAGTTCAGGAACACTAGAGTAGTGCCATATTGAATTCAGGTTTTTGTCATATTTAAACTCTATCATCTGATACATTTCAAGAAGGGTGCTAATAACATAGTCTTGTTTTTGCGGAGCAGAGGACGCTGGATAAAGCCTTTCTAATTGCAAATGGTAATGAGGTCTATTAAAACCAGAACAAGTCATCTTGTATGGAATGTGAGTGTAACTAATACTTGATTGGTTGGTTTTTGGTTTTGTTTTTTTAATACACAGTCACTGGCCACAGATACTTTCACAACTTTTTCTCCTTTTCCTGTGTTACTGATTAATTTTATCCTACATCTGAATATACACAACTTCGTATTTTTAATCTTGTGCATGTCTTTGGTATTTCACTGAAAGTACATATTTTTCCAAGTACATATTACCAAGATACATAGGTAGAAAGTGTATTTTGAAACTGTTTCTAACTGTTTTGTTGAGTGCACTTAATTAGAAAAGATGTCTGGCCAATTTTTCTCTTCCGTGTTGTTTGGCTCCTGTTGAATCTTGAATTTTAAGGTGTTCTGAGAAAAGCATGAAACAGGAGAATATTTATGTATTGGTTATGGAAGTACCAAAGAAGCAGTCTGAAGATATCTGACGTCTCTTCTAAACATCTCCAGGAATTAACTAATTATACATAGTATCATCTGCCACTAATTTTGAAGTATGCTTAGAGAAATATTTCTTAAGAGAACTTGGAACAATGCACTGCAAAAGGTGGATAACAAGAAACAACTCCCTGCCCTGTACGCTCTCTGCCTACTTATGCGGTGTGGTGTTTGGTGGTTTTTTAGTTTTGCTTCTATGAAGTCATTCTTACTACTTTAGAGAGTCCTGGTTTATGATTATTTTTGAAAGCTTGAGTTTGACATTACTGCAGTGACAGGAAGGGAAGGAATCATGGTGTATGTGGGAGTGGAACAGCAGTTATGCCCTCACCCTTCCTCACCTATTTGGAAATTTCTGTTTCAGTGAATCTGACAAAACTATGAACATTTGTGTGACAGAAGCACTAAGAACAGACTGGTCAGCATGAGAGCGACTACTTTCTGGTCTCAGATATGCATAGCAAACCAGAGTCTAGTCTTGTGATAAGCTTGTTGACTTGACCCAAGGATCTGCTTTTAATATCTTAAGAAACCATTTTCTTTCAACAGCAAAGTCTGTGTCTTCCTACTCAGGATAATCCAATGATACATCTTTGACACAAGCACATTTCTCTCTTGTCTGTAAGTTCAATTACAACTAGTTTTGTATCAGTATCTATAGACTGATATGTGGGTTTTTTTCCTGTCATGAATTTAGTTCACAATTACTTGCCTGCTTTAACTAAAATGAGATTGCAAGCTGTCTGTCTCAGTGACCTCTTTAACAAAAAAATATTCTCCAGAGGTAGAATTCTTCAGGGATTCAACTGTGCTTTCTTTAAATATCCTTTGTCCTTGACCCAGGGCCTGTTCAGTTTCATGGGGCACTGTACCCTGCTCCTTGGATCCAACTATTTTGTGTTTCCATGAGGCTGCTATTGTTGCAGCTATAGGCTGTTTCTGTCGGCTGTCTAGACAGTCTGGTGAGAGAGGAAGGAGAAGGAGTACTGTTGTGTTGGCAGAAGTGGGGAACTTTGCTTAGGAGTCAGATCACTTACTTTGAAGATAGACTCTGGCCTTCTGTTAGCACTGCTTCTACTGCACCACATGCTCAGCAAGGGAGAGTTATACCCCGGTATGGTGTGGCTGCTGGTCAAGAAAAGTTGAAATAACTCGAGAGAAACCAAGAGGAACTAGAGGAGCAATTCTCTTTGGGGGATAGACTTTGAATAGCTCATTGAGTGGCAGATTGGCAGATCTCCAAATGAGGCTATCCTTGACTGTACTTCACTGAATAGGATAGGTAAGAGCAGGCTGTCAGTCCAGCCAGTTGTAATTTTGGAATACCTACTGAACGGGCTGAGGTGAATTCAGTTGCCCAAGTATGTTTGAACTCTTGCACAACAAAATAAGAATTCCTTTCTAAAAGACTTCTAATGCACCTAATGAGAACCATGACTGGTATGAAAGCAAGGAGTTTAGAAAATGCTAGGTACAATCCTAAATAATTCTCAGCAATAATAGGATCTCTGCATTACACTGACTTTTGACAATTCCTGTTACTTGTTCTCTCAACTTTTAGATCTTAGGATAAGGTTTGAATTTTCCGAATTCCAGCTCACAATCTGTTTCTACTATCTAGAGAAAAAAAGGCCCAGGAAAATTATCCTCATTTCAGGTCTCTCAAGCCCACTGTAGTGTGTCTGTACAGACAGAAAGGTCAGAGGAAGCAGACTTCCATTTGCTATGTTCAGCAGCTGGTTTGATAATATTATTCATTCTCTTTTGATTCCTCAGAGTGCGTCTCCTTCCAAACCAGATCTTCTCCTGGAGGTAATGCCATAATCTATCAACACTTTAAGAACTTTAATATTCTCTCTGTGATTGTCTCTCTTAACAGTTTTCAAAGAAAAGATAATTTATTCAGTGATCCTACTGCCTTTGCTTGTCTCAGAAGAGTGTTCGAAGAGAATTTGCAGTCTTTTACTGCCTTATGTAGCAAGGCAATTCCTTCTCTTCTGTCTCTTCTTGTAGTGTCTCAGAAAGAAACCTCCAATCTCTTTCTTCGTTCTTCACTGCCAAAGAAGAATAGAGGAATACAACAGTCTTGCTGCCCACAAATCACAGCAGGAAGTTAAAAGCTCTAGCAGTGGTGTAGTTTTTAGAAACCTCTTTGAATGGTAATGGAGAAATAAAAAGGCAAGGAAAAAAAAAGGAACCAGAAAGTGGTTCAACAGTTCCACAAGCAGTGGGCGATTACGATACACTTTATTCCTTTTCCTTCAACACCCTGTGTAAAATGTCATTTATCATCTAAAAATGATGAGCTTTATTGTTGATTCAATTTTACAAGTCCCTTCAGAGCTACGACCATAGGTAAGCAAGCTGTTCCTTGCTGTAGCTTTAGCCCTTGCAAGCTGCCCCACCAGATGACTGTTGCAATGCCTTCATGTTAAGTCCCTTAATCCTTTTCCTTTCATCTCATCCACATACATCTGGAAATTAGAATACAATTCCACTGTGGCTAATGTAGAAATTAGCAATGAGGAGTAACTTCCTTATCGCTGGGGAAAGTCCTAGTGACATTAATTACTCTGCCTGTGATCCATCTTTCAAAGATTCTGTTACCACAGATCTTCCAGGATGATATTCCAATGATGTGGGTCTGTGCCTCATAAAAGGAAGGAACTGGGCCCTGATCACTTCTAACACCTTCGCATTTTATGTGAGGGAAAGTGACTGTACCACTCTAAACACTGAATGAATAATGACTATGTCTAAACACTGGGAAACACCCAGAGACCTGATCACATGATTGTCGTACTTGAAGACCTGGCCACAGCATACTACAACCCTCTTGCACCCTTCATGTCTGTTTTTCTTCCCATGGGAAGCAAGGTATGGGGAAAAGTGTGGATGAAGCCAGAAAGTTTGTGAACACTTGTCTTGACATGGGGTCAGGATGCAGACAGAGACTGCAGCTAGACCAAATGGCTGGGAAGGGCTCCCAGATTCTGCAGTTTAGATATAGGAAACATTGAATATAAGAAAATATTAAATAAGTTACTGCTAGAAGCAAGTACAAGGAATATGACAGTCTGGAGTCCTTTTTAACAGATGCAAAAACTTAGAGAATTTCAGCAGAAATAGTAGAAGTCACTGGTTTAGCTTGTCCATGGCTTACCATTTAAAATTATCTCAGTAATTTGAGGTTGTTTATGGGGTGCCTTCCTCAGATCCTCTCACTTAGTGCAGGGATTTAATAATGGATCCCTTATGGAAATCAGGATTTGACAGAAAATGAGAGGGTGATTTAACAAAAGAAAGTCTAATGATGAGAAGTAGCAGTGCAAAGGTCGGAAGTAGCCAGTGACAAGCAGCAAAGCTATTAAAAAAAAAAAGAAACTTTTTCTTTGTAATAAAAGAAATTATAGCATAAGCTGGACTGATTTCCAGACCACTCCATGACACAGCTTGCCTATATTCTTTGGGATGTTAAATAATTCATTTTAGTAAATACCTGCTTTTCCCAAATCTAGGTCATATCAAACATGGAGCAGCATGAGATCCTTTGTTAATCACCTGTATCTTATTTCGTCCTCTGGTCCGCTACACTAACAATAAAGAGAAAGCCTTTAGCCACAGATCTGCTTTTCCTGTTAGATACATTAAACATTTCTGTAGTAACCAGGTGCAGAATTCAGAGGCAAAGCTACTGTGATTCCAGAGCTTTACTTCCAAAATCTGTCTAGCACTAAATTCTGTCCCAGCATACACATTTGGCCCTTTTCTAGGCCTGCCTGACTTTTCACTAAGAATAACCAGACACTTCAAAATAAATTACAACACTCGGAAGCTATAAAGAATCACTTCTGCCCTTCTGCATCATTTCTCCCTCCTTTGTTTCATGCTGTTCTTCTCCCTGATGCCTGACCAGAGTAAATTCCTGAGTGTCTCATGTTTATTCACTAGGCTGCTGCTGATAATTGCAATGAAATCTCAGTAGCTTTCATCTAGGGCAAGTGCTATTTTTTTAGAAGACATTTCTATTCCAAGTTATTGCACATGATATCTTAGGCCTTGATCTTATGAACATCATACTTGATGCCAGGAATAGTCAGGCTGGTAAAGTCAAGCACATACCTAAATGTGGGCAGGATTTGTTCTTTCCTAAGTGTAACAGTGTAATAATTTAACAAAGTGTGTCATACATGTAAGGAGTATTTATCAGGCCCACACAGAACAGCTGTTAGTAGTTTAGAACTGTAATCCATAAAATCTATCCATGTCAATATATGTCTTTAAGTGTGGAAGTATATCGCAGGTGAAGGTTTTTGCAAGTTTTGTTGTATTGTTGTATTGTAAAATTAGCTAGAATATGCTGCTTGTGTGTTTGGGTGTGGTTAAAGTTTTGGGATTTTAGGACTGCATCTTGTCACAGTTACAGAAATAAAAATTCTTCCAGGTTCGTTATAATAAAAAAGAGCTCCTGTCTGCCACCTTGTGTAACAATGTCTAAAATGCAGAATTGGATATTTAGAGGAAAACCAGTAGCAGTGGTCGTCAGATTTTAGAAATAAGTGATATACCTTCATATCATTGAGGTATGGATTCCCTTGGAAAAATACCCAGCAGAGTGCTAGAAAACTTAGGGAGAGAAGGACCTGCACACACGTTGTGAATCCATAATGATTAGGAAAACCAGGCTAAAATATTTCTATGCAGTGAAGCAATAAATGAAATACAGGTACCTATAGTGCAAACAGATCACAGTCCTGATCTTAAATGATGGGAAGTAGAAAACTGCTATTACCTCCAAAAGGGATAAGAATATCCTATCCCTTTTCTCTAAATTCATTGGTAACCTTAGTTTATTATTTTCATAGTGGTGTAAATATACTGTTCTCTGGGCTATTTCTCTTAAGCCTGTGGTGAATAAGAGTTAGTAATGTTTTGCCTGTCAGAAGCGCTCTTTATTGTTGCCTGTGTAGCATAGACTTTAATTTGTAATTTCTAAGTCCACAGTGCCACAGTGAGCTTCTGCTGATCTGCTCTTTTTATCTTGCTTCCAAAGTGCTCTAGATGATATCAGCTGAGATCTATTTTCTTGCCCCAAGGTACATTTCCTTCTTCCACTATTGTAGTCCGAATGGACTCTGCACCACTTTACTTAGCTGCGTTCCCAACTGTTAGTCCTTAGAGCTACTGCCAGGTTTTAATGGAGTTCATACCCAGGCAGAGAAAAGTGAGATGCTGAGTAACCTTGCCTCACACTGAAATCAGTAAGAGAAGAGCAGGCTCAGCATGGTGAGGCCATTGAGGCCCAGGTGCATGAAGGTGTTTAATTGTCCAGATTTAAACCTCTGATTCCCCATGGATATCAATGATGAATTATCCATCTAATTAAGAGTCATGGCAGACAACTTCTGCTCATTTTACTTGCATAAGTAATCTAGCAAAGGCAGTGGCGCTGCTTGACTAAATAAGGTGAAGTGTTTGGCTGTAGACTGATAACATATAATTAAACAAGCAAACAAGTTGTTTAAATTACTTAGCTAAGTACTACCTTTGTTCAGTATCAAAACTCCTTACCAATACTTATAAATGTAATTAAACAAATGTGAAATCAAAAACAAGATATACAAATCTAAAATTAGAAAACTAATTAGTGCTGTATTTCCTTGTTCTAAAGGGGAAAAATTTGCCACCAAATTGAGAAAACTATGAAAACTTTCTTATTCACTTAATAAATTATTCAAAGATAATCTTGAAAATTAATGTACTTACAGTTGATCTTCAAAGATTTGATTCTTTATAATGGTGATATGAAAGTACATCAGCATTTCTTATGTAATGTTATACAGATATTTGTACATGTATGCGGTGGTACGTACAAGGAAATTTCTAGGGTGAACTTCGTGTCACACTCCAACTTTAGAGAGTTAAACTTTTAAAGTTAGACATTTACTCCAACCTGCTAACCTAGATTGCCTCATTAGTCAATGGAGAGAAATAATGAACTCTAAAATGTCTTTCTTCCCATCTTATGAAAGATGGGATGAACCACAATTTGAAAGTTCTCCTCTTTCTGCTGTCAGTGGAGGGGAGTCTGGTCAGCTTGCCTGCTCCCTTTGATGTTTAACTTTTCAGCAGCTGATTTTTGAAGAGAGAAAGATCACCATTTTCTGTGACATTAAATCACTGTTTTTACCAAAGACTTCATACCATTAAATTGAAACAACAAGTTGTTAAAACTCTAGGAAATCACCACAACCACTTCAACACGAGACTTTGGGAAGTTCCATAGGAGATTTAAAGTGGTGTGGGAGCACGGTGTTTTTTTGGTGTGGGTTGTGGTTTTGGTTTTTTTTTTTTTGATCGAAGACTGGAAGATGTGTCTGTTTGTTAGTTTGTTCATCCTCTGACTGTAGGAGCTAGAATTCCTGCTTGGATACAGAATCCTTACTGTGACTTCTGAGGAAAGCTAGAAGACGGGAAAGTGGGAAGAACATTTCATTTGCTCAAAAATGTTTGTGTGGCTACAAGATGAATAGCACCTTGCAGAATCAATCCCCATAACACCAACCAACTTGATGAGTATTATCCCTGAACCAATCTATTCATTACTGCTGATCAAAATCTTGTGCTTGCTGTATGTGTACTGCCAGACATTCTACTCCCCCGGAGTCGGCCCGTGCTATCATCCTACACTGAAAGTTTACACTTCCTCGGTCTGCTCTAGTTTATATCACATGGAGATTATTAAGTTATACACAGGGGAACAGGTGGGTGGAGCAGCTGGCATGAGAAGTGAGCAGCCTGACAACAGAAAAAAATCAGGGTAGATCGCAGCACAAAAATTTTCCTAGGAAATTGCAAATTTCACAATCTGTTCATGAGAACTGATGGTATAGCTCGTGCCAGGTAACAAGTCTGGGAGACTCTAGATTTCACTGGAAGCAGACTATTCAAGACCTTCAAAGATCTTGTTAGTTTTGGCTTCAGTCTATTACACTATATCATGCAATCCTACTCATTCTGGAAAGCAATTCTTCATGAATTTCATAAGTAGATTGAAAAGGTCACAGTGGTTTTTCAGTCTTAATTAACTGACTGACTGATTTACTGTATTTTTTACTACAGATGAAGCTTTAAAGGTAGCTCTGTGAACTCTTAAAGTCTTGCAGAATTTGAGAGGTTTATCTTTGATTTCATTCAGTGACATGAAGCAAACATCAGTTTGAACTGGTTCTGACAAACACCAGTTAAAGAAAGCTAACCAACTAAATAAGCTCTCCCTAATTTGGGTGCAGTGTGGAGGCTGACCTGGTGGAATGAAATATTACAGATTCAGAAATGCTCAAAATTTAGATTAAAATGAACTGGGATAGCCAAGGAGAATGCAGTAACAGTCAGGCCAATCTGATAAGGCCAAAGTGGCAAAGTTTCTACAATAAGTAAATGGGTGACAGCTATGGAGGAAGTAGGTGACAAGATCAGATGTGGAAGGAAAGATAAGCTGCCAGTTAATATCCAATACTATGGCAGTTTGTCCTGTATCATTTACTAGGGAATCCAGATCGAAAGAGCCTTTTGGTTAGGCCACTGCCTCAGGACACAGCAGAACAACTTCTTACCTCTGTGAGCTGAGTGTTGTCACGGTTTATGTCTGGTTATCTCCTGTTTTGACTTGAAAAGCTTTTCTCGTGAAAGTTTCATTAAAACACATCTATTTCTGCAAAAACTTGCACTTCTGACAAATCAGCATTTTTCAAATGAAAAGTGTTTAATCAAGAAGTTTCCAGCCAAGTCTAATTATAGCATCCTCTTTAAATGTTTCAGGATTTCATATAGCAGTTCAAAAAGAAACACAATGAAACATTTGTTATTACTAAAGTCTTTCATATTACTCAAATTACAAGAAACAATTAAATATGTCATAAATGATATCTTGATAAGCGTTTGACATGCCACTGAATAACATTTGGTGGCTTGAGTTTCTAATTTCTCTCCTTTAAATTCAAACTTCCTTCTAGTTCTTATCTGAATTACTGTTGAACACAAGCCAAAGTTCACTCGGACTTCCTTTCTACACAAATTCAATTAAGAAATGTAAACATTTGGAGTCTCTCTTGGGGAGGTGGGGGGGGAACAGTTGTCAGTGGGAAAGATGCATGTAGGCCAAAAGGAGAGAGCGCTATTTTTATATGAAGAAAAGAATCAGTAGTAGCTTTTGACATGGACAAATTCATCTGTTACTAGAGGCAGCAGGTTTCTTGCTTATGACAGAAGGCAGTCAGCCAGCTGTGAGTGAAAGAAAGGTAACTCATGTTTGTACAGTCACAGGGAATAGCATGCTGTTAATGGCAGGAGAACGTGCTTAGCTTTTGGAAACATTTTGGCTATTGTGGAACATGCAGTGAGTGTTGGTTTGAAACCAGAATGTTTTGTTGTTGTTGACATGCTGCTTCTCATAGGCTTTTGTTGAACAACTTGCAAACTCCTGGTATAATCTAAAAGACCATGGTAAATTTTACAAGAGCAAAGGTAAAGAGAGAAATGTGATGACAATAATAGAAGAGAGAATATAGGGGGAAAGG
The DNA here is from genome assembly GCF_018139145.2 of Gymnogyps californianus. Classification (NCBI taxonomy): domain Eukaryota; kingdom Metazoa; phylum Chordata; class Aves; order Accipitriformes; family Cathartidae; genus Gymnogyps; species Gymnogyps californianus. Next base: position 67,409,131 of record NC_059474.1, read on the forward strand.
CTCTGTAGAAAGTATGGAAGCTCATCTGTGCATTACTTTAAGGCACACTTAATCTGGTAGCATGAAAATTGTCAATGCAGCTTTGAGACCACTACACTGGCAAAAGCTGGATAATACATGTAAAGGCCAACACATTTCTGATTCATTGTCTAGAGTCTGGTAAAGCAAGTGACAGCTGGCGGTGCTCTTAATATCAGCATCAAATCCAAGGAAACCAACTGAAGCGTGTAGCTGAGAAAATTCATTACCCATTTAAAAAGTTCAAAGGGTATGTGAGGAAAGTTAGAAAAAGACTTTGGCTTTTGGACACTCAGCTCTTTCACAGGAGCTTCAGGAGTTATATAAACTTGTATAAGAATGCATGCTAATATTTCAGCTAAATGACTTTTAAAAGCTTGGCTTACACAAGGTATGAATTCCAAGCAAATTGACAAAATCCTTTAGTTGAGATAGACAAAGCAAAAAAAAAAAAAAAACCAAACCCACCAACAAAGACACCCCGCCCCAGTACCAGTAGGTGCTTGAAATATGTATTTGCTTTTTTTGTGTTGTTTAAACATATTGATTGAAAAGCATGTCTGGAAAGTTTCTGCAGCACCCAGTCAGAGATAAGCATTTAAACCATGGGATCCCAACATCCTGGTTAGAGATAGACATTGATCTGAGGTATACCATGGCAAAACAAATCTGCAATGCAGCCCTTTTCTGATCACGCTTGAAAGAGGAGGCTTATTCCATCAAGGCCTAGGAAATGGCCCCTCTTTCTTTTTTTTTTTTTCTTCTTTAAAGAAGTTGGTAGTGTTGCTCAAGAGTAGACAGGGTCTAGAAGGGATCACCTGGGGGCTCTGAGAAATCTGTCTGTTCTTGGGTGCCCAGCTGGAAGACAGTTGCAGCCTCAACAGGTTGGTGTTGGGACAATCACAATTAGAGATTCATTTTGGGCTGTAAAAAAAGCTTTCTGTGCTGGAAGTGGCCAGGGAGCAGTACTTTACAGCATCTTGATTTAAAAACAGAAGTGGTTTTTGAATGCTTACTGGGCAGCTATTCATAAGAACAAGTCGGATATTATTACTCAAATGTCAGATGGATTTAGAAGATATTGATAAACTATAGTTACCTATTTTGTAGCATCAATGTTGTGTTAGTAAAAAGTGTTTTTATAATCTGCTTTAAAATATAACTTTACCAGAAAAAAATTAATCTGAAACTAGATATGTATACTTTAGCACCTGTCTAACCTTAACAGAATTATACAGAAACAGCTGGACCAAATCTTTGATAGAGGTTTATTCTTAGCTCTTGAAAAGGAAGTTATTGTAGAGTTGCTCGCACGGATCAAGAAGCAAACTGACTTCTGACTGCTATACTGCTGCTCTTCTGTATGCTTTTTTAGTACGTCATCCTAGGCTTTCATACTTTTTTGCGTGTGGGTATCAATTATTGCTGAGACAGACTCCATGAGAATTTGGACCTGTTAGGGACGTTATTTTGGGACTATGTGAAGAGCAGACATTTTTCGGAAAAACAGCATGATCTTTACAAACAAAGCAGCTTTTGTTTGTTTACTGCATTTCAAGGTGCTTAAATAAGAAGGAAAAGCAAAGCTTATATGCACTACTGGCAGCATGATAATTCCACGCCATTACCAGCTCTTGATGGCTCTTTCACACCACATCATATTTATTTTCTAGATGTTCCTGAGTAAGCTCCCTATTTCAGTACTAATTAAATCCTTCAGTGTCACCCTTCAGTGCAATTAGTCTTATTTCACGGTGTAAATAAGGCTTCATTTTCAGGAGTCTGTTCTTCAGTAGAAACACTTCCACGAACTGAGCTTAAGAACGTGCTGCTGATCCGTATCCCTGGTAGTCCATTTCCATGTAGCATAAATACGAATCTTTTCCTGAATCATGGCCTTTCCTGTTGTTGGTGAGCATAACAGTTCAGTTATTTTAGTGACCTTTTTTTCTTGTGCTTCCTTTGATCATCTGCTATATTTTCCGGAAGAGGGTCTTCATTTATTGCAAATTGACCAAACATTATCAAAGCGTAGTTATATTCTCTATGCTTTACACACGAGAAACTGAAACATTGACAGAAGAAATGTTGTCTGTGCTGAGAAAAAAAAGGTTTTGGTCACCTACAAAAATAGCAATCAGCCTTACATCTAGCCTGACATTATTATGTGCTAAAAGGAAATTACACTGAGTTTTGTATGTTCTGTGTCCCTAGAAGAGGCAGGAGCCCTCTTGCTCTTTAACAACTCTGTTTTCAGAGTATGCAACTGTCCTCGATGATTAAAGCCCGCAGATGCAGATTAATGTAGTCTTTGGTCTTTTTTTTGGCCATGATACTGTGGCTGAATTTACTATCCTGTGCATCTTTTAGATATATATTTTGCTTTTTTAGGTTTTCAGTGTTGGAAACAGACATAGTATGGATGAAAATTGGCAGAAAAATGTGAAAAGCTTCAGGATTTTGAGTCAGGTGGCAGAACATTCGGGAAGCTTCTGGCACACCACAGATGGTCGGTATAAACTGTTGTGGTAGAGCAGCTCTGCCAGGAACCCCATGGAGTTTATTTCTAAAGTAAACTTTTAAAAATACACAGAATATTAAAGCAGGAAAAATTAATATAATTTGAAAGCACTGTTAATATGTTAGTGTGTTGTTATGCAGTTCCATACAGCCCCATCCTTTTTTTTTTCCTAGTTATTGAAGATTAGTATCCTGATTTTCCTAATTCCACCTTCTCTGATCTTCGTACTCTTTCAAACAAATCATGTAGCTGGTCTGGGGGACACAGCATACTATGGAGCCAAGAGCTGAACTGAACAGCAGAGCTAGATACTTTCATATTTACAAAAGAACCACGAATAGGATTCAGGAGCAAAAGCATAGTTTTACATAGTATATATTATAGGCTTACAAATGAAACCAGAGCATTTAATAAATATTAAATAATAATTATATTATTTATGTAGATAAAATATTTTGTTATTTATGCGTAAAATTATATATATGAATACATTTATTCTTATATATACATATGTTTATATATAAGAATATTTTATATTATGTAAGATAACACAAGTTTTATTGTATTAAATAATATTCTTACTTGAATTATGCTATAAAGTGTGAAAATTTTGGCAGAGGATTGGGAATAGGAGTGGATGAGAAGACCCATTCATTTAATATCGACACTCAAACAGGGATTTCCCCCCCCCCCCTTGTTGGTTTTTTGGGGTTTGGCTTTTTTTTTTTTAACAGAGGAGAAAATGTTCTTAAGAGAAGAATAACTTTCAGCTGAAAAATTCCCAGGAACACAGAACAAATTGGATTAACACAAAGTTTGGGAATTTGATTAAGTATTTTCAAGAATATTGTCCATATTTCAAAATTTCTTGGAATTGTGATCCATGGTGCTTGGCAAATCTTAGCTAACTATTGATATTTCAAGAAGAAACCTGTATTCATAAAGTTAGTGTTAGATTCTTAATCACTTCTTTTACTTCCCTTACTAGGTAGAGAAGTCAGCATTTAGAAATGTCAGTCAAAATGTATATTTTTAAAGTGATAAAGAGATTCTAAGCTGTGACTCATGTCTTAATAATGATACCATTGTACACTACCACAAAAATGTAAATACTGTTTTAGCCAGTTTAGATACCAGCTAAAACTTTCTATCTCCAAACAGGTCTTAATATCAAGTTTGAAATAAATTAGTTGTCAAAATAAGAAGAGATTCACCTTTTGTACCAATAAGATATATTCTCTAAAATAACACCATAGCCTCTCCCTGTTAGAGTCCCAAACATTGAGTACATCTGTATTTTTTCTGTGACATTTTGATGTGAAGTTTTACTCAAGATTTCATTAAGCTAGGTCATAAAGGAGGGCAAACTGAGGTTATCTGGGCTAATTTGATTGTCTCTAAAGGTGATGCATCTGTTGAATTTTCAATGAGTTTCTTTTGCCCTCTGCACCTCAGCCTTTCAATCTGGTGAAAGAATTTATTATTTCTTTCAGGTGAAATCCTCATGAAGTTAGTAGCAAAATTCCATGGGCTGGAGGCTAGACTTTTTGGGTCAGCATGTATGGATCTGTACTGGGAATTAAATTATAGGCTGAATAGAATAGTTTAAGATTGAGCTATGCCCAACGGAATTACTTCCTATTTTTAAATTTTTTTTTTTCTCCACCCCGTGTTTGAAAGGAAGCAAATAAAACCCCTTCTAGGCTAAGTCAGAGAGCATAACCTATAATTGCTGTAAGAATGGACACAAAGAAGCCAGGTATAAAGCTTGGAAGGTGTCAAGGATCCACTACTGAGATAATATGAGGAGTTAAGTTTGAGGAAAAACTTGACTGGTTACTGATAACATACATTTAGCAGTAGTCTCATGTCTTTTACATGTGATGTGAATGCTGTGTCATGCATACCTTGCCGTTTTTGTCTTGCAGAATGGAACCGAGTCAGGAAAAAACACAAACATGATTGTATAGCTACAGTAACCTATTCTCATTATATAATTAGGTGTAATCATCCTATGATTTACTATAATGTGCCGTTTGTGGTGAATCTGTATGTGAAGCCATATTTTTGTTTCAGCCTCAAGACTGTTAGACTTGTATGTTATTTTGTTGTTGCACCTTTCCACTTCCATAGCAACAATTTAGCTATTCCCAGCTCATAGTAATTGTGAGAAAATCAAATTCCATCTGTTTTTGCCAAATGAAGTCTGAATAAACCTTCACTTGTTAAACATCACTTATTTCCACTCTTAGGCTGGTTAAACAAAGTAGTGTCTTGGTTTTGCACAGAGTAAACAAACTGCCCTGCTAGTGAGAAATGTACGTGGTCACTCAGTGTCACAGCTAACTAACACTGCAAAACTGGGGTCAGCGTGAGCATGGGAATAAAAGAGAGTTCTGAAAGCACACTTGAGGCCAGCACCACAGAATCAGGTTCTAACCCTCCTGCTATACAGTAATAGTGCTGATCAGGAAATCTAGTTAAGTCTCAATTTGAATAATGTTTTAGGAATACATCAGAGTAAGAGTTTCATTGTTACGAAAACTGGCGAAATCTAGTGCCAGCATCTTTCCCTATGCTGTTCTGCATCTTCTCTCTGCTTGTTTATCTATAGCATGTTGTTATCAAATGCTTTTAGTTCCCACTGCTAGAACTTGAGGGAAGATCTCAGGCCTTTCCATTTGCTGTGAATTATTCAATCAAGATGGCATGTTCTAAATCCTCTTGGCCTGGAGTAATGACTTAGGCTGTTCTGTAATATAACTCTTCAGAAACTCTTCAGGACACCTGATGCTGTGAGCATTTCTTTGCTTCATGGACAATTTCTTCAGTGACTTTTCAGTGCCTTATTGCGTTGGTACTGTTATGAGATGCTCTTAGTCTTTTCACCAGCCTTTCCGCTATTTGCAGCATGAGGAAGCAAAACTATAAATTCTCTTCCTCTCACATCTTTAGAAATCTACCACAGAATTCAGTGAGAGCTCTGAAAACAGTGACCATCTCCAAGACCTTGACAAAGTAAGGATTTCAGACATGACGTGTAAAATGCAGGGAGGTCTCCAGGCTCCTTGTTTCACAGGAAACTGAAAATTAGAATGGTTCTGCTCATCTGTATTTTGCTGACTGTACTCTATATCTCTCCTGTCTGCCAATGGCAAGAATGGAAAATCGAGACTTAACAGCCACTTACTCCATGGCCATTTCAGCAGGCCCATCAGAATTTCTGCAGCTGCTCTCCACTCAGGGCTCATCAAACACCTCTCCCTTCACAGTTTCTCAAACGCCTCCACCTCAGCATTTCAAGTAACGCAAGCTGCTTCCTTTCTTGCTTGCACTCCTGCTTGCCTGCCAAAACCAGAAAGTCTTTATTAAGGGCTTCCCTGTCAATCATCCTGAAGGCCTCTTTGGCGGTCTGATTAGTATTTGCAGCCTATGTTCAGGAACAGGCTGAATCTATCTGGTGCAATTTATACAAAGGGGTATGAAGGAAGGGAATGATTTAACTGAAGGGTGAAGTCTTGTTTCTATATTGCAAGATATGTTATCATCTCTGTGAGCAGTGAGATATTTTCAGATTGTAAAGAGTTTTGCATGCAGGAATTTAAGATATGCACTGCCATTTGGGATTGTTAGGGCTTGCCTTTACTGCAGTGTTTGAGAAACTCGGTAAATTAGCTTGTGCTGGAGCTTGAGACTGCTGTGCTGAAACTGCTACTATGGCGCTGGTAGTTTACAGTGGGCTTAGACATACCTACAGCCTGTACAATCATATCAACAAAGACATTCCCTTCATCTTCCTAAGCTTGTACAAACTGATAAAGCATTATAGAGGAAGATAAAAGTTTTCTGTGACTGGTGCTCTAGATCCCGAGTCTTATGATTTCACAAAAATATTAAACGTTGAATTCTGTTCACCCAGAAGAATGGAGAATGGGCTGAATTTCACTTTCACAGGCAGTGCTGGAGGCTTTAGAAGTTCTGGGGCTAGGCTGGCTGTGCACAAGGCATAGGGAGACCCACCATGAACTCACCATCTGGGTAGACTGCAGCCTGTCCAGCCTTGTCTGCTAGGCTCCATTGAACAAGAAGTGAACAAGGCACCTGGCTTACCAAAAAAAAAAAAAAAAAAGTGAAAGGAACAAATGATTTATTTGTGATGCCCAAAGCAATCAGCTTGCATGCTGAAGGATGAGATTTTATTTAGATATACTACTTTATTCATGCAATCCTGGTTAATCTAATAACCTTACTAAAACTACACTTCACTTAAGTGCTTTTTCTGGCCTGTTGCTGCTGTAAATTTTGCTTAGAAATCAGGCTGCACAAAGTTGATATTACCTGATTTAATTATAAAACAGCTATCAGAGCAAAGTAAAGAGACTAACTGCTGCCTGCCAGCTTCAGGTGCTGTTGAGTGAACTCCACGGAGCTGGAGTAGCAGTGGCAGCAGGACTGCACCTCATCACAATCACGGGTAGCAGAAATTGGCTGTTGCCTGGTAACGGAGACTGTTGCTTTTCTTTTTCCAGAGGTTTAGCAAACAGCTGAAGCAACCAATTTGGGGACCAGCATAAGGTTTGAAAAGAACAAATAGTTGTTAAGGAAAAAACAGTCAAAGAGTGAGATCAGAGATTGTTACTTGGATACGGCAAAAGCCAACACAACAGAAGGGTTGGGAGGAGAGGCAAAGGCAAAGTAACAGTAGACTTATTTAAGGGCTGGAAGGATTTTTATTTTTGTTTGTTTGTTTGTTTTTAGTGCTTGTACACCTAGTGGTTCTTCTACACTTGCTGATCCAGAAGCATTTTCAGAAAATTGTTTGTACAAATCTTCTCTTCCTCACCTTCCAGTCACTTCCTCTTGCTTGGATTTTCATGTTTATCTTCCACTATATTTTTGACTCTCTATTTGCCCTTCAGAAGGAGTTTCTTCTGTTATACCTCGTATGAAGTGAGGGCGGTACTGGTCCCAATAAATGGCAATTCCATTGAGACAACAGGAGTACTTGATACATCTGGGTTACTACTGTTGATTCTGTCCGCCTGGTGCCTTGCTACTCGTAGTTTCAGGTAGAAGACACTACATCATCTGCACATCTGGAAGATTTTTCTTCATAATCACAAAGGTTACAGAAACAGACTGAAAGGTTCCCTCGTGTGAGCACAAGGAAGCCTTCGCAGGTCCATTCTTGATCAGAGAACACAGAAATGAGGGTAATATTTTGCAGACTGCTTCCTGTAGAAGTGCTGATTTGAGTTCTGTTTTACAGGTGAGGGAGAGGCAGTTGGACTGCTCAGCTCAAATTTTCCCTGTGGTTCCTTTCCATCCACATGGCAAATGTACATTGCTAAATTCTTTGAGTAGATCAGGTCACAGAAACAAATGATCGTGTGAATGAATGTAAGCAGACAGGCTTATTTGTGATGGCTTTACCACGGCTAGTTCAGGTAAATACACAAGTTCACAGGTATGAGTTATCCTAGAGAAGATAGCCTGGCTCTTGGTGTGTACTCTGGTTGCTGGTGGTACCTATATTATATAGATTAGAATTACCTCAAATATTTTTACCTTTGTTGTATTTACATTTTCACTTACATGTGCAGACTTATCTTAGAACTCAGCAACAGGCTGTGCAACTTCCTCTTTGGTTCCATACAGCATTTCTAATGGAGATCTCCCAAAATATATTGCTGGAAGGGAAACGGAGCATAAGGAGCTAGGTACGAATGCATTTCCCAGTACAGCAAGCTTTTCAGGGTAACTTCTTTTTAGTGCTGCCTTGTGATTGCCTTGCAGCAATGAGCAGTTACTCACAAAATACTCTGGTGCGTTTTTCCTTTCTGTGAGATGCTACTGACCAGCATGAAGGAGAGCTCATAATCTGCACTCAAGACTTGATATCGCCATTGCACTGATACAATATGGCTTTCCACTCCTTGCCATCTCTGTGTACGTTAGTTTCCTCCTTCAGTTTTCTGAATTGCACATCATTTTTTTCCATATATAAAATCCCATTTCTGCACAATCCTTTTTCTCTCCACATATGATTAGGTATGAAAAGATAAATCAAATGTGTAAGGCTTGGAAAACCCTAACCTCTTTTCTAAAGCAACAATATTTAGGTTCACGGCCTAGCTGCCAGGTTTATTCATCCCTCTCGTAAAGCTATTTCAGTCAACTGTAATTCTTATAAAGATCTTTTGGAAATTACTGTCTTTTACTTGAAGCAAAAGAAGTGTGAAGAAATGTGTCCTCCAAAAAAATTTTTAGAGGACACAAAATAATTGTATATTTTAAATACTACTAAAGAAGCAAATACATGTATTTTCCAATGGGTTTGTGTAACCTTATGTAGTATTACAGCTCAGTGTTTTACTGCATTACTGTACACTTCAACTATACTTATTACATTTGATAATTAAAAGCATGTATCTTCAAAGAATAATGCAGTGAAAGTGTCAAAAATACTGAAATAATACTAAAAATCTTTTATTAAGGAAATTAGAGGAGATTGTTCTCAGGAATGAGAGTTGCAGCTTTTGGCTTTCCTTCACTTGACATATTTTAGACCTAATTCAGTAGTCATTGACATCTGTGGATCAGGCTTTTTTTTTTCTGTGCCATGGCATTCAATGAACATACTGTACATGACTCTCTTTTTTTAACACACTACTGGCCCCATAAGATGATACATTTGCTTTTCTTCTTCCTTTGGGTCTGGAAGTATTCTATTCTCTTCTGTAATTATTATTCAAGTGACAGAAAACCTTTATTTGGGAGTATTCCAGCTTATTTTTCTGCACCTATTTAAAGGGAAAGGCTTTACTCAAGAGGGGAATCTGCCCTTTGTAAATAATTTTAAAATCAGTGAAATAAAGAATTTGGGCAGTAATTTAAGTCCCCAGAGTTAAATTATGCTATTGGCTGTCATGCAGAGAGTTCAAAAAACTTCTGTGGAAACTTCTCTTTAAAAACAGTATTACTGCTAATTTCTAGAAGGAATATTACTAATCTTGGAAATTTATTACAGTATAAACATTTCTAGCAGCTGACTCTGCACCTGCGTTCTCTATCAGAGAAATTTTGGTTGTGCAGCAAACACAGGTTTGCACTCAGACTGTGTCTTAAAATGACCTAAAAATCTATAGATGCTTTATTTTTCATTTCTCAATATGATGAGCCAGCTGGCACGACTGATAGGCCGTTCATGTGGAGTTGTGGCTCTTCCAGAAGATTTTCTGTGAAAATAATCAGTTAGTATTGAGATGCACTCAGCTGGAGATGATTTCTGTGTCACAAACCACTTTCAGTATATGGTATTAAAAGCTTATCTGGTATTTTCAACTTGCTAAACTTTGAAATTTTTTTTAAATGACATACAACCTAGCATTTTTGGCTCAGAACGTTGTGAGAGTAACCTCTTTTCCTAGAGACCTTATAAAGCACTTAAAAGCCAACAGAGTGCACTGTTCTATTGAGTTGTTAAAATAATTCATCAGAGTAGCAGATGTTCAACAAGTTACAGGCTATCATATTGTTGTGCATTATAGCTGCATATGCAAGCCTAAAGACATGTGGACCATATTATACTGCTAAGCCCCTTGTGAACATATTTTCAACAATAAAATGAAACAAAATTGAAAGAAAAAAACTAAAAGGAATTCCTTTCAGCAGTCCTTCCTTTGGTGCAGTGCCATTGGGAAGAGCTATGCTGCTTCTGGATCTGTAAATGGCATGTAAAAGCCCTCTCTATATTGCACTGTCATATGTTATAGACATGTTAGTTTTGCTACTGTTAAGTTGGGCACCTTAGTCCAAAATCTAGGTACAAGGATAAACTGGCTAATCCCAGGACTGCCCAGATTTCTGTCAATAAAGTCCCCATGTCACGTACATTTTTACTTCTGACTAGGCCTAGAAATGTCAAATTCTGACAAGACTGGGCATTTTGTTACTTGAATCTTGCCACCATTCATAAAGTGAGAGTTCCTCTGCCTTTTTCACTTGGAGGCCAACACTCATTGACGCCTGCCCTCAACACAGGGAGGCACATGGGCACCCTGTTTACCAATGGTTTAGTGATCAGGCTACTTGCCTGGGATATGAGAGACTGCAGTTTAAAATACCTGTCTGCTCTGGAGTCGGATCAGAGCAGTTCCACTTTGCATTAAATATTCATTAGGCCCCTGAGTGAAAAAGAGAGAGAGAATGACTGATTCTATTTCAGTAGACAAGAGGCTGGGGCATTTAACTGTGATATAAGAAAGTTATGTATAGGTTCTTATTCCAGTGAAAGAATTTAAGGTAAGATCATCTTACGGTTTCTATGATTTCTTTGTCTGTGCTCTCTCTCTGCTAAGCTTGAAATTTGTGCTTGCTTTACATGTACATGGCCTGTTCTTGCACGTGGTTGTGGGAGCCTGTATCAGATGCTGTGACAGACCATTGGCTATGAAGTTTGTTTTCATGCTTCGGATGCAGACGTGTCTTTTAACACCTATCAAAAAAAAAAAAAATCTAGATTTTTTTTTTCTTTATTTTTAATCAAATACTGCTATTCTATTTACCATCCAAACATTGTACTTGTTTATGTTCAGCAGGATAAAAGCTCCATGAAACTGGATTTCTGGAGTTCTATTAAATTGTGAGTCACCTTTTTTTTTTATTTTTATTTTTCCCCCAAACTGATGTCAATGCCTGTGAATTTATTAAATGAAGTGAGTTCTGCTGAAAATCTTTAAGGAGATGAGAGCATATTAAATTGGCAGCTTTCCTAGTGAGGAGAGTTCAGTTCAAGGTTGTAGGTCAGTATTTAATATCCTTCAAGGGAATAATTCCATCTATATGAACCATTGCCTTTCCTTATGTAGCCTTGACCTTAACAGATAGAGCAGATAAATAGTTGACTAAACTGAAAAGGCTCAACAATACTTTAGACAGACCCAGGAATTTAGAATGGGAAACTATGTTATGGCACAGAAACAGTAAATAGGGGCTAAAACTCACAAAACCAAGGACTTTCCATGGTAAGCGTTCCAGGAGAGAAGGCAAAAAGACAGAAAGCATAGTCTCCAGCAACTTCCAAAAGTTCTCAGCGGCTTCAGTGATGTGGGAGTGCGGGCAGTTTAGAACCAGACTGATGAACAAATGTCAACCCCAGCATTTTTCAGGTTTGGTCTCATAAACATTTGCTGTGTTATAAATTTATATCCTGTAAATCCTCTCTTCTGTCCATATGTAAAAATCCCACTGAAGTAGAGGGGACTGGGAAGGGGAGAGAAGGTTCCTGAGTCTGAAGGCCACAAGACTGCAATTATGAAGTTGTCCACAGTGCTGTAACCTAAACACTGAGCTTGAGACACTTGATGAAACTTCTGACTATCAGAAGGTGGCAGCATTGACGAAGAAAACAAGTAGAAAAAACGAAATAAAGAAAATATTGATATACAACTGGCTTTTTACTTTGAATAAAGTAGTATTGTAGCAAGATAATGGCAATATAATAATTGAATACAAAAGAAACCTTAACATGTCTGTCTTGATGAGCAAATCACTGAGTTTAACAGTGTATTATTGTTAAGTGAGGCAGGATTTTCTGAGGTGGCCATCTAAACACCATGTGCATGTAGCATTTGCACCAAGTTCAAAGTTTATTCCTGGTGAATACAGTTATTAAAGTCACATGTCTGTGGTAAACAGACTTTTTGGGCCCCCCCCCCCTTTTTTTTTGAATTACAGTTAACATCTCCCAAATGTAGGTTATGTTTAGACCTACTAGTCCAACAGGAGTCTTAATTAGATGTGATTTTGTTCAAATCATTGTCTCTTAGATTCACTGTAGGCAGGAAGCTCTGTTTGACATTACTGACACTGGCCTGGATTGTGATATGTTTTGTCTTATTGATGCCTGACTTGTCAATACTAAACGTGTATTGCATTTTGCTCCATAGTTCAGCCTAAACCTACTCAACATATATTTGTATGTGAACAACATGCGAGTAAATGGAGCTTATGCTCTTCTTCTGGGGGCGTGTGGTATTTATCGAATTCTCACTGCAGCGTCTTGAAACAACAAAGCCTTGACTGAGGTAGATGGTTGGTGAGTGTGGGCTTAAGAGCATGTATGTAGAGCATAACTTTTCTCTTAAAGAAAGAGTAATTTAACTTCTGTTGTTCTGAAAGATGCTTCCTAATTGGGAACCAGCTGTAACAGGCAATACATTCAATTCCAAAATTTGCAGACGGGTAACTCAAACACTTTACCATTGTGTTACTCTTTTCAAGCTCCTCACATAGTGACATGAAAATACATGGGTTCAAAAGACTGCTTGCTTGGGTCAATGGAATCAAGCATGTGGCAGATTCATTAAAAAAAATTCAATATCCATACATTTATGGCAATTTAGAAGAAATACATGTAGAAACTAAGCAGCACAATTGTAATGTCTTCCCCAGTTTGCAGAGCCATATACACTCAAGTTTATGGGCGCAGCATACTCCCTCCGTCTGCAAAGCTACAAAATAATTGGCTGTTTTGATGAGCTGGCATAGTGGTATCTGTCCTGTGCTAGTCCTGCTTCTTTTTTTTTATGCCAGCATAAGCTGGGAAAAGAAATACTTGTTTACCTATGAGCCATGGCTCTTTGTCCTTATGTACAAGAGATATAGTATGGAGAATGTTCCTTACTTTCTCATTGCATCACCACTCTATTTTCCTATTTTCAAGGTTCAGGCCACGCATTTTGTTAAGGAAGGATATGAATGAAAAATTCTCTGCAAAAGTTCACCTGAAAGCTCACTATTTTGTGGACTTCTAGGGTTTTTCATTTGGAAAAGAGAAACCAAAGAGTTTAAATTCAAGAAATTACAAAATGAATGCATACAGCTTTTTAATACTTTCATTCATATTTTTGATCTGCCTGCTTTATTTGCTGTCCTTGGATGGTATAGAAATATATGCTACTGTCTTCTCTTCCTTTTCTCTGGATTGTGACTTTTTCAGTAAAATGGCTCTAACACCTGAGGTCAACAGTCCCATCTTTTCTGTTATTCACATTATCTCTTGGAGAAAAGGATTTTTCCATCCTTTTTTCTTTTTTTTTTTTTTTTTTTCCATTTTGCTTTCCTCCTTCCTGTCAAAAGAAAAATAAGCAGAGTTCCTCTTTTCTTTTCACCTTTGTCCTGCTTTCCTTTCTCTCTCTGCAGAGTTTCAGTCTTGGGTATCACAGGCTACAGGATACATTCTTTACGAGTTTCATTCTTGCAACATCACAGGTTCACAACAGTGTAATTAAAAGGAGAATTAGACTTCATGTCTGTGTGACAGCTAGTTCTTCAGCTTCTTACCTACTTTCTGATAGCTCTGATGGCTTTATTTTGACTCTTCATATTGCTTGAGTAATATACCCAAATTTCCTATTGCTAAGATCTCATTAAAATATCTTAATTATATTTTACATATACAATTGTGTGATAATAAGTGATAATAGGGTGGTAGGCAAGAGGAACAGAGAACATAATATGACAGAGGGACTCCAATGTTTTAAATAAAGCCTAACTGTTTGGTAAAAAAAAATAAAAAATTCTTCATGCTTTTCTCTTTCTGCAAATCTTCAGAGTACTGTGACAGGAATGCAGTCAGCTTTTGTTCACACTTGTAGCATGTTCATTGCTTGTTCCTGTCTTGCTTATTCCTGGTTTTAATAGTCTTCCTAAAAAATTGTTCTTAAAATTTAAGAATACCACAGCAAGATTTTGTACATATAATCCATCAATTTCACTGAATCTTTTTCCCTGTTTGAAACCTCTTTCAGCACTACACTCTGAGTTATCAGCCTTTGCAGAGAACTTAACTTCACCTTTTCTCTTACTGTTTGCATATTCTGCTCAAATTTTGGCATCCTCTCTTGAGACTTCCATGTCTTTGCATTTTTTCTTATCATCAGGGTATATATAAATATATATATCTCCTGGTTTTATATATATATATATATTTTAAATATATATATATCTCAGAGGTCTTGATGTTTACCTCAGAGAACAAAGAAATGGAGTTCTTCCACTTGTGTCCTGTTGAGATTTTAGCACTCAGTCCTCTTGTAGGTGAAAATCTTGTCACTAACTTTAATAGGTTTGATTCCGTAGCGTTTGAGGTTAAAAAAACCCCTGCCTCTTGGCAAGATGAATATTTGTTTTCCTTCATATGTGCTATCCTCTTCTTGTTGCTGATGGGAAGGGGGAGAGTATCCAAATAAATTTTTCATATCATCCCTATACTACCCTAGGTTACAATGTTGTTCTCTTTCTCCAGTTTACTCCTGTAGCAGCTGAACAGATGAAGACATATAGGGATGGTCTGCCTGTTTAAAAGTTTATTTAATGATCTGTGTTCTGCATTACTTTTAGCTTGTCATCCATACACTTTACCATTACTCATGTGAGGTCATGGTCGTGATAGAGAAGTGAAACTCCTGTACGATATTACTAGCAGCTAGAAAAATTTATGTGTCAGGTCCTTCATGTTAATATGAGCCCAAGTAGGTGATTGTGGCAATTTGGATAGAGCACTTGAGTTTTGTGGTTATGTCAGCATGAGTGACAAGTTCATTCTCGTTATTCCTTTCTGCAGTTTGGATTGTGCACTGCTTTTTGTACTTCCCTGTTCCCAACTTTTTAAAGGTGGTAGTTGAAAAGCCTCTTGCAAACTGACTTATAGCAGTTCATTACAGGTAACTTTCAATTGCTAGAGCTCTTAAACATCTGATTTCCCTATTTCTACTAACCTGAGCTCCGTTTGTATTAAACATCTGTATTAAATTAAAAGCAATACTAAAAGCCTGTTGGCCTTGGAGCTCTATTCTAATCAGCATGTAGTAGTAAAATTTTAAAATTAAATTCCTGTAGGAATTAAGTCCACCAGTAGCGTTATATGTTTAAAATTAATTATAATTTCAAACCTTCAGTCCAAATGCCTCAGCTAGCTTTTCATGCTGTAACTTTTGTGTGTATAATTAGATTTTTATGGATTTTCTTCTGATATTGTGTTTATAATCTTATCAGAGCAGTATATTGTGTCTTTGTAAGTACTTATTATGTAGTATAAGCCATGAACAACGCCTCTTTGTAATCGGCTACTTGTCTGGTAGTCAATGTGTATTGAATTGTATGCCGTACACAGCAAAAGGATTTGGTTTTTAGGTTATAAAATTCGCATTTTTAGAAGACGGATTGCAGAATATGAAGAACTCTTTGAAGATTCCTGGAACATCAAATTATTTTTGAATGAATATTTTGTCATAGATTAATCTATTCACAATGTGTGTCATTTTGAAAATGTTACTATGGTAGACAAATAGGAATGGGCATTTCAGAGTGAGAGTCTTACAATTTTCAGATTATCAGTATACATTCACCAGTAGAAGCTAAAGGTACAAGACTTTGTTGTTAGGAGAGTCAATTGTCATGGTGCTAAATATGCCCATCTCCAGATAGTGCCAGTAGTACTATACATGCTGCAATAGTGTTAGAGCAACAATGATAATATCTCTTTACAAAGTAGGGGCTGTAGTTGCTCAAGTATAATAAATAACCTTGGTTGTACCATGGTATAGAAATAAAGTGTTTTTTATATGGTACAACCTGGGTATTTTTCTTCTGTAGAACTGGCATGTGATCATGAAAATTATTTTTGGGAATACTTAGATGGCTTACAGTTCAGCATTAACTCCGAGCTGCTTTGTGATTTCAGTTCTTTTTCTGAGTTAAAGGGTGAAGAGGAAGGTATGTTTGTGGCTTTTCTGGTCAAGTAAGTCACAGGTACAATATTTAGTTTTTAAATTATGGCATCCTTATCTCTTGCCACATGTTTTTACTTTGGAGCAGTGAATCCTAGCTCTCTTCATGTTGGTTTAACAGCAACTCTCCTATTTTCTTCACTCAATTCTTGTTTTCTTATGAAATTTTTTTTATCCCACTGGTGCATGTTAGCTGTCCCCTTTAAAACGGGATGGGTCCTTTTTCTCTGGCTGTTGTCTCCCATATGATGCTGTGGAGCTAGGGATCAAATCAATCTGTAGAGTGGTAGGATCTCAGTCTAGAAATGACTTAGGTCTTGTAATACTCAAGGAATTGATCAGCCTCTTGTAGAGGTGTAAAAGCTGTTATAAGGGAGTATGTTTTTAAGCGTGTTTCATTGTTCCCATGCATTGACTTACAGGCATTCTTGTATTCATGTACTCCATTTCCACCTGCCAGGTCGACAGGCTCTCTCTGTGTGTTTGTCTGCTCCAGATGTTGACTGGGGTTCCCTTTCTGCAGTGTTTCCTCTCTACTTCCCCTTCACTTTAATATTATTTCTTTTCTTTCTTTTCTGGATGATTAGTCTATCAGGATGTCATCGTATTAAACTGTTGGGAGAATGGCTAATGATGAAAATGTCAACCGGTGCCATCACCCAGTTCATGGCTGAATAGCTTGACTATCACCTGCTTGGTGATGATGGCTTTGCTAGCCAGGTGTCTGATTCTGTGTATCTCCCATTTTCCTGTTCCATTTTTCTGTTTGTTTTTTTTTTTTTTTTTTTTTTTTTCAAAATCAGTAGGATTCTGTCAAGTAAAATTTTGGGGTTGAATGGATGGAATGTTTGGGTAACAGTACAACAAGCAAACAAGCAGTCTTATGCGACTGAAATGAGTATAGTGACTCATTTTGCTGAGCCATTTATGATGATTATGGGTCTGAGGCTCAGTGGTAGCAAGCTTGTCCAATTAGGGCAGCTCTGGTTGTCAGTGAAGTGCCTCTGAGCACGCTTTCATCTTGACCCATGTGAGTTCTGATCTTGGGGCCAGCTGGTGCAAAAATGATGCTAAGCAATTTAAAATAGTCACCAACCTTTTCTACAATTTGATGTCAGAAGCAGCAATAACTGTTATGTTACCAAGAGTTGAATGGTGAACTTTTCCTAACACTGGTCCTCAATACTGTGCATCTGGGTAGCATTCAGTTAATATCCTGGACTTCTAGGTCTCCCAGAGTTATTATATAGTTGTTCTGTCAGACTTTTCCAGATCTAGATATAAATGTAATTAGGAACAAATATTAGGGTTACGGTTTTTCTGGTTTGTTTTGGGGCTTTTGAAGCTTTTTATTTCCTTTCTTGCATTTCTCGCTTTGTCCCACACTGGCCGTTTTAGCTGTTCCTTGCTGCCAGCTGCTTTTGTTTTACTAACACTTCACTCTCTCAGAGAAGTGGGAGGTTGCAATGCCCAGACTGCTGCATTTCTCCTCTTTTAGAATGGGTGCTGCCTGAAGTTGAACAGGTTAGCATAATAGCCAGATCTTGACATTTTATAAGCCTTTAGATGTTTTGTGCTTTTATTAAAGCAAAGTGACTAAATTCAAGACTTATGTTTGTATTTCCTTTACTTATTTACTGAAAGCTATGTGTCAAGCTTTTCTGGTTTTGCAGAGAAAAGCCTGAAAATAGTACTGAAGTCTGAAAGACTGGAAGGCAAATAAGAGGATCCCTCAGATTGTTCTCTAAAGCTCAGGACATTGGACTGTGACTCATGATTCTGAGTGCTTGAGATAGACTCAATACTGTCAGTTTTGCTTCTCTCAGCTGTTAGCTGCTTTGCACTAGGTCGGACAAACTAGAGACCTCAACGGCATGAATCACTAAGTTTTCCTGGTAGAGGAGGGTCTGCAGACAGTGAACAGCAAACTTGAAAAGAGTAGTCGAACACTAATTGGCACAGTCAGGTTTTGAAGGGGAATTCATGACATACTGATACCTTGCCAAACTGTATCGCTATGACCATAAATTGCCACAATTTGTGGTAAATGCATTTCATTTTTGCCTCTGATTTCCCCCTTTCTGCCTTCAAATTCTACTCAGGAAGTACTTTGCTTTTTCTTAGGACACTTAGCAGTAGTAAACCCAGAGCACAATCAGTAATTCCCCTTTTGCTTAAATAAAATAAAGCTTTTATTTGCAATAGAAATGGCAAATAAATGAAAATAAAACTGTATCATAAAGCTTCTCATTGAATTTCATTCTACAAGATTGTCTGCAAAGGCTTCTTTTTAAACATAACATTCAAGGGGAAAACTACTGATTTTGGCCATCTAGTTTGTGGGCACCATTTTTGTGGATTCAGACCATGCTAGTAGAAAGGATGGCATGTTGTTCAAAGTCTGAGTATCCAAACCAAAGCAAAACAGTGGAATTATGTGCAAAACTGGAAACACAGGCCTAAATAGTCAAACCTGCCTGCTAAAAACTAATGTATGAATTCTTGGTTAGGCATGTAACTGTGAAGTCTAATACTGTGCTGTACATAGCTGGTTAATTCTAGCCAAATTTGTCGAAAAGTTCTTGTTAGCAGTTCTAACTCCTACCAAGGCAGGCACTCGGCAAGGATACTTCAACTTTACTCAACCTTATTATATGTATATATATAAAGGCAAAAGTTTACATTTATGTAACTGCACACCTGAATTTGAGAACTGCTAACAATTGCTCTGGAGACCAATAATTGAGGTTGCTTGTGGCTGTATGTTCTTATTAGCACTAAGCAAATTATTCTGGAAGGGGAAGTGAAAAGAAGTTTACTGAAAAGTGGGAGTTTCATTACTTCACTGTTCCCTAACCTTGCATTATTCATGTCAATTAATGAGTATCTTATTGACAAAATAGTTCAAGTTTCTTCATATCAAATAATTAAAAACACCTTTAAATTTGCTGCAGTTTGGTTTTCATCATTTTACCTGAAGGGGTGAGACAACACTCCGTATTTTATCATACCCCTTCAATAATACAGTTATTGTGGTGATTGGTGGCAACTTGCTAACACTGCAAGGGTGCAACTCAATTTCTGGGATGTAGCTCCTTGAAGATACAATATATTTTGTCTTATGAAGAGGGTTGCAGCCTTCCTTAGTAACTTACTTTATATACGTGGTCCATGCGTGCCTTTCAGAGTAATTTTAAATTGAGACTGTTATATTCCTTAGTATTTACTATGTATTACTATTATTATGCATTACTATTATTTACTGTGTATTACTGAGTATTTAGTATTTATGTATTTATTAATCTACTTTTGCCTAGACTTTCTGTTTCAATCTAATCCACTTTGGTTCATATCAATGGCATATAGAGATGGGATTATTTCCATGGAACTAGTTAGAAGATAAAGAAGGAAAAAAAAAAGAAAAAAGCAAAAAGCTTGTGTACTTTTTTACTCTGGTGTATTTCATGGAAAGCACAGACTATAAAAAGTCATCTATAATCTATCAGAGGCATAAAACCAATGCCTTGGAGACTGTACAGAATCTGCTCACTGTTCATTTTTTGGCCACAAACATTACCAGATATAACAATTAAGGACAAATTTAACAGCTATCATGTCTTTCCCCTCTTCCCCCCCATTATCTCTTTGAGCAAGCTACAAAGAAGTTACTTAATACTGCTGTTCATGTCAGGCCTCTGCATAGGTTCCTGCCAAGATTATTTTATGAGAAAAATGTTTTTGTAAAATACTTTAAATTTGCCTTGGCTGTATATCACTTCTTTTGATCAGGCAGTACCTCCTGTACAAACTGACTTCTACACACCCTTCTCATTGCAGAGGAAAAAGAAATCATTGATCTCCTTTTGATGATTTGTTGCTTCCCAGACCTGTCATTCCATCTTGTGCATCCCTCTCTGCAGCAAGGAGCTGAATTAAGGTTCAATTCCTCTGTTTTTGCCTTAATGCAAAACTGCCTGCCATATCTTATTGGTAGTAAATGCTTCATGGACAGCTGGATGCAGAAAAGAATCTGGAAAGATGGAAAAAATGAAAAGCATTAGAATACTGATAAGAAGGTTAGGGAAAAGATAGATTAGCCCCAATCTCTTAAAAAAAAAAAAAAGAGAAAAAAGAAAAAAGACAGTGAGACTCAGGGAAGAGCCTGTGAAAACAGGGGGAGATGAGGAAATGTTTGGAGAACAACAAATATCAAGAAGAACTTCTTAAAGATGACTTAATATCTTAAAAGCAATATTGCCTTACAGATATATATAAAAAGAATGAGAACTGAAGAGACAAGAGCAAGGACAGGAGATATGTAAATTTGGATATCTAAAATAACTTCTCTGGTTAAATGTTTTTTAAAATTTGGAAAATATGAAAATGTTATTCACACACTGAAAGAAACCCCTCACAGATTCCCCAGTTTGAACACTTTGGTTTACTGTGCCTCATAGATTAGTGGATGGATAACTAAAGCGCATGTGACAAAAGCTCAGAGAGTCTAATAAAAACCTTCTTCCAGGAGAACTCGATGAGATTGGTAAGGCAGGAGAAGAATTACTTGGTCGCTCTGTTGCACCAAGAGCTTTGCTAAAAACCTTTCCAGTAGCCAGCTTATTCCTTCCCCATGCCAGTAAAGCCTTAGCTTTCATGCTTCATTGTGCTAAAAATAGAACCCTCATTAGTTTTTTGAGATTTATTGAACTAGAATATAGTCTTGTGCCTACAGCTAGGAAGACTCCCTCTAACATCTTGAGAACCAAGAAAGAAATATTAGCTTAAAAAGTGATACACTGGTAAGTTATTGAAATGTCTTTGTATTTTGTATTTGTCATTTATGTCTCTGTCCCTGTCATGGAAGCTGCTGTTGAAATCTTTCAACATCAACACTCTGCCATTTAAAACTTACCCTGCCAGCATGCCATCTGTTTTGATCAGGGAACCACTTTCTACGTGAGCTGACTCCTACACACATTGCACTTTGCAAGAGAAAAATGTATTTGCTGAAAAGTAAAAAATCTAACCCTCCCTTGATAAGCAATGCTCCTTGACTCATTTTAAAAAAAAATATATCTTAAAATTAGATAAGTACACTTTCTTCCCTCTCTCCCATTGTTTTAGATTTAGGTTAGTCTAAACAATGGAAAAAAATCATAGTAAAGTGAGTCAAGCCCTCTTTGTAATAGCATTCTGTACCCCCAAAGCTGGTTTCACATGTTGATATATTTCTAGTCCGGGCAGAGATACTGGCCTTTGAGTTTATTTCTATGGGAAATTAACTTTGCAAGTTTAAAAAAAAAAAAAAAAAAAAAGTGTTTTTTCTATGCATGGCTTCTTCAAAGAGCAATGGAAATACATTTCTCGACATTTTTCTAGCTTTGTGAAAGCAATTGTAATCAATATCATTTACTAATGATTATAGGTTATTTTTAATGACAGATACCACTAGAGTAGGTAGATCTGGGTGAGATACTGGTCTTGATATTTAATCCCATTCTCCCTTGATAGGCTTTTTTGTTAACAGTGTATCAATGTCTTTCACAGTCTTAACAGCGCTCAGTGCTTTGTGGGTGGAGGGAGACAAGAGAGGGAGATGAGACGTACATCCACACTCCACGCTGAGGCAACGTATTAGCAATCCCGTAGCTGGCTCTCAGCATCTTGCTCTATACCCACAATTCCAAAGCCTGAACCTGTGGCTCAAGTCCCTAAAGTGATGTGGTGGGTCATATTGATTACTTCATGTTTTTTCTTTTGGGTCATTTTGTGGTGCTGAATGCAGATTCTGGGAACAGTTCTGTGATGGGGTTCCTGACTACAAATATCTCTAGGCAACACAGGATCATGGGAAGACAGGTAAGCACAGAGCAAATGGTGGTAGCAGTGATAGTTGCTACTTTGTGTTGTGGAAAGCCTGGCTGCGCATGTGTTAAACTGACTTACCAAAAAGGAGAACGATCACCAGGGGATAAAATAGTTATATTAGTAAAGACAAAGGAGTCCTTCTTTACAGCCTATTAGGGTTAAATAGCATGCAAAGGAACTGCATTATTCCTTTATCCCCTCTTTGAAGCTCAAATTAGAAACAACGTGAGGACCTTCAGGTTCAGTTTCTTCCCTCTTCAGGAACTGCATCGTGTAATCCTTTCCACGAAGTTACCAAATTCCACCTTCTAACTGCTTAGATTCCTTGTCAAGACCTGTACTCTTCTGTTTCTAGTTTTGAGCCTGAATTTTTTTCATGGCCAGTTTACAACCAACTGTTCTTGTGCAGACACCATCCACTAGCTTAAATAGGTCTTCTTCCTGTCTGCAATTTACCCTGTAAAGTAATAATAAAGGGCATATCCCATCATTTTACCATCTAAAATAAAACACATTCTTTTGGTCTCCCCTCACTGAAGTCACTGTTCTTCCAAGTTGGTCCTAGTAAGATTTACTAAGGGTCCAACGCTGGCAAGGTGCTTCTTACAAGCTCAGCAGCAATCCCACTCATTACCTGTTTTAGGCCGTAACAAATCAGTAAAGGAAATCCAGATTTGGTTGTTTTAGAGCCATGTGAAATGCTGTGAAGGGCATCAGATCAGTCCTCCAAAAGAAAAAGAAAAAAAGAACCAAACACAACAAAACCCTCTAGTGTTCCTCTGACCCCTATCCTGCAAATTCCCCCAGGCAGTTTCATAGAATATTATCCTGAAATTTATTATTTTCTATAATTTATCTTAACACTGCGCTAAAATCCCTAATAGAGTAGTGATGACACAGATGAAACTCTCCATCCACAGAAATATAAGCACTTTTTAGATAGCCTGTGAAGAGTGGCTCAATGTTAGGAAAATTGTGAGGCAAGCTCTTAGTGAGTTATCGTCAAGGTCAGAGAATGCACATTTATTTTTCTGGTAGCTGTATCATTATCAGGCTCTTATGATATATCCACTTGTACTGAAAATGTAGCTAACTTACCTTGGTGAATTTGATTTATTAGCATTGCAACTGACAAGGTTGCCCGTTTGTTAGTGCTTATTTTATATTTGAATAGCTTTTTGCACATAAATTTGAGGAATTGCTTGAATACTTTAGCTGTTCCATATTTCATGGAGAAAGCTAGACCAGAAGAGTGCTGCTGTTGATATTTCTATTTTGATACTGTCCACTTTTTTTGTAAATTAAAATGATGCCTGCATTTGTACTTAGGTGTGCCTCATGAGCAGAATTTAGTGCAAACAGTAAAACTTGTATGTGAAAACTCGTTAGCTTTATCCTGAATAAACTGACATAACCTTGCAATACAGTTTATTTTACATTCAGAGCATATCATAAATGTGTTTAAAAAAAAAGACAAAAAAAAGACATGGCATACAAAAGAAATTAACTAATTACATGAGTTCCTCAGATTAAGCTGAAGTTAAAGAATGGGTGGAGAAGGAATATATAAGTAAGTATATGATGCAGGATGGAAGAAGCCGCTCTCAAACGGGTCCAGAAACGAGGCCTTTAGGTTTCTTATTGACTTCGGTGGTGTTACATCAGGCAGAGGAGCACGGCTTAATTACAGTCAATATTAGCTCATCCTCTTCCCAGAAGGATGCACTTTTAAGTAAACACAATTGTATAAAGAGCCAAATAAAGAAAAAGCAAAACTAATTACTTGCCCCTAACATCTTGTAAAGTTTCTTTAACACGTTTCTGTTCTTTCAGGTCTCCTTCTTTGCTTTGAGGAAAAAATGCTTAATTTAACTCACTTTATTCCCCTGTATCACTGTGGGACATCACCTACATACCTCCAATTCTATAGATCTCAGCTTGTACTGATTTTCTAGGGATCAGAAGGGAAGCCAGTCAGAAGCACAACTTATATAAACATCACAGTGTGATGGGAAGAAGGGGTAGATTTCTTTAGGACCCCATGTCATCATGTTGACACTCAGGACTTCTCAACTTCCGAACTGTCTTCTCAACTGGTTCTTCTCCCACAGTGACTGCATTTTTAATAATAGAGGAGAAGGAAGACAGGAAGACTCATCTCCTGTCCTCCACTTTAATGAATGTATCTTTCCTACACAGACGGTGAACGTACTAGTTTAATGTCAACAACAGCAGTGAGACTGACAGTCACAACTCTAAGAATGATTGTCCAGCCATGCAATGGCTTGGCTGTGATCAGGATGAGGAGCCTCTGGTTGAAGCTAATCATGGAAACTCTGAGTTGATGTTGTTCGGTTATTCCAAGAAATTGCCAGTTCATAACATCATTTACTGCTGAAGTCATTTCCAGATTATTAACACCACCACTGATATCTGGACTCCTCATTCCTTCTAGCCACTCAATACTAATAATTGGAAAAATGTCTTTTTTTGGGGGTGGGGAGGAGGGGAGGAACCAGAAGTTGTCTTCTGTTGGATTTCAGTAGTATGATCCAAGCAGATGTTACCTGCAGGCTTTATTGTGAACATCCATGTATCTACTGTAGAAATCAAATGATACATGTATACAATGCTAAACTGAGTTGAGCATGAAAGCTCAGTGCTTTTTCTCAGCAATGAAGTCCACCAAGAATACTTCATCTCATTGCTCTGTTCTCTTAATCCATTGGGTCAAATTCAGGTGTTGTGTTTTCATACGTTCAGGCCTCTGCTATATTAATTTACATTAACTGACAAGCTGCCTTTCTGCATAGCTTTCACCTCCTGTAAGAGCTATATTCTAGTGGGACAGCAGAATAGCCAACATCAGTAGAGAAGCTTATGTGTGTAGGAAGTAACCCCGAAAAGGTCAGAAAGCAAAGCAGAGATTCCCAAGTGAAATGCTGGGCATCACACACACACGGTTGCCTCAGTATTTCTTGCTGGGAAAAGAACATGAAAAAATATTCTGTTCCTGAACCCATTGTTAGTAGTGCTATGATTGGTCGTTGTTGAATTGGTCTATGTACAGAACTTTATGGAAATTAGAACTAAGCTATTTTAATTACAAAATATCCACTGTATAATTAGCACCACTTAATACAAAATGTGTTCAATATATTTTATATGTAATTGAAATTCTGTAAAATTAAACTGTAATAATATAAATAATTTTTCAGGATGAAAAGTAGGTTAAGATAAGCAAATTTCATGCTTTAACCATTGAGATAAATATTCCCTAGTATATTAAAATACTGTGGTTTAGACTGTTAATCTTTTCATTGAATAATAAATATGAGCTTCCCTTTTATGTAATTAATGCAACCCATATTTTTCAGTAGAGAAATGAAATGTTGAATCATACATAAAAAGTAGCTATGAGTATTTCATTACCAAACTTAATTCGATCATTTCTACAGACTTATGGAAAATGTTATTCACCTCTTGGGGAAAACTTTTGGCAGTGAAATGTAGTTTTGCTTGGCATATATTTTGAATTGCTTGAATCTCTGGTTAGTTACTCCCTTCTGGGGGGGCTATTATACCCAGACTCGTTCAGAACAATAGTTAGCTCTTAGCAGTATTTTATGTCTTCAAAGCCTTATTACTAACATTACGTAAGGCATCCTTAATCACCATTTCTGAAAGGATATTGAGAGGTTAACCTGTATTTTCTAACATTTTAGTTTTCACTTGGTTATAAAATCTGCAGTCTAATGTCGTTGTGTGAAATATGTATGTAAGAATGACAATTTCCAAAGCATTTCAGGGGACCATGAGTTTTATTTCTCAGGCTGTTACTACATTTTCATGCAGCCATTTCTGTGGTGTAAAATAAGGACATCATTTGAGGTATGATTATGCTCTGAATGCCCAGTGAAGCTTTTAAAATGATACCTGACATCCAGTTGCATAGCTGTAATAGACATTGATTTTTTTTTTTTAAATTCACTTTTTACAAAGAAAGTCCGTTAGAATCTGAGAGAAATGGAGGAAAACAAACAGTACTTCCCTGTCTTAACGTTCACTGTATCTAAGAAAAAACTGTTACCAAAGATAATTCAGTTATACTTCCCCAAGTCTGATTTGGCTTTTTTAAGTAAAGTCCTAAGGATTAGTTGGACATAGTACTTTTTATTAAAATACTTTTGTTTATTAATACTATGGGAACTGATATCTGGCATCCTTAGGTAGTCTGGAAGACTAGAGGCTTAGAATTATTACTATGGTGTATACTCATCAGAGTAATATAGAGCTACACTGCAGTTTTAAATGTTCTAGGCTGGCTTCTGCTAGCAGAGTAGCTGCAGCGACAGAATGCAGTGTGGGCTACAAATATGTGCTTCAGGAGACCTGTAAATATTTAAGATGGTAGCCTTTTCTGAGCTTTGCTCTGTTACTGCTACCCAGTACTCAAGCTAGTTTGTGTAAAGCTAGTTCAGATACATCAATGCTAGGAGTGGCTGTGCCTAGTGTACAAGTATTCCAAGGGAATCTGATGTGTGTGTTCTCCGGAGAGAAAACGTTACAAGATCAGACCCTAATTATTTTATAATTGTGCAAGGCTTTAATTATAAGACCTTAATGACTGGCTTCATTTAAAACACTTTAGGGACGTTGACTTAAATAAAATGCTGTTGTTGAATTATTTTCTTTCCCAGCAGTCTGAGCACTTTCTATTTCTCTCTCTCTCAGGAATCTGCTGTGCCTAACAAACAGAGGAATGATCCATGTAATTAAGAGATACTGGCTGCAGGTTCCCTGATTATCCTTACAACAGCTCAACTAGTAGGCACAGGACACCCCATTTTCAAGGCATGCACAATATGTTCCACTTTTCATCCTAACAAAGCTCAAATATTCCATGTTCTTTGCTGTTACATAAATACAGCAAAAAGAGTTGAAATGGCCTTTGCAATCAGTTGCTTCCAAACTGGGGAGAGAGAGGGGAGGGAATACTAGTGAAATTTTGGTCAAGGTCAGCAGTTAAGGATAATTGGTATCAGATCTCAATAAATCTGCATGCAAAGCACAGAGAATCTTCTTTTGTACAGATGTCATCAGAAATAAAAGATCTTGATGTTGCTTTTTTTTTTAAATGTGTCCTGTACTTGGGTAAGTATTGACTCTTCATATCTGAAGTATGCACTGAGAGTACTGGAGCTGAAATGAAAACAATGTAAATGAAATGTCATAAACCACTGCAAAACATTAGCAATGTTGGTTAGGATAGCTTATGAGCCATTGTAGATACTTTGCTTGGCCCTTACTGTTTTGAGGTTAAATTCTAACTTAAAATGAAAAACAGCTTGAAAAATCTGCTTTGAGGAAAAACCTGATCTTGATAAACTGAGATCATTGTCAGTAGGTGTGCAAGTTGAGATGAAAAGTAAAATGGTATTAATACAGTTCCTAGTACAGTCCTGGAGTCTCTAAAGATAAGTAGTTGTGATGGTAACATTTAATTATAGGAAACAATATATAGCTATTTTTAAGCTGGTCAAAACTCAGAATTTCTGTCTGTGCATCCTGAATCAAAATAAAAAACTGAAAGGCTTAATAAAAAGATTCCTGAAACGTTCATTCAGGAATGAATGAAAAGATTTTCTCAAACATTTTATCTCAGTAAGACTGAAACCATTTGAAGCATATTTATGTACATTTTGGTAAAATATTTTGAATTCATGTGGTAATCATGCTCCATAGAGTAATCTGGGGGGGGAAGCAATCTGAAAAAAAATAGTGTAGTTTTTAGTTGGGCAGGTTGTAAAGTACTATGCTTGTAAAGAGTATATTTCTTTTTCTCTCTGAGAAAGAGACAAACGATAACTGCATCTCCAGGTGGAAATCTTCCTTTGGGCACTTGGAGTCTTAATGCTTGTCAGTTTAAGTATCTAAGCTGGCTGTGGGCTGTATGTCCTCCTGCTTCTCTGCTGTTCCATGTAAGTAATACTTGAGATACAAACGGCAAATAGAAGATTTAGGTAAGATTCTGGGTTGTCTAATAGAGAATCACATATTTTTATGAAAAAAAATGAGACTTAGAATCCACTATTGTAAATGTGCTTAAGCTCATTAAAATTCTATCAATATAATTAAATTTTGGGGTAATGACTAGTGTTATTGAATAATATGAATACACTCAAGAAAATGTATTTCAAGTAGTACTATTCTTTATGTTATGTTAACATAAAGAATAAAGCAACGCAATCAAACAGCAAATCGTATTCAGTATCTAATAGAAATGGCACAATCAGTCATCACAATAATACCTAAAATTCCAACACCATTTGGTTATAGATCCCAAACTTCTAGTCATTGACATGGATGTTTATAAAGACAGAAACTAGATTTTTAATTTGTGTCTGAAATGCTGTCTTTCCTCTTAGTTCTTGTTCCTGTTTCAAGTCCAACCCTTTCTTTCTGCCAAAAGGAGGTTTTATAACGCTGATCTTAACAGAACACCCTTTACAAGTGAAAGTTTGATAACTCTTGTGTATTAGGAGTTAATAAATGTACTAAAAGCAAGGAGAAAAGTCTTTCATATCCTCAGAAACCATCTTCATCTTAGTCCTTAGAGCAGCATAGATGTTTTCAAGCACTGAGAATTGCACAGCTTCTGAATCCAAGCTTGAAAATTATTGTTGTATATGTGATATTTGAATTTACCAGCTTGGACATCTTTGTATCTTTTCCATGTATGGTATAGAACACCCTTTGGATGCCTTTCAGCTATGTTTTCCTTACATATTCGCTAAGCCATCCTTGGAAGTTAGCAGCTTTGCAAATAAGACAGGAATGATTCACTTAAGGTTGTACGATGCTGAAAATGTAAGTCACCTTGTTGCAGAGCTTACTGAAATTAGTATAGATTGCAGGATCAGCTTTTCATCTGTGCTCCAGATAGAGGGAGATTAGTGGGACAAGATCATCTTTTGTTTTTGTGGAAACGTGGAAAGGAAATGAGACAGACTTTACTGCATTACTTTCAATGCATTTCATTCTCAGGCTGTTAGGACACAACTGATATCATACTGTTCTCTCTTGCAAAAGCAGTGCAGAAAGGGTTTTTAGATAGAATCCTGAACATCATGTTTCTTGGAGGTGAGATCTTCTGCCACAGGTAAGACAAAAAAAATCTCTTGTGTGTTCCAGTCAGTCTACATGTGCTCAGTCAGACCTCTAGACTGTGTAGGCTTAGTGTAGGCTTTCCTTTACAAGGAGCTGATTCTCTTCTTTCTCTTTCTCTCTCTTTGTGTTCCATAGTCCTCTGTGATATGGTTTGGCTGAAGTGGGCTCCTTATGGCTTTGGAGATACATATCCTGGTTTCATAATTTTTATAAAATTGCAAATTTTAAGTGTGCAGGAAACCATTAGACCAACCTGTTACAGAGCATCAAGGCATGGAACTTTCTCCAGTTATTTTTGTAAGTCATTTGGTTGAAGCAGGTCCTTCTATTCAGCTGTGAGCCTTTTAACCAATTAGAAATTATTTATTTCTAATTTTATGGTTTGGGGTTTTTTTGCATGCTTTTCCCTTTCCTGTTACGGGGAGAAACTGGTGATATTAAGCAGTATTTCTTAGATGCCCCTTTGCTTGTTTACTGAAGATGTAACAAACTGTTTCCTCAAGCACAACAAGAATGAAAGAGATGGCAGTTTATTTTCTATATTTCATTCTGATTTCCAAATAGCACAGACTATCTGATAGTCAGATGGTAAGTGTTTCTCTTGCTGTTCCCCTGGCTTTTCTGGCTGTTTGGCTGCCTCTGTTCACACATCTGTAGATCTTCATCAAGTAATAATCAGGTCTTTATCTTCAGTCCACAGTAAAGGCCTCCTCAAACATACAGTCTTACTACTGGGCAGATTTGTGTGAGTGCTGTGTTTTAGGGGGAAAGTCTTACAGCTTCAGTTATTATTAAGCTTTTAAAAAGAGCTTTTAAATGTACTCCAGAAAAAGGATGTTATTGTGCTACACAGTTTCAATGAAGCTTCACCCAACCCCCTTTTTAGCAATTGCTTCTAAAAAGGCATCTTTTCTTTATTTGAGAGATAAAATAAGGGGGAATCCTCGTTTTCTTTGTCAGGAAAATAATCATTAATGATTAACCCAATAAGTGATTGAATAATTAATGATTAGAGTAATCTAATTGTAAAGATTTATCATACTGTTATAAACTGTGCCTTATTTTTTTTTCTGTATCTCATGTAAAAAAACCATAAAGTGATCTGTGATGTAAAGTCTGTGCTTTTGCCAACATCAGTCTCTTATCAGGAGACTCATCTCTTCAGAAGAGGAATTGATTCTTGTTTCTGGCATCAAAACATGACAAAAAAGCTATGTAAACTGGATTTTTGTTAGAGCCAAACCATTTCTTTTCTGTGAGATCAAAACCTGGGGCGTGAGAGTATGGAAGGATAAGATTCCAGATAGGAAATGCTCAGAATTTCATAAATGTTTACTTTAGAATAAATAAACTTGGGATTTAAGGAGCCAGTAAGATGAAGCGGCCACTGCATTTAAAAGTCTCTGTTTTCAGTTTAATTCCAGTTTCTTAGCAAATTATCTTTTGAATTCTAGTTTCTCATGTTTTGGCTTAGTTTAGAGACAGATCTCTCTGTGTATGTGTCTGTGTGGGGGTGTATGTATATGTGTACGTACGTGTCTGTATGTGTATATTTTAGACTTGAAAAATGCTAAGCCCGAATCCAAAAATCATTCATGTTAATATCTTTTGGCTTTATATTCATCATTATTTGGAATGTGATTAAATCTCATTTACTTCACTGGGCCCAAAGCATGTGTTTAAAGTCAAGCATGTGCTTAAGTGTTTTCCTGAATAAGGATGCTTTCCTGAATGAGAATTTAAAGTGAATGCGCTCCATGTGAACAGTAAACATCTTTTTCCATGTAATTGTTCAGCATCATACCAAAGTCTGAGCTTCTGTTAATATATTTTTCTTTCTAGTTAATGTAGAAAGAAATATTGGATCACATGGATTGAATTCCTTTTTTAACTGCACATTTTTTCTGTAGTTATAGCATATTATATTACTGTTAGAGCAAACTTCTAATACAGGGCTGCAAAAGAATAGAGAAATATTCTTTAAAATGGACTAGCATCTCATCACTGGTCTATAAATTTATTAACTTACATGAATATTAGAGATTTGGTTCAGAGGGCTTATTGTCTGCCTTTGGTTATTTTCTGGAGAAGCCTCTTTCATTTGTCACCTGTGCAGTCATAAAACATTAAAGCTAATATATTGATTATAGCTAATATTGATTTTTTTTTTAAATACGTTTTTTAAAGGTAATATGTTTGCACCTTACTACTACTTAGATAAATGGCTGTTTAGGATTAACTTGTTGTTTGTCTGCGATAACAATGGCTGTCACTTTTTAAAAATGAAGGCAAATATTTGTAGCATGAAATATTTTCAGCTGAAGCCCAGCAGTCAGTTTTAACTTGCTAATATTTTTGTGGTTGTGATCTAAAAAAATTGGCAATATAAATTGGCAATATATATTGGCATTATATTGACTCCCTGTGATGGTAATGCAATTTGCGATGTTAAAAAATCTAATATCAGTTATCAAAATTTATAAGGTATTTAAGAATACACATTGTTTCTAAGAACGTCTCTGTAATAATTTTTTTAAAAATGGTATGTAATTTTCTATTGTGAACATTTATTTTCCAGAAAATGCATTTGAGATTGTAAATTACTTGCACCAGTAGAATATTTCCCCTCATTTAAAAAAAAAAAGTCTGTGAGTCTGTGTCATATTTCTCTTCAAAAATCCTAGTGTATCCTTTATAAAATTCAGGTATCTTAAAATCTACAATGAATTTCCAATATTGTACTCTTGAAAACTGTTGAAAAACACAGCGCTTGGAGCCAGTCTGCAAAAACAGTAGTCCAGTGAATCTCAGTCTGTGTTTTCACAAGGAATTCTGGTTTATACCTCATTTAGAAAAGAAACAAACAAAAAGATTGAGAAGTGATTGTGGTTTTGATCTATACACTAGGTTGAGGTCTAGGATTTCAAGTTGTCTTGAATTTGTCTTTTTTTTATTTCAGAATTTGTCTTGTTAGTTTTCAGCATGATTACTTATGTAACCTAATTCATTCCCCCACAGTCATTTTCTGGAATGACGATAGAGTATTTCATGATACACAGCAATCTAAGTTACCTTGGAGGTACCAGGTTCCCAGTGCAGCAGAATGTTAGGATATTCTGAAGAGTGCAAGTTGCCTTTCAGGAGTTAAAAAATGGTGATGCTCCTTTTAAGAGTGTCCATATGCTTTCAAATCCAGTTCAAAAGCCTATTATAAATTTTGAGCACAATGAGAACTGCCGCAATGCTTTCATTTTTACATTTTTCTTTTAGGTTTGGCATTTCCCCAATTTGCCTGATAGCTGGCATTCTGACATATATGTCTGTTAAAGTGCTTTCAAATCCAATTAATGCACTGAGTGCAAAATGTAACTCCTGTACCTTTCAGCAATTGTGGGAGTTACTTATGGCATCAGATGAAGAGAAAAAGACGACAAATTTAAGGAGATACTGTGTTTTTTTGATGTCTTTATAGAGCATCTACCATAATTCTCTCTGAAACTTTTGGGAACTACTGTAACAGATGTAGTAAAAATAGATACAATGAAAAATAATATTTTTGGTAATGTAAAAGGATTTAATTTAAATTTTAAGAACCTTAAAACAGACCACTTTTTGCTGATTATGTTTTTCAGTGGCCCACCAAACTAGCTGAGTAGCTCTGTCAGTATCTTGACAAAAGTTAGAGGTTGTTACATAAATGTAGATGTTAACTATTTCGTCAACTAGAAAAACTGAGTTCTGTGTAACTGCTTTTGCAAATAATAGGCTTTTACCCCATGGCAGCTAATCTTCTCAGGCTGTCTTTACAGTGGGTGGAGTAGATGGGCTCCTTGAGAAGGAAATTGAAAGAGCCTGCTCTTAATCTCCCTCTGGAGGAGCCTATGTCTCTTTACTAGAGAGAAAACCGAGAAGATTTGCCTCCTTAGGTGAACCTTAGTCCTTTGGAACCCCTTGCAAGAATGACAAACGGCTGCATGATAGATTGCATTTTTGCCATGGCGTGCAAGGCTTTGGCAGCCATTAATTCCATTACTACTTCTGCTGATTATTTTCCACTGCAATTGCTTGTTGCTGTTTTCTATTTATATTTTGCTTGTTTCACTGGAGTGCAAGGTTATACCCAGAACATTCAGCATCTCTACAAGTCTATTCTTTGCGGAGATACTAGGGACAGCATTTGATATTAATCAGAAATGTGCAGGTAGGGCTTGTTTTGGAGTCTACTGAGTCAGGAGAAAGATTTCAGTGGAGTTCTACGTATTTTGGATCAGGCTGACAGTTCTGAAATTTCACCCTGAAAAATACTGGTCATATATTTCATTATCTGTGAACATCAAAATTTAAGGTAATTGAGAGTTTTAAAAATAGGACCTAGTGTTACAATATATATGAAATATATTAACTCTAATTTTTTATAGTTGTTTGCTATTGTATGAATGTAATTTATTGTGCCTGCAGCAACCCGAGGACATGCTGGAAAATTAGATGATTCATTTCAAGTGTTTTATCCTAGTGAGCAAAATTTTAATCAGTCAGTTTTCTAATCCCAGCTCTGTTATTGGCACACTCTGTAAACTTGGCAAGGTCACAGAAGGACTCCATTGTAGACACAGTGTTGCATCTCAGCTAAATCATTAATGCATATGTTTTAATTTATCTGCCTTATAGAATTTTTAAAGAAATAGAACTGTAGAAAGGTAATCCTCTGATGAGCTATGCTAAAGGTAATCTAATAACGTAAATTATGATGAATGTAAGATTTATCCTGAGCTATGGTTGCTATTTCCTATGCAATTTTTTTACAACTTCACCTTAACTCCCCCTGCCCCCCAACCTAGTATAAAAGAAAGTAAAAAACCTCATAACACACGAACTACTGTCTTGTCACTCTTACAAGTTTGTCACTACATTGTTCATTGGGCATTGTGAATTGTACCATGCAGTGAACAGGAACTGTATTATCAGTTTGCTGTACCTCAAAGCTTGCTGTTAGCTTTTATCATGATGATGCTACTTTTGATGATTTGGATGTTAATTCAGAAATATAAAGTAGTCCAGTATCCAAAAATTAGTTGAGTATGTCAAATGCATGCTAATGATAGTGTAGAAGATATTCTAATTGCCTTAATTGTCAGGCAGTAAATACAACAAGAATGGTCACATTGGAGTAAAATTTTCAGAAGTATCCAATGTCCTAATTTTAAAGGGAATAAAGAAGCCTAACATCCATTGAAAGCAAATAGAATTAGGCTCTAAAACTCATAATTGACTTCTGAAAATGTGACATAGACTCCTAAGGAACATTAAAAAGTTTTACCCACGGGTGACCATGAAAAACACAACCTCTTCAGAATGATAGACTGACACACCCCAACATTATATTGAGAGTGGGATCATGAAATATGTTATATGCTGCATTTTTTTGAAGTTGGGGTTCAATTTCTTCAAAAGACAAATAAGAATTTTTCCTCAGCTATCAGAAAGCACAATGCATTTCAGATTAACTGCCACATTAAAAAAAAAACCAAACCAAAACCAAAACAACCCAAACCAGTGGATATTATTAGCAAATTATAGAAGAAGAGAGTAGGAGCCATAAAACAAAAGAGGTATAAAAGGAATGTCATTTTACAAAGACTCAGAAATGTTTAGTAGGGCATTAAATTAGGTAAATGTGTAAGCATGTTTTTGCAGAATTTGAGTGACACAGGCACAAGTAAATTAGTTCTAAGTAGGAAGGGAGATAAGGATTACATATATTGTAATACATATGTGTATTATGTATATATGAATGTATGGATATTATAACCACAAAAATCAGACTAAAGTTAAAAAAAAATTACTTAAGTCATACATCTTGCAGGTCTTTCCAAATAGGAGTTTGTATTAAAGCAATTCAATTGATCAGTAAGTTGAAACATCTTCAGCTTTGAATATTGTCTCATGATTTGTTGCTTTTCTATTCTCTAATTTTCAAAAGTTTTAAACAATACTGCTCTCAAGCCCCCCTTTTGCTTTTGTACTGCATCACATATACTGCCATTGCAGTCTGCTGTGTTCAATTTATCAACATCCATTTAAAACAAGGTGGCAAACTCTGATTGCTGGCTGTCCCATGCCAGCAGTACCACTTTACTCCTGTAGAAATGACGAAACTTGGCAAATAGGCAAGAGCCATTAAGAAAACTGTGGAATGTATCACAATTAAGATGCCAGCAATACTGACCCCTTATCACGCGAGTATTTATTCAAGCAATAATTTTTGAAGGACAGATACTGATGACTATAATTATTCTGGCCTAAGTGTTCCTATTTTCTCATTTTGCTGTTGCGGTACACACCCATTTAGAGATTATCATCTTGCTATTATTTGTGAGATAGTTTGAACAATAAACTTGTGGGAAAAGGTATAAGCTACAGTAAGAGTAAATTCAAAATAACTGATAATTTATGATACATATTAGCTTGTTAAATCCTGTGCTGGACTTCAAGAGCTGCAAAATAAAACAAAAATCTCCTAGGGCATCTGAACCACAAAAAATAGTTGGAGATTGGAAAAATTAATGAGAATCCAGCAGCATAAGAATGAATGTTTTCTAATAGAAATGGTTCATTCTAAGAAATAACACAGAAATTGTGAAAAATGAGGAAGATATATTCAAAAACGTATGGAAGCCACAAATTCATACAGCATATCAGCAGTTGGGTGGAATAACTGGTCCTATCTCTTATCATTCATTGTTCTTTCACAGTATTATTGGTGCTTTAGTTTAGAGAAAATTAAATACCAGATTTTGGAGATGTTGAAACCATTGAGCTAGTTCTTGTTCTGCCTTATCACCTACTTATAATGCTATAATCTGTAGGAGAGTCTGCTTACAAATTTTAGTACCAGAAATCTTTGTACGGACATAGAATGGAAGATCAAATCAGTTTAGTGTTGCAAGGCTGTCTAGCACATCCCGATAGGTAAGTATATGAATATTCCCTTTGGCTTTCCATACAGACAATATGCAAAGTTAATTAACATAAATAATAAACATAAACAATATAAAATAATAACATAAATATACTAGCCATTTCTTTCAAATTTGGGTGCCTAGAGACATACTCTGGTGTGCCCTGACGGGTCAGTTGAGAAGCCAGCCACTGTGATTCTTTTGAGCATAAAATGACCTTGATGCAAACAAATACCCTTTTATACAACTGACCTGTTAGTTTTTCCCCTTCACTTCCATCTGGCAACATCACAGTGACTAGGTTTTTATAGTCTCTGTTAGCAGCGCTGGAGTCAATACTCAGGTTCCCACCCTGGGCATGGGCAGGGCCTTGGCGTTAGCTCTGGTGACCTATTTTGAGTGGTGGCATGCAAATATGTTTTCTTTATAGCAGGTCCAGAACCATCTGGCCTTACCTGCCTGGGCTTTCTGCAGCCTAAGAAGTTTGCTCTGTTCCATGCTGAGCAAAAAGCTCATCCATCCACTGCAGCACTTTCACAGCTTGTGCCTTTACCAAGCGCGCTAAGACTTTGCTGACCTTAGTCTCATGCTTGCCAAAGTTGCCTGCTGTACCAGGCCATGCATGTCTCCTTGGCAGTCTATTTACTCCTGTTCCCAAGTGGTTTTTTTGGGTTTGTTTTTTTTTTTTTCTTTTTAAACTATTTCTTCTTTCCTAGTAACATGAGCATTCATCCCAGCAGCCTTGGGGGACAGCCCTGGCCGGTCGTGGCTGCTGGTGGGCTGGGCTTGGCCATGGGACGGGGTTGGGCAGCTCCCAGCTGCGCTGGTGCTCTTCCAGGGAGTCTGGTTGCCTCAGTGAGTTATAACCCTTCCTGCAGGCAGGTGGAACCTCATGGGACAACGCTGGAGGACTCTGAGGGGGTCAAGGGAGCCAGACCTGATGTGGTCTAATCCCTTTTGCAAGTAAGGAGGAAATCAGGTGGGTATTGTACTCTGTTTCCTCTGGCAAGCGACGCTTGTTGCACCAATACATCAGCTGAGTGGAAGATTGGTAGAAAAAGACGTGACTGCAAAGTTAGAAATACTGCAACGTGACAGTAAAGGTATACTATGCTATTTTATATAAGGGAAGATTTGTGTAGAGAAAACGTATATATACTGAGTGATTCTTCCATTTTTAAATACTTCTTGTTAGGGTTGTGAAAACCCTCACTAAAATTAATTATGCCTAATTATTTACAGGATACTGGAAATGTAAGTGGTTACAAAAGAGAGGAAAAGAAGCAGGCCTTTTTGGAGAACCCAGACTTCTGTTATGGTTGGCTAAGATATGACTACCAAGTAGGATTACTCTGAGAAAGTGTTCAGTAGAGCAAGTAAGGATCCCTTGTGCAGGACAGGAGGGCTAATTGGCCAACTTCAATATATAGCTGCACACTACTGTTATGTCCTTTTTTAATTCAGCAAGGGAGTTAGGTCTTTGTGGAAAAATACATCCTATCCCTGATCATGAGCCAGACCAGGCAAAATTGTTTCTGCTTCTTGTACTTGCAGATTAAAGTTGGGAGATAGGTTATGTGGGCAAAAAGGACATCCTCAGGTCTTCAGGAACTTATTTTCCTCTTACGGGCGAGAACAGAAAAGACTCCTAGGCTTGTCTCTAATGCACTTGATGCACCAGCCGTACCTCAGCCTGTATTTAGAGACATGATCTGGCCTCCAAATACACAGAAAATAGCATTGGGGTATTATCCATATAAATATTTTTGAATGCTTTCTTTATAATGGCTAAGAGAAATCATCAGAAATATAATGCCTGGCAATATTTTACTGGGTTTTATCACATTGCTGTCTTTCATTTCAACCATAAACATCTATTTGCCTGTCCTCTTAATTAAAAAGGTCAAAAAATATAGCAGGTGTGTAAACTGGAATGAATTCATGGACCATTTATTCTGGCAGAT
The DNA here is from genome assembly GCF_018139145.2 of Gymnogyps californianus. Classification (NCBI taxonomy): domain Eukaryota; kingdom Metazoa; phylum Chordata; class Aves; order Accipitriformes; family Cathartidae; genus Gymnogyps; species Gymnogyps californianus. Next base: position 67,447,424 of record NC_059474.1, read on the forward strand.
AATTCAGGTAATACTTGAATCCTCACAAAGGTGGAAATGGAGTGATGCTAAGGAAACTAACATTTCAGTGTAATCACAGATTTCAGTTTTCCCAGGAAAATAGTGGATGTTAAAAAGAATATCCACCTGGGGTTCTGCTGAGCTCTAAGGAACTTGAAGCACGCCATACGACCTGGCCCAAAGTGTTTTCACATTCTTTACCAGTTACAATTCTGTAGGTAGTCATGGCCACTTGTTCCATTACCTAATTGGGCTTTTAAAATTCTCTAAATATTGAACTTGCATTTGTCTTGTTCATGTCAACCTCATGGATATTTTTCTTGCTCTTCTTAGATCACGAAGGAATTTGATCTATGTCCTATTTGTAACCTTGTTTTATATTTAAAAAAATCAGGAGTGCTTTGCTGCTTTGGTCTGGTGGAGATCTTCTCATCGTTAGTGAACAACGTGAAGGACATGAGTTCTCAGGTCTTTCCTGGAACTTCCAGAACAGATATTCTGGAAGTAGAGTGGCAATAGAGTTTTTGAGATAGGCAGTTTTAGTTAGAATTCAATTTAAGAATTTTTGGAGTATTCTTAGTAATGCTCATTACCTTGTTAAGCACCATGTCTAAATACCGTTAAGAGAGATTGAAATAAAAAAATGCATGTGTAGGGTTATATTACCATATCTTATTCTTTCTTACTTGAGTGAATATATCTACTTTACTGAGCCTTTCATTAAGGTTTTTTTTCCCAAATATTTAGTCATTTTTGGGGTTTGTTGCCTTTTTTTCTTTTTCTGTTTTTTTACCTGTTAAATGTAAAATCCTAAATAAATGCCTAGGTCTGACTAGTACTGGAATAGCTGCATTTCTTTGAAAGCCCTAATGAAACCACCCCCGAAACAAAACAACATACAGTATCATCACACACAGATTGCCCTTTTCTACTCTATTTTTACTCGTGTCTTTTGCCTTTCTACAAAATCTCTGCAATTTTCAATAATTCTTCAAAAGTTGATATAATTTCTGGAAACTGAAACGAATCACTGATCCATTTTAATAAATACTATATTGTCACACATTGGCTATCTAATTTATCCAGTGATTCATCAGTTTAGCTTTCAATATACATAATACTGATAAGATTTAGTAGATCATATATTTGATTCAAAAGATGTATTAGATTTGGTAGGTCCTGACTTCAGTTCAACATAAGATGACTTTATCTGTCTTATGAGGATACATGTGATTTCCAAAAGCAATGTATCTGTTTTTGAAAAATCCTCCACTGAAAAGGGAAAAAAATAATTTATTGTAAGGAATGAAACATCCATTTTAGGAATCTGAACATAGAAATGATCCACACTTATATTAGAATTTCATAGCAAAGCAATATACTGTGCATGTCTTCACATTTCATATACTGAAAGCAATATTTTGATCATGATAACTTCACTGCATGTATTGCTGAGTTCTGAACTGAAAAGCAGTTTGCTCTGTAGAATAGAAAAATCAAGTTAGCATAAGGTGATCTCATTAAACTCTATTTATCGAAGATTACAACAATTTAGAAGAAGATTGAGAGTGAAAGTAATTGTTCTTTTATTAATCCAAGTAGCTTTTAAAAAGAAATCTACTGATTAGGAACCTCTGCTTGACTTCTAACTTGAATCTCCCAGGACTTATTCCAGGAGGTTCTGATTTCAGTGATGTGTTCTGACGATATCATAAGCAACTATGGCCCTACCTTGCTGAAGTCACAGAAACAAGATGGAGTAACAGATTAACATGATCTGTTAGCATATTTCAGTATTAATTTGCCATAGAAATGTTAATATTTTTAAACATTTTGCATGTATATGCTCTCTTGCCAACTGGTGATTTAAAAGCTGAAGCTTTAGGCAGACCTTTCACCTTTTTAGGGATGTAGGTTTCTGGTTTTAGTTTGAAAAATTAGTACAGTGCTTTGAAGATACAGTGCAATCCCCCGTGCACCAAGGTTCCATTGCTGACCCTTATGGCTGCTGAGTCCCTGCCTCCTATTTTTTTGCATGTAAGGGTGTAGTATTTCCTGCCAAACACAGGAAGAAAAGAGGAAAAAGGGCACCTACTGCCAGGAGGTCTACCCTTTCATATTACATCTCCAACATCAATGTCCCTGAAAATGTCTTTGGATTTGAATCAGAGTTTTCTCCCCCCCCCCCCCTTTTTTTTAAAAATTTTTTTCCCCTCAGATTTCAAATTCATTATTTTAGTTTGAATCTTTCTTTAGTTACTGTATTGGTAAGAGTGACAGGTTACAATATACTAGACACTTAACAATTAAAATGTTCATAAAATTCAGCTGAAGAAGTGATGACTATGTTTTCAACTTGCAACTACAAACATTAGCTCACTATGTCCGTAAACATTCAGTTGCATCTGATAATTTTTGCCTCAACTCCAGTGAACCAAATAATATAGCTGCTGAAGTGGGGTCATGCAGTCTTTATAGGCTTTTATTCATTAAACTTTTTTATCTGATTAAAAACCCTCAAACTTCCTTGTAGACTCTCACACAAGATTCAGCCATTTAAGTAAAGAATGTCAAAGAAGGCAGAAGTCCTTATGCAGTAATTAAATTAAACATTTCCTTACCTTGTGAGGAAGAATGGTGGACAGAGGGTCCAAGAATAACAAGAAGATGCTGGTTTATGGGCATAAGCCAAAAATATGCAAGGATCTCTGTAACTGAGCAAGCCCATGGTTTCTGTCCCAGATCCCACTCCACCTTGGGTTGTGACCATCCCCGCACTCTGTCTCTTTGCAGGCCCAGCTCTCCTCAGCTGTATCCCAGTCTGGAGGTACACAACCTTTTAGGAAGCAGAACTTGCATATTTAGTGAAGTCAGGTGCTCTAGTTACTTTGATCTTTCTCATGCATTTTGCTTTTGATGAGAGAAAATTTATGACAAACTAAGTTCTTGTATTACACCATCTAAGTATCTGCCTAGTTGGTGGTTTAATAAGTGAGGTGTAGAATAAATGGAGAGAAGACTTAAAAGGACTGGTAAAATGGAGTATTAGTTTAGAGGTATCTTTTTGTTTATTTGGAGATCTCAGACTGAAAAATGTGCTGCTGCCTTGCAAATAGATGTATAATTTTTTACATAAGATGCCAGTGCTAGAAAAGTTCCTTTTTGGTATACAAGGCCATGTCACTGTTTTATAAGTCTGTACAGAAGATCAGTGACTATGACTAATATAATTATTGTGCTTTATAATGTTTTTGCTGCAAAGTAGTACTTCAGTGATATTTTAGATCAAGGATGAAATTCCAATGGTGATAGTCAATTGGACAGTGGGTCCAGTCCTCAGGTATAGCATAGAACCCGCAAAGAGGCTCTGAGGAAAGAAATCTTGTTATATTTTAGTTAATTTTTAGTTTTTCAAATTTTAATGATATTTGGCTCTGAGAGGTTGAATGGAAAGATCTTCATAAGTGAAATTGTTTCTGAATAATTCTAAATGAAAAGTTTGCAATGGTTAAAACTGGAACAGATGAGCAGGAAAATAAATATTTTTAATCCTTTCTCTCTCTCCTTTCCAGAACTAGACAGAGGTCTTTGTGCTGCTTCAGTATTCCACTTTCACGGAAATGATCTCAAAAGAGGTAACCTTTCTGATGGTTTAATCTTCTTTTTTTGCAGTTACTGTTTTTACTTTTTAAATTTTTTTGACACAAGGCGTGGAGAAAAACAAAGAGTTGAGCTAAATTTGCAGAAGAGAGAAATTTATGTGTTTTACTTAATTTGGTACTTGAGAGTATGCCTCAGAACAATGATGTCTTGAAATGGTGTTGGGCTAGAGGAAGAGCTGAGCAAACAATGCAGGTTTCTTCAGAATGAGTCAATAGCTATTGTGACTTCACAGAGACATTTTGATTTCCAGAGAATTGATAATAAAAGGAAATGTGATGTTCCACATTGTGTGGTAGGATAGATTCTGCAGCATGTGGTAGAATGGTTACTGAAGGCACCTGGTTGACCAAAAAGAGCTAGACTGGCAGAGTTTCCTTTACACATTGTTTGCCAATTAGATTTTAAGATACCTACATGTCCCTGGCTGTGCTAAACAAGCTGCTTATAGTTAACGGTTTCTACTTCCTTCAACAAAATGCTTAGTTAGTCTCCTGCTTGGAGATTTAAAGTAGCTAGATGACTGTCATTGTGGGGGATTTCTCGGTTAATAAGATATGTTATCCTAACTTCTGATATTGTTCACAGAGGGGTGAAAGTAATATTACTTTAAATATTTGTTGAACTGATCTGTAAATCTCAAGTTCACGCTTCTTAAAACTTTAATTTGTTAGAGTATTTAGATAAACAGAGGCATTGACTTAAAAAAATGGAGCAAAACTGCAGTATCTCCGTACTGGGATTCTGAAAGAAAGAATATTCTGCACCTCTGAATATTGAAAGTCCCAGTGTCATAAGGTTCTGAGTGTGCATGTTGTTTCTGAAAAACTTAAATTTAGGTCTTTTATGTTACATCTTGAACTTGGTTATTTCTTTATGAAGGACTACTCTGCATATCCTTATGGCATAGATATAAACCATCTATACACTGTGAAATGGAAACAACTGTACACATCTGTGAATAGTGATGATTTTCGTCATCTTAAACCACCCTTAGGAAAGCTTCAGAAATTTCCTTTTGAAAAGTTAAACTACAGGTGCTCAGAGCTGCTACTAAAATCTCTCATGGCTTTATTTTTGCTTCAGAGTACCTTTGCTTTGCCTTTTCCTCCCTTTGTCAGCCATACCTGTTATATTTGATATTGTATTTCTCCCGTGCTGGACTTTTCATAGTTGTGTCTTGTTGCTAACACCATTCTATCTCAGATGTATCCGTGGTGTGGTACCTATTCTGTTGTGATGTATTCCTGCAGTACTGCTTGTTATCTTATATTTTCTTTGCCATAGATATATGTATCTTTAGACTGACAAAGCTCCCCTCAAAATGTGATGTTTACAGCCTGGTACTTGTTTTGAACAGTTGTTTATGCTAGGGAGAGTTGCAGACCGATGACTGTAGATAACTGTGCCTCAGCACTTGGAAGCTAAACAGAAAAGTACATTCATTCTACTGTTGAGATAACAGGAGGGACACAGAGATTCCTAAATCCCCAGATATAGTCAAAGAAAAAGTGACATAGGATTCTGAAGGCCTGGAGCTCCCCTAAACATAAATCAACAGAGAGCAGAAGAAGGATAGCATCCTATGGCATGGTCCTTCAACTGACAATTCAGTGCTCAAATCTGTGTTACCACCTACGTTATCAATGCTACGCACAGAAGGAGAGAGTTTCAGTTGTTCCTTTGGAAGTTATAGCTCTTTCTAGACATAAATGTATTTCTTCACTTCTTGCCAGTCATATCCCATAAATGAAGAAAGGCAGACAGGTTTTTGGCAATGAAAGAGAAACTTCTCTTACCTGTTCATTTTTATTTTTAGAAAGGAGCCACTTGATCCAGCTGACCTGCACAGTATTTAATATTCACCAGCAATTTTTTTTGACATGCAGTATTTTCATGCTGCTTTTCTTTCTGCAGCAGGTTCAGATATTTGCAGCTGACCCTATAGTTTCCTCTTTTTTCTTAGCCTTTAACATTTGCAGTTATGAGTCAACCTGATACTTTTATTTCCCAAGTGACTGCTAGAGCTAATACCATTTTGGGATTGATCTGCAACTTTGCAGAAGGTAGCATTACCATGATGTCATTGTTGTATTTTTCTGCAGTGGCCACAGAGTATTCTCATCTCTGCTCCCCCATTAAAAATAAACAAACAAACAAAACCCCAAACAAACCAAAAAGCTCAGCACAGGTCTCTTGGAAGAACAACTAAGAGAAAATTCTTTATTAAAAATATTAGTTGTTTAAATATACCAGATTAGCTAAGCCTTTCGTAAATGGTAATAAGTTGATTTTGTATATATTAGGAAAAGCATGAACAAGCCAGTGCAGGCCCAAGAAAAGTCAGGAGGGCTGTGGATAATGTTCAGAACTATCGTTAACATTATAACAGCTATAGAATGCTTTGCAACAGCTCCAGGGGTTGTGGGTGGTGTCCATAGCACCATTCTACAGATGATGAAAACAAGACAGAGTACTTTAGTCATAAAGCTTAAGTATCGAGCTTGTCTGTCCTATGAATAGTCAGGGACTCCTCCTGCCCCGATCCTCTTTTCAGGGGGTTGGCCAAATTCCAGGCCCTTTGCCATTGAGCTCCACCTGAGCCAATCACCCAAGGCACTTCAAAGGAAAAAGGGTTCAACTTGCAAGATGCTCAGCCCACCTACTACCACTAACTCATGCTGGTCTTCCTACAGGAGCTGCTTTTGTCCCATTAGTGCCTTTCATCTTTGACTTGTGAGAGAAACATCTGTCACATTTGGGGGTATTTCTTTGCGCCTCTGACTGTTTCTGTACTACTAAATAAAATGAAGGCCAGGATCTATTCTCTGGTCCTTGAGGTCAAATGGAACAGGCTGGCCACATCCACATTCCTGGGCACTTGGCTGTAGTCTCCCCTGAGCCCACGTTTACTTATACTGTCAAATAAAAGAACACCAGTCCAGTTCAAACACTGGACTCCTGCTGGCTGTGGTTTGTACTACTCCAAACAGCTTTCTCTAAGACAAATCAGCATCCCTTGGCCTCAAAGCTGGGGCTTGGTCCTGGACCACCATTCACTTATTTATATGTAGACATAGAGGCTTTTATAGACATTCCCCTAGCTTCAAAGTGAGTGTTGAGGACCCACCTGAAAAAAGTGCCAGAGCTGGGACAGGAACTCCAGAAAGGCTACTGGTTAGTCCTGTGTTAAGACAGATCTTTTCAGTCTCATACCGTCTATCTGTAACACAACCTTGTCTTAACAAGGAGTGGTAATGGCAAGTGAGATTTTGCCTGCCAAGAGTTTCAGGTCATATGGTTTCCAAGCAGTCTTTTTTGAATTATTTTATTTAATTTTATTTCTAAATAAAGCCATAGAAAAATACAGCTGAAAAGACCCTCAGGAGGACTTTGGGTGCATTATTATTCAACCTCCAAGCAGCTGATCTGTGGTAGTTCATAAAGCTTCTTAAGGTGATCTACAAAATGACTCCCAAATCGGAAAACCCTGCACATATGAGCTGCTGAAATGCAAGCTCAGGTATCATCATTAAAAAAGATCAGAATGTTCCATTAAGCGACATTTACAAAGGAGTTAGTTTATGTACCTAAAAGCTAAATACTTTATTTTTTTATAATTTTTCTGGAATGTGCCAGGTAAATCAGATATAAGATGACCCTCTTTTTCTCAAATCCATCATCCACTCATTAATTACAAAGACAGTTATATGTATCTAAGTGTCCATCCAAAAGCAGGATCAGCTGTAGCTATACCATCCTGTATATGCTTGCCAAACCTCTAACAATGGTGCTCAGTAGATTCCCATATGTGGTGGGTTGACCCTGGCTGGATGCCAGGTGCCCACCAAAGCCGCTCTATCACTCCCCTCCTAAGCTGGACGGGGGAGAGAAAATAAAACAAAAGGCTCGTGGGTCAAGATAAGGACAGGGAGATCACTCAGCAATTACCGTCACGGGCAAAACAGACTCGACTTGGGGAAAAAAAAATTAATTTATTACCAATCAGATCAGAGTAGGATAATGAGAAATAAAACCAAATCTTAAAAACACCTTCCCCCAACCCCTCCCTTTTTCTCGGGCTCAACTTTACTCCGATTTTCTCTACCTCCTCCCCCCGAGTGGCACAGGGGGACGGGGAATGGGGGTTGTGGTCAGTTCATCACACCTCATTTCTGCCGCTCCTTCCTCCTCAGGGGGAGGACTCCTCACACTCTTTCCCTGCTCCAGCGTGGGGTCCCTCCCACTGGAGACAGTCCTCCATGAACTTCTCCAACATGAGTCCTTCCCACGGGCCACAGTTCTTCACGAACTGCTCCAGCATGGGTCCCTTCCATGGGGTGCAGTCCTTCAGGAACAGACTGCTCCAGCGTGGGTCCCCCGTGGGGTCACAAGTCCTGCCAGCAAACCTGCTCCAGCGTGGGCTCCTCTCTCCACAGGTCCTGCCAGGACCCTGCTCCAGCGTGGCCTTCCCATGGGGTCACAGCCTCCTTTGGGCATCCACCTGCTCTGGCGTGGGGTCCTCCATGGGCTGCAGGCGGATATCTGCTCCACTGTTAATCTCCAAGGGCTGCAGGGGAATCTCTGCTCTGGTGCCTGGAGCACCTCCTCCCCCTCCTTCTTCACTGACCTTGGTGTCTGCAGAGTTGTTTCTCTCACATATTCTCGCTCCTCTCTCCAGCTGCAGTTTTCTTCTGCAGTTTTTTTTCCCCTTCTTAAATATGTTATCCCAGAGGCGCTACCACTGTTGCTGATGGGCTCGGCCTTGTCCAGCGGCGGGACCATCTTGGAGCCAGCTGGCATTGGCTCTATTGGACACAGGGGAAGCTTCTAGCAGCTTCTCACAGAAGCCACCCCTGTAGCCCCCCTGCTACCAAAACCTTGCCACATAAACCCAATACACCATAACAATCCATTCCAGTGTTTCCTATCTGTTACATTGTTTTTCCTCATAATTAACCTATATCTACCCTGCTGCAAATTTAGTGGTTTATTTCTTGTCTGGTCAGTTGTGGATAGAGTATATCCTTTACAGATAACTATGCACAAAAGCTCTTTGTTTTTCCCATTCAATCGTTTTATTAATTGTCCTTGTGATGCTAAGGCATCTTTGCGTGTGTGTATGTGTATGAATAAAAGCGATTTTCTGTGAAGAGGAATGGAGGGAGAAAGGGGAATTAAATGAGAGTCTCCCCAAAAGTCTGCTTTTGCTTTCACCCTACATGTTGCGTACCTTCCCACTAGCTAACTTCCAAACATATTGTGAGAAGCAATATCTTTAATGTCAGCACTCCAAGGTTATTCCTTGCTATTTAATAACTGATAGGAATGCAGTAAGGAGCACAGTTAGAGTGAGTCTAGTCTGGGTTAAAATAATAGTTTGGAGGTAAAAACAGTGTGGTAAATTTGTAAAGAATTGCAGATTCGTTTCTCAGAGACATCCCAGAAAAATAAGGCCCTGCTTACCGCATCTGCTCATAGTAAAATCGTCCGTTGACTAGACACTGCTACTTCAACATTGTCATTTTCAAGAATCAGATCAAGAACTCCAGGGTCATTTTGATGAAGAAGAAGTCTTTTCAATGATTAGAATTAAGAGGTTTCTCACAGAGTCTCCTGCTGCTTGACTAGTCATTGTTTCAATAACAAGAAGTTACCCTGCAGTGACGGTATCAAACTTTTCTGCTTCCTATGGTGCATTCAGAGGTCAGCTGCAATGAGAATACAGAAGTCTGTTTGACAGAATAAAAGGAAAACTGCAACCTTATAAATCATCACAAAAGAGGTAAAAATTGATGTCTTAAGAAAATAGAATTACTTTTTTGTTCAGAGAGGAAGATAAGGGAACAGGTTATATTTCTGGACATCTTTGGGAAAAGGGAGAAGTAAAGGCTCTGCAGAATTTACAGTCACATAAAGTAGTGTTGGTTTTGGCTGGAATTGCCACAAAGCGAAGGTTGAAGGTGAACTTTCTTTCTGCATTCCCCTTCACATTTGGAAACATTATTTTCACCTGTGCTGTAATTCTAAGATGATTTTTGAGAAAAATAACCTATGAAGCTTTAAATTCAGGGACAGGAATGTTGATCAAAGCCTTATTTTCAAATATGGTAGTCCATATTCGGGAAGAAAATGGTTGTGTCATACATCTAAACAACTTGATAATTTTTCTCTCGACTCCTTTGCTTCCCTCCAATTTGCCTCCTACTGGCTATTTATCATGGAACCCGCTGTCATGAAAATATTACATTTTATTTTTTACATAACTATAGATTTCTTCTCTATATTTTTTCTCTCCCTGCAGAAATTATCTACATTATTATTATTTATTGCAATAAACAATAACATGTATTTGACAAAATAAAGTCAACATAATCTCAAATACATTACTGCAGCTTAATATTTCATACTGTTCTCTGTAACAGAGAATCTTTTAAAGATACAAAAAATATTTATTTGGAAATATCACATAAAATACTTCAATCTTATAATAAACAATATTTAAACCTTTAAAAATGAAGCTGATGCTGAAAGCCTAACAAATTAAAAGTATTTCTAGGTGATTAGTCAATGTGTGTACAGTACTTTGAAAACGAAATGCTATATCCTTGCTTAATTATGAGTGTCCTTGGAATTACTAGATGCAGTCTGAAGAAATACGAAAACATATGGATGTTCATTTTAATTTCTGATACCCCTCTCACCCTTTTGAGTCTTCCTTCCCCCCATTCCGCTTATAAAATATATTTTCAAGAAAGCCAGAAAATGCTGTGTCACCTACCCCTCTCCAGCAGATGAGGATTCATTTAGTATACGGTCTGCCTGTATACGCTGCCATTTCTCTCTGGTGCAATTTATCTTTTCTGTTGCAGTGGGATTTAGGAATCCCTCTATTCTTCACAGTTTCAATGAATTCAAAGCTGGAAAAATAATCTAGGACGGCTTCCTGGATAACACAGCTGAGGAATTCTTGCATGATGCCATAACTTCTGAAATATATCTTTTAGATTAACATCCAATCTTGACTTGAAGATTTCAGATTATGGAAAATCTAACACCTCTCAGTGAGTTTTATCTTGCAACAGGTAGCCTCAGTGTAAACAAGTGCACTTCATTGTAATTCTACATGTTGGCATGTTGGGTTTTCCTACACCTCTCTGATTAAAAAGCCAGTTACTATTTGAAATCTTTCCATGTAGGCACATACAGACTGTGATTTGTTGCACAAATTTTCTTCTGTTATTACAGAAGATTTTCTCCCTCACTGTAAATAGGGAAATGAGAAGTTGATAGTTGACACACAAGGTTTACTGAATCTTTGTTGGGAGAAACACAGTAAGTGTTCTTGGTTTGCAAGCAAACAAGCAATTCAATTTTTATTGATTTCTTTAGAGATATTGTCTGTAATTGGTGAGGTGGTTCTAAAGGAACCATCCTTTCAACTTTCTCTGGATTTTTTTTAGCTGTGGTTGTTTAAAAAAAAAAAAACAAAAACCAAGGCCAAAACATGCCCCTCCCCGCCCCCAACTTCTGAACCCCATTTAATATCTCCATATACTGTTTCATCCTCTTTTCAGATCTGAATTTACCTTAATCCTTCTTTGACTGGCTAATCCAGATTCCTTTGTCCCTTCTTTTCGAAGGAGTGGTGAAAGAAAATATATTCCTCACAGTGTTTTCAGCTGGTGACTAAACTTGTTTCTTTTCTGCCTGGTCTGAACATGAGTGGTGATAAGGCAACATCTCTTCCTTAACTCTGGTATTGTCTGTTTTCCTGATTTCTTGGAAATTAACACTGCTGATCTCTCATTTTAAGAGCAATGATACCCTTTATATCGAGCAGTATTAACAGAAAGCAAGGGAAAACACCTTCTGCAGGTACATAATCAGACTATTTAACAGCTTTTAGTTGCCATCTATCTGTATGAATTCTGTATACATAACATATATATGTTTCTGTAAACAGCTGAGACAATAAGCTTATTGCCTTCCACACTTTCTGCTGGTTTACTCTAGCTTCTCTCAACATAAGCAAATAACTTTCTAGCATTCTCTTGATTAAACTAAGTATATTGACCTTCTCTGGCCTTAAGGCAGATTTTTCAGGTGTCAAAATATGCTTTAATTGACTTCTGAATATTTTCCATTTTTTAATGTGGTTTTAAAAATGCAAATGCCAGACTAAACATAGTGTTCCAGCATTGGTGACATCAGTTTTTTGACTACGGAAATAATGAAAAGCATCTACGTCTTTTAATATTTCTTTACTTCTCCAAGGATCAAATTAGTTCATTTAGCAACAGCTTTGCACTGGGAGTTCACAGACAGTTTCTTACCCACCTGCAGTTTCAGAATCACTTTTTTCAGTGTCCCATCCTATAAATATGACCTGCATTCCCTGTGCCTAGATTTATGACTTTGCATTTGTCTTTATTAAAATTTATCTTGTCCAAATGAAGCCACCAAACCAATTGAGACAGATCATTCTATAGAACATTTGCCTTATTACTTGCCACTCCACCAATTTTTGCATGCTCTTCAAGTTTTACCAGCAATTGCTTTGTATTTTCTTCCAGATCATTGAAAACAATACTTAGGACTTAAGACTTAGATACTGGCTAGCCCATATTGGAAATACTGTGATTAGATAGGCATTCCTCCTTTATAGCTGAAGAGGATTGTAGAATATATTTATAGCAGCTATAGCTAGTAACTAGTTAATCATTTTAAAAATAAACTTTAATCATTTAAATACCATTTAAGTTATTGTATCTAATATTATCCACCCCTCACTCCAAGAAATCAGCAAGAATGTGGTAGCTCAGAATGTGGAAATAAGCCAAATGCTTTACAGGCATGTAAATATAGTACATTAACCAATTTTCTTCTCTCAAGAAAAACTCTAAAGCTTGCAGCCAGAGTGCTCAATGTACAATCCTCCGTTTCCATAAAATCAATTAAACTTTCAGGGGAGATAAGAAAGCCACATTTCACAATCTTTTTTTCTAATAGTAAGATATAAGCTCCAAAATGTTATTTACATTTTAAAACAGCAGTTCATTCTAAACTTGCAGAAGGTTACTGCATTATGATGTCCCTGCTGGACCATAAAGAATGAAATCTGAAGCTAGCAAATGGTGTCAGGTGTTTTGGTTATGGGGATGGTGGCACCTCTGTCTCCTTGTTGTCCTGTTCCTATTGAAGGAGCTCCAAACGGACTAAGCTGATCTAAGTCAGAGCTGCTGTAGTCCTTTTTCCCTCCCACTGAAGAGATGCATGTTTTGTATCAGTATCAGTGTTCACCTGGATCTGTGGAAAGCAGGCTTGGGGAGTTAAACCAGCTCAAAACTATGATGGTGCTGCTGCTGCTGATGATGCAGGAACCCTGCCAGCTCAGCTGTGCAGGAGGAGTGTGAGAACATGGTCTGAGCTGAGGAAGGTCAGCATCAGTGTAAATTGGATTTAGCAGCCCGTGCAAATTTTTTTAGGTCTGTTGTGCCTTTCCATTTTGTAAACTGGAGTCACATGATTTTCCGATTCTTAGACTGGCAGGATCTTAAAAAATATTTGGGTTTGTCTGGGTTTTCTGCTGGAGTCAATGGGACTTACCTTCCTGCTAATGATGGATTGGGAGAGGAAGGCGTAATTTACTCAGCTGCAACATTTCCTTATGGAGCTAGTGCTCACAAAATAGTTCAAATGTATAAGCAGCTGTAAGGAGAATAGATAAATCATTCTTTACCATATAGCACATTAATTTTTGTCATGCAGACACCATCTTGGTGATAATTAATTTTTTATTTGTAATGAAAACTATGTTATGTGAGTAAATGTAGAAATTACGCAGAGAAGTGTAATGTAGCGGACATTTACAAGGTGAAGTGACATGCATTCACAGATAATTTTTTCAACAGGTAAATGATTTGAAATTAAATATGTGACGTTGTTTTCCATAGAAACATACTATAAAAACAGTGGTTCAATCTGATTAAGTAGTTTATAGATGCTGTGGGCCACATAATTATCTACCTATACACAATACCTCAAGCTGTAACATGCAGGCAAGTCTCCTTTCAGTAACTTCCACTGCTTTGTCTCTTTAGAAATCTAAATTCATTGGCTCTGCAAACAGAAGTATTTACTTCATTTCTGTAACTACACCTCGAGTCACTTCTAGTCAGCTTTCTGTCTCAACACTTTCCTGAAACTCCTCTCAGCTAGCCAAATCTTGGAATGTCTTCCACTCTTTTCTCTCCTTTATTTTCTTTATACCACTGACACTTTCAATTCAATCTTTCCTTTGAAATAGTATGTTTTGCAGGGTTTGGTGAAACATTCTTCTAATTTTCTGCCCACCTCTCTACTTAACTCTACAGCATCTCTTTCAGTATGTTGTTTTTCATACTCTGAGAATCCAGGGGCTTTCTGTCTGCCCCTAAAGGACTTTCCCTCTGCACTGCATCCACTACCATTTTTATATTGGTGACTTATTTCTGACCCATCTCCTGCAACTACCAATCTTGGTTCTCATCACCCATTTTGGCAGTCCTCCTGTCTCTAGCTTTACCATCCCCAGACTGTGTATCTCTCCAGATCATCTGTATTGCCCATCATACCCTTTCAATCCTTTTACTGTCTCTTTCCTTCTTGCTAAATTACATTGTCTCTATTCATTATCTTTGAGTTTCTTCCACAGCTTTACTTTCATCCTATGTACTTTTACCTCTACTACATCATCAGTATTCTCTAAGCCTCTCTAATGAAAACAAATTTGATGAGTGCTATATTTGTGCCTCTCCTGTGCCTGACAAGATGATATCCTTCTTGAGACAAGCTATATGGGAAACTGCTCCCTTTTACACATCCCTTCTAAAGCTGGAGTCAAATTAAATGTCTCATGAAAATAATTAATTCATAATGTTCAGGGAAAAGGCAGTTGAGGATAGCTGCGTATTCTTTCTTTTCCCTCTCATTTAATGTTGCTTGTCTTTGATTGTAAGTGCTTTGAATTTGGGATTGCATCTGTACACAAGTTTGGAAAGTGACTAGCACAGGATGCAGATAATAATTTTTAGAAAAGATTCTCTTGACTTATGAAGAACAAAACCCATCATCATCATAAAATATTTAAGATATTACTACTTGCTGTGTTTAGTACATACAGCCAAATAACTGTTAGCTGTCTTCTCCAAACAGTGCATTGTTATGGTGATTTTTATTAAAACGCTTGAAAATTCACATGATTCTCCCAATTTAGAATCCAAATAGACATCATTAAGCCAACAAGCTCTTAAAGTGTAAATATCACCCAGCACCTCTAAGTTACCAAGCAGAAGACAACATTGTTTCTGAGCATTGAAAATTTTTTCATCTGGGCACCAAAGAAGGGATAAAGGAAGGAAGGTGGCCCCTTCAAAAAGATGAAGTAAACAGGAGAATGAAAACTCCCTCTTATTGCATCTTGAACAGAGGGTTGGTGGGGGAGGAAGTCACAAGCTTCAAGGAGCCTACAAGAAATTCAGATTATGCATAAACCACTTGAGGAAGGTCTCAGATGATACTAATTGTCATAGAACTGGTTAAAAGTTACCTCCCTTGCTTACTTTACCTTCCATCACCCATGATTATTAAATAATTACTAACATATATCCAGATGGAGAGGGGCAGTCCAGGCATAGCTTGAGCACATTAGCCTACTGTATTTGTGCTGTGGAAAGATGTGGTCAACTTGCTTGTAGCAGTTTGGAGAAGCATGTGCCACCATACAGAGCAGCACAAATGTGGCTTTTGTTGGGGTGCAGCGCAGGCCAGCAGCTCCCAAAGGAGAGGAGCCAGGACCTCGCCGGGGACCACCAGCAGGTCCCATCCCTTCACCCCAGTGAGGGGAGCGGGGCAGCCCAGGGCTGCCATCACCAGGTAGGGACACAGGGATGGGTTACACTCAAGGCATGGCAAGGAAGCCATGCTGCGAGGGTGTCCTTCCCCAGGATTGTGCTTGGGGTACTCATTTGTGAGGTGGTGTGGCCATGTCAGGATCATGCATGTTATCCGCTGGGTCCCTGGGCGGGGGCCCAGGAAGGCACTGCAGGGCTATCTCAGAACGTACAGTGGGGAGAACTTAAGATGGATGGATGAGATGTCGGGCACAGTTTATCAAGGACACTTTATTTTCAGGGGAGTGAGAGAAAAGGGAGAATTTTGGTGTCATTTGACACCAAAGTGGGAACTTGTTTGTGTCCTTAATTGAAGCTAGAAATTCTGCGACACTGAATGCATTGATACACATGACCCATTTCTTTTTGAATCTGTCTTACAAAACCTCTCCCCCTTTGTTTTTTTTTTCTGCTCAGCTGCTACCCTTCTCAAGTCTGGTCTGTGCTGTCTGTTTCAGCACAGAGACTCGTTCTCTCTACAGCCCCTTCCTACTGGTTCCAATAGGAACTAGCTTAGTTATAAAAGATCTGTAGGATATTTTCACCTACTGATAAGAGTAATTGAGGCCTTGTGAATCCTTGTGAATGCACCCCTCTTTTGTGGTATTACAGCCTGTGGCAAAACCAGGCACAGAATTTAGATGGAAGAAGGACTCTCTAAAATACTGTGTAATTACTACAGTAATTCTCCTCTGCTGAACTACCTATAGATATGTGTGTAAAATGATTATCAATTAAACTTTTCTTCATTAAAGCTCCAGTAATTTTATCTACGTGAGCATTACAAAATGCACCAATATAGTGATCCTTGTTAGAACAGGGACCTACACTGTATGTGCTTTAGATAAGACTGGGATCTCTGTACTTCATATCTGTGAGCTACCAACCATTCTGTGGGTGTGATAGAATACTAAATAGCAGTAACATATTTAAAATATAATTACAAGTATTTGACTACATTCATCCATGGCATAATGGGGCAGCTGTATTATTAGGCTGTCCTTAGGAAATTGAATTACTCGAATAAATGGAAAGGACTGTTATTTAAATGAAAGACTATTTGCATAAAATAGGCCAATGCTAAGTGACCAGCTGTTAAATAGGTGTAAAATCTAATCTGAAAGTTCTGGGTCAAGGATGGATGGGTTCTTGCTAAAGATTTTCGTATTTGGGCACTTAGCCGATATATAAAAATTTTGCAGTCAGAAGAAGCTTCAAGATCTGAAAACTGCAGCTCAATTTGTTCATTTTCCTTTTTCATATTTTTTTATTTAAGAACAAGCTAGTGATTGTCATTCAACAAAATCAACAATTTCTCTCAAATGGAAATAAAGAATAAAAAGTCAGATGATGCACCTCCATTTCATAAGGAAAATGAAGGGAAATGTCACTGTTGGACTCCTGGCATTTCTGAGATAACTAAGTGTTTATTTCACTGTTATCTTATTTGATATCAGGAGCTTGGAGATAATTCAATGCAAAAGAAATAATTAAAAACTATCATCATCTTAATAACATATGTATTCACTTTATCAACAGAAATGCAATGAGTCCGTATCTTCCCAGCAACTTTCCATACCTTATTGCAGCTGGGGCTCAACTCAGACTCCTGTGAGTGGTCCTTCTATTTTGGAAAATAATGCCAACTCTTACGACACCAAAGCTTTTGGAAAGGCAAGCTGGAAAAGAGTTTTTCAGCAAGATTCTTGTTTAGAAGAAAGGTTGTACAAGTTACCTGAAAGACCACTTTCTGTAACGCTCAGCCTTATGTTCCCTGAGAAGGCTGTCAAAAGTTATAAGGCTTACATCTACGTATCTCCACAGCACGCTATGGAGCAAGAAGGTGAGAAGTTTTTCCTTTCACATATAATTTTTTAACCAGGAGGGAATTCAGCACTTTACTGTTTGCCCACTGCTGCCTTTTTTGTCATGAGGCCACATTCTCATGTGATTGGGCATTGGTACTTTTCCATGTCCATTAATAGATTTATGCAGCTGATGAGCTACGTTATAATCTTCTTGGTCTGTAACTATAGTGTAGCTTGGTTTATGAATAACACACACTAGCAAAACTGCACAGTGAAAAAAATCTTGAACAGAGCACAATCTTGGAAAGGTTTTTTTGTTGTTGTTTTCTGTGTCTCACAAGTAACTTCTGCAGAAAGCAGATAATTTGGATATAAAATATTAATTTGCTAAAAGCTCAGTTTCCATCAAAATGGTATCTTTTCAGCTAACAGCTTTTTATATTGAATATTACCCTTATTTGTTTTCTCACAATGACTCTCTGAGTCACTCAGATGTGGAAGAAAGTGAAGCAAGAAGTCATGTGAATCATGTGACTGTTCTGTGGCATTCATGTGATGTCATGTGATTGGTCCTTGTTTGGGCTCAATTTATTTATTCCATGATGTGGAAGGGAACTTCACTTTTTGTGAAGTTAAGGAATTTTTTTCACTGGAGATCCTGAACTCTGTATGTCAGAAGGGGACACATTCTCCACACATCTCTCTCTTGATTTTGCTTTGAAGACTGGAATTTAATACCCTTTTAAACATGAATGTCCTGACTTCGTGTGTTCCCCTGCCATCTGCTAAAAAAGAAAAGTACTGCAATAATAGACATCATAGAAATGTCTCCAGCATTTTCAGACCTAGCCAGCTGATAAGTTTAACAACTTTCACTAGTTCTACTTGAGGTAAAACAAAACTTATATAGGGTTATAAAGGGCTGCTGGATGCGTACCTCCGAAGGAACGTATCTGTAAGTCTGATTTTTCCTTTTCTGTAGAGCAAATGTTCAAGCCATTCAACACTGAGAAAACGGTTTGCATTTTGGGGAAAATGCTTCCAAGCTTTACTCCTTTGGCCTTGTCAAGTATTTATTTAGAGATAAAAGGAATGAAGCCACTAAATACTGCAGGATATAAACCAAATCCAGCTTCCTGTCATTTTTAACCTATAGACTTTAATCTGTATTCTGTTGTCGTGGTTTAACCCCAGTCAGCAGCTAAGCACCACGCAGCTGCTCCCTCACTCCCCCCTCGCTCCCAGTGGGAGGGGGAGGAGAATCGGGAGAGAAGGTAAAACTTGTGGCTTGAGATAAGAAGGGTTTAATAACTAAAGTAAAATATAATATTGACAATAATAATAATGAAATATAATAATAATAGTAATGAAAAGAAATATAACAAAAAAAGAAGAGGGGGAAAAAAAGAAAAAACCCCAGTGATGCACAATGCAATTGCTCACCGTGTGCTGACCGATGCCCGAGCAGTGGTTTGCCCCTCCCGGCCAACTCCTCCCCATTTATATACTGGGCATGAGGTTCTATGGTATGGCATATCCCTTTGGCTAGTTCGGATCAGCTGTGCCGGCTATGCTCCTTCCCAGCTTCTTGTGCACCTGCTTGCTGGCAGAGCATGGGAAACTGAAAAATCCTTAAGATAAGTGCTACTTAGCAACAGCTAAAATATCAGTGTGTTATCAACAGTATTCTCACACTAAATCCAAAACACAGCACTGTACCAGCTACTAAGAAGAAAGTTAACTCTGTCCCAGCCGAAACCAGGACATCTGTACAGGTGGCCCAAGTTCCACAGTACTATGAAATTTGGCAAGTTCTAAGGGAAAAACACGATCTTTGCAATTTAATAAGAATGTTGAGAAAGTCTACCTGGCAATTCTGAAACCCCAAAGATCCACTTTTACATTTAGATATGTTATTTCCTTTTTTTTTCCCCATCAAGAAAGAGAGTACCTACTTTTGGTGGATTGCACCTCATTTCAAACACTCTGAATCAAACCAGCTTCTCCATAAGTATCCATCTAGATATTTAGATCGATAACTAAATGTATTTATCTGAATTTAGATATCTAAATATCTAGAGTCAAACCACAGCAAACAGGATTAAGTAGAGGAGACTGATACTGTGATATGTAGGTGAATATGTAAGTGACCACTTGGTAAAAGGTGACATGGAATTTACACTGGTTCATTTCATTAGCTAAGTTTGGGCCCAACAAGGAGATGTTGACTGATACCTGCTATCTTATTGAAGTATGTGCGGTTAAGTAGTTCTCTCCAGACATGAGAGAAAATGAGAGCATTTCTGGAGAGAGGGTGTCTAGGGCAAAGTTGTTTCTACAGAGAGAATCCCTAAACAACAAGGAAAAGTGAAGAAAAGAATCTCTGAACAACAACAAAAAAGGGGAAACAAATCTGAAATTTCTATTTTCATGAACTCGTACTTTCTTCCAGTTTTGGTGCCCTATTCCTTGAGTTAGTCACACAGCAATAGCTTAGATTATCTCTTTTTCTGTGTGTCTTTATTCTTGTACTGGTAAAAGTGCAAAATGGACAATATTAACTCTTCTCTGCCTAGTTAAAATTCCAGTTCTCTAGTACATAATGAGCCAAGACAGCTCTTAGATTTTTACTTTCTCCCCTAAAGAAAGCTTTCTTACACCTTGAATTATACTTGCCAAAATGAACAGAGTTATTGGGTTGCATCTCTTCTAATATTTTCTTAATTTAGGAGCCCTTTCTTCTGGAGTACAAGGATAAGATAGCTACAGAAAGGATAGCATGAGCATAACTATATTAGCACACTGTGGTAAATTTTCATGCTCAGCATGAAATCCCTGTTTCTGCATGTTGGAGTAGGCTTGAGCTGCTACTCAGAAAAGGTTCAGGGACTTCTAAAAAAATAAGACCTCCTGAGTGTGTTCGCTCACCTAACTGAATATTTCAGTAGGCTTAATGCAATTATTAATCAGAGCGGGACTGGCACAGAATGTGTGAGTAGTCCCACTTTCTTTGCTATGTTTATAAAACTGCCCAAATTCCATTAAATAAACTTTTCCTTAAAATAATAATTTTATAACTTCCTGTAACCTTCAGCACTAACCTTTTTTAGATACTTGTGAAATTAGATCTCCTGAGCCATCCATGATAACATCAGAAATGTGTAATGCATTAGCATTGTATTTGTTTAACCGCATAAATACAGGCAAGCAGATTTATTCATTTTAGCCCTTGGTAACAGCAGTCTTTCAGAGTGCTCTCATCCCCATTAAGTCTTTCTAAAGACACTGTTGTTTTTTTTCTAAATGTAAGTGGCAAAGAAAAGTATCCTAGGCATGTAATTTTAGTAGTATCTTCTTCCCTTATGACTCATTACTGCTGAAATCAACACAGCTTGGGATGTGCTCAGGAACTTCAGTACCTCTTTAATGTTTTCAAATAGTAACATCTGTGCATGCTTATGACTTCATGCTCTGCCTTAGCATTAGTCTTGGGCAATGTTTCTGGCTGTTAAATGGTTGTACTTTTGGAGAGTAAGGTTCCTGCACATTGCGAGAAGCAAGAGAATTACCATTATTGAATATTTCATTGAGCAGAACAGCAGCAATGCTGCAGAAAGAGACCTACTTTTATCAGAACAATACAGGTTTGTTTAGAACTTGCACCGTATATTCAAAGGTAATTGATACGCATTTTTCGCCCCCCCACCCCCCAGTCATGACCAAACCCTTCCTTTCACTTTCTACCTTCATTTAGAGACAATAATGCTTCTGGATTTGAACGCCTCTGGATCTTCTTGCAGACCAACTTATTTTAGCTTGCCATCTACCGTGATGGCTGGCTGAGGGCAGAAGAGATACAGAGGGGGAGAAAAGACAGAGGTGAAGAAAAGGCTGGCTTGAAGATAGATGGTGAGAATAGGAGAGAGTGGATCTCAGGGAATGGTAGTGACCTAAAACACCCCTGCTTTAGGAGATGGCTGAAAAGGAATCTAGCAGTGGAAGCCTGCAACCATTCTTGCTTGTACTTACGTAAATGTGTATTTGTATAGAGGCTCTATAAGAGAAATATCTTAAAGGACAATTACACATAGTCTTGATGAACCTTTTGTCATCACCTGACACTGTATCTTGTGTACTAATATCAGAATGGCTGATCTTTGAACAAAAAATACAATGTACAAATTGCTAGACGTGAAGCTGCAGTCTGGCAGGACTGCTGGTTTTGCTACTCTAGACAAAGGGCAATTATACTAGATCGATTTCTGGAATGCTTTCAGGATAATTATCTGTGTCTGACTGTACTCCATCACTATCTTGCGCTACATCTTTATATAGTGTATTCAAAGTTCTGTGGCATCTAGATATAGCAAATAAATGAGCTATCTTTTAAAGCTCAAAGTGCTAATAAAACTGTGAAGTATGAAATGAAAGTGCCAAAATGTGAGAGAGATGTTGCAAACTTGCATGCAAAGAGGAAAGACAATATCAGCTGGAAAAGCCATGGGATTAATGCTAATATTAAGTCTTCTCATAAAAGTTGTGTACCTGGCATTTGGAATGGTAGTGTACTGCATGCTGGGGAAGTTACAGATGTCCTGTAAAGCCTTTCCATGTACTTGATGATACATAAAGAAATCTTGAAAGGTTTATGCCAAAGACAGAATTTTTCTGCTTGGTTTCTATATGTGAAATTCAAATTCTCCAAGGAAAATTCTCTGTTGATTGGGGAGCTAATGACATGTTAATAATCACAAGAACAAAGAGACTGAAAGATGTACAACTCAGAGGAGAATGGGTTTAGGGTCATTCTGTTTAAAACAGAGTTTGCAAAAATGCATAAATGTATTGAACACAAAACTGAGGAAATATCCAAAATAAAGAGAAGACCAAAAATATGCAGCCTGCCTAACTCCCCCTGTGGAATATGTGAATTTACTTATGGCACTGAAACTGGAAAAACTTTTACCTGTGTTAAATGAACCTGTACGCATTTTAAATACAAAAGAGGAAAGATCTTTGATTTCAAAGTGATATATTATAAAGTACGATATAAATCAGGGGGAATTTTATATTCCTAAGCTGGTACAAATCAAGACATCAGCACTGCTACTCTGGGTTTGGCACTCCGTCTACTAGAGATACATGCTTTGGTGGTATTTTTTTCTGTCTTATACTTGAGTGTGCTAAGGCTATACAGGCGTATTGCCAGGCTAATGGGAGTGAGCTGTTGCTGGGTGCAAGTTGCATGGGCTGCATTGCATCTGCTGCAGTGAGGTGAGAGCAGCTCACAGGACGAATTGGAATTGACTGATTTCTGAATCCCCTTATATTCATTACTTTCAAATTAGAGTTCACACTTGTATTCCACTTCGTTTTACTGAAATTAAGGGACTTCATTTGTTTTCTTCCCAGTGTTTTGTTTCTCTCTGAAAAGTATGAGTGTTTGTAAGAGAGAGACTTAAATAATGATCTGTTTGCCAGTGTGCTGAACTGGCATGGTGGGGCTTGGAGGAATACGCATCTTTGGTTCTACCTCACCCATAGCGTACTGTGGTATGATTACGTGGGTGCTAAAAGAAACAGAAAGCTTCCAAATTCATCTGTCTGTGTGTGTGAACACAGTACAAAATGTAAAACATTTTTAAAACTTAGAATATGTTAATTTGGGGAAGTAAATGGGAAGTAAATACAGAGGGAATATTTTTATTGTTTAAGGAAAGCTTCTGAAGGGAGCGAGGGGAAAGAAATGGTACTTGTAGTGTACATATTTGAAGGCTATTGAATGTTTTTGCTATCTTTGGTACTTTTAAAACAATTGCTGTATGTGTACATTCCTAATAAGATCTTTTCTAAAGCAATTTTTATGCTTAAAAGTGGTTTAGTTTTCTCCGTGCTTGTGAATATAAAACAGAGCTATGTGGAGTGTGTGGTCCACTTGCATAATGGTTTGGAGTCCAAAATTAAATGCAGAGTGACATTGGAGATGTCTGTTTGCAGTATGTGCATATGTTTGTAGTTTTCCTGAGAAGTTTCTCATACTCTTGTAGAAAAACATGATGACTTGGTGTCTCTCTTGAGCTGGCTGTGCTTGTATATATAGAAATAAATATATTTTAAATCTTTGTTATATCACTTACTTTTTTCATAGAGAGAATAAGTATAACAGAGTTGGTGTCCGGGATTGACTCTGTGAGTAAAGCTTTGGAGAATGAGAAAAAGGAGAACTTCTCATCTCTCAGGTAAGACTTGGGATAATTGACTGGACTACTAATTGTTTTTCCTCTCAAAGCCAAATAAGAAGTTGACTCTGCCTTTTTACAGGTTATATGTTATATTTACTGTAAATTTCTTACTGTAAATTCTTTGAGAAATTATAAAGTTCTACAACATCTAGGAATAAAAGTTCTGTTTGATTGCTTGTTTACATTTATTGTTATGGAGTTCACTATTGCCTCTTCAATATACAGATTATTCCCAAGATCTCACTGAAAAATGTAGGATAAGCTATCTTTCCAACGATACGCTTTAAAGACTTTAGTTCTTATAGTAAGAAGAACTGAACCTTCCTTTTTATATGCATAAACTTACTAGTTTAAATTCCCAATGTTTTTTCTCATTGATTTTAGTGGTCAAACTCATATTTACATCCTGTGATCTCTGGTCAGGCCCTATACCTAAACTAAAACACTACAGAAACGTAAACTTAAAAAAAAAAAGAGAAAAAATGCACTTATATAATTTTTAGAGTATCTACTTCACCTTTTTAAAACATCAGTTATGCAATAACCTACCATATCTACAAAAAGAACAAGATCTTTGGTTGCCTTGACCTAAACAAGTTGGTGATCATTTACAGCAGCTGAAGATCTGACCCAGTTCTGCTCCCAAAAATCAGCTTTTTCCCTTTGTTCTGTTCCGATCAGCATGGCATAATCATTCTGTGGCACATTTCTCCCTTGTGGTAGCACCACTTCTTGTGAATCTGCATTGACCTGGGCTGCGCAGCTCTGAACTGTTTTGGTAAGTATTTACTCATGGCTGCAGCCCATGTGCTCTGATGAGATTATGTGTATGAACACATGCCCGCCCACCCACCAACATGAGTAACAGAGCACACTCTAACCCATTATGGATATTTATTTGCAATCTTGGCTGATACTTTGTGAACTGAATCTTCCCAAAGTTGCTTTATGCTTTTGATAGTTTTAAAGATTTCTCAAACATCCTTATTACCATTTCAAACACCTTTCTAATAATGCCTCAAAACTGTTGACAATAACTTCCTTTTATCATCTGAATTCTAGCACTTTAAGGAACATTCTTAGTGGAACATTTTCAATTTCAATTTGAGATTAAAATATTGGTGGAAGAATATAGAGATCTAAGTGTGTAGTTTTAGAGACTTATCATTTTATCTGTTTAGCTGGGTAATTATATTTGCCTTGCATGAGCACAATGAAATGGCTGCTCACAGAAAACAGTTTAGCCATATCAGTGAGCTTTGGCTGCTTCTATCCACATATCCTTAAAGGAAGACAAAATTATAGCTTATGAAAGACCTTTCATTTGCTTCTGCTTCCATCCAAAAAGAACAAACCTTAATATATTTACTAAAATATTTATTTGATGATTTTGAAGGGTTTCCACTGTTTAGTATCCCCTCTGCATCCCCCACTTCTTGTGTGCACCTAGATAGAAAAGAGAAATGGAATCATAATGAAGGGAGGAAGTAGGGAGTAACAAACAAAGAAGACCACTATAAAGCAGAAAAAGCAGGGGGCAAGGATGGCTATGTGCAAACGGATTTTGCATTGAGGTCTATAATCCTGAATTTTCGGGCTTCTTTTTTGATTACTTTGAGTTTACCTGCACCTTTGTGACAACATTTTGCAGACTCAACCCTGTTTACTGGCAATCCTTCTGTGTGCCTGTTACAGTCTCCCACACCTGTGGTTGCATTTGCACCTTCTCAAGTGTTTTCTAAGTGAAGGTAGTAACATGAAGACATTGCCTAGCTACTTTAAGGGCACACGCACATGCACTGCAATCGTATATATCTATTGAAGTGCGGAGACCTGGCTGAAAATAAGATTGATAGTGGCCCACCATCATCAGTAGTACATGAACATGAACCTTAAACTCAAAATCAATGGAAAATCCTATTCAGAATTTCTCTTTTGCCTTCTCTTACATCAGGCTCTTAAGATTCTTCAAGAATTCCAGGAAAGCTCATTTAGTCTCTCCAAATCCTTGTGAATTTATGTAAAGTTCCAGTGGTGACACTCCCAAGGAAAAATAAACTACAGCTATACTTGTGATTTCATCTTATGTTGCTTTCAGTGTAACCTCTTTTCAGCCTGAGTATCTCAAGTAACCTTTCCTTCACACTTGGAATTCACAAACAACTTAAGATCAGCCTCCTGATCACTGCTGGAGTACATTATAAGAGAACATGAGAGATTTAAAACTAGGGCATATAATCTGGATTTTATTTTTGGAAAGTGTAACATACCTCAGTAATAAAGCAGAGTTGGGCACTATGCTTCTGCATGATAACTGTTCTTGGTGGGTGTCACAAGGTCTTGGGGTAAACAAAAGGTTAAATACCTTTAACACTGATGAAATCTGATAAGCCTCTAGTAACTTTCCATACATATTGTATCCTAGATCTTCATGAACATGAATTTGGCTGTTAAATAAATAAAATAGGAAAAAACCCCCACATTCTTTACAAGATGGCATACTTAAATACCAAACTCAATTACATCCCTGAGTTGTGATAGTGATTTCCTTTCCATGAATTTCCTGTTGATCTTTTGGTAATATCTGGACCCTTGTGACCATGGTTGCACAGCAGATGTGGGAAAAAGTGCTCAAGTTTTAAAAGTACTTTGTGTTACTCTTGACTATGGCAATTCTTGATAGCCTTATTTCCAAGCCAGAGCTGAAACTGAACTGTGCCCATCCCATGGAGGCTCCTGTGGCTCTTAGTTATTTCACAACAGTTCTAGAAACTGGCCATGGGAACAAACTTGTTCCCTGGGATGAGTATGTTTTATGCATCCAGCATCATGCAAAATTAACCAGCGAAGCAGCTAGGTTAAAACATGTTAGATAAACTTATTTATGTTAATATAATGTATTTATATATTTAATGGAGCCCAAAAGCACAATCTCCATGACTGAATTAAAATTCAGCAAATCTGTGACTGGTACTCATGAACAGAGTAGTTTTCAGTAATTGATTTTTCAAATAGAATATACTTTTTTATTTCTGAAAATTACCCACCATGACAGCTGCACATCACATTGTTTTAATGGCAAAATAAATGAAACATCTGGAACTGACAGAATTACTCCACAGAGCATCCTGTGAACAGATGAGCAGACAGATTGGCATGGCTATGAAGAAGCAAAAGCCAGACCAGCCTGCTCCCACCCATCCAAAAGAGAATGAAGCTTCACAGAAGTCATTCTCCTTGTCTCACTGACACCTGTTATTCACATAACAGCTACAGCATATCTGTAGGCGATGCCACTTGCCCAATCTTCTTTACCAATATGGACAAATCTGTGTTTTGCAGTGCTACCATAGAAAATATTTGTTTACTTTCATTCTTTGACTTCCATACCTACAACACCAACATGAGTGGCAGCTAATTAAGTCACAATGACAGAAGTCAGTCTGTGAAGAACTAGAATGAAGCCATCAATTTATTTCCTGTTATCACAAAGCAGTTTTTAGATTGTAATGATTTTAAGCACATCTAATAAGAACAGCTAATTTAGAAATTAAAGACTCTAGCATTAAAAAGTCCGCAACCCAAAAGCTAGTGTTTATTCAAATGGTTAATTTTGACTTTTAAGTGTTTAAAAACATATTTGGAAGTGATGTTTTACATGGTATGAGACTTTAGCTTATAATGTAAGCTTGTAGAGATAGAGAAAAGAGAAAATTCGGCTTTGTTTTTATTTTTTTAAAGCAGATCCTTGGATTTACCCTGTGCTTCTCCTAGACCATATGGTATTCCTGGGTTTCGGATCACACACAAAGGTAAAGAGGACTAAATTCTGTTCTGGTACAGAGAGTACATATAATCTGATTAACCTATACTGAGTATTAGAAAAGAAAAGTTATCTTGAGTTTTTGGAGGGAGAGGTATTTTTTAAAAATCCCTCATGTTGAGTGTATTCTTTCTAATGTTTTGCAAAACTTCAAAAGGTTTACAATATTGATGCTAGACAAATTTAGATTTTTTTTTTTTTTTTTAATTTCAGAGTTTTTTGTAAATCCATGTATCTCAGGGACAACACTCCATATTTATCTCCTAATTCCCTCCTACTGAATGGGCTTTGCTAGCTTACTTGAAACCTTTATGCTCTGTCCTTCAAACCCAAAGTGAAAGGTGTCTGTTTTCCTGTGTATTTCCTGCGTATTTCTTTGTATACATGAGCACGTACCAAGAACTCGGCTGACTGACAGTACTATTGTCAAGTCCCATTGTGCCCCCTCCTGTCTTGAGCAGTTCTAGCATGCATCAAACCCCTTCCAAACCTTTCTTGGATACTTGGGCACCTCATCACCGTCAGTCCAAACAACAATCAAATGGCCTGGCCACAGCCTGTCCCCCAGGGATTTAGATACTGGCTTGAAAGCTTGGCTGATGGTTTTCCCATCAGTCAGGTTTCCCCATCAGGCACTTGGGTGTAGCTCTGGTCTGTGATCCTGAGACCTAACACCAGTTTCTATCTGCTCCAGCCTTGGCTCTTGATCCCGACTCTTGGATATGTCTCCTTCTGTCCTGCCTCCTGTCCCAGCTTGTTCCTGCTGCCAAATAGACAGCCTAATTCTGCTCCAGCCTTCTTTGTTTGACACCTCCATCTTGCAGGATGGATCTCATAACCCTCAGCTGAGTCTTCCCTTTGCCAGCATCGACTGCTTGAATCCTGACTTTAGCTTGTATTAGCTTTTCACTGGCCTAAGCTGCTGTAGTATAAGGGCCAGCTGAGAGCCTGAACCCCTATTCCTCTGTGGAAACTCACTAAAAATAATGTGACTGAAAAGAGATCTGCAGTAAAAGCTCCCGATTCAAAATTGGAGACTTAATGCTTTTGAGACCTAAGGAACTTACTCAGTTCCATCTCTTTCAGTCAAAGGGCACTGAGAAATAGAGAAAAACATCTGACTCTTGTGAAAATAAGACACTTATCTGACCTGAGTTTTCCTTGATAAACAGAAACAATAACAAAAATGTGTTTGCCATAAATGCTTCTTAGGGCTTTCACAGACTTAGCCGGGCTCTGAATCATGATAGTCACTAAACATTTTCTTAATCTACTGCGCTTAAAAGTCCCCAGGTAGACTGTTGCTAGCAGTAAAATGATCTGTCTGCTCTGATCTTCCTTTTTTCTCTGCTCTCTATAATCTTGGTATACAGAAATGTAAGACTATGAAAAGCCAATGGATTCTGAGACAATCAGGTATTGAGAATGAGTTAACATCTGTTCTGTCTTCCAATGCCTTCTGTTTAGGTCTTTTACACATTTCAAAATCTAAATTTTCATGCAAGCAGACAAAAAAGAACTGATTTAAGCTACTATCAATAGGATACTGCTGTCTCAATGAACGGGAATGTTTAGACTATATCCACAATGTGTTTTTGCAAATATTGTTTAGAAAGGCAAAGAAAGGCTCTAAAAACCTTTATTTGATTGTTCTTTAGGATTAAATTGCAGCATGACAACTTGCCTTAAACTGACTCAGTGGCAGCCTATAGTTGTCCACCCCCAGATCAGATCAGGCAGGGAGCTAGCTCTCAATTACAGTTTGTGCTTTGGTCCTCCATTCATTACAAGGAGGAAGCAATCTGTTACAGTCTATTCAGCACAGGATTACTTCTCCTTCCTAGCTGGTCCAGATCTGCTGGCCAACAAGGCTGGATATCCTGCTCCCACCACTCATGCTGTGCACATCACTGTATGCGATGAAGAGTAGAAACCTCTGTGGAGTCACTGATAGAGCTGTGACGCTATTCAGTGGAACAGAAAAATGTGAGACAATCTTGCAAAAAATTGTAACTGTCCTTTTTAAAGGACATAGTTGTTTTTACTTTGTGACAGTCTCCTATTTTGGTCTATTAGTCAGAAACATATACTCTGGTTCTTTGAGCTGATTAGTCAGAAACATATAATCTGGTTCTTCAAGCTGATATACATGAGTAAGCCCTAGACATGTGCAAATTTCCCTATGTGAATGCTGGCAGATTAGATTGCAGTGCTGGGGTCATGAATGAAAAGAGAGAGGAACATAATTTGACAGCATATTTTAAAACAAAATAAGTGATTATTTTATTGGTACTACCTGTACATTTGTACTATAGGTAGAGAAAGTTGAATCTGAGCATCAGCTCAGCTATGAGGTGATGTTTGTTACGTATCTTTATAAAAAAGCCTCATGATGATATCCTTGCAATGTCTGCAAAAATGTTGATTTCAAAGAAATAGTTTTTAAAAATCTGCTATTTAATGCTTTTAAAGCTTTTAAGTCCATGCATTTGTAAAAATATGATTTTTTTTTTTAAAATATACTAAAAGAAAGCAAACTGCAGGTTATCCCTCTCTGAGGTAAAAGTGATTCTTTCTTAGGCTTAGTGGATTTTATCATTAATAGTGATAAACAGTGGTGAAAATGGCTAGGAATATGCAAGAAAAATGTTTTCTAATAATTTATTCAATGATTAGTGCCAATATTCCTCAAACCATATTCAAGCAACTGTCAAACTAGCTGAATACCTAAGTCTTCAGTAAAAATAGTAAATTATTTGATTAAAAATGTCCGGATTAATTCTAAAATGTTTTTAGCAAATGACATTAGTCCAGCTGCCTTGTAAAGTAAGAGGACCAGAGCTTTTTCCATATCTTCTGGGAACAAAAACTGACTAATTCTGTAAATGTATGCACAGATTTGGTTGTATTCCTTTGAGTCTAAACTGCATATTAAATTATGAATATTGTCATTCCTCTTGTGGGAGAGGCTTGATACACTGTTAAAAAACCTAAATAATTCATTCAATTAAAAATATGAGGCAAGAGCTTTAAGGCTGTAGACAAACATCAATTCTTGTAGGTTAACATCAGTGTTTGTGTGTATATCACTAAGCATACATAAAAATACATTTGAACTCCTAAGATCTACTGATCCACTTTCCTTACAGATAGAGCAAAGTGGATACAGATACTTTGTTCATAGTATGGAATGGATATGATCTGTTTATTTGTTAATGCCAAATAGCAGCCTGCCTTTTTTGAAACATTAATAACAAGAAGAATATCTCTTATTAATGTTCTGTGAGCTTATTAACATAGCTCCTTACAGTATTTACATGACCCTCTGTTCATGAACCCTTAAGGTTCATACTACCATCTTGCATGACGGAGAGGCAACAAGTATTTTTGTCGGGTTTCTATCTGGCAGTCTTCCTCCAGGACTGTGGAGAGACATTCCACAAGAGCAAAAGTGTGCAAGTGAGGAGAGACTGAGGGAAGAGGAGTAGAAGTGCTTCTTTTGCTGTCTTCTACTCGTCTTTGTTGAATAAAGTTCATATGAGTAATAAGATATAGAGGAACTAGATGGGTTTAAGGTAGTGTAAACTGTGGAGAAGCCCTGATTCTTTTCTTCTGGTAGTCCACTGTGGCCTGCAAGAGCCTAAGGGGCCCACAGGTTGACCTGGAGCCTGTTTTTCATTCCTCCTCCTCTCAGCAAAAGTGTGAAATTTTTTGAACAGAACTTTGAGGCTGTTTTTTTGTCTTTATTTTCTGCTATAAGTTATTCCGTATATAAAGGCGATAGAATGCAGAATATTTCTCTTTCAATGAGCTAGATAGCTAAAGATGTGAGTTAAATCAAGGGTCTAGCTTATCTCTATCAGCCAAAAACAATCCAAGCCAAAGGAGCTGATGACAAATATGTGAGAAATCAAACATATTTGATGATAAGGAAATAATGCCAGAAACCTTGCATTGACTTGGTTCATCCTTATTCATGAACAGAGATGAGTCACAATCAGGCACTGGTTTGAACTTAGTTCAGCTTTTTCATTCTGTTGCCCACCTCTATTTCTGTCGTATGGAATAATGATTTTCTAGCAGAATACAAGGAGGCAAGTTGGAATTCAGTTTTTGTCTAGTAGGGTGTTTTGGGTTTTTTTTGTTGGTTTTTTTTTGTTGTTTAAAGATGCATATGCTTAGCAAAGAAAACTTTAGCTTCAATAGTTGAAGTTCCTCTAAGTAGCTGAAAACAGAGCATTGTAATGGAAAAGCGTTGATCAGTTTTCATGGGAAGGGCTTATGTTGCCCATTCATGCAAAAGCATGGTTGAAGAAAGACTCACTGAACATATTGGCAGCACTGTCAATGTTGAGTGAGGTGCTTCAAAGAAGCCATCTGTTTTTTACTTTGAAAAAATAATGCTATGATTGAAACTCTTGCAAGACCACTCATCTTTTATGGTTGGACTTACTCAATAAGGTAATACTGCTCTCTCCAGAATGGCTCATCCTGGCCAACATAGCCTGATTCATATTCTTGACCTTTCTTTTAATGCGTTGAAATAGCGAGCTTTTTCCAAGTCACTGTTAGTATATACGTTCTCATAGTTAGGCTATGACAGATCTGGTACTGGAAAGAAAATAGAAGCCCAGAAGCCATACATCTATAAATATCTGCTAAACCTATGTTTTCTACAGATAGGTCCTATATGAAAAAATTCATTAATATTGGCACTTCTGAATGCCCTGATGAAAATTAACTTTTACAATGAAAGTCAGTTTTCCTACCCTGACTTAACAGATGATGCTAATAAGAAATCTGTTTTCTGGATGAAAGACTTGGTGCAATAGAGGCCAGAAACTGAAAGGCCAAGTGTTGGATGGTACTGCTTTATCTATGACAGCTGAACAGTTTTGAAAATCTGATCTTCAGAGCTGAAGGGCTGCCAAAAGCTGGAGGCCTTTGTATGTTGCTCGGGCTCCCTAGTAAATAGGGGTTGCAGAATCACACTCTCTTTTGAGTTCACTCAGTGTGAAAACATCTGCACCCCCTTTTTCCTCTATAAAGGGACATTGGCTAGTTGCTGAGCTTCAGCAGAAGCATAAATCTAGCTCTAATTCCTTTTTGTGTCACCATTTTAGGTGATCTGTAGTCAGTCACACCTGACTAGAATGGAAAAAATCAAGGCTGGGATTCAATTTGAGTCCTCAATATAAATGGGTTTTTAAGAAACAATCAAATTACTCCTGTCTGCTTCAGGCACATTTACCTAATTCTTTCTTATTGTGCAAGAGAAATGGCCAATTTTTCTGTCAAAAAGAAAAAAAATAGTGTCAGATGAAGAGAAGTTATCCTTTTTAGATTCCAGCGTAACTGGTTTTCAATTACGTGCTCCTAAAATGGTGGGGCTATTGGTAATTAACACTATTACAAGTGTAAGTTCAAACCATCTAGCACAGTTTGTGGGGGTTACGTTTTATGATGGCTCACTTCCATCTTACAACAGGAAACTCTGGAACCGATTATTTGTCTTGCTTGATTCATCATGGTTCATGGTCATACATCGATCAGAAAAAAACATACTTGTTTAATAACATGAGAATACACAACTGATGGGGCTTTTTCATGGGAAAGCATGTGAAATGTTTCATTTCATAAAGGGCAGTGTTAGCTGGAAATAAGATTTGCAGGAAGGAAAGGAGAAGAAAGAGCTGTAGCACTGCAAATAAACAGTGCATTTTCAAATACAGCTTGAATCGTAAAATAAAAAAGGTGAGGAGATTTCACTTTCTAAGACAGGAAAACAATTTGACCTTTATGAAAGATATTCACACTATGTATTGCTCAGGCACTTTGATGCTTTGTTAATAAAATCAAAAGCTGTTTAGAGCAAATTAAAGTTATCTTGATTTTGAAGCAATTGAAAAAATGAGAACAGTTTGCAGCAGTGATAAAACAGACTTCTGCTCTCCCAATCAAGGCCATAGTTGTTTGAACTACAGTCTTTGTTCTTTCCTCTGTTTCTTCTGACCCAGTATTATTTCTTCATCGTCTTGTATTTTTGCATTCCAGTTTAACAGAAAAGCTTTGCTGAATGGAACAGGGTTTGTTTGGGACTACAGCTTTGTATGTATTTCTAAAGGGATTTGTAGGCAATCTTTATGAGCGCTGCTGTATTTTTAGTAGTCCTCTCACTTGCCTATTAAATATAGGGCTGAACAATAGTAATTACTGCACAAATACCAAGGTCCCAAAGTAGTGCCATTCACTTCAATGAAGAGCTGCTGTGAAAGCACATTTGAAAAATAACCCATGGTGACAAGAGATGGGGAAGAAGGGAAATAAACTGCAGTTCAAAGGGCTTTTTCTGAGGGAGCATAGTTCATTCATGCGTATACAAGATTCTTTTCCCTGTTGTTTGCATTTTCACTACAATAAAGTAGGCCCATGGAAGTGCCTTGTGGGCAGGAAGTGAATTCTTTAATGGAAAGGTTTATATGACTGAAGTAAAGAAAGGCCATGAAATAGGGTGTCGCTGGGAGGCTGGAAATGAGCTGGATCAGCTAGGAGGGGATCAGCTATACAAGGGGTAGCAGGGAGAAAATTAACTGTGGGATCAGACTTAGAGAGTAGCAGGTGGCAACAAAAGACCTGCAAGGTGTAGCAGGAGAGATGTCAAGGAGTGTCAGTGATGACACAGTATCTTTTCTGAACTGGAAACTTTAGGGCCGTCTTCCATCAATGTCCCTGTGCCAGTGCAATGACAGTGAGGGACCCCCAAGCTATTCAGGTGCATGCTAGTGTAACTTCTATTTTGTTTGTAAATCCAATATCACTTTGGTGAAAGTGAGCCGTTGTAGTGGCATAATATTTTCATTATTTGCAAGCACTAGTTGTACACTGCAATGGAAAACTCTATATTAATTTATTTTTTCAGGTTACGTTTCTGCTCTTTCAAGACTGCTGCAAACTAAGAACTGTTCTTTTTATTAAGCTTTTCCCTTTTTTAGAAATGAAAGTTTTCTTGAGAAAGTATCACTTGTCTAAGGATTTATTTTGTTTTTGCTAAAAAAATATATTTTTCTTATACCTTCAATTTTTTTCTGTGTTTATGGAGCTCACAATCTTTTTCTTTTAGGTTATAAAAGGAATTAGTGAAGAAATAAGGAAAGAGAAAAAGGCATATGTTTCCTTTTGTCCCAAAATCTTAAGAATATAGAAGATAGGACATTTGACATTGTTTTCACTCATTCCAGAATTTCACATTTTGTCTTTCTTTCATACATTATGTAGTCCAGATCTCAAACAAACTAATACTGTCCCAAGACAGGTCCACTGCTTGGTTCAGAAGACTGTGTCATCATTGAACTCTGGCATTAGGGAAAAAAAAAAAAAAAGGGTCAGTGGCTTTGCTCACATTTCCTTTTAAACAGGATAGCTTTGTAGATCTGCCTCATCCCATGTTTAACCAGTGAAGTACAATTCATCACAAAAAAACCCCAAACCCCACAACCCAAAAAACCCCCAGGCTTGCCAAAAATGCTGTCTGCAAATGCTATATGGGAACCTTATTTATAACTAGATTTCTGCCATTCGGGTTGAAGACTCCTTTCCCTTCCCTGGTGAGGTGTGGGTGTGCTAACCAAGCAGCTGAACTGGGTAAATGGTACTCTGATACCACAGGTACTTGGAAGAGATTTCAAGATTTCTAATGCACAAAAATAAAGCTGATGAGACCATCATGATGTAAACACTTAATATTCTTCTTAACACAAGCAGGAAATAAGACCAACTTTCAGATGTATTTCTTGAATTACTGTGGTTTTCTAAGTGCCCTTGAAATGTGTTGCATGTAAATAAATCTGTCCTCTGGGTGGGATAACCAGACTAACAAACACATGCATTCTTGATTCTTCAAAGCGATTGTTTTACTTGCCAATATCAAATTCAATTCTAAAGCCTAGGAAAAGTTTAAGGACATATAATTTCAACATATCTTCTGCTTTTTTTGACTAAAATGTAAAACAGAGTCTGACTTGTTTATGATTTGAAACACGCTTAGAAAAAACACACAACTTTAATTGAGGGTTAATTTATTATAACTCTAGTATGGGCCCGCTCAGTTGCAGTATATAGCAGCTTTACCACAGGACATTTTATCAGGGTTTGTGCTAAGCAGACAACACCATAATAGAAAGTTCAGTTTGCAGAGAGCATGTTTATTTCAAGTATTTCATGCATGTAGATGTTTTCAACATGAGCTGGCAAAAACACTTTACATAAAATGTGCAACAATGCAGCTACCTTTCCTAAACAAAACAAGGTTGTTCTGTTTGCTTGTTAAGTCAGCTTTAGCAGTTCTTAGAAATGTCATTTATTAAATGTCAAGCTAATTACTTGTAATATCAACCCTGAAAAGCAAACCTTTGTGGGTGCACTTTCAGAGCCTTATTCTTCTCTGCTCACAGCCTGTCTGGTACATTCCTAGTAAACAAATTGATGTTTTTCCAAAGATACTGAACTATTTGCTAAATATGTATCTTTGTTTAGAATATAGAAGGATGTTTCATAAAACTTTAATGAAAAGAAATGCAGAATATATTTTTATTTTAAATAACCAGGTTTTAAAAAAGTGGCTATGATACACAACAAATGAATTCTAGAAAATATCCCATGTCTGGCAGGACCAGTTCCACTTCTGTGGGGTAGTGGGAATTGGTTTTGTTCTTGCTGCTGAACCTGACACCAAAAGTACAATTAGTGTCGATTCAATAGCTATTTCTATACCATGAATCATTACATCTTACATTGGCTGCTTGGCACTGGAAGTGTGCTACCAGCAGTAACTGCACTATTAGGAAGAGTAACAGACCTCCTTTTGTTGAAAAAAAGAGGTTAGTAGAAAGAAAACAAATTTCAGTGTTACAAGTGCTTTGTCTGCAATGACATGTAAATCAATAAAAAAGAAATGAAAGTTGTGAACCAGTAGAAATAAAAAATAAACTGAGAATTTCTATACTGTTTAGACTACAAAAACAGAATTCTTGCATTTGAAAACTCTTAACAAGCTCTGAAGTAGCCTAAGTATATATCTGCAAGGGAAAATGAAGATGGGGACTGTTACGGTGTGTTAGTTAAATCTGGTTTACGCAGGTAACTGTAAAGTAAAATTGCAGCAGTCCAAAGGAGCTAGCATAGGGTGAAAGTTGAGAGTAGAAATGACAAAGGTTGAAGCTTGGAGGTGAAAGAGGTTGGGAGTAGAAACAGTAATTTTTGCATTGGTAGCTGCTGTACCTACGCATGGGCACAGGCAGTTCCCATTCTGGAAAGTTTGCATTCTGCATATCAAAAAAGGCAAGTAAAATTAATACATTCACAAAATAGACCAAAACTGAGGCTAAAAAGTCAGACTTTACTAATGTTTTGGCATGTCAAAATGCAGTCTGAGCACTGGATATTTTAGGAAAACCCATCAGGTTTTAATTGTTCTATTGATCCATATGGGAGTTAAGGTCTTAGATTGCTCAAAATTCCATTAGACAGATAGCTAAGTTTTTGTATACTTTTAAAGTTTGCCCCAAACAAATCACATGTCAAGGAAAAAAGTTAATCAGCAAATATTTTCAGATGACGTTTTGAAAACAAAAATAGTTCATAACAAACGAATTCACTAGCATGATATTATATCTTTAAATGTTACGAGTTTCTAATGAGATCTTGAATGCTCTTATATCTTATATTACCTGAGAATTGCAAAGACATTGTAACATTATGTTTATTCTGGAATATTTAAATACTTTCTGGCTGCTCTGAAGTTGTACTTTTAATTCTTATATATGTATATAATCTCTTACTATATGTACACATAAATATACA
This sequence comes from Gymnogyps californianus, assembly GCF_018139145.2. Lineage (NCBI taxonomy): Eukaryota > Metazoa > Chordata > Aves > Accipitriformes > Cathartidae > Gymnogyps > Gymnogyps californianus. The sequence continues at coordinate 67,484,748 of NC_059474.1, forward strand.
TAAAACATTTACATAAATTTATATAGAGTTGCATAAAAATATTCTAATTCTATTACAGCCTCAGCCACTGGAGACATACAGAAAATACTTATTTCTTGTTATGCAACTTTATTTAAAATAAATGTAATGGAAGTTGCAATGTATACAGGGAGTGCAATCTCCTATTTTGGTGCTCGGATGAGCCACAATCTTATTTATGCTATCCTGGCAGCGTAAAAGACATCAAAGTGGATACAAACTTCAACCTCATGCATTCTATGACTGCTTTATATTTCTAGAACCTGGCCACTATTTTTCCTGTTCACTGTTTCAAAGCACTTATAGACTGACTTTATAGATAAAATTGAAATGCTTTGCACTAATTCTCTAACACGAAGTTATTAAACTAGCCCCTCCCTTTAAATTATACATATAAACTATGAACTGCTAATTCTATATTCTAGCTAATTATTGCTTGTAAGTACTATAGATTAAAAATGAGTGTCCTATTTAAAAAGGCATTAGCTAGCTGTGAATTTTCATCAACTTCCTCCTCTTCCCTCCACGCACTCATTTTTGGAGTGAAATGGTAACTAGGAAAAAGAGTGCTTTTGTGAGAAGCTTGGTTTAAACTCTGGCTTTTCTCACCCATTTGTTGGATCACATAGACGTATCTTTCACAGGATTCCTGCAACAACCTTTGACTTTAAAAAGGGTCCATGAAGGTTAAAAGCACTCCTGGCTGACCTTGCAGAAATGTTCTTTATGGGAAAGCGCTAGATAAAAATGCCTGACATCAAAATGGAGCACAAAGGGAATTCAGAAGAGAAGTTAATTTGGGACCTGATAAAGTTCAATAAGTGTCAGAGAAATTGGGAAGGTATAAAGAATATTAATTTGTTTATTTCCTTTTTAAACTGAATTTTGACTCACTGGTTCCTGGAATTGCAAAGCGATGTAAACTCATTGTTTTTTCCTCACCAATCTTCTTTTGATATTGCTGATATTTATTAAGTTCTCAGGCTGCAAGGTAAATGGTGTTGTGCATAACCCATTCCCAAGCTGCGGGAATAAACAATCGAAGCAGAGAGCCCCAATATGTTGTGATCTCTGAATGTCTCTGCATTAAGATATTTGCCTGTGATCAGTACACGGCTCCTTTGTCTTTCATACCTAGGTGTCTCAGACATTTTTCAAATATAATTTCTCTTCATAGAGGAGGTATTAATGCAAATACAGACAATAGACAACATTCTGTTTTTAGAAGTGACTCAAACAACTGAACTTTGCAGTGGATTCCCTGAGTTAGGTGTTCACAGAGTTAGAAGTTGTAAAATCCATCCCACTAAGCAGAAACGTCCTTAACCAAAGAAATAAAAGGTGCAAAACAAAGAGATGTATCTTTAAATCCTGTTCATTCTCACATGTAGAGGCTTAACTCAACATCATTTAGCTGCATGTTTCCTAATGGTATGCTGTGCCTGCTCTATCAAATATAGAGCAGAATTTGCTGTGGGTTTTTTTAAATATAGTCTAGGACGTCATTCAGTCCTAAATACTTAGTAGTTAGGAAACTCAACTCTCCTGGTAGCAGCCATGAGAATACCATCAGTTCCCCGCAGGAATTAAAATTATGTTACATTAGAGAGAATGCTAGATCTAGCTGGCAGCGATGGCAACTCCTAGGCTGGCAGAGCTTGCAGAACGTATCTGACAGAATAGGAAAATAGATAAGCATGGCCTGAGTCTTAACCATTGTATCACAGCATTCTTTACATTGTCATCTTTCCCTAGTGTTTTTCATCTTTTATCATCGGTGAATCCTTGACAGAATTTTTGTTGGTTTTGCGTAGAAGGCTAAGCTCTCATGTGCTATTAAATGTAAGTGTTGTGACCAGGAGAATAAAAGAAAGCATATTATGTTGTTAAGGGTTAATATGGCAACTGCAGAAAGAATAATAAAGTTTCTTCATAAATTACCGATGCAGCCTCCTCTGAAATACAGTGTGCAATACTGGTCACAGCATTCCAAAAAGCATGTGGCAGAAGCAGAATGGCCCTTTTACAGTCCAAGGCCTTGACAAAATTTACCTGGAAAAAGCTTCAGAAAAGATGACTATACTACAAAAAAGGGACACTTAAACAGGTACATGTTAAACAGGTATGTGTTAAACAGGTACTACTCAGGCATGCTGAGTAGTAAAGAAAAGATGGATCAGGAAATTCCATCTTCATGTGCTCCCTTGTTCCTAATGGAAAAACAAGAGGGATTTTTAAAAGAGAAAATAAACCCCCATACTTTTCACAAAGCTGCAATTACTTTTTGAGGTCATTTTTTAATGAAATTATTGATACCAAAATGTAAAAATATCAAGAACAGCTAGTCATTATTAATTGTAACACTAAAATGCACTAGTGACATTAAACTTCATGACTGAAGACCAGCCAATCTAGAGAGGAGAAGAAGCTCTGTTGATTAGAGATTTCTCTATACAGTTTGCAATTAAAATTTTTCTCAGAAGTGTTTAGTGTGTGCTATTTTTGGAGAATGAGTCCTGGACAAGAAGGACTGTTGGCCGCTTTCAGTAAAAGGCGGCTTCTATTGTTACGTAAGTAATGGGCAAAACTGGCACGATTAAGATTTTCATTTCGTTAGCCAAATTTGATTCCGTTTTTCTGAAATGGTCACATCTACTGCAAGAGGTATCAATGTCCTTTGATCTCCCTGGTGTTGCAGTGCACTTGCTGAAGTCAAGGTTGTATTTTCTTTTTAAAATCTAGAGCAGAAAATTCTTTCTCCCATCAGTATCAAAACTATGGTGGTATGGGTTAAGTGTGTTACCATTTCAAATTTGTATTATTATATACAGAACATAACAATCACTACCATCTGATGGAATAACTTGTATATCATTCTTTTCTACAAAAACATTAGATGATCTAATTGTTTTTGAGAACTTTATAGTGAAGTACTTTATCTTACAATGTAAGCTGGCAATTCATGATTTTAAGTAATGCATGCATTTTCATTAAATAAGGTTGTATAGGAACAAGGAATTCAATGCAGTTGAAGTTGATAGGGAAGGGGTTTTTTTACAAAATAATGTAGTGTATGTGCATTTTACCATTCAGAATATTTTGAAGATAGAGTATATTATCACATTAGAGCAAGAACTAAGTTGTGACTTGACACAAGGCACTCATACTGACTGTGGTGGAGTTGTAGTTTGATAAGAAATCAGACAGGCTCTTTAAAATACCTTCAAAAGCAGCCCTGTTCTTGGTTTCAGCCCTGATCTGAAAAGATATGTACTTTTCAGTTAGGTAATTTTCAGGAGATGAAAGAACAGTAAGTCTTGCAGCCAACATGCTTGAAGAGAAGAACAGGAAACTATGCTAATTCTCTCTGTGGTAAAGTGGGTGGAAGAATGCAGAGCTGCTTTTATGCCTTTCTATGGAGGATATCTGGATAAAAATTAGGCTTTTTATTAAAAGCTATGCAATGAGATGCAGTTTTTGAGATTTTACTAGTTTTGTTGTCATTGATCTAGCCAATGAACTTAAGAATATTTGAAGTGATTTCTGGAAACTCCTGACTGACCCAGTAGGAAGCAGAGGTCAACCCCACTTCTGGGAACTGAAACTACTAATCCAATGGCTTGAGTACAAATAGATCACGTGAAGTAATTTGGATAAACAACATCTTTTTCAAAAACACACTGATCTTCCCAACAGGCAAAGTATACCAGGACTGGAGAGGCATGATTGCACCAAATCCTGTGAAGGAGTACAGCCAAGCAAGGCAAAAAAGCATGAAAGGCAAGGAGGTATGTAAAATGACCAAGCATTGGTTGGGAAGGATCAGCTCTGCGTACATTAGAAATTCCTGCATTTTAGTAATGAACTTTGCTTTCTACATCAGTGATCTATAATATAAACAATATTGTTATCAAAACAGAGAAACAAAGTTTATAGTTGGAGCAGTAGCCATGATTTTGGGTCCAGAAAATTCTCAGTTTACCAGATATCCTTACATTATTACGAGCACTATGAGTCCATTACTATAGACAAAGCAGTGCTTCAGTATTGGTGCACTGCCGTGAGTAGAACTTCCATGAATGTAAGTCTATTGCATTATGTATATACATATGACATGTTACATACAGACCATCATATAAAGAACAGATCCCTGTTTTAAACTAAACCAAACAGTACATCTAGATTTCTGGAGTACACAGACTTAAATGCTGATAGTCACCATGTGTTAGATAACACAGGCTAATGTCAAAATTGAAATAACTTTATCTAGATATACCCTTTCTTTAAGAAGAGGGACAGGTAGACTGATATTTGTTTTCCAGTATTCGCATCTTCATGGCATGGCTATCTCACTGTTTCACCAACTTGATTTTTACAACACGCTATCTAGAAAAGTAAGCTTTTTGCCCCAGTGGGCTAATAAAGCTGAAATTATTTGATCTAGCCTCATGTAATGTAAGGCAGAAACTGGATAATTTAAATTATCATATCTTTATAGCAATTTTAACAAATATTTTATGAAAAATACTGAACACTGCAAAGTTTACAGATTCTCAAATTCATATCCTTAAAATGAAGTAAGGCTCAGAAAGCAACAGAAACATTTAACAAAACTTTGCACATTCTAAATCTACACAAGATTTAGAAACTATATGGTTTTGAGGTACAAAGATTAAATGTTAAAAGTAATTTAAGGTAGAAAAGAGCTATTGGAGGTAACTTCCCTACTTAAAGTTTTCTGTTTGACCTTAGAAGTTAATAGATCCTACTATTTAATAAAATAATTTTAAACCTATTTTAACCTGTTGGAAAACACTTGTGAAGACTGAAAGGCTTGCAAGAAACAAAAGCGGAAGTTTTCTTTTTTCTTTAAATATTTCTTTTGTTCTTAAAAAGGAGCATCTATCTGTGAATAAAGCAGAATATAAAAAAAGAGATAAAGTTTGATAGCTTAAAATGAGTTGGACAGGATTCTGGATAGTGGCCGTTGAAATTCTAGCACCTCTTCAATTGAAAGATGTTATCCCTAAAAGCGTCTTATAATGATAGTTACTTTTAAATGAGTCATCCTCAGATAGATACAGTCAGATAATTGTTCTCTGTATTCTTTGGAAAACACTATGAACATAGCCTTTGTATAAACCAGAATTTTTCTTTCTGTACTGGAATTCATTTCTCTTTGTAAATTGTCCTAACAGTCAGTTAATTCACAAAGAGATTGGCTTTGGACCGATAAGAGTATTTTCACCTAATGAATCCAGGACCTTGCTGTAGGCGACTGTGCCATTTAGATATTTATTAAGCACTAGTTTTCACCTAGTTAATTTTTTTTTTTCTTTTTGCTCCTATTACTTCCATGGAAAAACAACTCTTGTCTCCTTTGGTGGTCAGAAACCTGCAGTTTTCAGCCTAAATTTAGGCAAGGCCAGTTTGTACTTACTCTTTATTTTGTCAACATTGCCATTTGGTTTTATAGCTCTTCTCCCTCCTTGACTTTTTACACCTGCTACTGCCTGAATCAATTGTGTCCGCTGTCAGCCTTTGCCTCTCTGGGCTGAAAAAGGTGAAAATACTTTTTTCCTCTCATATGAGACACTCTTCATTGCCCTAATTGTCCTAACAGCCATTTCTCTGCACTTTAACCAGTCAGAATTCACCTTGTTGGAATGCTGAGTGACCACAGTGATACAGAATATAACAATTCACAGAGTAGCATTAAGCTTTTCCTCGTCTGATATTTTTAGGATCAAATTCACTTCTACTCAGCTATGGCTTATTTTCATGCTGGAAATTGCTGAGACATCCAGGTCTTCCTCCTCCACCATTATCTCTAACTAAAAAACTTGTATAGAATTTCTTCTCATTAATCAATTTATAAACTGGTACTTTTACTGTTCACTTTGTTTCTATAACTCCAGTCTACAGTATCATCCAGTTCTTCTTTTCCTATATGACCCTTTGATCTTCCAGGTTTATCGGTGCTGTACTCCAACTATGTGTCACTTCACTGGTACACTCTTATTCTATGCCAGTATTATTAAGTTCACTAGTGACACAGATTTTGGAGGAAATCCACCAGTAACCTCCTGCTAGCCCATAGTTTCTTGTTTAGATCAGTGCACCACTCTCCTTTACTCAGCTCCTTATCCACCTTACAAATAATGAGAAACCACAGCTAGGAACTAAATTTGAGTTAGAATTGGTTTAATGTAAAAAAAAGCATAGCTAAGAAATTAATTTTTTATTGTATTTTAAAAAAATAGGTTTGAAAGGGTAAATAACTGTGCACCTATGCATACTAAACAACTCATGGCTGTGTTTCGAGATTTACTTGTTCTCCATCTTAAACTTTGTATTTTACAAGTGGCCTCAGAAATTAGCTGCAAATTGGTGACTCATATTGTTGTTTCTGGTTTGAAAACTGTACTAGAAAGTGTGATTATCTAAAGATCTTTTGGATGACATTCATCAGTAAAGACAAAGTCTAAAATTTAGTTTACAGTATGGAATAGACTTACCAAAATAATCTTATCTTTAGTAATATTTCATTAAATGTTTTGTTAAACAGCACTGATCAGTCAAAATGATTCAAGATTACAGGGACAGGGACAGTGACAGCATGTCTCCAGAGATAGTTCAATGACACTATTGTATTCCTAAGTCTGTTGTCAATATTAATGGCATGCCCAAAGATGTCATATTTAGTCTCTACTACAAGCTTAGACTGACGGTGGCTAAAAGCAAAATGTAACATTCAGCCTTAAGAGTATTCTAACAATTGGAATGTCTTAGGAATTTATGTTAAGATCATTTAAGCTGCAATAAAGGTGTTAAATGAAGAATCCTGCAGATTTATGAAATGATGGAGTGAAGTAACTCTTGCTAGGTGATGATGTGCAGACCTTTCTGAGGAAGTCTTCCTGAGGAAGAGTGAAAAGTCCACAGACTACACTCACATTTAAAAAATAGTACGGAAAAAATAGAAAAAAGAGAAATAAAAATCAGATGGGATGGAATTAGTGTCCTTGTCCAGTTTTAGATCAAGAATAAAGTTCAGAAGAAGTATTGCTGAATGCCGTAAATTTTCAGCTTTGACAGCATGGAAGAGTCTTGAGGAGTCTACATAAAACAGGTTACCTCTTGCCTAGAGAGTCACCAGATCATTAAGTCTAAATTGAAATTGCATTTTATATTTATTTGTAGTGTGTTGTTTTTAATCTTGCACCAAAATGCCTGACCCTATCTTTTATTAAATAAAGAGTTTCTTGATTATTAAGTTTGCTTGGTGTGAAGGATGGAAGGATCAAAAAGAAGGACTAAGTGTCATGAGCAGACATTGCTGAGAAACTGTCGCAGGGTGAGTTTATGGAATTTAGGGAGTTAGAGTATCTCCTGCTACACTGCAAACACTTGCGTTAGGAACAGGGGCTGACTTTACTGTGTAGTGCTTATTCAAAAGTGGTTTTTTCAGCAAGGATAAGCCAGCATTTCCTCTACAAGGAGCAAATGACTGAGAAATATACCCTGACTTTAGGCAAATCCTGAAGCTCTACAGCTGAAAAGTTTTCGCCCCAGAAATGAGTTTCAATGGCATTTTTGTCAAGACGAATTTCTCAGGCCTAGAGTATCTGCAGTGGGGAGGAAAGGAGAAAAATAGAAATTCTAACCCTCTCATGAAACCAAGCATGCAGAGGGGGTTTGGGGTAGGCTGTGAAAAAGTGAAGTTGAAATCACTTTGCTGACTTATTCAGGGCATTTTATTCAATGAGTTTCTGGCATCACAAGTGAATGCCTTAGCCATTGTGTAGAATCTCTTGATTTTGTTCTGCAACATAACACAATTGAACTTCAAAATCTTGAAATGTCATGTGAAGTTATGAGTGAGCCTGTAATGAACACATTATCCAAAGACAGGACAGTACTCTTTATTTGTATAGGTAAACATAGCTAAACTACCTTCTCAAAAGGGCTTTGATGATAGGCCTGTATTGCCAATGCAGTTATGTTGTTTTCACAACTGAATCTAGGGCACATCCTTTCAATTATTTTCAACATTAATTCAGCTTTCTGTTTGCAATACCCATGTTCCTGGTAGGTAAGTTAGCATGTAAACTTATGTGCTTGCTTCATGGCATTTTGATTTGATTAAAGCCAGCTACAATGTCTAATCTACCAAGAAGAAAAGCTAACCTGGATTAAAATGCAGACAAGAAGTGAGGAAGAAGAAGTAGAAAGCACGTCATGCACAAAGACATCTTTGTTACTGAACATTTCATGTGAAAGAAAATCACCTTGCAGAGTATTTCCATGTCTGATTGCATTTTCTTTAATGAGAAAAGGCAACAGAGATCACTGTAGCTTATGAATCTGGATAAAACAGTGAGTGTGCTCAGAAAGTGCCTGTAGCTTTGCTTACATCTACAAACAAGGGGTATTGTTGTTTCAGAATGGCTTTCGTGTACTCTCTGAAAAATTAATGGAAACAAAAAAAGTGAGAATGGTTCATTAAACTTTAAAATACGCTTAGTAAAATCTTTCACCAAAAGACACATGAGGAAGAATGGGTTGTAGACAAGGTGTTACGTTACCAGAATGCCACTATTTTGAATTATTGATTTATTTTCTTTGGGAGGACATAGAATATAGCTGTGGTGTTTTAAGAGATAAGAGATAGCTTGGTTTGCTTGCAATTTGCACTTTAGTATGGTTTTGCACTTGACCTAAAATAGGAGACAGTTATTTAAATCGAAAGCTCTTTCAAAGCTAGCTGTGAATTACCCATTTCTGCATTATGATTCAAGGCTGATAAAGCGTTCTACTGTTTATCATGCAAAGTGGTTCCATGGTTCAAATTCACTAGTTTAGACAGAATACCATAATAATCTGAATTGAACAAAATATGAAACATCCTTTTCCACTCTATCATCTCTGATTCACAATAGAATGATCAGCTTCTATTCTTCCCATTGATGAATGATGCCAGTTTCAATGTTCCAGCATGCAACTGCAAGTGTTTTTCCTGTGCTACCTTGTAGGTTTGGCAGAAACTCTTTGTAGATAGTCCAAAACAACCTCTTTAATGCACTTTATGTTCCTTCTCAAGATTAACATTTACCACACTGTCTGTTCTAAAGTAACAACCATTAAGCTCCTGATGTACTGTCACAACTCTGTGTCATGCCAATCAAAATCACTTCATTGTTTCTTTGTGTTACTTCATTTGTCTCTATTCCTCTGTTGTCTCTTGATTTTTACTGCAATTGTGAATTATCTGAGATAGTAATTGTTCTATGCTTATTGTATTTAAGCAGTGTCCAGCATTATGGGGCACTGGGACCAAGACTAAGGTCTTGAGTTTCTGTGGTGTGGTACCACTAACAATAATAGATGAGCTGAATTTTTTCTCTGGTTGCAACCTAGTCACCTCTTCCAGTCTTTCATATGACACTCTTAGTGCAATTTCTTCTGGGCTGCAGTGATCTGTGGTCTTATTGCAAAAGTTCTTTTTTTTTTTTTTTTTTAAACTTTGGGACAGAAGTCTTAACAGTTGTTTGAGTCATCAGAGTCCTGCATTTCAGCTTCTCCCCAATTTCAGAAATGCTGGAAATGTTGCTTTCAGAAATTGCTGGAAATTTTTAAATTATATTTTGAGTAATTTTTCATTCTTTTTGTAGATTAATGTAATTATTATATCCATATATATCCTATCCTAGTAAGAAAATTTAAGGTATTTGCAAATAGATCTTGGGCCCTGTACAAACGAGGAAGCAGACTAGCAGAGCTAGAATGGAATAAATTAATTTGCTACCCCTGATTCTGGAGCAGTTTTCCATGCAGACATTATTCTTAAATAAAAGTTACTTTTATTCCAGAATAATTATTCTGCTCACAAAGCAGCACCGGCTCTGAGACAAAGCTGAGACTTCTAACACTTTGTAAGTTTATCTCTGAATTCCTGCTGTGCAGATGGCACAGTGGGCTGGGGAGCAGCAGGACTGGGAAGCAATAGAGGAGTTGGCAGGTTGGCGAAGAAGATAACAGGTGGCTTGTGAAGTGGAAGCAAGGTCTTTATTGCAGGCCACCCTTGCCTCAGGCAGAATAAAACTTTGAATTCAAAGGGGGGAGGTAGTCTCACATGAAAGCATATGCAACCTACTGGACCACATACTGGAGACTTGAAAGGTAGTTTGGGAAGTAAAGGAAAAGAATTGTGAACTTTTGGATGGCCCTAGGTAAAAACTGGAAATCTAGGAGGAGGAATGGCTGTTCAAAGGGTAGCTACACACTGAGATGGTGGACCAGCACAAGTAGAGGGCTGTGGAAGAAAAATACTACATGAGGTCTTCAGATGAGATAGTTTTGGGGTTTTTTGTTTGGTTTTTTTTTCTCTCAGCAACCGTATCAGAGTACAGATTGCTGTAACAGCCAATTAAATTCCTTTTGCAAGTGGGAGGCAGGAGACTGAACTCAATTGGCAAGTGGCTCATCATAGTGTGAAGTGGGAACAGCTCATTCCGAGTCAAACACATGCTTCACTGCACTGTTTTATATGGAAGATTCTGAGAAGATAAAGCCATTTGACTCCTTTGTTATAGCAGTGTATCAAATAGCCTGGGGAGTGCAAATTGTAAAGAACCTTTGCATGTATTTCTCACCTCCCACTTTTCAGGGGTTGATGATATGATTTTCCTTATTGTTAAAAGGGAACATACTTCAAGCTATGGGGTCAACTTACTTTAAAAAAATAAGATAAAATACACCTTACTTAAGAAAGAATACTTAATACTTAAGAAAGTAAGGTGAAAAATAGTTTTCACTCAGATGTATTAAGCCTTATGGGTAGCAGTCTGCTGATCAAAGGTTTATCTTCTCAAAGTGTTCATTTTTGAAAAGAACAATACTTGTAAGTATTTGAAACTTGATTTGGGAATACCAGAGGTATTCAGAGATCTGGTCCTGGCACATACTGATCACATGCATAGTAGGATTTTAGTTTCTGTTGTCAGCTCATAATCAGAATCATGTACTGATAAGCACAGCTGGAGGACCTAAGAATCCCTTGGACAATGTCTTGATAGCATTTGGGAAATGTCGTGTGAATTACTAAAATATATTTGAAGTAACTTAGAAAGTTATCAAGTATCTATCTTGCTCTGAATTCATACATTTATACCCAGACATGTGCAAAGTCACTTACTGTAGTGTTGGATCTTTGCCCAGAAATTCATTTTTGGAGAACGACTCTTGAGGTTTTATGCAGATAGTATGCTTATTGCACCTCTATGTCCACTCTTTCTCATGTTTTCTCTCAGACAGCTGGTGTTAACATCCAGACTGCATTAAAATAACTAGTCACATCTCAATTGCACAAGATGTGTAATTTCATCTTCATATTAAATCATAGATGGTAACTTTATTAGGCATTGGCTTGGCTTTAGACCACATGAACTAAAATGTAGATTGCCTTTCAGCATATACCTAACACGCCTGACAGGGTTTCCTGTGAATGGGGTTGACAAAATGATAGGCTTTAGCCACTCTAGTTCTGGGAGGAGCAACTTCAGGACTCAAATCCCTAGATCAAAACCAGAAGCGAAGACCAAAATATAGCAAGCTAGTATAAAAGCGAACCAAACTGGACAAGACTACTCAGTGGTGACACAGAACTTAATAAATAAATGAACAAAGAACTATACACCTACAAAATGAGGCACTAAATAAGACTATTCCTGAGCACGTGCATGCATTTTAGCTCTCCCACCAGATAACAGTTAATTGCACTGGTGGCTGATGATCCTAAAATAAACAAGGGTGTGCAGAGCCAGGTCTTCTATTTGCAATAGCAATTACTTGAAGTGCATTAGCAACCTCCTAAGAAGAATGTTTTTCTCTAACTGTTGGGTAACTCATACCTCACTGCTTGAAATCTGCAATACAAATCAGTGCACTGACTTGCAGCCTTTAAAACCTGCATTCTTTGATTAAAAAATGATAATCAGTGTCTAGCATTCAGGCTCTGTGGGTAGATTTGCTAAATAGAATGCTTGAAAGAGTGGTTTAGTTGTACTTAATGCATTGCCGACGTTAATCTAGCATGTACCACATCTGATTTTTCAAACAAAATCATGTTTTGTTATTTGTTCATCAAAACATTCTGGTAATTGAAAAAGTAGTGAAAACGTTTGGTGGAGGGAATCACTATATGCATGTACACCTGAATGAGCTCTGAATTTGGCATTTTCACACAGGCAGCAACTTGGAATCATTATGGTTAGTTGTCTGAAATTGCTAACCAAAGGGAGTACAAAACACAGTAGGAGGTTGGGTATGGAAAGGAAAAGAACTTAGGGCTGAACAGAAAACATCACCATATCTGTGTACCTCGAGGCAGGTAGCAGCGTGGAGAGAGGCTACAGTGAGCAGTTAGTGACAGAAGCCAAGCACATGAGGTCAGAAGAAGAATCAGTGGAAGTGTTGGGAGAATAGCACGGCTGGGAGCTGGGCTGAAGTATCAGAAAGTCCATAGAGCACGGTAGGGTCTAAGGTGGTAGATAATAGGCAAGGCTAGTGTACAGTTGAATATGAGACTGGTTTGAGTAAATGAGACTCAGGAACAGGATCTGAAGCATGAGGTAGCCAAAAATATGTGGAAACATGCAACCAGTAGGACTCACTTTTTCATGAGGTGGATAGGAGCAAATCATCTGTCAGGTATGCAGTCTTTCCTTCAGCTGAGTGAATGCGTCAGGTCCTTAACTGATAGGAAGACTCCTAAGATGAGGTGTAGCACTGATAATCTAATTGGAATTTACTAAGAATATCAAAGTACCTGTGTAGCTGGCTGCTGATCGGGATAGAGTTCTTACTACATCCACAGTACACCCATGTCTTAAATACCACATGTCAGTCATACTGTGCTAAAAAGAAAAGGAACCTAGAAGGTAGTGTATGGGATTGCCAGAGATATGGAATAGTTTCTGTCATAAAACAGACTAAATAAGCTGGGATTCATCAGGTGGGAAAATGTTTCATGCTGTATTTACTGATAATGGATATCATATACCATTTTACCATCCATTGATTCAGTATCATAAAATCTAGGCAACAGAGGTAAAGGATCAGGAATATAATCTTGAAGGTAGGGGAAAGGCTAATAAAGAATAATATATATTGTTTTTCTAGCTCAAGAACTAGAGGGGCCTGATGAAATTATCAGGTAACAAATTTAGAACAAAAATACAAAAATCTTTTTCATATAATGCATAATTAAATTGTGGATCTGGCAGCCACAGGTGTTGCAAAGTCTGAAAATAGAAAAGGGATCAAAAAGGGATTAGACAATTTGATATCTGATTGGTTATTCAGTGGCTATTGTACATAAGGCTATAGATGCTGCCTCTATCTCAGTCACTAAACTGCTGATAATCAGAACTCTATAATGGAGACGAATCACCCTTGAAAGCGCCATGTTTCTTATGCCTGCCTATACTCCTTTGTTGGCCATTGTTAGGAAGAGCATATTGGGATGGGTGGTACTTTGGGGTGACGTCAGATATTCGTTCTTTAACATGCTTTGTTTATCACTGTGTTTCAGGAACACAGGAGTTAAAATGGCAAGGACATCTGAGGGGGTTATAGTTACATGCTTCAGTTATATACTGGATTGTTCTTTTTTTTTTTTTCTTTTCTCTGAGTCTTTTACAGATGATGTATCCTTTTTAAGAGGTAGCCAGATAAGAAAGCATCACAGCAAAAGCCAGACACCCTGATCTATACAAGTGATAGCAAATGTTTGTGGGTTTTGTGTTTTCATAATTCATTAAATGAAAACACTGTTAGAATTATAAGGTAGCAGGACAGAGAGTAGTCATTGAGGAGATGGAAAGGGGAAAGCAATATTTCCCCTTTTTGAACCTGTACATCTGAGCTTAAAGCAAAGTATTGCTAGGTTCATCCCTAACATTTTCAGTTACTGATTAGGTTGGGTTTATTTCTTTGAACTTTTTAGTTTTGCTCAGTAAAGCTGTAAGTCAGGTCTAAATTTAGAACTTTTTAAAGTATATGTGCAGTTCTTGAAATATATGGCAGTTATGAGCTCTCTTAGATTTTACCTAATTCACTTGGTCTTTCTTTTGTCTTTTCAGATTACAGTAGACTTCCAAGTCAACAAAAGGGGAGTGCTGCATTAAGTGCTAAGTCAGAAAGGAGGAATATGAGGTGCTTTTTTCCTATTCATCTTTTGTAAAAATGACAGCAGATGAAACTGATGTACTTATTTTCAAACTTATTTTTTAAAGTTTTTCTTTTGGAAATTAATATTGAAAACTGACAAAGGCATTAGAAAGCATGAATAGGTCTTAGTCATACATTTACACTATTTCCAAGTAGAATCCACAGATTCTCAATGTCATTAAGTTGGAAAACCTCAGAATGGTGATTCTGAGTTCTTCAGTGTATTCCAGTGATGAACGAGATCTGTTTGTGTATATTAACCTCTCATTAGCATCACTGCAGCCTCAGGAAACTAGCCAAATTTTAGTATCAGGCCCTGAGACCAACTAAACTGGGCCCACCAAGGTTGAAAGCTGTGTCTTCAACTGGAAGTGAAATCTGTTGTTGTGCCTGTCCTTATGGCTTGTCTTTATGCCTCCATATTGTTTTACTGTCACATTTTGTCTTCTGTGTACATCCTGAGTGAACAATTTGGGATGTATCTTTGAGTTTAAGCAGTGTTTCATCACCTTCTTAATTTACGTCTGCATGAATTGTAATTAGCTGGGTCATCAAAATTCTGCTCAGCCATACCTTGATTATGTATATGCATATCTTCAGATTTTATTTGTAAAGTGATAATTTCTGGATTGAGAACATACTGACACTTACAAGTAATCACTGGGCTCCAGTTCAGCACTCCATCTGTATTCAGCAAAACACTTAAGCGTATGCTTAATTTTAACTTTAGCTCAGGTAAGCATGCAATTGCCTCCATCCAAATTCAGCATAGCATTTTAAGTATGTGCCTAACTTTAAGCATATCCTTAAACCCTACTAAAGCTAAAATCAAACACATCCTTAAGTGTCTTCATGAATATGGATAACTACTGAATGAGGTTTGATGAAATGAACTCTGTTGGCCATTAAATAACAAGAAATGCCTGGCCATGATTTCATTAATGTCCTACAGGCAGGGAAAATGTAACAAAGAAGTAAACCAATCTATTTGTGTCTTGAAATTCTAAAAACTAAGCTGTGTACTGTTGAAGACAAAGTATTTTATAAACTGTGGGAGGTCTTTCTATCCCTTAAAGAAGACTGTATCCGTAGGAAATCAAGACGTCATTCTCAGTGTTTCATTAAGTTCAGAATGTTCAATAAAATTCTTTTTCATTCTTTGAACAAGACATTTCAGATAATGTCTCTAAATCTGTTTAAAATTACAAATAATAATGAGAGTGCAACTGGTCACAGAAACTTACAAAGAAAATGAATAAACTATATACAGGTGGTAAGCATGTTACAGCTTATAGCACATTTTCTATGATTTTGTTTTATTTTCAATGCTAAAGTGTTTGATTCACATCACCATTCTTTGTTTCAGTCCATTTTCAGTTTTGCAGGTTCAACCTCTACAATCTTTCTGCACTATTTGTGAAAAGCTCTTTGCATTTTTTATTTCAGATCTCTCCTATTGCAGTTCATGAAGTCTTTCAACAGTAGGCTGTTAATCCTTTGCAGATTAATATGATTTCAGTGATAATCCTTTCATTTGTTGAATTTTTAAGACATATAATCATTAAAGAAAATGCTTGACAGATTTTCCATTAAAGTAGTACAAAGCAGGTGGTATGTCTTTAATGTACGTCGGTAGCACTTTATGTTGCTCATTTATAAGATTAAGTTTGCAGATGAAGCAAATAAGTGTAGGGTTAGTTATTGGTCTTTTCCCTTTGGTATTACAGTTCAAATCCAGTCAAGAAAAAAAAAAATTATTCAGGGGTTTGCAGTCAAACCAGGGTTAGAATATCAGTTTGAATACTCTTTAGACAACTCCATTGCTACTTTTCATCTGGAGTAAGGGTCAGTTTGGGTTCTGTCCTGATACTGTAAAGCATCAAGTTAAATATATGGAGAAAAAGCAGGGTATAATTTAATACATGAGATTTGCCTTCAGGTAGGCCATAGGATGTAAATTGTATACAGGAGTTATTCCAGCTCTCTGTACAAGGCTAATTCTTGTCTTCGTTTAAGTTAAACATATGACTGAAATACTCTTCCCCAGAAGGAACTGAAGTCTGTGATTATCTCGCAATAATGACACACATAAATCTCTTGCCATTAGAGTTTTTGGTTTGATGTTCATTCCCAGCTCACTGTCCACAACTGTCCTTTTCATCCAAATTCTTTACCCTCTTTTTTGTCTTCTTTTTCCTCTGATATTTCCCATATTGACTTATTTCTCATTTTCCTGTGCACACTGATGAAACAATAGACAGGAAGGGAAGGCACAGGTATTAAAATACAGTGATACTGAGTGCTCTTGTAAGCCACATTTTAGTTAAGATCCCAGAAGCAATGCTTCAAAGTTAATATACAAACAGCAGAAATGCTTTTTAGCTAGACATCTGAAAAAAATTCAAAGTTTATTAAAACCTCTGTTTAAACAAGTAGATAGTAGGTGTGGCCTATCACAGTAGGCTGAATTTTTGCTTTTATATACTGAAAACTCATAGATACTTTAGGCAGGAGGGAAAGGAAGCAGACACCACAGCTCTTTAAGAAAATCAGGTCCTGAACTTGGCAAACCTTTAGCTGATTTTGTCACATATTTGCAGCTTTAAAATGATTTGGCCTTTGCAACAGCCAAAATAAGTGTCCTTTAATCACTTCCAACCTATTAACAGATGGGCAAACAGCTTTTATAAATGGGGCATACAAAATACTCCAATATCAGCCAAAACTAATTAGTAGCATTATCTGAACTGAAATTTGTAAGTGATGGAATATATATTAATGCAGATAAACTGTTTGATAGAAATTCCTTTTCAAACATCATGCTTGGTATTTGTTCTGCTCTAGTATGTTCTAAACACTTATTAAATAAAACCCACTTTTTTTTTCTGTTTAGCTATTTTCTTCTATTAAAACAATAATTTTTCCTGTAAAAGTTATCATTAGAGATAGTGTAACTGAGAGAAATTACATTAAGCAAGAGGTAGTTTAGCATGCATTTTTTGTGGCATATAAGAGAAAGAACAGTGTAACTTGAACACAACCTTAAAATAAATTCATCTTTAAGAACATCACAAAATACTGATATAAGACATTATTTATACAGCAGTGCCAGAGCATATTAAATATTTCTTTACACAGCACTATTAATCAGAATATGTAAATTGCATGAAATTAAATTGTGAGATTATAAAAATAATAGCCCCATGTATAATTCAGTAGGAAGAGCCATTCAATGCATTGCCATCAGATCTGCAGCATGAATTTGATTTTACAAAGACATCTGTAGTGCAGACGGCTGCTGTACCTAAGTGATGATTTACTTGTACACTCGATCTTTCAAACAGCTACTTGTCCATATCTTTCATATAATTTTTATTATCATGGATCTAAAAAAGAATGTAATGGTTACAAAATCAGAATTGTTCTGAAATACATTTTCATTAAAAATAATAAAAATTTGTGGATTTTAGGAAGACTTTCTCTCCTTCCATTTGAGTGCCCTGCCCTCCCCAAATACCCTACCTCTACCTCAACTTACATAGTGATTTGAGGATCTTGCTTGAAAAGTCAAACTGTATCTAGAATCTGAAATAAATCTGAAAACAATGTTAAGAAAACATTTCCAACTTTTCTTCCTCTAAGATAGCACAATGGGATCCGCCCTCCCAACATAGATAATTGCCTCTGATATACTTTTTCTCAAAATTTGGAAAAAGATGATCTCTAGAAATACTGTGTATATTCTATATAACCATGTATCTAATAAGTCACGTAGTTCCCTTCCTGTCCATCTGACATGATGTTGTTCCTTGGTCTTCAAAGACAGTGGTTTTGATCAGTGCAGAGATGTAGCCCTTGGATATCCTCATGCTTGGCACATTCTCATGTCTCAGAGTAGATAGACATCACCTGCAAACTGGCTAGACCTGTCTAGAAACAGTTGTGGTGATGAGTCCATTCAGGGTATTCCCTGTGCAACCTATGAAACTGCAATTTCTTTGAAATCCTACAAGCACATTAAAATGCTGCTGTTCTCTGATGGAATCTCTGGGGAAAAAAATAAATGCATAGCCTCTGCTGGTATGGAGCTGAATTAAGCTGGTAAAGGGTTCAATTCTTTGTTCAGTGGAAAAGGTTAGAGGGTGTATCAGATTATAAGTGAGCGGTGGAATTGTGGTCCCGTACTGTGAGGTTATATGCAATACCTGAAAGATTTTTTAGCCAGTAGAGAGATCAAGATTGATGGAACAGATTTGTCTTCGTGGCATAGAGTGGAATGATGAATAAGTGCAAATGATATTTTTTAATTATAAGAAGATGGTCTGATGAGAAATCCTGCAGGCTCTTGGCTAGAGGGAGAAAGTGCTACAGAATACCAGAAAATAACCAGTTTGAAATTCATCATCTATGTTATTTTGTTTAAAAAAAACCCCAATATAGTATAACTTCAAAAACAAATACAAACAAAAAAACCCAGCAAAAGACAAGATTTTGAGAAATACTCAGATCTCAATTTCTCAGGCATTTTATCTGACTAGCACCTTGCTTAATTAAGACCAGACATCAAAAAACATTTTCCTCTCAATTCAATGATATTTCAAGCAGATTGGTTTAGTCTTGGCACAATCTGGATGTGGTAAGTAAAATTACAACTGACTTCACAGCACACAGCTACTTATGACCTTAACTATTCACAATTGTATCTTCAGAAAAAAAGAAAGCTCTAAATGTGGTCGATGAAAAATCCTCATCTACGTTTTGTTTTACATTTCTGCCAGTTACACTGCTTGAAGTGCAAAATCTAGCATTTTGATTATTCATCACACATATTTTGATCATTTCCTCAGTTGGGACATAGTGAAGTAATCACACAGGAGGACTCTAGAGATGAAACTTTGGAGAGTTCCTTTCTACTCATTCTGTATCAAGACAAAGTTGAGAGCTCTCAGGGTTTTAAAATTACTTTCACTAACTTTACTGTAGCAAATACATGTACAATTCAGGTTATTGAGTATCTTGGCTTTTCTGGTGTTTCTGCTATCTTGTTTCGACAAGAAAATCTCCAATACAGAATTTCCTGGTGTGTTCTTATGAAAAGGATTGGGTTCAATATATTTTTATGTTCTTGTAAAATCTTTTTTTTGGGGGGGACATTTCCTGGCAACTTTAATGAATATGCATTAATAAAATCAATGGAAGTTAGCATTCAGATTGAAGAGACACTTAAACGTTTCAATGTGTCTATCTACTATAGTTCATATTATCAGTTCAAATGTAAGAGCTGGTAGGTAAATTCTTACTCAAATTAATTTTTTTGAAATGGTGTATTTTCACACAAAATATGACTTTTTGTGTTCTCCATTTTGTAAAAAACTGTACAGTTGAATAGGAATTCAAATGTTAACAACGTTGAAAATAATAACTTAATCCTTATAGTTTACAAAGCCATGGGCATTGTGCAGATCTACGCAGCTGCAGCAGAACAGTTGGCAAGCAGATTTGGATGCTAATTCTGTAATTGTAGATGGTAAATGACCAACAGTTCCTTTTCAATCTTTTCAAGCTATTCATGTAAATAAAAGGATTCTACATGATTCTGTAATTATTTTAGGTGCACATTACAGTTTCTCTTCTAGAATTTTGATTCATAGTTCAAACATTTGTCCACCAAACTGAAAAATGAATCTCTGTACTTTAATTTCTAATGACAAACGCCTCGACCTTCAAACTCAGAAGAAAAATGTAACTCACCTGGAAGTCTTCGAAGCTTCTCGTGAAAGCATCCTAGAAGTAGAGAAGTACTTAAAACAGTCATTTGCATTCAAAGATATGTGAGAGGATGCCTTGAACACAGGGCACTCAAGAGAGTAAAGATTAAGGTAATGTCTTGATTGTTTAATCTTTGTACCACTTATATTCTAGTAGTGTAAGAATTCTTGATTATTACTATTTTGCTGTGAAAAAAACCCCATGCTTAGCTAGTCTGTCTGTCATGACTGTTCTGCACCTTCAAGGTTAGGGAGAATTCAGTGATAGTGAGTGCTCTGCTGGGACCCATTTCCATTACTTGATCTGAAGAAGGCTCTCTCATAGTTTTTAGAAGAGAATGGCATGTGTGACATTTGATCCCTCTGCCTTCAAAGAGTCTTGGTGTACATGCATATTGTACTGTTAATTCTGGGGTTTGCAGTTTTTCAGGTAGAGAAACAGGCTGTAACTAACAGACTGTTTATTGCACTCTTCTTCTCCCACTCTGTTTTAAGCTTCAATTACTGAAAAAAAAAATCATGGATTCTATAGTATAATTACTGTTTTTCATGTTTATCATCTAGTATTGCTAAACGAAATGCCAGTTCCTGAGAAATGACATACTAGAATGTCGTAATATGCACTTTTGCCTTCTACTCAGAGATCATACCAAGTTAAAAGAGCTTATGCACGTTGCAGGTTGAATGCTGATGGAGACTGCATAACTTCAGTTAAGACACCATTTTTCTGGTGATGCCTAAGCCTCCTATCTAAGACGCATACCATAAGAAAACTTGTACCAAATTCAAATAAATGGGTCAAGTAGGAACTAAGTAATCCATTAAACAATCTATTATATTAGTTTTCCAGAATCCTAAAATAGAGTAATAAAAATCAGGTTACATTATTTGGTAATCATCAACTTTTCAAAATATTCTTTCACTTTATATACTGGAGGAGAGGGAGTTTTTGCTGCTGATATAATTAATGATGAGGTGAGACAGCATTTCTTGATATCTACTCCTGGGCTGTAGAAAAGAAATATGTATTTTTCTGCCCATGACATACTTTTAATCAAAAAAATGAATGTTGAACACAAGAGTTTCTCACCTTGCCAACTTTCACTGTTCCACTTTTCCTCTGCTGAGATACAGAGCCTTGTCTTTGCCCCAAGACTCTGATTATGTGCAGATAGTATTTCACATAGTTTCTGATCTGCTTCTGTAATTTGGGATAAAATGTGTTTATCACAAAATAGTTTTATCCAATAGTTTTATCCAATCACCTTCGGAAAGGATCATCCCTTATCAGCACTATGGAGTAATTATTTTTACGTTTCTGTCCATATGAGTTTATAGAAATGGAATTTGTTCTTGCTTTCTTCCAAGATTTTCTTATACGCTGCACACCTCTTAGTTCCACCTCCTCATCTGTTTCTTTAGTCACCCTTCACTTACAGTACTTCACTTACCACTGCTTACAGTAGTGAAAGTGAAAGATATCTGTTATTACAGTCTACAAGTCGTGGACCATCCCTACCAGCAGTTGTAAGGTACTACTGTAAAATGATACACCGCATTAAATGTTGAGCTGATGTTTTGGATCTCTCTACACCACTTCGGTAGTTTGAATTAGAGGAGTGGATGGACAAGAAAAAATGTAACTCATCCCATTTTTTAATAGAAATATCTTTTAATTTCAGTGTCTGTCTATTCTTAAGTAATATTCCATGTCTGCAACACAATTATTTTAAAGTGATTTTTGGTGCAAGGAAGATTTCATGTCTCCATATGCACAGCTGCAGTTCTAAGATGTCATTCTGGCACTGCAGAACTGCAGGATTTAGCTTGAATAAAGAGATTCTCCTGGTCACTTGATGAGGAGATTAATTATTAACTATTATCATTAACTATTTTATCTCTTGCACACTGCACTTTGTGATTGTGTCATTGTGTTGCGGTTCTTAGACTTTGTTAACTGTTAAATGATGGGCAGTGTCACAAACTGTCAGGAAGGAGGATTTGTAATGAGATAGTAGGTGAGAAAGTGCAAAACTAAGTATCATCACAATTTTCTTAACACTTTATCCTTTTCATTCATTCTTGCCAATTTTTTTTTCCCTAGTGTTATTGCCCTATTGTATTTTTGGGGGATTGTGTGGAAAATGAATAGCACTTAAACATCTCTCGTAATTAAATAAATAACTTGTACGGCTCACTGTACAGTCAAGCAAGTGTGGTAGACAAGATAGATGTTGTTCAGCTGTATGGTAGGAAATTCGTGGACGCACACAATAGCATAAACAGCAATGGTCAGGAGAAGCATAAATGATAATAGCTTGAAGGCATAATCAAGAGTGCACAGACACAAGGGCTGCTTCTCCTGATACATAAGCAGAGAAGTGTTGAAAGAAGAGGAAATAGTTGACTAGTACCAAAACTGCCTGTTCCTTAGCTCCAGATGCTCTGCTCACTGCCTTCTGCATTCTTCTGAATGTTTCTATTTGTGTAGTCCTTATCACACCAAGGATTATATGAAGATATTAAGGAAAATAAAAAGCAGTTTAGACTGCAAAATTTAATCTAAACTTTCTTTTTGTCTGATCCATTGCCCTTCAAATTCCTCTTCCAGAGTAAGAGGTGGCCATTTCATCACAGAGGATATTTAAGATTAGATGAATGTGTACACTAGAAAATAGCTTACCTCATGGGAAAAAGCTGAGAAAAAGAGAATTAGTATAAGTTTTCAACCATGCATCAAAACACAATACTGCAAGTTGAACTTAGGTGACCATTTTCATACTTAAGTGTTAGAAATGTACTGCTTTTTTTTTTTCTTTCTCTCCTTTAAATAGGCATTAGCATTCCAGAGAAATAAAAATGTACCACCCATTAAATACTGAAATTAGATTCTAATTGATTCTTATGCGTTTTGAGCTTGATATGTATTAATTGTTTATATCTTGATTCCCATTTCCATTCAGTCCTTTAATACTGCATTCATAAAGCTTTATACTTCAGTATAAAGTAGGAGGATTGTAATACTTAATTTGAACATATTCAGTGCTTAGGCTTTGAGTTCCCTCCAAATGCCTTACTGATGCAAATCATGTAATCTGAAGATTCATGGTATAGTTTCAGTCTTGACTACTAAATTTCATAATCAGGTCTTCTATTCCTAACATGACATAGAAAAAAAATATATATATGAAATGTATATATATATAAAATTTGATTTTCCCCATGTGTTAGGAAAAAAAAAAATCAATAAAACTAATTGATTCCTAAAACATAACCCATATCCTCCTAAAAAGGTATATTCTTATCCTAGGCTGTGTAACTAATAACATACTGTCTAATGCTGTCTGACTGAAAAGTTTGTACTACTCTTCATATTGTAATGAAATGCTGGTTGATGGTTGAGTCACTGATGCTTTAATAGGAAGTCTTAAATTTATACCTTCAAAGGTGCTTTGTTTGTAGATGTGATACTATGCTGCAGCCCAATGTATTGTCTTTTTTTGTTTTTTTGTCTTTATGGTCTTCAAAGACTAGAGCGCAAACTCTGTCTTAAAAGACAGATGCTGTTTTCCTGAAATGTTAAATTGACATTAGTTTGCTCTGCTTTGAAGACAGAAAGAGACATGTTATAGATGCTCATGCATAATATAGAGTGTAATAGGATCTATTGCTGTTAATTCTTACAGGAAAACTGGTGGTTTTGTTAATTAATAGTAAAGCAGCTAGACTAGTATCCTCTGTTTCTCCGGGAGAAATATTTGCAGAATTGCACCAATTCTGCAAAAATCTGTGAGCTTAGGTAGATCAGGTGAAATGTTCTGTGGACGTGAAAGTATAGGAGACTCTGAAGTTTTTTATTTTTATTCAGTACTTTTTCTTCCCTGAGCAGTACAAAATAAATCACACAACACCTATCTCTGAGTTAGTCTCTTTGACTGAAGGTATATTATTTAATATATTAAATTTATCAAGAAAATAATTAACTGTTAGCTTACCGGTATAAGTCCTCCTTGTTCTTTTTTAAAGTAGCTGTGGCAAGGCATCTATGGGCATTTCCATTACGATAATACTGGGGACAATGTCTTACACTGTGAGTTTTCCCCTTGCCTTTTACCCTAGGAGGAGCAGTTTAGTGTACTGCTTTAGGTAGGTTGAACATATCTGCCAAGTAAAAAAGAATATTAACCACTCTAATTATCTACTTACCTCGATCTCTTTCTACCAGCCTAGTTCTGCAGAGTCCATCACCTTTCCACACTGAGAAATTCTAATATGGGCAAGAGATGTTTTTCAGCCTAACTGTTCCCCTTTGCATTTGGTAAGGATGATCTGTGAGTTTCACTTTAGTGACCTCTGCATAGGCCTAAGTTTTCATACTAACTAAGTTTATCAAGCATATTAACTTGATTCTGAACAAAATAGTTCTAAAAAAGAAGAAAAGATTCTGAAGAAAATATTTCTAAAAGAAATCAGTGCCTAATAACTTAGTGTAAATATGTGGCTGACGGAAGCTTCTCTTCAGTTTATGAAACAATGTTTTCCAAGAGAGAATTTGACAAAAAGATGGACAGAAATGATCTGCCTGAATTTTTGAGAGACTGTGGATATTCAATATCTGCTAGTGGAACACAGCGTGTCTTCCAGCTTGTCTGTCCAGGTAAGTGGTTTCTTAAAAATGCTTTGCAATGGTACAAAATTTCAACTGCAGATGCCACAGGCTTTGGGTTTTTTGCTGTTTTGTTTTTTCCTTGCTTGAGTAAAGAAGCTACTATTCTTAAAAGCATAGTCAGGACAAACCCTACCTGATGTTGATGATCTTTTTCAAAATGCAGCATTTTATCATTATACTCGAAATAAAGTACATTTTCTAGAATTTCACTGTGTCTAACAATGCTGGAATATAATCCCGTACTATCTTGAAATATACTTAAGAGGGTGTAGAGCAATTTTGTGGCAGGTCTGCACTTGCAGATGTTTCCAGGCAAAACATTTGCCCCCTTTGTAAACTCAGTGGTGCTTGCCTTCCAACATCTTTAAACAGCTCAGCCCAACAAACTTTTACATTCATCTATGAATGTTTGTAAACAAAATAAGATGTCACAAGGCAAGAATCAAGATATCCTGTACGGTAAACAGGAGGGAGATCATTACCCTTTAAAAATAGAAATAAAATTGTAACTGTTTAAGCCCTTCAAATAAATCTAGAGTCTCATCTTCCTTCTGGCTTTTCTTTTTCCCAAGGCAGTCAGTGGAGGAGCCTGCAATGCTCCGTTCTTAGTGTAGAGGAGCAGCAGCAGCTCCTGGGTGAGACTTATGAAGACAGCCTCTTTGGGCACCTCACAAGTTGAGGTGGGAGATGCCACTTGCAATTTCTCCTCTAGCACACTTTAGTAGCACACTTTTGGTTTGTACTGACATGTGTAGGTGCTGTGAACCCAAGCTGGTCTAAACATGAGTTTATATTACCTCTGTGTCTTCCTAAGTTTGACAGTCATCACAACTGGGAGATTCTTGCAGACAGTGATCTTCTTTGGAGGTTACAGTTAATTTTATGTATCAGCAATTCCAAAGAATGCTTTTAAACTGCAGCTTTGTTTAGTGAGAGAAACCCATGTTTAATTGGTACTTTTGATTTGTTAATGACCTACATGTAGTTTATTTTTGTATGCTTTCTTCCAGCCAGCTCTCTGTTCAAGCTGCATCTTTGAGAAGGTGGTCTCTTTGAATGCCTGACCACACACCATACTTGCACATTATCTGCTTCTCAGTGTTGCTTCCTAGTAAACGCAATTAATCTCTCATGGAAAATCATGTATTATATGTCATTTAGGTCACATTCCTAAGACAGTGTGAATAAGACCAGGTATTTTTAGTCGTTTGCTCAGTCCCCATCACTATGGTAACAGGATATTTTGTGACTGTGAGACAGATTTCTGTCTTATATCCTAGATTTGGGAGACTATTGCTACTTTTCACTGTGTTCACAGACAGACTAGGAAAGGTTCATGCTTCCCCACTCATTATTTAATTTATTTAGAGTCTTTTAGCTATGAAGTGTCATCAAGGCTTGTTCGGCCATTTGAGGCAGTGTGTAGGCTTCTTATTCATTTTGAGTTCAAAACTCTCCCAAATTATGAACGTGTAAATGATGAATAATTGCTGAAACGTGGAGATGTGCCTGTGTCCAAAGGGCACCCATAAAATGATTTCTAACATGGAAGCATTTTGAATAAATGGCACTTATCTGTAAAGTGCCCTCTCTTTCTCGATTTTATAATACAAATGTCATTATTTCTGAAGATAAGTTATTAAGAGAGTATAACCTTGCTAAATTGCCTGGAAGAGACACTGCAACTGGTTGAATGTTTTGAATTGCTGAATACTGATTTGATGCAACTGTCTTCTGTGCCAGTGCAGAGCATCCCATACCATCAGACCGCCTATTCAGGAACGGAAAGATAAGGAGGAGGTGGGGTGTATGTGTCTGGGCAGAATGGTGGAGAGATCTACTGATAATTACTATACTGAGCTTTTTTGGGTGAACATTGCATCCTGTATGGCCATGTGACCGATTCATGGAAGGTTAAAACAAGAAAAGGGACCCTGGCCTTGTGGCTATTTATTCTGAGCACAAGGGGAAAAAAAAGATTCAGATTTTATCTTGAAAATTTTTCCATCTCATTTTACTCTTACTGTTGTCTTTTTTTTTTATGAATCTAAACATTGCTGAAAAACAAGGCCTGTGAAAATAAGTGCCCAGATGTTAAATGTCCTGTCACTTTTCCATTTCCAGTAATGAAATGATGAGTACTCTCTTTGGCTAACAATAATTTAGGCAGGAAAAGCTTGAAGACTTTTTATTTTACATGTTCTCTTGAGAGTTTTAATTACATCAGTCATACATAACTACAAATCTGATTTGTATGGGATCTGCTTATTTGATGTAAAGGTTAGACACTGAAGATAAGATAGTAAAATTATCAGAATAAAACAAGGATATTTGTAGCAAAATGCTAATATTCATAATTATATAACAAAGAGCTTGCTGTCAAAATAGGAAAGAAGAATATCTGTTATAAAATACCTGCGAAACGTGAATTGGAAATATTAGGTGGAATAGAAAAAATATGGAATATATGGAATGCTACTAGACATACTGTTTTGAGTCTCTGTGTTTATACAAGCAAAGCTAATACAACAATTTGACCAAATGAGACTATAGTAACGATGCTGTCGGGAACTAAAGAAGACATTGGTACCTGGAGTGGACTTATGAGTGCTGAATGGAGGCTTATACAGAAAAACGTGTCTGTGGTTTCCTTTTGAAATCTGCTTTTTAACTTCTGGGGAACAAAGGGAGCTTCCTTTAGGTCAAATGAATTTAACCACAAATGATTCTCTAGATGTATCTACACATATCTTGTTCCCCACAGTGTGAGGAAAAATAAGTGACTGCATTACTAGCTAACACATTGCTCACTGAGGAGTTAGGAACTGACTAGAAATAATTGAATGGTTTTCTATCAGTGACGAGGTTTAGCTGCTGGTTTTAAGAAAAAGCCAATTAAAATCAAGGTCATAGTACAGTGATTTTTAGATTTCATACACAAATAATGATGCTATTTCATCATATTTCAAAACAATTTGTGCTGCTACTTTATTCTGCTATTGAAAAGCAGAATGCCATGCACTATGCAGTCAGGAGAAAACCTCAGTGCAACAGTGATGTACTTTGTTTGAATAAAATAGGAAAAATAGAGGTAATGAACCAATCAATTTTGACCATATGTTTGAAGTATCCATTGAAATTATACCTAATTGTTATGAAAAATGTCTTTAAATATTTTTCAGAAAGCAGTATTGTAGCCTATGTTTAAATACACCTTTTTTCTCTGATGCAAAGTGCTACATGTTCTATTCAGGTATATATTTACATCGAGTTCAGAGGAGCTATGCATGCATGTAGGTTAGATGCTGGGACTGCTAGTTATTTTGCTTCTAGATTTGCTGAGGAGTCTAGCAGTAATACCTTGTTATTTAATGTATTCTGCAGTCGCTGGAATTACTGCTATTAACGCTGGTTGAGACTGGGTTAGGTAAATAGTTGTGAGCTGATCCTGGTATCTGTTGTTAAGGCAAACTGTTCACAGTTGCAGCATCCTGATAACTGGAGTATTTTCAAATAAAATGTAAACACAGTAAGGATTTTTTCTGCAATTGGCCCTTCTGAGCTGCCTCTACTAAAAAACAGATTTTTCCATCTTCATATTTGTGATCTTGATAACTAGTCTTGTATTTATACAAAATATCCAGTGTTTAGGCTAAGGATATGAATTATAACATATTCTACTTGAATTTGAATTGTTGCCTATAAGCCATCTCAATTTATATTAGCCTTGCCTCATTGCTGATTGTTCTGCCTTTGCAGGGAGATAGTAAACCATCTTTTCATTTAAGTACTGAAGTGTCCAGAATATTCATATATTTAAATTTTCATATATTAGTGGAAGGTAAGGTTTTTTACAGGAGCTTTTAGGTTGCAGACTGGTCTGGCTTGATTTGAAACAACAAATGATAGTGCAAAACAATGAACTCTAGCAGACACGTCAAAGCAATGTGTCTTCATTAAAGCCAATGCCAATTCCCTTTCAAGCTGCAGACAGGAAGGGGGGATGCAGAAGTTCCCCAGGATGTGCTTCCTTGCATGAAGCTAATAGAGGGTATTAGAGCAGTCCCACACTGCCCTTGTCACAACCTGTGGTTCAGAGCTTGACTCATGCTGAACCTTCATCATTTTTCAGTCCCACTGGGCTGTTCCACGATAACTGGTGCCTGTTACTGGGGCTTTTGGAAAGCTCTCATGTTTTTGGAAGTTCAGCTCAGAAATGGCACTGTCTGACTGATGCTTTCCCCAATGCACCCTGCAGTTATTTTCTCTCTCAGTTCTTCCTTACTGTAGTTCATATTTGTGACATCTTATGCATAAATTGTTAAATATAAACAACACCTAATAGCAATTTCTGTTGCAGTCATGCCAGAAAAGCCTTATTTATAGAGCAGGACACTTCTGTGTTGAGTGCCGTGCACATTCTGAAGAAAAACATGCTTCCTGCATCACTGATGGGAAATTGCCTCCTAAAACTGTTTATTTTTCATTACACAAAATCTTACAGGACAAGCAACAGGAAGCTATGAATACTGTAATAGGAACAAAGGTGTAATAGCTCTCGTATCTGGCAGAACACAATACTGGGGAGTTTCTTTCATTGTACTGTTGTTTAATAATGTTCTCCACGCCGATGTGGTAATGAGCCCTGAGGCAGACGCAGGCTATCATTATGACCATTTAAGCCAAATATAACATCAAGAAATTTAAATTCCACCGTGGAAGAACTCTACAACTGAGTTAGTAATAATGAATAGATGCATTAATAAAATGTCTTAATAGAGCTATTGCAAAGCTTTGCATTTCCTACGTAATGGTTACTGGATCAAGGCTAAATGCAAATCTGATCTAATGATCCCTTCAAGTCTTAAAGACTGTGGGTCATTCACTATCAACTGCAGCAAAAGGAAATAAAATATGTATAGTATACCCCTCTCCTTGACTGCTGATACTCTCCCAAAAGAATTACAGATTAATATGAGTTTAAAAGTTTGAAGAACTCCCACAACATTTGAAAGTTTGTGAACAAGCATGCAAGGATCCCTGCTGGATCCAAAAGCTATCTAATCAATGTTTGTCCACAAGCATCCTTTCTGACCTACCACGTATATACAAACATAAGCCTGTGTTTCTCTTTTTGTTTTTTTCCTTCTAAAGGAAGGTAAATTTCGTGCTGAAGAACTTAATTTGCTTGAGTGTTTTGCTGTTAGCATATCATCAGTATGCTCCTCCTGGGGTTGGCAAACTGGAACAGGAAATTCAGTTTGGGTTACCCACACAGCCCAGAGTACCCTAGGCCAGCCACCAACCTTGTTTTAACATGGTTAAAATGTTATTTCTTTTTGACAGTAATAATAGTCCGAAACATCATTATGGATTTATTAAGACGTTTTGATAATAAAGTTGAGACCTAAACAAAACAAATGTCCTACTTAGTTGATGAAGAGAGTTTTTGCAAGTCTGTTCACATTTTGCATCACATTTAAAATTATTCTAAAAACCTACTTTGGAACAACAATGCAACTATCTGAGAAGTAAATTTACTCCTTAAAATTCTCCTTTGCTACAATGTCTACAGAATAATTGACAACAGTTGAACTAGTTGTATGCTGACACTGCTGCCTGTCAGCCAGACTGATGCTGTCTTGTTTATATTCTCCTGTCTTGTCTCTCCCTCTTATACCTAAGCTATAAAATCTTGGACTGGCTTTTTGTTCCATCTGTGTTAGAATCTGGCACTGAGGGTCTTGTTCTGTGCCTAGGGCTCCTGAGCACTATCCTAATACCAATAGATTGTACAAATAATGATGCATTGTCAAATATGCTTTAAAGAAAGTTGGGGCATTTTTAAATTTAAATGATGGAACTTCTCTACACCCGTATAGGCAGAGTATAAGTCCTTACATTTGACTAGTTTTCTATGCCAGCTGTGTCTCTCTACCCCCAAATATAGGAGGGATGATACCTTTCACAGTGAATCCAGTGGCAGGTTATGAGTGGGAAGCACGACAGGATTGCAGTACTTATCCATCCGTGTATGGCCAGTGGTGGAACACAGAGCAGTATTTATGCTGGTCTGACTGCTTCTGGGACCATCTGGCTGAAGATTAGGGAGAAAGGACCTTCCCTGGGCCAGCATTTTTCATTGTAAGTGCTTATCACAAATTTGTGGGGTGTAACCTCTTGACTGAAGCTTAGGATGGTTTTTTCCCTGCTCTCTCTAATGACACCATTTAGGATCACTGCAATAGAGTGGCTTGATCAAGTTGCCTATCTTCTCTCTTAGCACTTTGGCCTGTCTCAGGCCGAGAAAGACAATTTCATCAGACCGCATCCCTTTCCACCTGGCAGTTTGTGTTTTCATTAGTGTCACTACAGGGAATTTATATTTTTATATAAATATTAGTGGCTCAGTTTGCTAATATATTTCATGCAATAATATCAAGCACAATTCATTCCCTTGATACAATAGCCCACACATTTTAAAACCTTTTTAAAGATATAAGTAAATTAGCAAGTGTGCCACACTGAAATGATTAACAAATAACCATAATGCTGCTTTGTCTATTTTGCATTTGTGGACTCTTTATCTAGGAGATTTTCCAAATCATCAACTGGTACATGTAGGCAGTCCCAGTTTCGTTATTATGGACAAACATGAAAGTATTGTAGCAGTGTACACACACTGATTTGTCTCCAGCTCATCCTCATCTGTCTCTGGCCTCAGGTTTCCTCTTTGCTGTGGGTGGATCCTATTCACCTGTTGAAATCTCTGACTGTTGGTGTGTTAGTATCCACATGAAGTAAAAAATGAAGTGCCTTCCATTAAGACAACTCATCAAGTTTACTTGTGTTTTAATGGCTTCAGCTTTTTAAACTTTTTTTTCATGTAGAATTTGATTTTAGTTCCTTAATTGGATGAACTGCTCTTGAAGGCCCACCAATACTGATGGAGCAGGTTCATCACCTCTTATGCCTGAATGGCAACGTATCTGTTAAAACATCTCAGGATGACATTTGTTCTTTTTACAATCGTGTTGTTAACTGCCGTTCTGTTTGTTGTCATCTATAGCACAAATCTTTATTGCTGCCTAGACAGTTTCCCCCATTTTTGAGCATTTGATTATTTCTTTCCAAGTTTACTACTTTGCACTTGTCTTTATTGAATTTTATCTTATTGACTTTGGGCCATTTCTCCAATTTATCAAGATAATTTTGAGTTTGACTGCTTTCCTGTAAAGTGCTTGCAACTCCTTCCAGCATGGTGTCACCTACAAGCTTTATAAGTGTCTTCTCTATTCCATTATCTTAGTAGTCATTAATGAAAATATTGAATAGAACCGGACTCAGGACAGACCTCTCTGAGACCTCACTCTATACTTCATCTCAGTTTTGACAGGAAAGTATTTATCCACCGTTTGAGTAGGATATTTGAACCCTAATAAGAAAAAATGAGTCAGCGGAAAATATGAGCTTAAAGATTAGGTAGCTATTGAGAGATTCACAAATTCTAGCATAGAATAGAAGTATGTGGGAGAGAAATTAAATGTTCACCATTTATTGCTACAAATATGTCTTTTACATGATTTAAGAAGGTTTATTCTCCCATAATACATGAAAATATTTATCATTGCAGTATTCTTGGTCAGAAAGATATATATTAGGTTTTAAAAGTTCGAAGAACTTCTTGCTGTCTGTGAGGAAATGGACTATATAAATTGACTTAACTATCACTCCTATTAAAATATATATTGTAATATTTATAATATATTTTAGTATATGAACAGTACCATGCAAATATACAGATATGTGGATATGTATGTATAGTATAGAATATATGAAAATAAAATTGAAGGCTTGCATAATATATCTTGAAATAAAAAAGATCTATATCCAGTGAACAGAAATCACTTGTTAAAGAGGAGGAAATGTGAATAATCGCTGCTCCCATACTCCAAGATCTCTTGACAGGGCAATGAATGTAAAGAGTTTAAACATCTTATTTGATAACTATGAAGGGAGAATCATTCTAATATCCAGTTTATGTATTAGTTTACGGATTATGTTAGAGTTTCATCTTTTTTTGTGATTTCTATCCATACTTTAAAAGCACAGTAATCTTTCCAATACTGCTGTGTTGTAGATAAGTATATATTATTCTCATTTCTTAGATGGAGAAAAACAGAAAAAAGTTTAGATTATTTGTCTCTGATCGTATACTGAATTGGTGTTAGAAATTTGGCCTGAATTATTTAAAATTAGCTCAGAACAAGTTCTTACACCCATGATCATCCAATAGGTGATTTCTAAGGAGCAGCTTATTTTTTGTCTGTCTTTCATATGTGTATGCATATCCGCACTCATACTTAGTTCTCTCCTCCAGGCACGTACCTAACACACACGTACTCAACTTCAGCTAGTTATTGTTGCCTGTTGAGACAGGTACTACTCATGAAAAAATGTCCTTGAATTCTTTCTGTCAGCAGTGAATGTGTGCAGGAGACTGAGTAGCGTACAAAGGCTTTTAAACAAAAAGTAGACTTGCTTTTTCTGTTGAAAAGTAGTTGTCAAAGTAGAGAAACTGCCCAATTTGTTTACTAGAACCCTAAAATCTTAACTTTGCTTTGTTTTTTTTCCTGTTAGGTTTTGATAACTTGACACATTTTAGGCAAATTCTAATCTATCAGTAATACCAACATTCGGCTTTTTGTCATGATTACAAAAGTAGGGGCATAGGGGCTTTGCCCCATTAAAATTACTTTGCTGATTAACTCTATGTTATTATACAGGATCCTTTTCCAGTTGAAAACAGTGGCAAAAGAACCTTGTAAAGTGGAACAAATAAGATCTACAGCAAAATGGTTTTAACTGTAAAATTGGTCTATACAACATTATATTAAAAATAACAGGATTGTTCTATGCTGTCATCTGCTTGACACTTTATTTGTAATATTTTCTTAAATTTTTCCTTACTTCAGCAAAGCTAGTCTTTGCCTTCTGCTGTTATGTAAGTTATTTGAGTAACAACATTTTGTTATTTAAAATGTCTTGTCATGTGTTCCTGCAATCCATTGTTGTATTTAAAGCTCTCTCAGGTTAGATGGCATAAACTTAATCAATCATTTGATTGACTTAGATATGCTTCCTTTTTGAAGAATAGTCCTCTATAAAACAACTCATCCACCCTTCAAACCTAAAGAAAAAAGAATTCTATTAGCAAAATTATATTGTGCAATATCATCACATCAACCATTTGTGATATCAACAATTGATGTTGATATAAACCATTTCTGTTAAATTCATGTCCAGACAAATATCTTGAGCTTATTCTGCCCCTTTCACACGCGGTTTAAAAATGACACAACTACAAAAAATATAATTAAAGAGCTCGATAGTTATGTGAATTTTATCATTTAGGCATTCTGTGTATCAAGACTTACCAAGACCTTTGTTTCCTTTCAGATTATATCTTTTTGCATTCTGTTGTTGTAGTAACTCTATATGAAGTAGTAGTTCTTGATCTAGTGAATAATTTTTTTTTTTTTTTCCCTCTAAATCATCTTTTGCATTCTATTCAGTAGAAGGATGAAATAGTTGTCTGGCTATCAACTGTTATATCTGCTCGATCAAAATCAACACAAAACATCCTCTTTAACCGTATAACTCTCCTAGAGAATTACCAGTCCTTCTACCAGCATGTGATTTGGCTATCAACGTTTGTGTTGCTCCTAAAGAAAACAGACTTGATTGTCAGTTTTGATGGTGAGTAACTTTTTGGTTTTCTGTTACTTGGCTTGCTGGGATTACATTGGTCTCAGTTCTGCTATTCTATCTGAAACTGAGTTTTAGTGTAGTATCGCTAATATTGTCTGTCACCCAGCAAGAAGCTATGTTTCTGCACTGGGGACATCTATCATCGTGACCATCATTGTTGGAGTTTTCTCCTCTGGTTCATGAATTATTATTTTAATTTCTTTAAGTTGTGCTGCAAGCTGCATACTTGTGGTAATTTCTTTTGAATCCGTTGTTTGAAACTGCACCCCTTGCGTTGGATCCCTTTTATATAATGTTGTGATAACCATCCAAATTCTTGAAACAAAGTCTCTAGAACATATATGGAGAATAAGATCCAAGATGTGTCTCTGCTGTAGTTCAAGACAGCATCTAATAAATCTCTGTGTGGTAGATGACTGAATACTTTAGGATACCCATCAACAGACTGCATTTTCTTAAAGTAAGTCATCAACACTGTCAGCTAAAAACTGCACTTAATATATTTTTGCCACTTTAAAAACTATAAAAAATGATGGGTTTATGCATTTCTATATTAATAAATGTTTTCTTTTAAATGGAAAAAAAATTAATAATACCTATATCTAGATTTCTTGTTTCTTATCCAAGAACATGCAATCATGGTATATGTAGCTTAATACAATGATGGATAAAATATCTGTAACTCTTTTGTTAGAAAACATTCCAGACTGAATGATTAAGTCTCAAATAGATATTTCAAAGTGTATTGTCTTCTAAATATACAGACAGTAGCTCACTTGTAGGGTTAAATCCAGAGGCCAATGACATCTAATAGAAAAACTGATTCAAATTAAGCTCATCACTCCAAACAATTGGTCTTGGCCATAGGTTCAGAGACATATGGGCAACTCTCATTTAAGTATTGGCATAACACTGTCACACTGAGTTAAATATTTGTGTGAAAGTAATTAAATAATTACTTCAGTCACTTATATCCCTTTTTTGAAACAGTTCATGATAGCAGATTAAGTCTGTAAAACTTAAGTTGAAAGTTTATGCTGGTATAATGAAAACAGTTACTAAAGCTGCTTTTGCTATTTTGTTTTTCCAGTACTGAAAGGCTATTTGAATGTAACAGAAAGGGTCTAGGTAAAAACCTAAGAATTGAAAATTAAGATTTTTATTAATGTCTTTATCCTGGAAAAAAAAGCAGCATGTGTGTTACACAGCTTTACTTATGGTCCATTCCATTAAATTCTGTAGTAACAATTGCAGGAAAGTCCCTGGAAAATGCTGATATTTTATGAAGATTTATCAATTTCATCAGTATTCCTAGGTCAAGGAGAAAATTGGCAATCTATTATGAGAGAGCATTTTGACAATGTTCTGTTTTATTGACAGTTTCAGGAATGCTTTTTTCCAGAACTTTCTTCCAATGAGGAGTCAGAAAAGAATCTCACTGTAGAGGAATTAGTGGGAACCACCCTGTTTTGGTTGTATGGATTTAACAGGGTTAATGATATGTTTTGTGTTAAAGACACATGTAAACATTTGAAATTGCATGATCCAGAATAGAAATTACATTTTTATTAATTTTGCTGTCTGTCATGGCATAAAGTCTTTGCCATTTTAAAACAAAATTGCACCTGGATAACAAAAGTTATTTAGACTTTCACAGCTTGATCCTACGCTTCCTGCAGCTGAAAACAAACCTCCTGCTGACAATAACGATACAGGAAAAGAAATTTTTTACTTTCAGAAATGACCAGGAAGCCACTGCTAAGTGTAAACTTGTATTTGTTAAATATAAGCCACTGCTTTTATATTGCCAAGTTCATATGGAACATTTGTACATGGAAGAAGTGGGATTTTCAAAAGCTCATAGAGATATGTTTAGACTGTGTGACAGATTGTGGTTTGGTACCCTTCAGAACTGTGGCCCCTTGATCAACCAGGGCAGAATTAGGCCTTTTGTCAAAGCACTAGGAAAAAAAATGCTTATTACACTGGTTCTTCCTTTCCCTTGAATGTGGAGTAGTTCAAACAATACCTCATGCAGAGGAAATCTACATGTACATTTTCTGTTACTAAATACATTGTCAGTGATACCTTAACATAATAGCTCATGAAAGGTACTGGCCACAGATATAATTATAGAAATGACAAGGAAAGGGAAGAATGTAGAAAATGGAGATAACTACCCAAAATTGTCTGATTATGAATCCTAATAGGTAAATCGACTTTTTGGTACAAAAAGTACAAAAGTTCAACTTAGAACAATATGAAATTCTTTTATTCTTCTGAGTTCAGCTCATATATAATTAAAATTTCACAAGAACTATCACCTGCATGAACATTCAGCCCAATGGTGAAAAATTTGGCATAGTAGCTTATCTTCTGCCACCTTTAAAGGTGGAAATTTCATTACGTTTTAGAGGATCACTGTTTATAACCTTGGTTCTGTCAAACGCAAACATGTTCCTAATTTATCTTCACACTTCATTCATGACCTAAACAATTTTGAAGGCGTAGAGTTATCTCTTCACCCCAAGACTACTGATAGCATTTGTATACCCCAATTAGGAGGTAGTAAAGCACACAGAATTTTTATAGTTTTTTTCTAGCTGGTGTAACTCTTCCATCCCTTTAAATGAACCTAAAATTGAGGTAGATCTTGTCTTAAACATTCACAAGAAGTAATGGGCCATGGTGCTTTGTAGAAAACCTGAGATGGAATAACATGTGTAATAGTTGTTTCCCTGACACAGCCTTTGTTGCCTTAGGAGATGTTGCTCATCTATGTTTTCCATTTACCCCTTCTCTAAAGCATGATATCTCCTAGAAAGAATAAATTTCAGCTTGCACAGTTTTCAAAATACTATATACTGTGTGAAATATAAATATGTAGAACCGGCTTAATTACTGAAAACTGTTTAACCTTTCAGGCTATCAGAATGCCCTTTGTAGAAGATGGTGAGCTTTGGATGCTTTTACTGAACATTAAATACAAAATCATATTTTAAGATATAAGCCAGGGCCAACATTAGGACTTGCTCTCTTCAAAAGCAGTGGCAAAATGCTCATTAATTGTAATGGTGAATGATTAGGGGATAACATAGGAGACTCAGAGTTAACTCCCATATGCCATTTACATGTTCCCCACCAGCCTGCTGTCCTCAGTTAATTTTTATCAACGTGGGAGATGAGGTTAGTTTATATGAAGTAACAGCTGAAACTTTGAAATTCTGGTGTCTTTTGTTGGTTTGTGTCACAACCTGAGTGTTATTTAAACATCTATTTTTTCATATTTAATACTGGATAATACTCTAGAGGCCTCTTTAAAACAGCTAATGTTCCCTTTGGCACTGAAATCCACTTACCTTAACTGACTTCTGTTATACTTCAGCCTGATTCTCAGAGTCACAATGGTAATATTCATTTTAATGTCCCAATAGGCTCTTAGTATTCATCAAATATTTGATTTACATTTCTAATAAGGCTTATGGAATGCAGAAACATGAAACCCATACTCTGCCATGATTCTAACTACTGTCTCTTTCATTAACACTGTGAATTATTTCTCCAAAATAATTAAAATCTGTAATTGAATATACTAGAATAATTTTGGAAAATTAGTTTAATTATTCCAATGTTTCTATTTGGAAAGATCACATAATTTATAATAACAGAATAGGCAAATATAAATTTACTCTACCAGAGTCCTTTTGTTTATAGTTACCTTTTAAGAAAATGTGTATACTTGAAATGCATATGCTTGTTAAGCAACAGTTACAATGTAGATGTTTTGTACTCCAGAATTCTACTGAAAAAAAAAAATTACGCTCAAAATTATTTCAACAATTAATAGGTGTGTTCTCCCCGTTAGGAATTTGTTTTTTTCTGTATGCATAATGTAATATAGAAAATATTCTTTACCTGAGCTAACTGTTGTATATTTAGCCACAGTAAAACTGAATACACAAATGAAGCATGTATACTATATGAAGAATTACTTATACACCAGAAATCACTACACTATGTATACAAAAACAAAAGTGCAACAGAAATAACTAGGAGATGAATTGAAAGGGTTAAAAATTCCTGGCATATCCACAGTTTTGGAAGTATACTGCTGCTGTGTAGGCAACTGCAAAGTCTTGCTAGGGTTCATCAGTGGCTTCCTGTGCAAGAAACTAAGGAGGTTTGTGATTCTTCAGAGGCATGACCAGAAGGTCTGAAAACTGGCCATAAATGTCCGAACAGCATTTTCCAGCTGCTACTGCAACGTATTGAGTTGTGGGACTGAATGGCGTTTTGACCGATATAGATGTAGGTGGGAAGTATATTGAAGAGAGCAGAAAAACTAGGCTAAGAGAAATCCTGAACTGGAAAATTTGTAGGAAGGAGAACTGGAGTGAAGGAACAGGACAGGAGATCAGCACAATAATAAAAAGACAGATATCTTAGTAACTTGAAAAAGTTTTTAAAAAATCTTCAAATTATGGGGCTCCAACTGCCCCAGGGATGGATCCCAGTCAGTTCTTTGGTGTGGTGCCAAATGGTACCCACTAGGGACCTACTCCCAGCAATGGTTATATCTAAATTCTCTGAGTTATTGGACTGATGTGGTGTGGGTAAGCGTAGGGCATGCACAGCTATACCAATGCATTGCTCACATCTAATTCTAGTTATACAGAGGGCTTGTGGGTGAGTGGCTTCCAGGCTGGCAATACTGCCGTGCCTAGAAACAAATGCCTCATCAGCTACTGATTCCTGTTGTGGTAATCCCTGTATGGCACATTTCTCTTGTGATGCACCTGGCACCTCTCATTCATAACCTGCACTGATTCCTGTATTCTTTTCAGTAGGGTTTGTAGTGTTAGTTTAAACCTGTAAAATTTTAAATGTCTTGTGTGTGTGTGTTACTTCAGAGGTTGCTTTTGCTGCATGTTGGAGTATAGTTTATAGCACTGCAGGGCTAGCTCTTGAACCAGGACAATACCACCATGTCAGCACACATGCGGAACCTGGACTAATTAGCCTTGCTGAGAGACATGGCTAATTAGTCCAGACTTAACACAAATGTCACCATGCTTCTGTGAGCTGAGCTGGTATTGCTGCATGGTAATACGTCAGCCTGCTAATTCATTCAGAGCTCTCTGTGGGATCTCTGAGTGGACTGGGTCATCAGCTACGCCCTCAGATGGCTCCCTTTTTGGGAGACCTTATGGCATGGAAGCTCTTAGGCTCTCACCAGGTTTAACCTCAAAGAACTGACAAAGGTGTCCAAGATGGTTTCCTTATTCTAGATTGTGTTTCCATACTCAGTCTGCCAACATTTTCTGTTCTTCAGTTCATGTCAGAGGCTCGTTTGCTCGTCCAGACTCCTGACCTTTCCGTTCTTGTCTGTCTTACTGGCTCCGGCGGGTGGATCTTCAGTGGCAGAGTCCCCTTTCCAGTCCTGACAGGGCCACAGGCTCTGTGCAGGGTGCAGGGGACATTATTCATTACTGCTCCCAGCTTTCATGTTTTGGCTTGGTCGTTGTGAAGCAGCTGAGTGCTGAGACAATGAGTAATGCAGAGGGTCAACTGCTGGATCAGACACCCACCACGGGTGTCTTTTACAATATCCTTCCCAAACCCAGGATCAGGAAAAGTGGGATCAGATTTTTTGTCTAAAGGCAATTATTTTCTGCAGTACTGATATGAGAGGAAAGGGATAGAATCTGTTTGATTCTACCTCATTTCAGTCTGTTTCAAATCACTGGCTGGTATTTTGTCATCTAACCTTGCTTGGTTTTGTATTTGGCTCCTGCAAACTGTATGAAAATGTTGCCGACTGCCGCATAGGAAGGATAAATAAAAGCCATGTGAGGGGAAGACAGGGTACATAGTAGGAGAGCAATAGTAGGCTATTGCCCTGTGTTCTTCCCTCCAGGCAAACAATGTTAAGCGGTTGAATTGTTTAGTGAATATCACTCTGTTCATCTGGTCTTATTCCATACATTTTACCGAACTGAATAATGATTATTAATAATAAGTGAGATTTTAATAGTTCTTATAAAAATACTATTCCATGTAAAGATTGCTGATTTAGCCCAAAAAAAGCTATTACAACAGCTGTGTATAATCACTTTTTTTCTGTCAGAAATACTAGAGTTCGGACAGCTGGGGCTGCGTGTGTGCACTGGGGGCAGAAAATAACTTTTATTGTTGTCCTATTATTTCAAGAAAGGAGATTATTGAGTAACCTAAGAATTCTTGGAGCTGTTTAGCACTTTCCCTGTTCATGCCAGGGAGAATCACACGTTCACTGCTAATGAGCAGAATGCAGCTTTATGACTTTGTCTGAATATTTTCCCTGAGATTACTTCCTTTACTACTAAAATCGTTGGCAGAACCCCTCCTGTTGGTTTTAATGAGGAAGGATTGGACCTTTAATAAGCATCACGGTCACGTAAGCTTGGGGTTTGT
Organism: Gymnogyps californianus; assembly: GCF_018139145.2. Classification (NCBI taxonomy): domain Eukaryota; kingdom Metazoa; phylum Chordata; class Aves; order Accipitriformes; family Cathartidae; genus Gymnogyps; species Gymnogyps californianus. Next base: position 67,525,659 of record NC_059474.1, read on the forward strand.
TTTTTTAGCATCGTGCTTTTTAAGTGTTTTTAGTTACTGCCTGCAGTGTATACAGCTGTGAACTTGGATAATAAATAAGGATTATTTCTATGAAGAAACCTTTGGCAGCAATTTTTGCTCTGCTGAGGTAAGCTGTTAGTCATCTGCTACCAAAGGGTAATCAGCTAGATTTTAAATATTGCTGTGTCTTTCTACTTTTACTGTATTTTTGATTAGTCAATAAATACATGTTCAGTCTATTTCCAAAGCCCAGCAATCAGTATAGATGCAAGATACATTGCTGAAAAGAAACAAACCAACAACAGCTAATTGTAAAGCTTTTGGTCGTTCTAAGAAAAGGTTGAACTCACTTGGAAGTAGTGGAAGGTGGTAAAGCTTCATTATAAAAACATCACAACCAAAAAATTGTGTTGACAGGTGGTAAAGTATATTCTCAAGACTGAATAAACTTATTCAGATAGTAAAAGTGAAGCCAGAGAAACTGCACTTACCGATACTATGGGTGAATTTGAGCTTGGGTACCCTGCAGGCAAACACAATTCAGGTTCAAGAGCCTAAACTTAATTTAGGCTTCTAAATCCATATTTAGGAACCTGCCTGATTTTCAGAGGTGCTTAGTACCGAGTCAAGGAGAGTGTCTTGTGTAATAAAGTAAATATAGAGATAAGAGAGGAATCATAGTTTTCTGTTCTTGCTTGTTATGAAATAATTCAGAGCCAAAAATCCTTACTATCCTAACTCTCCCTCCTGAATCCCCAAACAAAAAGTGTTGAAAAAGTCTAAGAAAAAGTCATAACAAAATGTTCTGTGTAAATGGAATTTTTTGGCATATTGAGTAAATAAAAATGGCAATGGCCTGACATGGTTAAAAACCAATAGATGTATCCTGGCTTACAGGTAGAGGGTAAGGAAATTAGCTGTTTGGGTTCTTACTTACCCCGCCAAAAAGAGAGTTATTAGTTGCATTACGGGCAAACTGGGCATGTGCTATATTCAGTCATTGAATATGCTGCAACAATACACCAAATAAAAAGTTATGGTTTAGCCGTACCTAAAGAAACTCTTCTGATAAATAAGGAAATATGGTGTATCATCGGGTATTTTTCTGCACCTCTGCTATTTTTTGTCCATGATATGGATGCAGAGAAGGACATGTGCACTATGCAGATGACACTTGGTTCAAATCTGGTTTGAATAAACCTCTATTTGGTATTTTAACTTGTAAAGCCTTTAGCTGATAGCAAAAGATTGGGATGCATAATATTGCTTCACCTCAATAAGCAGTCCTTGCTTAAAAAGACTTCATTCTTTGTAATAATCAAGATCATATCTGTTATCATGTAGCAAAGTCTTTCTCTTTTCCACCTAGTTCAGTAAGAGGAATTTTCATTTAAAAAAAGGTAAATAGATAAAATAAATATTGCTGTTGCACAAAATAGTCAGATTTGATTATACAGTTATAACAGATATGAAACTGGGAACACTTTAAGGCCCATGGATAAAACTGTCAAGAGAAACTGCTTGAATATTCCACTTCTAAGACGTCAGTCAAGTTTGTACTGTAGGTATGGATGCTTGCAGATGTTCAGCTATTGATTTTCCACTGCTATATCTTCAACAGTGCATCAGCATGTATGTTATATGACATACCAAAGGATAGAATTTAAGGTTTCAATTAGATGACAACTTTTACTTTATGCCACTTTTTTCAGACTATGCCAGTTTTTAGGAGAAAGCTGTCCTTCAGCTCTTTGGGCTATATTCAGTCATTGGCTATATTTCATCAATACATCAAATGAGTTGTGCAATCTGAATGTAGAAGATGAATTTATTAAAAGAGTGTGCACCACATTGTTCATTTTGCATATCCCCATTTGTTCTTAATCTTTGGAATGTAGTAGTGCCTTAGAGGAAATCGTTAGATAATGGTAGGCCAAACTGTGAATTTGAAAACTTACAGTTTTGCAAAAAAAGAAAATTTAAAAAAATCCTAAAATTAAGAAGCAGTGTAGAGAATCCAGTAACATAAGTAATTCTGACACACAGCAATAGTCTGAGCAAAATTGAAGCACCTACAAAGCTGGAAAATGTATTGCAGCCAGCCAGTGCTTAGCTGCCATTAATGGCACAAGAACATACAAAAGGATTAGTTGATCTGGGAAGCAGGGCACACAAACAGAACTGCAGAAGCTTGGGAATTATGCCCAGTTCTGCTACAGTCTTACTGGGCAACCTGAATAGTTGTTTCATATTTTTGTTTCTTCCCAACACTCAGTTTTGACTACTCCTGACCTGATGTTACAACATGGATGTTGATGGGAAATCGAGGTTTGAACTGTAAATTCCCTGGGCAGAGCACCATCCTGTGCGCTTGTACAATGCCTGGCACAATAGAGCTGGTATCTCTGTGGGGGACTGAAGGCATTACTGTAATATAAGTATCAATATTTTAATCATCTGCCTTATTTCATCTGTTATCTCACAATTGTTTAGAGTAATTTGGACATTTGTTTCCTTTGCACATTTAAAATGGTCCCAGGGAGACTTCAGTGGATTGAGGTTCAGGGATTATGTGGACCTGATTATTCAAATTCCCTGCACCTGCGGGGGTTTCTTTTGATATTGCATGTTTCAAACTGAATGTTCGCTAAATACAATGAATTTAAAATATGGAAAAAATGAATTAAATGAAAACATTAGAACTGCATCTAAGTTTATAATCAGCATGATGTGGGGGATGGAAATGAATGTGGAACCCAGCTGAACAGTGTGTTGGCATAAGAACTCTTGACTTACAGCTGTTCCTTTGTTCTTTTTTGTTAGTTTTACAGCATTTTTTTCTAGAAAACCTTACTTTGCATGAAAGACAAATTCATACGAGAAGATTGTTTAGCTTTGTGCATCGTAATTTAAACAGAGTGAATTGAAATCTTTTAAAGTTGCACAGCATTCTGATGGAGTGGGCAGTTTAGCCTAATAGGTCATTTCTGTCCAAAATTAAAAACTAGTCTTTTCTGAAATGTAAAAATCAGCTTAGACAGAAATATTCTTACTGTCTAGTAAGGTTAACATGTCTTTAATACCAGAATTACTGAGATAAAAGAAGAAAATAAAAAGCCATTACAAGAACTATACATGGAAATTGCCTGTAAATAGCTTCTCTAGACATTGTGAAAGAAGGAGACGGATGGATAAGAGCGAAGGACTGTGTCTGGTAAGCACTCCTAGTCTGCTGCAGGTAGTTCTGAGGTCCTCATAAGGCATGGTTTCAACTGTTGCTTTTTCCACAGAGTAACTGGTGAGGAAGGCCACCACCCACTTTTCCTGTGAGAGCATAAAATAATTCAGATTGGAAGGAACCTGAGGAGGTCTCTGGTTCCACCTCCTGCTGAAAGAAGGCTTAACTATGACATCACACCAGGTTGCTCAGCATTTAGGTATGCCATACATACATATGGGTATGGATCATACCCAGTATGATCTTGAAAACCTGAAGGAATGGAAACTGCACAACCTTCCTGGGCAGGCTGTTCTCCTCCTTGACTGCCCTCATGGTCAATAAGTTTTTCCTTTTATCGAGTCAATATACTTTGGTTTTTTGCCTGGGACATGGTATTTCAAGTTCCAATGCTTTACCTAACCTGAAAAGATTCAAATCTGTGTTTCCTGCCTCTCGGATTAATCTCATAATCGTTGTGATATTGGCTGGGTGGGTGGGTTGGATTGTATTACCTGTTGAAACTGTTCTGCTGGGCAGAAAGGACTCCGTGGATCACTAGACTAGAGGAACAGATCTAGGGGCAGCAGGAGTCTAGTCTCTCAGCTAGGGGAGAAAGGGACTAGGAAGAAGAGGCATTTGGTTTCTCGTTCATACTGTAATAATTGTTATTATGCATTTCATGTTAAATAGTCACCGGATAAAGTACATGAACAGAAACATAACCCAGGTTTCTTGCCACCCACAGGAGTATCCTGTTTACTGCATTAAAAAGTCATGTCGTGGTTCTGGGATTTTGTTTTTTCCACAGTTTCATCTAATGAAGCTTGAATACATCTTGCTGAGGTTGTCCAGCTTAAACAGGAAAGGTATCATATCCTGTATAGCCAGGTGGTGAGAGATCTATTCAAACAGATGGACTTTGAGCCTCCTCCCCCTAAGGTGGTTTAGCCAACGCTTTAGCATCAGTGCTTTGATCTCTTGCCTGTTACAGAACAGAAAGCACTTTCACTAACCCCTCTCCTGGACGTCTAAGTGAAAGTGCCATATTCGTACTAAGTGTCAGCCCATGCTCACAGAACAGCCACTGACTGGCTCCATCATGAGGCAGGTTTATTCCCTGCCAGGTTTGTGAATTCAGTTCAGGTTTAGGTATTTAAGTCAGCCTTCATTAGCTTTAATGGCAACAATGTTAGATGAACAGCAGAAGTGTCTTTCCCACCAACATCTGCCCCCAGGTTCTCCAATTTGCAAGGAAATTAGAAAACACAATAACAAAAATATATCTAATTTCTCAGGTTATTATTCTTTTTCTTTCTTCCTTCCCACCCTTTTTTGATTGCCTGTTCATTTGTTGCAGAAATTGTAGTGTGCAAGGTGCAGAACTGTTAGGGTGGAAGGGTTAGTCTCATGGTTCAGGTGACCAAGTGCCACTGTGGGGGACTGGGTTCCTCTCCTACCTTCACCAGCATGTTCTAATGAGCAGATTTCATCAGAGTTTTCACAGATTTTTTACAGATATTTTCTGTTTATGGTCATCCTAAAAGCTCATGTGTAAAGTACAAGTTAATAGGGGCTATATTTTAAACATGTGCACTGCTACATAAATTGCAACTTCTTCCCCCCCTGGAATACTTAGTTGTATCAAAGCAGGCACCCAAATTAGTGAACATTTAGCAAAGTGGCCTTTGTCTCTCTGTGCTTCAATTATATGATTTCTTAGAGGTGTTGGGAGGATAGATTAATTATAGTGAGAGCTGAAAGCACCGCAAAAAAGCTGAGAAAACCACAAAAAAGCCTATGAAGAAATTGGTAATTTTGTATTCAGTGCAGGGTTCTGATGATGTGTGCTAAATAAGGTCTGGAATCAAACATAGAAGGATGAAGATAAAAAGAAAAACTGAATAGCTCCCCATTCAGTTAGTGTCCATTTTATACACGGTCCTGAGTAAGTCCTGTAAGGGGGAAAATGCAACATTAGTTCTCATATTTTATAACTTCTGAGTTCTTGAATCTGTAAATTTAACATTTGTGTAGCATGAGATTAGAGAAAATGCACGGCAGAAATGGCACAAAAGAATGTTCTTCCGTGAGGACATCTCAGAGATTTCATTTAGGCAAGATATAAGAGTTTGTGCAAAGTTTTATGTACAAAGAGCTTTTGTTACTGTTGTTGTTAGTGCCGGAAATGAAGCTGCTTGTTATCAGCAAACTTCTCAGCAGCTGCCTAGCCAACAGGCTGCCACGTTTCCTTGTCCAGCTACACCGTGCTGTGTACGGCAAGTACGTCTGGGGGTAGTATATAAACTTGGAAGAGATCTAATATTCTTGAGCTGGCATAATGGGCCTGCCTTTTTGTGAAAAGGAATTGAAGTGTGGGATTCAGATACATGGGATTTTAATTTTTAAGCTTTATGATTAGAGGTACAGTCTTTACTGCCCTCACCTGTAGTCTCCTGTGTGAATCGCAGTCCTCTCTGGAATCAAAAGGCAAAGGAAGCCTCAGTTTTTAATTTCTGCCTGTCAGTCACTCGAGCAGAATTGATTACCCATTCACAGGGATTACTAAAGCTACACAGGCAGGAACACATTTGACAGGTAAAGGAAAACTCCCTTTTTGTTTGGTACCTTCGTGGCTGTAATTAACATTTCTGTTTTGTTCTAATTATAGTTTTTGTATCTTAGCCATTATGCTAATGGTGTTGTTCAGTAGTATGTGAGATTGCATTCATTATCACTGGTGAATTAAACCTTTATTAAAGAAAAATTCCCCCAGGCCTCATTCTGAGGTTAAGTAATTATTCATTTGGTTTTATCCTGGCAATTAGCTTATATACTGTAGCACTCGTGATTGAGTTTCTATACCTCCCCAGATGAGATTAAGACCACCATGGTAAATAAATGCCTAACAGCTCCCAACATGTTGTTTTAAGCACATTATTATATAGCAAAAAAAGAGACTCATCATTCAGTAAAACAGCTTTTGAGTTCCTAGCAGACAATACAGTCAGAAGGAGATTGTGCTGGACATTTGGGGCTCTGTGGAGCAACAGTAATAACAAACGAGTTTGTGAGGCCCTCCAACAGAGCAGTTAATTCTTTCTTCAACTGCAGTGACTTCCTTGGTCAATATGCTTCATAACTGAGATATGCACTATACTCAGCCACACTCACATTGTAAATCAAGCCCTCTGAGAGCTTCCAGACATAAATAAATTTCCTGCATGGTGTAGCCTAGCTCTCAGTCATGAGAGGGGAAAAAAATGTCGAGGAAAATCTTATTCGCCCACCCCTACATATTAATAGTTTGTGAATGCCTCACAAGCACTATTGAATTCAACAATACTTCCCTGAACAAAGATGAGTTTTTATGCTTATTTTGCCACCAGAACATGGAGGCATGGAGAAATTAAGGATTTGCCAACAGTCACACAAGAAATCATCAATAGAAATGGATTCTGACTGTGGTTCCCCTGTGGCCTAATCAGATGTTTTACTTGTGTTAACAGTTTTCTCTCTCATATCTCTTTTTAGCACACATTCAGTTTAGAAATCTCTTACAAAATGTGAGTCAAATGCATTTGAAGTCTCTTTTTACTGATCCAATTCATCTTATGCTGCTCTATGGGGAGAGGCAACCATTGTCCTGCCTTTAATTACAGCTACAGTTTTTAGAAGTATTTTTAAATGGAAACACCTTAATGGCATTAAATGAATCAATCAAGCATCCTTGATTCCATACAAGACTTCAGTGCTGGCTCATATATAATCGTTGCATAAAGTGAAACCTAATGTGCTACCACAGCCAAAACGTTAATCAAGTACCTGAGAGTTTTGCCCCAAGAAGTAATTTAGGATTTGACCTTGAATTTGGGTAGCTACTATATATGAAATGCAGGCATTACCTCCACTGTGTTGTGAACCCAGCAAATTTGCACAGATAGGAAAAATTAGTATACAGTGGTTTTTGATAAGCATCATTTAATCTCTTGTATATTCTGGCAATATCTACCATATACCCACAGGACCTAGGAACCACCTTAAACATCTCCACTTTCAATTCCAAATGCAAGCTGCATGTCATTAACCTTGCCTCAATGTCAAACATGTGAAGCACAGCAGACATAAAATAAATAAATGAAAAATAATTTTGAAAACTGCCACATAATTTTCCCATTGGGAAAAAAAAAAACAGAGAAAAAGAAAAAGGGAAACACAATGCTGTTCCTGTCCTTTAATGGATGTCATGAAAGTATTTCACTTCAGATTCTCAAAGGTTATCTGCCTCACTTGCACTACTATTGATGGAAGTTGCACACCTAAATATATTTGAGTTTCTGGGCTTCAGCTCCATGCAGCTGAAGGTAGGATGAAAATCTGAATAGAATTCAAGATCATTAGTAAATCTTATTAAATTATGCATTATATGTGGAGTTATAGATCATGTAACACAACACAATATTGCTTACAGTAGATGTTATCCCACCTCTTGGGATATTAAGAGGTTGCTTGATTAATATTCATAAGGTGTTTTAAAATAATAAAGTGATATATGTGACAAATTTTATTGTATTGTACTGTATCTCATTACTCTAGTAGGTTTGAATTGTGTACTGTAAGACTTCCACACAGAAGTCATTCTCCTCTGAATGTGCTTTACAGACCACTGCATCCCTTGAGGGCTCAGTGGCAGTATGGTGCAATGATCAGGGAGGTTCAACTTCCAGGCTTTGCTCTTAACCACTTTGTGGAGTAGCAATTACATCACTATGGAAAGAAAGCTCTCATCAATAAAAAGGAAATTGCAGATACGACCTGTTGATGAGTCCAAAATGAGTGCTAACTGCTATTCAGGATGAAAGGGAGGAGTAAACTTGGGTTTCAGCTGAAAAATCATCCTGTCAGATTGCATTAAGAAGGCTTCCATGTTTAATCATGTGTCAGTTATTTCACAGCAAACCTTTTCTGCTTATCAGCAAATCCATTTTTGATTTCCACAACAGCAAAGGAAATCAGGCTTGGTTTTTATCCCTCCTGCATTATTAGAACTCATGCTTTCATGGTAATGAAAATCCTGAAGACCAAATTCTTCTTTCACTGTTATCTATTCAAGTGAAATGCTGCCTGTGCCCTGACCATCCAGTGTTGGGATGCCAGTAGATAATGCCGTGCCTCAGGACATCCATTGCAGTTGTGCAAAAAGGAAGTAGGTTTCCTCCATGTATAAATTATCCACAATATGATAGTCCTTTCAATCATGGCCCCTCAAAGTTCTCCAAAAAAGAAAGTGGAAAAGAAAAGACAGGAAGAAAACTAAACCTCCAGAATTTTCCACTGCTGAAATTGTCTTCTGTTGACTCTTACTATGGATTTTTGTCTCTGCAAGAATGGGAAACCTCAACCTGCATTCTTAATTGAAGAGAGACATTTTAAAAAAAACTGTTAATGACACAAGTGACATTCACCTATCCTTTGATGATGGGACATCAGACCAGCTGAGGTAGGCAGTAAGCTGTTAGGCAGGGCCTGCCAACGTGTTGATTCTGTTTCCAGACACTTTTGCCTCTACCAAGAAGTCCATTAGCTGCTGTGCATGCTTGTACTGTAGCAGATTAAGTTTTACAAGCTTATTTAGTTAGCAAGACTGATTTTTTTTTTCTCTTTTGTGTAGGAAAAAAGCATTTCTGTTTATTCTTTTGAAAATTACTTTCTTATTGGAATGCTGAATTTCCGTTAATTTTGTCATAACTGTACTCAGTGTAAACAGGAAACATTTGCACTTTGAATCAGGCTATCATATAAAAGTAGAAGATATTTCAGTGGGAGAACTTTGGAGATGTCTGTTTGAATGCTCTGCTGTTTTATGATGGTACTATGGAGAAGACACTAGGTGGCTGTGACAGGAATGAAGACGGTTTGGTTTGAGCAGTTTATTGCTTCTGGTAGACACTCCAACAGTGAAACTTGTGCAAAGTATTTGAAATTGTTATTATCATTGAAGAACTGTAAAAACCATATCCAACTGGAGAGAGAAGGACATGTTCAAAGCTGGCTGATTTAATTGGTTGATGAGCAGCATATTTCTCTCAGAGGGCCTTGTATGTTAAAGTATTCAAATATATCAGCCTTGCAATAGAGCAATATGTAATGAAGTTGGAGAACAATGCAACTCTAGCTTGTTTGTTGCTTTGCATCACTGTCTTCAGTGGTGATCATAACAACACATAGAATCATAGCAACAGTCTTTAATTTTAAATTAGTAGAAAAAAATTTCTTGCTAAAAGGAGCTATTGTTGATTTTCTGTTAGGCTCCAAGTCCTTGAAGCAGCAAACAGTGAAATGATGACTATAGAGGTTGATTAGGAAAACAGGCCTTGCTTTGTAGGCACAGGTCCCCAGTGCTGTTGCCTTAATGAAATCTGATCATCTTGAGGAAAGCTTCCAGATATTCCAGTAAAAAGGTGCTAAAAAAATGTATTTATTAATGGCCTTTAGAAAAATGTTAGCTTCACATTTTGTATGCCATTGCCTCATTTACATCTGAATCACACTGATTCTCCGAGATGTTCAGAAAATAAGTGTTAGCCCATTAGTTATTTTCACAATTCCTTATATTTACTAGATATGGAATTCCTAAAATTTTAAGTTCTTCATTCAGGCTGCTCTTCAGCTGTAATATATAGCAGTTTTTAAAAGATAAATTAGAAAAGCTATCCATTTCAAAAGAGTATCCCAGAATTTACCTACAACAAGGAAGTCCAGGACTCCAATTTCTTTTTACTTTTAGAATCCTTCTAGGAAGGTGGTCCTTAACCATGGTAATCTTGAAAATATTGGTAGCCACTTGAAGTCAGGGATCGTAATTCTGCAGGGTACCAAACCTGCTACCTACAGTTAGGGTATAGATGATATTAGTCAAATTTTCCCCTGAAATTTCCTTTGTAAATAGAGTGAAAGTCAGGATATACTCAGATTCTGCTGTCATATCTCTAGACAGATGTTGGCTTGAGTAGTCAGCATTGTAATATGCTTTTGAAAACCTGCAAGTTTGTTTCACCTCCATTTGGCTCTGTCTCTTAAGTTTCTAGGTATACATCCAGGCATTTACTCCTACTGCAAATGTGAAGCGAGTATTAGGGAAGTTTTAGTAAATTATCAGCACTACTTTTTATAAAATTTGAAAGGTGCTTCAGATTTCTGCTGACATATGACGAGAGCTAATCTGCAAGTAAAGAGATCGCAACATGCTGTGCATATGAGCAAAAGGGCGTGTTTTTATTCCTGGTTCTTTTCCAGATTCCCTTAAAAGAACTGGACAGAAATGATACCATTCTTGAGTCTTACTGAAGCACATTTGAGTTCCATTGTAATAATGACCAAATTAAGCTTCTCTATATTGAGGCTGGGAATGGATTTCCTGAAGAAACAGAGAAAAAATAGTTTCAAATCAGGAAAAGCTTTTGCTTACTCTTTCCACAGTCAGGTGAAATAAGACCTTAGAAGGTTCAGAACCAGGAATGGAAAACCTGCAAATGACTTTGCCACAGGCAAATATTTAGTAATGTTAAAGTATTTTTTAAAACTTTTTTGTTATATTATTTTAGGAGGTTGCAGGGTCAAAACTAGAATTTTCAGAAGGTCGAAATATCAAAGAACATTTTTTAAATCACTTTGACATATTAGTGTTTTTATTGCACATAGCACAGTAATGGCTTGCTGCCAGTCAGACACATTCTGCTTGCTTTATTTACACATTGAGGTCAATGAGATTCCAAAGCAGGATTACTCATTTGTCCCTAACAAATTTAGATTTGCCGGTGAAATGACCTATGTTGTCAGCAGGATTGTCTTAAACCAAAGATCCTGAGTCTGTGCTACATGAGTTAAAGGGGTTACTAGTATAATGGTGATAACAACATCTTTGGTAGACCTACACTCTTCAGTTCGTTTAAAGAGTACCGGTTATTATGCTAATATGATATTATAACAGTAATATTGCTCACAGCATGTAATGTTGTTGTTGGCATTTTAATGACCTCCTTTCCATTTCTGGAACCCTGACTTGTGGTTATGAATGGTCAAGCATCTCGCATTGCCTGACTGTGGTGCCAAGCTGCAAGCTCGAAGTGACTTAGAATCCTTTGGTGATTCTTGTTTGTTTGTCTTTTCTACGTGGGTAACCTTTGTTCCAAGATTAGTCAACACACAATAGGAAATACAAAATTTAGATCACTTTTGTAATTCACAGTCCTGCGTTTTGTAATTCTCTAACACCTGGGTTAGGTGTTAGGACCACAAGAACTTGCATTTATGCAGTTTCTCTCTGCATACCATAAATGTTATGTTTTTAAATGTTTTCTTTTCACTATTTACCCACGGAAGGTATATTGCTTCCCTTTCAATGCTGAGTTAACATAAAATGTATATTAGCCTGAAAGAGATAAATTACTTAATGTAATTTTGTAGCTACAGTCTTTGTCATACTCAGAGGCTTGTTATTTACTCGTCCAATTGTATAACCAATTGTTCCCATAATCCTCAGCATTTAAGAATAAGGTTTCCATGGTAATCTTAGATTTTGTAAATGCTTATCTTTTCTCTAAATGGATAGCTTAAATAAATAAGTGATCAGCTATCTTGTAGCCAGAATATACTTTATTGGTATAAAAAGCAGAAATATACCTCTGTTATAAAAATAGACTAGTTTGTTCAGCCATAATAAGTTCACAATCTGCAGAATCATGACCCTACTGATAGTGTTAACAAAAGCTTGCTCCTTAATTATCTGCATTGCATTCAGCTGCTGTTTCCCTCCTAAACTCAATTATAATTCTAATAGCAGCTGTGCTGCCATTGTTTGTTGCAATTCATTTTAAAGAAGTTTGATTGGATGTCATTGGTCTTTTTGACTAAATGTGCAAGGTTCAAAGTATCCAATGCCACTAATAGCCTTCATCTCATCTCAAGATTATACTAATTATTTACATAATTATATATTATACATTATAGAGCTATTATGTATTATTTCTAAATGATAGTTCTCCATCAAAGATGTTGAACAAAAGAATATATATAGTTTTATTGTCCTTACACATATTTCAGTGTTGGTGAAGATATCCTTATGATTAGTCTCTGTTTCTGTGTTAGCCAACAATTGAAGTATCCTTCCAGTACACTGGAAATTTATTAGAGCATTCAGGAGTCCCTATTGCTTTCAATTATGACTTTTCATTTATTATTTCTTCTGTACATCTATGTCTGCAATGGATGTGATAAACAAATACTTTTACGGGAACAAAAATGTCCTCTGATGTCCTTCAAGTTTTGTTGTCCTATTATATGACAGATCTTAGTTTGATGATTTAATGTAATAATTACAACAGCTAGTAGAAATACACTTCATGATTACCACTTATATAATTGTAAAAAGCCAGCTCATCTCTAGTGCAATATAAGAATTTATACGATGGAATATTTCAGGTCATTTATACAAGAGTAAACAAGAATAAATGAAGAAATTGCTGCAGGTCTTGGATTTTGGATTGGAGTCCATGTGTGGAGCTAGTTCTATTGACTTTATATCACTGCTACAAATATAACTTTATTTCAGGATAACTCATATACATCAAAGAAAATAAAACAGTAAAAAAAATTAAATGTTTGATTATCTTAAGAAAAGGCTATCTGTTTAGGTACAGAACTGGATTTCTTTGATGTTTATAGGTGAAATGAAGTGACTTGAAGTGGCAGTTTTATTCCGAGGACTGTGGAAGCCTGAAGTTTGGTTTGGGCACATCTAACACAAAGGCAAGGCCATGAATTCTTCCTTCTTATAATGGAAATGATGATAATGGTCACCTGCATGTATGAGGGGCATCAAAAGTCTTGGTACCTGTTGAAAACTCTGGAGTGTCAGTGCATTAAATCATGAGGGCAGTCTTGCACTTTTTTTCTGTTTGTTCTTTCTAATATCTTAAATGTTACCAAAACAACCCCCAACAACTCCACAAAGCATTAAAAGAACCCTGTTGCAGTTGTAAAGTCAAGTGATTTATAGTTTGCACATCAGCTGCACTGCATATGCAAATTGGCCTCTACGTATATACATAGCGTAATGGTCTTCAGTTGCACAATCATGTACATATTTGTGAGAAATTGCTGCCCCGTTCAGTACAAGAGATTCAGAGTTTATGGCAAAAGAGATTGCAGTCAAGACTCCTCTGTTTTTTGCAGAAGCTAGAAGGTACGTAGCAAATGATGATGCGAATTGCAGGGAGAGAATGGTTACATAGAGTATTTGAAAATTGCCCACAGCAGCTCCACAGAGTTTCTTTTTGCTGATAGTTCATTTATGTAAAAGTGTTTGCAGAAGTGTTCAGTATTTTTGGATGCCTGACTTGGGATCTTGATGACTGATATGCAGAAATGCTGAGGATTCAGAGCTACAACTGGTGTTTAGATTTCTGCTGCAGCTTGAAGCTTGTGTTTAAAGCATATAAAATGTTAGTAGAATGCCAAACACTCTGAAGATGAGATCCAAGATGTCTGTGTGGGAACCCACAGTTCATGGATACCCTCATCCTTAATGTATTTTGGTCAGATTTTAAAATATATTTGCATGGCTAGTGATGGGCATAGTCTCATAGAAGAAATTTCAAAAGCACCTGTGTGCTGGAAATGAAGTGTTTTAGCACTTTTGGGAAAAATATTAGGCTCCTTCATGCATTTTTTGGTACCTATTTAACTGTGAAAAATCTGATCCTATGTGCCTTAGCTCCTAAGCAGTAAAATGGCCCTAATAAAACCCATTCCTCCCTTAGGTTGTTGCAAAGGTGAATTTGTTAATGTCTCTGAACATCTGATACTCTCGTGATGAGTCCCATGAAGAAGCTCATAAGGAAATTACTAATTCCATCTTCAGCTCAGAGCATGAGTACTGTATGATAATCAAGTTCTGGGATAACACACTGAAAGAGGAGAAAACAAAATACTAAATAGCTGCTCATAAGGTGAACACTGTCAGCTTGGTGCAGTGAAGGAGACAGGGCTCATGTGGATCATGAAATTAAGAACCTTATCATAATGCACATGCAAAAGAGATTCTAATGCTTGAGTAGTACTTGACTTTGCAACCTCAGTAATGATATCAGACATAGTTCTTTTATATGTAATATTCTATAAAGTTTTGGTTGACAGTCGTTTGAGAAAATACATATATCTAACTTATAACTCTGCCACCTGTTATTAGTAGAGGCTTCCTAAACCGGAGGCAATACAAGCTTTATTGCACCTCAGGTTGTCATATATCTATATTAGGAGAGTGATGAATGCACTTTTTCTTTTTCAGAGCTGGCTACCAAATACTTACAACTGAAATCCTCTGAAAACAAATATGAATCTGGATAATGAGACAAGTTTGCCATGTTGATGAAAATAAATGTAAAGTTTATTCTAACAGAGCTTCAGAAGCACAATCCATTTAGAGGAGTATAGCTGTTCCAACTATCTCATTGTATGGAATATGAAAATGTATTTTAGAGTTATGCATGGCCTTTCACACAGAATCCAAACTTTAATCATGTTTTAAGCTTTAAAGGGTAATTTCATAAGGGAAAAAAAAAAAATCCACATTTTTAGTGTGAAATCTACTCCACCCTCCATCCCTTCTTTCTTTTTTTACTATGTTCTTGGTATCTCTGCGTATCTGGAGCTCTAGTCTGGACTTGGCAAATTCTGTGGATTTTCTTAGATCTTTGTTCCAATACTATCAGGTAATTATTTTTTGGAGTCCTTCACCCTGTGAATGTATTTCTGAATACTTACAGAAGGCAACCAACAAGTGGGATTCATGGTCATTTTAGTGTTATTTCTGCTGCTTCTTTTTTGCCCAGTGGATGAGGAAGAGCTAGCAGTTGTACCATGCTACTCCAGTTTGAAGCAAAATCTTTTAACAGTCTTATTTTTGTCCCATAGATGGACATTTTAAAATAATTTAAAATTAACTGAGGATTCTGTTTGGTTCCACAGATTGTTTACAGTTTGACTTGAAAAACTGAAGGAAAAGAAATGGAGGGGAGCAAAATAGAATTCCAGGGTACACCGTTAAGAAATTGCACTTTTGAGATTCCAGCCTAATCTGTATCTGTTTTTCTTGTTTATTATTCTAATTAGCTTGGATCACTCTTACATTCCTGTTTACATTTCTTTTTAGTTGATCTTTCTGATTCCACATTTTTTCCTTCTATTTACAAATTAAATGCAAAGTGGTGTGTGGTGTGAGGTACCAGATGTGGATTGCTTTCTTACCTCTGAAGCAAATAACACATAAAATAACTAAAAGTATTAGGGAAAAATGGCAATACCTTGTATTTGATTGGAATCATAGTTCAGAAAATATAGATGAATATTCAGAAGTAAACCTGTATTTTCTAATAGCAAAGGCATAAGTATATAATTATATAGAATAATTATAAAAGTAAAAAAAAGCAAGCAACAATGGATAGATTTTTACAAATACATCACTATATAGTTTTTGAAAGAGATGCAACACTAATGGCAAGCAAACCAAGCATGCATTCTTATGTTTATTGTATTATTGGTCATTCTAATCAGGTCTAACCATTCTAGCCTATTATTTTCTCTTACATTAAAAAGAATTATTATTATTACTATTATTTTGTATTAAAATAAGTGATAAGCATACCTATCTCTGCACTTTTTAGATATTCTCATCGAATACAGGATAGCTAGCAGAAGTGAAGTCTTCAAAATGAATTATAACAACTAGAAAATTTCTGAATAGCAGTAAGAAATAATGTAAGTAAAACATGCTGCTGTGACTTTTATAGTCAGGTGATATAGACCTGATTCTAGTAGTAGAAAGCATTTCTATTTTATAGAATTACAGAGCAAATACTCTAATCCTTGCAAGGAGAACACTCACTCACTGCTTGTGGAATGGGGTAAAAGATGTTACGTTAGCAGCAACATAAGTCTGTCTAGTTAAATTTGCACTTCTTAATAGCTTAGTAAGGTATCTGTGTTCCTTCTGGTTTGTGCCTTTGCTTGTGCCTGGGATTATCTGCCTCACTTGCTTTTAAGAAGCACAGGAATTTTTTTTCCTCCATCAGTTTGGAAAAGGTACTCCCTATATGCTTTTTTCTTACCATATATATCAGCACAGCAGGAGTTAGGATGTGAGTCCCTAGTCCAGACAGAGTGTCTACATATTGAATTTACTTGTGGCATGTGCAGGAAGCTATGACGTGCCAGAAAACAGGCTATTGGTAAAGAAGAAGCAAAAGTAAAATGGTTTGTCTGATTGTTCCTAAAATGGCATGTATGTTCAAGTAAAGAAGGAGCTTTAAAAATGAAGAGAATTCAACTGTTGGATTTTTTGAAAGAGAGATATATATATATGTTTGTTAAAATGGAGAAAATGATTTATTTTCTGGAACTTTGTGATGTATTCTGGAAAAGATGAACTCATTATTTATCCAAGTACTTTAGGGCTAAACTGAACAGGGAATCAATTTTTTTGTGTTAACCTGGCTGTTCTAAGTGTTTCTGTGTTTGCTGGTTTCTAGTTCCCGTGTCCTGTGGGAACAAAGAGGAATCTATTTTTATCGTTTGATTTTCAACATGAGAAGCTTCTTGTAACTGGCAGGGAAATGACCTTCCTAAAACACTGCAAATCAAAACCTGGCAATTGGTTCTTAAACTCTTTTTGTAACTGATGAGATTGTAGACCTAATCCCTATACAGGAATATCCCCATACAAGTGTAATAGATCTATGTTCTATCTTCTGTTATATGTTGTAAGTCTTTTTAGTGTACTCAGCATGCAATTTAAAGCCTACTATTTGACAAATGCAAGGTGGTCTAATGTTGTAAAATGTTTGAATGGTATAAAGGGGCATTACCAAAATAAAGTTTTTCTGCCCAAGTGCTGGGAAGCAATGAAGAATCGGACCGGTAAATTGTTCCTCCTGAAGTCTGATGAAAGGTGACTATTGTACTTGCTGGCACATGTGAAAGTGTCTTAAGGCAGCCTGATTGTACTAAGTGGTTGAGTGGTAGCAATAGCACTGAGCAGGAGGCCCGTGTTCAAGAATATTTATATCATAGACATTGTCTTTGCCAATTCCTCTTTCTATTGTTTATCATCCACCTTTCAGCATGACTTTCTAGCAGTTTGCAAACTGACTGCTTTGCTAGCTAACTTGGCAATTTGAATTTGAATTCTCTGTTCTGTAATTCCTCTGGTAGGTTGGCTGTTTTTTATTTTTTCTCTTCAAAATAGGTAATATGGTTTGTCATTTCCCAGCTCTGGGACCTTGGCTGTTCTCCACTAGTTCTGAAGAATAATAGCCAGTGGTTCCAACACTATTTCTGCAAGTTCCATTAGCTCGCTGGGATGAATTCCATCTGATTTCTGTGAATTTTCTTTTGTTGCAATAAGCGTATTGTATATTGAAAGATCAGTTATTGCATTACCTAAGAAAGCCTGGGCAAATCTGTTCTACCAGGTTTTTTAGAAAGAAGGCTAGGAATGTGTGTATTAGTGTCTGGATGGCAAGTGAGAGCTGGATTTACAAAGGACGACTGAACTGCTGCAGTGATTCTAGGGGACAGAAATGTAACGTATCACAACACCAGCAGATGAACTGGCCAATGGTACATTTGGCGATGTTGCACACAAATGAATTGTCTTTATAAATAATAACTATTAACCATTACTCTTATTTAAAATTGGAATAGTGACAAAAAAATCTATTTTTAAAATACTCTTTATTAGAATAGCAGTGCTTCTTGTTTATAAACCTGACCCTTCCTTAGTACATCTGCTTGATTAGTCCTGCATCTTACGTTCCAAGTCATGTTTTAATGAACTCTGTTGTCCTTTCTCCTCGTCATGTGTTGCGTACATTTAATTATGATATCGGAGATCAATGATGCTTACATTTATTTTCCTAGACTGTATCACTCGACGACATGATTCTGAAATGCTTTTTTAGCAGTTTTGCCCTTCAGCTGTAAATTTTGATTCTGTATTTCTTCATTAATGATCTTGGAGTGCTTACATAACTACCTAAGAGAAAATATTAAATGTTAGACGGTTCCATTAATTTGAGGCAGGGACATTCTATTTAGACTCCCCTTTCCTTGCTCAAGGAGTACAGCATTTTTCATTTTGATAAATGATTTGCTTTGTTATAACTTTTTTAACTAATGGGTATAGAAAAAAACCATTAAATAAAAATGGTATGACAAAAAAGTGTGACATTCACTTTATTTTATACAGAAACAAATGTAACACAAAGTGATTTTATTGAACTGTAACAACAAAACATTGGAAGTTCGGTGCCGAATTGGCCTTGAAATTTATTCTTTGTGTAATATAGATCACTTTGCCTCCAGATGTAGATTCAGATACAGCCCAAACAGTTAAAGACCAAGACTGCTAGCGATGCAGTGCTATAACGCATTTGGCTCATTTCCCTTTTCTAAAGGATGCAACAGGTGTTCTTACCCTGAGCATCAGCATCAGCATCAGCATCCTGGACATGGGTTGCAGTTGGATGTTAATCACAAGGGAAAACTGCCCGCCCCCACCCCGCGCCTCCGACATGCTTCTAGAAAGGTTATTCTAATTGTTGCTACAAAAAGATCATAACCAGAAATTTACATTGCTTTAACTGTTCCCGCGGTCAGGAACAAGGCTATAGTTTCCAAGGAAGTGAGCTCTGCATATGTGAGTGCCAAAGCTCCTTGGTCTCATGAGGACTCATGCTTCCTCAGTGCAGTAGAAGTACATGCGTGAGGTACACTTGCAGGATCAGACTCCTTTATGGACTCCTTTTTCATGTCGGAGTTGTTCCATTTTTAAAAATAAGTTATGATCAGCTGCTGTTGAAGATCAGTGTATAAAGTGTGGTGAGAACAGTTTCTTACTTGAAATTTTAGCTCTTTCTGTTTTTTAATAGGATACTGTTAGCAAATATTTCATTTAACCATGTAATTTAATGGTCTAACTTCAGGTGTGCTACAGCTTCTGATCAATAAACAGTAAGTATCAAGCTTGAGATTTTCAAAGGGGCTGAGGAATAATTACACATTCATCTCCCATTAAGTCTGAATGCCTTTGAAAATTTTAGTCATGCTTATCACTGGACTCTACTCAGAAAAGATTGAACCGTATTATTTAGTGAATGTCATTATAGAACACATCTGCATATTGAACTAGCTGAAGTATTAGGACAGTAATCAATTAAATCTTTCCAAACTGGACACCTTTGTCCTGTTTTTTAATCACATCCAGCAGCTTCACAGCTTATAAGCCTACATACATCTCAGCCTTTTAACTTGCAAAAGTTCACAGCTCCATCCTAATGTGTTTCAGTTAAGTAATAAAAGGAAATCTATCTGTACAGGTTATTACTGTGAATGTCAATTGCATTTATACATACATCAGAGGAAAGATGTTGGTCATTATACATTTTTTTTTCTTTTCTTCAGCTTCCACTGCTGCTCTAAGAAGCATCAAAAAGCATCAAGCAATTGAAATGGCATTCACATTATTTCCACTTCTTGGTGCAAAAGTGAAGAACCTAATTACAGTGCCGCTACCATGGGTGCACCCTCTCAAGGATGGAAAAGATGGATCCAAGAAATTAGGTAAAAATTTTAACCCCTCAGAAGGATATTAATGTAATGAAGGGCATGAGGGTGTTGTACCTTCCACATCATCTATTAGAACCTGTTGTTGTGGTTTAACCCCAGCCAGCAAGTAAGCACCACGCAGCTGCTTCCCCCTCCCCCCTCCAAGTGGGGTGGGGAGGGCGAAAAAAAAAAAGTAACACTTGTGGGTTGAGATAAGAACAGTTTAATAACTAAAGTAAAATAAAATACACTACTAACTAATAATAATAATAATATAATAATAATTGTAATGAAAAGGAATATAACAAAAAAAACCCCAAACCAAACACCCAAGAAAAGACAAGTGATGCACAATGCAATTGCTCACCACCTGCTGACCGATGCCCCAGCAGCGATCCGCCCCTCTTGGCCAACTGCCCCCCATTTATATACTGGGCATGACGTTCCATGGTATGGACTAGCTCTTTGGCTAGTTCGGGTCAGCTGTCCTGACTGTGCTCCCTCCCAGCTTCTTGTGCACCTGCTTGCTGGCAGAGCATGGAAAACTGAAAAATCCTTAACTTAAGTGCTACTTAGCAACAACTAAAACATCAGCATGTTATATCAACAGTATTCTCAGACTAAATCCAAAACCCAGCACTATACCAGCTACTAAGAAGAAAATTAACTCTATCCCAGTCGAAACGAGGACACCTGTATATGTGGTATATACATCTCCACAAACAAATTTACCACCACCATCCCCGCTGCTGCTGAAGAACTGATGTACGCTTTCCAAAAATTGAGTTAGTTTACCTATTGGCTTTCCATAGGATGAGGTAGAGTCCTTAGTTTTCAGTAGCGTCCAACACAAAACCTAGTAATTCAGCAACTGAGCATCACACTTAACCCGTAACATTTTTCCTACATGTGTTAATATTAAGAATGGCATGTTCAGTTGTCATCTTTTTGAAGGTTCAAATTCAGGGGTAGAGCTGTTTTTCTGCCACTGTTGCTTCAATTGTAGGCAGAGGATAGAGGAGAGAAGGATGCCTCTCTGGGTTGTGCTAGCATTGAAGGTACAGTGCTACTGCAAAGTCTAAGCTGATACACTTAGCATATCTCAGGGCATGATTCCACTGAGAAAGGGACGATGACTGTAGTCAGGGATTGTGTGAAAATAAAAGGAAAAAAATAAATTAAAAACCTCCACAAATCTATGAAGTGTGTAGCAGGATGGGGTTTTGGTTCCTTAATGTCGGAATAAGAAGAGTTTTCCTTGTAACAAGCTTGGAGTTAGAGAAAACATCAGACTAAAGTCTGTATGGGAAATGGTCCATCATTTGCACTTCTTATACCCTTTCCCCTTACTCTGCCAGGTAGTAGCAGCCAAGCTATATGTTAGAAACTCAAGGCCAAAATCTTGCCGGTTTCTCTCACACCTTCATGGGAATTTCCTGCAGTTCATTTAGGCTCTAAACCTATTTCTTGGATGTTGGCCCAAAGACAGCACTCTGTAGGCTGCACAAAAATGTGGAGTTTAAGGACACTGAAAGACAAATGTCCATCTCTGCAAGCGCAGATTATTTTTCAAATATGTATATAAATCACAAGATTGGTGGAAAGAAGGAATAAGTGGCAGAGGAGAGTGGGAGCCATCCCTTGTCCAGACAACTTTCAGTGTTTTTGTGCTCCATTCAGATGAAAAGAGCACTGGGTTGAAATTAAGACAGTTGTGCTCATCCTTGATGTGTTAACAAGACAGTCTCCTTTTCCCATCACTTTTCACAAGTGTCCTCATGACAGCTGCTGTGCTCAGGAAATCATTATTCAAAACATAACTTTCTATATCTCACTTGAACTTTAACTTGCAGGATCTGTTTTTAAACTAATTTTTCGTGACTATATTTTCAAAAGTAATAATTCATGACTATAACACCTGGAAGCCTCCGATTGAAAATAAAATGGAAAAGGATTTTTTTTTTACCTGCAGACATAAAAGGTACTTTAAGACAAACATACAAGTTTTTCCCTGTTCTTGATGTACCATTAGCACTGTCTTTAACTGTGCTTGAACTGGTACTATGCTATGCTGAATTACACTTTCTTTGGGCCAGATCCCTGTCTGCTGGAAATAGTCATAAATTCATTGATTTTAATGCAGCAAGGCTGGTATACAACACAGGCAGACAGGTGCCATTTTTGTGAGATTATTGAAGTCTACCAAGAGTTGAAGTATTTAAATGCTCTCATGCTGGTCAATATTCTAGATAATGACTTTTCATTTAAAATGCTTATCCAGATCTTTGATAGCATATTGGTCTGTTAGATTTTGATTATAATATAGACAAGAATAGTGGAGGAGACAAAAATAGATCTTCAAATGAGATTATGATGTATATGGTAAGATCTGCCTCTGGAGGGCTTTCGAGCTTTTTTGCTCGGTGACTAGACTATTGCATCTTCTTGAGTTACAGCAGTTATTAAACTGGTTGACAAGAGAGATGCAGTAGTTGCCTTGAAAAGAGATTAGTCTATTGAAGGAGGACTTTCTGTAGCTCAGAGACTCCTCTTCCAATAAGCATTTTAGCTCTGGATAGGCCTGGAAATTTATTGTGTGTCCCACCATTAATACTCATAAACACTACAAGATTCATACACCTCTTTTTTGCTTACTGTGTCTGTTTCTGTGGCTTCTGAGATGCATTGAGCTTTCAGTGGGTAACTGTGAAGCAGTGAACACCCACTTACCAATTTATCTGTAGGCAGGGCTTTTACTATTTGATAAAGATCTAAGCCAAGATAAATAATCCTTCAACTGTGATTGTACTTAATTCAAAAGCGGAAGTTCCCATAGGCATATATTTACACTATATATCTAAATTACGGATTCTGGTGCAGTGTAAATTTAATTTCTAATCTAAGTATAAAAATTCTACGTGTGTTTAAATAAGCAGGAATTAAGCTTTTAAGCTTTGAAATACAATAGTTTTTTCCTATCATTGATATACAAAGCATGTTTTCATAACATTTCTGCACTTATATCAAATATTATTGCTCCTACATTACCAGTAAGTAGTGTGCTAACATCTCTTTTAAGGATGAGTAATCTTCACTGTATATTTAACTGGAAAATGGAAGATAATATTCATTTCCCCTTGGAAAAATGACTATATGAAAATGCATCTTCCTACTCAATTTATTTGCCAGCTCTTGTATTCAGATTGCCTATACTGATTAAAGAGTCAGAACATCAAGGTTTAATTCACATTGAATTTTGTCACTGTGGTAAGTTTTGCAAGCATTTCAACTTTCCATATATGCCAGTTTCGATATTTGAATATGGGACAGTATTTCAAATTCACTTTTCTAACGTGCTTTTAGGTGAAAGAAGGCATGGTTTCCTTATTTAAATAATGGCATGGGTGATTGATCAATACATTTATTTTGCTGTGTGAGCAATTTGAAATAAATACTAAGCTGTATAACACTATCAACGATGACATAGAGTCAGCTTTTCTCTATTAGACTTGTGGTATAATATTTCCTTTTGATAGTTAAAGGAAGGACACAATTTTTTACTTTGTCTGTTACAAAAGTCTTGTTCCTCTATGGAACCAGGACATGGGGTTCTTTTTTGCTGTAAAATAAGACTTTTTTTTCAATGTTTTACTGCAACAAAGAAGCAGTACCACAAAAATTTAATGTTATTGTGCTTGCTGGAAATATATATATACCTTAAAATTATCAATATTGATAGTACAGCAATGGGCTTAGTGTGGTTAATTCAAATGGAGAAGTAAGGTTGCAAAAGGTTTTTGAAGAGAAGCCTTTCTTTGAGAAACTAATTTAGAAACACACTGTTTACTACCAGAGCCTTTAGAAGTCAATGGAAATATTCAGTGGTGATGTAGATCAGTCCCTTATGACATGCTGGTGTACGCGCACAGCAGTCTGTTTACTCGTCGCTAGCTATCTCACAGGTGTAAAGAATCTTTGCCAGGGATGGTTTCCTGGCGATATTCAGAACAGACACAATTCCATCAACCTTTCCTTTCACTGCTAGACTAAACTATGATAAGAAGCCCTGAAAGTACCATGTCCTACCGATTAGGAGAATTGTAATATTGTTCGGTCTTATCGTGTATGTGAGAAGAAGCTTTGTAAACATGGACTCAGCAATTCCATGGGGAAAGAAAGAAGCAGAGAGGAAGCAATGTAAAACGAAGACTGAAGCACTCATACTTCAAGGGGTTGAGTGATTATTCTACTACCTGAGCAAGAGAGGATATGGCAGGTGTCTAAATGTCTGTATGTAGTGCATATTAGCTCTTTCTTTTAGCTTTGATGTGATTTTCCCAGTTTAATTTACATGGTATAGCTTCAAAAATAAAAGAGAAGATATTGAAGATCTATCATGGCAAGCTTTTCATATGGTGTCAGTTTGGGATAAAGGAATAAAAAGTTCTAATAATATCTTTCAAGCATTAATCTCTGCAAGATGTCGTGAAGACCAGAATTAGAGCAATATGTGGTCTTTGCCATCTTTGACTGTTGTGACTCAAAGACACTTTTGATCACTTAAAAAGAAAATTCAACACTTAAAAAGCACACAAACCAGTAGAATTTCCACAACAATCCAATTCCCCATTTACATCCCAACAGGGTCAATTTTCAATGCATTTCACATAAGAAAAAATATACTGTTCTCACAATTGTGTGTGTAGTTCTCCATACCCCATGCTGTAAATATACCCCACAGTGTCAGATCCATGCTGTGACCAACAATATATGCCCAGTGGGCTAGGCTAGCAATATCTACTGTATGTTTATATTTTTTCCTTTGCATTTTTGCAAAGCTGCTTCTTCCTCTGTCTTAGTCTGGCAGTATGGCTTGCTATAGTTTGGGGAATTGTAAAGCTGTCTCTAAAAAGCATATTGGAATGCAGCATTTGGACTCACAAATGAAAGCTCAAGCTCTCTACTGCAAGGTCTTTATTTTCTAAATGTTTGCAGGGTATGCAGCAGGACAGAAAAGCTGCACATCGACACGAGCGTTTGTAGAAGTTGTAGATAATGCAGTGGCATCTTAGTGCCTCACTTAAGGTGAGAATTGTGACTCTCTTACGATGTGGCATTTCACATTAGAGGACACCTTAGCTTCCTGAGCTGTGTTGGATATCAAAGGAATGTGAAGTAAAATTCAGCCTGAAAGTCCTTTTAAAATATTGGAAATGACAGCTTGACTGCTCAGAAAGGAACAATTTTATTTCACAAAAAGTGAAAAACAGTGTTTGAAATTTCTTTAGAAGAAGGCAAAAGAAAGATGTCACATCCCTTCTAGTCCTTTTTTCATATGATTCTGTGAATGTGGCATTTGGGTTGGTAATAATTTAGCAATGAAATATACCCAATAATTTGAGAAAAGTCAACCCTTGTCTAATTTTGTGTTTAAGAGGTTCTTGGAGTGGCTGCAGTTTTCTAAAATTTCATCCATCACATTGCAAAGTCGGAGTTTGAAATCTGACCTGTATGCATGTTTGTAACTAGTCAATTAAATCTCACAGTTCTGTTTCTGTTTCCTGATTTGATTAACTGAGCCCACTGAAACACAAGTAATAGAGCATGAAGACTTCATATTGACTTTCAAATAAGCTTTGCATTACTCAAGTCTGTTCATCTGAAAGTTTGCTCAAAAGATGCAGAGACATGCCCAAGGTGGAATTATGGAAAAATGCCACTAAGTACTCAAATTATTCTGGGTGTGTATTCACAGTGTCAAGCCTGAACCATTTTGAAGTGTTCTAGGATTATCTAGAATCCTAGAAATGCAGATTTAGGATAATTTCTAAACTGTTCTACATCTACTAGACTAAACTGATACTTCTTAAATGTAAAGCATAGTTCATTGCAACTTGTGACGACTAGTATTAGTGTAGCATTTCTTTCTCAGTTTTTGAAAACAAACACAGCATAATGTATCTGCTATGAACAAACTTTCCGAAAGTCTTTAATAATGATAAATAGAGAATCGTATATATATGTGCCTACATACATACATTTATGTATAAATATATAACATATGAACATAATACTTATATAATTATTATTTATTTTATCACGTCAATTTTTTTTAAGGGAAGTGCAGCTACAGATTTTTAAAATATTTTTATTTTTGACTGAAGTAGTTGGCATTCTTTTTTCAACATCCTCTGAGTGAAAGATGTCAGTATTCTTCAGTGATACTTTTTTGTTTAAAAATCTCCTTCAATGTATTTGAAACACAAATTTCAAACTCTTCAAAATAAAAGAGAAAATTTTTAATCAAGCTGTCACTTTTTTGAAGTTCTACTTAACTGAAGTATCATTATTTCATTGTGAACCAAGACAAATTTTAAAAATATCAAAGATAACGGCCAAAAATATTTGTATGTTCTTTTCTTAACTGCTGTTTGTTACTGGATTGTCATTTGCTGCTTATCATGAAGCAAGATATAATCCTTTCTAAGGAATGATAATCAAATAGTATCATAAAGAGAATTTTTTAAAATTTGCAATTACATGATTAAATGGAGTTACGTGTCAACCTAGTGGGCCAAGAACATGAATCCTAATTGAAATCCAGAGTGAAGTTAGTCTTTGTTAGAGAGTTTATAAAATTAAGGTATCTTAAAGGTCTGCGAGGATCTTACAAAGAGATCATAAAGAATTCCGGTATGAATCTAGCTGGAATTCTGCCCTTGAATTAGGGATTTAAAGATCTGAGAAATATTGTTGATGAATTCATGGCAGAACAAGAAATATTTGTCCTACTCTGCAAATACTCTGGAGGTAATTTGTGTCCCAACAGTTATATGCAGAAATCTGTGCTATAAAAAAAAAGGAGTGAAAATCATTTTTGCCTGCAAATTAACCAGAATGCTGGAAAGTTAGTTTAATCCAAAAAATTCTACTTTTAGTTACAAGAATATAAAATTAAATTCATCTCCTGACCAGGAAAGATAATGAAATTGTCCCATTTATTAACTATACTACTAGTCTGTTTATTAGAAATGCTAGCAAAATATGTGGGTTTGTTATAGTTCTTGCCTACCATTTGAGAGCTCCGTTGAATAAGGATTTAATAATTCATATAGAATAATAAGATGTACGCAGTTCTTTATGGAGAACTGGTAGAGTAGGAACACTGTTTTATCCTTTAGTCCCTGTATTAAAACATTACATACAAAAGGAAAAATTAAGTTTCAGCTTTTGTGGTTACTGGCATAGTTATGCAATCAGTAATCAACTGATTTGCTAACATTTTTCTCAGTTCAGGGTAGGTGGCAGAAGAAAATTCTGAGCAAATTCTAAAAGGCATTCATGTTTGACTTTAGTGGTTGCAACAAAGCCTTGACTTCAGAGGACCATAAT
The DNA here is from genome assembly GCF_018139145.2 of Gymnogyps californianus. Taxonomy (NCBI): domain Eukaryota; kingdom Metazoa; phylum Chordata; class Aves; order Accipitriformes; family Cathartidae; genus Gymnogyps; species Gymnogyps californianus. The sequence goes on from NC_059474.1 coordinate 67,552,930, forward strand.
TGCCTCAAAGAAATTGCTGCACTGTATTATATCTATAGTAAATATACAAAGACATACAATTTTAATAACTTAAAAGCTTTGGAATTCCACAGCAAGAAGAGCTGTATTTCAAAATTCTGTTGGGAATGATACAAGTGTAACCCTGAAATCAGATCTCTTAGAAACCAAAATTGCAATATTACAGTTAAAGAACACGATACTCAGAATGGTGAAGCTGTAAGCAAGACAGGGTTTCAAAATAACAATTGTTTTTTAACATCACAATTACCACCTACCCTTCCCAGACAGATATTTGGAGATAGCTTAGTATCTTCCTGATAATTTTAAGAAAAACAAGGCTAGTGTGAGGGAGGGGTTGGGGGGAAAGGTAATTGTACTAGAGAGGCCTTTTGTTTTAAAAAACACTTTTTCAATTAACCAAACACAAATGTAGCTTCATGGGTACAGTTAAGAAATTTGGTATTGTCAAATCTGTGATTCATGCCTGCAGTCCTTAGAATGTGAAATCCATTGGTAAGATTGATTTCTAAAACCCTAAAACTGAGTTATATTTTACAAAACTAGAAATGATTTAAATTCTACTTTCTTGGCTCTTGAAACATATTTACTGTTTGTGTGTGTTACCACACACCTATTTGTAGTCTTTTTGCCTGATCTAACTAGTTAGTGTGCTAGTTTTCACAAATATGTTTATGTTGTTTTTCTGTAATGTTTAAAAATTAAATTGTTTAAAAGTATGCAAAATATTTAGTGACTGAATTGTCTGTCTTTGAAATCAATATAAACTACGTGCTTTGTAATCCTGCTAAAATGCCTGCTTGCATTTGCTTTCAGTACTATAGGCAAAACATTGCTTACATCTATTTCACTTGATGCCAAGGGAAATTTTGAATATAACAGGAATCAGATTGCTGAATATCTTCTATGGCTCAGGCATTCCACTTTCTAGTATTTATAACTGCTCTCAGGGTTTCAAGCACAAGAAGAAATGCTGAATCTGTTGCTTAGCAAACTCCTTCCTTTACTAGCAGGAAAGACATTTCAGAAGATATAATTCAAATTAAGAAATTTGAACCAATGATTTTAGTGATCTGATTGATCACCAGATTTGAGTTCCTGATGACATCTCAATACTGGCTAGTGAGTATGACAAATTACCCACAGAGACATAAGAAGCTGCATACCTGCAGTTATTTTCATTGCTACATCCCATAAAACCAGGCTCTGGGATTAATAGACTCATAGATCAATAAAATATTGGCCATGTTATAAGAAAGTGCTAAGCATCAATGAGAAGACAGTTTCTAGTCAAAGTACTAGGAAAATAGGAATCCATTTATTTCAGGGCATTTTTTCCTCCCAGAGTCATTGTTACTGGCCTTACTCCTGTATCTGATTTGTTCTCTTGAATAGTCTCCAGCAGGTGCCATATTTAATACAAATGCTTCCAGTCCTGAGTAATGCACTGGAGTTAATAATGTAGTGGCAAAGTTTTAGTAGTCGCTAATCTGTTTTCAGTTGGTTATCCTGAAAATAATGTCTGCTTGCCCTATCGGCAGCTCCAAAGACTCTAGTGAACAGGTGGGGCGTTTTCTTTCCAGGAAATGTCAGTTTGATGTCTGGAAGCAGATGTAGTTTTCCCCGACTCAGTGCGGGTCTATCTTCTAACTTAATAGGAGCTCTAAATAGCTGACAGGTGATAATACATCTAGTCAGCTCAAAGCATATTCTGACTATACTGCCAGCTAGTAAATGGGAAACTGAAGCTTCTGCAATGGTGATCTTAAAGTGATCACCTTTTAGAGCAAGGAATCACGTTTAAAAAACTTTCTGGTTAGAAAATCAAGTCAGCCACCTTCATAGACATATGTAATTGATACAGCAATGTGTATAGAAACATTATTTTGTAAAACAACTGATACATCGGTTATCTGAAATTAAAAATAATTTTCAGGGAAGAAGAGATTATTTAAATCTCCATTACAGACATCTCTTAAATGAGGGAGGATGCAGAAGTCTGTATCTAATCTGACCTCTGATGTCAGCTCCAGAGCAAAGATCTAAGCCTAAACCAGTAAGTAATTATTTTCTTCCAGAAACCCATTTTCACTTACTAAGTATTTTGGGTGGGTCAAGCGTAGCTCCGTGAGTGCAGTTCTCACGGGTTGAAAGCTTTGTCTCCAGGCTCTGGTACACTTTTGGTGACTTCTGCAGTCATACTAGTTATTCCAAACTTGCATTATTTAGTTCTTCTGAGAGACGAGGGCAAAGAGAGGAAGACGAGGGGAGTTCAGATACTAGTTTTTTTTCACTTGCCCTCAATCCTACTGTCTCCCTTCAGTCTTCCCTGGTCTGAGAGAGAACCATCTGTTCCTCTCACCTTCCAATTTTTCCCAGCAGTTCGTCCAACATTTAGAAAGCAATATTTTCTTAAAGATATAATAATTTGTTCTCTGAGAGCTGCAGTGCTAAGGATGCTCAGCTAATACCCAACTTTTATTCTTGCTCCAGCTAGTTCTTGGTGTATGTTATTGCAAACTGTGTACCCTAAAGTGAATATTTGATATCATGCTGAGATGGCATCTAACTCCAGGTTATGGTCAATTCCTGGTTTGGATCACAGCGCACTTAGAAAGTAGAAAATCCATTTTAGGGTTACCAATACAGCACATGGAAGAAAAGGAGATTTAAATCTGAGGCAGCTGTTCTACCACCATTAATATGTAGGAGCAACAGTGTAGTGATCAGATTTATGAAACAGAAAAGTTCTTCACATTCCAACCACATGCAAGGCAGATGGGCTGTTTGGGTTAGATAGATAAAGAAAATCCTGTGGGAATGTAGGATGTACAAGGTGTGAGAGCTGAGCTGTACTGTAGACGTGCTGACATTCTTGGGGATGGTAATCAGGCATCCACAATCACAGAAGATCCCCTGTCTCTGAGGCCAAAGCAGTTCTAATATGAAAAGAGGAAGAGGGAATATTTATGCCTATGGAGATGGTGCACAGACCTGGTGTACATGGTGCACCAAAGCTTCAGTCTTCTGGGGCTGCCCGCAAGACCATCCTCAAAAGGAATTGAGTAGCGGCCAAGATGATCTATGAGAAATGATACTTGCACAGTTTAGGAATCCACAGATCCTACATTTCCTCCTGAAATGCAATGTCTTTCACTTTTTTTTCACTTAGCAAAAAAGATGGGAATCATATTCCCTTTACCTTCCTTGATGTAATCTGGCAATCTGAATTATGAGGATTTGACCCTTTGTATATTTGCAGTTGTACAAAATGTAAACTTGATTTTCATGAACTTGCTCTGGTATGTAATAATCTCCGATACAGAATATGCTGTTGAATGTGGTAAAATTTCTTAATATATTATAAGATATTAAATGTGCTCTCAGTTTGTGATACCTTGTTATATACCCATTCTGGGTGAGAAAGATCTTGGAGATTTACTACATGCAAAGAACCACAAGCCATAAGAAGCAAATATTTAAACCTCAGTCCTGCAAATATTCAATTAGATCCTTTTTGTCATCAGGAAATCCAAATTAATTTGACTGTATGGTGAGTAAATCATTTGCCAAACCCCACTTTTTAGAACAACAGTGGTTTTGAGCTGTATAAAGTGATATTCTGAATAACTCACCAAATGGATGATTCTGTCAGTCGGCATTATGTAGTGCAGGAATGTAGATTATGTGTGTAGATAATAGACAGACAGACAGACAGACTGACCGACCAACTGACTGACCAACTTTATTTGCTAAGTCCGAGATTCAAGGAAGAAAAATTACTGGCAAGTTAAAAACTCCTGAAAAACAAGATTTAAAATAGAAAGGATGACACAACTCTAACAATAACATTGTGAATGGCGACATTGTCATTCTGAATGGAGATCTGCTTGAGTCAAATTGAATAACAATGCTCTTTTTCTTCATTAAGGCCATTAAAATCTGTAAGGCTATGGGACCTGGATAGACATAAAGGTTTTAAAAAGCAATGAGGGGAGACTAATGCTCATTGCTGCATACTTACTTGAAGAGTCCAATTAAGTAAAAGTTAGTGCTAATTTGTGCTCTCTGAAAAATCTAAGCAGAAAAGCCTCATTTTTGCTATTGCATTGGTTCAGAAAAAAAACCTTACAATTTTTTCTCAGTATCATCATATAAATATTAGGAATTCTTTTTGGAGTGCAAAATTATTTTTACTATTGTAACTGGAGATAGATGTTATTTGTGCATAAAATCAAAATATGAGAATTCATCAAGAATTCTGTGCCTCACTATGCTGTTTCAATGGAGTGTCTCTGGGAATATTGCAGTTTTCTATTGTTTTTTGGAAGTGCTAATATTAGCATGAAATGTGATAAGAATTATTTAAGAACCTAATTGCATGCTCTCTATTTGGCATTTGCATTTTGCATCTTTGGAATTCGTCTTTTCAGAGTGCTTTATTTAGTTTCTATTAATACCCTGTAATTTTATAATTGTAGTAGGAGGCTAAGGAGAATATGGAACAAGGAAAGATTTACATATTTCTTTGATACAGTAGTTTGTGATACGTTCTGACCTTTTTTTTAGACTGATCTTAAAAAGCAGTTTTGCTAAGGCTGGCGTGAACACCATAGAGCATGGAGAGACCAGCTAGAGAGACTATTCATCCTTTATTCCATTCATTTGTCGTATGACTAAGGGAAGGCTGAATCAATCAATCAAAGCTCTGCAAAGCAGTATTAAGCAATGTAATTCTTGATTAAATCTTGCTTTCAATGTAGATATCAGCCTGAAAAAAAGATCTTTTAAACTAAATCTTACCATGAAAGCAGAAAAAAAAAAATACTGCTTTTTCTGTTGCCCTAAGACTACGCTGAAAAGCACATCTGAAAAAAATTGTGGCTGTGACTTCATGTTTGAGTTTTTGCCTGTTAAAACATATTACTACAGGCCTCTGTTTTTTACACTTGTAACCCGAGTAAGAAAATGGCATGCAAGAAAGAAATCTTCTGGAAAGATTGGCTAATGGCTATGTAAACAGCAAATGCTTGCCACATATGGGCATTAGGAGTTTTTACTGCAAAGACTCAGTGACTACTGTGAACAGGGTAGAGCTCTGAAATGTGGTAGTGAGGCAGATCTTTCGGGTGAGGCTTGGAAGTAGTTTGGTAATGTCCTTACCAGGGGCTTTGGGACTTTTTATTCAGGGCCTATGTGAAAAAAGGACTAAAGCAGCTAAAAGACAAGGCTGTACTGTGCTGCTTGGGTCTTCTGCAAGGGCCTGGGGTGATGTGAACGAAGGGAACACATAATCAACCAAACAGGGCTTAAGCAGAGTCACCTCAAACATTTGCATGTAAGCAAGGAAGTGCCTGCAAGGCACCATTACAGGGAACCTCCTCCCCGACGCTTTCTGGGAAATCCATATGCTGGGGTGCCTCTCTCAAGTGCCCATACATTAACATATGCAGTATGGGGAATGAGCATGACAAATTAGAGATCTGTATGCAGGTGCAGGGCTGTGATTTTGTTGGGATGATGGAGACATGGTGGGATGGCTCGCATGACTAGAGTGCTGCAATGGAGTGATATAGGCTCTTTAGGAAGGACAGGCTGGGAAGATGAGAGGGAGGAGTTGCTCTTTATGTAAGAAAGTAGCTGGAGCACGTGGTGCTCTGCCTGGGGATGGGTGATGAGCCAATTGAGAGCTTATGGGGATGGGAGACATTGTAGTGAGTGTCTGCTATAGGCTACCTCATCAGGAAGAATAGGTAGATGAGGTCTTCTACAGAAAGCTAGAAGTAACCTTGTGTTCACAGACCCTGGTCCTCATGGAGGATTTTAACGACTCCAATATCTGCTAGCGGAACCACACAGCAGGGCGAAAGGAGAGTCTAGGAGACCATCGATGACAACTTCTTGACAAAAGTGATAGAGGAACCAACAGGGGGAGATGGTCTGCTGGACTTCATACTTACAAACAAGGAAGAGCTTTCTGGGGATGCGAAGGTCAAAGGCAGCCTCGGCTGCAGTGACTAAGAAATGGTGGAGTTTAGGAACCGGAGAAGAGGGAGCAGGGCAAAAAAACAAGATCACAACTCTGGACTTCAGAAGAGCAGACTTCAGCCCCTTCAGGGAACTGCTTGAAAGAGTCCTAAGGGATAGGGTGCTAGAGGAAAGAGAGGTCCAAGAAAGCTGGTTGATATTCAAGAATCACCTCTTCCAAGCTCAAGAGCAGTCCGTCCCAAAGAGCAGAAAGTCAAGGAAAAATGCCAGGAGGCCTGCATGGATAAACAAGGAGCTCCTGGCCAAACTCAAACACAAAAAGGAAGTATAGAGAAGGTGGAAGCAGGGATAGGTAACCTGGGAGGAATATAGAGACACTGTCCGAGTATGCAGGGACACAGTGAGAAAAGTCAAAGGCCACCTGGAGCTGGATCTGGTGAGGGATGTCAAAGGCAACATGAAGGGCTTCTACAAGTACATAAGTAGCAAAAGGAAGACTAGGGAAAACATGGGCCCCCTGCTGAATGGGGCAGACCTGGTGACACAGGACATGGAAAAGACTGAGGTACTGAATGCCGCCTTTGCCTCAGTCTTTACTAGCAAGAACGACCTTCAGACATGCAAGGTCCTGGTGATCAAGGGGAAAGTTTGGAGCAAGGAAGACATACCCTTGGTGGAAGAAGATCAAGTGTGGGAATACTTAAGCAAACAGGGCATACATCAGTCCATGGGCCCTGATGGGATGCACCCACAAGTGCTAATGTTGTTGCAAGACCACTCTCAATTATCTTCGAACTATCATGGCAATTGGAAGAGATTCCTGAGGGCTGGAGGAAAGCAAACGTCACTCATGTTTTCAATAAGGGCAAGAAGGAGGACCCAGGGAACTACAGGCTGGCCAGCCTTGCCTTGGTTCTTGGGAAGGTAATAGAATAAGAGGCAATGGACACAAACTGAAAAACAGCAGGTTCTGTCTGAACATCCAGAAACACTTTACTGTGAGGGTGACTGAGCACTGGCTGAGGTTTCCCTGAGAGGTTGCAGAGTCTGCATCCTCGGAGATATTCAAAAGTCATCTGGACATGGTCCTGGGCAACCTGCTGTAGGTGGCCCTGCTTAAGCAGGGGGGCTGGACAAGATGACCTGCAGAGGTCCTTTCCAACCTCAACCATTCTGTGAACTGACAAGAAAATTGAAAAAGAAAGGCTTCAAAATATTGTGATGGTCCTGAAAGAAGTGGGCTCCCTGCTGCGTCTTTGGCAAGGATGAAGTAAAAGTTTCAGGAGGCTTCCTCAATAACAATGAGTGGAAAAACTGAGTTTCTACTCTCAGTCTACTTTTTGAGGGTTGGAGAATGTGCCCAGGACACAGCAAATACTGGGGCATGACAGAGGGGAAAAATACACTCGCTCATGGAAGTAGGCATCTGAGTAACTGTCCAATTTGCATTTCTAGTGACTGTCCCCTTTCCTCAAATAACATTACCTTCTGTTTTTCTTGTTAATAGGGAAGGATCCTAACTTTTTCTACAGATTTTGTATATAAATTATATTAACTACCCTATTTATAGGGCTAAATACAGACCATAAACGGAATGGTATTTGAGGTCAGGTCAGCTTAAATAAACAGAGTGCATCAAGAGGAGAGGGTTACTGTGATTTAACAAGGAAACCCAGTCTAATATATTTTTTGTTGGTTGCATTACATCCATTCATGGCTTATAACCATCATAGTAATTCTGAAGTCAACTTTCCATCAACTAGTAATAATAGTCCTAAAAAATAAGGAGTCTTTGTACTGTGCTGCCATTTCTTTGCTTGCTCTGGAAAGATCAGGAAAGATAGAAGTAATTGCCACAAGTCTCTGAAGTTTGCACAGAAGTTTCCCATTTTCTGACAGTGGATGTCTGATGTCATGAATGTACAGCTAATAGTGTTTAATCTTCATAGCTTCTCAGAGCAGAATTATTCAAAATAAATTTTTGTATCTATGAGAGCTGAAAATACAGAGAACAATAAAATTTAGAACCCCCAAAAGCATAAAATATACTTATTTATAGTTATTCATATGGGTCAGTTAATTCTGACAGAATACTTAAGTGTTACTTTTCCAAGATTCACTCATTGATAAAACAGTAAATCCTTATACGACAAAAGATGTGTTTGTTGCTAACTATGTACTGGCTTTCAACTGATGAGGAGTTTTTTGCTCCCAGATATAAAAATTATTGGAAAATATGTTTTGGCAAAATGGAAGAAAATGCAAAGGGATTTAATTGAGTAGTATGCATTACCTCTTAAATTATTGATTTAGCATTTTTATTTCAGCATTTCTATTTCATCACCTGACTCCCCAGCCACTTTCTCTGAAAGAAAATGTTGACTTTTCAGGAAATTATGAGCTTTGTTGAATGGCTGGAATTTGACTAAAGGCTGAGTAAGGATTACTTGCATGAGAGAGATTTTACAGCAACAGCTTCCCAGATGTGTGGCTATGTTTGCATGTTTCAGGAGCATTGTATGAGGACATGAACTAATATTCTGTTGTGAAATCCTAATTTTCTCAGTTTCTCAGAGTTCAAGGAATTCTTGCTTCAAATGCAGCAGTAGAAATGATATTGTTCTTTAGCAAACAGTCTTGGACAGATTGCAGAAATCTGTTAAATATTAATTCCTTTAACGTTGACTATTCAACTAAAATTAATTGCAATGCTATGTAAAAATAATTTCATGAATTTCTTTAAAAAGGGATGCAATGAAATGTATAGAAACTTGTAAGTAGTGTTTTAAATAATACAGTGAATCTTCTAATAATTTAATTGTATATTTGAGGGTAATATAGGTACAAACTTGAGAAGAAAAGATCATGTATATATACTTACACATATATGTGTGTATGTGCGTATGTTGCGCATGCACACACACACACATATATAAAAACATGACTGGTGAATCAGGAAATAAAGCAGAAAATAAACTGGTCTTGGACAGTCAGCCTACAAATGTCCTATCTGTGGTTGTCCAGATTACTGGTCTTCTGAATTCCTGCATCCATGTGCATGAACCTGTTCGCACCTCCATTTCCTGGTATGTGGGTTTTAGCAGCACGACTTTATGGTTGGATCTGTGTTGATCCAGACTGATGCCTGATCTGGACATTTTGGGGAAGCTGCTTACTGGAGCATGGTGTAGCATAATAAATTAGCAAGGAAGTACAGATGCAGTGGCTGTGTCCTCACTGAATATGATTGGAGACGGTAAAGAATTTAGAATATTAGGAAAGAATTATGGTGCCTGTTCTCCATTTGCTGCAGTTTTTTAAGGGAAATAAACCTTTTCAATTTATTTTTTTCTTGCTCAGTATTTCTCTCTATCCTTTCTCATGTGGCCCATCAGCCATGTGGATATTTTACAGAAAGAATAAAGACAGATATATGAGTAGGAAGGGAGAGAGAACTCAGTATAACTACTTTTTCCTTTCATATATGTCTTTTCTTGTGGTATATTTCCCCTCAAGAACATTCACAGGGTGAAAACAACATAAGGGCTACTGAAAATACGTAGCAATGTGCTGCATGCTTCTTATCCTCATTAATTCAAGACAGATAGCATTTGAATGTAAAATATCCCTCAGTATCACTACAAAAAATGGAAATACAAGATGAGCAATGCAGTATTTGTTTCAATGATCTTAGCGTGAAGTTCAATGCACCGCAAGGGACTATGGCATAAATATTCAGAGGTATTCAGTTTTCTCACCCTGCATGTTAGAGAGTACAAGAGAAAGCTTTGTGGGATGGCTAATCTGCTTTTCTGAACCAGATAGGTATGTAGACACCATTTCTAACCCCTGGTTGGAGAGTGCAGCCACTGTGGGGAGCTACTTGTTCATATCCAATGTGGGACTAGGTATTAAACTTAGTATTAAAGGAGTTTGGTGGGAACCTGAATGCTCCTCTGCGAGAGCAGCAAGTCAGTGGAGACCTCACCCACCACACAGGCACTTGGCCTGCCCATGTGATCTAGGCCATCAACAAGTGAGTTTATGCTCTGATGAGAAGCTGGCATGTTCTGCATTGGCAGCCAGTACCGAAACCATTAGTGGGTTCATGCCTAGTCCTGCCTCTTTGTTGCAGTCCGTAGCTAGCGTGTTTGTGTGCTGCGATGCTGAAAGGCTCCAAGCCCCCACTGGTCTGACAGGTTGCTGCTTACAGATACCAGCCTTGATCCTATGGTTTTGGATGTCAGGGAAAGGTTCCATTAAGTTTGGTGGGCTTATGAAAAAAATCTCTTCTATTTCATGCTGTATCAAGTGGTTTTTCAAACGAAGATTAGGGTACCTGACTGTCCATTCTCAGACATTTTATTAAAAGATTAGCTCAGGGCTTTTTTCCTGTGCTTCCTGTTCTTTTTTCTAGGAAGACCAGTTGCTACGACCAAAATCAATCACCGTTTCAAGATTCCTGGCACACATATGTAAAGACGAATCACTTTCTGTCATGCTTCTATTATTGCAATTATGTGATGAAAAGGAGAACGCAATCCAAAATACAGAAGCCCCAAATCTTCAAATGCAAATGCCCTTGCAAATGAACCCTCTACTCACATGGAGAGAAAAGATCCAGGCTTAGATTCACAGTACATAGCCTGGCTCTGATTCTATGTATGAGAAAGCTTACTGTAAGAACAAAATCAAATTATCTCTGTGTTCAGAAGATAGTTACCATTAAATTCATCTCTGCACCATCTAATTTCATTTTCAGATTTTTGCATAGTTTATCTTAGCTAATGAAGAATGTTGACACAGCAGATCATGTTGCACAGAGAGGAACTCAACTTTACTGGCTTTAAAATGGTTGTCTTCAAAATGCTTCTGGGCAGAATGACATGAATGGAATAACAAACCAGACTTCTAGCTTCAAATCTGTATTAGAAAGCTTTATGTTAGTGTTAGGGTATCAGGGTTGCATTGTCAAAGAAGAGCAAAGATGCTAAGAGCATGAGAAAGGCTTTATTTTGTGAATATTTAATTCCTAATGAAAGAAAAGTAGTATAAGGAAGGAAGTGATTATTTTTCATCATTTCAGACTGTTATGTTAATGTCAGTATATCCAAGTGCATTTACAATGGGATTTATTCTAAAAGTACCAATTTATTTGTACTACAGCATTGTTTCAGTAGTTTTTTTTTCAGGCTGCTATTTTTATGTCAGGGAATTCAAATTAGGAACCTTGTGAAGTCAGAGATGTTTCTAGTAATTTACGCAAGATTTTCTTTTTCTAATTCCTTCATGATTGTTCCAAGCGCTTTTATTTGATTTTATTCTGCAGAAGATTAGACCTCAATATTACAAATGTTTTCATTGGGACTGGTATATAAGGCTGCTAGGGCAAGATACCACCTGGGTAACGTTGCTTGCTTTGAGTGAAACTAGGACAAAATGCCAGGACAAATAACTCAACCTTTCTATCACATGAGCACCCAAAATGTGTCTGACGTGCCACTTTGAAACTCATGAAACCACTTCAAAGACAACTTCTTAACTGTGGCCATCCTCAGAAGAGTTAACTGCTTGTTACAGCTCCTGCGTGTCACCCCACAAAGCTTGAAAGCCCAGGGAGTCCTACAGTTGTACCTGCAGGAGCCAAAATGCTCTCCAGCTTCTGCTGTCACTCCTGCAGCAGGGTCTGCTCCAAATGCCATTCCCCCCGGCACAGGTGAGGCATCAAGCCCCAGGGTCCCTATGCTTTTCTATGCAGCCCTCACTCTGATGTACCCACCGTTAAGTGGTCCCCTTTGAACAAAATGCAGAACCTCCTGTTCTCTCCCATTGAAATCTCAGCTCTTCAGCTGTCTTGCATTTTGGTACTTTGCATCCGATAAATTTCTTCTTGGAAAACTGAATTCAGGATCACATACTCAGAGATTACTCAGCCTTTCCAAATGAAGTCAATCATCTCCCACGTGTTAACTAGATGATTTAGAAGCTAGTCCACAATTAATTTTACCCTGGAAACAATAGAGATGAATATTTTCTTGAGAAAAATCTCAGGAGTTTTACTTTAGTTTGGTTGTGAGGAATGGCTGGTACAGGGAGAATGTGAATTTGTATTCTTTATATTACATGTATATTATATTACAGGGAACGTATTCCAACAGCAGTGTTATTGTACAGCATTATACAGTAGAAAATGTGAGCAATAGCACTTTCAGGACCCATAAGAAAACTGAAGATAATGCCTTCCCATCCTTCTACCAATGTTTATTAGTCCCACACCAATAAGACCACCCTTTATTGGCAAATGCAGTTATCTCACTTGGCATCTGAGAAGCTTAAATACTAACCAGTCTGTGGCTTTTTCTTCTCTCCTTAATACACAGAGGATTACCCTTGTGAAGGACTACATAAATAGAAAATGTGATGGCTTTGCTTTAACTACACTAAGCCTGTCTTTTTTTTCCTGGCAACAGTTTTAAGCATCAGTGTTGCATCCATATTAAGTGTGAATTCCCTCGTGTAAATCCCATTAAGGTTAATAGAATTTTAGTTTTACTGCTTAATAAATTTCAAAGTGGATTAACTTTTGAGAAATATATAACCAGCCATAATGCACAGAACACAATCCCATATCAGCATACATATACTGTAGCTAAGATATGGGAGGTGCTAATGGAGACATGATGAAGCAGCTTCGTATTACATGTAAAGAAAATAGAACAGAATATTTTCAAGTTTGTAACTTAGCTAATATTTCAGTATCATTTGTCTTTTATTGTTTGTTGTTTTCTTTTGTCACTTCTACTCATTTTGAAATTACATTCTTCCAGCTTTTGTTCTTCTGGATTTAAAATAATAATGAATTATTTGATACACCATCTTTTGCAAGCTGCTAGATCATAATGCAATCTTATACACATAGTAATCATTGGACCCATTGGGGGAACTGGACAGTGAGAGCACTGGTACTCAACTGCATGTATTTTAAGAGGATCATAGAATCATAAAATCATATTTTAAGAGGATCCCATGACTTTACGTCACTTACATAACACTGTATGTATTCAAACTTTGTGAATTTGAAATTGGTTTTAAGTACAGGCTTCTTCTAAAATTACCATATTTGTCTCTCAGGAGCTTTCAGAGACTCGGGTCACTCCAGTTGCCTTTCTCCAAGTGCTGTTACATTGGATTTGCCAACTTTGAAACACATGTTTAAGGTAGAGGAACCTTTTTTTCATTGGAGGCAGGCAACACTCCTGAACTTTGGGTTATTGGTGCTGCGCTGAAGTCAAGGTGAGGCTGTGTTTCCATGGGCTGGCACCCTTTCCCCTGACCCTCTGTGGGGCAATGCCATTCCTCATGGGTGAGGGCCAGCCCTCTCTTCTCAACCCCAAATTTAGCTAACAAAAGTAGACAAAAGGTCTAAGCTTTCTAATGCTCATCCATCTCTGTATTTCCGCTAGAATTCTTTGCTTTTTCCCATTGTTCACATCCCTCTGTACATCTCACTTTTTATTTGTGTTGCCAGTGTGGTGAGTTGGGAAATCTGCTTATGTAGAACAGTAAATTGCAGCCAAGGTTGTGAAACAGCAGACTACGTGATGATTAGTTATATTCAGGAGACTGGCCGAAAATGTCATTACAGGTTTCCATATTTATTATCTCAGAGAATTTCATATCCAATAAGAATATGATTTTTTTCTTTACATGCCAGCCCTGTAACTCTGCCTATGATCTGAAAGTCAAGCTGTCATCTTTGCTTTTAATGAATTTTTTGCAACAGAAACTTACTTTACAATATTGCTGTTAGCTTGAGCCAGCATAGGACTGAGGCTGGTTTTATAGCTCCATTGCTTCTGCAAAGAGCTGAAGTGAAAAAGGAAAGAAGTAAAAAAGAAAAAACCCAAGAAAATATTTTTTTAATAAAAATAAATAGTTATGATCGTAAGTAGTTACAGGAACAGCAGTGGTTCAAAAATAAAATGGCATGTCTTCATAGTCCTTTTTAATGACTATAACTGTACTTTTAATGTCTAATGGCAGTAAACAGATGCAATAGCATCCATCTAAACAGGCAGGGTGACTTATGCTTCTCTAATGCACTTAATATCTTAATATTGAAAATCAACTTAAATATGATTCATTCATGATAACAAGAATTAGCTAGGAAGCTCAAGAGAGGTACCACTCAAGATTTCAGCCTATAGCTTCCTTCTTGGGGAAGGATCCAAACTGACCGTGTTTGCTTTACCTTCCAGTGTTCCAGGTTATGCTTGATTTCATCTTCAATTTCAGCAGTTTTTAGCGGCCAGCTATGCAAAATCTGAATATCTGTATTTGTCATACTACCTAAAAATGCTTTCCCTTAAGAATCATTTGTAGTTCATCTTTCCTCTGTGACTAGAACTTGCAGTTAAATTTGCAGCCGACCGTGTGACAAAGTAAGTCGTACAATTCTGCCTTTATTCAGTTCAGGGTAACTGCCCAGGGTGAGTTAGGCTGCTGTACCTCTGATGCTGACCAATGTAACACGTATATTTGCTGCTGCAGTTTTAACACCAAGCGATACATAATTTTTCTATAGCTTTTAAAAAAATAGTTGATAATTCACAGTTGCGAAAGGGTTCAGTATTATCCTAACTTTCAAGGTGAGGAAACTGAGGCGGATGACTGAGGCAATCTGTTACAGTGCACTACCACAGTCACAAAGTGTGTTTGAGGCATTTATGAAAAGCAATGAACAGTTGCAGAAATGGACACGTCAAAACCAATCCACTTAAATGATCTGTTTTAGACTTTCCTGATTTTTTTTTCCCATAGGAAAAATATTCAGTATCAGTATCTCATCGCAATGTGTCATTAAGAAGTTGTAAAGTGACTGCCTCTGCTGTGCAGTATACTGGTACTGCTTCATGTGTGAACACTACAAGTTAATTTTTAGGTAGCATGGATTTATCTTGGAGAGCTGGCTTATGGCAGCTTCTTGTTTATCTGCTCTATAAGTATCTTGAGGAGTAATTGTGAAAGATACTCTGTGTGGTCAGTTTTTTGTTGGTTCAACAACATGATGGTTCTTGGGTTTTTTTTTAATGAAATACTTCTGCTGTTGTTTCCTGTACTTCCCACTACCCAGTCACACTTCTGACACATCTCAGTGCTGATGAGACTTTGAGAAGCAACAAATGCTCTATCTAACAAGGAGAGTTTTGGTGAGACAGTCTCCATGTGCAAAACCTGAAGAGACCAAGTGCACTATGCAGAGGAAGAAATCAATTTCACTTGACCCTTCTTATTTGGACTGTTCTCTAAACTATCAAAGGTCCATTTTTTTTCTTTACTTGAGCAGAATAGGTAATAGCAAAGTTTAAATATGTGTATTATTTAAATCTTTATTTGGTAATGGATTATTTTATACAGTTCAGCTCTATGGATATGGGTCTATTTTCCACAGATCCTGCCAAGAGAGTTTCCATTCTGGGGCTTCCTGCTTATTTCTTCCAGCTGCTTCTCTTTCTTATCCCTTCTGTTGTTATTCTCTGCCTGTCTTCTTGTTTTCACTACTGGTGGAGGAGAGACTTGGTTAGACTTTGAAATAATAATATAAATGTTCTTGGCAATTGTTTCTTTCTATACTCTTTATAATTATTCTCCAGTGATTCCAATTGTATTTTCCAGTTGGAGACCATCACTGAGGACTGCATTGCTCAGTCAGAATGTTAAAGGTGCAAATCATCTTTTAAGAGGATTCATAAGGAACATGCTCGACATCAAGACACGGCAGGAGTAACACAGTGGCCAAAATGGTGTTGGCTGCGTTGACCTGAGTGATGCCGGAAGGAAAACGCTTTAAACAGCTCTTCATTTCCTGCCTAGTCCCTAACCTGCCCCACAAAGTCTGTCTGCAACACAAAGCCTCCTGCCAATCTCACCCTGCAAGTTCACCACCAGCAATAATGGGATTTGTGGGACTTGTTGACCCAATCTTCTTCAATGGTGTGGTACTGGTTAAATGCATGAAATCGGGGTGTGCGTGCATGTGTCTGTGTGCATCCTTTGAATCCTCTATTGTTCTAATGACAGTTTTAAAAGAAAAAAGAAAAAGTTGTTTTACATCTGTAGAAGTCATTTGACTACCTGCTACTCCGATGGCATTAATCCTAGTCTTGTCAGAAGTGAATCGGTCCTCCTTCCTGCAAAAATAACAACTGGCATGGAGGCAGTGAAGTGCTGTTTTCTCACATGTGAACGTATTTGTGGAACAAAGTCCTTTGTTTGTTTGTTTGTTTGTCTCTGTGTATGTGTTTGTTTTCTCTACTTTTGGAACGTATTAGAAAGCATCCTGCTCTTGTTATTTCTTTTGAATAGTCTATTTTCTGTAGAAAGTAATATCCACATGGTAAACTCCTATTCATCAAAACTGTGCCAAATATGTGCCATTTTAAAGCTAAATATATGTTATTTTATTTTACTTTAAAGCAAGCCAAAATACATACCAAGAACATAGCTCTGGATGGTGTTGGTCCTATTTTCAAATGAGTATTTACTGTGTGAGGCACTTCTGTACAACAAGCTGAGTTGGTAAGGGGCTGCTTTATGACTGCAGTACAGAAAGCAGTATTTCTTCCTCCTCTTACTGTGAGCTTATCTTTTAATTGTAAAAATATGTATTTTTCTATTCTTGGTGAAGCATGTGAAGTGTGACCCTGTGTGCCTAATGCAGTCATACCTGGCTCCCTAACACTCCCCTTTCACTTGCATTGTAGGAGTGTTTCTCCAGGGGACATAAAGATTACAAAAAAGTGTTCGGTTTCGGGGAAGTAAAGTGTTAGTACTTAGGAGCTTCTGTGTCAACTCTTATATCCTTCTGTAGGTATGACTGGCTGATGTACAGGAGTGTATTTTTGGTCCCCTTTTTCTTCCCTCTTGATGGGTGCTAATAAGTCTTTCCTTTTGTCGTGTGCTGGTGATATTTTTCTTCCTTGGCTTGGTCAGGATGAGAAAAATTTCTTAAGCAAGCTCTCCCATTCCTCTACTATACACCAAAACAAGGCCCCACTTCAGGCCAGAATAAATAAAATAGGGAGATTCCTGGAGTTACAGGACCACATGGTAAATATCTTCCTTTTCTTTTATTTTGCTTCATAAAATGTTAAAAATAGTTCTTCCTGTAAGGATTGCATTTTACATATCTGGCTCAACTTTTCCTTTTCTAAAAAATAAAAAATGTTGCTGAGCAACTGCGTTAACAAATGCTGAAACTAAAAAACTGTATGTTATAGCATGGCCAAATTAAGGCTGTGTTATGAGGTTTATAAATTTAAAAAGATATAAAGAATCAAGAGTAATCCAAAAGAGCAGTAATTTCTCTTTGATCACATGGATAACAGTTCTACGTGGCCTGCAAACTTACTGACTTAGGGGAATCCAGTAACTGAAACTAGGAATAACTTAGCAACTTCACATCTTACTTGGACACTTGAACTGAGCTTTGCTTGCAAATGGAACAGAGTCAGGTCAAGTTACTCTTGCTAATAAATTGTTTCTTTAGAATATGAGCTTGGTCTCCTTGAAACAGTCTGAAAATTCATCCTAAGTTTTCTGAATAATCTCAGCTGGGAAAAGACATTTATCAGTCTTCTCCGAATAATGTAGAATTTGGGGGTTTTGGTGTTGAAATGTTATTGGCCTTTGTTGTCAAACTTCTAATTATTAAACTTCTGATACACTTCTAATTAATAAATGTTTCTCTTTTTTTGCAGCATTTTCCCATCAAATGTCAAAGAAAGCTGATTTTCAAGTGTCAGCTGCATTAGCAACTTCTTCAATGAGAGTGGAAAAGAAAATCAGCTCTCTGATCAGTATTTCTGGTGCCACTGCATGAAAGTAGCTGGTGAAGTCTTTAGAAATCAGGTTCCAGTGTAGAGACACTCTTTTGTATGGGAAGAATATTACATCTGAGAGTAAGCAGGACACAGGACTCCTTCATGTTGAAGAACTTCTTAATGAGGACATAAAAATAAATGTGAAAATCCAGCAGGTCACATAATTTTAGACCATTTTTTAAAACATATGTATCAATTTGCATATGATAGGGTGAATCAGTGTGCAATGTACATAATGGATTCAAAGATCAATACACTACAATATAGTCAGTTGATAAGAAAAATGTAAAATTGTACTAGCCAATAACCTTCCTAGGGCAACATATAAGCCCGTGGGTTTCTTTTTTTAGGTCTTTTTTCTTTAACCTGTATAAGGGACAAATCTTTATTCTGACAGTCTTCCTGTAAATTCAGAGGCAACATCCCTCTAAAAATTCAGCAAATATTTCAGAATTTGGGGCCTAAATGTAATGCCAAGTAAATGGCACCTCTAATTTTTCCTAATGGGTGCAGTGGTACCTCTGTCCCTGAAACTGGCATAAATCTGTTGTGCAACATGGAGGCAAGTATTGAGGATTGCAGGCAGGGCTTGTTTCTTTTGTCCTGTAAGCACAGCTGACAACTGATGCAAGAAAATCGTTAAGGGATATTATTTTCACAGGGATATTATTTTCAGAGTTTTTTTCCCTGTTGCCGCACAGGCACACCAGCAGCTGGTTCAGCATCCAGCCCACCTGGAGGTGAGAGGCAATGGGGACCCTCTGAAATAAATGTGCTGCTTAGGGAGAAGTGTCTGTCTACTGCCAGCTGATGCCCTTTAGGGGTTTCCACCCATCCATCCCCAGCTGTTCATGCCCCTTCTGCCAAAAACAAGGTGCTTAAGCATCTGGCAGAAGGAAGTCAATTGATTATCATTTCTGAGATTAAAAATGACCTACCAGGTTATCAGTTAACCACTCTCCTGCTGATTGATTGGTTTGAAGGCAAAAGCATGTTGCATATGAACAACTGATACTGCAGCTTTGAGGGTAACTTAGGTGCAGAAGAAAATTTGGAGAAGAGTTGAAGTGTTTTCTGCAGCTGCATGGATTCTGCCTGCTTTCTCTCAGTGGAAATAGTAGGGTAATTGGAAGGCTTCTTCTCTGCTTTCCTTCATCCTTTTTAACACAAATGTAAAAAATAATCTGAATAGATGCTGCTGTGGGACATGTACTCTGGTTCCGTCCAACTACTAGAAGGAAGGTACATGTGTTCCCCTTTGCCT
Source organism: Gymnogyps californianus (assembly GCF_018139145.2). Taxonomy (NCBI): domain Eukaryota; kingdom Metazoa; phylum Chordata; class Aves; order Accipitriformes; family Cathartidae; genus Gymnogyps; species Gymnogyps californianus. The sequence continues at coordinate 67,572,082 of NC_059474.1, forward strand.
GTTTCAGTCTTTTTCAATATTTTAATTATTATTATTTTCTGTTATTTCTTCTTTCCTATAATTTTTTATTATTAACTAAAATTTTCTATTATTATATTTCTACTATTTTCTAAAAATTCTTCTGCCGTGCTTTTGACCTTATAAGTAATGCCTTCCAATAGTGAACACCCTAAGTAAAGTAACTAACATTAACCTGAGTGATTTACTCTCCCTCATCCTCTCCAGACAGTGAGTGCACATCCGTCATCTGTTATCACTGCCAGACCTTTGGGTACGGTTCACCACTGGTTCCTCCGCTCCTCCACTCCCCATAGCGCCTAGGTGCAAAACCGTATCAAGGACCGAACTCTGTTTTGTGTTTGCCCAAGCCAGCTGCAGCCCCCAGCAGGCCGGCCACCTCCCTCTGCCTTGCCAAGCTGTATTTGTTCCAGCTGTGAATCCCTTAGCATCCACTATTAGGAGCGGCATCCAGGTTACCCTCGGCAGGCGGCTGCCCTCTCTCCCCACTCCTTCCAGCCCAGGGGATAGTGTGGCTGTTTGTCCAGCTCGAGGGAGCAGCAGCCCCCACACCTCTGCGTTGCCTGGCCCGGGTGCTGTGGCACTGCAGGGGTCAGCCCCCCCACCAAATCCAAACCTTGCTGGCTGCTTTACAGTCAATGCGGTGACTTGCACTACCAATGAATGCAACCAGGGCATTTTACTACGAAACTTGCAGTTGTTTTGATGTTTATTGATACCATCTTGCTCTACATGCCTTTTTGGAGGGATGAACTTGCGTTTAGTGGAATGACAGTATGTCACTCCAGATCTGCAAAAGACAGTGTAAGGTCAGTGAAGAGAAGCCTTCACTTTCCAATAGTCGGTTTCTATGTATAAATTGGCACTTGATGCTCATCAAAGAACAAGAAATATTGGATATGCTCTAAATGTTCATTGTATTTTTGAGCCAACTACCTGATGGAAGTCATCACTTATATGTAAATGAACTGTCAATGGCTTGCCTCCGTTGGCAGTCGCTGGACTGTGAAGGGTATGTCTTAATAAGAACCAAAGCTCTTCACAGGCTTTGATTTACTGGAAATAAAATAGAAAAGTCCTCTGAGACTACAAAGGACACTTGTTTCAGATAAAATGTCTAGACAGTAGCAATATATTTGGGGCTTTTATTATAGCAAAACTGCAAATTAGAATAGAGTGCTGAGAAAGTTCCTATGACCCAGCTGAGTTCAAAAACACTGTTTCAGACTGATCCTTGAAACACACTCAAATTAAGTTCATGAGCATTCAAAAAGTGAAAGAAAAGATGTGCAAGGTCAACGTTCAGGTTTGCTAGAACTCTAGAGCTGCCCAGACTTTACATTCTCTCTGACAAGGAGGGATTTGCAATTCAGCTGTGATTTAAATCAGTTAAAGAAAACACAAATCACACATTGTGTTTCACTGCATTAGATAACAGTCTGCTTTACAGTCCGTTCCTGTATGATGGCTTTTTTCTTTGATTATTGAAAATAAAACACAAAAGAGTGATTAGTTCTGTGAAATGTTACATTTTGGGGAAGAAACAATCAAAATGAAACTGAAGCATGCTTTGGCTGAGACATGTCTGTCTCTTGTTTTAATGAAGGCAAATCGTACAGCATTTCTGATAAAGATGTGGAAATTTCAGAACATCCCGTTTACCTGAAAATTATTATTGTTACTAAAATTGTTATTTTATTATTATCATCATTGGTGGTTTTTTACCATCCAGAATTTTTGGAAGCTTTACTGAATTTAAAAAAAATGATTGGGGTGAACCTATGGCTTTTATCACAGTCTATGTAACCTGGGCTCAGTATTTTTGCCCAAGAGAATTTACATGCCAAATATAAGTACTGTATTTGAGAGCTTGGGTACTGAAATCAGAACCTTGGTTGCCTGTATGGCTAATGGAGAATCCAGAAGGCAACACAGTGAAGCATCAATTTCCAGCACCAGAGTGCTCTGAATCATCTTCTGTGTGATTTATCACAGCTTTCCAGGAATCATCCTGCACTCCTTGTGATCACCTCCTTTTCCATCTGTACAGAGATCAAATGGAGACACATGGTGGTGCACCCTACCAGCATTTCTTCCCAGTTGCCATCTTTGGTGTCGGAAACTCTGACTTTGGAAGAAACACATTAGTCACTAATTTTCAGAGGATTAATGCATTCATAGTTGTGTTTCCACACACCTGAAACAACAGCTCTGGGAGGTGTGAACTGCCTGGGAATCTATGTGACACATTGCATCAGATAATTAAAAAAAATCAATTTTGTTAGCCGTCAGTTTTTTCACAGCGCAGGTTTATGATGCTTGGAGTGTAACTTGTCTGTGACGTGGGTCTCACAGCAGAGATTTGTATGGTGCTTTCAGTCTTTGAGTGCTAGTTTTGAAGTGGAAGGTCAAGGTGGGATTCAGACAGAAGGCTGAGTAATTCTTGCTGACCTGAATGAGATAATCCATTTGCCATTGCTGTCCAAATATAAAACCAGAAATAGTTTAAGAGGATCAGGCTGAGTCTGCAAGCAATCTGAAATCTTATCTCTGAGAGGTACGAAAGGCTCCTTCCAATTCAATAGGCTACTAACCCTGAAAGAGTAGCAATTCGGTGTCCTTTTGAGTGCACAGAAATCTAGATTCACCTCAATGCTTGTGTACCTAGGTAGTCTGTTAAATGATCGTGGTCTATGGTTTTAGTTCCACTGTAAAATTAATATAAGCCCTAAGGTTAAATGGTACACATTGTCAGCACGATGACTGCATCAGCTGTAGCTGTTCCAAAAACAAAATTTATTTCATAGTAACAGAATTTCTACATAGTCCAACAGATGAGTCATCAGGTAATGTCCACAGAGATCAATTTTATTTATAATTTCAGGAGATTAATTTTCACTGTTTTCTAAATCTAAGGGTATGCATAACAACAGACTGAATTAAATCTAAGAAATGTAAATGGATAATCAGAATGTCTTTTGGGGCTTCCTACTGATTCAATATTTGATACTCTGATCATAGCCATGGTGTACCATGCTATCTTTTATCCCGTCATATGGCTGGTAAATACCATTACAAATACAAAATTAACGGACTCAATCCCATACAAGTATAATTTGATGCAAATCATAGTAGATTGTTTACAGACTCCTCAAGAAGGCTTTGTACCCCATCTATCCTGGCATGCAGTCCTTCAAATATTTGACAAGCCACTGTTGTCAGAGAGTACAAAGCATGAAAAAACCACATGCAATATTAGAAAATCAAGGCTAAAAAGCACAAAGAAGCCAGATTTAGAACATTATCTTTAAATGAGCAAAGGGCAATATTCCTACCTACGTCTTCCTTGTTTTGAAATATGTGATTCAAACATTACCTGTCGTCACGGAAATCATGAAAAGGGCTGTTTTCCCTGATTCCCTGACATTATACCTATAAGCAGTACAGTGTTGTAGTAGTTTCACTGCCTGAAGTATTATCTGGAACATCTATTTTGCGTTCAACTAAGTGCTATATTTAGAACCTATTTTTATTCTGCCTGAAGTATACAGTACACTAGACCTTAATGTACCCTCTAACTACAGACATGGGCGCAGAAGATGTAGGCTAAAAATAGTTATTACTCTAGAAGCAATAATTTGTTTGAAAGCCATCACCTGAATTCCCAAACAGCAGTGAATGATTAAGACTCGCTTCCTTTCTCTGCTGGAGAGAAACCTCCTCAGCAGATCCTCTTTAGCAGTTGGCAAATTTGAAATTTGTACAAAAATAGTAATAGAAAAAGTTAGAAAAATTTCAGCATACTATTAACTCCTGCAGGAGGACGAAGTACTATTTGTGAATTCCTCTCAGCAATAGTTACTTTTCAGTGCTTTATTTTCTCCATTGGAAATAAGATAATTATCAGTAGGAGTAGCAGTGAGGAAGAAAAATAAAATTGTTTATTATTGGACCAATCGAGCCCAGCGAGATGAAGGCCAAATTGTTTTTTGCTTGTCTGAGTTTGATTTTTAGTCAGTCTGGATGTGTTTTTTGTTTAGCAGAGAACTTCAGTGAGGAGTATGTTATTTTATGACTGAGGCCAATAGAAAGTCATTGGCATAATAAAACTGCAGATTTTACAATTTTAACGCAGCTGCTCCGTGACTTTTAAGCAACTGTGAAATCACATTGTTTAAACTGTGTTTATAAGGACTGATGCCTGGATCCATCTTTTTTTTCTTTTTTCTGGAGAAGTCAACAGAAATCCCTCAGATCAACAACTGGTATTGCAGCCTGACCATTTTAGTGAGTGTTTGCAAACCTCCGTTTAGAAATAACTACCTGGTCACTCTGTGCTACACTCATCTATGAAAACGAACATGATGTTACCAGTATCATCAATGAATTTGCTCATACTAATTCACCAGTGAAAATCCATTCATTTAATGACAAACACACTTGTTTGGCTGACACACCGATTACGTGCAGTGCCCTGAGCAAACTGGCTTTTGAATTGTTTTTACAACTCTTTTATGACTTCTTAAAGTGCTGCAGTTGGTAATATATGGACATATTGTTATACTGCGTTATCAAGAGTATATATACCCCACTTAGAAGAAGTATTGCTTGCTTCTCATGGACCAAGTTCTTTGCAATGAGAAGTGAATTCTGGACCTCGGCTGCAGTCGGGACCTATGCCTTCCTGCTCTGAGCCTGTGATCCCATAAACATCCACAGATGTGAGTATATACACAAGTGATATCTAAGTGGGGTTTTTTTCTGACATCCCAACACTTAAGTAAACTTACTTGTTTAGCAGATTAGGACTTAAAGCTAGATTTTAGGTCTACAACCCAAAACGTCGCATGTCAAAGTCGAATCCCCCCTTATTGACAACAGGGTATCGATGTCTGGCAGCTCTCAATGAATTCAGTGAGTACTGAGGGTTCAGCCTGCCGCCTTGCATCTGCAAATGTGACAGGCCTCACTCCTACAGCTGTGGATGCAGCTGGGGAAAGATGGGTGTTTGCAATAAAAAGGGGCTAGTGATGTGGGGAGGAGAGATGTGAAGCCAGCAGGTTTTGTGTATTTGCCATAAGAATGGTGACAAGGAATAGCTTGTCTACAGTAAGGGTCACTATTAAGTTACAGGGTAGGAGCAAATTCTTGTGGTGATTGACCCTTAAGATTGAGAAGACCAATAGGTCAAGAGTCCTGTAGAAAGATGGAAATCTAGTTCAGAGGTTTCTGTGTATCTTTTTTGGCTTTTGAGCTTTGCTGAGAGCCTCAAAGAAGGAGCCCAGCAGCTGCTGCTCTGAAAGAAAAATGAGATGTAGAGGAGGCTCTGGAGAGACAGGGAAAATGTGACAGAGCATTTGAATTGGAGACAGCAAGTTTGTGATATATTTGAAAAAGGGCATAGACTTCAGAGGAACCTAAAAAAAAAGACCACACCGGTATTTTCTGGGATAAAAGTACCGAGGATATCATCAGGATGGTGTACATAAATCATATGATCAACACAATGGGTGAAACTGGCAACTCTGAGAGTTCAAATGGAAGGGATTGTATAGCAACTTTTTAACTGTTTCTTATAACTTAAAAATTAGTACCAAGGAATAAAATTATCCTTTTCTCTTCAGTAGATTGACTCAGTTTATTGTATCTGATTCCAAGGGTCAAATCTTTTTATTTACGCAAGTTTTACTCATGGGTGGTTTGTAGGTGTCAGTGGAGTTATTCTAACTCTTACAGATGTAGAGAAAAATGAAAGTTTCTCCTCGCAGGATTTTTGGTTTTTCATTTTACAGCCCATGTGCGGCATGAGACAAAAAGTACAGTCCCACGTTCTTAGGCAGGTGAGTAGCCACACTGAAATAACTGTGCATCACAGGACCAGCTCTCAAGATTACACCGACCCTAAAGTTACCACAGCCAAAAGGTTTTTACACACTCATCAGCCTCACATGTAGGGGTCATACATGGTAGCCTAATGCCTAATCCACAGAAAGGATGTGTACTCCCAAGGCGTTATTCCTTTGCAATATGGGGTATTTCCAGCGAAATCAATAAAGTGAGGCACGTTTTAGATTTGAGTCATGTATGCACAGACATTCCTCTGGATGTAGGAAAGCTTTTGGAGCTGTACAGCCATCCTTGGCTTTTATTAATAATACCATCTCTCTCTGGCATTAATATGGTCATCATTACTGGTTAGTTATTTCTATACTTGGATTTGAATGATGCCTCCTGCACACTGAGGAGAGAAGAGGGAAATTGTTACCATTTCCCCTGCATACAGTGCTCCTGCACAACTGAAGGGAGACATCATTTAGCCTGCAGTGCGTAAAAGGAGTGCGTTAATGCATGAAATGTACTGGTTAGATAAAACCTCGACTCAAGACTGATATCTTTTTTAATATGCATACAAAAATAATAACTCAGGGATTCAGTTTCTATTTTGTTTTTCCACTGCACAAAGAAAACAAAAGTACATCTGTTGCTAGTCTTTCTCACTCATTTCTTTGCCATCTCAAATTAAGATGAATTGCTTATGCTTGTCCCTTGAACAATAACACTGCTTACATATATAAACTGGGATCTCCTTCTGACAAGTTTTAATTGTGGGATGAGTGAAGCTGGCATTTACCTAGAAAGTTCACACATGCAGAGACTCTAGTGTCAGACACTGTCTATGCTGCATTACAAAACCAGGAAGCTAAATTTCTCAAATGTAGTAAAGAAAAGGTGTGGCATTTGCAGTGAGCCTGGAAATTCAAGTACCATTAAAAAACTTCCCAGCAATGCATGTAACAAGCACATATTAAGTTCCCTTGCAAGGAAGGGAAGAGAAGGCTGTATCCAACTGGCATGTCAGGAACGATCCCCTGGGTCCATGCGTAACGGTAGGAGAGGAGAGAGGAGGTGGATGGGAATGAAGAACCCAGTAAATTCACAAACTGGAAAGAGCAGAGCGCCCTGCTTCTTCCTGTAAAGAAAGTCTGCTTGAAGTGGGTGTTTTCCCAGAGGTTTCTGCAGAGTTCGGGAACCAGATTATATACATACAGTTCTAAAACTAGGACCATGGCGAATGTTTAGCATGTTTTTAATATGTGGGAGTGTATTCTTTCATAGCTGTAGAATGAACAGAGGAATGAATGGATATGGTACTGAATGTCTACTCCTGAGGACAGAATTGATCTGTTTGTTAATACATACTTAAGCATGGTACAAGAATATGAAAACAAAATTATTCAAGAAATCCTGTGTCTCCATTCATGTCTTTCAAGGCTGCCACCTTGCTACAACATAGACATCAAACAGCAAAACATCTGGGCAGCCCCAGAGCTGGGGTCAAGAGAAAAGTACAGAAGGGGATACCTATAGTATACCTGAAACTTGAGAAGAGGGGGCAGAGTAATGTGTTGGCTTTCCGGTCTTGGAAGACCTCTGTCTCTCTGACCTTCTTGCAATCTCAAATGTTGTGTATGCACAATGTGATGCTTAATCTGTTCATTATTTGTAAGCCTAAAAGCTTTGATATAGTGGCATAAGTAACTGTAATTATTGGCAGAGAGAGTTCCTCCAAAAATACAGGGGTAATGTAGAATTCACCCACTTACTGCTGACCTGGGACACAAGCAAATGAGTTTATCCCTTCTGCTCACACCTAACCTACTGGCTGCAAATGTACCCCAAATTAAACACATTTAAATTGTACTGGGTTTTTGCAAAGGTAGCAAGATTTATTCTGAATTTGACTTGATGCCATGAAATATAATAGATCTTTGCAATACCTTGATATTATGTAACTGACACACAGACAGCACACACAAAAAAAGCAAATATCGAGTTCACTGTGCTTTACAAAAAGACATTTGAGAGACATCAGCATGGTGGGTTAGGATGGGGCTGCACAGCAGGGACTTATTTTTGAGTGGGTAAGGAGCACCTTTAAACCTACCCACTAAAACAAGAATGGATGCATATTTCTTTCCTTCCTGTTCAGCAGAAACAGAAAGAAATCAGTAAGTAGGAAGTTCTGATACTGCAAGGTTATAAAAAGCAAGAGCCTTAACTTTCCAGTAGAAGTGAGGATCTGGTAACATTTATACACTTTGCTTTGAGTTTGCGGAACATGACATGCATGTTGCTTTCCACAAAACAAAGAGAAGGGGTGCTTTATTAATGGGAATTGGGCTGCTTTTGTTTCTTCCTGGCTTCTCCATTTGCTTTATTGTTTTTCAAAAACTTGGTGCAAGAATTGAGAGAGCAGCAGAACAGCACTGATGTAATCGTAAAATATACATTTCAGAAAACAATAAAAGCAAATATATTTTAAAAAGCAGGGGAATACTTGATAGCCTACATATTTATAATTGAAAGCTGTTCAGAAAGGAATTACTTTTTTGTTCACTCTAAATTGTTCTAATCCCAAGACAAAAATCTTCCTGGATTCCAGGAACTAATAAATCCATCAATCAGCAACCAAGGGATAAAAACACCTGAAATTGCCAATAGGAAATAAAAGTCAATAACAAGAACCCTCTGTTGAAAATAAATGTTTGTCAAATGTAGAAAGGTAAAATTGGTATTACAGAAAGCAGAGTCCAAAATATCTCTCTGTATTTTTTTTTCTTTTTTTTTAACTAAAGCAGGTCACAGTGTCCTCTTCAACCATGGATTTCTGAGCTCTGATTGTTTTGTGTAATGTCATAATAATCCTTTAATGAAGTTTTGATTGGTCCATTTAAAAAAATTACCCCCACAGTTTGGCCGAATTGTAATCCATGAACTAAAACGAATCTGATTTTGCAGCAAGAGTATCTGAAAGTGGATACAGTGCAGTTCTTTCATTGATATCACATTAACTTTTGGAGCTAATCCAGACTCACTGGAGGTTTACATGCAAACCTGACTCACTATGGGTCTTCCATTCATATCTGATCTGCTTCCAGATCTGATGTCAATGGAAGCACTGTATACTCTGTGCTGCCACTATCCAGCTTGGCCTCCCTCCAGAAACCTAATGTTTTTCTTCAGTTGCATCAGTGCCTCTGAGCAAAAAAAGAATGACATCCGTATGTTTTAAGATTAAAGCCGAGTCAACACTTCAAGTGAAAAAATATATGTGTTTGTAGACCTACAGTAATATGGTGAAAGGGTAAATTTCTGAGACCATCGTGTATGTTATATTCTCTAGAAACAGATCAGCAGAAAGATACATGTAGATTGTCATGGTTTTCTTTTGGCAGCTAACTTTTGAACTATATAATTTACTGTATTTTTTTAAATCAAAGAAGAGAATTTGGCAATAAATATGTTGATAAACTCCCACTTCAAGCAGGTGAAAGAGCAGTTAACTCAGAAAGCTGATGAAGAGAGCTAGGAGCCTATTGCTGCACGTGAACAGGGCTCAAAGGTGTTTTCTGAGGAGAAATTTGTATTATTGCATTTGCATAATGCAGCAAATGCAAATAGATTCCAAACAATATGAGTCACTGGCACGCACAGTGAGACCAGACTGGCATTTTTAAGTCCTTTATTGAAGAATTCTTCAAACTCTTCCACAAACTTCAGCATTAAACATACCACTCCGAGGGGTTTTATTTTACCTAACGTGCTCTGCAAGGCAGTGCTGCACTGGCTGTGCCTGGGCACCTCTGCCACGAGGGCATTATATAATCTAATGTTCCCTCCAGCATGCAGAAGACTGTGCAAGGGAATCAGTGCTCCCTCCACCATGTAAAAACATCACGGACAGAGAGAAAATAGTTATAAATGCATTGTGGAGAGAGTAATTTAACTTGTAATCTGGTAGAACCACCTACTCATACCTTACTCCAGGCTAAGCAGGACCTTACTGGAGACACAGTGATGGTAAGATCATCTCATATGCATACAAAACAACTTTAGGAATCAGCACTCAGTTCATTTTGTCTTAAGTCTCTTACATACTAGTATTATTCTTCCAAAAGCATGATGCCCTCCAAATATATTTTGTAATAAGCTGTGAGGGATCTGAAAGGCTAAAAAGGACTGTGTAGGGTCACTTCAAGAGGTCTTTTTTTTAAAAATGATCCCTTTTTTTTTTCAACGAGAGTGAGATGGGAAACGCTTGGTCCTTACCAAATTTCTTTGTTTGTTAAGAACAATTTCTGAAGCTGTTTTCCTATATTAGCAGGTAAAGTGAGCTAAATTCTTGGATCTCTATGAGATTAAGATGACTTCAGCTCCTGTTTGCTACGGGAACTTAACAGACAAGTCTAAGCACCACCTAGTTAGATAAACATGACCCTGATTTTAGCTCATCTGTGTCACTTGACCAAAAATCTGATTACAGTTGTTTGAACTGTTTGTTAGTTTCCTTGAGTCTTTATTCACAAAACACCAAACCATATCCAGAGCATTTGTAATATACCAAACTGCTTTGTAATGCGTAATATGGAGTAAAATGTGCAGCGTTCTGCGAGGGTGATCACTTTGGAAATAGCTGAAGCAGTTCAGGATAGGTGCCTATATGCTTCTTCACCCCAACGCCTGGTGAAAGTGTTGACGGATTGAAGCAAAGGCAGAGCGTGCCAGCATTTGCCTCTTCTTCTCCATGGTGGGAAGGGGAAGAGCCATGGCATGCTGAGCTGGGAAAACTCAAGAAAATGGCAGCTGCCACCACTGCTACAATGCGCCTCTGCCTTCTGGTCGGTCTGCAGGCATGTTCAAGTGCACTTCACAGATATTTTTCATAGCTTTCTAGAGCATTTTCTTACACTGCTGTGTAGAAAAGCCACACGAGAGATCTTTTTTTTATTAAATCTAAACATAAAAAGAAAATTTCACAAATCTGTTGGTCTGGCTGTTTCCCAGTCATATGTCATCTGAATTACATTACCACAATATTCCAGACATTAAATTAAAGACAGTAGGAACAAGTATAGTTGACATCTGGGCAAAATTTAAAACTAAGGAACTTCCAGTGGTTTCTTTAATCCCAGCCAAATTATGGCTTTTACCACACTCTTCCTTCTATAATGCCAATTTTTTTTTTTTCCTCTCTCTCTCAAATACATTCACAAGATCACAACCATGCAGCTGCAAGACGTCCTGTGCTGTTCCTGTGTGGGCTGGCCGTGCCAGCAGTCACCCCGGGGAGAGGGTGCTGGCTCATCTCTGAGGGGTCGCTGCCCTGGCTTCCTTGTCTTTTGGTATCACCAGGCATGTGCAGTGCCTGGGAGAGATAATCTCTGGTGTGCCAGGCATAGCTTTCATACCTTTTTTTGCCCAACATAGGGAAGAAATCAGTAAGAGTTAAATTTCCTTGCTAGGAGGAGTGTGCAGAACTGGAACATGGTATCCAGGGGGACTGTGAAACCTGTGTCCTTGGGGGTTTTCAAGACTTGCCTTGTCACAGCCATGGCTGACCTGAGCTAGTGCTACAGGCAAGGGTTTGGACTAGATCACCTCCAAGGTCCCCCTCCAGTAAACATTGTAAATAGTCACTGCTCTGTCGTTGGGGAAATGGGCAATGTCCAGTGCTAGTGGCAGAGTAACTATGACTTGTGACCATCTATCCACACTGAGGGGGAGGAATTTTGCTTTTTCTCCTCTTCATAGGCTGAAAGATGTTAATGGCTTCTAGTGAACATGTCTACCGAGCAGTCAAAGACATGGTTAAAGTGAATGAGCAACCTTTCATTCAGGGCAACTAAATGCCCTGATGAGTAGTGGTAGTGGAGAGAGCCACAGCTCAAGGCAAAGCCTGCTGTGGTCAGACCAATTAGAAGCTAAATCACATGCACACACTTAGATGGGGGAGAGAGAGAGAAACAACACAGCCACTCAGCTGAGGCTGGCACACTCCTGCCCTAAATCAGTGGGGCAGGCAGCGGCTGCCCACACTGGTGCTGCAGGTTCCTCCCGACTCCTGCCCTTCAGTGCCCACCACCATCCACGGAGCTCCTCTCCGCAGCATGCCCATGCCACAGGCTGGCCCACACGGGAGCGAATCAGGATGCCTTGCGATTCCCTGCATCCCCTTGTTTTCCTCTGTGTTTGTTCAGCTGTGAGTATATTTGGAAACACATTGGTGGTGGATGGGTTTCTTTGACATTGCAGAAGGAAGAGTGTGGTAAAGACACTGTGTTTTCCACATTATCTGATTGATACCATTCTTCTTTCCTCTTAATAGAAACAATCCACTATGGCTTTGAGATTGCCTTAACCACATAGGCCAGAAAAAAAATGGAAAAATGTTCCATTTTGGCTTGGTATATCTAAACATAAATAGTATTTTCTGTGGAGCTGATCAGGCAAAGGTAAATATAATGTTGTGTATTGCCTCAGAAAAAATATCATTCCTCTACCTGTAATGTTTCCATCAAGAACTATTTTGGTGTGGAAAAGCTGGGATTTTGCATGTTCTTTTCCCAAGGGGGAGAGGAGGAAAATAACTTGAGAAAACATTGATGCTTTCTACCACAATGAAATGAATGCTTTGCATAGAAAAATATCTGAATGCTAGTAGAAATGAACTTTTCATTTTCCGCTCTAAATATCAGTTCAATATACTTCACTTTTTGTTGTATTTGGAGACTCTGAGATACAGAAATGAAAGCTGGGAGTATACTTTCCTGTTTTTAAAACTGGAAGCCATGTTCTTCTACGTAGGCTTAGAAGAGATGGCTTACAAAGACTGGACATTGCAATGAGAGCAAGGGGGACCATGTCTTAATCTTATTTTTACAGAGCACCAATGGCCCTTTGATGTATCCCTCTGTGTTGTCCCTCTGAGTTCAGTGTTGTTAAGGTTGTACAATCTGTTAAGCAGTGGATAATGGAGGGAAAGTAGGATCTTCTCATGCTTCTGGGCAGAGTTGTGTTTCCTATGGGTTCATTATCCCTCAGACATGAAAACTGAATTGGGAACTCTGCTTCTCACATTGCAAGGTAGGGTGGTTGGATATGGTTCCTGGGACAGGGAGGTGACAGACACTCATGGAAGCCAAGCAGACCATGAGGAGGACCCTGGCACATGGTAGCTGAAGTATCAGCCTCAATTCTTCCCCGTCTACCCAGCCCACACATTTATAAGTGAAACCAGGATGAGATACTGGTGCTCTGGCAACTACCACATCAACAGAGCGGTGCATATTACACCTTGTTTGTCAGGCAGAACGTACCCATTGATCCTCTTGCTCTTAGCTTGGGAAGGAAGTCATGAGACCTCCCCTTTCCTGGGCTTCAAGCAAAAAGTGGAAATTAAAGCATGTATAAGACTCCGTCACGTCTATTATTTGTTTGTTAGGTGCTGGCAACCTGCTTACAGCACTGCAAGGCAGAAATATGAATTACGACCATCCCCTGTAACATCTTCACTTTATGGTCCAGACCTCAACTTGAGTATCTGTATAGGCCAAGTGAGTTTTAATGAAGTGTGTGGGGAATCTCCTGTGACTAAGTCTGTGCATATTGTTCTCTCTGAGGGATCAGAGAGGAGGGAATGATATGTGATGTTTTATTTCTATTTCCTTGTTCTTTTTCATTTACTTGCTATTCAGTTATGGTTTTTAAACAGCTACAAACAATGAGATTCAAATACAAAGTCCAACTGTTTTTAACATCAACCAGATATCTGATATCTTCTTGGCAATCTGGGATCCAGAAATCAATGAATAAATTGCCATCATCCAGTGAATAAAATAGCCATCTGAATAAGTAAAGCACAGATGTGCCCTTTCACTTCACTAACATGTACTGTATGCAGAATACCTTAAACATGATGCAATTTCATGTTTCATAATACATGCTTTTTTGTGAAACAACATATGTCTTCAGTTGTGATTGTTTGAAGGTACTGCTATAAACTTGATGGCTATTATTATGTCTGTTGCAGTTGGCTAGTCATTCTAGAAACCATTTTTTCCCTGCTAGTAAAGAGATCACTTTAATATAAATTAGCTCAATAAAAATATTTATTAAAACAACAGTCAACAATCTGCTCCTCCTAGCATGCATCTTGTACGGTATTAGAGTGAAAGCACATATTATCATGTTGCTAAAAAGAAAACTACTGAAATAAAAAGATTTATAAAAGAATAGCAGTAAACAGTCTGCTCAATCAGGCATCCTAACTACTTAGGTGTGTAATTATAGAAATGACACAATGTTTATGCAAGTGTCTTAAGAATAACAATAAAGTGCAATGTGTTTTCTACCAAGGAAGATTTACTTAAATAAATATGCTATAAGCCCAGCAGGGCTACTCACATGACAACAGAGGAGTAAACAGGGAGAGGCATTCCCTAATGCACAGTCAAAAGGGCATAAAGGCAAGGCTATGGAATATGAGGTTTCATTGGCGTCTGAAAGGTTAGTGGTCGGTCTCATTTTTCTTTTGCTGTGTTTCAAGTATTTGTGCAGAAGGAGTGGGCAGCGTAAACAAAGCTTAAAGCTAGGACACTCAAGGCTCGCCACTGTGCCAGGTGAATAAGAAGTTGAAAAGCTGGGAGGATGCCTATTTGCATTTAGTGCTCGTGTGTGTCTCGCTTCATCACTGTCTCTGTTCCACTTTTTATATCTCATTTGCTTCTGGTCCAAGAAAGAAATCTAACCTCTGTGTCTTACTTCTAGATATCTCTCCTAATCACTCAACTTCTAGAGCAAATTCATCCTTTTTGCATCAAATTCTTACTCTTTATAGCCCTCTTTCATCTCTAATCTTCCCACTGTGACAGGAAAATGTGCCCTGCAGCAGTGCCTTATGATGTCAGAATGAACGGCTTCTGACTGGATGAGCAAAAGAGTATTTAAAAGGCAATTTTAAATATACAAGTTCTGATCGCATAGTCATCACCGGCCTCAAAAAAGAAGGGAAAGGCCTCTCTGTAGCTTGACCTGCAGTTTCCCTTCTTCAGCCTCTAAAATAATACAGAATAGAAAATACTGCTGATTTGAGGGGTGGCCTTCTGCACCTGTTCTGTGCAAGAGTTCATGATGGCAGGGTGTCGGTCCCTGGAGTGTCAGGTCCTCACTGTTTGTGACCAGTCTGTTTTCTGTGATATTTCAGCAGATCTGAAACTGGCCAACTGCTTTAATATAATAGTCAAAACAATTTGTCATGGTATTTGGGTCATATTAGTAGCCTGCTCCCAGTCCGGTTATTTCCCTGCAGTACTATGGCCTGTTTGACACTCCTATCTGAAGTGGAGTCTGTGGTGTTTTCACAGCTGAAAAACCACTCTCTCAAGATGCTGGTCAGCAGAATGCAGGAGAAACAGCACACCCCTCCAATGTTTTGGCTGCATCCCACTCATAACTGACTCTGCTCACTGGTAGACATTACCTTACACCCTTATCCTGGGGTGGCCCAAGGTGACGTCCTCGCAGTACTAGTAAAACTGAACTGGGTTGCCTCAAGGGTTCACAAAGATTTTGGCCACTTTTGCCATAGGTGGAAGTGGAAGATGGGATCTAGGGTCAGTAATCTGGGGTGAAAGCTCTGAAGACTTGGGTGCAGTGCATCTTCTATAATGGCATGATAAGACAAATGGGCAGCAGCAATTGCTGCTGTGGGGAACAGTGTTTCTCTTCTTACATAGCCAGTCAGTTAGCCCCTTCCAGGTACTTCTCAGGCCTGACCCATAATGTTCTGCAGATCACAACTGTTTTGAGGTTTTCCAGACAGGATAGTAGTTTTCCTTTTTCAATACATTATTTGTATTATGTTATGGTAGCAGATATGTAGGAATATTTATGGCTCTGGCTTGAAGAATTTCCTGGTTGTGGTAGAGCCTCTAACCCCTCAGGAGCCTGGAAAGTAACTCTGGTTCAAAGGAAGAGGATGGGAAGCTTAGTGGTGTTATAACACTGATTTTGAAAACTAAGGTTATCATTTTTACCTGGGATAGTTACCCTTAAATTGTTGCCTTTTCTCCTTACATAAACCTGATTTACTCCCATTTTTGTAGCATTCCTCATGTTTCCCTAAAGTTTCCAAAGGGGATCCTGGAAACATCAGCATAGTGTTTGCTTTAAGTTATACAAGGAATTTAACACACTTAATCCAGACTTGAACACAGGTGCCAAGAATGACTAGAAATATTTTTAAGTCCATGCTGATTGGGATCACTAGGGCCCTTGGCGTGAACAGCCAAACGCTCTGCACCCTCTGCTCGCTGAGCTTAGGAGGGAAAGAGGACTCCAAACAGCTATTGACCAAAGAAGAGCTACAAAGCAACACCTGTAAGTGCAAATCCATGTTGTGAAGGACAAGCTCAGCAGCTAAGGGTGGGCACTGTTTCAATAACTAGTAATGAATCAAGGCATTCCTGTGCAGGGACAGGGCTGGGTGTGCACTAAAAATTAACAAGATCCAGCAAACCAGCTGCTGGTTTGACATTCAGAGACACTCCCCCTTCCAGCAAAGGTATCCCAAAAAACCACAGAGTATGTATCACACTTTTAGATCCTTGATTTCAGGGTGGTGCATGTCACATCTTGATTGTACGGTCACACCCCTCCTGTTGCTGGGCCGTTACTTTCTCCAAAGCAGGCTTGACACAGGGTGCTGATCCCCAGGCTTCGACCAGGGGAGAAAGGCTTTCAAAGCCAACTATGTTTGCATTCAGGGGCTGGAGATGAGCAGTACAGAGGTCTGCATGAACATGCTAATCACACTGGGGCATTCAGTGAGCCTTGCGGCGGCGTGACCCTGCAGCGTTGGCACAGCCAGCCAGTGCCAGCTTACCCAGTGCTGCGGTGGTCCGGGAGCCCCTGGGTCCTTGACCTGCGTCGGGCCAAGCTGTGAGCCCTCCCAAGTGAACTGTGGGAAAGTTAAATGACTTTTGGGGCACCTAAGGAGACTGTGGAAAAATGTTGGAGGGCTGTCAGCACTTGCATGATTTAGCCTAAATCCTCTCAGTAGAGCGAATGTTCACAGTCTGAGGGGAAATCTCGCCTGTAGCTGTGTGCAAGCCAACTAACCTAGTCTGAAAGGACCAAATTAACCTTGGATAAGAGGTTTTTGTGCATGGATGGTTAGTGGATTAAAGGAGATGTCTAAGTGAAAGCCCAAGCTAAGCGAGGGGAAGGAGCAGCCCGGGCCGTGCACCTGCTCAGCCTGGCCCCGCGCCACAGGCCTCAGGGCTGTGGGGCTGCAGGTGGCCTTAGGGCCGTGGGGCTGCAGGCGGCCTGTGCCGCCCAGCCTCCCCTTCTCGTGCGCCTTCCAGGGCTGCTGGCAAAACTCAACACGAAACTTGGGCCCACAGTTTAAAATTTATTTACTGAGAGCCAGTAACTATTTTTTGATTTTTTTTTAGACCCACGCACCCTCACTCAGCAGGCGGATAAGGGACCTCCTGCCGCTCCCCGGCACGTGGCCGCGTCAGCCGCAGCCCACCAGGTGCCCACTGCAGGCTCAAATGCCCACCTGCATTTGGAGAGCAGAGATCAGGTCAAGGAAAAAGGGTGGCACTGCATCCAGGGGGCATGTTTGGTATGAAAAGTGGATCTTGGGTACGATCACCCTATCATGCCTTGTTTTAAAAGTCATTGTACCTTGGAAAGAAAATACTGTGTGTTACTTTTGGTAGGGAGAAAAAATACATCTTTAATTGGATCTCTTTTTAATGGGGTTCAGTCACTTATCCCTTACGTGGGAACTGGCTGTCCATTTGACATCAGAAAGTTGTGCATTGTCAAGCTGAGTACAAGCAATTGCTTCATCTTTTTCAGAGTGAAAAACTTGCATCCATCAGGCCCCAACTCCAGCAGGGATGGCAGCACTGGGAATTCATGAGTGCAGTAACCCTTTTTGGACATCATCATCTGTTTTCAGTGAGCAGCAGAACTAGTGGTGTGGGACCCACATCGCCGTCTATGGCCTGGGTGATACATTCCAGCTATACCGCACTTGCTGTGGGAGAATAAAGATGGCTTATGGCAGATGAAGGCATTTGCAGGACATACGGCGGCTGCTGTGTATCGGCTTCATGATGATACAAGGTCAGCAATCGCCTGACAGATTGAGATAAGACCATTCCTTGTCAAGATGCTTCCAAGCTACTGAGAATGTAAAATCAAAGACTGTCTAGAAATACTGCGCTGTTAGTGTCTTGGAAAATGGCATGCACAGAAAAAGGACAACAACCAGCATGCATATTCAGAGCAGGAATTACAGGCAGGACAACTAAACCAGCAGGTCTTTAAGATTCAAAATAACCTTGAAGCTGCCTTAAGCCATTTCTTTCAGGGTTCCTTTCATGTACCTATGGAAAAGAGGGAGTAGCTGACTTGCTGTTGTACTGCATGCTCTCCTGTGGCGCCAGAATAGTCTTCTTGCAGTCAAAGTCATACAGTAACAGTCTCGGATGTCTTTTAAGTTGAAATTTGGGTCCAGCCTGCTGTGTAATGAGCAAAGATCAGGGAATCACAGAGATGCTTATGACCATTTTTTGATTCTCTGAATTTGACTGGAGACTAAATGGATTAGACCAGGATCTCCAGTCTGCTCTCATTATTACACTAAAAATATTTTACTGTAACTTTGCAGATGGCAAGCTTGACATAATATCCACCCCATTATATTTAAGTTTTAAGTCATCCTTATGAGCAAACCTATTATTTGCCATACTATAGAACTAAAGCAATGCAAAGACATTTACAGCAATTACATTGATCTTGTACATCAAGCAGCAACATGAAATGAATATAAAAATACATGTATTTATGTTCTTTAACCAACAGCTGGAGTTAATAATAACTGAAGTTTGGAGTTAATTGTAACTGAAGCTTGGGCTATTCATTTTTATGTTTAGGACAAACCCCCTAATGTTTCTGTGACCAGGATTTTATAGCCAGAGACAAGAAATTTCACCACCATACATATTCCTATCAAGTCAGTTAGAGAAAGAAAATAATCATACTGCAAGAACACGCCCAGATAAACCCAAAAGGTAGGATTAGGTTAGTCATGGAAGAAACTTCTCTTTCCTAACTCCTATATATTGCAGATAGTAGGAATCACTGGGAAGACTTTAAATATTCAGAGGGAGACAGCAAATACAAAATAAATGGTTACAATGCCTTTGTTTTTCAATACCTGTCTAGAGTTACAACTAGCATCAAGCAGATCCAGCAAATGGATGAACTAATTCCTGAGAGCTGGAATTTCACTAGCCTGGGTTTGAGCTGTCTAGGAAACAGTTTTCCCATCCTGCAGAATTTAAGATTTGTCTTCTCCTCCCCATTCTTTTCACCAGAATGGAATCCAAAATTTACAAAGACTTTTTGTGAAGCGTGAAGGTCATTCCTGGCAGGCAGGTCCGTGGAGGGTCTTCCCAGTCTTTAGGGAGCCTGGGTTGGAGTGGCTATGTTGTCATTTTCTGCTTCTCAGGTGGGAGAGGTTTCTGTAGTCGGACTCTTCCACTCTCCCTTTGGCGAAAATTACACACTGGACAAGACAGATTATACAGGTTAAAGTTCAGTGGAAAATACTCTTGTGAAGCATTTTGATTTTGATGAAAAACACTTTCTTTTCCTTCATAAAAGGAAAACACGACCCCCACCCTGTAATAGCTCTATTTTGCATGCAAGCAAACACAATTCCCCCCAACAATAGCTCTATTTTGCATGCAAGCATACACACATTTCTCTTTGTTATTGCTCGTAGACTACTTTGAATAGGAAATCGTATTTGATGCTGAGCATTAGTGCAGCTTGCAGGCAGCTTGTTTGTGTGGTACCCTATGAGCCCCATGGAGCCCCGAGACACTTTGTGCTGCTATGAAGCAGCACCTCTCTTTGTTCCCTTCATGCCTCGTAGTTTCTTGGTGCGTGCAATAACAATTGTACACTATGTTTTAATTTGCATTTTTAAGTAGACATGGTCTCAGCCATCCTATGTGACAAGAACGATTAATCTGACCTGCTATATGAATCTGTCCCTGCCTCTTCAGCTGCCACCCTTTTGGCATTTTCTATCTTAGATAGAGGAAGGACAAAAGCCAAGCGTCGAAACTGAAATAATTACATTAATATGTGTGAACAAATGACATGAATATGCTTCTGAAGCCCAGATACTCTGCTTTTTCATTATTTCCACTGTCAGAAAGAGATCTCACAAATGTTTGTCACTGGAAAGAGTGCACAGAAAGGAGGGACATATGTAGGTAGGTAAGTAGGTAGGCAGGCAGACAGACAGCTACTTGAAGGAAAGGACAGAAGAGGCAAATGTGGAAAGATTTTATTTAAACTGTACTGAACATTATTTCCTGGAGACTTTCACAATGGAGTTAAACAACCTTGTGTCTAGCAGGTAATTGTAGTCTGCCAAGGTTTGATGATGGAGAAGCAAACAAAAACATCATTCATAAAACACGTCCACAGTACATGTGCTGCAACCAACTGGGTCAGCCTGCAGTGTAGGAAGAGCCAGCTGACAAGACCTGGAAAGTCAGAGCAGCTGTGCTCTAACCCCGATTCCTCTTTATTATTTATTCACTTTGTTCTGCTTAAGCTGGGACATGCAGACCAACACAAATTTGCTTTGCCTTTTAGAGTATGTTTGAACAGACAAAATGGGTGTCTGTCGGTGGGTTTACCTCATGTGAGAGCACTTACCGTAATTAACAAGGGGATGTGTGTCAGGGCAGGACTTGCAGCATTTGCTAAATTCAGAGCAGTCTAAAGCATGGGCTCACATGAAAGGACATGTAGCCCAGGGTCCTACAAAGCATGAGGCCTATTGCAACTGTGTTGATCTTGCTTGCCTACAGCCATCCCTGAGGGTAAGTCCCCTGAAACCAGCCTTGCTAACTGTAATGCTGCCAGGAGGCAAACTTAAAACACGCAACTGAATAACCTACATCAGCAATTGGACTTTCTTTGCCTATCGATTGCCTGTAGTAAGATTTCTGACTGCATAAAGACAGATTTCTTTTCATGCTGCCAGCCGATACTGCTTTTTTTTCAGGAAATCATGATTTTTTTTCTGTTTGTCCTACAAGTGGCATGACGTGAGCCTTCTCTGAAGAAGAAAGCACATAGCTGCAGTTAGCTTGGGAATAAATATGCTCTGGAGTACCAAAGCCTGGGCTCTGCACTAACCACAGCAACATGGCTTCTGTTTCAGAGCTGTCTCACATCTGTCCAAAGAGAAGCACAGGCAGCTGGAGTTCACATCTGCCTGGAAAATAGCATGTAGACATACCCATATGTACGCTGGCAAGTCTTTTAAGCATAGACGAAGCCTATGAGAAATAAAAGGGAACACATCTCATGCTAACTTCAGCTAGAGAAGTTTGATGTTCATCCTTACCTAGCTATGAAGCTAAGAATTTAGGTCTGCCATCTTGCTCAGGAATGGGAGTTTGATGCTGAAAGATGGATATAAATGGTGCATTCAGAGTAGATCTTTTTTTAATGTGTTGGTCAACCTGTATGTTTAAAGGAGGGAAGAAATGTTCTTTCCCTGAATTGGTCATCATTGTGCATGGCTATTTCTCAACATAAAACAGGCTTGAGCTGGATTACCAGGTCTTGGATAGAGTAACTTCTAATGTATTCAGCACTTTTTCTTGAATTAGTTTACTTAAATGTCAGTGCCAGACTAGCAGCTGTATGGTAGAGGGAGAGCTGACCCATGGAGTCTGAGAAAGTTCCCTGAAGGTCTGTGTCTTAACCAGCCATGCAAGTTATGTCTTCACAACTGCAATTTGCAGCAAAACCCAACACTGCTGAGGATCAATGACATAGTGACAGTTTCACTACAGGCTGAGTGGCCCAATAGTCTGGCCTCAGCGTCAGCAAGGAAGAATTTCTTTCAGGTTTCTTGCCTGAACTTTAGTTTCTTCTATTTGTGCTTAAGTTTCCATCTCTCTGTTTTCGCAAGTGAGCTGTGAAGCAGAAGCCATAGTCTGTGAAGGAGATCCTGCAAGTATTTTAGCCACGAATTACTGCCATTTTATTGCTGGGCTTCATTTTTTGTGCAGCTTCAACTCTGTGTTGTTGTCCCTGATGAAGTAAATGATGATACTAAGCAATGTCTTTTCAATTTTGTCTGCTTCTAAATGAATTCTAGTTTTATTTCTCAGCATAATGCAGGCCCTACATCTAGTTTACTTATGATTTATATTCTGTTCAAAGATATGAGCCTTCATGAAGCCTACTGGCTAATAATTAATTCAGGTCATTTTAAGTCATTAATCTATTGTTCTGCATGATCTTTCCAGAACACATTTAAGATGTCTGATGCAATGTTTATTCTCAGCCCTTTTAATGCAAGTCTTCTCTATTACTGCCTGCCTTTATTTTCCATTTGCATCACCTGCAAATGACTGCCTATACAAGCCTAATGGTTTACAGTAACCCTTTAAAAATTAGCTACTTGAGGTGAACCCATTTAAGATAATTTTTTACAAAAGTCTAGTATTCCACCCAAGCACCATAGCATACCTTCTGAACAGAAAGCCAAGTGCACTAAATGTATCAGCATTACGATAGCCCAAACCCATTTGCTGTGGTATTGAGGACTGACACACAAATGACCCTCAGTCTCAGTACATGGAAATTACTTGTAATTATTCTATATTTTCCAACCCTCAACCTGTTCATCTCATAACTCTGTGGTAGAGACTCCTTTGAGCTGGCTCTAACATTATCAGGGGAAATTCTGAGATCTCTGTTGGAGCTCTCCAATTTGCAGCTGAGTAGCTGACCCATTTTTGTTTAGGGCAATGTGTCTTTGGTTATAAAATCATCATTCTTTATAAGCCTCTTGCAGGAGGACAAATGGATGTATTTTTTACTCTATGTGACATTTTTAAACTGATAGACATTATTTGCCCAGTGTTTTTTAATCTCCGTTTCATGAAAAATGAAGGTCTTTGGCCTAGGATTTCAATTTGATTTATATTCACAATTTTTCTCAACGTGTTTGAGCTAGCTGATATCAAAACATGAACATTAGCTTTAATCATTACCAAAGGCTTCCATGTGATTTAATAGTAAGAGAGGATGTTGGTTTTCCTCATCAATTTTTAATTTCACATAAACTGAATATCATATTTGCTAACTTTCATCCAAAATCAATTTCTTTGAAAACCTGTAGGAAAGGAGACCTTGAAAGAATATCCTACCATAATTTCTGTCACTCTATCCAATCTTGGTGCTGTCTCTCGTTAGTTGGAATCATTCCTATACCTTAAAAGTAGCAACTTTGTGCAGTAAAATGGCACCGTAATGCTCAATCTAGCTGCTAGGTAGGAGTCCTCTGAATTTTTGCTGCACATTCTACTGAAGGTTTCTTTGTGTTTATTAACACTAGTGAGTCAATAGAGCTGTGAAAGTATGAATATTTCTCTATTCCAAGTCATCAGAAAATAATCCTGCTTCTCTTCTGAGGCCAGGATCTTTAAGAGTGGACAGAATGTAAATCAGAAGTGAAAAGGATTCGATTCCCACTTGCCAAGGGGAGGTTCCCATCTGTTCTCACTGAAATGTATGGGGATTTTTGCTATTGACTCTCTTGAGAAAAAGGTCAGACCTTAATTTGAGGGAGGAGAGAGCATATAGCTCTTTTGTATTGTTATCTAAAATAAAAATGCTTTAGCTAAATAGGCTTGTGACCATCTGAAGAAGCTGCTTAGTAACAAACTTTCTCAGTTTTGCAAAGGTGTAAACCCCTAGAAATTAGGTGATCTTGCCCACCACAGCAGCTAATCTACATAGGTTAAGGAGGTGCTTCAGTACCTCTTATACCCCATGGAAGCCAAATCTAACTCATCGAGGCCTCTTCTATTGAATATACATCTTGCTCAGAAAAGAATATTCAGAAGTTTTGCAGATCATCAAGGTTGTGGCTACCACCAGCCTGAGGAATCTCCTGGCAAAGAGCCAACCAAACATAACCTTACCTTCATCTTTTGCCACCAATCTACATGAACAACGTGCTCTTGATACAGAGACTACATTCTGGTCTGACCACTTGGACAATATTTTTTCCAGTAATTTCTCTAGTTCAATCAGTCTGAATAGTCACATATTTATGCTGAAGTGTTTCTTTTGTTACCTTCAGGACAGAACTGGGTACTCTAATTCCAGCTCAGGGTGGGGTGGGCTACATGATAGACCAATTTACCAGATTTTTACAGCTGCTGAGTACAAAATTGATACTGGTTGCCCTCCAGCTTGCTCCAGAACAAGGTAATTGCAATATTTATTTTCAGTGTGCAGTTTGTTACTTTCCCCTTCAAGTCAATCTATTGTTCCTCTTATTCCCTTTTCTTTTTGCCTTTGCAGTGGGTAACATATGTAATGTGAAGGCTGTGTTTAACACCAGACTTTTGCTGTTCAGGGAAACGAGCATTGGGTTCAATGTATAAAACAAAACTATAAAGTAGCCCTAATAAATTAGTTTATGAACAATGGAAATTAAGAAGTATTGCAAGAGGAGGTTAAAAAAACAAAAAAGAAACCCTTTAAAGCAATTATGAAGCATAGACCATATTCATACCATCCAACTCAATGTAAGATAAGAGCTCACAAAGGAACTTTTCTAGTTGGTAGATAAATGTGCATGCACAGAGTTCCCTATTCTGCCTAATCCCAACAAACCTTCTCAGGAGTATCCGTAGCTGTCTCATGAAAGTTAAGAGTCCTGTCTAGGACTATGTTAGTGTGGGAAATCATCATCTGGTATTAGAGCAGCCCTGGTCTTCAGTGACTAGCCAGACCTCCAGAGGACATCTTTTGTCATGCTCATACATATCTTCGTTTTCAGAGCCTCTGCTGGTCAGGACGCACTGAAATATTAATTTGTGTACAAGTATAACACACATGTACATTTTTATCAGCCAGTCTTTTTTAAAAGACTGTGTCCCATCAAATTGCTCAGCATTTTGTAAGAACTTGAAGTTCTAGTTCACAGTAAACACGTCAGGTGGGTCATGCAATGTAACTTGCAGCTCAGCTGCTGGCAGGGGATGTAAAGCTGCATGAAATCTATCTCTCTTTATCACTATAGAAAGATTTGTGGAGTCACTGTTTTCATATCATGCTAGTTACTGCCTTGACTTTTTAAAGAGCAGATAGTTTTCTCTTGCTTTGGTCACTACTTTCTGAGATAAACTATTGAAATTCAATGGAGTTGCGCCAGTTGAACCAGCTAAGGCGGCAGCCTTCTATTTGCTCTTACAGCTCCTGAAGGATGTGTGATTCAAATTCCATTGGGATTGCTCTTTTATCTTTGCAGTCAAAAATGCCCCTATTTTTTCTTCCACTTTTCCCAGAGCAACATAAGAACTGTGTGCTAATGTGTGCTGCAAAAATGTGTTTAAAAAAAGTAGATTGTAACTATCCATTTGAATAACTTTGATTTATTTCAGCTACAGTTCCAACATCTTTAATTGTATTTTCTAGTAATGTTCATAGGAGCTTGTTTGCAAAGAAGTAAGCTGGTATTGCAAACTGTCTTGTAAAATCTGGTTTCTTGCATATTCTTACAAAAATAACCCAAATAGCTAACTAGTTTTGAAGCAATAGCTATGGGGCAAAAGCTATAGTATGTTAAATCACACAGCACGAACAGCGAATTGTCGCAGTGAACAGTCCCACACATGTAGAGCCTGTAGATTGCTCAGAAAAAGCTATTCATCAGAAAAAGAACATATCTACACAAATATAGTTTGTAATCAGTTAAAGATATGAGGAGTTATATCTGTAAAGGACTCATTTGCTGTAATACAGAGGCAGCTGGAGCAGAGACACTGAATGGAATAGATCTGTGTTAAACACCTTGTCTCCAAGTAGTTGCTGAGCACCACATGGTACCAAGAATAAAAATAGCCTAAGTAGAATGGAGAACTTCAAACCTCTACCAGAGCCAAAACTCTCCAGAAATGTGGAAGATAACTGAAGGAAATTCAGGAGGCACTTTGTGTTTGTAAGCAAGCAGTGCCAGTAGAAATGAAGACATTCAGAAGGTAGCCTTGTTTTTGAGAGTGGCTGGTTCTGAAAAGCTTGTTGCAGTTAATAATTTTCTGTTAAGTAGAGCAGAGGCTGACTGTGAAGCGGTAGTACAGAAATGTGAGGAACTCTGAATTCCATGTAAAAATGAAACATATGTGTGAGATTGGCTCAGAGTAAGAAGAGTCTTGCAATTCTGAGGGCTAACTAAGAGAAGACTGGGTCCTAATGGGAGCTGGGAAGAAAATTCAGAGAAACTACTGGAAAATCCAGAGTGAAGCTGAACAAAGCTCTTATAAGGTGCTGGTTAATGCATGTTAGGGAGGAAGGAAGTCACTCGGCACAGTCTACAGAGTGAAGTCCACAGTTCTTTAACACTGCAAGCCTGATTTGTTATGCAAAAATGTCACCAAAACCCCAACTCCTTAAGGTAAAAAAGGATGCAGAGCCCTATCTTGGATCAAAATGAACAACACAGCAGCTTGCATACATTGGACAACCACCACTTAAAAGGATGGTGTCCAGAAAAAGAAATATATATCCAAAAAAGCAATGTGTTGCACCATGTTTTTAATTGATTGCAGACATTCCCAGAGTGTGGCCAGCGCAGGCAAAGGATGACAAATATGCCTCTAGCTCAGATGAACTCCACATAGCAGCAACAAATAATGCTCTGCCAAAATATGAAGACTGTCAACCTGAAAGTAAATATGACAGCTATTATTTCAAAGCTGCACACTGACACATAAACCACTGTTCCCAGAAACTCTATTAAAAGAGCTTAAAGAAAAGCCTCAAAAATAGAAGATAAACTGATGAAGAGTGTTATTTACACATCAGCTAAAGAAATATTTGAGGTAGAGCCACAGTTAAACAGTAACAAGCGTATGAATACTACTTCTTGAGTTAGAAGGATGCTGGTTCTTTTCTCTTATCCAGGGGTATGATCCTGAAGTGATAGAAGCCAAAATAGATAAGGATATCTTTAGAACATCTCAGAGGGGAGTGCTTTTGCTCCTGCTGGACTACTACAGAGCTGACAGTGCCCTCCCACTTCTATAGCAGTGCTGCGTGCATTATCTTGCTGCACTTTGAGACTGTCACACCAGAGGAATGCATGTGGTACGATATGGCACTATCAAAACAAATGACTTGCTGCTTCTTGATGTTAGTATTCGTGTATCAGAGGAGACATACAAGTTCAGGTGTCAGTAACATCATGGACTAACTGGACATTGTTGTTAAGGTAGGGTAGCAGACAGGCTGGAAGTTCCTGGGATCCCGTGTTACGTGAACACTGCTCACTTGTCATTCACAGGCTGCTCTGGGGAATAACTACATGGCATCTGGGCTGTTCAGAGACATGGGCTCGCACTGCCTGGGCAGTACCTAGTGCATGGGGGAAACAGGGAACGAAACAGTCATTGCCAAGGTCCTTGCTGCAGAGTGGTGACTGAACAGTGTAGGGAGCTTGAACTCATACGATTAACTGTTTCTATTCTTCTACAGTGCCCCAGTCAGTATTTTCCTGTAGCCAGAGTTGGGATTTTAGAAACCAGATCTCTTAGGCAATAAAGTAGAGCAGTGACTAAAGTTCCTCTGCCTGACTTGGACAGTAAAGTTAACTGGAAGAAGTCCACTTTTTTCTTTTTGTCTCCAGTATGAAATACTTCAGTGAAAATACATTGGAAATTTTGTGTCTTCATCAACAACTGGAAAGTAGAAGGCCAACTTTCTTTTTTCAGTTGTAAGTTTTGGTTTTCCACTCTTTTGAAAAAGACAGTTCTTTATGGCTACAAAAGAAATTGCAACAGAAATCATTAGCAGAGTTTTCCACCTAGCTCAAATGTCATTCTTCAAGCAGCTCTACCCTTTTCAGCTTCTTCTGATGGTGGTGTTAGACTAGGCAATTTGTAAAATTTGGTAGCTGTTATCATTTGTTATAGGAATTGCCCTGAGACATTGTATTTGTCCAACAAATCCATTTCCTCTTTTAATTAGGATTGATGTACAAGTTGCATCCTGGTGTTGAATCAGTTTCCAGCCGGCTCTGAACTTTTTGCAGTTGATTACAATGATTGCAATTCTTCGGCTAGTTCCTCCAGCGTAACTTTCCTGCTTTAAAGAGAGTGGCAGTGGTTGGTTCGAACAAAGCAGACAGCTGAGTGGATGTTTAGTAAAAATTATGTCTAATGTAACAGAACTGATGAATGTCATTTTCCTTTTAAAGAAATGTTCTCTGGAAGGTGCTGTTCAGCAGAGCACAGCTGATATAATGCTCTGGATGCCATAAAGGGCTTTAAGAAATGGCTGGAAAGAGCATGCACGTGCACAGGTAACTTTCAGTTACATCCAAGCACAGCCTCTCTATTCATAGCCACAAAAATAAAAAAGCCACAAATAACTTCCAGGGCTTAATTTCACATCACTACCAAATGTGCAGGATAGGACATGTTGAGCTTGTTGGGCTATGTGTTACCTGAGAGCTTACTGAACCTGTATTCTGTCAGCCACTCTGGCTGCTGCTTGGTTTCCAGATCAATGTGAAGATATTTTGATGAGTAAAAGGCAAATGACCTGTGATGTACCTGTCTGAGAAAGCCTCTCTCAGTTAACGATAAACTGATTGCATCCGCACCATGAAGGAGCTAAAGTCCCATCATTATAAGGGGGAAGATGTAGCTGTCAGGTTGCTCACACTTGGGACTCCAGATTTTTTTAAAGTCTTTTCTTCCCTAGATTGGTAATAGGCTCTTGTCTTTAGCTTTCCCTATGAAGTCCCACCTGATTTTGCTACTGAGAGGAGAAAGGTGCCGTATTGTGTATGTTGGCACTGAGGAACGTGAGGAGAGTGGCTAGCAGCAAATACAGTGGCCTCTGTGTGCCGGTATTGATTTTGCCTTCAGAAGAAGTGTGAATAAAAACAATTATTGTATATTGCTAGCAATTTTTCCTGCATAAAACAGAGGTCATACATGACTCTAAAAGGCAAAGATTTGGGCATAATAATTTAGTAACATGACTGAATGTTAGGATCAGGTATTTAATCACATAGGAACAGCTGCATACCTCATTGACTATGAAAATGCTCCCTGCGTGCTTTTTGGAGTGTGCCACATATTGCAAAGCATATATTATCCTGTAACTATTAATGGTAAGTAATTTAAGATCAGTAGTTGCCTTCTTTTCAGAACAACTCAGACGTGATGGTTACATTTCTGCCTTATTGGACTTGCTCTTTTGGGACCATTTAGTCAATCCTGGCTTGCTAGATTAGGAACCTCTTGAACAGATATAGTTCACTTTTTGTTCATTTTGATATACCCTCATAGAAGCCATTAATTGCCCAATGAGCCCAATTGACAATTAATGATTTCTGTGAACAATACATCAAACTGGTTATATATGAAACTTCTAAGTGGAGCATAGTATAAAGTTTAAAGGATACACACAGGAGTCAGGTGTTCTGATTTCTACATTCAGCTTTTCCACTGACTTGAAGTAACTGTAAGAGTTATGACCCTGAAGCCCAGGCCTAATAGAGGGCTGCAGAACGTGGCCCCCCAGCATGGACAACCCGAGGAGCTGTCTACAGCATGCCAATAAGATGGATGAAAGAGTGAAATACCAGCAGTTTTGGGGACATAAGTAGTTTATTTTGTACTTTATGGAGGTTTCTTATATCCCTTGGGTTTCAGGAGGTCAGACAACTACAGCCTTGTACTCAAAGAGCTAAAGGAAAGCTCTTTTGATTACATGAGGTTGGGAGGTAGTATAAGAGCTGAGAAACAGCATCTCTTCGTGTGTAATGGCCCTGCAGTTCAGGATTTATGCCGACAGTGGAAAAGCCAGCTGCCAGCAGGTGTGCAAGGCTTCCCCAGGAGTGTGCCCAAACCACCAGTTTGGGTGCTGTAGGCTATGCACGAACATTTCATGGAGTGGGACTAGAAAGGGGGATGCCTCCACTACAAGCTCACTGCCTGAAGCAGGACACTACCAAGCCCTGCTCCTCCCCTTCTTCCTTTTCAGTCCCATGAATCTTAAGACATTCAACCCAGGGCATCCCGGCTTTGGTAAGAGGGCAGTGTTCCTACCCAAATGAACTTGTAGGGTGCTCTCCCAGGGAGACAATGTTGGGGCTTTGGCTTTCTCAGGCCAAGGAGAGAGCTGCATCCAGGGCTTCCCCTTCCTCCCTGAACTTTCTAAACATCGGCAGTCAGTGTGTTGGAGACAGGCAGAGGAGCCATGCCGTTTTGACTATTTTGCTGCTAGACCCACCTGGGAACACTTTCCCACCATAGCAAATATGTCAGGGATGTGGAGGAGGGAAGGTGTAACTTTGGGCCTCTGATGGGGCTTGGACCAGAAGGAGGTACTGTGGCAAGAGCAGCATGCTCAGAGGGGCAGCCTGAGGTGCCTTGAGCACATTTAAGCAAAAAATCCAGTTTGGGGATTCACAGCATTAGATAGCAGCTGAGCAAGAGTGTTTAGGACCCTGCTTTTCAGTCGCTCTTGCAGTACTTAAGTCCCTTCCCAGATTCAGATCTTAATCTTGGTTACTCAGTTTTGCCATCTGTTGGAGTGGAATAATAATTCCTTTATATACAGGCTTTATATGAAGACATCTATGGAGTTTAATTTATAATCTTTCAACTTGGTTTAATTAATTCAGAAGGAATGTTATACACACTATATATGTTACTTCTGATATAAAATTAACAGTGGATGTTTCACTACAAAGTAGTTACAAATACGTTACCCTTCTCTTTATCAGCCAATATTTCAATTAACATCTGTCTAATTCTTCTTTCTACTTGTTTTCTACTTTTATCAACAGCTACTTGGTTGTCACAAACAAAAGGTTTGATTTTTTTTCCTCTGTCACGTTCCACGAACATATACTGCTATGCTTCCACCAAAATATGTAGATGTAAGTGACGCTAAGACCAGAGAACACAGTGAAGAATAAAGCACAATATTAAAAAAAATCCATTCATTCAGAGATGAATAAGTAATTTATTGCTTTCAAGTACTGAATGTCACACAATTCTGGAATCACAGAACATCTCCATTGTTTATGGTTAAGTAACTTTTTTTTTTTAAGGTTTTTAACTGGAATAGCATAGACTGATTCTACAGAAATTTATATGTGGAAATAACTTGACACACAAGTAATCTTGTTTAGTTCAAACAGAACTAGTGAATTCATAATGTTACCTTAGTGCATATTTAGAAGGAGTACGTTTTTACTTCTATATGGAACGTGTGTTGTCCTTTGTTAAAAGAAGAAAATATGTGCACATACATGTATGAAAAGAGATAAGAAAAGGAAAAATACGCAAGCTGAAAGCAAAATCCTTGCTTGCCCTTCAGTTTACTAAAATAATGTTTGTTTAATACATGTTAAACAAAAAAGCCAAACCGTGTTGTCTTACAGTTGGCTATTTTCCTAATGAGACTCAGTTTGTCCTCCTCTGCTTTCAATTCTGAGTTTGACAACCTGAAAATGTGTCTTCAAAATCAGAATATCTTCTCTATGAGATAAATATTGTCTTTGTGTATTAAAGGATAAATGTGCCTCCAATACAGAAGGTGTGATAACTAGAACTACTGCTAACTTCTTTTCTTGGCTGCCGTCCCACCAAATGAGTCACATTTAGTCAAGATTTTGCCGTTATTATATGCCTGGGGTCAGTATCCTGGAGATTCCGTGGTTACTAATGGTTACTCGGCCAGAGAAATGAAGGAAGAGGTAAGGTAAGAAAAAAGCATACACATAAGGTGTATTTTTCTAAGTCCTGCTGCGAGAGTGAAAGCTGAAGACACTTCCCCCCCCCAAATATCTGTCTTTTGGGGGCTGCAAAATGCACTTTTCTATGGTCGCAAAAAAGGAGAGTGATGGTAATCCCTTTTTTGAGTAGTCTTAAAAAAAACTGTGACAGCAATGCAGGAAAAAAGCAAAGATTTTATTTAGATCCAGCGTCTGTGAAATAACAGGTTGGCGACAATATACCGTAGGTGCTCCCCATCTCAGTCCCCCAACATCCAGCTGTATAACCCATGCTGTAAACAAGAGCATTAAAGGATGTAGCCAATACAAGGATAGATTCTAGATATAGCTAAATTCAACAGTTAGCCTAATCATAAAAGATTATTTTTCTGTAGTTCATGTAATTGTCTCTTTTCCAAAAGTCTGCTCATGTATCCGTCTGGAATTCAGATCATATTGTCGTTTCGTGTCACTCTCATTTGATCTAATGCCTGAAAGTTTTATTCATGGTTAAAGGCCTAAGTGAAATGGCCACTTAACCAAATGCCTACATTTCAGCAGCTTCACCAAATGACCAGTTTGACAGAATGACTGTGATAGGAATCAGAGCTAGCGCAGCTCCCTTATTAATCATTGCTCATTGACCTTTAACAGCAGCCAAATTGTATCTGAGTGTAGTTAAGGTGTCCAGGGGGTTTGTGTGTCGCAGAAGGAGGGGATGGAGTGGAGAGCAAGGAGGGAGGAGAAAGGATTATTCTTTTTTAGGAGTACATTGTCCCCATTGAAATCAATCACAAAAATACCATGACGCCAAAGGTGCATGGACCAGATCACTGAATCTTGAATGTTGCTGTGCAATTAAATGCTGGGTTTTGCTATTTGAAAAGAATGTATATTTCTCTGTCTAGGGCACTAACATGAATAATCCCTGTTACTGAAGGAAAGTTATGTGGGAGTAAAATACTCCTTGGGACTCTGCTGCACAGTTTTGCGGCTAATCAGGGCACACAGAAAGGGTTTCCAGCTGCTCTGCGCTTTCCCTGGGGAGGGATTTTATTGAGTGCTTGTGTGTATATGTGCGGCAGCACCTCTTTCAAGCAATGTATGCAATGGCCAGGGAGGCTTATTGGTGGGTCTGGTTTGTTGACGGGTTTTTGTTTGGTTTATTTGAGGTTTTTGTTTGTGTATTTGTTTTTTTCATTGTATCCCAGAGGAAACAGCTGGGGAAAAGATTTTGGAGTAGGCCTGCAGGCCTCTTATGCCAGTTTATTTGAGCTGTTTGTTATGTTTGAGTTAATTTGTCCCATGTTTAAAAAATGTG
Organism: Gymnogyps californianus; assembly: GCF_018139145.2. Lineage (NCBI taxonomy): Eukaryota > Metazoa > Chordata > Aves > Accipitriformes > Cathartidae > Gymnogyps > Gymnogyps californianus. The sequence continues at coordinate 67,605,129 of NC_059474.1, forward strand.
GACTCCTAAAGAATGTAGATGTGCATGAGAAACATTAAAAATAAACAAATATTCCAATAATACCACCCAAATTGTCCTAATGTTGTTGGATTAAATAAATCAATGTGGGTATTTTCAGTGTGATGAACCAACACTTGGAACATATTCCTAAAAGAGCTCATTCAGCATTGGCTATGATCAACTTTGTTACTTGAAGTCAATGAAAATACATTTGCAAGTAAGGATTACTCATACATGAATGTTCTTCAGTGCTGGAACTTGTACCAGCAGCCCACAGAATGAGACAAAACCTCCGCAGAGTTGTGTTAAAGGTTGGGTTTGTATTTGCTAGGGGAAAGATGGAAAGTTACAAATATCTAACAATGTTAACCTAAAAGTGTAGTTTTTTAATAAGTAGAAGTTCTTTAAAGCAATTGTGTAAAATCTCCATCTTTAATATGGTTTTCATTTGCTAAATAGCTTCTTCCCCCATTGCTATGTTTGAGTTCAAGGCTTCAAAATTTTGCAAGAAGCACTCATTTTTCACATGATTAACAGACAAAAGGAGCAGACAGGCAAAATGACATCCTCTGTTCCTTTAGTATTTTTAAATAATTAGTCCATTTGATTTTAATCTAAAATAGATTTTCTCAATTTTATTGTAAGAACATGATATATTTATGAAAAAACCCTAAGCACAGCTTTCTCTCAAAATCAAACCACCTATTTCTTGGGTTTTTTGCTCTTGCTTATTAGAGTATTTCTTTACCCTATACCAGTGAACAAGAATTAATCACCTTTTTTATGCTGAAAGCTACATTTCACTATATTAACCTTTTGTTTTCCGTCACTTACAGGGGCAGATCCTCAGCTGGTGTGAGATGATCTCCAATGAGGTTAGTAACCTTGTCTCTAAGTAGAGTGCTGAAGATCCAGTCCTGCTTTTTCAAGGCCATGTAACTGAAGTTCTTTATGATATAAATATAATTCACAGATTGTCTTTCAATTTGTTGATAATTCTGCCACTGTAACTGTTGCTGTCTTAGTTACTCCCTCATATGCACCGATTTTCTAAATTGCTGGTTTACCTTTTTTCTGTCTTTTTTTTTTCGCCTGGGTTGATCTCACTTCTTACTATATGCCAAAGGCTGGCTTTAGATAATCATGGACACACTTTGATACTTGCTTCTCAAATATTTCCTGTAAATCTTGTGGCCAAAAATCCGTATTTCTTAGCAGCAGAGGCTTTGCTTCGTTTCCATATACAGTTTTTTGCACACAGATTAAGTCATTTGTAAACATTGGTACCATCTAACTAAAGATATTTCTAAGAGACCAAAGCTGGTTTTTTAGTAAGTCATTATCATGGTTTCACTTACAGGGAGGAGTAGGATTCCGTCACCCTGAATCCAGTGTCACTGTAAAATCAATGCATACAGTTTCAGTGAAGAGCCAGAAATACGCTGCATGCACTGATTCTGCTTATGTGTTTATATTAAGCATAACTGTGATTTTCCATGTTGATATGATACAGCATTCAGTCTGTGGAAGAGACTGGGAGACCAAGACAGGAACCCAAAATACAAGCCAGCACATGGTGCCAAGAGAGAACGCACTCCGAGGCTATAGTGCAAGACATATATATGCAAGAGGATGTATTTCTTTACCAAACGGGTTAGGTAAACATCTGTAGCCTGTCAGCTGGACGCAGAGGAGTAAACAGCAACCTTTTAAATTTATTCTTAGTGCAAATAGATTAAGTGCAGCTTGCTTTTATTTCTGTCATCTACATCTATGTAATTTGTGTCTTTGCAGTTGGTTACCTTTTTTGGATTTTGTAAGTGTAAGTAATCTGCTTTTAACTTTCACTTAACTTCAGTGAAGAACTATTTCAAGGTCACTAGCTAGCACCAAAACCTTCTGTGGCTGTGGTTGTCCTTACAGCCAGAGGTCTGAACCACCCCTACAAGCGCCTAGCAGTTGCCTACTTTTCTCCGTAATACTCAAAGGCAAGAGGGTATATGCCCATGTGAGATGCAATAGTCTGCGTTGAGAGTTAATAATGCAGTGATCTAAGGAGAAAAGAAAGTCTTTCTGTGACCAGAAAAACTCTGGCATGTGACAATTAACGGAGAGCATGCCTGAACCCACAGAGTCCCAGCAGAGTTGGTAGCCACCATTCAGGGCACATCAGTAATATATCAATACTTAATATTGATCAGAGCAAATCACCGGCTGAAGAAGGAAAGTCTGCATACCTGCTATTATCAGGTATGGAACACCTGACTGGAAATAAGTAAATGTGGAGAAACAGTAAAATTATTTTTCCTCATCTTGGTTGCATTTTATAAATACAAGCCTTAGAAACAACATCAGCCTATAAAATCCTTTGTCATTATTTCCTTCCTGTTTCCCTTCCAGCCCAGCTAGTGCATTTGCAGGCAGGTGAGCTCTTTGAAACGGTCCTCCCACGTAAGAAACTATGGGAGCTATGAAATATTACTGCAGTCCAGTTATCTCTGAAATGCTGATCTGCCTGGCTAACATGGAGCCAAAATGCAGTTATTCCCTTTGACATCAAGTCAGTTGTGAATTTACCAGATGAACTTCCTTGACAAATGGCTACCACCCACTCAATCCATCACTTCAGGGAAGCTGGGCTGCCTCACACTTTTTCTTTCCTGTGCTTTTATCTTTTGTTCTGCCTCTCAAAAAGATCAAGGGGTAAAATCCAATCCAATATTCAAAAGTAAGTGATTTAGAGTACCAAACAAGTAACAAAGAGATCTTTTAAAATTGCATATTATACAGTAATCATGTACTTCAGAATTTCCTCCTTTTTAATACAAAAAAATCAGCTAGAATTCTTCATTAATATTTTAATTGGCATAAGTGTTGAGTTCCCAACTATCCACATGGTAATTTACACTTATACTGTAGCTGGTGGGAGGTGGTTTATTTTTCTTTGTGCTAATCCAAGGATCTCACTTCCTGCGACAGGAAAGCTGCAGATGACAGTTGCACTGCACGGGTGAAAGGCACGAAAGGAAAGGTAAAATATATGCGGAATAATTTTCCTAAAAACTAGAAGAAAAATATGTATTAATCTATTATCTATCATATCAGGCAGATTAAAGTAGCTAATAAGAATTTTGTGTTGATGAACAATTCTCAGCCTTGTCTTATCTAAGCAGCCAATGGTGGAAAGGTGCATTTTTAAAGAATTAATATGTAAAAAGCAATTTTTCTGTTCAGAACCTAGTCTGAGAAGAGGGAGGGGATGCTCACCAGATATGCATCATCTTGGAAAATTAGGTGGCAGAGCAACCTATAGATTTCCTAACCTATGCATGTGCTACTTTCACATAAGCTCTGGGGATATCCTTGAAAGCCACCATCCCAGCGTCTCCTCCTGCGGGGCACTAGCACAGCACAGAGCTGTGGACGAAGCAGGGCTGGAAAGGGGCTGCCGAGGGAAAACCTGGTCCAGCAGAAGACTTCTCCCTGCGGACCTTGACGCGTGGGGGGAGCAGGGTGCCCTCGGTAAGGCTCAGCAGATGGCGGGGCCAGGGCTTGGAGGCAGAGAAAGCCCAGACCTACAGCTGGTGTGAGCTGGGAAAGGGACTGCCAGAGGAGAGGGCAGGCTGCCAGAATTCCTCTCCTTGTCTGAAGCAGGGTGCTATCTGAAGCCCAGGCCTGACAGTTCACATGGAGCTGCTCTCATGCGTTCCCCTCCCCTGCACTTCCCGGACCGGGAGCCCCAGTACCTTGTGCCTGGGGTTTCAGCACCAGCAGTCCCTGCCAATGGAACAGGGAGGAGGCACTGCCCCTCACGTGGCTTCCCCGCTCTTTCCTCAAGAATCGTAGGGATTGCTTTAGAAAATGTGTGATCTCTGTCACTGCGTGGTTTTGCTGTTGTCGGCGGCATTGCTGTTGTTTTTTAATTTGTTTCTTAAGGGAATAAGGCTTATAGGAGCGCGGGGTTTGCCTGGATGTCTGTCTCTTTTTTTTTTTTTTTTTTGAGCCCAGTGGCAGATTTCAGCCAAATGTGACTGAGGGCTAAAGCTCTCCCAGATAATTAAGTAACAAATGTCATGAAAATAGACAAATAGGTAGAGGAGACAGATGCTGTAAATGCCCTTACTGCGGGAAAACCTGAAGAGTGGTATCTCACATCATTAGGCACCAGAACAGCCTCATGGGAAAAGGGCCCCTGTAAATGCCCCAAATACGGAGTTAGCTTCAGCTGGGTTTGTGTTTCATGCGTACCAGAGCCAACCACTTATAAGGCAAAGCTCCACAGAAAGCAGGATTAATTCCTTCTGTGCCCAAATAGCTATTGGTTTTCTGATTGGAGCCCCCTCAAAATGTTCTTTGGATTCAACTATCTGCACTTTTAAGAAAGATACTATCTGCCTGTAAACAGGTACGCTGAGGTGCATATGATTTAAAGAGAAAAAATGCCAGTTCCCTTATTCTCCTCACAACCACTTTACCTGTGGTAAGATCTGCACTTCAAAGACTTAGAAAAATGGGCACAGCTAAGACTACATGGTGTTGTACCAACAGAGCTATACCTGTCAGGAGAATTGAATCGGCAGGGTGGGCAGGGCTGCATATGTTTACAGTGCGCAGGATTCAAGAACAGAGAGTAGAGCCCAGCTGAGAAATTAGGAGAATCGGCTCATACCATGGTATAGCGATGCCCTAGCCATAATGGTGATGCGACAGTTCCCCCAGCCAAAATGGCTGAAGCTAGCAAGATCAAGAGTTCCGTACATTTCAAGTTAACCGCGTTGTTAAATATTTGACTGTCGTGGCATCCTGGAATAACACTGAGTGAGACACATGGGGACAAATAAGGTCCCCATGGGCAAGTCCTGCTGTGGCCAAACATTCCAGCTGTGCGTGGCTGCATCTGGGGCGCAGCTGGGGACCAGTGCCAGATGGTCCTGGTCAGTTTTAGGAATATAGTAAATTCCAGCTTCAGACAAATTATCTGAAAATTTAGAAGATGTCAGGAAGGTCATTTGCAAACCCATTTCTGGGATTCTGAAGCTGATCACCCTTGCTCCTAGCTTTCCGCTATGCTGAAAACTCATGATGGGTTTTTTGGGACTTTAGCCACAGTCCAGAAGAGTGGAGGTTAGAAAATAGACACCTCTTGGCTTTGTAGCCCATAATTTGGGGAGTGGTTTAGATATGTGGCTCAGCCCAAAGTTCAAGGGAGGGATTAGAGTCAAACTTCCTTCTGTAGTCCAGCTCTATTTAAAGATACATTTTAAAATAAAAGCCTTTTCTGGATAGCCTGTGCAGAATTTATTACTAAGCAGATGCTCAAGTTGTCTTTATAGTATCAACCACTTCTTTAATATTCTGTGCTATTTCCAATATTTCTGCTACCATCAAAAGAGAAAGAAAGAGAATAGTCTTCTCCTTTAAGTATCTATTTTAGCTCAGCACTGGTTGTGTACTCCTCTGGGTGATTTCAGGTTACCTGCCTTCTGTGGCATGACATGGAGACTGACTATGGGTAAAGCACTATAGTATTTTAGCACACGTTCAGTACCAACAAGCCAGCATAAGCAAGTGGAGAAAACAGAAGCTTAATCATTACTCCATGTTCCTGGTGCATAAAGAGAGATACTGTCCACCCACACAGTCTGTGATTGATGCCAAGTCTTTTGCAAAGTTAGGGCTTTAGTTCAGCTTCTCTGATTTACATTTGTGCATTCTTCCTGGCTCCCACCTTTTTGGGGACATAATGAACTGACTGACCAGAAGCTATTCTGCCACAATGCACGAAAAAGGGATGCTGGGGACGTAAAGCTGAGTTATAACTGCTGAAGAAGGTCCTCTCATTCGGAGAGACTAAGAACAAAGACTCTTCGTACCTTTGTGGGCTTCATGAGATAACATGGTGGCTTAGGCTTGATAGGATTTCACCAGGCTGTACGCAGTCATACAGAGCTTCCCACTTAGGACCTCTTTACCCCCATTCCCCTGACTTGCCCACTATTGCCAATGTTTTAAGAGCTGCTGCATCTCTTTCCTCTCTATGTGGGTGCTCCTTATCTCCTGAGCAGGGCATGGGTCTCTTTTGAATGAGCTCTGAAATACGGCTATGGTGACATCATTTCATTAAAAAGGTGCCAATATGAGATGCTCAGGAAATTCAAGAACATTTATCTACTGTCCTTGTTAAAAATAGATCACTTAAAATATTGTATTGGGTTGTAATCAAGAGTAGACATGTCTCAGCCATGGGCAGATAGTGGAGAAGTTTCTGAGGAAGATAATTCACCCACTGCAGACACATCCATTAAGAAAATGCTTTTCACTTTACAAAAAAAAAAAAAAAAAAAGAAGAAACACAAAACACTGGGGGGTGGACATCTTAACATGAAAATAATGAATCTTACACCAAAATTACCTAATGACGTACAGCATGGGTAGGAACTATTCATTTCAAGGGTCAAATCCCTTAGTAATATGAATAAAGGAATATTGTAGAGGAAGTCTGTGTAAAACGATGGATATGGGCTAATGCACCTAAAATTGTCAGAATGCTATGCCTGCCCTCCTCTTTGGCAATTCTTATAGTTCTGGCTACATTATAAATTAGAGCATCATCAATTGTCCCAAAAGCTCACAATGAGTTGAGAACTTGTGTTTCAATGAGAGCTTGCTATAGGAGACATAGACTCTAATTCAGACTCATCTTTTGGTGCAACTACTGTAAAATCTGTACTGCTTAAACAAAAGCAGATAGTCTTTGAAAGAACCAGTTATTAGTAAGACTTTGCCCGTTTGTCCCATTTTGTCTACGGAAAAAACTGAAGATAGCCTTTTTACACTGGGAGTTATAATTAGGAAAGAAAATGATGAATTAAAACAGCCTTACTGAAGGTTAATATCTGGTGTCTTAGAGGACTAAAGAACCTAATCCACTTGCTTATGAATACGCAACGGCAATAAAGATTATCAGCAAGGGCAAAGGGGAGGGATTCTTAATCTGAAATAGCTATTATTTGCAGCTCGGCTGCCTTCTGTGGGGTTGTGTATGCGTGCAGATGTGTACATGTTTGCTTAAACTTAGAAATCTTGCTGAGGTTTTGTATGTGAGAGTAACGTAGTTTCCTAGTAAGTAAAAGGGGTCAGCCATGCAGGATTTTTTTTTTTTTTCTACTTTCTCCCTCCCTAGTTTCCTATAGGGGAGAATATTTTTGTTCCTCTGTGGCTCTTACTAATCAGGGTCATATTTCTCCCTACACATTATGGGCCCTTATCAATACCAGGGTAAATTTTGCCACTGATGTCACTGAAGTTGGGATTAGGCCTTTATATATAAATATATTAGTGATCTAGAAAGATAAGGAAAAAACCATAAAATCTCACAATACTCATATTCTTTTATATATAGTTATAATAATAAATATAGTTATTTAAAGAAAATTCCTAAATTGAGAAAAGAAGTCTGCTAAAATACTGGTTAAGCAATATGCATCATTAATTCATACACGCTAACAGAGAGAGATTATGAGGTCACATACAAATTAGGAGGCTTTGAGGTTACAAGGTTGCGCTGATGATAAAGCAACAATCCAATTTACTATTAATTGGGTTTAATGAGTACTCAGAGAGTCTTCTCTACTGCAGGGCCTGATCCTCCTATGCACTGCAACATATGGAGTCTTTTGTATGCAAACTAAGTAGGTGTACATTGTGACAGAAGCAGGAAAACTATAACTCATTGCTTAGCATCTTAGCAAAGACACTAATGACTGTGCATTGCACAAGATTGTAAAGAACTGTTTTGATGAAATAAATATTAACATTTCAATTTCTTGTAAATATTGTCAAGAGCATCCTTTTAAAACTGTCTGCAGTTATATTCAATTAACTCCAGTTTACAAGATTCTTGACACAAATTTTCTTTAAAATATATTAATATTATGTATTTTGCCTTTTTAGATCTATTGTGAAGAGTACTTTTGACTATTATGAATTCATTAGCGTGATGCAATTTGTATTTAGAGTGTACAAATAATCTCTGGCCTCAGCTGAGCTGAATGAAAACAGCACCATGTAGCTCTCAAGGCTATGCTGGAGAGCAATATTTTTCTGTAACTAAGATTCACAGTCAAGTAGGAAGACAGGGCTCCTCTCCACAAGGAACTATATACAAACAAGAGTAATTGTCTAGTCACATTTCCTCTCTCAGGATGTTGCATTTCTTCTCATTAAAGGTTAAACCCAAACCTAACCTGGAGTCCGATCTGTGGACACTCATTGCAAGCAGGGCTGTCTCCAGGCGTGGAGAAAATGTGTGGGAGAAAGTGGTGTGGAGAGAGATGCTGAATTTGAAATGAATCTAAAGGTGCAAATTTACAAACCATTGATTTCTGTAATTAATACTATCCAGAGACTCATTGTACTCCGTACCGAAGGCATGTTACCCCGAAAATCCTAAAGACACCCGGGTGCCCTGTACTTCACTTAGGGACTTCTCTGTACTGCGGAGACAGTGCAAGGATGAGGGCAACCCTTGAGGGCAACCGAGAGTCTCCTCAGGCTGAGCAAATGCCACTAGAGGGTGGTGTGAAGCCAGGCTAGCTCACCCTGCACGCCCCATCCTTGCCCCTGCCCTGAGGGGTACCTGGAGGGACCCCAAGCGCCCCGAGGCTGGTGCCTGGGGTGCAGGCAGCTGGCAGTGCTGAGCGGGGCCCTGGCAGCCCCTTGGCTCCCCTACCAGCTAGCTACACAAGTCGCATCCTTGAGTATTTTAAGACAACCCTAAACTACGCCAGAGCCTTTTCTGGCCTGTGGCCAGGCAAGAGCTGGAGTAATCAAGAGTAGGAAAATGCCTCACAGTCACATTTCCCTCAGCTGCCCTCAGCTGCGCCGGGCAAGACCATGGCACAGATGCAGAGAGAGGGCTGGGAAGGTGGTGGCCACTGCAAAAAAGATGCTGGGCTGCTCTGGGACTGCGGCTTCAGGATAAAAAAAAGGAGTAGCAAATATTTCACTCAGGGCTGTTCAGCTGGGATTTATCATGAAGATTTAGTTGTCCGTCTCACCCACCGGTTTACTTCCATGACTGGAAAATTGTTTTTAACCTTGTGTGGCTGTTTTTGCACTGATGATTGGGTGTGAAACATGAGCACTTCCGTAAGCCTGATCTGAGAGGGCTTTGTGCCAGCCGTGCTCAGGGCGGGCAGCCCCACAGGTGGCAAGAAAGAAGAAAATCGAGCCCCTGATGGCTCTCTTTTTTTACAATGAAAACTCAACAGACTCTATAAATTGAGCAGTGCCCCAATCAGGGGAAGTGCTCTTTCCTGACAGCAGAAGTCAACAGGGCAATCAAAAGGTTATTTAGATCCTGCCCTCTGGAGCCTGAGATGCAATTGCCTTATGTTAGCATTCATAACTAGAAAAACTGTTCGTTACTGTAATGTCAGTTCATCTGAACTGGGCTTGGTTGGGGCTTTTTTTGCTTAAATGAAAGATTGATAATGTTGCAGCAGGACAATTTGGATGGTGGGTACCTCACCGTGTATAGCGTCAGTGGTCATGCTAGTTAGGATAGACTTTGAGGTCAGAAACGGGCCAAGTTTGGCCCCACTATGCAATATAAATAGAGGAGCTACTAAGGGAATTTTAGCTTGCACTGCCCAAGCAAGTACACCTTGTTTTTTAAAAGGCAAGTGGATCTCCAGGGATGACTTAGAAGCACTAGAGAAAACAGTATCCTTCAGCATTACTACTTCCTTCACTTTTCGCTGTCTATGAAGACGCCCATCAACGCTCAGTAAGACATGCTATAAATAGGGGGGTGGGAAGACAGGGCAATACTCAAAACGGACAAGGACTGGAAAGAGGAAGAAAGTATTATTAAGATAACATTTACTCTGGCTTTCCTGCGTCAAGGAAGGGGATCTAACATAGAGGGCAAATGTGTTCTGCAGTCTGAACCCAAGCAATCATTATGGTCTGATACATGAAATGGCTGCTCACAGAAGATGAACTTGATAAGTATCCAACATGCTCCCAGAAATAGACTCTGTGAAATACATCTTTGGCTGATTTTTTTTTCCCCAGCTTGAAAGGACAGAGCAGACTTAAATGTAAAAGACTAGTTAATAAAATATACTTTTTACCAGAGGAGTGAAATGAAACAGGAGCATCTTGGGCTGAATTCTTTATCTTCTGGAGTATAAGAAATAAGTTTATTCATTATGATGGTTGGCTTCTCTTCCTGCTCCAAGGAGCATGAGTCCAGATTGTTCTCTCTTTTTCTTGTTCTTTGACCAGCATGAAGACAATGGAGAATCTATGCCAATCTTTAAGTACCATTAAGGTGAAGGTTTCAAGATCACAGAATAGGTCTAAGCCATATTTAAGAGCAGAGAGGTCAGTTCAGAGCCTACTTAAACTTCTAAGTCATGCAACCAAGGAACCAATGAAACAGCTGTGGGTGACAGGCCTGCCAGTGAGACTTCTGGAAAGGAAGGCAGGCAAAGAAGACACAGATCTTCTCACCCAAAGAGTTGCTGCAGAAAGTGTTGAGTGAATATGAAAGATGAAAGCCCTAGCAGGAGACATGCCTTTTGTGCTTTTTTGGCTAAGCTTCTAACAGTGAGCCATGAAGTTGTCATTCAGCCCTTGTCAGCTGTAATATGTAAGCCACATGCAAGGCAGCTCCATACAGCTGAAAGGAGTGCTGCTAGATAGCGGAGTCAGCTTTGTAGCCTGACATCAGGACAGCCAAACATGCATTGCTGAGGTGTGAATTATGAAAGTTAGTTTCCAAATGGCCCAGGGGCAATAAACATTAATATAAACTAGACATGGGCCCACGCCAAATAACCCCAACTCTCAGGGTGTTTGGATTGCAAACATTTGATCGGGATCCAAGCTTTGCAGCTGGCCTTATCTCTGCAGTGGCCAAGCCAAAACCCCGGGGTTTGTGGCCACCTGGCACATTCTGCGATCCAAGGATGCAGTGTCCGATTACCTGCTTCTTTGCCACCTCCAGCTAACAATCCTTTTTATCAACCATCCCTTGTGCTTCCTGTCTTGCTTTGGTATTCTTTCTCCGGCTTCATGTTTTTTCTCTCTCTTATTCATACTGGAAATTCTCTGAATAAGGGACACGCTTTAAATCTGTTATGAGCAACTCTGGGTAGAATTATGCAACATTGTGGAAAATCATCAACGGAAAGCATGGAGTCTGAGCATGAACTTTGTACCTTCCATGCAAGGCTGACAAAGGGCACTAGGCTGCTGTGCTTGTGAAAGAGAGGTGGGCAAGAAGTACATTTAATAAACATACCCAATTCAACTCAGGAGACCTTCTGATGTTTTAAAAGACGTAGTAGGGCCGGTTAGCAGTAGGTGCCTGTGAGTTCTGAGCCAGAAATCTCCAACTGTTCCTGGGGTCAAAGACTGGACTCTGTAACTGTCTGTGTTTATTCTTTCCACCTCAAATCCCACTGACTAAGTTTCAGATGGAGATTGGCAGTCTTATTGCATGTGTTTTTATTCGCCAGGATGTAATGCACAGAGAATCACTTGGACTTGCCAAAATACACACTTGATCCCCTTGTTTCACCTCCAGCAGCAATAGCCACGAAAGGAGTTGTGTGATCACCCTGCTCTCGATGGACTCTCCTTTTCTCCCTGGACCTTGGTAAGGGGCAGAAAGAAAACACCATGCCTTGCCCTAAACCTTAAAGCCAGAGCAACATTGTGATACTACAATTTCTGGGGTTTTTCCTGTCTTCTATAAAAGAAATAGTCAGACATGATGTAAATATCAAAGAATGCTGGCTTTTGCTGATTTCTAAGAGGTTAATTGGCATATTAATTATCAGTAATTAATATATGCATATACAGACAGGAAAAATTGAGATTTTATTGGTGTGAAATTTGTCCATTAGCTACACTTCACACTCATCAAATTCAATGTTTCTGAAGCAGTAAGACTATTGATCTACATTATGGATTCTGCTTGGGTAATTGTGGTGTGTATTTAATACTTTTATCTTAAAACAGAACAAGGGGATGCTGAGCTTGCATCTGGAGTTGTCTCGATTTCCTCTTCTCACTTAGTGGCTGAAGCACAAAATTTTATGATCATTTCATCCCTGGTTATAACTGTCTCTGTTTTTAGCTGAACAGGTTTCCTGAGTCTACATTTCTAGCTATAGTAATTGTATTGTTGACTCATGGTCGTGCGAGGAAAAACTTTGTGGATTCCACACTGATAAAATATCTCCAGGGATCTTATCTGAACTTCTAGAAAATCAAAGGTTAATAATATTGTCTGAGACAGTCAAGTAAAATCTTCAGTTTCCAACTTTTTGAGAAATAGCTCTGTTCACTGATATTTAAACCTAGTGCTGTGGCAAGTCTTCATGGCTTTATATCTGATCAGTGTATATATTTTCCCTCTGTTTTTCACAGTCCCCATCAATATGGGAACATGCTAGACCAAGTTTTCTATACAGACCTCCTGGATCAGAAGTATGCCTTTCTTTAGAATTCAAAATTTTTTGAAACGCTGCGGATCTAGGACATACCTGGGTGTCTTGACTCCCAGAGATAGTCTTGAAAGTAGACCCAGCTCTGCTCTGTCCAAGCCCTACAAGCATCAAGGGCCTGCCAACATCATCAAAACACAATTCCTTAAAGTGTGGGTGTAGGTATGAAAATTACTCCATTAATACCACCCAGCTTTATGTCTCCACTCACGTGGGAGTGCAGAATATGTCTGACAATGTCTTCAGCTGTTCAGGGATGAGCACTTACGCACTTGTGTTTTCTGCTTGGTTATGGGGTTGGAGTGGGTGGGAAGGGTTCTGCTTCTTTTTCAGCTCACATCTCACAAATCTGCCAATATGTTGTCATCATCTTCTCCACCCAGACTGCTGCAGGAACCCCAGTTTCATTGCCTGTTCTCATTGCTGACTGTTTTTTTTTTAATTAATTCATTTTTGCTGGAGTAAGATTCAGAGGTGATGGGCTTCACAAGGGCTGTCCTGGCACACACGGTCCTTGACAGTCTCACTGAGACTATGGGGCAACCCATCACTTGTATGGGGGATAACAAGTAGGCAAATTACAGTGCAAATCTACCATAATGCAGCTTCAGCGAGAAACAGACAGCTCCAGGTTTTGCAGTATCACCTACTGAGCCCCCAGGAAAGGTTGGAAGGTCAAACTGTGAGCTGTTTCACTTTCATCTATTTGTGAAGGCCGTGAAATTCTTTGTAGACATTTTAACAAATAATGCTTCAGAAATGTATTTTCCCCTAACGTCCTGCTCCTTTTTACTTCCTAAGTATAAAAGCCAACAACAACTCAGCACGCATGTTTTAAGTTGAATAAAAGGAGCTGGTAAGAATGCATGTTTCACCCTTCCAGAGGGGTCATTATAAAAGCAGTGAGGTTAAAAATAATGTTAACGTGATCTGCAAAAAAATGAACTCTTCATTTTTCTGCATCTTTTAAGACATTCTGAAATGTCTCTGCGTGAGCCCTTGTCTCATCCTCCTCCTTTTCCCATTTGCCCCATACCCAGCCTCTCCATCTCCGAAAAGGAAAGTTTTTGGTACCTCTGGCTATAACTGAATGAGGGGCCCCTCAATGTTCTACCAGCTCCATCTTAGGATGAAGTCAAGATGCATATTTTCCCTCCTCATTTTTTCCTTTTGCCTCTGGCACTATGTCACCATGGGAAGAAAATCAGGCGCCCAATTGTAATGGTTGCGGGGATGTAGCAGGATGCACCTCTCTGCTGCTCTAGTCTCCATTAGCCTATATTAATGCAGATCTTCAGCGAATCCCTGAGAATTTGCAGGACATTTGAAATTACATTGCTGGTGCTCTATCTTTAAAAAGCAAATGTTACTGAGTATTTAAAGACATCCTTTTTTTTTACCAAACTGTTAACAGATTCTAGACTATCTTTGTCAAAAATGCTGAAGAACTCATCCTGAAATACTTGTAAATGTGTCCATCTTGACCCACTACTCTTGGTGTCCTCCACGGACTGTGGAGTTCATGATATGCTGCTGCCACAGGGAGCTGCCTGCTGAACGGCCTTCTTTTAGGAGGATGCTCAGCATCATCTTTGAAATAAGTTCCCTTCAGGTATCTCAGACAGACAGCAAGAACAATTCTGCCCATTTAGGCACTTTGCAAGCATTTTGCAAGCTTAAAGGTCTTTCAGCATCTTGTTTTTAAATGCTGGATCCTAAATACCTGCAGAACTTGAAATGAAGAATTCCCCACCCTGAAATGTCAACGTGTGGTATGAATCAGTTTAGCAGCAAAGTTGTTTTCTGGGTTCACCGCACAGGCTTATTCTCAGTGATGAACTGGTACTTGCTGGCCCTAAAGGCAAGCAGAGACACAGCAGTGGTTTAATGGTGAACTCCTGGACAGTACAGGAATGTCAGAGCTCAGGACGCTAGAGCATCTGTATTATTAATGGACTTATTAGCATAGTTATTAGCACTATGTCAATAATAATCTTGCCATCAAAATGATTATGATAATTATTATTAATATAGCAATGAACATAATTAAAAATTGTAATGCTTAACATTAACACAGTTATGAGCTCTTTGTATATTCTGTGAGGAGGTGTGCTCTGGTATATATAGTATCTTCTTATTTTGTCCTCCCAGATTTTCTCAGTCCTCTTCTGAGGACTTTTCCCCCCCTTGTAGATACTATCTTTTCCTTCTTATGTTTAATTCTTCCTCTCTGTTGTCTAAAACGTCACTCTTGTCCCTGACTCTTCTCCTACCCAAGGGAATCATCAGTCTCCAATTCTACAGGATTTGTTCCCAGCATGTCACGAATGTTGGAGCTGTGTAACCAGGGCTGGATTCACAACACATGTGGGACACTCACCTTCACCCCTGGAACGAGGGTAGGAAGCCCTAGTTTGTGGTGATATAGATTCATGTTCATTCTTGATCTCTTTCTCTAGAATTCTCATGTGCAGAATAAGATAAAATAGAACAGAATAAAACAAATATTGAACATAATTAAAAGATGAATATAAGAAACATCACCTTATAACAATTAATATTAAGAAAATAATTCTTCTTATGAAATCTAGGCATCTTCCTGAAGTGAAAAGTCAAGTTCAATGTGGTTACTGCCTTGGCTACTTAAAATTTTTGGCTATGCTGTACTGTGCGCTAGCTGGACTTTGAAACTACTAATGGGATTTGCATTGGCTTCAAAGTATGTTACAGCAGCTCATAAAGCTCCATGTGAGAGGGACAAGGCTCCTGCTGTTTTAGTGTTCACTGTTTCTGTTCTGGGATGGATTGCATATAAAATGTGGGAGAGGGTATGGCATCTTCAGACTGAGGCACATCCCTTCTTTTTTAACCCCCGGACACAATAGTAAGAAGTCTGTACCTGCAGAATGACCAGCTATTGAGCCTGGAGCTTCTGAGCCAGAGGCAGGGGAAAATTGACCCCTTTTCCCATTTGTTGAAATGCAGCTCAGAAATTATAAGCACAAATTACGTTTGCAAAACAAGAGAAACTATCCCTTGAAAATTTGACCCCATGCTTTCCAAGGGTCACACTACTACCTGTGGCTATTCAGTTTATGACCACTTCCCTATCACCTTCAGGCCCCAATCTAACAGAGAAGCAAAGGCTGGCATGGGCTTCCCTCTCACCGGTAGCGCCACATGGTATCACACGTGCAGTCTCAGTAATGCAACTGCAGATGGAAGCTGGTGGCTCACACACACGCACGCATACACGCACATCCAAATAACAGGTGCATCTTGTTCCAAAGCTACCCAAGTGCTGTCTCACCAATAGACATTCCAACAAACCACAAGGTGTATGACGCAAGGACTGTTTTTTTAAAGTGTATGTACTTTTATAAATATACATATGCACACACACATATATTTATGTATGGAGAGAGTGGGAGAGAGACACCGTGATATATATGTAAGTACGCAAACACCACCTAATAAAATATGACCTTGATGGTGCTACTAGGTGTTGGTGATTATGAAACTGGCTAAATATAATATTAATAATGTATAAACATTCTTTTTTTCTAGGTATGGTTGTTTGTTCTTATGCATGCTCAGAAGAAAAAAAGAATAATGAATTCTAAAATTGATTTATAACAGTGCCATCAGCAACATCTTTGCATTTCCTAGGTGTTTAGAGATCAGGGACCCTGTCAAGCCTGGCTGTTGTGTGGCTAATTCCAGAATGGGAAAGTGCAAAACTCCACCTTTCCCAGTGGAAATTTTGCAGAGGATGCTGCCACAACCGTGGCTGAGTCCTACCATCGTTAAAAAGGACGGGAAGGAAACGAGACGTGTAACAGCAGTGCCTGGCTTCAGCAACTGTGGAAACTTGCTATGTATTCTGTGCATTGTTTTTATAGCCCTGATCATGACACATGATAGATGCCAGAAAATAGGCTCTTATCATCATTCCACAGACAGTCTCTCTTTTAGTATGTGCCCTGGGCATGATCCTGCCGATTTCACTGGCACAGATACAGAAGAAAGTATTTGCTCTTCTCTGTAGCCTATTTACAGGGATTTCTTCTGAACTCCCAGAATTTCCCCTGGAGTACGACAACCCCATGCTGTTCTCAGTTAGTGTTATGAATAACGTTTTCCAACAAAAAACGTGGCTGTGTTCAGCCCAAAAGATTTCTGTCACAAAATATTTGCCAAATGCAGCCCAGGATTCAATTTGGAATTTTGGCTTTTGGGGCAGCCTGCTCCTAAGCTGGGCACCTTGGGAGTCCAAGGTCGTCAGCTCAGCATGAGCCAGCTCTTCCCTGCTTGGCACGGGGAGTAGAAATGCCCAGGAAGCCTTGGCTATAAAGTAGGCCACAAACCTTGGAGTTTCAGGCAGCTGTTCAGCAGAACTGACTTTCCTTGCATCAATGAAAATGAGGAAAATGGCAATTTTATTGAGCAGATGTAGGTTCTGGGGAAAATATTTAATCTGGGAAGTATCACATGTCTTAGGTTTGGGAAAAAAAAGTTCTCAGAATTTCTTGTTTGTAGGAAACCGTGAAACCTTTTAGGTTTCGGTTCAATTTTGATTAAAGTGAAATTTGGAAAAGATTGTTTTTCACACACCAGAAAAGCTACTTTACTGCCAGTTCTCCTTCTGCTGCAAGCTAGGCTAATTAGGCAAAGAGGTGGCCAAATAAAATGAATAGCTGTGCTAGTAATCTCTCTCACGTCAGTGAAACTTGAGGAAAGTTCACAGCATCATTGATGTTATTGTAACTAGGATTTGAAAGCAGGATAGGAAATAAATGTCATTGCCTTGTCAAAGAGATCTAAGACTTATACTAGCTGTATATTCGCCCTCTGGACAGTAAGAAAGTGGTGGAAAGAAGGATGGAAAAAATAGAAACACTTGAAAAATATAATGGAAAAGCAAGGCAAATAGCCAAAACTATTTTGTACTTATACCTAAGAATTTAAATTTCCATTTACCCTACCCAGTCTTGAAATACCAGGGTAAACTTTGCAGGGGTGTTTAGGAACACATCACAGGAACCTCACTATCTCTCATCTCCATAGCTCTCAGAGAAAGGGAATGATGCAGTGTTGTGTAATGTCCTCTTCATGCTACAAATGCACTTCAGGATCACAAGTGGGCAGAAGCCACCAGCAAGGCTGACCCTAACGTGGGAGGTACAGAATACAATGCTGCCACCTGAGATGCTCGTATTTGGCTGCTGAAGAGCAGGAGCTGAAGTGTTTCTGAGCATTAAAAAGCCATAGCACCTGGTCCAGGGCTTCCTCTCTGTGCAGTTTTAGGTAACTAGAGTCTTCTTCCTGTACAAGGAAAACAGGCTTACCTAGCCATGAAAAAGGAAACAAGTTACCCACCTGCCAGTGAACTGGCAGACTCTAAATGCACATACCCTTGTGCACTTACATACAGCATCTAGGTGCAATCCATTTGGCTGCACAAAATGGTCAATAATGCCATTGCAAGCCAAATGAAAACAACAAGTTTGTTTTGAGTGAAGTTTTTGTTCTAAATAAAATGAACCTGATCAGCAGGTGCTTTTAAAGAAGTTCCTTTTATATGGAAATGGAACCCAATGCGGGGGACAGAGACACAATACTTTATGCAAAGGTAATTAAAAAAGAGACAGTTTACATGGGAATATGGGACCTCATGTCTTTCTTTGCATACCGTATTTTAATGAAACAGCGGTTTTCTTTTTTTACTTTGTGGTATGTGAACCAGCTGGTCAGTTGCACAAGATGTTTGCTGCTCCCATTTTTCCATTCCTTGTACCTTTGGCTCGGATAAATTCCTCTGAAAACCAGCTTTACAGAGCACCAAGTTGGGCAAGCTTGCCAGAGACACTGTGTAGCCCGGCTAGTCAACAGGCTGCAGCAGTTGGCCCATGGTGGTAAACCGCTTCCCCTTAAAAATGGTGTCTTAAGTTACTAAATAAATTCATCAGTTTCTAAAGATAGATGTGACAGAGCAACAGCTCTCAGGCTCGGCAGGCCAATTACTCCGTTACATAAGAAACTTGGCCTTCTGGGAAATGTCAAAATTTGCCTGCAAAATGTTTGGCCAAAGTTGGATCAACAGTAAACAGGAACTGTGATCGCTTCACTTTGTCTGACCTCCCCATGGTTTTCTCTAGTATATGGCAGTCTAATCTGGTCGAGAGCTACATTTTACTTGCATTTTAGATTTTATCATCATTTTACATTTTACCTTTAGTGTCCCTGTGAGAAGAAGTCTGAGATAGTTTTAAAAAGAGGACTGAGCAAAGAGGAAGGAGAAAGATACCAAAACCTGTAGCCTGAAATGATTGTTTTAAATTGGATTCCTTGTGTGAATATTGATCTTGCCTGGTGAAGAAGACAGAAGACGGCTGTGAAAACACATCCCGCCTGCCTTGTGCAGACCTGCAACTGGTGGGGTGAGCATTAGCTGTGGTTGCACACATGCCATGGGGGAGCGATCATGCCCACCAGGCTTTTGAGTTGCAAGTACAAAGATCTGAACTCCAACCAAGGGGGGGAGATTTTTATTAAGAGATCAACATGAACCATGCTGCTGAGAGCTTTCCACTGCTTCACACTTGCAATCTGGCACATGAGCTCCTCAGAACAATAACTGATTTAGCACTTAGCCCAAAGACTTCACCAGTTTAAAATATCATGGTTTTCTCTGAACACTTTGTGCATTACATTACTATGGAAGACAAATTCCAGTGGAAAAAAAGAAGAGAAGTATTAGTGAAATGGTTAAAGGAATGATTCTATTTTTTTCCTCTGTAAATCTGATGGCATTTTACAAATAGTCAGTTCCATGTTTTGCTTGTAGATTTTGTAGCTCTGGTCTCCGATTTATGTGTTTTTGATATACGACCAGAGAAAAACATTTTTTAAACCAAACAAAAAAATTGTCTTTTTTGTCCACCAAAATGGTCTGGGGGACTTGTGACATAATCTACTGCTATTTAAAGCTCACTTTTTTGAAGTAGGCTAGGGAAGTGATCCTGTATCTTTAAAAAACAGAAGAGCAAAATATTCATTAACAGCAATCCCAGGATCATGAAAATTATCTTCTTCCATTATGCTCTTAATAATGAAAAAATCAACACATTTACCTTCAGACTGCAACATGTAACTATGGCAAAGTCCAACTGCCTCAAGTGTAGAAGGCACAAAGCCCTTCAAAATGATAAAGTAAAATCCATCTTCAAACAAAATCACAGCGCAATGAACTTGGTCTGACTCCAGCTTCCCTTCTGTATATATTGGGAACTAAATCCTGGGCTAACAAAGAATGAACTTGTTACCTTGCAAATGGTCAGCAGAAGGCCTTTTCCTCACTTCTGTCTTACTGAAACTTTCTGGCACGTAAGCAGGACAGCCTTTGTGAATCAGCCCTATACCTGACTTATGCACAGAGGTGAATGCTATCCTGAAAGAGGGGAGGAAAAAAAAAAGAGGTGATTCAGACTGAGCCTTGCTAGACTTAAATAGTGGGTTTAAATTTTCAGAAGTTAGAGTGCAACTGATTAAATCTGCAGTTGTCTAGGTGAAAGCAAGTGATCGGCTGATCTCAGAAGATTTGGGACCAGATTCACCCACATGGTTTGAGTCATTCTGACAATAGAAAACAGCTGTGAAACTGTTTCCTTGGCCAGAAAAAGTTGGGTTTATGGTTGCTTTGTGTCTCCAAGCATCTGATGAATACAGTCCTTTGTCTCAAGAAGCATCCGAAACCCCAGATGCTTATCTGCATTTCTCAGCCAAATAAATTGTGATAGTAATTTTGTGGTGATAGCCCTTCGTGAGCTTTTTCAGTCATTTTTGGTATTGAGTAATTGGTAAGGTAATATTAGAATACAAATTCCCTCTGTGCCAAGAGGAGGTTACATCATTTTTGGACTCCGTTTATTAAAAGGAAGACCTTGCTCCGGGAAACTCACAGTCTAGGTATAACACTGCAGAAGGACAATTAACAATCAGTCTAGATAGACAGAATAAAACAAACAGTGTGGGAAGAAAGTTTAAAAAGGAAGAGTGACTGAGCACTTGAACTCAGCTCATTTTCATGTCTTAGTAGGTCTGCAGGGGGTTGTTTGTTTTTTATCTCTGTTTCTTTGATGGACTCAATGGGAGGACTGAGGCTTAGAGGTTTTATGAGATGAGTATTTTGAGAAGAGACTTTAAAGAATAAGGGGTGGAGGCATAGTGGATTGGGTCAGGAAGGAAACTTCAGGCAGGGGGGCTCCATTGAAGAAGGCACCAGAGAAAGAGCTGGTGAAGCAGATGTGTGCAAATGAAGCCAAGTAAATGAGGCAAGGGTGAAAGGATGAGAGCAGAGCTCTTCCAGCAGACTCTCCATACTTCTACTCCCACTCTCACTTCAAGCCTGAAATGCATGGAAATAGAGAGTGGGGAGGTGCTGATGGAGAAAGGATTGCAGCAGCAAAAACTAAGTCAACGTCCTCAACTTTCAAAAAAGACATATTTACTGTTCTGAATTGAGAGTTTAGATTAGAAATTTTGTCTGTTTCCACTTCCCTACACTGGCAGATAACAGCATTTTCTAATTCTTTTTATAGATTTATTTGCAAGAAGTCTGCTGTGTTTTCATGTTTACTTGAGACCACTTGCATGCTTGTATTCTCCGAATGCAGAGACTGTGGTGACTGAGACTGAAAGAAGTGCTTTATTGTTTGCTCTCTAGCTCAGTCTCTCTCTTTCTTCCCCTCACACACATATTCCTTCTCTTTTTCCTCTCTCCCCTATCTCTGAAGGAAATATTTCCAAATGTGCACTTTCTCAGTCTTGTCTGAATGCTCTTTAGATTAAAGGTCAAAAATACAGTTCTTGTCATTGTGTAGATACCAAAGAGAATGGTAAAAATGGAACAGTATCTGTTCTGTGGACTACATTAAAAATAACCAAAAGCAACAGCTTTAGGACTGATTTAAAAAGTCATGCAAATGTGTAAAATCTAACAGCCTTAGGACACAGTTTAACACTTTGAGACATATTGCATACTTTTATAAGGATCCTTTAAAAGTTGGCAGGAGATAAATCACCTTTTTCAATTATTTTGAAATTATGCAAGCTAGGCGTACTGCAACTTTTGATCACAAGTACTTACCGAATTGCATATTCTCCAAATATCCCCTTTCAAGGTCACACTCAGATCTAGACCATAATGGCTTTCAGTCCACTGATGGTCTGAGGGCTCCCACTGGCAGCTGTGGGAGTTAGACAAGTACAATGAGATAGGAAACTCTGATTGCTTTGGGGCTAGTAAGACTTTGCACCCATTTTAAATAACTTTGCATCAGTGAAATGGCAATGCAATGACAAAAGAGGCAAGATCAGTGTTTGAAGGGTTTTTAATTCAGGTATGCCTATCTCTCTATTCCTTATGACCATAGGATCATTATAAAATTTCATCAAGTTAAATAAAACACTAGCTATTAAATGGAATGCAGAAGGTAAAAAAAAAATCACACGATCACGAGAAAAACCCACGTGATAAATATCAATTACAGGATATTCTTCAGCTGTTCCTATTGACACTATAAGCAGTGCTATGCTCTTTGCAAGTATGAGATACATATCTATTGGCCATGGGAGCAAAAAAAAATCAGTCATTTAGTTTAAGCAATTCAATAAACAATGACATGCTAGCAGT
This sequence comes from Gymnogyps californianus, assembly GCF_018139145.2. Taxonomy (NCBI): domain Eukaryota; kingdom Metazoa; phylum Chordata; class Aves; order Accipitriformes; family Cathartidae; genus Gymnogyps; species Gymnogyps californianus. The sequence goes on from NC_059474.1 coordinate 67,627,347, forward strand.
AAAGGGAAAAACTTTTATGTCCTTTTAGAAATAAGCATTGTATATACCTACATAGAGAGTGATATATTCTCCTGATGCTGAGAGTTAGTGCAAAATCAACATTCTCTGACTGATAGGGATACTTAAAGGGTTATTCAGTGCTTAAGAGAGTACTTGTTACTTGCACAATTTTAATAGAATTAGCAGACATTTTGATGGGATTACTTCTCATGATAATCCATCTTTTCTGTAATACTGGGAATTTTTGGTGACAAATGTGGCTAGTGGCTTAAACAGATTTTTTTAAACCTCATTTTTAAAAGTCATTGTGTCATTGAGCATTGTTATTATTAGATATGGACACTTGCCAAAACCCAGAGCTGTGCAGTCCCAAATCGGGAGAAATTTGGGACTGCATGGCTTTCCATTTTGAAACTACCTCTCATTAATTATAATTAATGATTATTATTTCTTTTTTGTGGATTCAAGCTAGAAGAAGTATAGAGAATAAAAGTGCCTTGAAATGTTTATAAAATAGAGATGACATTAGAATTACAGATTAAAGGATGGGCAAGGAGAAAGCAGGTTAACTTCACACTAAAAAAAACCTAGGATAATAGGGTAGAGGATATTGGGAACAACTTTTACCTGGCAGTGCAGTAAAATGTTTGACCAAGCTGAGTACCCTGGAAGACTCCTGCCTTCCCAGGAGTCTTATAAGTAAGGGCTTAAGAAGGCAGTTAGTAGAGAACAGGGAGAAGCAGCCTAGATAGTTTTCTAGGATCTGTCTGAGGCTTAATTTCTAAGACTCTGTACAACCAGATGGTGGGGAAATGCCTTCTTTGCTAACCATGGAAAAAGACCACCACGGTACAAAATTAGAACCAGTGCAACTTCTCCTACAACGTATCTTCTGCTACTGATTTAGAGTATGTATCTGAAGTAGAAAGGGGAAGGCAAGGACCCGTCTCTACTGCCCTCTTTTCCATCTGCTATTTTGGCTCATAGGAGTTTTTGTGAGCAGGAGTAGAGTAGCGTCCAGTGTCACATGATGCACAGCTGAGCCAGGACAGGGAAGGACAAAAGTGACCCTCATGCTGTGCAGTCATGACTGAGACTCTGACAAATCATTTGGAGGGATGGAGTATAACGATTGGTACAGAAGAAGGACTTAGAGGACCATGAAGATACAAAGGATGAAATGGACCCCAGTGGTATCAATGAGGAGATAACAGAGCTTTCTGGTACCCAGAAGTAATGTTTCCATGGCTACCTCCCTATGGGAATATGGCATACCCTTCTTCCAGGTCTAATGCCACTGCCAAACTGGAGGGTATAAAGTAGTCAAGTTCCTTTTGATGACTACCCCATTGCTAGCTTATTTGGCAGTCCTCGTCTGTATGTCCTTTGAGGTTTAGATGTAATCTTCCCTCCCAACTCAGATCATTAAGACTTTTCAGGGACCTCATTTCATTTGGAATAAAAAACTAATATTAACCTGGGGTCTCAGAGCTAATCTGAGGCAGAGGCAGTACCTACCACCAAAGAAAGAGATCATTTAAAACCATCTCAACATGTGAACATATGAATCTTTCTCAAGTATCTTCTCTGATTTACTAGAAATAGTTTCAATCACACATCTGAAATTTCAGATGTAAAAACTCTGGCATTGGTGAAAATCATATTTATTATGAAAAGTTACATTAATTTGTAACTGATTTCTACATGAGCTTGTATGTGTACACACAGAAATGAGGTTGTTCCTAGACCTGGGGGTAATATATATGTAGTCTAAGAAAAGATAAACAAGAAAAGTGGTGTGAAAATATATAAGTAGTATAGTAACCCCAGGGAGCAGAAACAATCTCAATTTTTGCAGTACTATTCTTGAAATGTGTAGCCACAAGAAAGTAGGAAATGTCCCTCATCATAGAGACAGAATACGTCTTACACTTATTAGGTATTCCTTAGTATGATCTCCTTTTCTGTACAGGCAGTCAAAAAGTGCAAAGAGAAAAAAAGTATAAACTGGATGCTGAAGACTGTGACAGGTGAGATTCTGTTGAAACTGTAGTGAAAAATGAAGAGAGCAAGGACACTGAAGGATTCCAGTTTTTATTACCTCGCTTGGACTAATGCACATTTCAGTTGTATGTGGTGCATAGCATATAAATGAGATGTATTTGCAACACAGAGCAAAATGTAAGAAAAGAAAGAAGACTCTTCTAACAGAGGAAATGTGGGGCAGGCTTGTCCGTACAGCATCCTCACTGCAGTGTTTCTAAAGGAAGGAATCTGTACAATTAGAAATCAACTTTGGTGAGTCGAAACACAAATTCCGCAGGAGACCTGCTGGAAATCTGGACAGTTTTAAGGTCTCTATAGCACTTGGGCATTTTTATACTGGCCTTTTCTCTGGATGCTCTGCAGTGTCACACCCTGGATCCCTAGGAGAAACCGTGCTGGCAGACCCAGGGGGCTAAAGCAGACTCAGCAGAGAGTGCATTCCTGGTGCCATCAAAATCAGAGAAAGCTCCCTTCAGTCCTTCTCTCGATGCGGCTCTACTTGCAAGCCTCTGGACAAGGTGCCGTGAGGCTCTGGGCATAGGAGTAGGAAAAATTTTAAAACCAGCCAAAACAGAAATGAAAAAAGAAAAGAGGAGGAATAAACTGGTGAGTGATCCCATGTAAACATAACGCAGTACAGAGTAGGAGCAAATGATTCAATGAATGAGAATGGAACATGGCTGGTTTGGCGAGTTCATGCAAATATCACAGCAAATACAAACAATGCTCATGGTTCATGTCTCTTTGTAGCTCTCATTGTTTCTGAATGTGTACGGACCTCCAGTAGGCAATTTTATGGCTTGTGCATAGGGAAAAGGCAGCCTGCAATGAGAGTTAAGCAGCTGCAGAAATTCACGCCAACACTCTTCCTAAGAGCATCAGCTGTTTGGCATCATGACCCCGTAGACAGGAGGAGAGCTTCTGAGTGACATATCTGCAAGATGAAGGGCACTTGTTTCTGAAAAGTTGATGTTTCAAATTGGGAAGAAGTTACATCATTTAAATGCAATAACTTTTATTTTCTGTTTGTCCGTATTTTCTGAGTCAAAGAAGGGGCCTGTGGATAAGGGTCAGCACGTTCTCCCCTCTGCTTACCAGTTAATAGAATTTAATTTATTTGCAACCCTGTTTTCAATTAATTTGGGAAAGAATGCCAACCATATGATGTTTTAGTAGATTTGAGTTCTTGATGAGTTTGATTCACAACGTAGTACTTGTGTTACCTTGTTAGAGCACAACCTTCTCCAGGGCTTGACTCTTCTTTCTGTAGCCCATGGTGTGAAAGAAGAGCCTGCAATGTTAACTCACAGATTCTAAGATATTCTATTTTTTTCCTTCAGCTACTTTTGAAACTTCATTTTACATCTGAATGGCTTGGTTTGAAAATGTATTCTCTCTCCAATAGTTGTGTGTTATAAATGTAACAACAAATATCAGTGAACACCATAGCTCTCCTGCAACAGGTGATTAAGCCTTTGAAGCAAGCCATTGCTGTTTATCTTTGTTCCTATAACTTTCAAAATGCTATCTTATTTGAATTTGCATTTGTTTGAACTTAATTTGATATTGAAAAGATCCAGATATTTAACTATAATGAAATGTTTATTCAAGATATCTAGCTGTTGCTTATTTTACTAGCTATTAGGTTGTAGATAACTGCAGCTGAACATTTAATTTCTAGTTTACAATATTTAGTACATGAGTAATTATTCCCACATACACGTATAAGAGAGTTGATGAGTATAGAAACAATCTTTCCTGTGGCTATATTTTTGTGTGGTAAATATATCCTCATGTTAAGGACCTGATAGAATACATAAGGCACAGAACATGGTATGTATTACTTGCTCTTGGGTGGTCTAGTAGATCATTTCTACAGCTCAAAGCCCCTTGCCATTTAGTGAAGATACAATATAATATTCTTCCATGACTATTTACATTCCCTTTTTTGCAGCAACTTCAAATGCATACATTAGGCATTTCTTCCCTCTTGGTTTTTTTTGTCTCCTTGAAGACAAATTTTACTATGGTGTCAAAATATAATACAGTCCACTCATTCATTAGACACAGATCTTATTTACTGAAGTCTTTTTTATTGTAGTGAGAAAGAGAGCATATTCCTGAAGAATGGTCATGGAAGAAAGAGAAAAAAACCCCCATGAATAGCAAGATTTAAAAAAATAAATCATTGGCTCTTTTATCTCACCAATGCCTTTGTACAGCTGGGGAAATGATTAAGAAGATACAGTAGAAGAGAACATCTTAGAAATTCTGCAAAACTCAATGTTATTATTTTAGGGCTTTCTGAGCAGGCAAGTTCTGCAGTCCTTTTAAAGCTCAATTATAATTCAGCAGGAAGAGGCAAAGGAGAAAGATTTTAAATCCTCATTTGAAATGGAAGTTACAGAGAGACTGGATGTAGAGTGAAGATAATGAGACCTTTTTGTCACTGATTAGCCAGGGAAGATGTTGCATACAATTCTTAAATGTGTATTTAGTTCAACTATATTTTAGATAAAGTCCTCCCCAATTTCTCATTTGTAAAACCAGTCTGGGTTTTCATGGGGGAAAAACCCCCATTTGTTCAAAACCAAATTAAAGAACCTAAGAAACTGTAGTGCTCTTTGCAGTGGTACTTATATGCTTCCACTTATAAAGAGACTTTCCTTTGAGGATCTCAGAGCACTATAGCCATGAATGAAACTTCACAATGACTATGCAAAACACTTTAGATTATTTCTAGGACAATCAGAATGATTTGCAGTCAGAAAATGCCAATTTGTCAAAATGAGAATGTGCTTTGTAAAGATTTGTTGAGTGTAAGTGTAAGGTTGAGTGTGTTGGGTTGGTAAGGTTGAAGTGCATGTTTCGACTTTTGCAGCTGTCAGATCATATTATATGCCCATATAGGAATGCTGGAAGTCCAACTGAGGGTCATACAATTGTTTTGACCCTAATGAAAGCAGACACTCCATTTTTTAAAAGTTTATTTTGAGGTTTTGATAATGAAAATCCTCAGAAATTTAGTTTTGCAGGAACATAGAGCTATCGACCTTTTGTTACATTTCAAGATGAAAAGGAAGTGCAATTTTTTTTTAACTTTCAGGTACCGAAAGATTTGAGATTTTAGCAAAGGTAATTATAGTATCAGGCTTTCAGAACTTCAACCCTAGTTCTGTAAATACTATTGCATATGTTAAAATTTAAATACATAAGTACCCAATAGGCAATGGACAAACTCATGATCTTAATTATATATTTGTTTGCAGAACTGGGGTTTCACAGAAATTTTAAAAACCTGTCCATCTGAAATGAAATCAATATTTTCTGGCATGATTTTGCGATTGTATATAAACCATACATCCACCATGTCAACCATCACCCACAAGCTTAGGCACACAGAAACCTGAACACACAGACTCTGTGGATAAAGCAGATAAAGCAGATATACATACACTATTCCTCACTGAAACTAGCTATTTTAGATATGTTGAACAGATTTAAAATATTAAGGGAAATATTTAATATGTAATTACTGAAAACTGGCCAGTATGGATAATAGTGTATTTAATACCAACCAGTGCTGAACTGTAAAATGTCATATTTAAAAATCATGTTCAAAATGAAACCAAGTGAAAATATTTGTAAATAGTATACACGATTTCCAAACTATCCTGGGAATTAGCAATACTAGCAATATGCTTTTTTGTATACATATCTAAAAGCAGTAGGATATGGTCTTTTACTTCAAAGAGAGCCCCTGCATATCTAAAATTGAACAAAAGTTTGTTTCATAGCTGGGTCAAGGTTTAGGGACAGAGTGGGCGGTAACTAAAGGGCACTTATAATAGTAAAATGGTTCCATATAACACAGGAAACAACTCTGATCAGACATTTGAGAATGTATTAAAAAGGGATGTTAGTGGAGCAGGTAAGGATAAGGAGGGGAAAAAAGGCAGGTAAAGTCAAAAAGAGAGAGGAAGCCATCATCACAATTTACACGGACTTTAAGGCAGCTTGATAGACAACACAAAGTAGAAAAAATGCTAATCTACAAGGTCAGCAAGTACAGTGAAAAGGATAAGGTATTTCCACAGGCACAAAACAGGCTTAAACATCGACAACAGAGGGTAATTTTGAACTTCAGAAAGAGGAATGCAACTAATGGACCTCTACAAGGATAATCATTAAGGATGGGTCTGTTCGGTTTTTATATCAGTGACCTAGAAGAGGTAATGCAACTTGCTGACAGAGTAGGAGCTAGAGTGAAAGACCAGTTATCAAGTGAAAATTGACTTAGGCTAGAAACTATGTGGTTTAGAGTAGAGCTGAGACTATTAGTGACAGAAATGAAATACACACATCAAGCAGATGTGCAATAGAAAACACTAATAAAGAGAAGGATCTCAATGTAGTAATCTAGAATAGAAATTTTGTTTATTAGATTCTGAAGTTAAATAACTGAGAAAATTACCATAAATACAAGTTAGAATAATATTCGCCAGAAGACAAATATTACTGAATATTCAAACAAATCTTTGAATGCGTGTTACAAATATATTTATGTAAATATATCCACACTAGAAAAGCAGTTCGACTGTAAAGGTAACTATTAGCCAGCCCAAAACTTAAAGGAGTGTTAAGTAGCTTTCATTTTCTTGTTAACAGGATAGAGATTGGATGTGGTACCGTATGCGTTCCAGGCAGATGTAAGGACCCCAAAAAAGGAAATGTCAGAATTTTTTCTGTACAAATGCATTGGGTTATCATTATAATACATGAAGTATACAACTAGATGACCTCACAGTTTGGGGTTTTTTTTTATGTTCCTCAGCAATATTTTCTTGTTCTACATTTTGTGAAACAGTTTTAAATGCAAAATTTTTTTACAAATTTTCAAAAATTGAAGATGAAATTATACTTTCCATGTTTTTACCTTTTAGATAATTTGTAAAAACAGCATATTTTGATGCTGAGAATAAAACATCTTAAACAATTAATGCAGTGTCTCTTATTAATCTGAATTTATACACACAAATGTAACATATAATTCATGTTATACAATTACTGCATAAGATAATATAAATTTTCCTATCCTGGAAGCTTCTAGATCATGATGAAATTTTCTGTACTGCAAACTGCTCTTGGCTAAAATCTTTTCTTTTCAAATACATAAGCTCAAAATTGTTTCACTCTTTGACCTGTGAGCCAAGTTCCCCAAAGCCTGATGCAAATTAAAATGGCTGAGTTATAAATATCTCTGAAACTAGGTTTATAATGGAAACACAACCAGATCCTTCACTACAGCAGTACTCATAGGGGCTCTTAGGGCAGTTTATAGAACTATCAGCGCCAAACTATAAGTTAACGAGGAGGAGCAATTGACTGTAATAAAGCACCCCTAAACTAGAAAAGAGCATTAAAAAATGCAGGAGCTGAAAATTCCTATTGGGCTTTCCATTAGCTATGTCCCTGTATACAGCTTCTTTGTTCCTCATTCTGCTTCAGCAAAACATTGCCTTAGCTTCTTATATTTTCATGTGCTGAATTCAGTAAGTACAGTTTTCTAGGGATGAGGAAGGGATGTGTGTGAAACCTAAAGTTAGAAGCCAGTTGTCAAAAACCAATTTACTATTCTCATCTAATCTCAGCCCTCTGTTCTCCTTATTATCACGACTGGGAACGTACCATAGGATGATAGCAAGATAAAATTAGAAATGGCTCCATTTGACTTTTGTGCCTTTTCACATCAATCTACTCCTGCAAGTTTTATTGTTAACATTTGAACATGGCAGAGAGTACAGGTGTCTACGGCGGACAATCAGTGCTTGAGAAAAGAGTGCATAAAGACATGCCTTAGTTAATGGTAGGGTATAGGGGCAATGTGGACAAGGGAGACAATTGCCATTATTCCAGTCGTACAAATGTATCACTAAGTAAATTTAATGCATGCTATGACTGTTGTTATAAAGCCAGCATTCATTGTAGAAGAGATAACAGAAATATTCTTCTCAGTTGAGAGATGATTGGTGACAGCTCGAAGTGATCAGGTTTTTCTTTTCCAGCCAGAAGCCATTGCACTCCATTTTGGAAAAGATATTCAAAAGATTGAGATTGAGTGAAACTCATTGGTAAATAATGGTGCTGAAGGTAGATGTGTGCACCTTTGAACTCACCTTGATTATTTTACAGTGGGACATACATGCTGCAGGAAGTGTTAAATACATCCCATGTCTTGGCTTGAGACATATGCATCAAGAACAAAGCAAATGACGAAGTAACCCCCTCAATAATTTTTTTCCCCTTCTTGTTGGCTATGTGCATTCTCTTTTCTGAACTACATACATATACTTCTTAGTGAGAGTAATAAAGAGATAATTTGGACAAGATGCATGCTTCATAAAAAGATGCATATAGTTTTCATGTGTCTTGCTTAAATTAGTGCGTGGTTTAAGAATGTGAAATAATTAATTGTGTATAACTTCAACCCCTCCCAAATACTATTATTTGAAATGTAGTAGCATGATGAACCCTCTTAAAATTAGATCTCTCTTTGGGATCCCCTAAGCCTGTGCTTTCTACCTGTCACCTTCGCTTGCAGGATTGCTGCCGTCTTGGTTTTCTATCTCTGCGTAGCCTTCTGTGACAGTGAACTGTGACAGGAGGCAGGTAAAGCTAATATGAGGATGGCTATGCCATTTCACAGTTTTGCTCTAGACTGCAACAAACACACAAGCCTTCAGAGTGCGGCAACTGAAATCCCCTTTGACAAAATGGGGTTGTGCTGAAATCTGTTTTCTCCAGTCGAGGCCAAGACACGGTTTGTTACGGCCTCCTTTCCTGTGCACAGCAATCTACATTTCTCAATTTTGTTTGATCAGACCCCACTCTGGTTCTCAGCTAAGTTTTTAACCATAAAAATATGGACGACAGGTTAGCTTCAGTGGTGCTGCCAAGTTAGGTGCCTGCTATATGCCTGCGTGGGACAGCATTTATGGGAAACCCACTAAGTTGGTCTTCCATCAGTGTGCCTGCTCCCATTATACATTACGTTGGAGGACTTGCTAATGCAGACAGAGATTGCTCTGCACCCATGATTGCAAACGTGGACCTTTGCCTTCTCAGACAGCATCCCTGCTGGCAGGGGACACGCTCAAGGTCCACCTTCTTCAGCTTCTTACGCCCCTTTTAGATGAGCGGCCACAATCTGTTGAGGGATTAAAGCACGAGTCTGGAGGAGTGTGAAGGGCTGGAGGGAGGGGACGGGACATTCCTGTTGCCCTCAAAGGAAGGAAGACTCTCCCAGTGTGCCTCCTGTCTCACCACTGCTGTTAACAAGGATGCTCATACAGGAAGAGACAGGATACCTTGCTCTCCTGCTGCGAGATGGGAGCTGTTCATGTTATGGCTGTAGTGGTAAAAATGGTTATATGCTACTGATACATCAAGTGCTGTATTGGATATAGCATAAAGAACTCCTTAAGATAAGGAATCTGACTTAATTCAAGAATTGTTTTTATCCTGCTGTGTCTATAGGACATCTAAAAGACCAAGACGCTAGATCCTTAGATGTTATTACAGATTCTTTTGATTTTTAATCCTACAATTATTTGTATAATGGTGAGGAGAGAGAAAAATAATCCTTCAGCATGTCTGCTGGGCTCTTCAGACACAGCGGGTTCATAGACTTGCTCTATATACTTCATATGCTGCATAATTGCAGTGGAGGACAAAAAAGAGAAAATTGCATATCTAAACTAAATTAAATTCAGAACGTCTAATATGTCAGGTCACAGAAGGCATGTACACATTTAAATAGGACTGCTGCTTTGGAAACCAAGTAGCTCTGAAGTACAACTATATGTTGGCTCTCGACTCCATGCAGCTCCATTAGGTAATGTTTTAAATATAAAGCCACTTAATGATGAATGTTCAAAAATGAAAAATGCACATTCGCCATAAAAAGCTTGTCAAACAGCGGTGCCCACCTATTTTTAGCACACACACACACACAAAAAAATCACATTAATCCATATTGTTGTGAAAGTCCTGATCTGCCCTTGAGAGTCCTTTCTAGGATTTTAAATAATCAGTCTTACAAGGCAGTCTTCTTATTTTATAAGTTCCTAATTTTTTCATAGGTAGCTAAAAGGTAGAGGAGCAACAAATGCAGAATGGCTTAGGTTTGAGGTGCTTTAATACCGGCATAAAATTTCTTCATCTGGAGCTGTATGACTAACTGTTAAAAGTTCTTAATTCCCTTAAGGAAATTTAAGTGTTGGATCGACAAAGATATGCTGATTACAGAGCCAAAATTTCTACAGTGACAGACCAGGCAGAAGGTATTCTCAGTAAGGGACCACTGTTATTAAATACACTGTCACAGAAAATTAGGCCAAAAGCAGATCACACTTAAAGAGACTGCACAGCAAGACACACCCTTTTAAATTAGACTGTCCTGCACTCCACAGAGTTTGTTCTGTGCTGGAGTTTAATTTAATTCAACGCAACTCTTGCTGTAGTCAACCTTTTGGCTTCCACCATCTTTTCTCCCATGTTTTGCAACTTATGGAGACTATTTTTAAAGTTAATTAGCTTATCCAAAATAAAGCAGAGAAAGATGCAAATCCCAAACTAACATTTAAAAGTACTATCATATGAAATAAACTATACAGTGGTAGTTGTTAATTTTCTTCTATAGTAACTGCTTTTCTAAGAAAAAGAAAAGGATTCACAAGGAAATTATTTTTAAGTCTTTATTTACGTAAGTCCCTTAAAATGATTTTTTTTCCCTCTTAAAATGAAGCAGTAAATATGGAAATGAAATGTTAGATAATGAGAAAGTAGGCAACTAGAGGGTAGTGGAAACTTGAGTGCTAAGCAGAATGTTTTTACAAAGACCAAATATTGACCAACAAATGACTATCTGCTGTCAGGATTTCACTTGGCACCAATCCTGTAAGCTGCCTGCTCCACAGGAGCAACCTTTGTGCTCATTAAATAGAAAGGAAATCTTCTAGAGAAGAAGATCTGATTACTTAAGAAATATCTTAAGAAGAGCTATGGATACGGTGATACACAATCCGCTTAGTAGGACCTGGCAAAACATTAGGAAATATACGGTACGGTTGATTATTATCAATTCATCATTTGAGTAGTACTTACACACCTTAGCCAGCGGTGGTGACCTCTGTGCTAGGCACTACATAACCACCCTGAAACAGCCAGTTCTTGTCCCCAGAGATTTATAACAAAATAGGGCTAGACCAGGAGAAAAAAACATAGATGAAGACCTAACTGCAGCTCAAAAAGAAAATGATGCATTCCAAACCTCAGCAAAGGGCCAATTTGTTGGCTACCCCCTCTTGGGAATTCTGTTTTTATGTATCTACCTTTCCTATGGGTATAACGCAAACAAACCCTTGCCAAAATGCAGACTTCCTGCCATTTACATGCCAAACATGAAAGCAGTAGAGTTAGGCCAGGCATCCTGTACGCAAGCAGAAGAGAAACCTGCTAGGAGAATCTGCAGGGTCAAGAGCAACCACACAGAAAATGGTTCCAGAATACCATGATGGACATTTATTTTCAGTTTCAGAATCTTTGCCCTACCAGGTTGCCTCCTATAGCTAAAGTAACTTGCTTGTGAATAGCAGAAACATCTGACAACGTTCTTTTTAAGCAAGCTGGAAATGAATAGTCTAGTTGAAACTGCTGTGAAATAAAAGCAACAACTTGAAAACTTGATTCAACAAGAAGTTGTCCATGGTTTGTCATGAAACATGTATCAAGTCAGGCTCTATGCAGACCTGTCCTGCATCTGATACTGAAGAATGTTTTCATTTACTGCTCATATAACAAAATACATTATTAAACTTTCAGACAACACAAAAGGGACTAAAGATTTCAGAGTATAGGATTAAGAGTCAAAGAGTTCTTGTCAAATTGTATAAATGGTCTGAAATACAATAAGAAATATTTCAGTAGAGATGAGTGATAAGTATTCCACTTAAATAGACATAATTAACTGAACACAATTACAGGAGGAGTACTGATGTGGTAGGCAGTAACTCTTGAAAAAAGAACCTGACGGATTGCAAACTCAACGTGAGTAAAATAACCAATAGTTACACCTGGAATAAAACAAATTTCATGCTGAAGCACACAAATTGGAGTGCCATATATACAAAATACGAAGTAATCCTTCCACTTTACTACTCACCGATGAAATCCATGCCCAGTTTGAGACATCGCTTCCTAGGAAAAATATGAAACCAACACAGAGAGCAAGGAAGAAATCATCAGGTATCTAGAAACATGGTCTATATGAAAGTATGGACTTGGCTTTTCTTAGAGAGGACTGAGAGACACCTAATGGCTATCTTCAAGTATACATAAGACATGTAGAAAATAATCTGTTTTTCACATCCTTGGTCAGCAGAAGAAAAAAATAGCAAGCTTAAACTGGGTAATGGAACATGTGGTTAGACATCAGGAAAAAGCTTTCTTCCTCTAGAGACTGCACCATTTACTTTACAATCAAGTAGATGTTACAGGCCTGAATCTAGGGCTTGCTCTAGGCTGTTTGGGTGCAGGGAAGATACTGATCCTTTGCAGTACAGCTTGCTTCTGCTGCCAAGGGACGCGTCCCCAGGGCCTGCCTCACACCCGCCACCGACCTGCCGGCCAGCCCAGCTCCTGTACGCCCAGCCTAGGAAGAGGTAAAGCAAAAAATGATGCTGCACGTAGGCAGTGAAGTGCCTTGAAAGCCTCCATCTCCTGCAAGGTTGGGTAAAATTATCCTCCATTTCATCTGTGACCTCGGTAACTGTAGATGATGTTCTTTATTGCTCCTTAATGTGTAGCATTTTTTCTTTCATGTCACCAAACAGGCTTTGTATCGGCCTTTGTGAGTCCAACTGGGCAAAATCCCTATATCAGTTGCGTCACTCGATTCTGTGCAACTTCTGTGCCTGAGACTTGCCATACTGCAATTTTTCTGCACATTTGAATATGCCAGATACTGCTGGGCTGCTTTAGATCAACATTTTTTAAATTTGAGACTATTTTTGGAAGGCTGAAAAATGTCCAGGGAATACGGTTCACTTGCATTCACAGGCAGGCTGTTCGTATATGTTTATTAATCAGTTTAAAAAACACAAAAGCAACAGCAAGAAAACACTTCTGTATCTTGTCAACTTCACCTGGCATTTACAGAGAAAAGCCCAGATGTGCCAGGAAATATCTGGGCAAGTGGCAAGCTTGTGTGTCTTATTAAGCATCAAATATACAAGTTTCTTCAAATGCTTAAAATTTTCCATTGATTTTCTGGCAAATATCTGAACTATTCTCATTTCAGAACACCAAGTGGCTCACACCAGGAAAAGTATAGATTAGCTAAAAATGTTTTCAATTTTTTGAAAATACTCTCTTTTAGATCAACAGTTTGATTAGAAAAGAAATAAAATATGAAGATACGACCTCTTTCTGTGCTTTCCATAAATCAAAACCAATAGGAAAATAATTTAAGTTTTTAAACAGAAAAAGAAGAACGCTTTCGGAGTCAGCAATTGACTTTGGGACACTGAGGGCTTGACTTCTAAAAAGATTTTTTATATATTTTTTCATATTCACATAATTTAGAAGAGTAATTAACATCTGGCCTATCTTTGGAGAAATGAAACAGGCAGTCCAAAAAAAGAAAGTGGGGTTGTGATCTTAAGTTCACACAAATCCAAATTCAGCATAGCACACCTGGCATAATTGCCCTGTATAAAATAAAGGTATGGTTCAGCTCCCTTAAATTTGTACATTTGCAAGCTTGATGTCTGCATCTAAGGTGGCCTCTTTCTAGACTCTTTTTAATCAGTGGAAGGAATAGACACATCTGGAGAGAAATTCATCTATCCTAAGTTAGCCACCTACCTTCAAAATGAATACTTTTTATTTCATTACGTTTGCTAGCTGTGGAAACAAATAGTGCCTGTTTCTTCCATTGGGTATAAAAGGAGTCTAGACAACTACATGGATCTTGATGTGTACACTGCAGAAATCTGAAGTGTTGAAGATGAATTCCAGCCAGGACAATACAAGTGATCAAACCCATAGAGTCCTGATGTGCACTAGATCAGAGCCTTATTATACTCCAGCTAGATGACCTGACAAATTATACATTCCTCCCCACCAGCTTAGTTAGTTACACAATTAAATGATGGTGACTGCATCCAAATGATGTCAGCTGAATTTTATTTACACCCACAGCTGCAAAGTTAAAATAGTCCACTGGAAAAGAAACTGAGCACTGGACTCACTCTGAGCTGCAAGTTGTAGAATGAACACTTAGCATTAGATAGCACTCGCTGAGCCCCCCATGCAGGGCAAAGCAACAGAGACCACTTAGGACAAGCAGTTTCAGAATTTTAAAGCCCACCGGATAAATATTCTGCTTATTCAGTGTCTGCTAACACAGAGATAATTGCCAGTAGCTGCAATGAGTTGAGGAGTTACAGTAGATAATTCAATGTGCTATACAAATACACATGTTCTTCTATTATTCATACCATGACATTTGTTGGTTGTCTCAGGAGTAACAAGTGAGGCCTCTATGGTTCATTAATTACTTGAATTATGCATGGTTATGGGTAGGCATTTACCATGTACGAACTGGTTTTGAATCATGCATTTCCTGGGGGCAATATTTCTCATGGTAACTAGCAAACTTTTTAGGTCTTTCGGAGCCTGCTGCGTGTTAGTAATTACTACTGTGGCAGTGATTCTAGCATGCGTGCTTTCTGGTAAACGTGGGAGATAATGAATGTATACATGTTGATAGATGGGCATCAGCATTTGTATTTATTCACATTCAAAAAGCTATCTACCTCACTTGGAATATAAATTATGACATCAAACTGCTACACAGCTATCTGCCGTCCAATTGTCACTATAAATAGCAGTCCACAAGAGGGAGGTGGCAGTAGATCATATTTTTTACATTTGGAACGGTACCATCATTTCCTAGCTAACAATCCTGCTTTGGGAAGATAACCTATATTCTCAGCTTTAGGCTTTTGTTTCTAGGTACCTCTTTAGTATGTTTTTTGTTGCTCATTTTTGTGAACAATACTGCCCATCTATCAGGGAAATGTACATGAAAACCCATTAATACACCATTTGCTGCATAAATACAGCACAATGGCTTTACCAAAGGACAAGCCTTTTCTAAAAACACTAATAAAGACTTTTTTTTTCCTTATTAAAAAACCCATTCTTTTCCCAGAATCCATTCTTACAAAAGTAAAAGCCGAAAGGAAACTCAAATTTTGTTGTCTGTTGCTGTGCATAGAACGTTTCACATCATTGAGCTATCTAATTTCAAGTTTTCTTTAATGTTTTTAATAAAAGCATTCACAAAATCCTGACGCAGACAGACTGTTCAAGCCTCCGTGCAGTAAATGGAGATCCTGTTTCTCCTTGGCTTGGGCAGCGGAGTAGCCACACCAGGAGCCTCAACAAGTCTGAGCATGGAGCAGGCTGGTCCCGGGGCTGCCGGGCTGCCACCAGGCACTGCCCGAGAGAGCCAGCCCACTGGCAGGGATCACCCATGGCCTCTGTGTCGAGGCCTCGTAACCCCTATGTTAAGACTAAATATTCATGTTTGGTAGAAAAGAATAAGGCCGGCAAACTTCATTGCTGTGGCAAATCGTAGGTCTGTATAAAATGTTTGCTCTGCTGAACAGGAAAGATTCTCTGTTTTATCTGTGCCGAATAATGCAAGTGCCCTAACACTGTGAACTAACTAACCACTCATGACTGCTATGTCCAGAAGCTTCATCTAGAGCTCACTGAGTTGAAGACTTTCCGTGAACTAAGTAAATGGCATTCTCTGCCCCTCACCAAAAACTTACTGCAAGTAAACATGCTATCAGAGAAGCTGGGGATCGGTAAAATACATTAAATCTGTCTCCTTTTCTCCCTGCAAAGACAGAGTTGCTTAGTACATCATATTTTCTAGTGTTTTGTCCAAGTGCAGCCTAAAATTTTGAAACACTTCCACCTTCTGCTTTGGAAAATGAGCTGAATAAACCTTGTAGTCAGGGTATGTCTCCTGAAGTTCAGCTTTAATTTATCCTGTTTTCAGTTTCACTCCTTATTACCACACAAAATAATATCTAGTGCACTCGAGCTAATTTAGCCTTTGCTTACCCAGCTCACAGTGGACACAGTGAGAGGATAGGAGTCCTGTTAGGAAGAAGACACTGTTAGGATTTTTCATCATGTTGGTTCTTAAGACACAGAACTGCTTTAAAAATCTGTTGTTAATTTTTCTCTGGGAAGATATTATAATAATGATAAAGGAACATACCAGTACTTGTTGCCAATAGGTACAGAAATTTGCTTTATTTGATAGTCATTGTGATAGGAGGAAAATTAATATCTGTTATAAGACATTTCTCTGATTTGTGTAAGAGCAAATAACTATTGAGGCAACCTCAGAAAAAAAATGTCATAGAAGCTCAGCTTGTAGGCTTTCTGGATGTTTCATTTGCAGCCTCTGAATTTTATGACCATAAACTTTGAAAGCATTTTGAACACTCTGTATTTGTATTTCCTATTCCTAGTCTCAACAATTGCACTCTGCAAGTCTTTCCTTACTCCTGCTCTGCCAACATACCAACAAGAAAAGGTTCATACTGCCCAATGGGCCAAACATGTCTCTACAGTGGTGGTCTCGAGCGATTCCAGTGCCCCACTGTCCTTTATCTTAGTGACTACCTGTTTTTCTCATTTTGTTTGTGGACTCTACATGCCTATTGTACATTGCAGACCACAAAATCATGGAATCGCAGAATGGTTGAGGTTGGAAGGGACCTCTGGAGGACATCTGGTCCAAGCCCCTGCTCAAGCAGGGCCACCTAGCGCTGGTTGCCCAGGACCATGTCCAGACGGCTTTGGAATATCTCCAAGGATGGAGATTTCACAATCTCTCTGGGCAACCTGTGCCAGTGCTTGGTCACCCTCACAGTAAAAAAATATTTTCTGATGTTCAGACGGCACCTCCTGTGTTTCAGCGTGTGCCCACTGCCTCTTGTCCTGGCACTGGGCACCACTGGAAAAAGCCTGGCTCTTCCTGCTTTATACCCTCCCTTCAGGTATTTGTACACATTGATAAGATCACCCCTGAGCCTTCTCTCTTCTCTTCTCTTCTCTTCTCTTCTCTTCTCTTCTCTTCTCTTCTCTTCTCTTCTCTTCTCTTCGCTTCGCTTCGCTTCGCTTCGCTGAACAGTCCCAGCTTTCTCAGCTTTTCCTCATAGGAGAGATGCTTCAGTGCCTTACTCATCTTCATGGCCCTTCACTCCACAGATCCCCAGAGTTGGGAAGGCAAACCAGTAACTGAGAAATTGCAGTTCAGGGCAGCAAAGCTTTACCCCAAGCACGTGGCTTGCAAAGGGAAGGGGAACCAGGCCAACTGGGCACTTCTGCAGGAGGTGAACCCACATGTCCATCCTTTCTTCTACATGCAGCAGGACACTGCTCCAGTACACCACCCCTTGCAGTAGCTCCTTTTAAATCTGTGCAAAGATCTTGTAATTAGATACAAAACTATGTACTAGGTGAACTAAGTAAGCCCTGAAGTGATAAGTAGAAGGCTGATTGTCATCATATTACACTTCCAAGACCTGTGAAAAATTCCAACTTATTTTTATAGCTTAATTTATGGGTCTGTGTTACAGAAGGAAACTGTGAGGGCTCCTGTTTAGATGCTGTTTTGAAAGTATGGGCGTACATGACTGACACATGCCTAAGCAGTCAACGTGGTCTTCATCAGTAGTGAATATGTTTGTAGCAAGCAAGTTACACTTTTAAACCCTGTAGTTAGTGGTATTCCTATCAAATTCACCAGTAAATGGCAATTACCCCTGATGAAAGTCAGCAGCCACTAATCGTAAGTAGGTGGGGGTTAGTGAGATTAAGCACAGTGAATAATGTCCCCAAGGTCACCATTTTAGGATGTTTTAAATCTGTATTTATGTCATTCATAAAAGACAGGAGTAGCTGCTCCCTCTGCTGTGGTTATGATGGGCGTTACCAAAGCTCCAGACTGCTCAAACGCCAACCCTCTCACCTTTCAAAAGCAAAAAGCCCTGGAGAAATGAGCTAGCAGTATTCTGCAAAATTTTAATGTAGTAAAATGAAAAAATGAGAAAACAGGAACTTGTAACATCTTCTACAATCTTCACTCCACCCCTTGCACATTTTTCATTGGTATGTGTATCTAGAAGGAAGATCAAGTATCTCAGAGCCAATATCTTTGTACACTGAAGCTGTGTATCCTTATTTTCTTTAAATTCTTAAAATTTTGCTAGTTTGGTGACATATTAAGAGAACCTGTTTGTCCACTAAAAGGTATTTTAAGCAGCAAATTTATTTAATATTTCTTTTCATTTGTGTTCCTGTCTCCTAAAGGTTTATGGGGCTCATCTACTTAGTTTGCAAAGGTATCTCTGTAAGTGTATGTTACCCAGTCAAACTGAGCTCTGTAGATACCACCGGAACAGAAATGTTCAGCAATAAATAATATAAGTAATTGTGTATTTTACTGGGATGTCCTTCTGCTGGTTGGTTACTAGGAATATTTTTTAATAGTTATTTGTTATTTATGACCTCAGGATTGTATCTCATTTTAATTTTTTTTAGTTTTTATAACTTTTAATAACAGGCAAAGAAGTCATTATCACTACTTGCAAGTGTATTGGAGAAGCTTTTTTCAAATTCACTATAAGCAAATGCAAACTTAATTGTAAAATGTATTTCAAATTACAGAAAAAAATTGTAGATGTAAGACATGCATGTATTCACAGCAAGGCTTTAAAAAAAGCAAGCCCTAATGACAAGTGAAAATCCAACAGCTCTACTCCTGAAAAGCCTTACTCAGCTGACTATCACTTCCACGCTTTCTACCTGCAAGTTGGAAAGACCTTGTATAGGAAAATAAGGAAGAAGTCTTCCAAAAGTAAAATTTAAATGCTTCTCTGTTATAGTTAGCAGCGAATCACATTAATTCCTCTACTATTCATTGTGATAATGATATTAATCAAGCTGCTCCCTGGATACTCTTGTAGATGTAATATGTAATTCTATGGAAGCTCCATTGTAATTTAGCATGAATTACTGTTCGCTTATTGCAAAGTGTTACGTGAAAAATATATTTGTGGACTTTACGTGGGATCATACTCTTCTACTGTGAAAGAGGCTGAGCAGATAAAGTATGCACCGGAATAGAATTCAGGTGTAATGAGTAAATGCAGTTGTATGTAGAGTGCACTTACTTAACAATCTCACAGTGTGAAAATGCAAGGCACTCAGAGCTGTTATATTTTCAATGGCTTAATCAAGAAAATGTTGAGAGACACTGGTATTGCGGTTAGGATTAATGGAATCCCTTAACGTCCTCATTAAATTTAATAAACCTGTGTAACAGAAATAACAATAACACTTCACATGTATATTGCATTGCTCCTTTTATCAAGGATCTCCAAGCCCATTGTGAGCATTCATGAATGGAGCATCACTGTCCATCTCCGTGGAGTGACTCTCCTCTTCCTGCTGCAGACGATACCTTCTCCTGGGAGACCCTTGGGAGAGGGTCCTGCAGGAGCGCACCTGGCTCCAGGCAGATGTGTGTGTGTCCCTGCTGCCTGCAGCTCCGCTGGCCACATGGTGGGCTTTAATTTTTTGTTCGGATTCCTTGAGACATTTTATTCAGTAATTTCCTAAGGTCCTAGTGCTATGAATTAGGCCTCTTTTTTACCATTCCATTTTTATTTTTAAAAGTTAACGACACAGTATTTGTCTACAGCTTGTAAGTTTGCACTCCTCTAGGTTTTCAGTAGTGCCTTTATCCTGATATTTATTCCATATTTTTAACTGTATTACAGACAGATTTATGCTGCTCAAGCTCTGCTTTGCTTCACTGGGACAGTTTGCTGAAGAAGCCATGCAGCCTACAGTCCTGGAACATTCATTTTAGAAAAACGCTGCTGTCCTTATTTTTGCTGGATTTTCAGTGACACAGAGACCTCGCTGACCTGTGGCCTGTCTCATCAGATCAGCCAATTAGCAACTGCTCAGAGTTTTTGACAGTTTCTTCAGCTGTTCTGCAGCAATAGCAATTCCTACTCTTGCATAAAACCTAAATCATCCACAGCTCTAGGATTTTACTTTATTTGGTGAAAACTGACCAGTTATTTTTCAAACGTACTTCAGTTTCTCAACTACTATTGTGCTACTTTTGAATTCCCTCCTCATTTATTAAAAGTCCAGCTCGCTTCTGCTTTATTCATTTTTGTCTAAAATGTGGAAGGTGTTAAGTCGTTCCCTTTTCCGCTCGCTTGGGCTAGGAGAATGACTGGGCACTTCTTTTCAACAGAAAGCTTTGCATGGCCGGGGAACTGCAGATCTGCGGGGAGCTAATTTATCGTTTTCTCTCTGTGCACTGTGTATGGTCGTTTGCTTGTTGCTGAAAAAGTTATAGAAAATGAATAGTAGGGAGAAGACTTAAGGGTTTTCCTTTTTCTCCCTGAAGCTGTAGAGTTTTGCTTTGCATTGGCTGGTGAGGAATAGTTAGAGTTATGTCCAAACCCTTATTTAGAAGGAAGAAAGACCAATCATGTTTACTATTAAAGGGGATAGGACTTCTTCTGAGCTGCTGTGGACAAAGAATATTACAAAACCCACCATGACGTGGAACACTCTGCCCAGTATTCTTTCAAGGCTGCCACATTTCCCCTTAGTTCCTTTACTAATATGAACTACTCCTGCTCCTTTTCTGCCTCTAGCTTTCCTTTTTTCCTTACCTGATTCTTTATTCTTACTTGACTCCTTCTGTCTTTCAGACTACCACTCAAATGCACAGGCTCCTGCCCTTTTTACCTCACACAAACAAGTTTTTACTATTATTTAGCTTTGCCTCCAAGCTCTACTATTCACAATCCAGTAAACAGAGATGCATCTAACAAAGAAGACAGGAAAAGGGGGAAGCTGGGAGGTCCATCTCCAAATTTTGCTTCCAGGTCAAATATCTTTCCTTACTTAATTATGCTCTGTAAAGTTCTTTGAAATCATTGGATTAAAGGAGCTGTGCAAGTATATGGTGCAGTTAATTACATTGCATTTGTAATCAGACCATAAAAGAGAAACCCTTGAACCACAGCTATATTGTTCCAGGCACTGCAGTCTGTGGATGTCTTCCTTTGAATTTTGTTCCATGCCAACCAGTGGTAATAGGTTCTCACTGTATCCAAAACTCCTGCAGTCTTTTTCAGCCTGCCCTGGCCAGTAGCCCATCAACCGTTCCACAAACAAACATATATTTTTCTCTGTATTTATTTCTTCCTTCTTTTTCATCCCACTGTGCAAGTCATTAGCTATTGAATCCTTAATAAGCCAATCTAGTTCAGCCCACATGACTATTTTGCTCCTAATCAATTTATTCAGCTCACATAGAGCGATTTATCATATTTACAATATCACAGCTATTTGTGTAGGAGTTATAAAAGGTAAGGAGTAATTTTAGGGAAAGAAAATCCAGTTGTAGGTTTTTGCTGTTTTTGTTGAGCTTCAGTATGTGGGGGTTCATTTCACCATTTGGGAGGGGAAATTTTGGACTTCAGTCAGCAGAGTTCAGATCCACCAAGGGAGGAACAGAAATGCATAATTAAACAAGCAGCAAATCATTTGGAAAAATGAAATCAGACTTTTGCAAACTGTCTTTTTCCAGAAGCATTTTCTTCTGTTTTACCACTCTTCGCTAAGCCGTGGAGATGGACTTCACCCTGCACTGTTATCACTTTAAAGTTAATTTATTATCACAAGGGAAAAAAACACAAAAAGCTCAGTGACTCAGGTCAGAGAGGCTCCTGTGCAGCCTGGATATTTGTGCAAGGTGACTTTTAAACATCTCCGCTGCTGTAGCCTGAAGTCCCCACAGGGTGTGCACACAGTTGGGTCTCAACGTTTCCTGGGCCCCATGTCCCCTGCTGTATGTGCTTGGCGAATACTTTTGGATCCAGGCAACCATCCAGCTCTACTCGAGATTTGACTGCAAATCAAACTAATAACTTCCTTGGCCTGCAGTGAAAAGGATAATAACGCTTTCCCAACCGGTTCATTTTTGCTATTATTAGGATTTATTGACATAACAGTAGTATTAAGAGGCCCAGCTAAGGCTCCCGGATTGAACCTCTCCCCCAATTCCCCCAAACCCCCACCCTTGTCCCTGATGTTTCTGCTTCATAAATTATATGACTCAGAGTTGAGCACACCGTACATGGTATTATCCCAATACATGACTGTCATATTCTCATCCTGCCATAAAAATAAAGTCTGTACACAGGCTGTACAGAAACAACACAGGGGTCGCTGAAGCAAATAACCCATGTAAGACATTTCAAACTATCTTTTGTGTTTGAATTGCAGGGTATGAAAGGGTTAATTTGAGATTGGCTCATGAGAAAGGTATGAGCTCCTAAGACTTGTACATTAAGAAGCTTGATTTCTGCCGTAGCTGCCACATGCGACCTGCAGCACATGCTTTGTTTCATTTCTGAGAGAAAAATTCTCCTCTTGGAGATTCAAGAGCAAGATGCTTTCCTCACAGGAACTTTCCCTCTTATTCAAGCCTTCTTTCTCTAGAGATACACACATATTTCAAGTTTCCAGAAAGACTGTCTGCACTAATGCCAGTGTTAATGCACACACACGTGGAAGTTTTTAGTTCTTTTACCAATTTCAGTATTTTTTATTCTTCATCTAAATATTGGGTTCTCCAGGAGAGTAGAATGGGTCAGTTCCAGCAAACAGCACAGATGAAAGCTGTTATCCAGTATTTGCAAGGATTGAAATCAAATACAGTTATTATAGATTAAATCCAATCTTGCAAATGCAAAAATGACCTAATTTGCATCTTTCAGCATGAGCACTGTAAAACTGCATGGCCTGTCATTACAAAGTTCTTCATTATAACATTATGTATTTATCCAACAGTAGTTGCATTGGACAATGCTTATTGTTAGCTCCACTTTTAGGAATAAAACTCATTCAATCCAGTTCAGTGCCTTTCTTCGGGTACTGAGAATGAAATCCTGTAGGTGTAGCCATACTTCATCTTGCCTTTTCATATGGGGATGCTGACCAACGCTGCAGTACCTAGATTGAGCTTCTGAGTAGTGGCCAGACTCCTCCCGGGGTGGACGTCGCTCTTGCTCTTTTGCCGGGGGACATGGGCAGAAGTTCCAGAAGAGCAGCTATTCATCTGCTTTTGCATTTTACTAACTATTTGAGTTTGCAATAACATAGCTTGTCAATTCTGTCACTCATAAGACACGTTCTTCTGTAATTGAGTGCTGTACCATCTCAGCAGGTTTCTGAGCTCTGTTTTTGATGAAGTCAGGTTCAAAGGGAGATGTAAGCTGCGTGGAGAGAGATGCCCATAAATGGCATCTATTTCTCTGTGTCTGTATATACCTTGCCGTATCGATTTAGAAAAAATCTTCTGTATGATAAAGTTTTCTTCCAATTTTTTTCCACACTCTTCCTCACACAGCTTGAGGCCACACCTTTATTCAATACAGAGAGCTTCAGAAAGATAGAAAAAATCCAAGAATAAAAGAGGGGAGTATGAAACTAAGGAAGAGAGGCTTGCAACTGCTGGAAACAAAGAAAACAGTCAGAAGAGAGAGAGACGCAAGCTCTCAGTAGTGTTAAAGTGAGTGAGAAAGAGAGGAGGGTTGGGGAGGACACCAATTCTGATAAGCTAAGTTTTCTTGGCTAAGGAGGTGCCGTTCTTCACCTTAAACTAAGCCCAGCTTGTATTTAACGACCTAATTATTCTTGCTTAACAGTTAAAGTCCTCTAGCCCTGCCCTGAGCCTCGTGTTGACTGCAGTTTGCTGCTTGCTCTCCAGGCTTGTTTGCTGCAGCTCCAGGCTTTACATTTTGTTGATATGCCGATGAGCCCTTTGACCTTCCTGGCCTCATCACAGATGCTCAGACAACGGCTGTTCTGCGCAAAAGAGAGCTGAGAGATGTAGGGAGCTGAGAGGTGTATGTGCTGGGGACTCTCCGTAAAGCTCTCAGTAAATTGCGCCCTGCAGGGTGCAGGTACTTACCACAGTGAGGCTGAGTCACCCCTAGAGGCTTCTGAAATCCATAGTTTTAACCTGAAGAGCAGAGTATATAGAAAGAAATTGTAAGTGTTAATGAATGGCTGCTTTGAGTATGGATTATACATTGCTAGCAATATGCCACTGTTTATAGCACATCATTAGCCTGTAAGAGCTGTAGCGATTGAACTTTTGTGTTTGTTTCAAAAGTGCCACAGTACAACATTTTAGTCTTTCTGCTGCAGTAACCACTGGTTGTTACAAATCCCTTCATGAATGCATTATGGAAAACTGGGGCAGAGTTCTTCACTAGCTAGCCAAGTGCATGCCTGCTGGGGCTTTGTACTCAGAAACAGTGAATAATGTTTTTAAAGCCAAAGTACAGTAGAAACCCATTTTACACACATAAGCATGTTGCACAAGACTAATATTCATTGACATTCCCTGCTGGTATGTGAAATTTATATCAGTTTGCAATGCAGAATTTATTTTTCAGGTGTTTCTTTAAGTGGGTTCATTCTTGTATCATTTCACCTGTTAGTGTCCTCAAAATAACTTACCTCAGTAAGTCTATTATTTTATTGAGTATTCATGTAAAAAGGTCTCATTGTACTTCCCTCTGTGGTCCTGTGCACAGAAAATGTGTTCTCTAAGGAGAGGCGGCACGCATTTAATTCTGCTCTGCTTTACTCAATGGTATTATTGCAGACAGAAACTTATCCTGTTTGACACCCTGTGACACCCTACGTGACTATTAGATGCATCATCTTTTGCAACACACCACCGATACTGGGACCTCTCTAAAGGGATTAGGATCTTTGCATTTTCAGCAAAGCAAAAACAGTGAGACCTGATGGGTTTGAGGGGGCATCCCTGGAGCTGGGACCCAATCCATCTGCCAAGACCAGACACTTCTATGGAGACACAGTGGATAAGCTTTTGCCTCTACCTTTTACTTCATTAAGGAGACAGGAGGTATTAATGACAGCAATTATGTATTCTCAGTTAATTTAATGTATGACAATATAAGAGACCATAAGTAATTATATTATCAGAGAAGTTTGTTAATTTTATTCAGTACTTATGAATGTAAGGTACAGTTTAGAAAACTAATCATAAGATAAGCAGTGAAATGCTCTATTGTTAAATAGTAGCTTGGTGAAAACCCTTGGAAAAATTAGTTGACATAGTTATTTGTTTGGATATTGAAGAACAAGGAGAAAACAGCAATATTTTAACATTATTGCCTATAAAATATGTAGGTAGCTGAATGATAGAAAAAGCAAGGAATGTGTTGCTTTGTGGCTCCTTTACATTCTTGGGCCAGTCTAAAATCAAGTTGAGTGAGAATTCCTCGCTAATGACTTTCACAGAGGATGTTGCTCTTCCTTTTCACCACTCCACGTGTTTTTTCTCCTGCTGTCCAGCTAAAAACAGAAAGAAAATGGCAAAATAAATTATTTTTTAAAAAAAGAGAAAGGAACAAGTAGATAGAAGTTAAGGCATTGTCTTGCAGAAAAGCAAAGGCAGCAAAGCAAAGGGAATTGAAAAGTAGGAGGAAGAAAGAAGAGTGAGGAAAAAGGATTCATATTTAACAAAGAAAGCGGGAGCAAAAACAAGAAGTCTGAAAACAAGTAACCCCATCAGCCTAGCTATTAATATTTAAATAACTAACCTAATTCTTTTATCATCTCAGTGTGTGAATCTTACAAATAGTTACCCATTTACAATACACATACCTGTCCTCTTCCTTTTATAGGAAACAATGAATGAAAACCCTGATGACTGACACAAGTTTCATATTTTAAGCCTATGTTCTTGGCTACTAAATAAACAAATTAAATGATTAAGAGGATAAGTATAGAAAAGCAGCTACAGTTGGGGCTACGGGCAAGGGAGGAGTGAAGCGTCACTCCATTATCTTTTAAATCATAACATAGAATTTAGCTCTTCCCTCTTTTTTTTATAAACCACCCCTCCATACCCACAGTGATAAGCAAAATTAATAACAAGAAGCTTAAAAAGAAAACTGTGCTGCCCACCTAGGACAGACAGTTAGGATCAGTAATATATAGTAGAAATTATTTTCTGGGTAAATGTGTAAGTTGGAGAAACACTATTTAAGGCAAAGGACCTCAAAAGAAATATAGTCTACAAAACAGCATAAGTTTTCCAACAACTGGAACAGCATTCCTGTGTCATGTTCTACAGCATCACCCCGTTTGCTACAGATAGGATAAGAAACCATTCCAGCTTTGAGATGGAGCTGGTATTTTAGAGAGCATGGTTGCCCAAGACAGTAGGCTGGACTTGCTGATCCAGGAGATCCCTCTGAGCCCTAATCCATTTGGGTATCTTAAACATTTAACTATGTTTTGAATCAAGCTGAAACCATCTCACTGTGCACCTAGCTGAGGTCACCATCATATTAATATAGTACAGCAAAGAACTCTATGCCTTATTTATTTAGAAAAAAGCAACTGATTGTAAAAAGTTGTATTACCATCAGTAATTAGGTCTGGAGCTGCAAACTGCATTTCAACAACAACAACAAAAATATATACCAAGTCAGTGAATAATAGCCAGTAAGCAATATAGCATAATCAAGCAAACTTCCTGACATACCACCACCACATCTTCCCAAGAATCATGTGGAAAATGGTCATCTACCACCTAGACAACACCTTGCTTACTTTGAATTTTCTATTTCAGCTGCTGACACTGAGGTTGCTCCTGGGGTGCGTATCAAGTAGATCCCCTATAGGTGCCTGCGTCTTCTCTCTTTACCTTGACTCTATGGAGGAGAGAGGGAGGACGGGGGAGTACAAGGGGCTCAAAATCAAGAGTAGTGCATTGTAAGGCCCTCAGCAAGAGGTTTCCTGTACTGTGCCCCAATATATTGCAAACACATAACAGAAATGGACCATCTTGGAAATGCAAGTTTGGTCGTACTTTCACTGGAACACTTGATGGCAGCTGAGGGTGAAGCATGGAGGATTAACATATAAGTTTCCAGCATGAGTGGGTTCGAGGGTATTTTTAAGATTCATCTTTGCTATCAGTGGAGGCAAAATGTTGGTCAAGACAAAGACATAGGGCTAGATGATATCATCAGATTGGAAAGATGCTGTTTACGACCCTATGCCCCTGTGCGCATTCAGCCTGGGTGGTGTCTCTCTCCTGCTGTCTGGTGCTATTCCTTGCAGTCCTCCTGGCCATGCGAACATGGGAAGCATCAGACTCAAACTGGAAGGCAGCCTCCATAGACCTGCCTCCCGGGATCTTATGGAACCAAACAGCACCACACCCGAGACTTTCAACTACCAATTGCCTGCACTGGCAGCCTTTTTGGTGGACATTGTATCATTTGAAAGGCAGGGCCATGTTCTCCTTTACTTTTGAACTTTACAGATACAATGATAAGAGCAAGAAGACATGATGTGGAAGAAGTTAAATTCAAAATGCTTCCTAGCATTCAAAGTACCAGCCAAAGCCTTGTTTTTATAATACTTGTCAGCAGAATCAGTATTGTTTAAACTCCTTGTGCTAGTATTATGCAGCATCTAACAGACTGTCACCACTACCACAAAGGCAGCTGCAGAAATGTTCTCCTTCTGCCCCAGAGGCTGCACGGGAAGCTTTCAGCCCCTTTTATTCCATCAGAAAGCAGTGCAGAAATAACCAAGCTGGCTGTTGCCAGATCATTTGGGCCCAGAAAACCTTCCAGCCATGGCATCATGGAGCTTAGCCCTGGTTAACTTGACCCATTGAATGCCATCCTGCTGCGGCTCCTTTCCTGGTAGTACCCCAAAATTCAGTACAGCTGGCTTGGCCATACCTTCACGCACTGCAACCTGCAGCACAGGCATACCCATCATCCTTGGCATCAAAACCAAATGTTGGGTGGTTTACCGTTAAGCAGATGTCTTCTATGGTGATGAAACTATGGCCAACATTTGGGGATGAACAGTATTTGTGTGTTGGCTGGTCTACTGGGGATTTTTTTTTTTTTTAAAGAGAGCAGTTATAAATGAGAGGATGAAATACATGTACACTATTCTGCAGTAAACTTTCAAATTTTCTGTGAACAGTTTGTAAGCCAGGTTTAGTTGTGCTTGTTAGTTTTATTTTGGTTTGTTTTTTTTTATAAAAAGATATTTTGTTTTAAGTTAGTTGTTTGTGGAAGGTGCCACTTTTTACATTTTCTTAACAAGCTCTGGATTAGTTAAAATCACTTTTTAAGCCAAACCACTGAGTTAGCAAAATTCTCATTACTTTTTCAATACAGGTATCATGGATATATCAATATCATATTTTACAATTAAAGATGTGGATCTTTGCTTCTGGCATTACAATAACTGCTTTACAATTTTGATGATTGTAGGAAATGAAGAGGAATTGGAAAAAACA
This sequence comes from Gymnogyps californianus, assembly GCF_018139145.2. Lineage (NCBI taxonomy): Eukaryota > Metazoa > Chordata > Aves > Accipitriformes > Cathartidae > Gymnogyps > Gymnogyps californianus. The sequence goes on from NC_059474.1 coordinate 67,655,962, forward strand.
CAATTTTTGTTGGGAAAGAGGGGAGAAAGAGAAATTGAGACATTGCCTTGCTGATATGCAAGGACTACTTGGAAAACCTGGGGTTTAACTGAAAAATCTGGATCCCAAAAGATAGTGTAACGCAGCGTTTGGCCTGAGACATTTCAAACTTCTGAATGAGCCAGAAAGCTAGATGTGTTCATTCAGGGGCACACAGTATAGTTCTCCACTTTTTAAAATCCATGCTATCCGGGTGCAGTAAGACGCATTAGTAGCAAAGCAGTGGTAGATGCCAATAACTTTTGCAATTTCCCAAAAACCCCCACATCTTTGCCACTGACCATAAGTAGGTATTTGGGACTCGTCTTCTATCACTCCTGCTAAAGGCAAATTTGAGGCAGGATTGCAGAGAAAACTGGTTGCTGATTAACCCTTTTGACCTGTCACCTAAGAGACTTGTGACGTAAAATATTACTTGAGCTTTTTAAACAAATAACTGTAATTTCCGTTTAATTGATTTTTGACCTCTCACTGCAATTATTCAATGTTAATTTATCTCAGGATAGAAGAACAGCAACTGCATATAAACTGTTAAGAAAGATGCTGTAAAAAGATATGCGCACAGGAGAAAGACTGCATTTATTACGTTACCTTGCATTTGCACAGTAGCCAGATGAATACTGTTTCCTTTTCCTGCAATGTAATTATCAAAAGCAACTACATTCACAAGGAATACTTTGAGAAACACATGGAAGTCGGTGCTATGCAAAGCATAAAAATCCTTGTTTGAAAGCAGTTCTATTGCTCTGGTTTTAGGACTGGTTTTTATTATTTATTATAAGACCCAGGAGTGTGCTTGGGATTTTACAGAGCAAAGAGGAATAGCAGGTCCCTGCCCTGAGCAGCATACATCCAGGAGAACGAAGAAAACAATAATGCACAGAAGGCCAAATTTTGTTCTTTGCCCAAAACAACAGATTAAGAATCAGGTAGTTCAAATTCTGTCCTGGATGTTCAAATTCTGTCCTGGATATTCAATCCATGATTTTGGAGTTGAGAAGAATTTCCTGTTAACCATTCATCATCATCAGGGTTGTCTTACTGATCTGAATATGTCTCTATTATGTTGATTATGGGGTATATTAATCACAAGTACTATCATTGTTATTGCTATCCAGAGCATAACAATCTGTATTGCAGTATTGCATAGGGGCTCACATAGGAGAGATTTTTTTACCATTGAACCCAAACTATTGTAAAATGTAAAGAACTACCATTTTCTTAATTAGGGTATAGAGGATGTTTCACTTCTGCAGAATAAACAGGAGAAGAAAGAGGAAAAGCTGGACAGTGACAGTCTTGAGTTTCTGCTCCTCCAAGTACAGAAGAGCAGTCAGTGCCACTTAAGAAAAACCTTATTTATCTATTGGATAAATTGTAAATCACTCCTCCAGAGTTTGAGCCATCCTGACTTTATTCTTACATGTTAGGTCACACTTCAGGAATATCCTTTTTTTTAACATTTCTTCAATGGAAGAACTTGAAAAACAAATAGGAAGCTTTATTGTAAAAGGGTGAAAAAAACCTAAATTCAACTACCTAAATCATGGCCCCAACTTGAAAGAAACCTTTTAAATTAACTGATAAAGATTCAGTGATACCCTTGAAATCGGCTGTCTGCCACAAGCCCATAATCTCTTTGCAGTGGGATAGAATTTGGAGAATGGGAATTATAGGAGTAGTTGAAAATTGACCTTGATGCTCAGGCACTGCCAATATATCCCATTTTTAGATTTACTACCACGATGACAACTATCGTAGTGTGTGTACTGGTGAGAAGAAGGGCTGTATGCAAGGTCCTTCATTCAGCCTTCCCCTTTCAGCTCCTCTCAGGAGATTACCTGCACAAAAGGTGCCCACATCTTATATTGCCACTGCAAATGGTGGCAGAATATAGCAAGAGTCCTTGCAATTTGCCTCCTGTATTTAATGAAGAGGCCAGGGTCAGTTTTATCCACACTGGCCAATAATATACTGTTTGTTTAACTGCAGCTTCTCTGCCTGTATACTGGAGGCAATTCCCCAACTTTGTGTTCATAACATTCACATTTGAAGTATCTTGGTTTGGAGTTAGAAAGTTCCTGGCACCATATCAAGCATGCATTGTCCCAGTAATGACAGTAAAGGAAGGCAGGAACATTCAAGGTAGTATAAGTAGAAACGTGAGCATGTGAGAAATATTGATGCCACCTGTATTGGTTACAGCCTGCCTGAAAGAAGTTTTCCATGAGTGGTCCATAAGCATGACAGTGGTCGAGCACTTGATATTTACAGCTCCCACTATGTTTATATCCAAGGAGATAATGATGGGAGGTTCGTGTTTGTGGTAAGGGAACTGCTGCAATGAAATTAAAGTTTGAGCATGAAGTAAACGTGGAGAATGTAAACACATGTCATCGGAAATGCTGGTTTCTGTAGAATGAGAAACTCCAGCAAAACCAGGGATAAATATAATACAGGTGTTGAGAGCACAGGTCCTGAGAGAATGGGGGTCAGAGAACAAAGCGGGTGATAGTGTCTTATAAATTCTGTAACTTTCTGAAGAATCAGCTCATCTCTCTCTTCAAGTATTTAAAAAATGTATCCTGCTAACAATGATGTATAGAGCAGAAATAAAAGGTCTCTACAGAATGTTTTTTTTAGCACAGAGAAATATATAAGGTGTTAAATATTTCAGGGCAAGTCAGGAAGATCAATGAATGGGTTTATAACAAACATCCATCTAGGAAATTATTCATCAGTGATACATGGGGATGTAATTGCAACTAAGTAGGACAGCTAGCTCAAAAACAGGACATGCAGTGGACAAAATTAAGTCACAGAATACCAGTCGTGGATGTAGAAGAGAAATGAAGGTTGCCAAGAGATGGCAAATGGATGTGATCACAGCATTTACCCGGACAAGATAGATGAGCAAAGCACAAGGCAGAGAAAAATGGCAGTAGCTCTCTTACTCCATCAGTCGCCTCGTATCAGCAGCTGCTACTACTAATATGATGCTATCTATGTTATCCATAATCAAAGTTTTATATTTTCAGTTGATTTGCAATATCAGATAGAGCTCCTGTGTAAAAAAGAAATGTGCCTCATTAGCACTGCTGAGAATACGTTGTGGCAGAGCTTTGCAAAGAGAATTGCTGCTGGGCTTCTAGTGTAGCTGCTACTACTGGAGCAGAGCAGTGAACTAATGAATTAATTCCTGTTTTGAAATATTCTCCATGGGATCACTCATAAAACACAGACCTTGTTTGCACAAGGAACAGAAATAGGTAACAGTCGTCTGCCCTGAATCTCTACAGACTTCACAAAACTACACATACACTGTTTTCTCTGTGCTGTTGTTCACTAGATGAATAATCACATTTTGCTGGTATAAGCCCACGTAATATTACTGAGAAATTTACAGAGAAAAGCACAGGAAGAAGTGGCAACCTGAGGGAATGTCAAATGGGCTTCAGTGGCTCAGAAAGTGTCAGGTTTTTTCCCACTATATCAGCTGATCAAATCAGGTGTATTATCTCCCTGGACAAAGCTTGGCTGTCTTGTCTATCTATGAGGAATAAAGGAAAAGAACAAGAGTTCTTATTTGGACACTATTAATTATGTACATGTACATATGCATGTGTATGTGAGTATATAATCATATTATAGCCCATCCTCAGAGTTGCAATCAGTCTGGTCCCAGTTGTGCTGGCTAGGAAGCTAATGCAGATCTAGATATAGCCACTAAAAGACAAATCCTGTGGTCTCATTAACATGCTCAAGTTACGAGCACAGGAGGCATCCACAAAACACAATCCCTTTGTTTGTTTCCTTCAAAGACATAAAAATAAAGCAACCTGTAGTTAATGAATGCCTGAGATATATAACTGTAAAGGAGAGTTTAGTGAAGTAATTCCATGTATCAAAGTTCTCTTGAGCTAAAGCTGCTGCTTAGAGGTTAGCGGTAATGAATGAGTGCAAGTGAACAGGTCAGGAAATATGGCTAGGAGTAAGTCTGGAAGTAAATATGCCTGGCTGCCTACCTGAATGTGATGTGAGATGACCGAGTGACTGATTCAATATGGCTGAGCATGAGTAAAAAAGCATACTGATCCAGTATGACTGCAGGGATAAAAGATCATGTGTGTAAATTATTATCTCACTGGCTGTACAAGTAGAAGATGAGGTGAAATGACAGGAGTAAATGAAGGAAAACGGGAACATCTGAAATGCAGAAAATGCAGTGACAAAGAATAGTCCCAGATGGTCCGTTTCTGGTAATCAATGGAAAATCCGTGTTAACAATTGGCTTACATGTAGGATGGAAGCGCACTACTGAGTGCATGAATTTACCAACCCCTGCACCTGACTTATCCCCAAGATCCAACAAGTTAAATTGTGACATGAAGAGTAATTGCAAAGAGTTCTTACTATTAACTTATTTTTGAGAGGACTTTCTTAAATGGAGACTCTCCTGACTTCTCTAAAGTGACTTTATAAACAGGCATGCAGGACAAATGCAAAGGGCCAGCTCTTCCAGGCATCTTTACAATCTCTTGTTAGTATAACAGGACTTTTTGAAGGGGAGTGGGGATAGGACACCTCTTTCTGCTAGGGAATTACTAGATTTACAAGCTCATTGATTCATTAATATATATTTAGTTTCAAATTATCTAGCTAATGTAAATGACCTTATTATTTTTTGCTCTTTCTTGAACAGCCTCCTGTGCATGTGGGTGGAGGACATTAAATATGGTTATAAAATACCACTTCATTCATTTTCATCAACAAATTTGTGCTCTGTTGTCATGAGGAGAATTACAACACAAGGCCTAGCAGTGGCAAATGAAATCCTCCAATACAGCTGTCTACCTGAGGAAAGTGCAAAGTATGGTTCACAAGATGACTTGTCTACCCAACAGATTTAACAAGTCCAGAATAGCTGAAGTACCACGACTCTCAGCATGCAGTTACTCCGAATAAAAGTAGATTCATGCTCCATATGTGAATGTAATGGCATAATTACCTTCAGACTGATCTACCCTCCCTCCATAGGTTTTACAACACTACAACTACAATAAAATAAATGCACAAATATGTGTCTGTCTGTCTGTCTGTCTTTCCACCTCAATATAAAAACAGAGTTATTAAGCAAATAACTGAGATATTCTTGCTCTTTGCATTTTGTAACACTCTTAAAGAGACTTTATCCTCTGCAATTTCTTTAACCTGCAAGTTGATGGGAATTAGATACTTTTCTTCCAAATTTAAAATCAGTTTGTATTTATTTTAATCTAGTTTTGCCTGGCAGCAGCAACTTTAAATATTTTGTAAAATATTAACTGTTTTGAGGTATTAAAATATGTGATACTCCATTCTAGGTCTGAAAGACTAAAAATAAACTTTTCTTATGTGATTGCATTTAGATGCCATTAGGATGTTCGAAATTACAGAAATACGGAGATTCATATGTATTTGGGAAACCGTCTACTTCTCTTCCATTGCCAACTGAAAGGGTGGATGGAGTAGGCTACATACATAATTTGCTTGGTACTTCAGATGGTTGCTTTGATGAGGAGCTGAACTGAAAGAAAATCCTGCCTGACACAAGGCAACATCATGCTCTCAAAATGAAAAATAACAAGAGCAGTGGAAGTTACATACAAGAAACTTTCTATTACTGTCACAAATTGACAATCATGTCTTTTGGGGTGGGAACATTATCCTTATCTCTGGAGTATAAACAGTGTGTTTCTACTGATGATGTGATTATGAAATTTGAAAAGATAAGTAATCATAAATTTAAAATTATATAACTGTTTGTGACATTAGACAAGAGGCAGCTACTCTCTGAGTAGCTTTATGGACCTGCTACAAATGTTAGAAATAGCAACAATAACAATGACCCAGGAATAAATTTTAAAATCATTTTATATCACTTTCTTCCCTTGGACTAACTTTCACATAACATACCAGCATAAAATAATAATACAAAAAGACCTAACCTCTCGTCTTGAGACTGTAGGAAAAATGGAAATGCGTATTTCCAGTACTTTTGCAACATCATCGGTGTTCCTCTGGAGGGAGACATTCTGGTGTGGCCCCTTCCTTCTTCTTTACAGGAGGCATCCCATAGAAAGGGATGCCTTGCCTCCTTACCAGGGCAAGGACTGAAATCCATGCACTTTTTGTTATGGACCCGTATGCTCCTGCGAGCTGCAGATGGTCTTCACAAAACAGCAGTCAAGTTGCACGAGAGTTTCCCTTGTATTAGGGTCTGGAAAAAGGCCTAGCTGTTGGTGGTCACATGGCAGCATAATATGTACATATTCCTCTGTCCTTCCTTTTCAGGTCAAGAATGTTTTAGTGTATTGTAATAATTGTCCCTTTTCGCAAAATTGCAGCGCGAGAGTTTTCTTCCCTCCCTGCCAGGCAGGGGGGTTTCATGCCCTTCTGAGGGAAGCATATGGTGGCACGTTTGTTGCTGACCAAGCCTCTGAGAAACTTTGGGCATAGTCCTGGACTGCTGCATAATTAAATCCATGAGACAAAGCAGTTTGAAAGCAGTTAAGCTGCAAGGTTCCAAGTTAAACTTGCACCGTTTCCATCCCAAAAGCGCAGGTTCGGTAGCCAGAAGCACCAGCCACAACTTAAGCAACCCGTGTGGAGAGGCCTCCCTGGCCACCGCAAGCAGAGTTGCCTGGTCCCAGTGAGGACCATGAAGTTGCGATGCTTCATACTGCCTACAAGTCCGGGGGGAGCAACCCTTGACCACCCCACCAGCCTCTGGAGATGTTTATCTGAGTGTCCTCAGCCCGTCTTCATTGCATCCTGGGCTATGGTTCTCATCTTTTCCTGAGCCCAGACACTAAGGGACAGTCTCCAAAGGTTGCGTTCTAAAGCTTTATAAAGCTTTGTGTTTGTCCCATAGTGACTTCTGAGAGACCTATCTCCACTCTGTTGCAACCCAAAAAATGAAGTCAATAGGCAGCTAACCATTGTCCCCTTAAAAAAGCCCGCAGATGTCCCTAAGAGCTACTCATAAAAAGAAACTAGAAAGCCATTTAGACAAAGTAAAACATATCAGTTGACTTACCTCTGTCACTAATACTAAAAGGCTCTTACTAATTTATTCTGCAGTAGGGTGCAGGTGGAGGTATTCCTCCTCCTGTCTGTTACTACTTCTGTCCCTTCAGTGAGCACTTTGCATTTGCGGCAATTGCAGACTAATCCCGTGCTGGGGGGCGTTATACCTCTGTCAGAGAGCACAGGAATGCCACAGAGATACATTGCGCGCGGGGGGGGCGCGGAGGAGAATAAAAATGCTATAATTCATAATTATGTCATTGGGCCCAGTTTGAAAACTTACATCGACTCCGTTATTGACGAAGGCTGCTTTAGGAATAGAGATTATTCTGTTGTCACATTCGTGGGTCAGTGAAGGAGACAGAAATACAGGAGCAATAAAATGTAAGGGGCCTTGTGATTTCATGATTAGGTTTTATATTATGATTGTGGCAAGTTGCTGTTTAATGGCCAGGTTTTCCTTCCACTTAAGTCAATGGGTCTTTTCTGCTGATTTCAGTGTTATAGATTCTCAACTTGCTCTTCACTTATTTGATGATTTTAGATTTTATATAATGTCTGTCAATTGGTGTTTCAGCAAGTTCTTGGTGATCTATCAAAAAAGCCAATAGGCTTTTACTATCTTGTCAGCTATTTTATTAGCTTCCTTTATTTTAGAATATTGAAGTTCATGAATAATAATTTTTCCTCTCCCTTTGTTAACAGTGGGGACTCTTATAACAAATTTTACATAATACCTGTGACTGTGCAGCTCTATTAAAGTTCAGCCTGCAGAGAAAGCAATTATGTCACCTTATCTGGGACTTCTCCCTCTGTCTCTTGCTCTCCTTGACGATCTTACAGGGAAAATAACTTATGAGGCATTAAGAGTCAAAACAAGCCCTCAGAGATGCAAAGGAGAACTGGGACTAGCAATTAGACACTACATTATGTGAGTGTAACTAATCACAGAGGTAGCTTTCCTTCACCGGCAGCAAGACATGACCAGAATTGTTGAGACTGTGGGTCCATCATCTTAAATCCTGACAAGATCAGTTCTGACTAACAGTACTAGCCTTATGGGTAGTCGGTGGCCTGTCCGATAGTTGTTAATTTAAGAGAAAGCAGACCTTTATCCCACCACTACAGTGCGTGATGTCTCTTCTTTGAACATTAGCAACATCTGCAAAGAGGCCATGAATCAGCTTTCGGACATCCTTGTATATGAGGACAGCAAGAGAAAATTCAGAAAACATTCCAACATTTCAGGTTAAGTTTTTTAAAAGTAGCTCAGTGCAAATGATGTTGAAATACCATTCAGCTTCCTCTCTGCTGTGACTTAACATTGCTTTGTCAAAAATGAGACTTTTTGAAGGTTTCTTATTATTTGTGAAAGTCCTGTGACAGAGATGACACTTAGTGGTGTTTTTCTGAAAGAGCATACTGAGGGCTAGTGCTCTGCTTGTTCGTTTGTTAATAGCTATTTCTGGACCGTGAAGTTAGAAGGAGACATAGAGTAAGGACCATGTCCAAGCTGAAATCCACCTAAGTCTAGTGATGAGGAGGTTTAGAGAAATGCGGAACTGGAGAACTCAGTCTGACGTATTTTTCCACTATTTTAATGAATGATATCAAATAACTCACTGAAACTTTTTGTTCTTTTCCATACTGGGATAAGACAAGTTTTAAATTGGGCTAGTTAACGTCTATGAATAATGCAGTATAAAAAAACCCCACTGTATCTATAGCCAATGCTTGAGCAAAACATAGTAGAGATTGCAGGATTATTGCATATGAAATTGCACACCAGGCAGACTAGACTTTCAGCTGAGAGAAGCTGCAGCAAAGGAGTACACTCTCCCAGTGACTGTAGACCTTCTGGGGCCTTTGTTGGAAGCTGCTGTGGGACAGACCCATCACAGACTTCCCCAGGTAAAACCAGTCTGGTTTTCTCTGCTCCTTTCCACTCTTTATAAAACAGTGGGATTCATATCTAGGAGGCCTGGCGCATAGGTGAGTGAGGGGTTTCTCAAATTCTTTGAAGCTTAAAAGCATAATTTGAGCTGAAACATGTAATTTGAGTATTAATAAATACTTTTTAGTGCCATTTTTGAAGTAGGTTATTGAAATATTTCTCCAAGCCTTCTGGGTCTTGTAGAGTAGTCACTTAGAAACAGAGAAGATAGATGGTACCTGTAGCTGTACTTCACTCAGGGAATAATTAGTAACATTCAGCTTCAAAAAACTGAACGTGCCACTTCCACCCCTGCCAAGAGCCAGGGGCTAGACGGGGAGTCCGGAGAAATTGCCTCCCAGGGAAAATACTGCTCGTGAGCAGGAAACTTCATCAAAGGGAAAGACCTCTCTCAGGAACGTCTGCGTCCTGCAGTTCTCTGGGTTTCTCAGGGTGACCTTCAAACATTCGTATGACACGGGGAAATCCCACTGGTGATGAAAGATTTATTCAGTAATTTTTCCACCTGCTGCAAGTGGCTTCCTCAGCAAAGAGGGAGAGCCCTGTGCCCGCTCCCCTCACACTCCTGTAATACTCGTCTTCTGGTTTGAAAGTACAGCCGCGGCATGACCTTCCTCGGCGTTGCGGCCCAAGGGAGGTGTGGCCGCCATGCTGCCCGGGTGCTGGCAGCTGCCTGGCTGCGCTGCCGCCCCCGGCGTCACCTAGCCCGGGACCTGTCACTCTCTGCGGGGGAAAAATCCCAAACGACTTGGGAGGGTAGACAGCACCTTACATAACAGGCACGGCGGGGACGGGCGAGGTGACTCCCTCTGCGCTGTGTTATTGCTGTGATAAAGCCTAATGCCAGCTGACACTGTTCTGCCAAGGTTAAAGCGATTCATGGGCCTCTGTTAGGATGCCACTCAAATGTCTTTCCAATCCACAGCTTTAAAAAAAAAACAACAAAACCACCTAACATTTCATCTACTGCCAATGTATACTGTTTCATATCATAGGTACCTTACTGGGTATGTAAATGTATCCTCTATATGCTTATCTCAAGCATAATATTTTACCTTAAATAGGAGAGTCATAAAAATTATTTCTAAGCATAACAATACTCTGAAACTGGGATGCATTTTGGGAAGGAGACACTCTCTTATCTCAGCTCTATGAAATGTATAGGATACCGTGCAGTCAGAGGCAGTGATGAGCCATCCCAAGATGGGACCTTGTTCTGATGCTGCTCTGCTCCAGTTAGTGGCATTTCCCCACTGTTCTGTGGCTCTGAGGCTGGAAGCAGCTTCCCAATCTATGTTGAGCAAATCTAACTGTAAAACTAGAAGTAAATCATATGTAGCATCTCTCCCTGGGGATGTGTGCTACATACACATAACAATACTTCCAGCTGAGAAAGCCATTCCCAGTGTGCCTCTTTAATGGGAGGAAACTAGCACTTAATACAAATACTTTAGTAGCGTGCACCCCCATTCTGCTTAATCTTAGCAAAGCTTCTTTTTCTTGTTTTAAATTCAGAGCTTCAGTTCCCTTGATCCAAGAGGTTAAATACTTCAAACCACATCAGTGCCCTAAGATTGTGAACGGCCAGCTCAATGATGATGACTGCAAGTCGAAACATTAAGAATGCAAATTATCAGCCAAGTGACAACTGTTAAGCTGTATTAAAAAGTATGTTGCTTCTGCTTAGCAGACACACAGATAGAAATGATGCTAGTGTGAAATTGGGGGGGGGGGGTTAACAGAGTTCAAAGTACAGGGAAAGCATTTGTTCTCTTGTCTGTTCACTTGCTGTTTTGAAAACAAGCAACAGTATCACCTCAAGAAATCTGCAGCTGAGATCTGTCACCAGGCAATGTCCTTACTAATAAATACAGGATGTTGATGAATAAAGAAAAATATTAAAAGAACCTTTTGTATAATACCAAATTCACCTTATTAGACCATTTTAATACTTTCTGTGAGTCATAGGTGGCATAAAACAGCATTTAAAGGCAAAAGCCTCTGGCTGCTGACTGCTTGCTAATGTCATATAAATTCCAAAAGCTGATAGAGCTTGTCCAAATAACTCTGTGTATCACATTGATTTCATCTTTTCCTTCCATCAGGTTACAATCCTAAACTGTATAGAAATTAGTTTGCTTTAAATGTGCAAAAGAGATTTCTTTACAAAGTCAACAGCCAGCATACAAGGAACAGTATTTCACACATGTCCCTTTACTTTTTAAATGGATGCACATTCTACTTTTAAGCCTTCTGCCACAAATATGGAAACCTGACAATGGCCTCAAATTGAAATGTACCAACCAAAATATGTCCACTTCCTCCTCCTGCCTCTGCAATTTATTGCTGCTGGAGGTCCCAGAGTTAAATACTATCTCTAGATTTTTAAAAAAATAGCTGGATGATTTTATGACACTGCTCAGATCCCACTCTGGCATCGCACAGTTCACAGGGTGAATTATAGTTTAGCTGTCACATAGCATTTCCCCTTTGACTCCAATAAAAGCAGGATCAAACCTCATCTTCTTCTAAATAATGAGGGTAATATTGTGTCTCCACGAGAGTGTCCATCCTGCACTTGATGCACCCCTGAGCCAATCTGCTATGGCGAATCCCACATTCCTACTGTATCGGTATGTTTTTTGTAACAGTGCAAAAGCTGATGAAGCCGTTAGTGCCAGCCAGTAAGACTGCATCATCTTACTGAAACCAGTAATGTTACTCTCATCATACAATTTCTGACACTTTTGTGGCCTGTGAGTATCTCATTTACTGATGGACATCGTAATTGTAGGCACCCTGCAAACAGAAACCCAACCAAATGTAAGTACATTGACAGTAACTGAGTTTATAGAAAAATTGTTTTGAAATGTGCAGATCTAAGTACCCACCTTGCAGCAAGGAAATGAGACACAGCAGCATTGAGCCAATCAGAAAGGTTTTGTTAATGCCCAGGGCTTTTAAATTATTGTTTCCGAACATCATGAGAGAATACTTTGCACTTTGGTATGGAAATTAGTCATACACAACTACTGCTTATACTGCAATACTGTATATATGGCAACTTACATTCATTCCTGGTGTAAAATCTGCATTCCTCCATAATAGCATGATTCTTTGGTGAATTATTTTCTAATGCATGAACCAACTTGCAACGTTCGAACATTTTTTCTCTGGCTATCATAACTGCTGCTTATGACTGGTCTTCCAGACAAAAATGGCTCAGAGGTCTGGTGCAGTCCATTACTTTTTGAGACACTTCCTTTGGAATTGGTCCATATAGACTGCCACTATCCAACAGATATCTTTACTTGCTTGGCCCCTATTACTTGGAAGACATTTTTTCCTTGGCATTTTGAACACCAGGTTCTGTGAGATAAAGCACAATGTAGCTCTTTTGGAGAAGCATCTGGAATTCATCTGCGTAAAGAGTGAGCATAGACTTGTAGAAGATAGTGTTTGTAAAAATGATTACCCGCCTTCTTGATTTAATAAAGTTTTATAGAACTCCAGATTCAAGTTAATGGAGCTCTGAAACAGCCACTTGTATTTATAACATAAAGTAACAACTAATCACAATCTCTTTTATTTGCTGCTTTTCATTTGCTGCACCTCAAAGTACTCTACAAAGGAGGTAAATATCATTATCCCTAATTTATGAATGGCACAACTGGCAGACAGAGAAGTAAGACCAACCACCTTCCAAGTTTTTCATGAAGCTTTTATAGACTTTCCAAAACAGAGATCGCAAATACCAGCTAAGCAACTGACATCACATACAGCTCAATGAGAGGATAATGGATAACTATAATATGCAACCATCTCAAATTTCTAAAGTGGTTAATAAGGTACCATATGTGACATGGGTTTGCTGTACTGCATTACCCACAGGGGAAGTCACCAGAAAGAGAGACACCTTTGCTATTGCCAAAAATATTTCCCCATTCTTGTCCAGAGCAGGACGCTGAGGCGGGCAAGCTATCCTGCTGTGAAAAATACATCTGAAGCCAACTACACCTGCTGAATGCTGTAAGAGTGTAGAAGAACAGCTCTTGCCTAAAGAGGCTGAAGTGACCCTTTTGGAATTGTAAGTAGTTTGGTCAGGCAATAACCAACATATAATTGGAAATTCTTCTAAGGAGTGATCATCTTCCTTCCTTGTGAACTGAAGCTCTACTCAACAGCTCAAGTGTTTACAGGAATGTGTTGTTAAGCAATTCCTGACATTCAGGTAATGTGACTTTGACTGTATTGAACATAGCCATAATTTGGAGGAAGTCTGATAGGATTAAGGAAATGTCTTTGCTATCCCTAGCCCATGACTTAGCATGAAAACAATGTGATAACTGCATTTCCTGAAACAAAATAACAGATATTGGAATGATATCACCACTGTTTCCTATTGCAAAAATGTTATGATGAGCTTGTCTTACATTTGTTATACAGAAATCCTAATGTTAAATATTGCTCTTAAATTTCAGTTGGTTAATACAGAAGTCTTTAACATTGCTATGCAACAATTTCAATTTATGAGCATGAACAACAATTTTTATCACATCCTCCAGGTATATGGTGTGTGATAAGCTGTTTAAACTGCCCAAAACAGTTTTGCCAATGCACCTTCACCCTGATTGGGAATTTCTTTATTATTCCCGTCTTAGGCTTTTCTTGATGAGAAACGACAAGTTGTGCCAAATTTGCGTAGCAGTCTCTGCATCAGTAAGAGCACTGTAAGAATTAAAGCTCTGTCATTTTCCAGTTGCAACAAATAATATAATTTCCAAAAAACTCAAGTCTGGGTTTCATTCCCAGAATGAGTTCGGTATGGTCACAACGCAGCAGCACTGTCTGGCGCAAGAAAGCTGCCAGGTTGAGTCGACGTTTGAACCTAAATTCCTTCAACGCGGTTATGAATAGAAGTGCAGCCCTGGACTGGAAAAGAAGGCCCTGAAAAACACACATATGAAAGAGTAATTGTTGTTTTTGCTATGAAGAACATAGGCTTGGAAAAGGCATCCTGCGTCATTGTGTCCAGTCCCCTGCTGTCTTAGGCAACCACAACATATAATCCTTTTCATAAATTTATCAAGTTCCATCTTAAACCCAGTTAGGTTTCTTGCCCCCAATGGGAAGGCTGTTCCCAAGCCTCACTGTGCTGAGGGTTAGAAATATTCTTCTAATTTCCAGCTTACATTTATTCATGGCCAATTCAGACCCATTTGTTCTTGTGCCAACATTGTTCTGTAGCTTAAATAGCTTCTCTCCCTCTCTTGTGTTTACCACCCCCAATGAACTTATAGAGAGCAGGCTGTCCCTTTGGCCTCTCACTGTTGTGCCATCCTGTTTGTACATGAGCTGCAATCCCCCCAAACAATGGATGGGCTATTGTTTTAGGAAGGCTAGCTACAAATAAAAGCAACGCTCTGCCTTGCTGGCCGGGATGGGCAAAATGCATCGCGGGGTGTCAGGCGATCAGCGGAGCCCTCTGGAGCTCAAACTCACAGCTAAGAGCATCCCAGGGAAAATAGAAGCGTAAAGTTGTAATAGACCAGTCATAATAGACTCGACATAATAGGGCCAGTTTAACACATTTCCCCAATTATCCCTTACTACTTCTGAGTCTGAAAGAGCAACAACTGTTAATTACAAAACAGACCTACTGGTCCACAGTGGCTAGGCAGGGAAAAATTATCTTCAGCAACGGGGCTAAACAAATACTTTCAGCAATGTCAATGTGCCTGTGGGAGGAGGAAAATGCATCCATGCTTTTAGGCATAATGGGAGTAACTGGCCTGAGAGCCTGTGGTGCATCCGAGCCAAACATTTCTCTTACGAAGGCTCCTCTGGGCATGTCTAACTTAGCTTGGTTGCAGCTGTTAACTTCCAGGAGGCAGGTTCTGAGATTTTTTTGACAGCCTCCCATTTCAATATTGAAAGGCTAACTGTATTCCTCAACATATGCCAGAGCAATTTTAAAAGGTTCTGGCCCCCCTGTGTTTTTAGTTCATACTTTTTTTCCGTGCTTCCATGATTAGGGTAGGAAATCTCAGACTATCATAACGTAAATGACATTTTCTCAGTGAGAATGATTCAAACGGTGGTGTGCCTTATAAAGGATGTAGTTGTATCCAAATTCCTCTCTCCATATGTTTTTATATATATCATATCTATATTCTATTCTATTCTATTCTGTAGTGTTTTTGGTAAGAGAGTTAGGAACGGTAGAATCTTCTGGGAGGGCCTCATACCTTGAGGACTGATGACCTTAGAATTTAATTCTTGATAGTATGACTACGGTTGCTGTTATATTCATAAGTGTCTAGCTCTCTTTCAGCTTCACTAAAATATCAGACGTTTAGTCAAACCACATTGTTCAGAGGACTTTCTGCTTTGCAATATACTCATAAAGGTCAGAAAATTCATCCATATTTTATTTTCAGAATTATCCTTGAGCTAGACACATATTCTTACATGCTGCTCAGGAAAAAAAAAACTAAAAAAAAAAAGAAAGAAAAAAGAAAAGCGTTAGACTCCCAAAATTTCTAAAGACTCAGAGCCAAACACAACAAAAAAAGAAAGGGTCAAACACAGTCTCACAAAAAGTGGCAAGAATTTATTAAAATGAAGTGATTTACAGCTGCAGGGCAGTTCCTGCTCTAGCACTTAAAAAAAGCATTTTGTCTGGTTACAAAAAGCTTGTTCTGGGTTTCATATGCAAAGATGAAGGGCTTCTAGCATGTCATTTCCTGGAAATCCCTGGTTTGCAAATCACACATAACAATGCTAAGGCCAAAATGGAGAAGTGGACTCCTTGGGATAACATCTATCCATGACGCTGTCTTTCTGTGTGTAACGCTGCTGCACACACTTGAAGAGCCAATGGGGTGCGCTATTCTGCAGCACCCATTCCAGCAATATTGCGGAGAGCCTCCTCCCACACCAGGCACCCTCACCCATTTGCAGGGCATCCAGCCCCAGCCCCTGCAGACGGAGGTAGAAGAACAGAGGTAATGTTTCCTCAAATTGTAGCCGTCACCTGCTCATGTTTCGGAGGCAAATTGGTCTGTACGGCTCCTCTTTCCCATGATAACTTTTTGGCATAGGCGTCATGTCTGCCACAGAGGCTAACACCGAAACGAAGGGACCTGCTCTTGGTGTGAGTGCATTGGGAGGGGGAAGATGGACCTAACTCCACTCCCAGCCAACTCCTGATATTTCACGGTTTCAGTTGAAACAGATTTGCTGTTGTCCTTGACACATAACCAGACTCAGCTTCAGCTCATGTATATCTCAGCAAGACAGATTTGGCAGTGGGAGCTGGTGTTGGGCTTTTCAATAAAATTAAGCAGTCTGGGTACAATGGATGAGACTATTCCCTTGAATCATCTCACTGTGATTCTGACTTCCTTTCGCAGTGGGTTGAGAGGGAGGCCAGTGGTTCGTCAGGGTGCCTTGGGCCAGGAAGAACATTAGGAGAGATAGCAGGGATTTATCCACTCTGTTGGAAATTAGTCCCTTAGTGATCAATGCTGATTTGCTTCTTCTCTGGACAGTCTTTCCTGACTTCATGGATTAGATGCTGGTAGTGTGGGGAATAACAATAAAACCATTCGCTAGCTGCATCTGGTGCAGGGAAAGCTTTCCAGAGATGATTAGTTTAAGCATCTTAGAGAGACATAATAAAAGGGGAATCATTATTACAGTGTGTGTGTTTTAGGGGATCCATTACTGCAGTGTCTTGGCATTATTACATAATTTAAAATAATGAAAACAGTTCTCCTTCAGGATAAAGGAGACTTTGAAGACACTGAGTTATATGTCACTACCTATGTATTTGTTAGGCCAGAAGCACCCTGGCTTGGCTATTAGAAGCTGAGTAAAATGTAAGCTCCAGAGGTAAATCCTGGGCAGCAATAGGAAGCTGCAAGAGTTGGGTTCAGCGTTATCCACAGCAGAAATGACTTCCACATCTCAGAGCTTGCCACTGGTGTCACCATGCTGCTACATAGCTCAAACTCAGCCTGTTCTTCCTCAGCTTTGCATTTCTCTATTGTGCAGGGAAGTATAGAATAGCAGGGGTGGTTTTTGTCTACAACAGATGTCATTTTCCTGCATAGCCATCCCATCAAGGCTGTATCTGCAGATGCATTGGGACACAAAGATCAAATGGAGATTCCCGAAGCTGTTACTACATCCCGAAACCTCAAGCTGGAAAATTTTTTCCACAAACTACTTGAATGCTTTCGGACTCGATGCTTGTGACCTTTGTAGCAGGTCTGAGATGGCAGCAGTGAAGTCTGAAAGGAAACCAGTGGGATCTGTGAGGTATCCTGCTCTTGAGTTATAATTATTGTGGCACATGGTAATTGCTTGATGGATATGCATGCGAGTGACTTGGATCTGAGCATGGGGGCTTTTTCCCTCACACCTTTTCCTTCTGTATCATTGACTTGCTGTATGACTTGCATAATACTGTAGGTATTGGAAACTGCAGGGACTCAGAATTTTTGAATACGGGAACGCTCTTTCTGAGCCTTCAGTACAGATTCAGTTGTCTAACTTCAACCCTCCAACTTTGTAAATGTCAGCTTTCACTTACTTGTCTCAAAAAAGACTTGGGAAACCCAGTCAATTCAAATGAGTAATATGCCTACCAGACACTGCATAAAATGTGCTACTTACATGCAAATTATTAGTGATTATGTATTATTTTGTCTATATTAAAATATATCAACACTGAACATATTGTCATAGCTACTGGAGGACGTGAGAGGGCTACACAGGCAAGTTGTCTTTATAAAATACCATGTGTTTGGCATAAAAGTTAACTGAGGCAAACGTTCTGTTTCAGTAGATGTCATACAACCACCAGCGTGTGGAGATGACCCTCTTCCACACTAACACAGCCTTGAAGGACTGGCATTATGGAAAGCATCCCAGTTTCAAAACGCTGGACTACTTTCATCTCCCTTGCACACTGCAAACTCCTCTTGAAGTCAGTGGGTGGTTGGTCCTAAAAGAAATGCTGTGTCGAGAGCTGTGTTTTTCTTAGATAAAAGTTACATAGAGAACTTGCTCTCTCTGTCCCTTCCTCTGCTTTCCCCAAGTATCAACATCAGCAACTATTTGTATTGGCCACACCATTATTTTAAACAGAAGGGGCTGACTTGCACGCAGCCCACACACAATTAAAGTCACCACGTAGCATAAAGCTGATGTCACCTCTTGCTGCTACTCATATAATGGATTTTGTTCTCAGCTTGTGCACCAGTACAAATTTTGCTAGGCAAAATCATTCCAAAGGAAAGTAATTACTGAATCAAAACAGTCTGAAGGATTACCAAAATTCAAAATGAAATGAAAAATACAAAGATGTCACATGAATGTTCTTAAAAATCTCTATCAGCCTGATTTTCACAACCCATTTTTCTTTTCAACCTGTGGAACATCCCCCTCCAAGAGTTAAACGTTCACAAATTCCAGGCTTCTTTTCTTTTTCCCCAAAACAATCACTTTGTCACCAAGACACATATGAGAAATTTATGCCTGTCTCTGCTTGGCATCACTGCCACCTCATGGATTAATGAATTCTGTGTCCTCTAATTCCCCCACATTATGCACCTCTGTTTTGTATGAGTAGCCAAATGTATCAAGATTCATTTTAATGAATGTGAGTCATTCCCCTTATTCAGAAGGCAGGGCTGTTATGTTGTAAGTAAGCACACCATTAGCTGTGCTAAAAATAAACAGGCATTACCTGCAGGAAAACCTATACAGTAAAAGTACACACTGCTAAGTAAAAAAAAAAAAAAAAAAAAAAAGACATGGCCTGGAATGGTGTTCATGCTGTAGGCAAAGGAAACAGGATGGATTGCACAGGCTATCTACTGTACATTTCCTCCAATGTGTCTGAAAGCAGAGTGGGACCTGAAGATCACTTTACCATGAAATTTAAATTCAAAACATTCAATGTCAGCATACATTTTGTCAATGCTGTACTACGTTTAAGTTAATTTAATTGTTAGTGCTGAAAGAAAAATAAATGGATGGTTCTTAACCATCCATTAACACCAGTTTTCTTCTATGTCTTGGTTGGTGTAGAACAACTATTTCCTGTGTGGTTTGCTGGAGATTTCAAGGTTTGGAGATTCAAATATTTCAAGGTCAGCCTGACGTTGCTTAAACAGAAAGCATGCATGGCCTAGCCATGTGGTATTTCTGTTCCATTATTTTCATGACTCTTAGTGTGGTGCAATGGGAAAGGCTCTGGTTGAGTCTCAGAAACCAAGCTCATAAATCAGTAAGTCAATCAACAAGTCTGGAGAACAATATGTTCTTCTATTTTAATTTCTTTGTGGGAAATGTGTAAATAGATACTGGCAATGAAGCTGGAATATAATGGGTACTTATAAATTAAGGCATCCAATGATTTATCTTCTCTACATGCGAAGTAAAAAGAGGTTATGCTTTCTGATCCTTTAAAAGACTATTTTTAAAATAATAAAACATCTTTAGTTTTCAAGGATGAGAATTACTATCTTCTGATCAGTTTCCAAAAATGTGGGAAGTTAACACACTGAGAAGAAAATTTAAAGACTCTCAGCAGGACATTTCTACATGACTGTATGTTATCAGAGACCTACCAGCAGCATGTCAGGCACCACACAACAGCACGGCAGCCTGACCTGGGCAGATACGGCACTAGTTACCACAGGCTCAACCTGTCCCTGCAGTTCCCTCAGTGTAGGACCTCTGTGTGTCTTTGTCCAGGTGTTTCCCACTGTAAAACTGGATGACGAACACTAGGCTTACCGGTTTCTCAGCAGTGTCTGGAAACTGATTAGTTAATGTTTGTACAGAACTGATAAAGGTTGTCATAAACCATAAAATGTAAAACATTTAGCAAAAGAAAGGAAAAAGGTTTAAAATCACTTTGTCCCTATGCCTTTGCTAATGAGTTTTTACTAGTATTTGAATGACTAAAGTGCTGTCTGTACAACAGATCCCAAACAGCTAATTTAAGCCCCACTTACTGAAGTCCTTTTAAACAAAACAAACGTATTATATGTTGAAGATTCATTATGGAAAGAAACAGAAGTCATTTATAAAGTTACATCATCCATTCCAGGAAAATAATGCAGAACTTGTGATTTAGGAAGCCAAACACCAACCCTACATCAAAGAGTCAACTAAATATTTACTACAAACAGCTGGCAAACGGCAATTCATAAATCAAAAATGTCCACAAAACTGCTCGTCAACCTACTTTAAATAATTTTATTACTTTTTTGCTGTTGTTAAAAAGGGCCATATTTCTGGATAACTTACAAATGGGAGGAAAAAATTAGCCTTTGAGAAACTAATTGTTTGGAAACAGTAATCTGTCCTGCCCTAAGGACCTGACTTTTAAGGTGTATTTGGGCAGGCAGACCATAAGTGGACTTTTCAAAAGCTTCTAAATATCTAAATGAGGTACCTATGAATTTTTAAAATCTCATTTCTGCCTGTCCAAATCTTGGCATGCTTAAATGTCTTTAAAAGCTGACCCCATGTTTTTGCAACGTGAAAGGCATTATCTGAAGGCTCATCTCCACCGCAAGAGGCAGCTACTATTACTGTACCACTGTCATGTTCCTCAAATGAGGCCAACAAGAGTAAGCCAACTCGACAAAGCAGCACAGCAACACAGTGAGTTGTGCTATTTCAGGCTGCTCCTACCTTTATTACCAGAAGACCATTAGCTTGAGCATAACCTCCCATCTTCAACCTGTTCTCTCAAACTGCAAGCTAGCTTAAGCTTAAACATAGCATAAATTGTGCAGGAACAGGGATCTGGAGAAGAATGACAAGATAGTAACTCAGACTGGAGTGAGAAAGCTTCAAGTGACAAGTATTAATCAGATACATCTTCAGGCATGATTTAGTACTTGGATTTCAATCTAAAACATGGAGTCCATCCTTCTACTTCCATAAAGATATATGGTATTTCTAAAAATATAATTCCTGATGAAGCTAACTGAAGAGTATGCCCTGTGTTCAGCCACAGATGTAAAGATTTAATATTGGATTTTTGAACTGGAGAGATGCCTTTTCCTTTTCAAAAATATGGAGGCCAGATGTGTCGATGGTTGCTTGAAACTTAGTTATAGAAGTGCATAATTCAATCCTACTCTAAACTGCAGCACATAAATTTTTACCTGAGAACAAAGTTATGAAACAACAAATATACAAGCAGTTTAGAAGCTGCCCACTTGTACCTGTAAAATAAACAACAGCAAAACTAATTTGGAGTGGGATCTAAGAACTGGGCTGGGACCACTGGTGAAAGAGATGTTCCCTAGAAAACAAAATGGTTCTCAGCTTCCCTTGGGAATGCAGTGATTGACTGAAACTCAAAAGGAAGGGACATGAAGAAAAAATCTAACAAAATATAGACAAAAAAAACCCCCATAAACAGCACGTTGGAGAAAAATCTGGCTGGCTCTGAACCCTGCTGATGATAATACAAAAAATGAAACCATTAATTTAAAACAAGCATCTTTCATGAGTTTCTCTATTTTTCTTAATTTGTGAGTTTTCCAGGTATTTTTCTTGAATATACCTATGACGTAAAATGCTATTAGGTTTGGAATAAACTTTATATACAAATATATGTATTTGTATATGAAGAGTTTTAGACATATAAGCTTTATAAAAATACACAGCTTCCATCACATTGTGCATGTTAATATCATCTAAATAGGTGGTTTTCCTGGCCAAAATGGTCCGTTCTCTGTCTTTATTGCAATGACTTAAAAACTTAGAACTAAAATCCCAGCAGAAATTAGTGCACCTGAATTTGAAAATGAACTTTCCACCTATATTTTCAGTACTCTGGCAAACACTCCTTCCACTGAATTAATTTGCTGGAATATTCCTGTAATACAAACAGAGAGTCAGATGCAAAACCAGACGATGTAGATTATGTTAAAAACATAGCTGAATTATTAGCATCACAGCACTTGGTCAGCTACTCCGTCATGTTTTTCAGAGGAAGAAAGGCTGGCCTTAGACCTGTAAAAACAGGCAGCTGCACAAGGTGTCTCCTTACACTGAAATTACTTTCTGGCTGCTTTGTCAACAAAGTGGCTCCCCCTAGGCAAGTCTTGCTTGCCCTTGAAAGAGTCGCAAGACTCGTTCTGCACCATAAATATGATCAACGGATAGTGGGACAGATTTACTGCTTCTCAATCCTGTTCTAATCTCTTCCTACAATATCATCAATACTCTCTGTTGCAAAATTTTCCTAGCACAACAGTGTGAGGCTGGAAATGCTTGCCTTTGCTCTCCAGCAACCGAGGGGATGGCTCCTTGTTATCTTTGAGGAGGTAAACTGGGGAATATGTACAGCAGGTGTGAGTGGCACGGGGGTTTCCACACAAGCTAATCAGGAAGGATGCCCTGAGCATCCCCAGCTGCCACCACGACTTTGTCAAGGCCTTTGGACAGCACAACAACATTGTAGACATCTCAGCTTTATGAGAGGGAGAACCATGCAGCGTACAAATCAAAGTGCAGCCATGCAATTACGTGCCACTGGTGGAGGACTTGGAAGGTAGAAAAAAAATCACAGAATTTCGATTGCCTTTCTTTTCCTGTGCTTCCTGGATTAACTTAGCTACTGTTGCTTCCTGCTTTAAAACTCTTATTTGCCAGTGGGCTCCTTGCTTCTCATTCGCAGTAGAAGCTGTTGCACTGTCTGGAATCAATTAGCATAAAAGTGCTATTTTTATTAATGTAGTTTCCTTGTTGCAGTTTCTGCTGTGATCGAAGGCTTTCAAAGGTCAACCCGAGCATATCAATGGGAGGGTGTATCAGGTGTTGTAGAAATGCACTGAGAAGCCTTTTAACAACTGCTCTTTAAGCTGGGCAGACAGTGAAAGAAATCCAGTATGAAACAGCTTGGAATAGAATATGAGCAGTCCGAATTATCCAACAAAATTCCAGCTGCCTAAACAGACATCAAACCTCAAGGATTTCCACATCATGAGTGACATTTGAAGCTATCTTGTTGGATTAAATTACAAACTTTTACAGATGAACCTTTTCTACTTTTTTTTTTTTTTAATTTCTTGGACTATGCCAGAGGGTCTTTAGATTATAAATGAAACAAATTTAAATGGCTACTTACTAACAAAACCAAACAAGTTTTGGTGGCATTTTTCATAGATTTGTTTCCTCATACCCACCTACCCATCTTCCTTCTGCAGATGTTCCCTGCTAAGGAGGACAGCTGACCAGTTGGGCAGAAATCAAACCATGACCTCTGATACTGAAAGACATCCCTTTTGGATATTCTCTGTGATGTATGCTCTACTGCAAGCAAACTAAACAATGTCCAAATGTTTGTGTTAAGTGCTTCTTAATATAAGAAGTTCACCTATGTCTCTTATGTGTGGTATAAAAAGTCCAGCCTTATGTCTGTACTGAAGTCAGACAGGAGTCCTTAAAAGAAAACAAAAAAAGACAAAAGGTTGGCATCTTTTCTGAACACAGGTCATGAAATAATTATAGACTTAAAATGAAACTATTCATCTTTCAGCAGTAAATCAAAACAGATAGGTAGATATTTTCCTAGACAAATGTACAAGAAGACTAATGAAGTCTGGCAGGATGAGTGGTAACCATAGGTCTGTGTTGGCAGCCCTGTGTTTGAGTTTACCCAGTCAGTAGCTGAGACAGGAGCAGTTCTGAAAACGGATAGCCAGAAACACAGACATGTAAAACCTTGACTGACCCAAGCTAATAAACTAAAGTGGAAGCTTAAGAAATCATACAACTTCCTTCAGCAGGCTATGTCATATCTATCCTGAAATAAAGTGCAATTTAAATTTGCTTCCTTTTTTATCTTATATATGTAATGGCATTTACTATATAGGCCAGTTCTAACAGATTAATAATTTATGGCAGAAAGTCTTCCAGAAGAAACTTTGAAGGCCAATCTTTAGCTGTCAGCTGCTGTGCCTATTTTTCAATGCCTACACCTCGTTGGAAGTAAAGCCTCTTTAACCTATTTCAGACTATGTCCCCAAAACAATGATCACATCTCAGAAAGTGCCAAGCTCCTGACTGGTGACCTTATACTGTTTTTTCCCCAAGTACAAGTCTGACTTTGACTGATACACATGTAGGAAAAACAGAATAGCTGGGTTTAGTTCAGAAAGGAAGCACAAGTTTTCCCATATGTTTGGGTTTATTTTATATAAAATTGTTTATTTAACCATCACTTTAGGATGTTATCTCTGAACCCCAATTTTTGGTATTATTAGCAATGAATTGACTGACCTGATAATAAATTATTTCCTCACTGCATCATATGTCTTAGTAGCAATAATAATAATGATAACAAAAATCATAGTAACACAATTGTCAGATAAATGGTTAATTTGTGAGTTAATCTCTTGGTAGACCTTGCTCTTCTGATTGTCCATTAGTTGACAACTAATGGCCTTGAAGTTGTAACTGTACATTTGTTCTTAATTATTAACATCTGATCTCACCAGTCATAATGATTTTATTGACAATATCTGAATCACAAAATCAATTTGCTTCTCTTAGGTAAAGAGTTCATTTAATTAAAGTCAGCATTTAATAAGGGGGAAACATTAACACATTATGTAGTAGCTATCTGTTTCATAATTACATTAAACAGCATGCTTTCATCTGTACACTTCCCTGTGGTTACAAAAAAAACCAGCCAGCATTGCGTTAAAAGGGTTATATTTGTGATTGCTTCACTTCATCATTTGAATAGTTGTATATATTAACAGAAAATAGCATTAGCATGAAGAACAAGCATAGATATAAATCACCAAGAGAAGGCATCTCTGCGAATATAACAGAGTGACGAGGGCCCAGCAAATCATGGTTGTCTAACTGCTTCATTTACATAGACATCGATGTTCACAACAAAACATCAGTTGTTGTACTGGAAATGTCTCTGTGAGTACAGCTGGAGTTAGATGAAGGTGGGCTAAAGTATATTCTGGAAGCAGTTATCAAATGAAAACGTGCCAAGAAGTTGTTTTTAAATTGACTCAAGGACCTAAAAGAAAGAGTAGCCCAGACAAACTAAGGAAAAGAGAGGACAGAGCCTGAATTAACCACACTCTGCAAGACTCTCATTAAAAACAAAATATCATTGAAGATTATTGAAACTAAATTCAATAAAAGAGCAGTTGCAGTTCCTCATAAAGCAGCCAGCAATGCCCGAGTCTGGGATCAAACTCTGGTTTCCCACCCCATTACAGAAGATTTCCCCTTGTAGTGCTCCCTAGGCACACTCTGCTCCCTGCCCGCCCTCTCACCAGCCTGTCACTCCAGAAGTAGCTTCATCTGAAGCCTGGCATGTCATGAAGGTGACTACTGGAAGGAAGAAACTAATTATCCCCCTGTGGAAAACCCATATGGAAAAAGAAGATGATTTACATTCATATTTTCTGCTCTCAAAGCAAAAAGTAGAATTTGGTTAATAATAAAACTTGGCTGACTCATATCTGATGCTTATCTTTAAATCAATTGCAATGGCATGGCAATTCCATTGGCATCCACAAAATTTGGTAATCACCGGAGATTTCAGTGTAAGAAAGTGATATTTCAGAACATAGAGTGCTGCCAAGCACCCTATGCCTGCCTCTATGGGGAAAAAGAAGTCCCAGAGGTAGTGCAGGAGAGGTAAAAGCATGTAGGCACTGAATATGGCTACATTATTTTCATACCTCTGGTGATCTTGTGATCCTAAGTGAGACCCCTGGACTTCCTTATCTGCTGGTAGACCAGACTAGTGTGAGAGCAAAACCAAACTGTTAAGCATGTGATGTTTTTAAATGCTGATTTTCCAGTTCTGGGAATACCCATCAGGAAAAAAAAAAAAACTAAATAAATAAAGAAAGAATGAGGCAGAGGATTAGGATATGAATATATAAGTAATATAGAGGTAAATATTGCATAATGATAGAATAAGGTTACATAGTGGCTATGTCTAAGTAAGAACAATACAGGCATATATAAGAAATACCTTTTTCCATCAGGAATTCTGGCAATATAGTTTGTTACTTGCATGTTCTGCCATGAATAGAATACACACATAATTTTTTTTAGTAGCACTTGGCTTAATAATAGTGGTACACAGAAATTTGGTGCAATAACATTTTACAGTAAGATGCCATATAATTTAAAAGTAATGTGATGCCTTCTGCTTCTTGTGCAAGAGCTTTGCTTTGAGAACAGTTGGGAAAATTGTTTCAGCACACAATATTTTACTATATGTCTCCTACAGCTTATGAAGTCAACATGCAGTTTTGCATGCAACATCATCTTAGTTGCAGGACTGACCATAATAAAAGGTACCTTATTTAAGTGATAATCTTTTAGGCATCCCAGGCCTCAGTGGACAACAACAACAGAGCCTTTGTAGAGAGCTTTAGGCACTGGCCCCAGAACTGCAATTAACTCAGAAAGATTGCAAAGAAAGGGAGGAAGATGAAGGCATGCCAAGGAAATAAGATGCGGATTTTGAATCCTACATCTAAATGGCAAAGTGAGTCTAGATTCCATCATGTTACGACAAGAGTCTATCATCTGGAGCATTTTTGTTTGCCCTGAAATCTCCTTTGAGATTCCCACTAAATATTATATGATCCTTGCCAGCTGAGAACAATTGCACACAGTTCCCTCCAACTACAACTATCTTGCATGCAAGTGATTAAGGGAGACATAAGGTGCTTTATTGCCTCAAAGACTAGGACAGTTCCTTCTAAAGTAAATAGAAAGGCTCCCGGTGCCTTCGGTCACATTCAGTCTGATCCCAGGGTAGCTCTCTCTCCTTCTGCTGCTGCTTCTAGTGACTCTTGCTTGTTACTGCCACTACGCCTCGAATAGGGGAGAATAAGTGAGCATTTCCCAACCCTTTGTCAGTCACAAAATGGAAAGCAACAGCAGAACCTGTGAAATACACTTTCAGGAGAACATAGGGAAAATGTGACCGTTTAAATTGTATTTATTGTCCCGTGTGACATAATGTCACACGTGTGCACTACAAGCAGCAAAGGAAGGGATGCCTAAATGGCTTAGTGAAGGAATCTCCCCACAACTCATTGTCAGCAAAATAGGAGGCAGTTTGAATTCAGTCCCTATTATTTGAACTTAACACTATAAGATCGGTAAGTAAAAAGCAAAAGTTGACCTGCTGCACTGAGATGTGCTACACTCCTTAAATGCCATTTGCCACATAGCATGTCTAAACTGTTTGATACGTGCACCAGCCCAAATTGCCTGGATCCCAGTCCTTCCCTAGCCAAACTGTCATGACTTCTCCCCACTTCATGTGGCTGGTTTTCCTCCCCCAATAAACAAGGAATTGAGGGAGAAGTGTATATATCTAAATCTGACCCCCCAAAATGAGGGTGGCATCGGGATACACAACTTGATCTATGATCTCGGAAGTACTTCCAGGTGCTGCATACTAAACATACCCAAAGAGTGCTCTGGCAGAAAGCCTAGATCTCGTGGTATGGAAAAACTGTAATAAGCTGTTGACGATGCATATATGGAGATTGCATATACAAAATTTTCTAAAACTTCTTTAACTCAGCTTCTTCCAGAGCATTGGACACCCCATATGTTTTTTCTTAATTGTTCCCTCAAAACAAATCATTGTTAAATCCATACATATTTTGCATGCATCCTCATAGGGGAGGAGTAGAACAAGCCCATACACAGCATTTTCAGGTTGAAAGCATCTAACAAGCATCAACTAATTATGCTATTTAAAATAAAAAGAAGAGGGACTCATCTGCATAGCTATAGACAAGCTAGTTACCCTTGTCTCCCTTTCAGTCAAATGGCATCTAGGCAATATAGACAAGAGAGTCTAGGGCACTATTCATCTCATCCTAAAGCAGCCACCTAAAGTAGATCAGATGTGCGTAACCTAAAAACACCATTTTCTTTCTACTGACTGTAAGGTGAGTCTACTCTGGGTGCCTTAGCCATAGGACAATTTAGATATCCAAATCTGACTGGGAATAACTTTGTGTCCTGTATCAATCACATTCAGCTCAATTATATCCAGCTAAGAAAGTAATGGCTTCAAGAATTTAAATTGCCTGAAGAAGGAATAAGAAATTTCAGATGTGCAATAGAATATATCCCAATAAGTATTCGTGAGCAATATGTTTCTCCTGTTAAATTCAGCAAATGGATTGAATATTTGTTGTTCTTACTGTGATTATTAGTTTCTAAAATACCTGTTTGCTCAACTCTGCAGGGATTTTGTTTCATGTTACAAATTATAACCCTAGTATCTTCAGACCAAAATACTGATAACATTAGCTATTTTAACTGTCCATGAAAGGCTATCTGTTTGACAGCAATCTGGTGGTCAAAACTGATTATCCCTATATACTTTCAAATTATACCATCGGCATTATCATATTTTGTGCCATTCAAATATCCTGCATATCTGCTTCTTCTACAAGAAATCATGTTCATTTGTTAGGAAAAAAAAATCCTACTTACAAAGAGGAGTCATGAAGAAGCAGCTGACACGTAAGTTAGTCATACTTCCTTGTGGCTTGTCTCCTAAAGACATACATGGCCAATCTGCTCATAAAATCCACAGGCGCACTGTTAATAGTGAGAGACACAAAGCCTACAGTTAAACTTTTGGCCAATCTTCTCAAAGTTTCCAGGTAACAAATATAATAGGCTAAATATTAATGGTTCAACAATAAAGAAGAAACAATCAAGAAGAGAAAGCCAGTGTCACATAACAATTTCGTAGCAGATGAGTCAATGAAGCCTGTTTGAGCTAAGGCTGTAGCCAATGCCACAACAAGCAGCAATATTAACCATATGGGAGTCTGAGATTTGGAAGGATGGTTGCAAGTACAAACCCACCCCCTCATCTCCTGGCTCCTGAGGGAAAAGGGCAGCAAAGCATCTCAATTTCAAATCTCACCCAGTTTTAAAGAATACATAATTTTTTTCAGTCTTTGTGTATGAGAGTACAGCATTCACACAGTGAGCCCTCTACTCCCCAGGAGCATGGAAGAAAGAATGAGTCATAACTCAGGATGATGGTGCTGCCTTGGCAATGGTAGAGGCTCCCACAGCAAAGCTCAGAGGTGCTCCATGGTCTTTAAATACAGTTTAGGGCAACCACCAGATGTCTTAAATTACACAAAGAAGGAGGCATATGAAGTAGCAATGAGCTACTTCATTGAGCGAGAGCAATGAACTCTCTATACTGAAAGCATGGAGAGTCGTAAGTCTTCCAGTTCTAGGCTATCGTGAAATCTCCCCACGAGGAGACAATTGCTGGGCTTAGCTCACTGTTTTGTTATTGTTTACATATAGCCATAGATAGACAGATAGATAAACAGTGTAGCAAACATTTTCTATCACACAACATATTTGTCCTTACATGACAGTTTACTTCCATGCCTTTTTCTAATGGGATTACAAATGACAAAAAAAAGTGTGATCTTGAAGGAGAAACAAGTTTGGCAGCAAGAAAAAAAGGAGATGAGTAATACTTCTGTTTCTGCTTTTCAGAAGGTTTTATTTGAAAGCTCTGTTGTGCCCAAAGTGTTGACTCACGCATGACACTTTTCAGCATCTACATTTACCCTGAAGCACAGCAAATTTCTATATGGGAAAGTAAAAAAGGGTTGCATTGGGGGGAGTGAGGGGTTTGCATAGTTTGTATATAGGAGTGTAGTTTGAGGAGCTTTATAGCAAATCTGTTCATTTTACAAGAAAGAAAAAAAAAAAAGGAAAAGAGAGAGTAAATTTGCTTTCAACTCTCAGCCTGGCAAACTCAAGTTAAAATACAAAAGTCAAACTGAGTTTATTCCTCCCTGCACACTATTGCTGGTACCAAGGAGCCCGAGAGACAGATTATTTTCTCAGCTGTCCTTGAGCAGCCCTACTGTCTTCAGAGTACACCTTCAGTGACCTCTGAGCACGCCAATTGCCATCTGTGGGTATGCACAGGTGTGACCAGCTGTACTTTAGAGTGACGTACAGGGAGTTACCCTGCTGAGAGTGAACTGGGAGGAATGGGATGTGGCTCAGCCTCTTGGTCTGTATTGCTCATCAAGGTTAGTAAGTTTAAAGATCAGTAAAACTATTTCTGTCACTAAGGTCAGCAGATGTAACTGAATGCACACAGGCAGCAAAACTGGAGAAGAACTTGTCATTTTACGTAGTCACTTTTCAAAGCAGAGCTACGCCTTTTGAAGTCCCTTGTTTCTTATGCACATGAATAGGCTTCTGCCTTCTCCCACTCCCGTTCTGCATCATAAATCTGGATCTTCTCTGTGGACTGTAAATAAAATGGCAGCTTCTACTGGGACAAAGTGATTAGAAGAGTTCACAGAATTGACAGCTATTTCTAGGAACTCTTCTGAAAATTTGCTTTCAATAATTTTAGTATACTATGCATCATTTTTCTCTTACTATTATTTGTGCTTAATAATACTTTGTTGTTTGCTGCAATTAATATTGTTTGCATTTAATTCACTGAAGTGAGTTAAATGTTGAGAAGTTTTCAAGTGTTTCAAGTAAAACAGAAATTAATAACTCTGTGATTAGAAGTCATTCTCAATAAGACAAATTCAGAGTCCAGTCTTGTGGCTACAAGAGCATATGAGTAATTTGACAGAATATTTGGAAATATTTTGAAAGATCTGAATATTTTGGGAAAAAATGAAGTTTTATTGACTATAAAATACCAGACTGGAAATGTATATAAATAATGTAAACATCAGAAATGTTATTACTTATGTATCTATTTTACTTGTCCTATCAAGATTAAAGAACCATATGACTTCAGTGATCATTCACACAGCACAAATAACAAATAATCAGAACAACCATATTATGACTAGCAAGTACTTATTGACTACTTAGTAAAAAATTACCATATCTACAGAAAACAAAAATAACTCTGATAACAATTTGCCAACCAAGAAAGGAACGAAAATTGCAAACTAGGAGGTGAGAATTGAGTACCTATATGAGATCAAATGTCAAGACAGCATATATGAAAAAGAAAAAAAGTGGGAGCACAAGAGACCCAGATTCAGACTTCCAGGATCATGTATGCAGTAGCTACAACTATATCATGTCAGCTGAATCTCACAACAGTTCAAATGATCTAGACTGAGTTAATAATCACAAACATGAATTTGTAATCCATATCTGAAAAAAAACCCTAACCTCCTAGACAGCAACATAACCACATTTTATCATTCATTCTGACAGCAGAATTATAATTAATTCACAAAATGCAGATTTAAAGGTGGTGAAATACATATATATGTAGATCTGTAGATATATGAAAGGCACTCAGAAAAGAAAATATATTCATGCAGTACAGCTAACCACTAGCAATAAAAGTCTCCCAGGAGCTGTGTGTAAATCTGCTCCTTACTGGAAGTCTAAAAGAAGAGGAAAGAGAGGGGGAGTGAGTTACTTCTTTTTTCATGCCCTTTCCCAGAACACCTGGCAATGCCTGTAGGGACTCAGAGATGAGGAGGTATCTGGGCCAGAAGGTGAGACATCCACACAAGGTTCAGCCTCAACTCTGAATGGCATCATGTGGCACTGTGCAAAATACCTGCTCTGAATCCCAGGATAGCAGTGCATAGGAAAGTCCTTAGCATCAAAGTTATTCATGTTATTTCTAGGGAAGTGACCGACTGCCTGAGGGCTTGATTCTTGAGTGTATATCCACACTATAGATCTTAATGTCTCCGAACCCACACAGTACAGCATTGCTAATCTACATGAGATCAAGTGTGTTTTTACGGAGTAGCTTTCACTGTACTGCAAGCTGGTTTGTATTTAGAGGTGAAACTAGTGTTGAGGAAAATACATGCTTTCTTCCAGTTTCATTTCCCATGACTACATTGGTCCTTCAATGAAGATGTTCATGAATAGCATGCAGGCATTGCCCTGTTCTAGTAGCCTGATACCCAGGTGAGTGTAATACTGTGTATTACAGTACCCTGTAGTGACTCCTGCCATAGCTGGATTTCAGCTGGCATTCAGCACATCCCAGGATAGATCCCACCATGGCAAAAGTACAGCCTCCAGAGTTCTCCAGGGTCACCCCTGAACGTAGGGAAATCAGTCTTCAGCTTTCTTTCTTAGGTAGAGTAGCACTGAGTGTTGAGTGTTCATTCATTTCTTGTTTGCTCCAGGGTTTGACTTTCTTAATTCCAAATACTCAGCTTTTAAAATCTATGTGAGCTAGCAGCTAGACACTCACTATTCTTTGATCTCATGGTATGAGCTTCCTACACAGCAGGAAGCCGATATTTTTTCATGTCAAAATCCAGTCATATCTCAGAAGGAAACAAAAATAAGCTTTTTCTTCTCTGCCTCAGTTTTCATGAGAAAACCTTTGGCCCCTGTTGCTTTCATAAGATCTTTCCTCCCTGTCTGACACATGAACTGCGGGAAATCTTTCCCAAGTGTGATTAAGCCCTTCCCATCAATCCATTCCAAAAGCTGCTTTGGATTCAGTGTCCCTCAATTCAAACACTCCCTTCCCCTCCCCTGGGGTTTAACTCAGGAGCTGGCAAGAAATATTAATATCACCTGAATGGCCTGGCCTTGAAAGGTCATCTTCAAAGGTATTGTAACTCCCTTCTTGACTGATGTTCTACACAGCAGACTGGAAAGAAAAGGAAACTTCAGCTAGCTTTGTACCTGATTTCCTTACTTTTAACCGCATTTCTTTGTTGTTCCAGTTTCTTGAAAATAGTCAAAGAAATTTTCTGACTTAGATCACAGGTAACACAAAGAGATTGGTATTAGCAAAGTGAAAGGGTATAATATCTGTAGGGTTCCATATGTGCTATATATTTTCAATAGTTGCAAACTCTACCTGTAACAAGATCTAACTGCTTTGCTCTTCAAAGTTACAGACCTAATGCTTTGAAACAGTTGCCTTTTAGTTAATGGACCATAAAGCCAATTACAGTTTAGGCAAGGATGTTTTGAGGGGCGAGGGTGAAGAGGAGCTTTTGGGAGAGAGTTTCAGG
Source organism: Gymnogyps californianus (assembly GCF_018139145.2). Lineage (NCBI taxonomy): Eukaryota > Metazoa > Chordata > Aves > Accipitriformes > Cathartidae > Gymnogyps > Gymnogyps californianus. Next base: position 67,689,118 of record NC_059474.1, read on the forward strand.
TTTCCTTCAGAAACTTTGCAGCTCATGGCTGAACAGTTGTTTGTGCAGGCATAGCTGGAAAAATGTGCCGAGCAGGCTGTAGGAGAAGCATAAATGCTTCTCGAATGGATTTATGGATGGATACCTGAGGGGTCAGCACTACGTGATGTGGTATTGAGTTATTTTAATCCTTTACTCTGTCCATTTATGACTTTGGTCCCATTCCCAGAATGGCTGAGTCACCTTTACGAACTTATGGCAGAGAAAGACAGTGACTGGGAAGGGAGCAGGACGCCGATGTTTGAACTCTGAGCTAGGTCTGCCCATGGTATATCCCCACCATTCCCGGAACTAGCAGGGAAAACTGTGTCTGATCTGTTTTACTTAACACTGCAAGCCACCCTGCAAAGAGGTCCACACACCACCCTCCAGAGCATGAATCCAGCATCTCCAAATTCTCCAAGGCCCCAAATATCAGCTGCAGAAGCTGTTCTGAATTTGGGCTTAGGGATGAGCAAACAGCAGCATGACAGGCAGCTATCATGACTCAATCTTGATACTAGGCAAACTGAGTAGTCAAATAATTCACTGTAATTCAGCCTAGCAATTCAAAATACCGCACACTCCTGATTCTCTGGCAAGCTACTTCATGTAGGGTATGATATATTTTTTCAGCAGTTTCAAACTGCCAAAAATGTGGTATTATTTCTCAAACAGGAAACAAATTAATGAAGGATATGAGAGGTAAATGAAAACATGTCACAGAATGAAAACATAGTTCAAAAGCTCTTAATAGATTAAAAGTTACAAAAAGCAATTTACAGAGTGTTTTATGTATGTCACTACGATGAGGTTTTATTGGTGTGATATCATAATTTGGCTGTCTCTGATCCCTTTCTCTTGGCAGCTCTAGCTCCAAAGACATTATGTGCTGATCATGCCAGCTCAGAAAGCTGAATGCCAGAGGTCTGCTTTATTTGGGCAGTAATCAACGGGACTTGTAGGTTTACCTAAGAACTTCCACATCAATTCTCCAAGCACCAGATCTTGGGGTCTTTCTTGTTTGACTTTAGTAATTGATTTTGTGCAGAGAAACTGAGTAAAGTCATCAGGATTTGCTGCCCAAATTGCATGGGTTTTAGTTGTTTTCCCAATTTCCTGTGGAATTATCTGTGTTTACAAATGTATCCAGATTTTATTTTGAACTTTCTCCCCTCCTCCTGCCCTTAAAGATAAATGAATTCCTAAACATGTTTGTACTTGCAAATTCATAGATTTATACACTTCATGCCACTTTAATCCCTATTAAACTAATCTGAAGTCATGTCAGGCCAACTATCCACAGTAAAATGGATTAGACAAGCCAGTTGATCAGATACAGAAATGACTCTGGGTGTTTTTTCTGTCTAGCCTCCATGCATTTAGAGTACTATTTTCATACAAATAATTTTGTTCTCTTTAATTCCTTTGTGATTAACCTAATTCACAAATAACATTGGTTCTTAGAGAATCATTAGTGTAAAGCAGAGCACACAATGCGTTTAATTAGGGCTTTTCATACCTCCTCTACCCATTTGGTAATAAAATTACTTCTGTATTAAATGATTAGTTATTTTAATTTACACAGCAATAAGTGCTGATATACAGTGCCCATAAAACATCTTTGTCAAACAATTTTTGAAGTACAATTGATATTTATTTCCTGGAGAAGTGGAAGATGTTTTGTTTAAAAGCTTTGTGATGTAAGTGCTGTAGCTCCTGACAATCCTTCTCACCAGAACATAATAGACCTCCAAGTGAATTTTAAGGAACTTAACATGTATTTCAACTTTATTTTTATTTCTGCTACAGGCTTTTGTATTGCTAAAGGAATACATAGGTTCTTTGGACGTCTGAAAATTATGTATAAGACCTTGCTGTACAAAGAGAGTCTCAGATTGCAAAAGAATGCTTATCTACTGAAAACTAAGAGTTCTGTGTTCTCAATTTTATTCACACTTCTATTGGTTTTTGACACAAAGAAACAAATTTAAATACTTCAGCTTACTGCAGTGAATAGTCATTTTAAATGGTTGTTGGGAAACCAGTTTCTCACGCATTTTTTAAATAGAACAAATCCACATTTGGAACAATGGATTAACATTATTAGGTCATACACAACATCTCTGTTCAGGTGGCTATGTCAACATGAATATATGATTAAAATATTTCTAAAATCTTGCTTTCCACATTTCATTTTGAGAACAATGGCCTGACTTGTCAGCTACGCTAAGTTCTTCATATCGAAGGATAGAAATGGAAAGGGGGCTCAGATTGATTAATCATAAATTACCTCACTCAAATGGCCCCCTGTACTGCTTGGTGGACATAACACAGTGTTGGTGCAAATATTAATCAAGATGTGCTTCCTCTGCCTTTCCTCCAGAGAAGGAAAGCTGCTGGCCTCATTGCCACATTCACGTCCCTTTGCAGAAAGGCAGCTGACTGATCCAGTGCCCTCCATGCCCACCTCCAACCACTTGCCCCTGTCCCTGGGGATGCCTGTTCCCTCCAGCAGGAATGGGGCTTTCACACTCACCTCACTCCCACCGGAATGTCATGTCACGGCTGGTAAATCAGCGGACGATACCCTGTCATTCTCCTCGTCAGTTGAATTTTTACAAGTTACAGCACTTTGACACAGAAAATTCATTAATGAATGTCACCCATTCTGCTCATTGAATGAGGCCAACATCCTCTGGGAAGAAAAAGGGAAAATAACATGCAATCATATGGCCACAGGCTGCATATTTTGGGCATTTTGCAACTCTGGAATATTTGATTTTTGAAGACTTACCAATCCCTTAAGATAGTCTTTGCGTGCCATGTTTATAACTCTGCTTTGTCCATCTTCTTCCTTTCCCACACCTTTTGCCTGTCTTAGCTGTTGCTTTACATCTGCCACAGGATTGAAATATTTTAGGGCAGGAAATGTATCTATCTGAAAGTCTGGACGACAACTACCATATAAACAGTATCACAACAGGTAAAATAATGACAACCTGAGTTATCATTTGAGGCCATAAAAGGGCATTATTTTAGGAAAGAGGAGACATAGGAAGGTACACTCTTAAGAAAAATGTTATTATTGTGTTCAAAGTCTTAGCATTCATGAAAAAGAAAAACATTTCCAAAAAGCTGATCTTATGGCTGAGTACTTTACAGATTTTCTGTATTTGGCAAGAGAAAATTCACAGTGTAATTCCTTTCATTCCACTTGGTATTGGTGGTGTAACTTGTCCTAAAGAAGTCAGCAAGGTGACGGAAACAAATTCTCATAAATAAGGAAGAGTCAGACTGAACTTTTCTGGAGTATATAAGTGGTAATACTACCCAGCATTTCCAATCTGTTGCATTTGGGAAGACTATATATACCAAGTGTAGAATATGTATAGTTACTGTCAAGGTGAGCTTTGTACTGAGCCTTCATGAAAGTTTTAACCCAAACAATGATAATCAACAGAGATAGTGACAAATGGAAAGGAAGTGGGGAAGAATAGTGACATTTGGTGCTGAACCATATGTGCGTGGTTTGAAAGACATGACTGAATTGTTTTTGGTGCTCTATTATTCTGACATTTAGAATGAGGCAAGTTTCCATTTCCATTAATGTACTGCCAACTCAAAGGGGAACTGTCGCAAATTTGAGACTAAAGAAAGCTGTTCCTCAAACTTCTCTTGAGCATAATCAATGCCCTTGCTAAGCAACAGAGTAGTGTCACAATGTAGACTCTAAATGATTATTATGCTTTCTGCTTGTTGAATACAAGAACGTGTTTTATACCTTATGATGATGTGGCATAAGCTGCTTTGACAAAAGACCATGAATTTATATATGAATGGAGAGCAACCAATGCAAAGGAAGTCTGTTGATCAAGATTTTCTGATTGCTAACCTGGCAAATATAACCACTGAGAAAGTGATCCAGCCTCAGGTGGAGGATGTTCAGGTGAAAGAACCTGAAAGTCTGAAATCTTTTCAAATTGTAGATAAAACCAAAAACTGGAGAAAAAGTGCAATGATCATCAGTTTCCTTTATTGCTTTTTTAAGTCACTGCCTATCTTTACCAAAAGATTAAAAATAAAGAGGGAGAGAGAGAAGAGAGACAGAGGGGAGAGGCTGAAGGTAGCACAAGGTGATTCAGGATCTGGCAAGGAGGCTCTGAACTCACAGATTTGTCCCTCTTTGAAACAGCTCCTGGATGCTGAAATTTCCAGCTGGAAGCAGCTGTGTAGCTGCCTTACAAACAACTTGAATTCAAAGGACTTTCCTGACCTTGCACAATGACAGATGAGCACAATGCTAGCGACATCACTCAGAGATCAAAACTGAAGGGATGATCTTTCTCAAAATCATCCATGCGAGTTTTCTTTCCTAATGGATGTTTCCCCCTTGTGACTACTTAATCTCTGAAGCTTTAGTGGTAGTGGCTCAATTTCATTCTCTCTAGGAGGCAGTGACTGTTCTTCAGTAATGGAAAAAATCAGGCCGTGTATCAGCTCATTGCCATACTGATTACATGTAAAGTTCTTATTTGTTTGGTTGGGGCTTGGGTTTTTTGTTTAATTTGGCAGCAGTTTAAGAAAGTCTCCAAGTGATGAACCCCAGTTTTTGCGTAGCAGACATGGAGCTCAGTGTTTGCCTTTTCACTTAGGAATAGCAGAAGAGCAAATGCATCAAGCTCTGTGCCCTGTTATCCCACTGAAGAGTGCTGAATCACAACCCCGGGCTGATCTCGCTTCCCAGCTCCTCTTGCTGCTCATTCCTGGAACTCTCCCCAGACCCCTCAGAAATTAATTTCCTTGCATGATTCACAAATTCCTTTATGCCCATACAGGGCCTTGGTGCCATTACGAGCATTTTTTCTTTTTAGTTTGGACCAACTTCCTTATTTTTTATCAACTTGAATTTTGCGGCCCTTGTTGTGATATTTTTCCTTTCTGCTAGCATAAAAAAGATAAGGAAATATATAAGAGTGAACACATTATGTATATACCTCGACTTTATATAAATGAATTTCTTGCTAGAAAAGGTGCCAGGACTGGCAGTCATGGCATCTGAAGCCCTTCGTTTACCCACAGAGCAAGTGATAGAAAGATTAAATGCTTTGTAATAATGAAGTGCAAGCTCCCTCTAAACACCTCTCCATTTGGTCTCAATATTGGACCTTTGGTGAAGAAACAGATCATACCATGAGTAAGAGCTAAGAATAACCAGTAGAAATGCCAACGGAGAGAGGCACAGTTTGAGTACAAATCACAGAATTTTCCTTACAAAGAACACAAGAACAATCCCTAGAAGTGCTGGAGATTTGTGAACTGAACATTGAATTAATCTCTCTTTAAACATTGGGTAATATACAAATAATGACTAAAACAATCGCACGTGAGATGGGGAAATAAACGAAACCTAGAAAGCAGGGGGGAAAAAAAGAACAAAGACAGACAATCCACTGGTCTGTCTGCAATGATTGCTGACAAAAATACTACCTCAGGTAATGGTGCTTTCTGTGGAAATAGGCTGAAATTCCCGTGCCATTTGACATAAGAAGTCGAGAAACTATCCACTGGAGCAGTTTCTTATAGTTATCATTCTGCTCTGCATTTCATTTGCTGCCATTTGGTCCACAGAAACCACCCACTGAACATTTGCCTTTGAAGTGCACCACCTTCTCCTATGTAGCATGAGTGACTTCTTGGGTCTCTCTCAATTCACCACAGACAGCTTCTGAAATCTCTAAGTTATAAGTCACTTCTTTTATTTTTTCTAGAATTGCTGCAACATCTTATGTTCAAACCAGCAACCTTGGAGGGAAAGGACTGCTGGCTTGGGTTACCCAGACCAAGAGGGAATACGGCGGTTATGGACAAATGCTCAGAGTATGGCTAACCTGCATTCAATCCATTTCACACTCAGATGAGATACTTTGTACACTGTAGGCACTCACTATCCCAGATTTTCTTTAGGTAGGCTTTTTTGTTTTCATATATTTGATTCACAATGTACAAAACACTGGAGAATTATGCAGGATTACAGTTTATTGCAGCTCACAGTACAATCTTTAACTCTCTGGAAAGTTTTCTCAGTCACCTAAGACCAGTGATAGCTTTGTATGAAGGTCACTCTATTTTGTATTCAGTGTTTCTATTATTAATCTCCCAGTCAAACAGTTTTCTTGCATCTGGCTAGCAGTTATCATTGTATTACTTGATAAATCACTCATAAATCCTTTGCATTATGTTTGTGGTCCCTTTCTAGCAAGAAAACATTTGTTGCTGAATTCAGAGCTATAAAGATCAGAAATTCCACAAGAAAAAAATTACATGCATGTATTACTGCCATTCTTAGGGACATAGATGCTCAATATTTCTTTACTGGATTCTAGTGGAAGTTGTTTTTTATTTTTTAAAAGAAAGTGCTTTCTGCCCATGCCTACTGTCTGGGTTATCATTTGAGATAGCTTATGGACCATGCTAACTTCTATATAGTTTGGATGAATTCGTGGCACTGAATATTCATATGGCGTATGATACAGACACTGAACCCAATTTAGTAAATGAATACTTGTAATTTCACCAAAGTCCCTCTGAGAGATTATTATGCAGATTTATGAAGGAATATTGCTGAAGCAATTCTTGGCTGTGTTTTCAGTCACTGAGGACTTAAAGTATGTAAACCTAAAATAATTTCAGACTTATTTACTGTCACTGCCTTCATCTTCTGAACTTTTCTGACATTATTTCTCTCACTGGTTTGTATCCAGCATCCCCTCCCCTGTCCTTGCCCTTGAGCAAAGAGCCAGCATCACAACACCTACAAGTGTTGCCAAGTTACTCCCAACAATATCCTTGCTGCCATAATGCCAGCAATCTGTTCTAATCTTGCTGCTGCAAAATTGCATTACAGGCAGAGGGATGTATGGACATGGGCACGTGGGTAGTATCACTCACCTGGAAACAGAGAGACCTACACACAACCAGATTGTGAGCAAACTCTCACAACTCTTCTGTATGATGAAGATTACCTCACTATTTTGGGACCATCAATCTCATAAAAGAAGGAATAATCAGGCTGAGGAACGATGGAGATTCTTGACCCAATAGTATATTACAGTCCTTTAAAATTCAGCAAGTGTGCTGTAAGTTGTTCTCTGCGTTACTGATTTTACAGGCAGTATCTTTTTTAAAGTGTCACAGACCCACGTATTTTTGCAGCAGCCTCCCATACCCACTGTATCACCTTCAACTTCATCCCTCTGTGTGTCAGAAAGAAAACTCATTGCTACTTGCTAAATTTCTCTTAAAATAACTTTATATTCTATGACATTGCTACCAAAAATAATAATTAAAAAAATAGATCAGTATCCCTCATCTAGTCATTGTTACGTCTCCTGCCCCACTCGTTAAGGGAATTAGTCACCACTGGACTATCTCAGTTTGCTAATGGGCACAGAGCCAGATCCTGAATCCTTATTCATATTGCATCATTCGTTCCTCAGCAATAGGAGACCTATCTCACATGAGATGAAGTAAAACATGGGTAAAGTCTTTGGGATGTGTCCCACAGGCTTCAGAAGGCTACAGCAACAGTTAAATTTTAACATACTGTAAATACCATGGTTCTTCTCGGTTACATTTCTTGGTATACAATATAGTAACATATGCTACATGGAAGTGAATTGTAAAGGCCAACTTCTGCTCTTGGATTCAGATCTCCTTGACTTCAGTGAGACTGCAGAGCAAGGGAGCCTGGTGACACCTGCAAGCAGCAAGTAACCATGGCAAAGTCTCCATGGGGGAGCCGAGGGAAAGATCAGCAGACAATTCCTGAAGGTTTCTTGTGCTTCATGTAAATTGTCACACAGTGGCTGGTTTTAGCCATGTTTTGTGTGGTGAACATACACATGTACATCTTGAACTCCTTTTACAAATTAGTATGCGTTAGAATAAGGCAAGTGAAGTCTAAGGGCCAAAAAGCTAGAAAATCTGCATGTCAGAGAGACATAGCAATAGAAGAAAAGAGTTGGAGATAGACGATGATGGGAAAGAGCAAGACAGCTGGTGCAAAGCAGCTATTTTTCTTTTTTTTGGTAAACAATAGTTTATGAATTTATTTTAAAAGGTTTTCCTGTTTCATCCTTCTCCATTTTTTCTTTGCATTTCTTATTTTTTCCTGGATTCCTTTTCTGTCTTCATTCCCTGATCCTCTGTCTGTTTCTCTTCGTTACTCTGTGCTTGACTGACTGTCAAGTTAGATATGAGAAGAGGGAACTATCTTTGAAAATGTCAAAGAGTAACTGCGAAAAGACACATATTTGCACACTTTACAGGAAACATGTTGAACTCTACACAGACAGAATCCAAGATACTGAGGTACAGAAAAGTAATTAAAGAAATCTTCCTCCTTTCTACTCTGCAAGTAGCACAAGTAAAGCATGAGATGATTGAAGCTTAAGGATGGGTCCAACCACTCAGCACTGTATGAGTGAAAATAACAAAAGCCAAGTCGCAATTTTTGGAGAGTGAGTCATGGCTGTAATTGACTCGACTAGACCAATAAATTGCACATGGCTTAAGGAAGCTTTTCTCATTCTCAGGAAATTCCTCTTCACTTGCTGTACCCCTTCAACAGGACCAATAAGCATTGCAAGGGTTGGAAGGTTTGAGAGGAGCTTTCCTCAGGCGCTGCTGGGTGTTTGTCTTTTAAACAGAATCAGTCAAAACCCCATGAACTGCAAATAAGCAACACTACATTTAACATCTCAGTGCCAGGAAGTGACGATGTTGTTCCACAAAACATCACTCCAATCTTCTCCTGGAAGCCCTTTCCAACACCCATCTCAGATAAAAATACAAGGCTTGCAACATTTGAAGGTAGAACTATGTCTGACTCGCAATCAGCTTGGCTTGAGGATCATTATTAATGGGTGCTAATAAGAAGGAGTTTGAGGTGGTTCTCTCAGCTAGTCCATTGCCAGGACTCCACCTGCCAGCTGCAGGGGCCAGACACCATTTTGGAGTATTTGGAAAGCTGGGCATGGTGGGCAGAGATTGGGAAGGCAGAGGTTATTCAAAAGCATGTAAAGAATTTAGGTAGAGCTCTGATATATTTATATGTATCTATAATGCAGTACTTTCATAAAGAGTGATGAAACTTTTTAAATATAGTAGTCCCAAGTAGCAATGACAAGGTTGTATGTTATCCTTTTATTTACAGTAAAGCTCATGCTTTAGGGGTGCCAACCTTCTAATTCCTGGTACAACCTGCTTTCCTGCTTCTCTTCCAATGGACCATGGCCATTTTTGCCAATTCCTTCTCCTCCTCTAGAAATGCACAAAAGAAAGCATTAGGCTTATACACTGGCTGAAATTTTGGGGAGATATTAATTCTTATAGGACATTATTCCTGGCTCACGTCACCAAGTTACATTGGAGTTGGGACAGTCCACACAGTGGTAAGCAGTGCTTGGCTCCGTCCATCATCTTTCAGCAAGTCAAATGGCTTCACTGTATGTGGTTTCTGACCTGGGCCAGCGCTGAACTAGATGAGAGGCCTAACGGCTGCTGTATATAGCCAGCTGGCTACACCAGCCATGCTTCCCACCTAACCTGCTCAGAATACAAGGCATAGTCAAAGTTTTACTGACTCCTAGGAAGGCTGGTATACTCCAGCTCTGGAGCTGCTTCTTGCTTCTTGCAAAGAATAAAGAAAAATTGTTGGTAGTGTTCTGAGAGTGAAAGCTATATTTTTGCTTGAATATGTATACAATAGGAGGCAGCAAAGGAGGAGATTCCAGATACAGTACATTTACAGTAACTACAGAATACCACAGAATGCCCCCAGTAATTCATCCAGCCCAATATAGTAAACCCCTTCAAGCTGTGATGCAGAGGAAGCGTAGAAATTAGAGAAAAAGAAAACACGAGAGCATCCAAAGTCTACTTTCCTTCCGACTTTCATTTCTATACAGTGATCATTTTATGATCTCCTTAATTTCAGAGTTCATTTATCCACCAAAGCAGAACAAATCTCTTGCTCTTCAGTCAAGGCCGATCTTTTTACTTTATACATAAAGCTCTACTGTATTGTCTGACATGAAGCTTTTCACTAGATAGCGTATACCCAAAGCATGTATTATTTCAGGTAGTTGTAGTAATGACAGACCATAGAACATCATCTGTACTTTTAATTTCAAGACGGTGGTTCGGTAATGAAGATAGGAGCTTGAACACAACAGAGCAGTTTTGTGTCTAACAAGCAGCTTCTTTTTAAAAAAAAAAATTCTTTGAGATTTAAAAACCAAGTCTGAGGCATCATACATAAGCAAAATCTGTTACTATGGATTTCTTGGCAGTGTTTGTAATACAAATGTAGTTTTCCTTTTGTCCAAATGACCAAAAAAAATTGTATGCAAGTCTACTTCTAGATACAAAAGGTGCAGTCAGAGTCTCCTCTGGGTCATGTAATACCCACTGAGATGTGCTTTAAGTTCTAACTGAGGTTTTTAGTAACCTTTTCCTTCTGTTTGTACAAATTGTTTCTCATACAAATAGCATGCTTTCTAGTGGAAACTCGCAAGGCTTTAGAGTATGCAAGCCTAACGCTTGCTCCTCTACATGAAAAGTTTAGAGTGTAGAAAAAAATCAGTAGCTCAAGAATTTATGAAAAGTGGAAAAAGTGATGTGAGTACAGCTGCAGGAAATTCATTTTATAATCTGAATAGCTGCTTGAGATTTTTTAATAATAACCACCTAGTTTTAATGGAGACATTTTCATATTGCTCATTCTATATTCCTGAATAACCATCTGATACTTTGTTGGAAGTACTTGCAATATCATTTAAATGAAGCAAAACCATTCATTTTCCTTCTTTTCCACCTCAACAAGATTTGCCTTTTTTGACTCTGAAAAGCCCATACACTTCTGCTAGTCAATCCTCTCAAAACACTGTGTGAAGATGTTCAGTAAATCCCAAATACACCTTACTACCCCACTAACACCATCCGTCATTGTTTACTCTCCTATATCAATCTTCTCCTGTCTCTGTTTGCACTTGGTACCAGAAGGAGCTTCGAGGAGGTGACCCGCATGACTCCTATCTTAAGTTATCTGCTGTGGTCCTAGAAGTGATTCATGATCATATCAAATCTATCTCCCTGGTGCTGTTTTGTCCTTAAGGCTTCGGCAATTGCAGAGACTGACTAGAGACTCCAATCAACCATCTGGTGTCTGCCAACTGTAGTGTCTAGTCAGGTTACACTGACTGCAAAGAGAAATGTGTTTTGTATTTGGATCCTTAATATGCTCATCTCTTCCCATGGGCCAAGCGGAATATTAAGCGGTTGCAACTCTAAAAGGGTAGGATGGCAGCAAACCTTAGATTTAAAAAGAATATTTAAAGTCAGCTTTAAAGCTTGACTGAATGAAGTGCTAGTATAACATGCGCAGCAGCTCTGTACTGGCAAAGGATGGATTTAATAAATGACAGGACTTTTTCCATCAGTTCTTTCTACGATTTTATTTTTTAATTGTAATTTGCCTATTTATATGTGATTAGAATGTTGTTAAGGGAGCTCATTTTTTTCTTTGAACTCTGCTTGTCCTCTAAATAATAAAAAGGAAATACTAGAAGTCTGAAAAACTCATTATATGCTTTTTGCCAAATATTTTTCAGAGCAGGCTGCATCAATCTGTGACTTGCATAGACTGTTTTACTCTGTGTATTTTGAGATGAGCCTTCCCCGCTAGATCTCTCCCTTTTCCTTTCTCCCCTCCCAAGGATACCACACAACTGGAAATACAAATGCTTTTGCCAGACCCAGTCTTACCACATTACTGCCACGTGAAAAGTCCTGTTAGTTATATGCCCTTAATAATAAGCTTATTACTCAGCTGGTTTCCTTCTACCATGACAAGTTTTATCATGGGCTTGCACAATCACAGCAGCCAAGTGCCTGAAGTGGCCATTTGGGGAATTATTTTTCAAAGGTGGCAACACTATCTGCCTCGGTACTATGTGCTTCTAGGCAGAGGGCACTAAAGGCATGTCCTCCATGTCATTTTGGCACCTCAGTGTCCCATCCTTGAACACCAGAAGCAGTCATTGCGTCCTTGAACTGCAATTTTCATAATACCACTCGCTCCTGAGTTATGTGCATCAGCTGTTCACAGGCTGATTTGATGGGTAATATCACCCATGGGCTTGAAACTGGCCAGGAAAGTGCTGTGGGATTTTCATCATTTTCACTGATTGCGATATGAACCATAAACTGGCATCATATTCACTATTTTGTTTCTACAAACTGAAAGAGCAGACACACGGGCAGCTGCCCTGCAGGAGAGAGCAAGTTAACCATGGACCAGTTTGATTGAAGCCAGAGGGAAAGCCAGGCTGGCCACAGCCGTGCTGGTCAGCCTGTGCAGGAGGATGATGACAGCATCTGTGGGGGAGCATCTTTGCCCGTGCCCCCAGCCTTCCCCTTCCCTGGGGACAATGGAACAGCAGGGGAGTTGCTGGCTCTGGTGGGCCCTGTGTGCCCACCCGCTTTCCAGCCTCCCAGGGCTGGGGGCCGGGTCCTGTCCTTCAACCCAGCCTGACCTTGATGACCAGAATTCAGCCGTTAGGGCAGCAGGATCTGACAAGCAGCCAAGGTTTAAATACCTGCTCGAACTGGTACAGAGCAAGGCCTTGAGCGTGCAGCTCCCAAGCTCCAGGGGAGCACCTCATTTACTTGCTTGCTCTCTATTCTGCCTCCCTCTCTGCCCCTGACTGAGATCTGAAATTTCATCCAACACCTGACAAGCCTTCCCAATCAGAGTGCTGTTGAAAGTGTGAGCGTCTGGCCTGAGATTTGGTCTGAAAAATGTGCTTTCCTGCAGAAGCTGGATTTTTATACAATTACCTGGCCAGTCCTACTGAGGTTTAACACCGCAATTAAAGCTCAGGTTCCTGCTTATATCTGTTGTTCAAAATTTATTAATCAGTTTTGCCTTTTACGTCAGGGTAAATAAGGAACATCTCTGCCTGTCAGAGGAAACGTAGTCCAGTGGAGGCACAAATGGAACAAGAACAAACAATTTCTCTTCAAAATAAGGAGGGAAAACACAGAGAAGTTTGCTGTTCCATTTGATACCATATAAATTCTCCTTTAGGACATGCAGATATGGACAGAGGCTGAAGTTTTGGATTGATTCTTATTTTACTTACTCAGTTTGCCTGTCTCTTAAGGAGAAATGCCTGCAGTGAAGTCCAGCTAGAAAACGAAAGTGAACTGTGATTTTTAACTAAGCACAGAAAATCATAAGAAATCAAGCTCTTAACTTCTGAGAGCAGGCTCCTCAACACCAACATGTTGAGATCAGCTTATCAGACCTCTTCATTTGCTAGATTTTAACCAGGGCTGTCCATGTGTCACACACTTCCAGAGCACAGCTTTGTCCAAAAGTAAAACCCCCAAAAAACTACAACGGCAACAATAATAAATCCTAGGGAGGCAGTTCAGACTATATTTACTATATACCATCTGCACCGAGCCCTGAGAGACATTATGTTCCACATTCCCTGTCTGTACCACAGAGAGCTTTTCTGATGTGTAAACCATCATTTATCTTGTCTTTGATTCCCTTCATGTGACCTTTTTCAGAGTATGGCAGTATAACATCCTCGCTATGGCAGGCTCCGAGACCATTTGAGGACAGGCCTCATAAAGCCTGCCTTTAACATTAATCGATCACTTTATTATGGAAGTAAATCAAAGCGGTTAAACTCGGGTCTTCTGGGAGTTGAAGGTCAAACAGGGAAAAACAAACTTTATTCTGGGAAGAACAGAAAAATTCGTTCAGCCCCATCCCTTTGTTCTTTGCCTTAGAGGCATGACAAAAGCACGTACTACACACACCATTTAGGGAAGTGCGAAAGCAAATATACGTTAATATACACAAAGTGTTTGTCTGCATCTCATCACCTCTTCATCGCTTTATTCCAAGCAGTTTTGTAAAGCCTTTCTTTCATGTCCCGGAAAGCAGAAGCTGCAGAGAGGGGGTGATCGAGGAGAGAATAAAGACCCACTTGCCTTCCTGGCAGCTCGGCTGGAGAGGCAGAGGAAAGGAGGAGTAAGTGGTGCAGAGGAAGGCTTTAGCAGATCTGGTCTTTATTCATCGTTGCCCCACACCATACCTTCACTGATATATTCTGAGAAGTGCAGAAGGACCTCCACACCTGTGTGCAGAGTCTGCAGGAGCACGGGTACAGCTGTAGGTGCAGGTGAACATATAAATGTTTTCAGAGAGGAAATTCAGCTTAAAGAAGTTTTACAAATAAGAAAATCTCAACTTCAGTCTTCCTTCACTCTGCAGGGCTGGATAAACTGACAGCCAACATCATTGCTTCTTCCCATCTTCTAGCTAGCCCGGAGACATATCCCCCTCTGCCACAGCCAAGCTTCTCTGTGGTGCCCCAGACACGAGTGGCCTCAGCGCTTTATTACTGTAACCCTCTGTATCTTGAACTAAAACCATAAGGCTTGAAAAAGCACCACAAGACTGAGTGATAGGGCTGTGTGAGAAGGAGAGCCCAGCAGAAAGCTGCTGCTTCACTGCGCGCCCAGCTCGAGCCGATGCTGATGCCCAGGACTTGTTCCTTCCCCACCAGCTGCAGTGCCTGAGGGGCTGCCCACTTGCCCCGAGCCCGCAGGAAACATCACCTCTGCTTCACAAGCACATGTGAAACTTTGAAAAGCTGTCCCTTCCCCAGCTGGCAATGGCACAGAAGAGCAAGAGCAGTTGCACACGCGAGGATACCCCCTGAGCGTGACCCCGAGCTGTCTGCCAGCCAAGGGCACATGAGCAGAGACTTTAACATCACCTTGGACCAGTGTCTAATTTCTGTGCCTCAGTTTTCCCCTGCTGAAATGAGGAATATCAAATATTAATTTTTTTCCTGTTTTTCCTGTTTCATTTGTATTGCTTGTTTTAAAGAAAAAAGTCCTTAGCACTGACTTTGCTTTTAGCCTTGCATTCTTCAAGCCCTGCGATCTGAGGTCGAAGTGTTTCCTTGAACTGTTTTGCTTTTTGACTTACCTTGGATTTTTCAGGGCTTTACAAACACACAGGCACGCCCAAATGACACAGGAGGGTGTTGGTCAGTAATGAGCTTTCTAGTCAGGGGAACCTGCCAGTTTAATTTGTTTCTTTGTAAGACACAGCCATTTTTTAAACACAGAAATTTGCTGACATAGTAAGTAATATGAGTGCAAGCACCGATCAACTATTACTTATTGTATTTAGCATGCTGAAAAGTGTGCCAGTCACTTTAAAGAACACATGTGAAGATGTCGTCCCTGTCCTGAAGTGTCCAAAACTTAAATGTAGACATGCGGTGACACAGGAGGGTAAAGCATCGCTGGGAGCAGCCAGGGTTAGGAGAGGCAAAGGTTACAAAATAAGATGATGCCACTGATCAGTTATGGAATGTTCTTCTTTTGGCATCTCCATTAGAATCGTAATAAATAAGCTTATTTTAATGGGATTAGAGCAACGGTTGACTCACAGACAAGGTAACCACTCAGGAAAAATGTGCATGTGAAGGAAGTGATTCCCAGCCCCAGGAAGCAAGACATAAGTGTTTATGGGCGAAATGACAAATAGACTATTGTAAGCAAAGCTGTGAATGGAGTGGGAAACATGGGTAAATTTATGACAGATCACAGAGACAGAAAAGCAGGCAAAGAAGAGTCATATAGAATATATGTATCTATTGTATCTATTAATGGAAGGCCGAGGAAGGAAAAAGGGCACTGTCAGCTTGAAATATAATACATTACATGGAGTTATGTTTTCCTATTTTTAAGTGATTTCATCTCTTTTATGCAGTGAATCATCTGAAAAGAACAGGGAAAGCTGACTGCACTATTAATTAGAAGAAAATTGAAATATAAAGTGCTATCAAGTACACCACACTAAAAAGCTAGAATAAGTATACATATTTCCACATCTCTGTCAATTATAGTAGTATTAAAGGTATTATCAGTCAATAAGAAAAATCAGAAAAAATATGTTTTCAGTATCACAGTGACCCTTTTAGGCCTGAAGTGCTGGGAAAGGGAGTTGACTCAAAGATGGCATGATGCTGCCAGTCAGTGCGAGAAAGGTCATTTTTCTGAAGAACTCTCTGAAATTTAGCCAGGTTGATTGAACAGCACAGTGTGGGTCACCAGGTTCAAGAACAAGACTACGTGAGTGGTGACAGAGTGGTAACTATTACTCTAACCACAGACACAAAGGAAAACTGAGGCTACCCTAGAAATTATGAGTTCTTAGTTATGGTCTTTTCTGATGGGAGACATCCATAGCATCAGAGATGGGCTCCTATCCTAAACTGAGCATGGGAAATGCAGCGTCCATTTGAAATAAAGCAAAGGTCCAGCTCCAAACATTACAGCTGACCCCTCTTCTGAGACAAGTTCAATAGGACACTTTGGCTCCAAATCCCCTGTCACTTCTAGCAGGAACATCAATCTGAATCTGAAAGCTGTGGCTGGGGCCCATATCTCTTAAAAGGATTTCTGGTTTGGTTTGGACAAGCATCCAAATCCCAAGCAATCTGAACCTCTGGAATATGCCCAATTAAGTTGGAAATATTTATAGCAGGACTTCCTGAAAAATCTTGGTGCTTTCTAACTCTTAGTAGGTCAAGGAAACAGAGGATTGAATATTCTAATATTCCCATCCCACTGACAACCACAAATTCAAGGGTCCAAGTAAAAGACAAAAAATATGCAAGATACTGTCTGAACTGTCTCAAATCTCAGTAAAAGGTTCTGCTGGGTTTTGCTTTGAGTATTTGAGTGAAAACTTGACTTATTATTTCATCCCAACAGACTCGTACACTACTTTAACAGTCAGTCAGTGCTGGAGAGCTTCCCTCTGTATTCACATGTGCATGTAAATAATTCCAGTAATTTCCCCAAACACAAATTCCAGCTAATGGTTTTTTCCTAACTATAATGTTTGTCTCTGTGCATACTCCCTCCCCAACATGCCATTTCAGCGATATAAGATTATTTTTTTTTAATCTTCTTGCGAACTGACAAAGAAGATACATTCCCAGGTTAAAAAAGAAAATGGCCAAATTTTTCCATCAGGATTCCCGTCTGAAACAGTCCTCTCTACCTGAAAGGTATAAATATGCATCTGTCTGGCTGAGCTAAAACCTACTCGGCATTCAGTGTGTGGTTTGTTCCTGATGTGGCTGTTCTACAAAGAAAGACACAGAGTTATTTTGTCTAACCACTCACAGTCCTGACTCCTCAGCTTCCAGTCTCCCCCAGACTGCTAAAGACCAAAGCCTGAACTTACTGGTAAATCTTTTAAAAGATAATTTCCCCCTGTATTTGCATTTAGGTGTTCAACTGGACCGGTGGCCACTACTCTTAAGAGTGTTTACAATCTTTGTATCGCTAATGTGTGACAAAACATGCTCTTTTTGTGCTGCTCTTTTACATTTGCTAAAATGTTTCTGACTTGCTGGATGAAGCTTAATGAGCAGAATTCATTCATTTTAGGGCGTAACTTCTTATAAAAGCAGACAGATTTATTAAAATGCTAGCACGCTAGATAAGAAAACTAAGCTTAAATGTTGGCTTTGAGATTGGCAGTCCAAAATGACAACACTTGCAAATGGACCCGCTTGTACACCTATGTTCTGTAGCTCCACTGGAATAAAATATGGCCAGGAGGGCTATTTTCATGATATACTGCATTCATACTCAATTTTCATGTAATCTGTTCCTCTACTTAAAAAATAGAACCTTTTAGAAAATGTAAAACACCATTGTTTAATGAAAAATATATAATAACTAGCTTGGCAAATGTTGTATGTGAAATTTCAACAGAAACCATAAATTATATTAAATGCCCAATAAAAATGTTCAATCAAAAGCTCATTTTAAGATACATTGTTAATGAACTGTATGAAATGATGCTTAATCAAAACTCGACACCTTGCAGGGGAGAGAGATTCCACAGGACCTCGAGAGCACTATTGTTCTGAACAAAAGATAACAATAGAACAGGGTAATTAATAGTCTGCACTCCTGTGGCATTCTCCAGGGAATTCCAGTTTCTAAATGAGCTTCATTGTTTTTCAAGAAAGCAGAAATTATGTTGCATGATACCGTTAATGCCTTGAACTTGATCAAACATCAAGACATCATTTGTCAGGCAGGTTTTGTTTGCTCTGGAGTTTTGATCAGTCCCCCATTTAAAGTTATTGTGTGAAAAAGAGAAGAAACTTTTCCTGTAAAAGCTCATTTTGCAAAAGCAGTGCAATGTCCTTATCTTGTCTGTCTGTAATTTTGTAATTCTCGAATTACATAAAACAAGTTAAAGAAAACATCTAGGAAGAGTTCTTCACCATAGCAGTATTAGTAAGAGGTTCAGTCTGGATATATCGATATGCATAACAGATTTTCTTATTTGGTTCCCTTTCAATTGGCACCCTATAATGAGCATGTCATATTCATCATATATAAATTTCTAAATTTTCCTAGCCAAAGATAGAAAATGCTACACTTTCTATCAGAGCAGAAGAGGCGGGGTAAAGTACTACAAGGACAGCGTACTGAAATACTCAAGTCATCCTAATTACTGTCAGCATTTACAGTTGTAAATAGTTTCAAATTCAGTTCTGTGTATATTTTTTCCCCTCCTAAATCTTCCTTCCTTGGAGCAACTTGGAAACATTAATTTTCTAGCAATGCAATTTTTCAAAACAGTCATAAGCTGCTATTATTATTAATCACGACATTCATGTTAGTACAAAGATGGATTTACTGAAGAGCAGAGGAAGATGTAGCCCCCTCCCCTTCTCTTCATTATCGCCTCCCATTCTGAGCCGTGTTCCTGCTCACTCAGCCTGCAATGCTTAGGACTAGAAAAAACACAAACATACCATCACCAACAATGCCTGAGAAGTATTAATGCCTTGAAAGTTATGTTTCCTAACAGGAAAGTCAAGTTTTTATGCTGGATTTGTGCTCCCCTGAGACCACCAGCAGCTGACCAGGTTCCAGGGAGAAGCTGGGGTGTGAATTTGTAGCACACCAGAGGTGCCGTGGCTGCTCCTCACACATGCATTCGCACCCAGCGGGCATCTTTCCCTTTCCCTTGGGTTCCCAACCCATCCACAGTCACTGACAAGAGACTGACCAACATGCCACAAATTCATGCTCCTGCTTCTTTATCCCTAGCAACGCATCTACATCCTTAAGGGTTTTTGAGAAGTTGTCCCACTGTCATGTAAGTGGAGCAACTCCATTTGATGGGGTGGGAAGTGAGAAAGCCCCTGTGGAACATACCTTCTTTGGGGACTTCCAAGTTTGCCCGTGTTATGAAAACGCATGCAAAAAAATTGACTTTTATTAAAGACAGTTAGATGTGAAATGTTCCTACTACGAAAAGTCCCTTTTAATGCATTTTCTGCTGGACTGGAGACAGCTGTACTGAAATGAGCAAAACAGGCTGAGCAGGGAGGCTGTGAAGGGTATTGTATGGCTACACAGGATAGCTTTCTTCATGCCTGAGTATACATGTCTCAGTGCAGAGAAATAATTCAGATTATTAAGGTTAGAAAAGCTCATTGGGATGTAGATTCTGCTGACAGAGGCATTACTATGTCAAAGGTACGTAACATGTAGTGTGTTAGTCGTAGTGGTCTTATTTTTGTTGTTTCCAGTGATGGGAACGGCACTTTGGGCCCCTTTTCTGAAGAGCTCGGCATTGGGCTGACACAGACAGAGGAGCCGCTTCTTCCATCCGCTGCAGACGCAGCCTGGGTCCGGGCCCGAAACTCAGTCCCTGCAGGGAAAGGGGCTGGCTGGCTCCTCAGCTGCTGTAACGCACACGTCAGCAGCTCCGCGCTGCCAGAAGGGTTGTTCCTACTGGTGTTCGGGGTCTTTATTCCACAGTCAAGTGCAGGCAAATGAAGTAAAACTATGTGGAAATTCAGGAAATACAGATTAAGACAAGAAATCACTGCATTCATCAATCTTTGTGTGTTTTCTGAAAAAATCACTTTTTTTTTTTACTTTTGCTCCTTATAAATGAACGTATGTACACAGAGAACTGTGAAGAGCTTAGATATGCAGCCAACATAAGATGCAAAAAAACCCCCGATGTGGCAAGGGAGAACACCAGATCTCTCATATCTCAAAGCTGTCCTTTAACCACAAGAGCACCTTTCTGCTCTATCCACTTACCAGTTCCAGCTCTTTCCCTCAAATTTCTACACAGTAAATGTGGTCCCATTGCTATATTTATTCCTTAAATATCTAATATAATTGCTCTTTATATTTGCTAGGCAATGTTCTTCCCAACTAATCATTTAAATGGATTTTCAATTTTTTTTTCTTTCCAGTAATGAACACCACTATACTTTTTCTTATTTTTCATTTCAGATATGATGCACATTCCTCTTCCATTTTTTAACCTTTACTTATGATTTCTTTTTCATACCTTGCAGCATCTTATAAAATATAAAATAAAAAAAATGTAATGAAACATTCAGAGGTTTCTTCTCCTTGTGGGTTTTAGGAGACGCAACATTGTGCTGAAGTTCCAGCCTGCATTTTATTACTTCCAAGAAGGTGCAAAGAATAACAATAAACACCTGCCTACACTTGTAAGCTGACAAATAGAACGTGCTCAAAGGTCCTCTCACCTCAATTTTGAGTCACAACTGGATGCCTCCAAGGCAGGGATGTGGACATTATGATATGTTGTCGTTCTTCTTTGCATATGGAAGTTCCCCAATCATTAATTTAAATATACAGTTCTCATATAGTCTTGACTGATTATTGAAGTGGATCAAAAGCTCTTGCATTCTCACTGGAAGGATTCGCTGCTGCCACCACAGCCCCAACTAGCCGTGCTCACTTTTGCTTCTTTTTTCAAGGAAAAACATATTGTGTTTTAGTGTCTGTGGTTGTCTGGGCCTCTGCGGTGATTTCACAGCATATTTTCCCACCTGTCTTGTTCCACTCCCTGTTTCCTGCCCATCAAGATCTTCATTACAACATTCTTTCTGTTAGTCATATGCATTTCTTCTAGGTTACATGAGCTACTTACGCCAACCAGGAAACTAAATGAGATGATACCATCATAAAACTCTGGTTCTAAGGAGTTCTCTCCCTCTTCTTCCATTGCTTAGGATGGCTGCTTAGGATTAGCTGCTGCTTACAAGTATGCCTGTGCAGACAAAGCAAAACCTGACAGTGAGTACATGATGCTGGAGGTACCACCAGGGCACCACTCTCCACAGAAGAGATGGCTCTGCAAATGAAGGACTCTGGGAATTAATTCTGGGAATACAGCACTTCCCTGGGAAACGAAGACTTTCTGGATGTTTGAAGAGTGATGCTCTAAGAGTTTCCTGGAATTAAAAGTGAAAAGGGGAAATGGTACTGGCTAGTCTTTGTTGAAGTGTAGAAAGATACTTAGATGCATATATTAGCTGAAGAGAAAAAATAGCTGGTGACATACTATTAATAGGCTTTTTAGTGATGGTGTGCTATTAATAGGCTTAATATAGACCATGGCAGGGGGGCTGGAACGAGATGATGTTTAAGGTCCCTTCCAACTCAAACCATTCTACGAATCTATGATTCTATATTCTTGTCATCCCAAAGGTAATCCTAGTGTTCAAAAGCAAAAGTCTGTAAGAGTGTAACATTTGAATGCACCTACAAAATACTTCGGGAGAGAAATAATGTTCCTAGGTAGGGTTTGTGCTTTTACTGATATATATGACATGTTGGTCACAGGGGACAAGTCCCTTGAAAGTTCATGAGTCAATCACGAACTACATTGCATTTGAAATAAATCAAGGTTCAAGTGCAAGGGATTTAAATATGCCACTGTTAAAACACATAGAATGGAACAGAGTTCCACTGAAAATCCAAGTCTGAACAGAAGACAATGCTTCACTGAGTGTTTATGCAGATTTTAAAAAAAATCTATGCCAAAAGCTAGCAGACAATGAAGCTGTAAACAAAGAGAAGAAGCGGTGGGAAGTATGTGAAACCACAAAACACAGATGAATGTCTAAAAAAAGACTGGTAAATTGGAAATGTGCAGATGTCAGAGAGTCAATGCAGTGGACTCAGAGTCACAGTACAGAAGGAATGATGCAGTGGACGCACAATGCTGCATGAATAGAAATAACAGAAGGTTCAGCTATAATAGCACAGCATATTCACAAACGTTACCAGCATGGAGAAATGACACCAGGATAAACATTAGTTGATATTTAGTGCACATATTATTTTAATATCCATAAAGATATTTGAACAGGTAAAACTATTCAGGCTTACCACAGTCATTGTCTAAAAACTGGCCACATTTTGCAGATTAGTCATGAATGTGCAAGATGTGTGTATGCATTAAAGCAGATAAAATATTTACAATTCTAAATTGCAGATACAATGTCCCACTACTGCTTGCTTTCAAACCATGCCTGAATCTTAAATTGATCGTGTAGATATTAAGACTGGGAACCATCTGACTTCCAGTGCTACCAACAGTAAGCCAGAAGATGTAATGAAAGGATACAGAGATCCATTTCATAAAGCCCAGCAGTTTGCTGGGGAATACAAGATTAAAGGGAATCCTCCACTATAAGCACCATGAAATATGCCTCTTGCACTAAGATAGATTGGCTAGCAAGACTCTTTGAGACTAAAAAACATACAAAAGCTTCATGCCAAAAATAGAAAAAGGCATGCATGAGAGAGCTGTAACTGCATCTAAGTCCATGATTGAGAAAGTGACTAAATGAATGTATCTGATTGCATATACATTTATATATGTAGTTTAGGCTATACTAAATATTTCAGATGAAGGATGTAAATACAGGTCTAGTTTATTGTTCTGTGTATTACACGTTCTTAAATCTTATTGCTTGTCTACATTGAGTCTGTAAACTTCCTTTGCAGTGCACTTTCCAGAGGACACCACGTCTCGGAGACATTCAGCTGTGGCAAAATCACCCCTTTCTTTCCACTCCCATGCAATGGCTCTTGGTAGCACACCTTCCCTCATCAGATGAAAGCACCCTCAGCACCTTCATTTTTCCCCAAGAGCATACATATATGCAGTCATCATTTTCCTTTATGATAATTTAACCAGGCTGAGCTCTTTAAATCTCTTGGATTATTTACAAGGCCAAGCTGAGCTATACCATATAGCACTTGTCACCGTCATTAAATGAAACTCCTGCAGCAGGATCCTACCCTTATATAAGTGAAACCAGAAACCACAAATACAAGCTCATTCTATGATAAAAGCATGGATGGATAAATAGTAAACTCATTTACATAAGAGCTTGGCACTAAATGGGTCCAAGAGGGCAGTCAGTAATTGATACAAACAAACCTCTAATTCTCAGGAAAACATGCTGTGCAACAAAGAGGTATGCCCAGGACATTTCAGCTGTTCTTCCATCAGAAAAGTTATGCCTGAGTTTTGACTAAAACCTCATTAAATTTGGCAAGGCAATGTCCAGTCGCCAGAGAATAATACTATGACTATGGAAATACAGTAATGGAGATACAGCAATGGAGGGAAACTCAGATTCAGAGACAGATATGCCAGCTGCTGGCACCTGAAACAGACTGTGGCTGAGCATAATAATACAGAGAAGTCACTTGAGGCAGGTGATGAATGCAATATAACTAAGGGTTTCACCTAAGCCAGATCATCAATTATGTCTGTTTCTAGATACTTTCTTTGGGCATTAATCAAAATAAATTCTGGGAACATTGTATTTCCAAACAGGAATGCTTCCTCAAATCTGTGCTAGTTCCAAACAAAACAGCGATGGATAAAAAATTGATCTATATACATGAAAGACTGGTTAGTCCATGATCACTGAAAGATCATGTCGTCATTCGTATTGTATGCAAAACATGAGGGTAGTCCCAAAATGTCCTCTTCCTACTTGTATAAAAATGCATGAATAGCTTTGCCAGTCTTTATATATTACCTGAAAATACCAACACTAAACTGCCTACTGAGAATTTGTGTTGGACTGGGAATAGAATACTTTAGAAGCTTAAATTACAAGCTTATTTTAATCCATGTACTTCAGATTACTTTTCACGAATCTTTATCTTCAGATTAGATAACATTTGCCTCACTCTGAATTTTTCTGCTTCAGTCCATAGAGAAACGAAAGATACAGGAAATCTCTGTTACCGTTTTGTGTTGCTTGTACTCTGAAGCCACCTAAAGGCTTGAATACATGAATATTTGCTCTGAAGTTGACATTAAATGTTGCTGTTGAAAGGTAAAATGTAGTGAACTGAAATATTAGCAGAGCACTGTCTAAAACCCACCTTAATTGTAAATTCAAGGCAGTTTGCTCTCTGAAGCAGGCCCTGAGCTCCTGAAGCAATGATAATTTGGACCCACCATGGAAGCTGGGAGAACAGAGGTTGTGGGTAGGTAAGAGGTGCAGTATTTTGGGGAATCACTAGATGGTGTTATGGCTGACACCAATATACCACTGTCAGTTCTGCTTAACCAAACACAGGGTGAAAATCTTCATTCCCTGCTGTGGGACCGCTCCTTTCAGAAGCAGTGTATATTATTAGTAAAACCTTCCTATCACAGCTTTTCTGACTAGAAATGATTTCTTAGCTGTAGTTATTGCCCCAGGCTAGATCTATATTTTAAAATCTAAGTCTAGACTCGCAGGCCTGCTCCCCTTCCAGGCTTCACATCCTTGGAGATCCCAAATTCCCCTGACACTCTAATCCGAAAGGTATCCTCATTCCCAACCATTTGTGAGTCCAGACAGATGTGGCTCCAGAAAACAGTGGTGGACATAAATGATCTTACAACGCATGGGCCCATCCTCAACTGCTCATCGCCTGCCCCTGGCAAAGGAGCTGTACGTGTGGGAGCTGCATGGTCTGCTCCAGACAAGACAACATGGGTTATCAGAGGTCGGCAGTTTAAACCTGGAGCAATGACAGAGGAGGAGGTGATAGCTTTGGTCAGGGAGGTGATGGGGAGCTGCAGTGACGGGAAACTCCAGCAGAAGCTCTGGAGATGGTGTCTAGCTGCTGCCCCAGCGGCACGGGGGCCTAATCAGCTCCTCACTGGGGTTCCTGCAGAAGCTGCTGGTCCTGCACAGCCATGAAGCCGGGGCTAAGGTGCACATCCCTTGACTTACACAAGCTTCACCTTATTCACAGTTCCTGCTATTGCAATAATATGTTACAGATGTGCGCCCGTGCCCTGCACTTTGCTGTGGGGATTCATTCTTTTATTGTTCAACTGCACCAAAGACTTTGTTGTTCGAAGTTAGTTGTGTCTTTGTTATTTCTGCTGGTCAGGACTGTCCTTCTGGACTGGTACAGAGAATGAAAAGAGAGCAATGCAATGTATTGATTTTTTAAAACATATTTATGATGTGTTTCAATATACTTTAATAAAAGATACTACATCAGAAGACCATGGTTTGCTTTTCATTCCTTTCACAAGACTGAGAACTTGCTGCACCTTTCGCAATAAAGGCAGTGATCAGTCTTCCTGCTTCTGCTGCAACAGTTCCAAAGTAATTGGTTGGTTTTATTACTCGGAACAGGCAGGGTATGAAATATGCTATGAGGAAACAAGGTTTCTGGCAATATATTTATAAATATGTTAAATACATCTTTAGAATGTTTTTTTTCCAATTCTTTACCATTGTTTCAAAATGTGTCTCCTTTATTGTTACCACAGAATGCACGTGCTTACCTTGAATATCTCATTATGATCTTTCGTACAAAGACCTTCAGGAGTTTAAAAGGAAAAAAATTATCTCGTATTCAAAATAATCTCATCTCAGTAGACCATTTTCCTGTAGCCAGTCTGGGTGCAGCGCAAGTGTTTTGCAGGTGCATTCTTGCTGACCTTGGATATAGCAAATAGGTGTAAATGACATTCAGGCCCCTCTGCTGCTGTCATTATGGGTTCTTTGTTATACTGCAGGAGTCACATTAGCATTACACTGAGAGTACAGTATTGCAGGTGAAAGAGAAAACTGAACCTCATGGATATTACAGTATAACAGCTTTGGCTCCGACTCCTGAGGCATTGAGCCAAGCGATAACAAAATGTATGTTAAATTAAATACAAAAAAACCTCCTACATTAGCATTAAGGATTTGACTTACACTCCTAAAGAAAAAATGTTCTAAGTTAAGTCTGCTTCTATCTGAGTTTGGAATTAAAGCAATACAGGCAATTTTAACTTTCAGAAAATGGACACTTGCTTTGCTCGGTTTTGTGTTGTGGGTTTTTTTTTTAATTCTACTTCGGATAGTTTGTAAACAACATATACTAGATTTTGGTTTTAAACCTTTATTTGTTTGATCATAATAATGTTTTTCAGACAGGAAAAATTAAAGGTTCAATCTATGATTTTTGTAATCAAATTCAGTGGACAGTGAAGCAGGCCCTGATAATCCAGGAATGTAAGTAAGTGAAACAAACTTTTATCAAATGCATGAAAAGAGGACATGCTGGAAGATGGTTTCCAAAAAAACCTTTTCACAGAATTTTTCAAGTTGCACTAATTTCCAGCATTGCATGCATCCATTGTAGGTTCACATTTTTTACAGTAAAAAATACAATTTTCCAATTGATAGTCTTGCTTAACCATATAATTAATTAGAAAACTGTAAAAAATAAGCTTATGTATTAAAAGCCAGAGACTGCAAATTATTAAGCATATACGAGTTTCCCTGAAAAGAATGAACAGACTTACATGAGCAAACCACACAGTATCTAGGCTTGTTGCAAAACTGAACTGTTTATTTGACCTGCCATTCCTTTTTAACCATAGTCACATGCATATAGCACAAGTAATCTAGATAACAAGGTTTGACTTGGAATATAAAAGAGGGGCTGCTAAGAAGTCCCTCCTCTCCTTCAAAAGACAGAACGAATTAAATACCAAAAGCTACTTAGAAATCTATTCTCCTGGTGGCAGGGAAGAAGCAGGACTTTAAGTCATTCTTCATCCACAGGAATGGAAAAAACAAAACAGGATGTGATCAAATTATAATTGTAAACCTGATTTTGTAAAAATATTCTTAGCTTCTTTTTTTATTAATTTTTATTAACTACCAGATCTTGTGAACCATCACAGAAACGACTCAGACACGATGTTTTCTTATAATTAAGCTGATAAAGAAACATTGAAATAATGTCCCAGTTCAATAAAAATTAATATAAATGAGAATAGAATACATGTACTGACAACAAATAATGTAAACATGCTTGAAAGATATAAGGCAGGAGTCAAAAAGAACACTGGAAAACCTGCAGCCTACTGATAGCCTGAATGGTCCTGCACATAGTGAAATGCTTACCTATCAACCTCTCTTATGGAAATTTATGTTTATGAAACTTATGGGAAATGATCTTAGCTTAAATTGAAACTGTTACAGGAGACAAAAGTGCTCATGGGGCTTCCTTTGGTTATTTCTTATTAATAGAATTCCAAGCAGAAATGAAAAAGGCTGTCATTTATAAAAAAAATCAGATCGGAATTAACACAAAGACAGATTAATTTCAAAACAAAATCAATTCCTTATTGATATTGATTAACATAATTCGTCACAACATTGTGTACATCTTCAAATTAGTGAAATATGAAAAAGAAGACTTCTCTCTCAATATTTTTACTGTTTAATTTGCTTTTGCTGTCACAAACTCTCAAAGGTGACAGAAAAAAATAGTTCTTCCTAACCAACACTCTGTTCCTCCAATTGATCTTTGCTCTCTTTTTTTTTAATTGGGACCAACCAGCAGACAATAAAATGAAAGTCAATAACAGGTCAGCTTCTATCCATTCCTGTGGACATTCCTGGTTTTGTCTAAAAAACCCAAACCTCCAGTCGTACAGCAAATGTTCTGTCAAAAAAATAATGATGACAAGTTATGAAAAAAGATTGAAGAAATGGTAAGAGAGTTTGAAAAACATTCTTTCTCCTTGCAACAGAAAATTTCAGATTGGTCATTGTGAAATGAAAAGGCAGCAGGTCTTTCTCATGTACTATGCACAATGAGAGGCAAAATCAAGCGCCAGAGCTTGAAGCCATCCTGGTGCTACCTTGGGCTCATTGTCCATGGTCACATTCTCATGCAGAGGAGAGTTCATGGGCAACGTATGGGGTTTTGTCCATTTTTACAAATGCTAGCCTTTTAAGCTCCAAGTGGATCAGAGTATCACCCTGGTATAAGCACCCCAGCAGCATGTGGTCCAAATACACATTGAAGGTAAAGTTGCGTTGACATGTCACAATAATCGACAAAAGCTTCTCTCTCCAGGAAAGTGATAGTGTGCTTAGGTGAGCTCATGTTCCTACAACAGCCTGGCTCAAGGTCCTCTGACATGTCCTAGGACATGTTTTAGATGCTTTTCTGCGTTTACTGTCCTTGTGCCACAGCGGCTGCTGTCCTTGTTCATGCTGATTAGTGTGTGGGACAAGTCCATCCGCTGTGCTCTGAGTCACCACATTAATCAGAGGTTTTCTGCCTCTTGTCTCCTCCCGGCAAGGAGGTTGGAAACACACTTGGTATCCTTGAAATTGGGATCCAAGATGTGAACAGGATGTCGTGCTACTCATACTCTTAATACCCCGATGCATGAGTCTCTTCATAGCATCTGCTGCATATGAAGATCCCTTTTCACCCACTTGCTTACAGTGAGGCAGCACTGGTGTCTCACTGATGTAATTTCTCTAGAACCAGATGAGATGCACTGCTTGGCTGAAGGAAGCATCTTGCTTGCCAGCTGATTGACAGGTAACAATGACCTACAAAGACCCAAATAGGCCTTTCCAGTGCTCATGTCCTCTTCTCTCCCTCTATGAGTCCAAGGCAATGGACTAGTTTAGGCAGACAGTTAAGGAAAGCTTCTGGTCTTGAGCAGATTTTTTCCTAGGTTTTCCAGAGTTTTATACAGTGACCGTTTAATCATTTATCCAAAATAAGGAAGGGACAGACATTTCCAAAACTGAACCAAAGGCACTATTGAATTTAGAGCACAGTATACACAGACTCTTGCTCTGAACAGGCAGAGCAGGAATCAAGCTCACTCCAAAAAGTACAGGTTTTGGGTAGCTGCAGCCTCTGGGGAGCTGCTGGGCAGCTGGGTTTGAGGTGCCTCTCAGCCATTGTACGTGAGCTGCAGTGGGGAGCTCGGGGTAGAAATATGTGCCTTTGCACAGGCAGAGCGACATCAGTGTGAAGTCTCTCATTCCTCCTCCAGCCTGCTCAGAAGCTTCCTCAACCAATATGTCCCTAATTAAAGGAGAGGCTTTGAGTAATTTCGACTACAAGCTTTGGACTGGCCCAGGAGGCCGTTCAGCTAAGTCGCATCTGAAGGCTTTCTCACCATGCTCAGAAGTCGCTCTTGTAGGGTATAACACACCAAGCACAATCAGTTAAACTAGCCAGAAGATCTTATGAGTGACGATCAGGCTCTTTCCACATTTTGTTTCAGCAGTAACAGCAATGTGAACAATCCTGCCAAGAGGAGGTGGATGAGCCACACAACTTTGAGTTGCTGCTGATGAATTATTAATTCTCCAAGAGGCTTCTGGGAGTGGAAAGTTGGAGAGGAGGTGTAACCTCCAAACATCTAGGGATCATTGAAGAAGGACTTGTTCCTGATAGGGACAGTGGGAGAGACAAGATTAGGAGAAAAGTGCTGACCTGGGGGCAAGTTGTGCACATCTTGCTTTCCTGGAAGGCTCTAAATTTGCCAGAGTTGTATGCAACCATATAAAAAAATGGGCCTTACAGACTTTGGCCAGAAATGATGCTAAACCAATCCTAACGTAATTCTCTTAAAAGACTACTGTGTAATTGCTTGTTTCCTCCTTAACTTAGCAGTTGCCCAGTAGTCCCCCAGGTGAACACAGTCAGAAGCCCACTTCCGTGAAAACTGTCCATAAAGACAGGCTGGTCCTACTGGCTCAGATGCAACAGCCTTGAGTCCTGCATTCATTTGCAACAGGAGAGAATAAGGTTTAGCCAACCAAGGCTAACTGCAGCAGCTCTGGTAATCCTGCCCTAACCGATGTTAAAATAACAGCCCGCATGAAAATGCCAGCCCTTGCAGGCACAGGCCAGAGTGTTAAGACTTAATGCTTGGTGAACACTAGACTGAAGGAATTAAAGTTAAAAAGGGCTGGAAAATCTCCATTATCATCATAACTGAGCGGGGTGGGGGGCATGTGTCCTAGCTGATCACTTCCTACCTCAGTACCTCCAGGCTCAGCTTGTCTGAAGGCCTTATTAACACAATGGGTCTGATGAACTGCAGGATGAGTCTGATGAATTAGAGAATTAGTATCTTCCAATGAAGATTTCAGGGCAACTAGGTACATTAGCAAATTAATTTGGGACATTATTTGTGCCAGATCCTGTATATTTCCATCAGTGCATCAGAAATTCAGTTCAAGCCCCGCTGAAGGCAGGGCTTTCTAATACATAGTACGTTACTTTCATATATTGATGCATCATTTAAAGTTGATGCAGAAGAACAGAGTACAGCCTGTGTAACATGGAGAGAGACAATGGAGTTAAGGCAGAAAAGCCAGATTTGCCACTAATGTAAATGATCATAGCTTCACTGGAGTCCTCTAAAACAAAGGCAGCTTTAAAAATCCAGATCACAAAGCCACACCCAGCATTAGCTTTCATCCTCTGAACAATGAGCCACTGCCATCCTCTCATCATACCCAAAGGAGAAGAGAGGAAAGGGGAGCTCTGGTTGCAGAGCAACACATTTTCTTAGATATCCCTGATCTGGGGAGAGATGGTAGGTTTCTATACATCAGCACATTCATTTCTTTACCTTTCAAGAGACCCTGAAAATAGAAATGTCCATGTACAGGCGCTGTCTCCACCCTAGCATCAAAATTTCAGGGCTGGCTAAAAGTAAGTATAAAGCTTTGTGAATTTAAGCTAGAGGATATAGCTGCTAAAGGAAATATTCAAAATGCATTTGAAGGAATGGTACAAACTAGTTGTACAGGCTAAGGCTGGTAAAGCATAAATAGCATTTCTCATAGAGTATTCATGGCTAATAGCTGAATCAATATTCCAGTCATAAACAATTAATTTGTCCAGGCCAAGTCAAGTGGTACATATGACCTGTGGCTCGAGAACTGAGCAGCAATAAAACTAAGAGCAATGGCTACTGGGTGAGGGAATTCGTAGTCCAGGTCTGGTCTGTCACTCACCCGGCGTAATGGAAATCACTCCTATGCAGAGGGTGTTTCCTGCCTATCAGGGCGAATTTAAAATCCTGCACATCTGCAGAGCAAATGAAGGCTCATTTGCAGCAGAGGTAAGCGAAAGGCCATGGTTTTAACCCAGCTGCAGAATAATAGCAGATACTCACTGCAGCCTCAAATAGGTATCATGGGGTGCTGGTGAGCCGCAACATCCCAGTTAAATCTCTTCTGCCATACCCTTGACTCGTTGACAGCCATGTTTGATAAAGCACGCTAAAGCACGCAGGCATATCCCTCCTTCAGTCATGCCCTTACAGCTTAGTGTGCAGCTACATCCCATTACATGGCCAGCAAAACGTCGCAGCTTGTAAATCAGCAGCTTTTTTTACATACCTGTTGGCTGCGCACAACTGCTCTGAGCCTCGCAGCCATGCATGGTGGGACCGGTCAGCTGGGGAGCTCCCCCGCCGCACCGTGTAGTACCCAGCAGAGTCCGAGAAACGTCAGCTCTGCAGAATGACCCGATGACAGGACAAAATCACTCACTTTTGGCACAGGTAGAGTTCGGGGTGAAGGCCTGACTGATTTGCTTTGCACAAACCCAAGCAGAGTCTAATGTCTTTATAAATCCCCTGCGTGTTTTTAGATCTGATGAAAGTTAAACTGGCAATTCAGCAAAAGTAAAATTCATTCATGTGCAGGGGATTTGTATGAGGCTGTGTGCCTTACGTGCCAGAATATGGATTCAGTGAGACTCAGGGGTACACTGGCCTTTTCCAAGCACTCTGCCCAGGGAGGAATTCCTCCCTAAATGAACAACAACTCTCCAGTAAGTAAAACCTTCCAGAAATAGCTTGCATGACTGATGTATCACACGGTACATCATGTACTATATTTCCCCCCCAGGTAACCTGCCTGAACAAAGACTCGCTTTTGTCCTCAAGTTCTTTTGCCTCCTTGTGTGACTTGTATCGCTCATTCTTCAGCAATGCCCTCCATGCTGGAGAGACGCCGTGAAGCCTTGCTAAATTGTGCAACGTTGTCAAAGAAATTTATGGTACAATATTTTGTTTTCAGAAGGCTGCTCCTCCCCTTTCTGCTTTAGCAAAGAATTTACTCTGGCCAAGGTCGTGTGAATTTCAGCAGTGGGGATACCTGACTTACAGTCTACCTCAGCATGCCCCAGAGATGTATTGCCTTTCAAAATAGACGACAGCAATGTATTAAACCCATACTCAGCCTATAACTTTTTAATTCCAGTTTGACTAGGTTTGCACGCTATACAGACAAAACTTTGGTAGTTGCTCCAGAAAAAAACCCAAATTAATAGGTTAGAATAAAAGCATGAATCCATATCAATCACTTGCACAGGTTTATACACAGATAGGTGTGTGGGAAAACTGGAAGAACTCAATCAAAACTGATGCGGAGAAGAAATGACTGGCTATATTGACAATGAGGGATAATAGCTATAGAGATACATGCCAGGAAGACTTACAAAAGGGACCCTCAGAACTAGTGACATAATTTGAATGAAAAATGTCTCAGGAAAACTTAAATGTCATTGCTGTTCAGGTTGTCAACAGTAATTCTGTCATTTAGGTAAATGCTCCATTGCTTTATTACAAGCTTTTAATTACTGTTCTTGCATTCTAAATATTTTTTGTTCTTTGAGTTTCAGCAATAAAGTGACCCATTATTTATTAAAGGTACAATGGCAGCATAATAACATGCTAGCCCCAAAAAAGTATTGCGATACATTCATGGAGCTAATACTGGACAGCCATGCACAGTACTCCAGTAATATGTCAGGTCCATTGTTTGATTTGTCTGTTTGTCACATCTTCAAACAAGTATGAAGTTCAGCCTCACTCCATACATCAAGGGCATGACAGTGTATT
Organism: Gymnogyps californianus; assembly: GCF_018139145.2. Lineage (NCBI taxonomy): Eukaryota > Metazoa > Chordata > Aves > Accipitriformes > Cathartidae > Gymnogyps > Gymnogyps californianus. The sequence continues at coordinate 67,722,332 of NC_059474.1, forward strand.
TCTAAAGATTGTGGAAAACTGACTAAAAACCAGTAAGCGTTTGTTCCAGTAATCTGCCAGAACGGACTCACGATATGGCCCCTAGCCCTCCAGAAGATAAATTTTACGGAGGGATTGTAATCAGTATGCTTCTCAAATGGAGGCTTCGTACCTTGACAAGTATGCCTTAAAGAGAGATCACGTCAGGTAGCTTTCCAACCCAGGCTTCCTTAAGGTCATTAATTCATGAGCCTATTTTATAACTGACAGCTGCTGTGAACTTCGGGGTTTTTGCACCACATGTGAGATTGTGCTCCCAAACCCCCGGACAGTGCAGTGGAAAAAAACTGGAAAATGCAGTTATACCTCAGTCCCATCACATGACTTGTCTGTTCTTGACCCCAAGTTCACATTCAACTTCACTAAGAAAATGAAACAGATATATAACAAGGGAAATGGACCTGGGAGGGGGAGGGAGTAATAATGGCCACATGCTGCAATACAGAGAAGAACTGGAACAAAGTATTAACACATGAAAATCACAATTCAAGGCAGGAATAAATCAAATGGGCTGCAAAGACTGCAGTGTATCCAAGGTACTTTCTGTGAGGTAGAGAAAAAGAGGTCATCCAGAGATTTGCAGAAGGGACAGGTGTCATCCCTGGGAAAAAAGTTCCTATTGAACAAGTAACAAATACCACCCTCTGATCTAATTTTCTTACTTTGCAGTTTTTTTCTTGACCTGCTGTAATTTTGCAATGTGCTCTACAACTTTGTGGCTGGTCTGTTGCTTGAAACAAACTGACTCATCAAATGATGCACTTTTACTGCTCTGTTTACACTACTGTAACAGCCTTATCTACAGTACAATAGTTCACTGCAATACCTGAAAAAAGACGGGCAAAGCTACCAAAGGTAGAAGCATATTCTCTTCTTAGGGGTCCATAACAGAACTTGCATAGTGCACTAAGTCCTTAAGAGTCAAGGTGTGCATTTTCCATCCAAAGTGCTAAGTATTCAGTCCTTGTCGGATTTACATATGTGCAAGATTGCATGCAAGACTGCTTCTGGCTTCAAGAAGCCTCAGTGTGAAACATTGGATTCAGACTGAAAAGAGGAAGGATGTCAGGGAGAAAAGAACCTGAATTTGATCATAAAACTACATTTGCATATACTATACAGAGAGGAAGTGGTAAAGCAATAAGAGGAACTGCATAGGAAGTATAGAAAGAGTTGACACAAGCTGATTTGAAGAACATACTTAAGCGCCTTCAAAATTTGATCCCCATCCCTTTAACTTGCCTTTTTTCTTCATCTTCAACAAGGTTCTTGATCCATTGTAAATGCTTGAAACTTCTTTTAATTCGATGCTTTAAAAAGGAAGAGGTTAACACCACCATCAGGAGCCAAGGAGTAGTTGTAGGTAGGTCTGTGCAAGCTTTAAATACACAGCTCTCCTACAGCACCTCTGCCTTACCTGTAATACCCCTCCTGCTAAGTTTACGGGATTGAAACTGTAAGTCAAGTAGAAGGAAGTTAAACCACAAGATGCTTTTGTGATGCGAAGAAATCTTCCTTGGAGATTGTATTTCAGTGGCAATCCAAATGCTATATAAGACTACTTGAGCTTAATTCCTGAGTGTAGCTCTGCCCTATATATCTCAGGCTGTTTTGTTCAGTGCTCAGTACCAGGCAGCCATTTCAAATGTGCATGAGCAGGAATAGGAACAGAATTAAATAGTTAATGGGAAGCATTTGTTATTGCCTAATTGCATCAAATATATCAGTATTTAAGAAAGCAAATTATAAATATTACTGACAGTTGTGGAATTGTTCAAGGTTGAACACAGTCCTGGAGTCAAAGATTAAATAGCCTTTGCCTGCCATGATTCATCATCATGAACCTGTGGGTATAATGGCAGCCAAGGAGTTTTTGGCCAAGGAGAGAATTCATAACATACGACAACTCAGTGGATTTCCAGTTATTTTAAATGTCTTTTTTCTTTAAATATAGACCATCTATATGAGTGTCTACTCATTGTTCCATAAGGGTCACTTATTAGCCTTTTGCAATTATTCTTCCAGCCTCTGGGGCTCAATGATGCCTTTTTTCTTCCACATTTTGAGCACATTTCTCAAGCGTTCAAGTACAGAGAAAACCTCTGTAGTGAACAACCACACGACTTAATTTTGCGTCCAGAGCTGACATAGCTGCATGAAGAAAGCAGGCTAACAAATGTGGGTTTTGCACATAATGATAATAATAGCCCACATAAATGGGACACAGTATTACTTGTAATTTGACCAGTAAGTTTTTTACAGAAAATCAAAATCACTGTTTATATAAACAATAGACTCAAATCTATTTGTTCTTGAGAGAAATAAGTGACTCCTAAGGTCACTGACTCCTGAAAGCAACAGTACTGTTGCTTGCTTGAAAAACTGTTGCTCCTTGAAATCTAGCTACCCTCCATGCTATGAGTAGCTACGCTACTTGTTCATTTGCATGAAAGACTTCTCTTAAAATGGCAAGATACATAAAGAAGAGTAACAAAAATTATACTGGAGATGAAAAAGAAATGAGATTTTAACTTCTTCTAAAATACCTCAAAGGTAAAACCCAGTGGAGGTCACACAAATGATATACTACATTACATAGTAGTAAGTCATTTTCACTAACACAAATGAAACCCAACCTAGCGCTCTTGGGTTGACATCATTAAAAAATAGTAAAAAAGGGGTACACACAAGGTATACTGGAATAAGATGTATTAGGGCAAGTATTAAAAGACCAAAACAGTTCTGAATGTATGAAAGTATTACTGCAGTCTTTAGTCTAAGCTCGCTACTTTGTAGTTTAACATTATTGGTTGTTAAATCATTATGTGTCACTTTCATAAAAAAGATCACACAACAAAACCAAACTGTCAAGCCTAGATGGTTACTGCTATGGCTGCTGTGGAAGAAGGAGTTTCTAGTAGTCCCTTAAAACTGTGATTAGAGCACCCAAATTTAACATGACCACCACAGACAGCAGAATGCAGCTGAGGCCTCTCTGTATCTCCTTCTACAAGCTGAAGAACTGATGAGCCATGTGTGTTTTAAATGCCACTACAGCTATCAGATCATACTCTTGGGGGAAAAAAAGGCAGAGCAAAGATGAATCTAAGTCACTGGCAAAAAATGATGCAGGAAAGGAAGGAGAGAAATGAGCTGGAGACTTTTGCCTTGCAGTTCTCTGTCACCATCTACCACAAGCTCAGCTTTCACAAACTCTGCACAGGCATGAACATCTTCTCAGATGTTCATGCTGACTTTTGGAGAGAGTGTTTTCCCCCTCCCATGGCAGCCTGAAAATATTGGTCTATATAGAACAAATAGACCATTATATTATGTATTAAACAAATCGAACACTGTTCTGGTAGACTTGATCATTGCATACTTTTGTGTCATTTGGAGAAGTTATGCCATAAGCTCTCATTTTCCTGGCACCCCAGGCAGTGTCTCCTCCATTTATGCACTGAGTGAGTCACTTCAAAGAAAACTACTGTGTAAAAGCCTAACGAAAGCAGTAAAACTCATTTTGATGCTCTCTTGATGTGCAGTGGGCTCTGACATAAGTTCTCACAATCATTCCAGCATAAAGAAAAAAATCAGTCCCATGTCTGCTTTTTTATTACATATTAAACCTCAACAACTAAAAACGTAATCAGAAATAGAAGCAATGATCAATTCTGCTATGTGTCTCTGACACTAATGGAAAAACAGGCCACAGATAGATTCATTTGGAAAGAAGAAAAAAATACAGAAATGTTCTTCTCAGTCATTCAGGTAAAATCACCTTCTGCAATATTCTAAAAAATTGATATTTAGATGCCATTGTACAGACTGGAAAAATGTTCACTGAGTGCTCACAGTGAAATCTATGCTGACATTGCTGTTTAATTACTCACAGTGAATTAAAGGATCAAACTCCTTAAGAAGTGAAAATAAGTTCTCTTGCACTTTAAGATTATGGATTTTACTAAACCATGCTGAAATATTCAACTTCAATTGCTTTGCAAGTCAATAAACAAGACAGGGGTAAAAGCTCCCTCTCACAGACGTTTGTTCTCTAATATGAAGTTAGTTTTCATTTACCTTAATTTGTTCTGTTTGCTAAGAATTACTGGAGCTATTAAAGCTTAGACTTGAATTTTAAGATCAAATTACTTTCTCATGAATTTCTCAGTATATTAATCTCACACACCAGTGGCATCTTCCTTTATCAACAGCTCCTATCTCCTGTTCATCTCTGGAGTGGTAAACGGCATATATTGTCTGTAAATATACACATTTCTCAGTAGTCTGGAGAGTTCATATAACCTTCCTGGTGGCTGGGCCACCCCAAGCCTTTGTCTCAACTTTCAAGTTGAGAAAGTAAATGGGGAAGGAAATTATTTCTATGTATTTTTTTATTCAAACCTCCAGAGGAAGTTTCTTTGTATCTTTGGACTCCTTGGCAGTGACAGACCTTGGGAGAGCAGTTTTTAGTGTCCCTCATCACCATGAGGCTGATCACTCCCAGCTCCCTCAGGGAAGTTTTGCCCAGCATTTGTCTCCTCACCCTCTGATTCATTAGGACTTCTCCAGTTACATGTGTATCAATAAACAAATGCGTGCACCACATACAGTCCTGAATTGCTGAGGAATAGCTACCAAAAATAACTGAGCAATTATAGACATGGTGCAGGTTATATTTCTTGATTCATTGATGACCCAATGCAAAATGGAAGAGAAGGAAAAAAAAAAAGAGAAGGAAAAAAAAAAAAGGATTCTTTTCTTTAGGGTGATTCATTTATATAAAATCTGTTTCCCAGATTTATTAATGATAATATTAGAAACATTTTTCAAAAGCAACAGAACGCAAGACATAGTCTTCTTCTGAAACAGAAATTTTAGACATCCTGAAATGCAGGGCATTTGAAAGTTATATTAACAAAGACTGGCTGCTAATGACCTTACCTATTTTGTTTGCCCTAAATCATTTTGGATAAACATTTTACTGTCACAAACAAGACATTCCCTGTACTTAAAAAGCTGACAGAGCTGATCAAGGACTCCTTATGAATTGAGAAAGCTCACTTCTGATATCAGAGCAGGACACAGGAGCTGGTGGTCGGTTCCCAGTTCAGGGAAGCAGGGAATTCAGGTGAGCAGGGAAGCCCTAGACAGGTTTTGATTGCAAGAGACAGACTATCAGATAATAACTGGGATGGAAGCCCCAGAAAGAGACTCAGTCAATTAATTCATAGGATCTTTAAATAGTATGATCTAAAACAAGTGCTGTTACCACAGAATGTGAATTTAAACTCCTGAATTGCCAGAAAAGAAAAGCTAGAGAGCATGATAAAAATGTTACAGACAAGAAAGCACAAATCTGATCTCAAACTGAACATGAATAAAACTAGCATCACAAACAACAAGTATGTCAAATCAAAAGATTTTATTATTGTACTATGCCACTGGAGAAAACAGATGACTTTGCAATACCTATGGGAACAGATAAGCATTAATGACAGCATGGGAAAGATGAAAGAGATTAACTAGCTATTCTGGCAATGTGTCCTTCCTGCCTTGACCTACAGTGCAATGCAATACAACTTATTTTTTACATAAAATACTTAACATGTCTCATAAAATGCTTTATAGGGAGAGTCAGCCAAGGTAGAGGAAGACTACAGAGAAATGCAATCCCCAGAGAAAGTCATAAGTAATTGCGATAAAAGTTTGCACAATTTCCTTGTTGTCCCTTCTCTGTCCACAGCTCTTGTAAAATCTGCAGATTTTTCTTCATGTTTTCTACCCTTCCATGCCTGCTTTCATACTTTAATGTCACAAGCTAATGTGAGATGCCATGTATTTATTACCGTAATTTACTTATCACACAATTTATTCTGCTGGTTGCTGCTGTGTTGAGTTTACGGAAGAAAGAAAATCACACCCCCTGCACCTGGCAAGCTCCCACTTTTTGTGTGACCCTGATAAAGTCAATATTTAAAGATTCTTAATATAAAGGGAGATTTATCCACTATTCTGCAAGTGGAGGTCTTACAACCAATTTTCCTTGGTATCTCTTCTCAAATCAAGACCCAGCAAATAGACATACCTAGTTACTCCGGAGAAGTGTTACCTAGGTGTTTTCTGCAAACCATCCAGTGCTGAAAGGCTTGAATAAGTCTACATTTCAAATGCATAAAGTTGCACCCAGAGTCTGAAATGTTTGTTCCTTCTAGGTGATGGCAGCAATTTCTTGTAGTATTTTGTTTCATTTTTCTTGTGAATTCAAAATGAATAGAAAATCATACTGGGTATCTTTTCAGTTAGAAGAACAGTTTACTTCTACCAGAGACGGTAATATGTTATGTAAAAACCAAACCAAACCAAAAGCCCAAAAAAAGAACACCACAAGCCCCAGGAATACCTAGGCTTTCTACTTCTGCTGATTCCTAAGACTCAGGGGGAGAAGGGGAGAAACTGGTAGGGAGAGTGGGAGGAAGAAGAGTTCAGAGTCCTTTTTTGCTGAGAGGGTGCAGATAAATAACACAGCACAGGTCAAACTGCCTCACCTTCCCAACTCCCCGTAGTGAGACTGTGGAGGATGGGACCCAAGGGAGGTAGGCACCACCAGGAGGAGTAGAAATCTGAAGCTAGACTAGCAGTGGAGCCTCGTGGAACAAACTGCAGGAAGTTTTCACTTTTATAAGAACTAAGCAGATTTTTACGGTTGAGCTTAGAGGCAGCGGTTGCGTGCGAAACTAATAAAGGAGATAGCAAAGTCATTGGTTTGCATTGAGACGTGCAGTGCATCCATAGTGCCAAGTCCATCCTGTTATTAGTGGCCCTGACTCCGATGTCAGTAGAGTTGTGCTTGCAGATGCCAAGACTGAGTTGGGCCCACTTACACTTATCGAACATGCCAAGCTACATCAGGTAAAATGGAAAAATAAGTAGGAAGCAATGACAGGAATTGCAATGAGCTACCATAAAATAAACAGCTGAGCAAGGAGCAAAAGCCAGAAATCAAGCAGTGTGTTGAAATGAATAAGAGGGTAATGGGCCAGGGCAGGGTACGCATCTATTCTTTTCTCATGGCCGCTGGACCAGTTCATTGACCACACACACATTTTTAAAGAAATAAGTATTGGGATGCCTAAGATAGAATTCCCAGCTTTTTTTTTACAAAAGAGATTTGGATACATTATGGCTACAGGTAATGGAAGCAATGGTATCTCAAAATACAGCATAAAAATTGGTGATAGTTATTGGCGATTGCTCTGTGTGGATGGTTGATGGAAGCAGAAGCTATGGAAATTCTGCTCCAAGGCACACATACTTTCTATGGACCATGTCTGCAGCATTTGAAAAACCAAACATGGAGAGCAGAAGTTGCCACAATCTGAAGTTTCTGCTCATATAATAATGCATACTGTCCTTTGGTTTGTCGCGGAAGACACTCATACTGCTTCACTTATGGAGGAGTTGGAAGTGTTGTTCATGCCAACCTCTGAAGTTAGGACATATGGGCACTGGGGGATTCTTTGTCTCTTGGTACAGGTTAGATCACTGGTAATGAATGATATCCCCCGTAGCTCATCCCTAGCACTGCTCCCAAGAACTCTGGAATTAAAAAGCAGGATTTGCAACTACCCCAACGAATGCTTGAACTAAAGCTCTAAATTTCTGTCCATGAGATCCCGAAGAAGGTCAGGCTGGTTGTTATTCAACACTAACAATTTTTTGCTTGTACAGAGAATCTTGTCTATGGTAGCTGTCAGCAGGCAGCCTAGTCCTGGCTTTCCCTGTCTATGAGCTTTCACCAGTTCACTGCCCCATAAACCCTCAGCTGGGCAGCTTTTCCCTCACTGACTGCTTCCTTCAGCAGATAGGCGAGCTTCAAGCAGATGGTGGGATGTGTCGCCAGTCCACAGAAAGGGTGCTGGAAGAGACTTCTGTAATATGTTTATGTCCATGTTGATTACGACTTAAACAAGTCTTGATACTGTTAAACCACAGAACTGTGCCATATCAAGCACACCAAAATAAGACGATCTCTCATTCTGTATTTAGTTCTACATTATTCTGAGATAGTCCATGAACTTATTTTTGTGATTCTACCATCTTGTCAAGTATTTTGTGAAGTAAACTTGCCTATTGCTAAGCAAAGTTTTTGATTCATTATAACAAGGAGTTTGATTCCGCTTACAATTGAAGGGAGATCCATCTATTTTGGCACAAATTCTGCTTGCGTACGATTAAGTTCTTATTTTTCATTTAAGGCCCAGCACATCATCTAAGACAATAGAAGTAACCTTTAATATCTACCCTTTCAAAGCTGTCACCACAGTTCTATACTAAGTGAATTTCATGCATTGCAAAATTATAGTAGAATTCTTATGAAAAATACTTACTACATTCACATGAATGCCAGTGTGGTTAATAATGATTAAATTTTTGCAGTGGAGAATAAAGAGTTATTTATGATCTACCATTAAGGATGGAATGCTGTCACAAATATGACTAAAAGAGAGAAAGAGAAGAATCGTCGTGTGTAGCTGACATTAGGAGCTGTGATAAGCACATGAGGAAGTTGTTACATCATTAGAAATTAAATCATTGCTCTTTTCTCAATTTTCTTGTATTATGTCTTACTTTGTCACATATTTTGACAAGGAATTTTTTTTTTTAAATTTGAAATACAGTAAAATGCTCATATCTGCTTGTACATAATTTACTTCTATGCTAGTCTTGATTTTTTTTTCCAGGGGAGCATCATTCAGTTGTTTGTATTGATAGCAAAGGAACTCAGAACAGAGCATGAGCAGAAAATCATTTCCCTATCCTGTATTAGGCATATCAGATGGATTCCTAGCTCATACATGTTAAACCCAAATGCAGCTAGGAGCTTGTTTCCCATGATTTGAAAAGATGTCCTCTTCCACTTCAAGATGATGGGAAGTCCATTTCATGAAGTGTTCCCACCACTTCACCAGTTAGCTGTAGATCTTGGCCCCATGCCTTATTTCATGGAATAGACATGCCTTAAGAAGCCCGACCTGTGCTTTCTAATCCAGCTAATAATCTTTTGTGACCATTTTTTGAAACTTTTAAAAAAATCAGTATTTCTAATAACATGTCCTCTGAAAACTGGTCTCTTACATGACATGCCTAATTGGGGACACAAAGGCCGAGATACTTAAAATCAAAAATTAGGCTTAAAAATCTTCATCACAGTATTTTAAGGTTTTAAACTTTCATGTCTCAGAGTTATGGTGGCACTTTCAACAGTTTTATGTTTCATCGTGTTCGTGTAAATTGCAAATACAAATACTTACAGAAGGACATAGCATTCTGAATAGCTTGGGTATGTAACCCATTACTCTGCAAGGGGGAACTTTGCAGTAGCTATGGAAGGAAAAGGCAGAAACCTTACGAATTTAGTGAGGAGAGGCTGGAATAAATCCCTAAAGAACCTAAACTGGTTTAATTTCAGCTTTCTTCTTCCTCTCAGGATGTAAATGATACTTTCTTGCCGTTCATCTGGGAGTAGGCCCGCCATATCTGTTTGAAGCAGAGAAAGAATGAGCCTTCAATAAAAAATCATTTACTTTTTTGAGCCATACTGGCGAGAAGGGTAGTGTTAATTCTGATAGCCCTTCCTAGTCCATCTCCTAGGAGAGAAGCTGTGCAGAGGAGCACAGAGAAAGAGAAATGGTTGTGGCACACTGGCCCTCTGACAGCTCTGATGAGGTGCCTGGCATGGGTCAGGGAGAAGTGGATGGGATGGCAGAGAAACGCTTCACACGTTTGCAATGTGCTTGATCACAATAACATGCTTCAGTGTTAGGAAGTCTTCCCCCGCAAAGAGAAGGGCTTTTTGCACCTTAAGTATTTTAGCTTGGATGCAGCATCGCTGGGATCAGATCACTCTCCAAGCAGCTGCAGATGCCAGGCTTTGCAAAAACAGGGATGCTCAGCCCACACGTGGTTCTCCAGCTCCCTCCCTTCATGTGCCACAGCCCTGCCCAGCTCTGGTGTGTCCAATGCTGACATACTAAGTAAGGGTCTCAAGGATCACGTGCTTGCCTTTAACCTGCTAACAAACTTGCAAGTTTTCACATTAGATTTGAAATGCACTTTTTGGTAGGAACAGCTGAAACCTACCATGGTCAAGGGGAGTTGTTCCAGTTCTGTGGATACTTCCCACTACTAAATAGTTCATCACCACCATGATGGACAGACAGGGCCATGCAGCCTGGCAGCCTTACACCCACAGCGCCTCCAGAAGTCTGTAGTTGTGCGGAAGAAACACATGTACATGAGTGTTAAATTCCTCATCTGTGGAAGGGAAGGAAGCTCACCATAACTCCATAAACTCATAAATTTCTCTTTAGCTCCTATTTGTGGGGCAGATGAGGTGCCATGACACGAACATCCCTTGAACTAGTTTGGGTTAGAATTTCTAGAAACTGAGTTTCATTAGAAAAGGAATCAAAACGGCCCACAGCATGAGCAGGCATTAATCTAAAGACAGCATGCTCTTCGTGCAGCTGCCCATAACTGACCAGCAATGAGATGGGTTTGCCTGAAATCCCAGCCTTGCCAGGTACCAGCCAGGTACATCCCTCTGGAACAAGACCTTTCCAGCTACTAGTCATCCTTTTGGGATGCAAGTGGCCTGCAATCCACAGCAGTGAGCTCTTCTAAAGTAGGATGGCAGCTCCTTGTTAAATAAGCCCCAGTGGCTGGAGGAAGAGGGAGGGAAAAGATTTGTACCTTTGCACTCTCTCCATCTTAACAAGACTTCACAGCAAAACAAATGCAGAAGCCCGACCAGGAACCAAAGATACTCCTCTACTTCAGTGCTGCATATTTTGCTAATCCTATCTGCTTACCATCCATGTACTGAGCGGGGCAGGATAGCCTTCTGGGTGGGACAGGATATGTCCAAGAATTATAAACTTTGGCTAGTTGTTTAATTAGTTGGGTCATCAGTCATCTAACAGCATTGATTGGGGGAACTGAGTCACAGCCGAACTTCCACACTGGGTTGCAGAGCACTGATTATTATACTGTAAACAAGAACTGGGCACCACGTGTGTGATGAATACCAGAGTATTAAATGCATTCCTCCACTTATGGCTCAGAGTTCTTTCAAGGATTGTTTTCTGAAAAAAAAAAACCCAAAACTTTGCAATGTCTACTAGAGATAAGAACACTGCATAATTTTGAGATTTCATGACTTCTGAGTTGTTTTATTGGAAAATAAAGCCTTTCTTCAACCACTAATGAGAATGAAGTATTTATATTTAATAGAGTTTAAGTGGTAGTGGAGAAAAACTGTGTCTTAAATCGAGACTTCAGCTCCTAATTGGCCTTCTCAAACTGTATGAGACCATTTATATGCTGAAGAAAGTCACTGCAGTACCTAGCCATCTGTAGAACCCTCCATCTCTATTTTGTTTGTGTGAATTATAATGGAGATTTACAGGAATCTGTGGTCTGCAGAGTATCTTTGTTTAAAATATAATTGCCATGTATCAGCAGGAGTTCTCCTCTGAAGAGCCCTGAACAGCCGGTACAGATAATATTCTGGATGGCACTTTCTTTTCCACCTGACAAATTATTGTCCTGCTTGGGTGCATGAAACAGGACAGAGCAACGCAGACCGGGAGGTCTTTTGTGAGGCAACAGAAATTAGCTAGCCAATTTAGTTCCCTATCATATGGCTATTTTAAAACACAAGTGTTAAACCTTTTATGACTTATCTTTTTGCTGATGAGATATATGTAAAACAAGTTTTATACTGACAATGGTACAATGTTTTGTAAGACTGCTGGCAAAATAAACAGAAAGGAAAGATGGGAAAAAAGGAGGTTTGATACAGGTGACTTACTGCAGCAGTCACTTTTATTTCTCACTTCATGTAGCCTCTGAGGACTTGTTTAATCAATAACAGTATCCCATTTTTCACAATATTCCATCCTTTTTAATACGGGAATAATAATAAATAGCTCCCCAAAAGGTGTCTGAAAAGGAAGAAGTTTGTTGAACAGGTCAGCCTTGAGTTTTGCTGCACTTTCTGAATATAGGTCTCCTTCCTAGTGCTTCTCAAATGGTAGTCGTCTGATAAGGAGGTATATGTGCTGTGTATGTGACTGCAAGAAACAAATATATTCTTATATGGCATGTATATTTGTACATACATACACATATATGTGTATGTCTATGTATGTATATATATGTGTGTGTATACATACATCTAAGTAGTAAAATAACACGATTTCTCCTTTACCTTCTGAATTCTGATATATTAATTTTTGTGGTGGGCTCCGTGGAAGTGAACAGTTCTAGTGCAGAGCTTCGGATAACCTTGTTTTCAACAAGCTCTCTTGTTTTCACAGAGGTCTGATTGAAGTATCTCATTTTACTAAGAAATTGCTTCAGGGATGGAAGGTCACATTGGTTTTTCTTTCTTACTTGCTAGTCACATGCTACTTTACTGTAGTAACAAGGTTAAGGCACTGGAATCAAATATAAGAGCAGAATGTTCTCTATTTTAGGAAAAATAAAGATTCTTTCAGATTTGCTATACTGACTGTCAGGGCTTGCACACCAACATTTTTGCTGTGACATCTGATCCTAGAGTATAAATTTATGTATTTGTCAGCGCTGCTCTGCAAAAGACATAGTCAGCTTGAACACTAAAATGTACTGGAGACTGCTGAAGAGTAGATTGATTTAGAGTCCCAAGACAGCCTTCATATGATGCATAACTCCTACAAAACAAGAAGGCTGTAGGTCTTTTAAGCCTGTATTAAATCACATACAAATACAAGATGATGAACATGCTAAGGAGGTTAGATTTTCACTTTTTAGATATCTCTGAGCACATGGTAGCAAAGTGTTTCACTACCCTAAGAAAAACATGGTGATCAAGCTGTGATTTACAGAGAGAGTAACTTAAAATTTTCACTCACTGATTTGGAGTGAAAAATCATGAATTTGTGCCCAAAGTACAGTTCAGGTATATTTAAATAAATTTGCAACAAAATGATACTTATTTTTGCCTTGAGTTTTCTGGCTGTCTTTATAATTTTGCCAGGGGTTGCTAACATTTTGTGATCCTAATAATTAAGGATGCTAAATATTTCCTCCAACTGAACATTATCTCCATTACAAAAATGTTCTAGAGAGCTAAAACACAGATCTGGGGTGGAATGCAAATGCCTAAGCACATCTGTTTATTGCTATTTTAAATGCCCAGCAAGATGCTTTATTGAATAGGTCACCTATAGGTCTTTTGTCACATCTGCCAGCTCTACATAGACACTTCAGACACAGAAGGTGTAGAAAACGACAATAGGCTCCTGAATAATTCTCAGGGTCACCTGAAAGTTCATTTCTAGAAGTACAATTTTCTGGTTTTTTTAAAGCACTTATGCACATATTTCCCAGAAAGAAATGTGCCAGAAGTAATGAACAGACTAAAACTAAAAACAAATTGCAAAGTTTTGACACCCAAAGTTTTAGTGCATGGCAAGCTTGCCCCATGCCAATCCCACCTCTCCAATGCAGAAAATATGATGATGATGTAATTTGGATGAAAATTACCACACCTTTTCGATTCAGATAAATTCTTATATAGAATAGTATTGTGGAAGCAAAACTCTGGCTAAACAAAGTGCTTGGGTACCTAAGTAATCCCACTACAGAGGAATAGGACTGCTTGTGTGCTCCAAGATAAGCATATTCTTAAATGCTACATTAAGCTGAAGCCAAAGAAAATAGGTATAGAACAGAGACAAGAAAGACATGTTAGTGGAAATGTAGAGTAAGAGGGGAAACCAGTGCAAGAAGGTGAAAGCAAGAAAGTTTGATCAATCAGCAGGGGTAAGGGTAGGGGAAAGAACCTGAAACTATTTTCTGGGAAAAAAAACCCTGAGATCTTTTTAGTTAATTCTCAGTGTTTATTGTGGGTGAATGTTCAGGTGGAGAAAGTTTTAAGCAAATAGAAGGTAGCATTTGCTGAAGATGAATTTTGCACTAAGCATTTTCAGGTTCTCTTTGAGGTATTTCATCATATGAGTTATGTTCACCCCATCAATGAGCTGCAATACCACAGGATCTGTGGAGACCAAATAAAGCAAGATATCTCAAATCAACTAAGAAACTGAGATGCTCTGCCAGGGGAAAAAAAAAGACAAAGCATAAGTAATGAGGCAAATTATAAATTTTATAGTGAATACACTTGTGAATTGCAAGCTGCTATGTTCTCTTCACAAAAAGAAAATGGTATGGATTTGTCAAGTAACATTTCACAGCAAACACTTCCTTCACCTTATAGTTACTGCTACTAATGTAGTTTGTTCTGAGTATTACAGTTGAACCTGCATGCTCCTCTGAGCCTGACGCAAAGGTAAACCCCGCTGTCTTGGTCCTTGTTTTTACAATCAGGGAGCTGAATCATGCAAAGGCGGGTGTACTCACATGTACTTTAGTGATAAAGCTGTGTTCAGAAATTCCTGCCTCCTTTTCCAGCTGACTTCCCCTTCACCCCTGCTGTTACCCACCTATCAATTGTTCCTTACAAGCAACTCCTTGTAAGGCTGCTTTCTAAACCAGACATGCTAAATGATGCCTTTAGCATTCATAAACTAGCTAGAGGACAGGTAGCAAAGCGAGAGATGGAATACTGTATGGAGAAGAAAACTGAGATTAAAATGCACCATATAGTCATGGTACATCATTCAACCAGCTGGGCTAAATGTCAAAGTGACTGACACTTAACTCATGCAAAACTCCCACAGATTGGAATAAGAGCAATGCATAAATAGTGACTTCAGGATCAAGTCTGTTCCTGGGAGCTACTGAACACTCTTCACTTCTACCACAGTCCTGGAATACACTCGTCAGCATCCAAGAATCTGCCCCAAATCCTAGCTGTGTTTCGCACAGCACCAAAGACTGTAAAATTCTCATTTTATCCCATTACTGAACAAAATCCTTGGTTTGTTTTTCTATAAAAATATATGTATGTTTTTAATGGTTGTAAGGATAATTTAACTGATAGAGAACAACAAATACAAATCCATTGTGGTTTTGTGTAATGCAGAAAGAAAATATGCCAATGATATGGTCACCAGGCTGAAATACTGTTGGCCAGAGATTGATTGCACTGTTTGTAGCCATTTAATGTCCCTAAATCTGCTTCTCTTCTGACTAACAAACGGTTAGTCAGTAAATAACTGGTGTAAATAGCAAAGGAAGTCTATACAGGTTTTCATCCCTGACTACTCTCACCACAATTCATTCAGAACCAAGATCTTCTGGACTGACAAAAAGCCTCTGTTATTAAAGCAAATTATCTTTAATAATTAGACATATTAAGCACATTAAAGATGATTAAATATTTGGGTACTACAGCTATGCAGTCCACACAAAGGCCATATGTAGCTGTTTCTCTCATGTAACTCTCCCTAACCTAACGCAACTCAAGAATTTGAAACCTTTCCATGCTGTTTCTAGGAGGACCTGCATATAACATTTTTCATTTCTGCAAAGGTAGAAGAGACTTTTACACAATTTTTTACATTGTCAGAGTTGCTTTTCTAATTTTTAGAAACAGAAACATCAATAAAATTAATAAACATTATTATTCTATTTAAAGCTAAAACAGCTTCTTGTATTTCAGGGATAGGCACCAACAGATTTCTACTCTTTCTGAAGTTGATTCCCTTGCCTTATCGTATCGTGCCATGGAAAGTGAGGAAATATGAAGACAGAAAAGGGAAACTTTTGCTTTCCACCATTATCCCTGCTCAATGTGACATGTACCTCTGCCACTTTATTTAGATGGGGCCTCTATCTACCCCAGAATAAACTGAACTACTACATATGATTCAGAACAGAAGGCAATAGTTTTAGTAAAACCCTTTCTCCTTAGCTTCTGTGAGTGATAGAGAGAGGCAAGTTTCTCTTGTAAACTGCAGAGTTACACAGTTTTATTATCTTGCCAGTGCAACAGCATGTTCATCACTGCTAGCTTCAGTGGAGTGCACAGCCTCACTGGAGCAAAGCGTGGGGCTGTGTTTAACAGGTAGCTATAATTCTCTGGTCCGTTGGTTCAACAAATGAAGGCATGTTCATTGGTAGAAAAATAATCTAGTTTTGTCAGAAATATCTACAGTCTGTCTTCTGCAAAACCTGCACCATTATCACATAACCCAGAGCTTTTCTCTTTTAATAGATTCATCTTTTTCTGTAACTTTTTTGGATAACACTTTCCTGCATATGTAGTGTCAGCCAACTGTACATTTTTTTAGAATCTCAAAGTATAAGCAAATGCTTCTGTTTTCATATGAACCTTGGTTCCTACTTTCTTTGTAAGTGGTGCAGCCTACAATGGATTTTCTGTTGTTTTTTATAATTACTCCTTATTGTAGGTGCTCTTTGTAAACACTTTGACAGCAGCTCTCATTTCATGCCTGGACATTTCAGGAGCAGCAACCTGCCAGCTCGCTCTGTCTTCAGTAGAAGAAAAACGTATAGTCAGTTTTCATGACCTCACACAGAATTTCACGCAGAACTGCCCAAAAGGAATTCATCTGCTTTTGGGTTTCACCCTAACTTACACAGCTTCAAAGTAATTTCACCTCTGATGCCTCTTGCAGGTTTCAGCCATATTCACAAACTGCAACTTGCCCCAGTCTCAGTCTCCCCAGCCCCATCAGAGTGCTGGCAGGCAGGACTGTAGCCAGTGAGTGCTGATGGTGCCTCAAATCCTTCACCTTTCTCATCTCTTGCATCTGCCACCTTTTCGCTAAAATTTTCAAGACTTACTAGCATGCCAGCCAGCACTGTCAGCAGACATCTTGTGTCCTTCAAGGTTTTTGTCTGTTGTTGCTGTTTCTCAGTGTGCCCATCCTTGTTCTGCTAACTTTGGGGTACTCTGAATTTTTTTGTCTCTGTGTTGCCCTTTTCTACGTGACAGGCATGATTTCTAGAGAAGGCTGTGGACACTAAAAGGCTGGCAGGCCGTGCTGTCTGCCTGTCCATCGAACAGTTTCAGGAGGGACCACAGCTGGCTGTGCATCTGCTCCCTGCAGAAAAGCCATCTCTGGGCATGGGCTCTGCTATGGCTATGGCATGCTGCTGTATAGGAACCTTTGTTTCTTGTGAGGATGTTTTATGACTAACTCAAAATCAAAGAGACAGTAAATTAACATTTGAAAATGTATACTGAAACCAAGAAAAAAATATTTCTTTCTGTATTAGCATCTGTTTGCTTCAAAAACTAAGAAATGGAACTTCATGTAAAGAAGAAAATATTTTGTTTTAAATTGAATAAACATTTTCTTTTATGTATCTTTCTTTAAGAAAATAATTATGGTTGTAATCAACATATGCAGCCCTCAATTCAATTTTCAGAGATTTGCTGAACATTTGTGGAGAAATATTTGATCTCCAGTCTGCAACAGAGCAGCTGTTTAGCATAGTGCAACACTTTCTCTGCTAGCCCCTGTAGTGGTGACATTATTCGTTACATTAATTGTGAGGAAGAAAGAAATGGTCTTGTGGTCGAGATACAAAAGCTGAGCACCTCAGTCCTATTCTTGGCCCCACCGCAGATTTCCTGCACAGTCTGGGGCGAGTGACATAATCTGTTTGTGCCTCCATTTCTTCCTCTCTGAAGTCTGTCTAGGTTTTTATGGACACCTTTATCACTGCATTTGGGGAGGACCTGCTCAGGGCAAGGCAAACAAATGTTCAGCTGCTTCAAGTTTGAAGTCCCCCTTTTATTTCAGCAGATACAATTGGAGGCATAGCACAAAATATTCTGCAAACCTCCCAGCAAGAGGAAGCTGAAGGCTCGATCAGCAGCCCAGCTTCTTCTGTTGTGCAGAGGATATGCACTTCCACCCAGCTGATGACAGAAACCATGGTGTCAGGAAGATAAGGACGGTCAATATTTCACAACTGATTCTTCTCTCAAATACAGATGAAAAGCTGAAGCCTTGAAAAGGTCACTGAGGCGCAAATCTGACCAATTAAATCAATTTATAGGTTACTATTAAAATATTTATATATTTTAAATCTATCGTTTCTAAGTGAAAAAAAAAATTCTCAGTATGTTCTTGAACAGCCTGAAAACTAAGACTATGGTATATGCAGAAGTACAGTGCAGTACAGGGTCTGAAATTTTAATGCGCACATCACAAGTTACCAAAAGCCTAGAAATTTCCCTTTCCTCTTTCCTGTCCTTCTGAATTTAGATAGAAGAACACATATAGAAGAAAACAAACTAAAATATTTAAATGAAACTTTGTTTTTAAAAAAAATCTAGTTTGAAATAAGTGTGAAGTACAAAAAATCACAGGAGTAACCTGTTCTAATCTTTTCTGTTGTTATCAGGCTGATTGTCAAATTGAAGGGATTCTGATATTGCACGTAATCTGTAAGTAAATATCCAGAGTTTTGGATCTATAGCTGAATTAAACTCCGAGTGTTGTTTGGTGATGAGTATCATTACTTCCCAGATACTCAGTTATCCTGAAATGACCTGGAAAAGCAGCATCACAAAAATACATTGTAGATTTTATGAGGTCAGTTTCAATTATATCCAGTCTGTTACTTCCAACACACTTTCCTCTGAGCACTGTATCTATTATTTGAAAATGTTACTTTATGTTTGCTGTGATATTCTCCAGACTTTTAATAAAATTCCTTTGAAAATGCCTATTTATCAGTAGCAGGCGTAAGCCTGACTTTTGCCTTGGGAAAGAGTGATCTTCCTGGAAGAATTACTTTGGGTTGCTAGAAAGATTAAAAACATAATTTAGTCTTATACAAACATGAAGTATGACTTTAAAAACCTGCCCTTCTAGATATATGGTTTGTTCTTTGGTCAAAATTAAAACAAAGAATGAAAATACTTAGCTAAAAGGTATACTTTTCATCTTCTACTTGCTCTTTATAGCAAAAATCCACTTATCTTGGCTTTCTATATAAGGTATTTTACATCATCTAGAATTATGGCTGGGTGTGTATAAAGGTTGTGTCAGCATTTCCATTATAAAACCATATTTTAGGGGGTTTATAACTCAGCCATAAAAACTCACTCTACACTGAAACTTGGCATGCGAAATCCCAACCTGGAACACTTTTTTATCACCACCATTTTATAAAAAAAACACATTTGGCTGTTTTTCAGTTTTCTGAATTACACATAAAATGAGAAGGATTTCGGGTGGGGATGAGGGGCAGCGGCTCACTGGCACTGAAGGAATGGGGAACGGCACAACTTCAGCCCAAGCCACAGTGCCTTGTCGCTGATGAATATTCACCGCAGGCAGGGATCAGCCCTACGTGCACAGGAGATACAAGCTGCCCCTGTGCCAGGCTGGCAAGGCTCCCCAGGCGTTTAACCTACACAAAGCAGTGAGGCAACCACCGCTCCCCCAGACCCAAAGCTGCACACTGGGGTAGGAAGGTCAGGAGAAGCCACCTTCAGAGATGCTACCTCGTCTGGCAGGAGGGCCAGTCATCTCGGGTAGCAGCGGAATCATGGGCACTGTTTCACACAGAAGCGAACAAAGGCAGATACCCAGTGTCCATGCAACTCTTAGATACCCCATGTTGCTGCTTTTTAGAGATACTTGTGAGATATACCTCACGACAGGAGCAGCCTTTCTTAATTTGTGTGTTGAGTAGTGCACCGGATCATGTCGAAGGTGTGACCGCCGACAAGCTACACTCCATATACGTAATAATGACCGCACTGTATTCAAATTCAGCACTGTCACAGGAGGCGAGAAACACCCCCAAATCCAATATTCGGACATTGCATAAAATGAGCGAGGTAGGTAAAAGGTCAGTGAAAGGAGGAGCAAAAAAAGAGTAAAATGCTTGCAATCAGGAGACATGTCTAACGATGCCAGACGAGACACTCAGAAGTTATACTTGCTGTCAAAGTCTACCGCCAGCAAGAAGGCTCAGAAGAGAGCTCAGGAAGCAGAGGAAAGGTGGCTTTAGGTAAAAACGATACCCTTCAGAAATGACAAATGACGTCCAAAAAAGGAGAAGCACATAAATCCTGACAAGTTAAATGTTAAACCTCAGGAAAGCATGGCAATTTATTGAGGAGCAACTTGTTAAAGGAACTCATTAAAGGAATAGAAGTTAATAATAAAACCTTTTTCAAATGTTTCAGGAGCAGGAAGTCTGTCAGAAAGTCAGTGGGGTGAATCCCACATCTGAGGGAAGAGAAGTTCTTGATGACAATAAAACTCTCAGAAATGTTACATGAATTATTTGCAACTTGTCTTTGCAGTGGCAGTCACACAGGCTCCCAAACCGAAGCTGAACCCTGGGAGAAATGAACTGAAGGGCCTATCTCAAACTGGGTCTGTAGAAGTAGTTTTTCAAAAATCTTGAAAAACTGAAAAGTGCTCTATTAAGGAAAATCATACTCATCCAAAAAAGCTGAAGGGACCAGTTCAACCAAAGTGCAAACCATAGTGTGGAAATTATCACTTAAACCAGCCTCTGTGGTTGGTTTGCACATGTGCACCATCATCCCTACAAGACTGGAGGTTAGACTGACCTTTGCTTTGAGCCAGTATGGAGGATCTTATGGTTTACATACCTATAAGTAAATTTTTTCTTAAAATTATATACTTATCTAATGCTTTGTTCCTTTTATGGAAGCTCAGCTTCTGGTGACCTAGATACTCCAGCTACACAAGATTAGAGATACTAATATGAAAAATAGATTTTTCTTCCTTAAGTCTCCTTGCTAAATTTTCCACCCAGCATCTACTGGACTGATCGTTTTCATCAGGAAGTGGCAAAAGAAGCTGTTTGTTCAGGCCAGTATCCAGGAGATCAGTCTTACAGATTCCAGCTCCCTTTGCACCACTGAGCCCTGTGACCCAGAGAGAGCAGCCACCATGCTGAGAGTCATGTTGCTGGGAGGAGAAAGTTTATGAATGTTACATCAAAAATCCACCACTGAGCAAAAAGACCACTTTCACAACAACCTTTCTGGCTCAGAGGAGTCTGGATCCAAGACCGTCTGTGTTAAAAGGGATAATTCCATTAATTAACATCCGTAATCCTTTTGAAACAAATTCATCTCTGAAGCTGACTGGGAATGTAGCCCTCAAGAGTGGGTTGTACACTGAGATCACCCAGGGCTGCAGAGCTGTCTCAACCACTGCAAATGCTTTTGAAGAGGACTCCTCTAGTAGCAGGGGAGAAGTGCTACACCATGGCTTCTCCCAGCTACCGATCTGCAGGCGTTGCCATTGACTTCCTGGGCTGCTCCACCAGCCCTCTGTCTTGGCAGCGACGAGCTCTCCTGCCCTGCTACCACGTCTTTCTCCTAATAGATTTTCACCTTGGAAAGGTCGTTAGTCACAGAAGCAAACAGTTCAAAGTCCTGATGCTAGGTCACTAGTTATAAAAACTTATTTTTCTTTTTGAAAAAACAAGCCAGTTGTCTTTGATGTTGTTATTTAGCTTTCTTCAGTGTTAGACACTTAATTGCTTTCCATTTCTATAAGCAACTGTTTGAAATGTGGGAGCGTCCTCCTCCACAGCACTACAGCACAGTGTCTCCTACACAGACAGCATCCTGCCCATTAATTGCAGTTATTGTCACTCAGTAAGAGTATTGGGAGATGACGCAGCTCTGCCATTCCTGCCACGTCCTGCAGAGGAGAGCAAACCTTGCCTGTTTTCTAATAGTGTCCCCGATTACTTCTGTTACAAAGCAATTTATTATGAGCTTTGGTATTACCTTTGAATGTTGTTGTGGTTTCTTAGCTACACATCTACTAAAGCTCACTTCTACAGAGGGAACAAGTGGGCATCTCATGTATGGAGGCTGTGTTCCAGTGCAAGACTGCGCCTCACATCACTAATGCTTCAAGTTAAGAACCTTTACTTTTTTTTCCCTCTTCCCTTTCCCTACTTTTCCTTTGTGAAAGACCTCATACAACTCAGTGGTACTGAGAACAACTCATATGACTCCTTCTTGAAAAAAATGTTTGTTTTTTTCCTCCCCTACGTCAACACTGTGGACATTGTGCAAGACAACATGATGATAGGCTCTCCTTCCCCAATGGTCTTGGTTGTGGCCATAAAAAGAGTGCGCTGACGATCCTTTGTATATGACGCACCCACATTTCCTTCTTGTGGGGATGGACGCAGAAACAGGGATCACCAGCTCTTAGACCCATATGATATTCATATGGGATATTCACTGGTAGTAATCCCGGTTCCTTGTTCAGCATCTCCTGAGAGACAGCACACTTTTTGATTAAGGTTTTGCATCTTCTGGTAAGAATGTTTTTTACATTTATGATGTAGTGTTCCTCCACAGAATGACTTTCCCAGAGCTGTCCAATTGTTTTCATGGCAGTATCTGTTGTGCATTTAGGCATGAGGAAATATATATTTCTCTCTGGTTGCGAGCAGAGAAAGTGTTCATTTCTCTACTACTGTCAATTCAGTTCTGAGGCAGAGTGTGTCACTTCTTTCCAGCCTTCAGGCCAGATCAATAAGATCCAAGTGCAAAACATGCATGTGTTAGGGAAGACAAGGAGTTAAAGAAAGAGAAGTCTAAAATGCTGCAAACCTCTGAAAGCTTTAGTGATGCATTTGACGTTCTCTCTTACAATATCGTGTGTCATACTGCTGGTTTAGTATTAGCTGTGTCTTCTCTTGTCCTTCACAAGTATGTCATGAGGACTGCATTAGCGTTTTAGCAAATAATGACACTGCACAGGTATCACTAGGGTCATCTCTAACCTGTGCTTATCCCATTGCTGATGCTGCTTTCTTAGTGACAATAGTATATACGGCAAATTGGTGCTCAGGTGTATTGAGAGATTCCTCTTATACCGGCAAGGTAGGGTTGCCTTGCCTGTGAGAGGGTACTGCCCTAAGAAAGCTCTATCCCTCCTTTCCCCTGTACTCCCAGAGTACTCAGTGATGGCTAACAGTATTGGGTTGGGTTTTGGGGTTTTTTTGGTGTTCCTCCCACACACGCACACAAAATCACTCCTGTCCATAGCTGTGCAGAGGCCCTGTTACCATTACTGCTCAGCTGGTAGTCGTTAAAGCTTGAGAGCACTTTGTGTAGTTGTGCTGCGGCTTCTGGGCTTCCTCTTAAACACAGACTAAGCTGCATGATCTCATTGCTGTGGTAGCACTCCAGCTTCTCACAGGCTTGGAGGAAAGCTCCCTACCTCTTTCCCTACATCCTGTTGGAGGTATATGGCAAGACTTTCACAGGCAGCATGGGGGACTTACTTACTTACTAGACCTCAAGTCCTTCCCTGAAGTGATCCTGGAAGCAGTGTGCACCTAGATGATGAATCTTAAGGAATGACAGAGGAATTTGTGGTTGCCCTGGAAACTGAGACCAGAGTCCAGACTGCGTGTTAGAGATGGGGCTGGGGGTGGACAGGTGAAGACTAAAGAGCTGTCACGAGCCAGGCATTGTCTGTGGATGACCTACAGCAGATAAAACAAGAGATGTATGGGTGGCAAAATAATAATACTAATAGGTCACCACAGTTGCTTAATGCAGCCTGTGAAGCTTTTCACCTGACAATGAATAAGATGAGGAGAAGATCACTACACTTTCAAAAAGCAGTCAAGGACAGCCTGTAAGCAGATGGGAGAAGGCTTCCCACCTTCACGCAGTGCAGAGCCGAGGGCTCCTGGCCTACAGCAAGAGCTCCTGAGCACCATGACCCTGCACCTGAGAAGGCAAATCTCTTCAAAGGCTCATATATTTAGGAAATATCTTACAGATAATCTCTATTCAAGTGAGTTTCTCTTCGCTTATACTACTTGAATTGTAGTCCTCACTGTAGCATAGCAAATGAAAACATTCCATTTTCTCATGACATTCAATACTGAAATGTATAAAGGGAGTCCCCCTTGGTTTGACAAAGGAAAGAATTAACTAACGTAAATTCTGTTGATTTCTGCTAATACTGGATTTGTTTTCATGGACAGGACCCTATAATACAGTACCATTTTGAGCATAACGTTAGAAGAAAGTCTGCATTTGCTTTTTTTCCACCCAGTTTGTTGTTTTCTGTATTTTGGCAGGGAACGATCTGCACAGCTTCCAGATCATAAAGCAGAAGTAGCACTTCAACAAAAGAAGAAAAGTTGGACTGCTCATAGTGTTAAGTAGTTTTAAGTCATAGATTAAATTTGGAGAAAAATATGAAATAAGGATCACTTCGAAAAGCTATTCACTTTATTTTTTCCATTGTGTCACGAAAACTGCTATTTAATTTATCTGCTTTCTATGTTTCCCTAAGGCCAGGTCTAGAATAGGAGAATTTAGGTTCATATTACTGTATGATACAAGGTGGACATTGTTTGTATTAGTAAAACTAATTTTAGCAGGAACAGTTTCTTACTACCCACTCTGAAAAATACAAGCACTAGCAGTTGAAGTGCAGCTTTTCTATAACAAATCCAGCAGTGGTAGGGCTTTTATAGACACAGGTACATCAGTCAACCCCTCCTGGCATAGGCAGTTACAGCTATGCTGGAAAATATTGGTACTGTAGACCGGGTTACATTGTTATTTGTCAGTAATTTCTTTCCTATCAATCACAACAGCGTTAAGCAGGAAAATCTTACAAAACTAAGTGAAAAACAGCCAAAGAGCTTCATTTTAATTATAGAAAGGAAAGAAGATTTTTAATCCTGCCTTAATATGTGGTTATTAAGTGAATTAAAGGCCAAAAGCAAGAATGTTAATGCGTTTGTTAAATTGCAGCTCCCAATGCGTGTGAAAAGAGGATTTCCACAGGAAGAGAGCAGTCTCCCAAGTACTGTCAATCTTAGTTATTCTAGGGAACTCAGCTATGGAAATCCAAGTCAGATAGGAATATCCATGTCAGATAGGAACATGTGCAGCAAGTAATTGATTAATCTGTATCACAGCTTCCACTGTATAGGAAATGATTAAACATATTGATCTGCACGTTGAAGGAGCAGCTAGTCTTCTGTTTTCTTGTGATAAACGCTTCCTCCATTGTGCTATCCAAGACATTTCCCTGTGTATTCCCTTCATGCTAGAAAATCAAGAAAGTGATTTTAATTATTGCTTTTGCTATCTGGAGGGTATTAGTAATGTCATTAATGATCAGAACAAGAGATGTAAAAGTCACACTGATTTGACTTGAACATTTACAGAAATCTGTTCAATGAGATCAATAACTGAGTATTTCATTATGGTGTTATTGGGGTTTCCTTGAAGGCCATTGTCTTTCTTGTAAAATATGTGGTGACATTAATTAAAAGTTAAAGCTGAAGTAAAAAATTAATCAAAAATGATTTATGTGCTAGAATGTTTGTCCAAAGCCTGAATTAGGTAACAATAGCAGATGTTTGTTTTGCAAATGGAAACCAGTACAGCTCAATTGACTGTAAAACAGAATGCCAATGAAATCATACACTGATTGCTGTGGCGAGTTAAAGGAATATATATATATATATTAAAAAAATAAATATTACATACACTTCAGTTTAACTCATTTTAGCTATGATCTTGCTGCATTATTTTATTACATGTATGTGCACATGTACAGTACGTGCTGCATTGCATTAATATCAAAAGGGGAGGGCTAACAGGAAAGGAAGTTATGACGAAGTTAAGGGACCGTGGTGGAGGATATCATGGATTGTCAGAAAAGCAACAAGGAAGCACAATAATGTTAGTGCACACCCCTGTCTGGCTCCATGTGTCCTGGAGACATCTACTTTTCCTTGATTACACCTAGCATAGAAGCATAACTACGAGCTTTGAGGTGCTGGAAATAAGACAAGGGAGAGAGCTGGCAGCAGCCAGAGAAAGCATAGAAACCAGGTTCTTCCTCCACCTCCAAGATGGAGTTGTCCCAACAGTGGAACTCACCACTAGCTGCAAGGAAAAATTGAGGTTTTATTAAGCGGGACATAGGTTGCCTTGGTTTTAACTTTCTAATTTGCCTTTCAGTAAGCAAATTTCTTTGTTCTCAAGGAAGGTCTTCCTTTACCCTTAATCACTGCTATCAAAAATTCCCAGGAAAAGAGGTTTACTGATGTCATACTCCATTTGACCTGTGATGTTTCCTCTATTGAGATACCAGGGATGGAAATCTCCTGGAGCTGTGAAACTTTGGAGTTCAGATGAGAAATAGGTGTAGGAGGCCAGGCCTCTTGTCTGGTGCCCTTAGGATGGACAAAAGGATTTAAAACTTATTGGCCTCTTAATCATGACAGGTAAGCTGGAAAAAGTCCTAGGTCTTTCACTAAATAACTAACATACTACTTCTGCATTAATTTATAGTGCACGTTAAAGTATCTGCAGCTGTTGCACACTGAATTGGAACGTATACCAGTTTTCTATTATTGGGCCTTACACCAGACTACCAAATGCAAATTATTAGAGTAACTACTTAAGATGCAGTCTTCCAGGTCAGCATTTCTATGTAAATATGTCAAATAATATGCATATGTCACAAGGATATGTTCTAACTTTGATGGCCTTGGTACACTGTGTGCAGTCCTCATGGTGGTGGGCTTCTGAGAGGGTGCCACTTCTGGTCCTGCCCCAGGAGCAAGTCCACAAGCCCGCTCTGCAGCCAAGGGTGGTGTGGGAATGTGTGCATGCCAGGTTTTAACCAAGTTCAGCCAACGTCAACATATACTACAGAGGATAATTGCCTTTAACACCATTACGCTGGAAACTAAAACTTAATCACTATAAGATACGGAAACAAGACACATAGTGTTCCTAACTAACTCCCATGCAATGTTCATCACTCACACAACTGTTACTGCCCATCTAACTTTAACTTTATCCCCTCGAATTTGCAGAAGTACATGTAAAGGTCAAAATAAACATCCAGGAGATATAAAATCCCATTTCCTTTTCAGCTGAACTATCTCCAAAGTACTAAAACATGAACATATGCTACAGTATTACTCACTACATAAAAATACATATGTTAGTAGATATACAGTGTAGTTAAAACACAAAATTATACAATCTACATATACTTATATAAACCTGCAACAACATCATCTATCAACACACCCAGTCAATCAAATCCTATATATAAAAATATTTTCTTATTCTCTACCAGACACTAGACAAAAAGTTACAGAACTTTCAAATGTAGGCATTCCTCTTGAAAATTTCATTACATTCATAAGTGACAGGATTTTTTTAAATCAAAGCATACAGTGTTGCCACTTCCCATGATTTCAATGAATTCTCATTAGTTGACAGTTTCTAAAGTCTCAGCTCCTGAAACTCCAACTTCAGCTTTTTAAAAACAGGTTTTTTGTCCTCATACTAGGGAGAAACAGTTGATGTCAGTTTTAATGCCTAAAAATTCAATTACCAGAAACAAATAAAAAGAACTCAACTCAGTATTTTGAAAATATTGCTCCTTACTCTAACAGAAAAGGTTATCTTTAATCCACCCAAATCTGCTGATTCTTTTTTCAGACACATTTCCTTCCAAATTACTGTGGTTTAAAGTAAAATCTAAAACACATCAGGGTATTTTGGCTTCTTTTTTTTAAATTATTTATTAGAAAGGAAAGTCAGTTTTCTAAGCCTACCTTTTCCTAGCTGAAAGTTCCTTTAATTTTTAAAAAGCAAAGGAGACTTGAAGGCTCAAGTTTGGTAGACCTTATTGATTTTAAACTCTGAAAAAAAAAAAAAAAAATTGATATTGCCTCAGCCACAGGTAAAATGTTTTCTTTGTATCTACAAGTCTTCCTCACTGATGGCTAACGTCAGAGCTTTCGGTGCAAGCAAAGCACTTGCAGAAGACCACCACCTTTTATGCATTGCTATAAGATACAACAATTAACAATGACAGAGGTTTATGCCTCTCAAATCTCATAACAGTCTGCAGCCTAAAAAATGGTTCCTTGAAAGCCCTTTACTATGCCTTATGCCTTAACTAGCTGTTGATTGTACTTATTTATGCAGGACACAGCAACTGAATACTATGGATTCCTACAATTGAAGTGTCTCACCTGGCAATCCCTTGGCACTGACAAGGCAGTAGATTGCTTAGAGAATTGTGGTGTTTAGTCACAATATTCTCCTCCATTTCATCGGCTAGAACCTTTCCATTACTTCATCTTTTCAGTGAAACATCTCCTGGTAAGAAGCCCAAAAGCAGCACCTGTGTATAAAAATAAGGTCTTAAGCTCGCTACAAAAATGGCAGATACTGATTTTTTAAATTTGCTGTTAGGCAGTGGAGCAAAACTGATATTCAGTTCATGTTTTTGAGCTGGCTCTGTACAGAGCAATGAATTTCAGCCAAAGTTACATGAGTATTTTTTGGCAACTGATTGCATGGCAGCCCTGCCACTGACCACCAAGACACAGAAGTTGGTTGAAAAATTTAGAAATTATGGCATGCAGAAGTTCTTTTTGTATTATTGGTGATCTACTCGAGGTTTTCTTAGATTAGTTGACTTACCAGTACCTAAGAGTAGCAGTAATTATAATTCCTGAAAAAAGACGACAGTGTAATCAGCAGGGACATGCAATCAGTAGGGGAAGCTTTAGAGGAGCCTCAAACTTTCAAACAGATACAGGGATCCAAATGATTTTTAATTCTCCACATTAAATTTACACTTATTATAAGCATCTAGGAAAATGCCTGCTTTCTAACAGCATTTAGCTAAATAATGTTATAATCAAAAAACCTAAGTCTGTGTGTCTAATGTTAAAGCCTTACATTCGTGGTCAATGGGTAAGTAGTCTGAGCACTCGCAAATCTCGTCTTCACTGTACTGAGGGATGTTTGGCACTTCTCTGAAATAAGACACTTATATTTTTGTTACTCAGTTTCTATTACTGTAGAAACCTAAAAGAGGCAGTCAGTTTGTAAATGCTGCCAGTCTCTATCTTTCAGGCTCCTCATTCATTTATTATTTGGTTGTCATTGACTTCCTTGGGCAATTTTTAGACACTTGACAGATTTTCGGAAAACTTCAATGAGAAACTTCAGAAATCTTCTATAATTCTGTTCCTAGGTGTTTTGAAATAACGTGTTAATAAAATAAATAAGTAAAAAATAAGAAGAGGGAGAGGGGAATATACGCAAAAGCCTTTTCCTGCAGAGAAGTGTTCCAATAGCCATAGTGATTTTTTTTTTTAACTAGCTTAGGCAGGATTATTACTTAGTTAATTCTTGATTACTTTTTTTACACTGGAACATGATTTAATAAGTTAACACTCGCCTTTTCCCGACCCTCTAAAGCCTACAGTTTACTATCCATAATGATGAGAAATAGCTTGGGTATTTGTTGCTGCACAGATCTATATCTTCTTGGACACCACAAACAATGTAAATCTTTTCCATTTATATGCCTGATCATTTTTCCAATGTACTGAAGTGTTTGAATTTCCAAGGTCAAAAAATGATTAATCTTATTAAATGTTTGACACAATGAACTAAGCAAAACATCTTTTGATATTATAAAGAGAAGATAAAAGAGTGAATTCTTATCTTTGTAATGCTTTAGCTGCATGACTTCGGGGTTCTTAGGCTATCATAATATAATGTTTATTAGAAGCCAAAACAAAGATTTCTCTCTTAAAGAAATATCAGAATGTAATACAGAAGGCAATCTGATAGATATACCCTATTCAAAAAGAAAGTACTGTGTTTGCAAAATGCTCGGAATATTAACCAAAAAAAATGTTTAAAAACAGTCAAATGAGAAACTCCTTTCTGGGCAGGACACTCACGGTGTCTAACATGCTAACAATAAAGATTTTCAGTGGAATGTATAACAAATCTGGGGGACTGTTATTGAAAAATGGCCACGGGCAGCCATATTTTGGTTTTGGCTAAGCCTCACTCATCATGTTTTGATTTAGAAGGATAAAACCCAAACCACCTGTGGTTTTCATTTTTAATTCATGGCCTATAGGAACACAGACTTTACACTTTCCAATTTTTCCTACCCATGTGCAGCCTGTTAATCAGAAAAATAATATTTTAAAGCTATTCCTATCCATGTGTAGAATTTTAAAGAGACTAAATTGTAAATATACAGCAGCCATCATCAGTATTGCCCATGAGCACACAGGAGGGATCTTGCAAAATCCAAACCTCCAACCTGGGTGTCACAGGTTGCCCTTTCTAGATAGAGCACATCTGCTGCAGTGCCAGCACTCTCCAACTTAAGATCATATGTTATTTTCTTTTCTTAATCAATAACGATGGAGATAAGTGAAATTACCGCAGATCTAACGCGACCAGGAGACAGACTTCTCCTAGATAATGCTCATTTTCTACAACCGCATCAAGTGGTTTTGAAGAGGCTACGGACAACAAACCTCCTTACTCAGTGAGGATCCAGGTAGCAAGCTGCAGGAAATGGGACAGTACCCTGGAAAAGTAAAGGGAGAGTACAAAAAAGAAAAGTATGTACACAATCTCCAGAGGTGGCAGGGGTGAAATTTCAAGTGAAATGAGACCACGAACGGTCTGAAACCTGGTAGCTCAGGTGAGGGACACTCACTTCACAGTTGTGCCTTATGTGGTTATGCCTACAAAGATGCACCAAAACAGGAATATCAGTCAAGTGCTCCCCCTATTTTGTTTTAAAGGAAAAAGTGCGTTTTATGTGCTAATCTACCACAGCAGACTTTTAAAGCCTCCATCCTTTGTCATGCAATGAAATGCTGACAGGCATTTCTTTTGTCTTAACCCAAATCTAACTGGATCTCCAGCTGGCAGCTGTTACTGGCAGCTCTCTTTGAGAAAATACACCGGGTGAAATCCAGATCCCTTTGAAGACAGTGGGAGCTTTGCCATGGACTTCAGTAGGGCCATATTTCATACACTTCCATTTGATAAGGGTAGCAAACTAATAGAAATAGTTTGCTTTTAAAATCTCTATCAAAATATAGGTACTTCCTTTCTTAACTAAACTAGGCTTCACTTTCTTTGCTACAGCACTCCTATTGCAAGCAATTGGGTTTGTATATTTAAATGTATCTATAGATGCACATGCACATATGAAAATAAAATATGCATAAATACAGTTTCAAATACTAAATACATTTGATAGAAATCCAGTTAAATAGACCATTATCTTTCCTTTTACAGTTAAACCATTTCTATAATAAATAGTCATTTTTCCCACAGAAATCAAGAATACAACAGTTAAAAAGATAGTGTGTGTGTGTATATATATAGCCATTACATATATATAAGTGAAAAACCCTGAATCTCTTTCACTCTCTCATATACATATCAACGTATACATACAACAGTAAAATACCAAAAAAGCCTTAAGTAACGCAACTTCTCTGGAAAAGTTTTAATGAAGCAGAGAGAGACCACAATGGCAATCAATGGCTTTATGAACAATTCTGTGGTCAGAGGCTTGATCATACAAACTAGTCATGACAAAATTGTAGCTTAAGGCCCCGGGTAAAAGCACCATAAATTCCAGAGAGACTCATCACATTAGTAAAATGACTAATATTCCTGTTTGTAGGTGCAGATCCTTTGTTATAATGAATTACAACAGCCTTCTGTAAAGTCTCTGTGATCTGCCTCTCAATGGCATTTTTCTAAAATGCTCCCAGAAGCAAATGAGAGAACCAAACTCGTACTTAATATTTAGACATTTTGCTACTCTCCCTGGATTACTCCTTCAGCCTTTAAGCAGATGTATATCCATTTGATTTTTATAGTGATTTTGCTCTAAGTTATGTAGCAGGATGGGGTTCCTTGCACGCACTTACATTTTTTCATTTTTTCAATTGTCTTACCGATTTGTCAGCGTCAAGATAGTGAATAACGTGATCTACTGACGTAGCAACATAACAACTGTTTCTCCAAAAGTGCCTGAGAAACAAGAGATGACTGAGCCCAGCAATCTTGTGAGATGGATAAATATTATCCAAGTCTCATAAATGAAGAAGTCGAAGCACAAAATGCTTGACAAGTGAAGTACTTGTCAAGAAGAGCCGGCAATGCCATGACAGAACTGAAACTAGGTCCAAGATCCCCATTTTTCAGGGAGGAAATGGCTTGGCATAAAAGTTAGTCTCAGGTTTTACTGAACTTGAAGCATCATGGATATCCCACTAGTTCCCCGCAGACAGCATTCAGCTGCTGACCCAGTTCACATTAAAGCAAATGTTCTGATTAAAGAGAGTGTGTTTAAATGCAACATAGGATTGCCTTCCATAGTAAACCAGGTCTACCAAAAGCTGAGTTTCAATTACCTGTATGCTTTCCATTTCTTATTTGCATCTGGAGAAAAGAAAACACAGAAGAAGTGAAAGTCAAACCAATATTTGGCTAATGAATAGCCCAGCTCCTACATTTCAGGTGCCTTCCTAGAAGGATGCTGCCAAAAAGACCTGGGGTGGGGAGGGAAAATAGACAGTGCAGGTTGTCAGGGGAGAACAGCTTTGAAGCTGGTTTGATCCAATGTGAGAAAATAATATTTAAAAGCTATTTGTACAGACAAGAAGAAAGTAACACATATACAGAGATAAATTTATAAAACTGAAAAAATTTTACAAGCATGCCTATACAATATAACTGAAATTCTCCATCATTTTTATCATGCTGACTTGCTTACATTCATGTGGTTTTAGTCTCACAGATGTTCTGGAGGATAGGACATGTAATATGGCTCCATAGTTTTCTAACCACAGAATATCCAAAATATATAACCAGGAAATCACTTGCAGTCTGTGTGGGGTTTGGCAGATGGTATTTCTAAAAATGCAAATATCCAATATGGAGGTAGTGGAGAAGACGGATTTCACAAGGGAACAGTGTAACTCTTTATATGGAGTGTAAACTTTACACAGTATTCCAATATAGAACTGGTGAGTACTGTTAAAAAAGTTTCCAATGAATATTCATTTCAGTTTATAAACATATTCTCTTCAACTGTTTCAATGCCCTTTTTGTGTTTGCTTACTGTGCATGTTCTAGCTATTGCATTTACTGGCAAGAATGTTTGTAGAAACAGCAAATTTTAAGCAAGTATTAGACAATATACATGGGAAATGAATTTTTAACTTGGAAATATAGGTGCCAGCACCAGAAATTTATTCCAAACAGGTATCCTCATCCATTCAAGTTAGGAATGTATGTGATCTGCAAGATCAAAACTAGCTTAGATTGAATTTGGGTTGTTGAATGCTTGCAACCACATACACTAGCAGTGCACGATTTAAAATTTTGGTCAGATGAGACAAAATCAGAAAGTAGTGCATTCTCCTGCTAAGGAGATTGCGTGTAACGGAGGAAAATCAGGAAGCAGGATGGTGTGAGGTACTGGCTGAGCTTTATTCTGATTTCTGTTTAGATACCAGTCAGCCTGATACAGTTATGAAAGGGGTACAGAGAAGAAGGGATGTCTCGGCCAGGGGGCAGCCTCCCAGCCAGCCTGCTTAGGCTATGACCAAGTTTTTTCAGCTACGAGAGCTGCACCGAGCATCCCTCCCTTCACTCTGAAGCACAGTTTCAGGATAGAGCAGGAAGAAAGCCTGTTTCCAACTGCTGAGGCAATGTGCCGTGCCCCTGACAGAGCAAAAGCCACCACCTGGGCGGTAACATGGGGCACGCCATTAGCAGCACAAATGATCTGCTTCTAGTTTTTTGCGGTTGGTTAGAAAAATCCTGAGACGAGCAGAATGACTCTCAGTTCCTTACAGCTGAAGGAATCTCTACCACTGATTTTCCTCGCCTGACACGTCATATAGCTTCTAGTTCTGAGGGCTTTCAAAGCTAAATGGTAAATATGAAATATGAATACATGAAATATGAAAATTATTTGAGCCAAAATTTGCTCACATGGGACCTGAATGACACGAAATCCTTGACAATGATGGCTTAGGTTTAGATGACAGTAAGCACAGAAAAGACCAGGCAGATTTCATCGGATGGAAGATTTCATCTTAAGTTGCACAGCTGCAGTCACCATCTTAATATACCATCAAATATATAAATCCAGGTTCCTAACTGATGCAAGTAATTACTGCTCCATCAAGCTGATTTACAGTGGAACTGAATTTGCCTGGCAATTCCACCATAAACAGACTGGATTCTTTGTTAGTATAGACTAGTAGTATTATAACCCATAAATATATTTACTAGAAAAAACTAGAACACAGAGCAGACAGAAATGCATGTCCTCACATAAAATTGTTGTAAAGTTTAACAGAAATAGAAATTTTTCTATAAACATTTTTTACACACATGCCACAGCTTAACTTTATGTACATGTATACACATCTCAAGCACACTACTCTGTAAAATGTTTTAATTACCTGATAGTGAGAATGTCAAACTTGATTAAGTTCTGCAGCATTTTAAGGTTGGGGATTAAGTTTAATGTCTATTTCTTCTTTTTCTTTTTAGCTCTTTCGTATGGCTTTTCAATTCATATTTTGTCAAAGAAAAATCATAAAACAGAGAAAAAAGTTATCTATGTCTGAATTGCTGACTTTACTAAAGGGTCAGTTTCTTTCCAAGCCGCATCAATCTTAGACAGCTTTCTGGCAATTTCAGTTCAGCTGCGAACAGCCAAGATCATGTGAGATGATCCAAAAGATTCCTAAAATATTAGATATGCCTGTATATATATTTCAGGCTAAATATTTTCATGAATGTAATCACATGAAAGAAAAAAATCCCTAACACACATGAAAATCCAGCTTTACATACTTTAGACTTTTCTTATGAACCAATAAGGTATATAAATTAGATTATTGTCTCTTTCTTCGCGGCTTACATGGGCTTTCTCCACAAAAGTAAGTTCCAGCTGTAGTGAGGTTACATGTCACATTGCATCAGTAATGTTTCACCACTTTCAAAGGACCACACGGTCTGTTATAATGAGAATCAATTTTCTCTGGTAAGAAGGCCTGATCCATGGCCACTTAGATTTCTTAAGTCGAGGTCATTATGCTAATTCCTTTGCAATGTGTTAGCTGTCAGTTTGCACAGAAGCTGTTGCTTCTGCAGAGAGTATAACAAAATACCAATACAAATTTCTGTGTATCTGTAATTAAACATTTCCATTCTAAAATCTTGTCACCAAAACTTGTGTGAATTTTTTCTTTATTTTGCATTCTAATAATTAGTATGTGATTCAACAAAAGACATCCTGTATTTGTGTATATTAATAGTACAATTTTGTGCAAAACTTCGTATTTAATCTTCATTCACTTCATTCATTGTCATAAATCAGTGGATATTTTTATTTATACGAAGAAAATAATTAATTCTTGAACCCATGATTCCAAGTTACTGTATTTCCAAGTGTTAATTTCCAGTGATGTGCTATTCAGTTTTGCAACAGCAACACCTGAAGAAATTTCTAACTCGATGTACCCTGTGGCCCAGGTTCCTGGATTTCACACTTACACCCTATTTCTGGCCCCAGTTAAGTCAGCGAGACTTGTGAGCTTTCATGGCAATGGACCGCTGTTGTAGCTGTGTAAGAGCTCCTAACTCCTAAGCACTCTTTCTCCTCTACAGCAGTTGGAATATAGGCTACTTGACTGAGACACAAAGCCGCAATACCAAATCACAGAGCTGAAACACACTCAGATAATGTAGGAGTATTATTATTCTTGTTTTTGAAATGCATTATCTAAATGAAGAACAGGTACAAAACCAAAATAATTTGGGGTCATAGAGTTCTCCTCTGTGAAACAGAATAAATTACCATTGTTTTTCAGTTGGAGATATGAATATCTGTGACACCAAGCACAGTTTAAAATTTTCAGCTATGCCTCATATCACAGTATTGGAACTGGAACTAAATTTTTAGTATTTTTTTCCAAGAAATTTTAAAGGAAGAAGGGCTGATCAATGTGAGAAGTTGAATAATCAGTATGGGTCTGATTCATGTGTTGCTAATGCAGTAAACAAGGGTGGTAAACAGTTACTTATATTCCATCAAACTTGATTCTCATATGACTTACTGCAACTTTACTCCAAAATAACACAGCTGGACTTCTGTGAATATTCTCTTTTTATACTGAGACTAATAGTGTAATCCAAATACAGATTTAAATGCTTTTTCTCTAGATTCACACAATTACAATAGAAATCAATATCTTACACTAGGAGTTTTCTTTTCAGTGTATTAAAGGCAGAATATGTTTTCTTCCATAATTTTGAAAGGAAGTGATTATGTTTTCCCATTCACAAAGTGCAAAAAGCCACAATGGCTTTCATTTTAAAATGGATGAAGATAAGCCAAACACAAAACAGCACCGAAGTCCTGTTCCTCCTGCAGTCAATGGCAAAGCGCCTTGTAGGAGCATGATCATACTCCAGAGAAATGCACCTCTGATGTTTTTCCCCAAAAGCCATCAGCAGAGATCTGGGTACAAGCGACTGTGAAATGGCAGAAACATGTGAAGTGGTTAAAAATGTAAGCACTACTCAGAACCAGAATACGCCACTTTTCGCAGATATAGGAACATACCACATTCTTATTTTCTTCCTGTGGGAGGTCAGTGTTTATACTGCGGATGTGCCTGCCAGGAAGAACATTTTTACGCTTGCTCTTCTTCCAGTTGCTAATCTGCACGTTCATTTGCCTCTGCTTGAAGAATGGTTTGTCTGAGCTTTTCCAGCATTACTGGCATTAGACCCAAACATTTTCCCAAATTCATACCATTTTGCCGTCACCCCTCTGTAGCAGGCACAGGATGGAAATTTTATCTTCCCCCCAATTTGTCTTTCCTGCGGCACCAGGCTATGACTGCTTTCAGTCCTGCCCCGATCGCTGGACTGCCTTTTGGAAGCAGGGTCTGAAATTACAGAAACCTTGACAGTGGAGGTGTGCCCTGCTCTGACCAGGAGGCTGAGAGCCAGCTTTCCTGACCGTCGCCTTGGTCCTCGCTTCTGCTAAAGTCCCTGGGCCCCCTCGTGATCCCCAGTTTGGCTGCATGGGCACCAAATAAGATTGCCCTCTTGCAGCATCATGCTGGTGTGGCTAAAAAGGCTCATAAAGCCCTTAGTTATCCCTGGCAATAAGCTGGAGAAGAAACATAGCACACAGTGCCTCATCATTTTATTTTGCAGTTGTTAAGTTCACCACAGTCTTGTCTTTGCCTTGTGTCAGGAAAATCGCAACAAGATAACTAAACAGCAGAGTTCCCTTTTAGGGATATTTCCAGGCTACCTCCTAGTGGTATTCAATATACATTATTCCATGCAGTGCATTTTACCCCAGCTTTAACCAGGCTGCAGAAAGAAAGGAAAGATCAAGATGGTTTCTCCTACAAATTTGCATGAGGTTGAAGCAAGGACAAAAAGAGGAAGACCTCAGTGTGGAACTTTTCCCCCTGTCCTGGTTTCGGCTGGCATAGAGTTAATTTTCTTCCTAGTAGCTGGTATAGTGTTATGTTTTGGATTTAGTATGAGAATAATGTTGATAACACACTGACGGTTTTAGTTGTTGCTAAGTAGTGTTTATACTAAGTCAAGGATTTTTTAGCTTCTCATGGCCAGCCAGCAAGAAGGCTGGAGGGGCACAAGAAGTTCGGAGGGGACACAGCCAGGACAGCTGACCCAAACTGGCCAAAGGAATTTTCCATACCATATGATGTCATGCCCAGTATATAAACTGGGGGGAGTTGGCCAGGAGGGGTGGATCACTCCTTGGGAACTAACCAGGCATCGGTCAGTGAGTGGTGAGCAACTGCATTGTGCATCACTTGCTTTGTATATTCTAATTCTTTTAGTATTATTACTGTCATTTTATTATTATTTTTATCATTATTATAATTTTCTTCCTTTCTGTCCTATTAGACTGTCTTTATCTCAGCCCACGAGTTTTACTTTTTTTTTGATTCCCCCATCCCACTGGGTGAGGGGAGTGAGCAAGTGGCTGCGTGGTGCTTAGTTGCCAGCTGGGGGTAAACCATGACGTCCCCCAAACGCCCTCAGGTTTTAGCTTGTTTTAGTGGAGCTAACTAGTGTTGGATGCAAAACCGCCCCCAACCAGCCTGTTCAGGTCTTTTCCCTTCGTGCCTTCCCCATTTGGAAAAAAAAAAAAAAAAGAAAGAAATGCATTAACTTCTCGGCCTGGCTGTGCCCTGGTTTCTGAGCAGCTCTCTGCGGCCGGTCTATCACAAGTAGCAACTGCTGCTGACTCCCTGGCCGTGCTGGAGACAGCAAGCTGCCTCTCCTGGTCTCCAGCTGCACAGCCAGGAGCTTGATGGCACACACAGGCTTTTCCGAAGGATCCTGCAGCCAATAAGCTCCCCTCAGAACATCTAAGATCGAAACGCCTGGCTTTCACCCCTACCCGGGGAGAGCCAATGCCATGAGTGAAAACGAAAACCTGAGCAGTGCGGTGCCTCGCTGCCGCTCTCCCTAACCCTGCGGTTTGTGGGGAGATCTTAACTGAGCGTTTCCTGGTTTTCTAATGTTTGTTTGGGGTTTTTATTCTCCCACATCCCAGGAGGTACGAGTTGAAGGAGGTATTGTGAGAGCCTGCAGCCAAAACTCCATCTTGATAACATTTTTATGGGGGTTGAAACTACAAAGAGCAACTCAACAGCTGCCAGCAGGGCTGTGTTAGCGTGAAAGAACCACCAGAAGCAGGAGAGTAACATTCATGCTGAAAATATGATTGATCACTTCTTTCTTTTCCTACTACTCTGCCCTGATCCAAATCCAGGCTTGGTGAGAAGTGACTTTAACTGAGGCTGAGTTCAGTCTTCGGAGGTAGCTGCGCTTATTTCCACTAAATCACCAGTTCACATACCAAGCCCAGGGAAAAGCTGGAGGCTTGTGGGTGGCATGTTGCCACAGTCTGTGGTTTGCATAAAAATGACAGAAGCGGACATTGGTCATTTTTTGAATTCCATCCAAAAGGCAAGTCAATTCATTTCTGCATGTGCCAAAAAGCTGAGGTAGTTAACTGATCATTTTGTGCTTAGAAAACACAGCATGCTGCTAATAAAGGTCACTTTACCTTTGTTGCAAGAGGACCTGAGGGATTTTCCAGACAGGTAAAGGGCTAAATCACAGTTCACCTTCAAATACACCAGCTCACTGTACATGCCTTTCTGAATAACATTTACACTAAGAGAAAGCAGGGTTAGCACCACTAAAGTTAAGGATACTAAAATGATGTGCAACCACATATGCCCTTTGGTTGACATGCTGATTTGTCCTGATCGCAGGTACCATATATAACTTGCGTAAGAGTACATTTATGTAATTTACTTAATTTAACATCTGATTTGCATATTCAAATATCTACCAAAGAATTTGCTTCTGAGTAGGGTTTTAAGAAAAAAAAATTAGTATAGAATCTGGAAAATATATTAAGACCTTTTTCTTAATTCTTTAAGTTCCCTGCTGCTTACAGGAATTAAGTATGGAAACAACATCTGTGTAATATTGTGAAGGATTTCAAAAGGGCTCCTCAAAAAGGGCTGACACAATCTTACTCCTTTTAGAAGAGGATATGAAATGAATTGCTTACTTTGGCTATTACATGCACTCCCTTCCCCCCAGCAGCAGAGCCAAGAACAGTGGCACGTCTGAGAAATTTTTTTATGGGGAGTCCTTCAAATATTTTTGACTGTTTGCAATAAGACCGAAGAGAGGTCCCCTCCCATAAACATAACAAAGGAAATCGCTACACTAAAGCCCCACTTAAGTGAATGAATAATAGATTAATAGAATCTTATGATTAATTATTTACGTCATGTCTTTGCATACGACCCTGACAGCTGAAAAGGGTAAATGAGTAAAATATATATAAGAACTTTTAAAAAATCATATACACTTGTTAAACTTTAATTAGTTATACAATAGTAATATTATTATCCAATCTAATAGATATTAGACATAAACTGGTAATTATCAGCAAGTCTAAAGAAATGTTATTTGACAGTAGGCAACACCTCCATCAATGAAAATATAAATGGATGCTGCCCTCTCCCTCTTCCTGTGCAGATAGTGAAGAATTATTAGCCAGAGTCTTGTAACACTGCCCTTGCATAGGTAGACACCCCCACTTTGGCATCTAAAACCAGGTATGTTTCCAAAGTCATTAATTAAAGTCTTAATGTCAGTACAGAGCTTGATTTGAGTTTAGCTTGGCTTTAAAGATCACCTTAATGATACTTTCAGAACTTGCCTGGGCCTAATTACATTTATTTTGTATCAGCTCTGAGGTTACTCTTGCGTGAACACACAAAAATAACATCTTTCTTCTACTTTCCAGAAATGTTCCAACTGATTTTAAGTGAGGAGTTTGCCCAAAAAAGAAGGTGTTTTTTTCAATTGAAAGACAACAAACTGATCTGGGATGAAGCTACATGTTACAAAAAGCCTCTTCCTTCCTTAGGGAAGATAACCATGAAGTTCCCATTGACTTGTAATCAGAACAACAGAGCGAAGTGCTCTCTTATAAGAAAAGGTAGTTGCAAACACTATATATCGGAGACAGGATCACTAAACAAGGTCACACAATGTATGTCTCTCTTCTTCCCCGCTTCAGGCATGCCTGTCTACACAACTTGCTACTCTCACAGCTCCTTTGTATCACAAATGAGCCTTGCTGCAGCAATGCATTACTGAACTGCCATCTCCTAGGAAGAGTAAATACAGATATTTTAGGACAGAGAGTCTCGCAAAGGGGACACCAGCATCCTATGGACTCAGACATAAGAGCAGCTTCTGTGATCTGCGATATATGATATCACTTTGTCAGGTGTAGCTACTTATAAACACATATTCTACTTATCAGAAAATTGCCATGAGGACAACTCCACCTGGACACTGTTGCATTTCGAGTTGGACCAACAAGCTGCCTGATATAGTTCTTTAAATAAAAATCTGCTTTTCTGCAAATGGGGAAAAATAACCAGAGTTGTGTTGTAAAAAAGCAGATTCAAAATTTTTAGGCATTTTGACCAGCTGTACTTGAAATACCATAAATGTGAAACATGTTGCAAAAGCAAATAAAATGCAGACTTACATCCCAGCTGAGGACAGCTCTAGTCTCCACTCTGCAGAGACATTTTGTGCACCCTGACAACAGGGGAGGGAAGACCTGGAGCAGGATAAAGAAAGGCACCTTTTCCAGGAGCATGCAATCAGCTGCGGCATGGCTCTGCACCTCTGTTCCCTTCTCATCGACCAGCCCCTACCTAATACCAGACACTGCTTGACTCAGTCTGGAAGAGCCATGGTGGTGAAGCTCCCCATGCCCAGTGAGACAAGGTTGCTGTACCCTGATTCTCCCTGCATCTCCTTCCGTACCAGGCGCTGGAGCCTGGCTCGCCCTTAACTTGCCAGTTTGGCAGGAACAGTGGAGTTCACTGAAAAGATTATTTGTAGCAAGAATATTTCCATGCATCAAGCCAGAATCCAACAATGCTCTTTCAAAATAATGCTGTCTAGTAAAATTAACCAGCTGAAAGCCATTTTGCACAGTATCAAAAATGTAAATAGAATGGACAGTTGGCCCGTTACTATGCATTCGTATGAATATGTAGTCACCGGGCAAATCCAAAACACACATGTAGTTTAGAAAATAAAACAGATGCATGTAAAAATGAATTGCGTTAAAATAATTGTTCTGTACAAGTATGGTGCTATTGTTTTACTGTGTAACAGGAACTGATCAGGAAAGAGAAGGTGCCTGTATTCTCATAATGGTGTTTTAAAACTCTATGCTTACTCTCATGTATTTCTTATTCATAGGAAGAGTCCCCACTGAAGCTAGCAAGACTAAGTCCTCCAGGATCAAGCCCTTAATTTGTGCATTAACAGAGTACTTTAGCCTCCAGTATATTTAATCTTCCATATCGAAAAATTTCCCAATAGTATCACAAATACTTTATGAAAAATAAATATTTCGACAAGATAATGTATATTAATGTAGAACCTATTTAACATTGATTCTTTCTTTCCATTACAACTCATCTAATGCCATGGGCTGATTAGATCAGCCCGCACACACGTCAACAAGGCTTGCAATCATCTAATTTATCCTCAGGGTACTAACTTCTAAAATTGCAACATTTGGGAATTATTAAATTTAAATAAAATGCTTTCGATTTTCCAGTCAACATTCAACCCTTCATTTCAAAAGATAAAAGCAGTCTGAATCCTAAAAAAAAAATCAGAACAGCGCCAGCAGTATGATCAGAGGACTTTTTCTTCACTTGCACCAAGGACTTCAGAAACAGCAGCCAAATCAGGCAGGAAAGCAGGGAAGGACAGCGGCCTTTTATCCACTGAGCCTTTTAAGGGGATTGTGGTACACTGCTGTAAGCTGCATCCGTAGTGCGGATGTATGCCCAGACACATGATTGCAATCAGGTAGTTGGAATAACTTTTCTACCAGCAGCATGTGAAAGATGGGCCAAAGCAACGTTCAGGCCCCGAATTGCTGCGAGCGTTCGATCCGCTTTGCAACAGTCTCCTTGTGAGAGAGCAGACCTGCGCCCAGCAGGTCAAGAGGACTGCCATGTGCCAGCCAAGCCTCAGCGGTGAAAGCTGCCACGTCATTCGGGTGATGCTCTACGCCTTGCCGGGAGACTGCGGTGCTTCCCTGACTTGCAGCTGCTGGCAGCTTCTGCAAATGGACAGTCCCGGGGACGGCTGCAGATTGGAGGTGGCTGACCCACACGCTTTCCTCGCTGCGGCTCATGCCGGGTTGGGTGAGGCTGTAAATTGGCGTCACTCCCCCGAAATGACGATGCCTTTGGTTGCAAAGAAGAGGAAGTGAAGGGTCGTGCAATGTGGAAAACCCTCGGCCAGGGCCCTGAGGCAAAACGTCTTGGAGTCAGAAGCCTGGATAAAAAAGCCAAAGAAGCCTTTGAGCCCAGAAAAGGATTAAATGAATTTACTGGGTCCAGAGAAAAGCCAAGCAGAAACAAGGAAAAACATACACTGCCTTGGTCTCTTCGGCTCGCTGCTATTCAAGAGAGAAGAAATATGAGTTACAATTAACTGGGAAAGGATTTTTCTAAGTGTGTGAAAGGAAAAAAATATATTATTCATGCTTATTTTATGTTGTCCAATAAACCAGTCTGGGTAAGGGATAGCCATATAGATTTCTGTATATTCACGGGGAGCAGAGAAAGGGAAACTGGGGCAGTGGACACACTGTTTCAGCCACCCGTTGCAGGCTGGTGTTGGAGAAATAGTTCTTTCAGATTACTTTGTCAGTGGCCATTTTCTGACATGCAGCGTTTGGGTAAAGGCTGTCTGTACCATGGCCATGTTATTCAGCAACCATAGAACTGCCCAAATCGTGATTATGGCTGCAGCATTGCATGTGCTAATAGATGCAATATAAATAGCTTTTCTGTTTCTCTTATAACCTCTGTGTTTCTTAAGTATCAATAAAATGCCCATGATCCACACTTCTTAAAAGATTCACCTTTGAAACGAGTGCTTGTATGCAGGCATTCTCTTTATTTATATTTGTATTTAACTTCCACTTTTTTAATACTCTATGTCTGCTTATCTGTAGCAGACACTTTAATAATCTGATGTGAATAATATTGATATCTAAGGATGAACAGAAATTCATGATGCCTATTCTGTTATTCAAAAGTAGGTGCAGAGCCTGTGCATTTCTGCTAGTATAA
The DNA here is from genome assembly GCF_018139145.2 of Gymnogyps californianus. Taxonomy (NCBI): domain Eukaryota; kingdom Metazoa; phylum Chordata; class Aves; order Accipitriformes; family Cathartidae; genus Gymnogyps; species Gymnogyps californianus. Next base: position 67,766,036 of record NC_059474.1, read on the forward strand.
TCATTTATTTGTTGGAAGAACAGTATAATATAGGCCTCTACATCTGTTTAAATATCAGTTGAAGATAGAAAAAGATTAATAAAGAAAGGCAGACTTGCCACTAATTTATCAGAAAGTGTCATAAACAGAGCTTTGAAAAATAGCAGAAATTGCTCTGTGGCTCTCAGTACCAGATCTCCCAGTAAAATCTCCATTCATTCCTCTGGAGTCTTTTCTTTATTTGTTTGGGTTTTCCCTCCAGAATATACATGGCCTCATCATTTCTGCTGCGCTTCTACCTCAGCCCAAACATTTTACCGGTATAAAAAGCCGTTTGTGTGTCTTCGAATATCTTTCTTGCCCTCTTTGGGCTGTTCCTCTTTTAAAGCATGGGCAGAGACCTGTTTTGGAAGAAATGCATGTCCACACATCTTTGTATATTCAAGGCCACATTTGTTTGCAGCAATTTGCTGACATGCTGCATGGTCATGTGCTTATTTCTTCATTTTCAACTTTATTTAATGCATTTCTATACTAATGAATATCTGGACCGTGAACTCTCCTTTATCAAAGTATATATTTGTAGGCTGTGATATCTCTGAGTACACAGATACCTGATTAGGTAACATGTTTGCATTTGGGCTATTTGTGTAGCTGTTGAGCAGCAAGAGTCACTGAAGCACCGTAACAGAGTGCCAAATTTGCTGAAGTCTGAGAACCATTTATGGCTTCAGATAGCGATGCTTTGCTTCCCACTTGTGTACAGAGCAGATAAATAAGTTATTGTAGTGTTCTCCATCACCAGTCAAACAGAAATTACTTTGCCATTACATGGCTTTAGCAATAGGGTATATGCGTCAGGACTGACTTACTAACTTAAATGAGAACAACGAATGCGAATAACTCTTGAGTCTGATCCTCCTCTGCTTTTCCTCTAGTCTCTGTACTTAGACCTATGAAAAATGGATATAAAATGGTTCATACCCACTCTGCACATAATATGCAAAGTCACTTGTATGTAGCAGGGGAAATGTGCAACTCTGGAAGCACGTCTGTCTTCATCTGTGTGACTGACATATAACAAAAGGTGTCTTTGAAGACGTTCAATAGGGTTTTTTTTTTTGCTTAAAAACTTTCCTTAAATCCTAAAACAGCTTAAAATTCCAAAAAGCTTTTGCCTTCTTCACTGAGGAAAATATTTCCCTTCACTTTCTTTTTTTTTTTGACCAGGGAGAATCAACAATGTAGGAAAAAAAACTTCAGCAAAGGTATTTTCTCTCATGCCACACTCCTCACGGACTTCCCCCATTCCTACTCACTCCACCTCAAAGGAATAATTAGCTGCTAAAAAATGTGTTTCATTTTGGCTGGGAGAAGACAGAGCATGTTTTTAATTAAGGAAGTGCTATCAAAATAAACTTTTCTAGGAAAATGTGCACAGGGTAATATATAACATAATTAGAAAAATGCATCTTTTTTTTTTTCAAAAATGGTTGACTGAAAAGTTGTCAGCCAACTCCAATATCAGCTTTATCTTCCCGTGCAAGCAGTCTCTTTCTGTTCTCATTCTCCTCTTGGATATACTCACTTCTTTGGCTCTTTCTTTTCCTCAAAAAGCAGTTTTCTAGTTTTTGCTACTTCACCTTCTGTCTTAATTGTCTCTAAATTTGCATCCAGAAAAAGTACGGATATTTTTCTTTCAATCAATATATGTCTGCCAGCATGGAGTCTTGCCTAACACTTTGCTGGTCACATCATTTTTATGCCTCATCCTTCTCTCTGATTCTCTACTCCCTGATTCTACTGCATCTGTTACCGCTGTATCCACATGTACTGAAATTTCCAGGTTTCAGTGAAATGTGAGTCCTGCCTCACATGTTTACCCCCACCAGGTTTTCAGCCTGGAATCTCTGTGCTAATCTGCACTACTTTAAAACTGGTGGCATGCTGATGGCTTTCTTAATGGCTTCAGCTTCGCGTTGATTTATTTTCTGAAGTCTGAACTCCTCATCAATAACTAGAGGTTGAAGTTTATAGAAATGTTATAATTTGTGCAAATCTTGTATTAGCAGGGCCCTGGGGAACCTTCAAACCACCCAGCAAACTCTGTGTTTCGTCCTGTAAAATGCAATTGAACTGTAACTCTTTTCCCTTGTGCTGTCTCATTAACTTCAAAATATTGCTTCAGCCTCTGTATCTGTGTTGGCCAGGTCTCTCTATAAAATGCTATCAAAAGGCATCAGTTTGTCCAATATTTTCTGACATACTGTCAGCATAACTGAGCAAGTTATGTTATTCAAACCACATGGTAAATGCTGCTCAGGTGGAAATGGCTGGCAAAGCGGCAGGTCGTGTCACACCAAAACAAAACGTGAATGGTAGGGCTCCCTCCCTCAAACGAAAAATGGCACAAGTCCTTATTTTTGCAGGCAGTATACCTGGCAGACTTTTGTTTCTAAAGTAGCCATACACTGATTCTCTAACTAGTATCAGGGTTGGTTTGTTTGCTAATAATAGCCATCATTGAATAATAACACCACTTCAGAGAAAGCAGTACAAATCCGAATATTAGCTTTAAGATATTTGGACTTATGATAACTTGAATTTAATGAGTTGCTCACTATTAATACATTTTGAGGACTGTCTATAAATGCCTTTTGTTTTTTTACTCCCTATATAGACCTGCGTTTCAATTATCATTTTCCATTGTCTTCTGTTGTACCACACAAGTATACTGTTATTTTTATCTTTTTAAATTTCAATTTAAAGCTGAATAAGCACACTGTTAAACCTGTTTATAGTAAGTTCTAGCACATTCACAAGTCAGTTTTAAATATGCTGTGGTGCACAGCAGTAAACAAAGGTTTCAGGCTATAGTCATGGAGGAGACTGGTGCTCTAACGCAACACTGATGTTAGGTACCTTGCCATCTACCACCATCCCAAACGCCTAAGTAAGGCGCCAAAGCTGTGGTGCCTACAAATGTGACGTACAGAAGTCAGATCAGGATGGGTGTCATTGCTCATTTAGCCACCAGGAAATGCTGAAGAGACAGGTCATATTTAAATACCTCTGCTCTCTTGGAGTATTTTTCAGAGTACTTCTGCAGGCAAGGACTAAGCTCTGGGCAAGCGGGTGTAAGGCAATGCTGTAGCAGAAGTTGCAGCGAGTGCTTGAAGACAGCGCTGAGCCGGGGTCGAGGGGTGCACCACGCCGTGGGGGATGCGGGCTGCAGCCCTGTGCCTCTCCAGGGCGGTTATGCAGCTGCTGACCAGACAAAACAGAAGTTTTCCAGGAACACGGGATTGAGGAGAGCTCACTGCTCAGGAGGCACCTATGGTGAAGACTTCATCTAAACCAAGGAAACCGAAGCTGAAGCAAGGACTGGTGCCATGGCTAGGTCAGAGCAACAGCAGACAATAGTGTGACTGACAATGAGAGATGCCACCTCTCACGTATGCTCTGCCCCTCAACCTGGAGACCCATTTGCACAAGGAGATGCTGATGTTTCGGCACAGCGCACCACTGGAGGCAATGGGGCTTTGCATGAGTGCTAAGATGGAGATTTGTGCACCTGATTGGCAGGTCAGGGTCAAATGCAGGTAAACGTATGTGAACATATGAGGCAAAGTAACATTTATGTGAATTTTGGTGTTGGTTTGAACATAAACTTTGAAAGAAGCCATAAAATGAATGAAATGGCATGCTTAAAGAAGTGTTAGTACAGCAACTAAGTAGGATAATAGGAAGCTTACAGAATTGGCATATGTTCACATTTTGTTTTTATTTTATAGCTAAGCAGAAGCAAGACATATTATTTCCTCTAAAGTGTGGTTAAAAGTGACTGTAAAAATGGCATTAGACTGGATAATGTTTACATTTCATTTACTTCCAGGTATAATATTCTTTTCCATTTATAAATAAAAAGACTCTTTCTGAACTGTCAGTTCAGCAAGCACAAGCTGGCCTCTGAGAATTGGACGTCCCCATGTCTGATCTGGCCAGTAATAAAAGTTATGTTGTATATCCCTAACCCCTGCTACGCTACAATTTGTATGCCAGTTTTGGATAAAGGTGTGCATTTAATGAGTGACTTGGAGATGCAAATTTTATTTTGTGAAAACAAAGGAGACCGTCAACTATACAAATAAACACGTGTATGCAAATTCTCCTCATGCAGCAAAATGCCTTTGGATTTGTCAGCAGTTTGCAGAATATAACAAAAAAGACAATCCTGCCTGTTGTTTGCAGCAAGTACCTCAGGAAGGCAATGTGATGACTTCCCTCATTTATTACCAGCGCAAGGCTCAGCCTGCCCCTAGCATATAAGGCCCCATCCAGAGAAAATGTACAGGGAGGAGTTTCCGGGAACTAGTTTATTCTCTTTGTTGCCTGATATTCTGCCAGATGACGCACGTGGGGAGGGGAGGAATTTACGAAAACCTGACAAGTAGGTGAGGCTAATCTCCCACACTCCCTCTTCCGTCACTCAAGAGGTAGGTAGCCTCCTCCCTGGCCCACGCGGGCATCAGCATCTTCCCATGAGGGAGCCTGGAGAAATCAGGGATGGCCCCCGGGGGCTCTAGCAGCAACCCTGCCCCTGGTCCCCGTGGGGTGGGCAAGTCGGCTGGCTGGGAGCCCAGGAGCCCAGGGGCTTCCTTGCCGGGCACAGCCAGAGACATCCCTCATAGCTCCCTCCTGCCTCCACGATCCCCATCCACAAGGGGGAGGCCCCAGGTAACAGCACCTGGTCAGTTTGCAGTGGTCCACGGGACAGACAGAGGCTTTAACATTTGAGCTGGGTTTGCCTTTGAAAACGTATCCATTGCACTTGAAGAAAATACGTTCTCGAAGTTGCTTGAAAGAGTCAAGAGTCATTAAAATATGTAAATGGTAAAATTGTACGTGGATAATAGTCTGATTACCATTTCAGCGACAGATGTTCTAACATAGAACCAGATTTTCAAAGGAGATCCGGGTTAAATTTTCAAGTATTCAGCCCCACATCTGGAGTTGAATTTTCAGATGAGCTCACCTCTCGCTGAGGCACTAAGTGGGCAATTCTTTATAAAGTCCTCGACATGTAGTTCCCATTGTGGTTTTAGTCAGATCCTTTTCTTCTTTGGTTGCAAAAGAAAAGTTGCAAGCAGCTGAACTTGTTTGAAAATCTGGCCCTGGCTCTCAGTGCTGAACACTTGTGGAAATCCAGCTTCTCATGTGTACCTGAGCCCCACGGGCACAAGATGCCCCACGCACCTTCTCCCGAGGGGTTTGTCAGGGACCTTGGTACAGCAGAGTGGATTCCCTTGCGCTACTAAGGGCATTCAGCAATGGCCTGCTATACCCCATGCTATGCATCAGTCTCTCTAGGATATCAGGGAAAGTCAAGGAGATGGGTAAAATGGTAAAAGCCACATTGAAACCAAAGGCAGGCTTCCAAACATTGGTGCAATGCACGTTAGGTGCCAGGATCTGATCTTGGCCACAGCAGTTCAGTACTGGAACTACTATCAAAGTCACAGGAAACTAAGTGTGACTGGGAACTGGCTTTCTATATGCATGTACATATTGTCCAAAACGTGACAGAACCTCCCAGGCAACCTCCATCTGTCTCCTTACAAAGTTTCAAGTTAAAAAAAGAGCTTGTAATGACAGCTAACTTCAGGAAGAGCATCACCGTTTGACTTGTGCACCATGCAGCATTTGCACTTAAGGCACTTCCATTCTGCTGAAGTTACTACAGAGGGAAAATGGCATTACTTAGCTGAGCTACTGTTGAGCACCTTTGCAAAGACAACTGTAGCACTAAATCGCACAGCGTGAAGCTACGACAGCTTAAAAACATCTAAGAATAAACATCGTCACCGTGATGCTGCATCGGGGACATGCTGCAAGGAAGGGCATGGGGAAGTCAGGGCGAAGCTCCCAGCAGCCACAGCCCCCTGGGAGGGCCCGGCACAGCCACCTGCACCGTCAGCTCACACGGTGAAACCGCCACCTATAGAAAAAAGAATTTATATGCATTTCTGCTATTAAAAATAGGCATCTTTTATCAATGTATGTAAATTACTTTAAGAGGGGGAAACATATTCAAGTATGATGACTCATTTTTGCATTCATATCTAAGAGTATACGACTAATACTGAAAGTACAGAAGCCATTCCTGCACATTTGGTTTATTATGTGTTCAGATTCTAGAGTGTACGAAACACTTTCATAATCACTGTCTGATTTGGGTTTACTTATTACTGGGAGGCAAAACTTGCCTGCTCTGCTTGCTCAGTGCCTTGTCTTGCACCAGTGACCTTCACAGTTCACTCATAATAATACTAAATTGGTATTCTGGGGGCAGGCAATTCCCCTGCCCTTCAGCTGCTGAGGCTTTTTTTTTTTTTTTCATTGTAATTTAAGCATCTCCCAGCAACTCATTTCCTCAAACCTGTGACTTTTTTTTAACTAACACTTATTTCAAAGTAATACGTCAATGGGAAAAAAATGTATTTGGCAGGCACCCCCTCAAAGCTCTCTGTATTTTATCACCACCAATCACTACTGACTGTCTCATTTTAAAAGTGAGGCATGCGTGCTTTCTACAAGAAAATCAACAAGTTTTATTACTGCAGGATTATGACCATCCTTGCTCACCATTTGTGGAAGGTTTGTTAATCTCAAATTTCATGAATTTTTAGCACCCAGGATTGTCTATCAAGAAGTTTCATGTTGAAAGGATTTCATTTTGAAAGTCTGCACTCATAACCCTTTATTACGCTGTGATAGCAGAAGAAAACGTCTTTTATAAATGTTGCCTAGAACTAGTGGCAAGATACTTGGCAGCGTGGAGAGATGGCTAGTACCTGATGGCTAACATCCGCATAACGTTGATAGATACAGTAAAAGGTGACATTATTACAGGTGTTTACGACAAGCTGCTGGAGGAAGCAGTCTGAGATCTGGCTATCCTAGCTTAAGTTGATTCTTACAGTTGGAGTCAATGACAGGGAAGTAGGAGCTAATAAAGATGTAGGATGGGGGTGAGATTAGAAAATTATTCTGAAGTCTTATAAAGGTAGATAATCATGACACAGTGTCTAATTGCCAGAATTATATACCAATATCAACAAGAATCTTCTCCTCTTTTCCTAAATAAATACGAACATATCTTGTTTTGGTAATAATTACTAGCTGTCTTTTGTTGCTCTTATCTTTACATGTGAACAACTACTTCTATTAAAAGCTAAATCAAAGCAAGAAGATGTATTTATCAGTTCTAAGTATGGTGAGGTTAATAATCACTCTTACCTGCTGTGAGGCGAGTTTCACACTCTGCATCTAGCTACTGAGAAAGGTCCATCCCTGGCATTCACAGACTTCCTATTCTGGTTGTGTCGTGGTTTAACCCCAGTCAGCAACTCAGCACCACGCAGCCGCTTCCCCCTCCCCCCTCCCAGTGGGGTGAGGAGGAGGAAAGGGGAAAAAAAAGTAAAACTCGTGGGTTGAGATAAGAACAGTTTAATAACTAAAGTAAAATATAATGCTAACAATAGTAATAATGAAATATAATAATAATAATAGTAATGAAAAGGAATATAACAAAAAAAGGAAGGGGGGGGGGAGAAAAAAAAAAACAGTGATGCACAATGCAATTGCTCACCACCCGCTGACCGATGCCCAGTTAGTTCCCGAGCTACGATCCACGCCTCCCGGCCAACTCCCCCCTGTTTATATACTAAGCATGACGTTCCATGGTATGGAATACCCCTTTGGCTAGTTCGGGTCAGCTGCCCCAGCTATGCTCCCTCCCAGCTTCTTGCACACCTGCTTGCTGGCAGAGCATGGGAAACTGAAAAGTCCTTGGCTTAAGATAAGCACTACTTAGCAACAACTAAAAATCAGAGTGTTATCAACATCATTCTCACACTAAATCCAAAACACAGCACTGTACCAGCTACTAAGAAGGGAGTTAACTCTGTCCCAGCCAAAACCAGGACAGGTTGAAAGATTTGCTATGTTAGTGCATTTCCCAGTGTTGTGAAAGGCTGTGATGGAAGCAGGTAAATGAAAAATAAATATTTCAGGTAGCCAGAGACACTCCTAAAAGGGACTGTACATTGATTTCAGATTTTAGCCTTAGTAATCATTAATGTGTTGATGACTGTGGACTGATTTTTTATCTTAACCAGCTTTTTCCTATAGTCTTTCCTATCCAGACTCACAGAATTTATTCAACTTTATTTAGTCATCCATTACGAAGCCCAGACAAATGTTGCTGTTACATTTTATAATTGTTTCTGAAGATTAAACATCAAAATATCTGTAATATATGCTGTTTCTTAAGTAGAAATCTCCATACCTCAGCTAAAACGACTCTGCTGGGAGCCTGGCAAGCATTGGTCACTTGTGAAACTACTCAGCAAAGACTCAGAGCGGTTAACAAGTCCCTATAAAATGTGCTGTTTGTCACTGAGGCTGCTGTCAAATTGCACGATGCTTTTCCACTTTGTCCCAGCAGTTTGAGAAAAATCTGATCATTCTGTGTCAGGCAGTATCAGGCTCATTCAAAGAAAACTCATTCGGATCGACAGTAATCTGAGGAGGCACCGTTTGATCAGAAAGATACTTTCTTCAAAATACACATTTAGGTGGAGAGAGTTTACCAGATGTCACAGCATAATCAATTGCTTCTCGTTGTGGTGGTACGTGAGAGAACCAGCGGCCCTGGCAGAGTGCAGATGATGGCTGCGCTTCTGCAGCTGGGGCATCTCTGTCTGGAAGTGCTCAGCACTGATGTGCAGGAGGTGATCCCATAGGAAATCACATCTTTTCCTACCCATGAGAAGACCACAAAGTCACCACATGTACGATCCTCAGTTATCAGCATCTGTTTGGATTTTCCTCAGATGCTGATATTATACTTCACAGAGCTCTGGAAACGAGATTAATCTACTGGGAATCTTAGAACGAGTGAGAAACCTGGGGTCCCACTGCGACATGTTTCAGTCAGCTTTTGCAACATCAGAAGTGTGAATTTTCACACGTGCCACCATCAGGACACAGGGGTACCACCATATTAGAAACAAACCCCAGGATGAAGGCAGCGTCCTTGGTTCGGAGAGGAGGGGAGACAGCCTGGCACCCATACCGGCCGTCACACCAAAGGGTCACTGACACTGTCGGTGGCATTTTTATCTCATTTCTTTTATCTGAGGCCTACCACCAAGAGACAAATAGCAGAGGGCAGTCGCGTGCTGGCAGAGCAGTCCTGAGATGGTGAGCATTGATGTGGGTAGGACCGGAGACCTCCTCCTTCCTGGTCGGGGCTCTGCCCCCGAGGTGTTGGGCTGCGTGTCTCTCTTCCTCTCTGGCTTCTGTTCACCAGCCATAAAATATGGATAGGGCCTATTTAGCTCTTAGTCACGTTGTGAGCATTATTTTTTATGAGTGTGTTACAGTGCTTTGAAAACTAAAGTATTCTCTGAATTACTGTTTTAATGCTGTGCTAGAGATCAACGACATTGATAAACTGGGTTGCCTTGTCATTAAGTCAGTCATACATTTGACCAGCACACCACTCAGCACACAACTTGGAGAGCTGTGAGCTCTCCTCTCGTTCATGCCATCACCAAAGCAAGAGGCTTACCCATATTTGCTGAATCATCTGCTGGAGCTGCATAATCAATATATTTGCTCTAGATACTATTTCCAGTGAAAATAACTGCTCATGAGGCCACACCTCACACTTCTAGTGAGATAAGTGGTTAACCATTGTCTTAACTAAAGATTGACACGAAGCTGATAAAGCCACTAAGCTAACTGACTGGTAACGTCATTAACTCCCTACATGCCAATCAACAAGGGAGTTTTACAAGCTGACCAGAAACTAAGGCCACCTGAAATGCAGTGCAGGCCTCTCCAGCTGTTCCTGAGTGTTTACTGAGTAAATCTCCCACTGTTAGCGTGCACCTGTTTCAACTAGCTTTGTAAGCATCTGCAACCAAACCTTCACCATGACTGTATGTATCCCTTCAGGCTCCCCAGACATCCGGCCTTCAGAAAAAGCCCCGTCCTCTGGTCCATGCGAACGCACTTTCTTATCTCGCTTCTTGTCTCCTCTTTTCTCCTTTACGGCAGGAAAAACATGGATCAGTCACGACATGCTACAGCGGACAAGACACGGTTATCCCTACCCAGCGGAGTTGTGCAAGTCCTCGAGATTTCTCTCGCTGTGCCCAAAATGAAAACGTGGCACTTTTGCTTTTTCTCCCTTCCAGGTGCTCCGCCCAGCAGCCTGCTTGCTGTAACACTGGTGGGGTGGAGACACCGCTGCCTAAAGAGCCTGCAAGAGCCTTGTCAAACCTCGGTTGCTTTCAAGACCCAAATCCAGCTCTGCTTCTGGGTATCCTACAGTCGTCTTTCAGCCTGCCTCTGGCGTCCGCTTTCCCTCAGCAGCTCTCCACAGAGGTGCTTTTGTCACCAGCACCTGCCGGTGGCAGCCTGCCCGGGGCGGCCCCCCGCTGCCTGCCCTGCCCTGCCCTGCCTGGCCAGCCCCCCCGCACCCCTCCTCACCCAACCGCCTCGCCAGCCACCCAACAGCAGTTCAGCTAAACCTTTGGGACTGGGTGGTTTAGAGGTTTGTGGCCTTACAGCTGACCCAGACGTAATTGTCAGGCTTGTTTGCTGTCTTCTCGGAAAACCATGGGCTGAGTGGACATAACAGCTTCTCTGCCACAAGAGTTGTCTTTTCAGGTCAGGACTGAGGCATGTTGCCAGGATAACATAAAAAAAAAAAGATGCGCTACAGGGGAAACCTTTGAAAGTCCAGTTGAACCCCAAGATTCAATCTCCCTCCTGCAAAACCTTCAGTCTTTGCTGTGTAATCTGCTGAAGTTTGGAGGATGATGAATAGCAAGTTTCAGTTTCTCAGACTGCTCATCCAGAGTTCCACAGAGGGCCCCAAACCTATGGTGTACAACTGCTGCTGCTTAAAATATGGCATTTTTTTTCCCTGCAGACTTAAGAGCCTGAGAAACCACCTTGTATATATTATAACAGTCTTGGATCTGTAGTAAGTCATCAATTACAAAGACAAAATATTTGATAGCTCCATCCTGTTGACTAATCAACATCTTGCCTTGGACTACATCATAATATTTGCAGCGTGCCTCTGCAAAACATACGCTGCAAAGGGATCCCTGAATCCTTGTACTTGCTATTCATACATTGCTTTTATCTTTCCTGCGGATGAAATCTGACTGAATCTTTCACACCCCAGGAGATAGGGCAGGATTTTTTTGAAGCAAATTGCAAAGTAAGGAGTTCCTTACCAGAGCAATTATGGTTTATTGTTTCAGTCAGTAAATGTTTAAAAAAGCAGCCATCTCTTAAGAACATATCATAAAATGTGACGTGCACACAAACTGTAAATAAATAGAAATAATTGCTTATGTTAGAAGATCCAGCCCGGGGTTGGTTTCAGTTCCTGGTATAGTTGCAAATTTTCTGTCCACCTATGAGCAAACCAATTAATCTTCCCTGTATCTCATTTCCCTTTCAGTGCAATGAGCAGAGTACTTCCCCTGTCCAGAGGATGAGTTCTGTAGCTCGACAGAGCCCCAGCATACTTACCCCCTGCCCCAAGGAGGACTGTAGCAGGACCAAAGTAAATAGCTTGCAGCAATTTCACATATTCCCGGCCCCGTGGGCCTAACGTGATTTTTAAAAAGAGAAAGGATTTCCAGCCAACCTGTGGTTTGACTGTTACCCATTTACACCAAAGAGCCCAGAAAGGGCTCAAGTTAAGGTGTGACTTGGTTAGCAGAATTTCTTTTAACAGTCAGATACCTCACTGTCTTTTTAACACCTTCGCTGTCCAGAGGAGCAAAGGAGAACCTCAGAAGCCAGGATTTACATGAGGGCCACAGATCGCAGCTGCTCCCATAGCTCTTGAAACAAGAGCAATCAGATTTGTGCTTCGGTGATTTTTTATTCTTGCTCTATCAGTTAATACTGGTAATCACGCAGCACTGACAGTTAGAAGCAGCGCTTGTTTGCCACCCGTTGTTATTACATCTAACCATCCTCCCATAATTAAAGTGCAGGGGCTCCTTCCCCCATTTCCCCACCCACTTCTAGGAAGCATCTGAAAATCTTTGTGTCTTTATGGGGAGACACAATAAAGACTCGTGCTTGTGTTTTTCTGCAGACTTTTTCCTGCTGAGCTGGTAATCTTGTCGTCTGTATAGAAAAAAAGACTCATTTTCAAGGAGAATGAAAAATGGATCTCTGCAATTATGAGGGACTCACCTCTCTGTGCTTCACTGGTACCTTCACTATCATGACAGTGGCTACCTAGCAACCATGCCTTTCGACTCAAGCCAGCTTTATTTATATATATTTGTATTTCTACTGGCATGGGGAAAAGGTGGCCAGAAAAATATTAATTTACTTGGACATGGTAAGCTAAAGCATCTTCTTTCAGAGAATTTAAAACAATATTTCAGCAGCAGCTTGAAGAAACACCAGTGGCTTGTTTGTTGGCATGGCAGGTGCACCTGTTTAAGCTCACTATTTAGACATGCTTCTTCCCAGGTTAGAGTGTGCAAAAAGTACTTACTGTAAAAAGTAAAAAACAAATCAAAACAAAAAACTCCACCCCCTCAACCCCCTGAAAAACAAGACCTTACGGTTTTACAGGAGCTAGTCCTCTTCCTAATAATGCACAGTAGCAATTAACCCCCACCAGTGGGTGGTTTCTGGGCTTACCTTAACATAAGAATTACTTAAGCTTTAAATTTATGTACTTAATGCCAGCTACTTTTTGCCCAGAAGACAGGGTGGAGTTAAGTGCGCTTGAGATTTGTAGACAGAGACAATCTAAGGCAATAAATAAGTTCTTTTGCCTCCCTCCTGTCTGAAGGCAGAACTAGGTTAACCTTATAAAGCTATGTAATTGTTCTGGTTGTTTGTATTTTAGATCACTGCCCTCCCTTTCAGCCCTCCCTCCTCCCTCCCCATCATCTATGAAAAACAAAATTAAGCAGAAGCTGTAAATCACTGTATGGAGCTTACCTAACTCATCCCTTTTGCAGCTGACAAGAAGTAAAACCTAGTAAATATAGTTCCTGCCCATTTTTACATGAAAACAGTTTTGTCAATTCATGGGACGAGATACCCTTCCAAAAATTTTTAAATATGGCTCTGAATTCCTCCCTGTCACCCTTCTGCTCTGAGCTCAGGCTTTGTCACAGCACTCCTCTCCCTGGCTGTGTTCCAGCCTTCAGACTGGTGTATTAGGTTTTTACCCATTTCAGTGTTTCTTGTTTAGTATTATCCCACTAACTTTGAGTTTTTCAGAATATTTACTGATAAACCTTCACAAAACTTCTATGAAGTAGCAAACTGCTCTTAGTCCAATTTAACATGCGAGGAACAAGGCACTGTATTTAGTATTATGGAGTATTGGGTAAATTTCCTGATTCTGATGGAACTGGGTTCTGAATAAAAGGACTTTGTACAAGCAGACAGTATTTGGCCAACTGTTAGAAAGATTGAAACAGAAACAGCCAGTAGGCAAATCAAAGGAAGGAGGGGCAAATTGCTTCCGTAAAAGTAGACATGGTAATAAACAGACATTCAAATAAACTAGAGCAATTATATACGGTATTGCAGAGTAAAATGAACAGCCAGTATTTCTGAATATCAGGCTACTCATCCTGGATGTTAGAGGTGTGAGTTCAACTTCAGGCTCCTCCAGGAGCCTAATGGTCCTGTAACAGGTTCACAGTTAACAAATAAATACAAAAAGAAGGGACTAAGTGAAATGTAGCTGCGCGTTAAGTGCTTGGACCCTTGAGACGCTCCGAGTAGGATCCAAAACAGATGTCACTTTGGGTACTGTCAGAAAAGAAACTCAGATGGGAGAGGAGGACCACTGTCTCCCAAGGTCTCAGTCATCTCAGCTGAGGCTTTAAGGAGTCACTTCTGTTCACCCGAAATCCACAAACCAGTGGACATGTGGACTCTGGTACCTACAGGTAACCTTTTTCTACATTTCATGTTGTTTGAAGGACTATATACAATTTTAAAATTGTGGATTAGATCTCAGGTCTTCACCACTAATGCCTTAGTCAGGTAGTATCAATTCCTGTCTGCCTTTCTGCTATCCAGCTGGATTACACTGGAAATCATTGTTTTACAAGAAGAGATGTGCCAGTGAGTCACCCCAAATGTCCTGTGGTCCTGCCTGCTTGAAACAGACTGAAGTATGGACTCCTGTTGAAAGGAGCTGAACCCACAGGTCTCAGTAGCTGGGTGACTGTTTAAAGAGGATAAAGAGAGCACCAGCAGCAATTTAAAAAAACAGTATCTACAGCTGGTGTCTTTGTGAGGTGCCCATCCCTTTGACATTTGAGACAGTTCCTGAGAAAGTGTCAAATTCCAGGTGAACGTTTAAAACAAAGATTTTTGGGGCAGAAGGAGAATCCATTTAAATCCTGCTGTAGGCACCAAGTTCTTGGTCAAGACATATCTTTGACAACTGATCTTATTGAGCCAAATATGTCACTGCTTCAAGCCTGCCAAAGCCCACGAAGTTGCATCACAAACTGTGGCTCCATTTCTTTAACAGGTTCTGCAAAGGAGAGCAATGCCTTGCCTTTGCCACCCTTACTGATTTCATTAGATCTGATATTAAACATGTAGGATGGAAAAAGGCAAAGAGCCTCTGAGGCAAGGAGCAGGTTCAAGTTTAATGTGGGTTGTATTCAAGGTCTGTAAAATGGGGATAATACCACTTGCCTAACTCACAGGAGAGCTAAAGTTTGCAAAGCGTTCTGCAGATGTCAGAAGAATTATAATGATCATTAATTAGAAAATGATCATTCAACTTAGTCTTTGATTCTAGGCAGATTTCATCCTCTACCCTTTCTATTACAATTGTTGAATTGCAATTTCATTTATCTTCCTTGTCTGCAGTTTTGAAGTAATGGGAAAAGTTCACAGTGAAGGCTTTGAGGTGTCTTCCTGTTATCAAGGGTTCCTATTAAATACATTAAATTGATTTAAGCCTATTAGTTTATCAAAAGAGCATAATCCTATTCTTTAACTTTCAAGGGAAAGCAGCAACTATCTCAGTTAATTACTGTTTCCTTGCTGGTAGCTCAGAGCGAGCAAATGTTCCACGGTCCAAAGTAATTGGTAATGACTGGGAACGAACGTGTACGTATTGGTCCTACTAACTAATAAGGTTAATTGGAAAAACTGGAAGAAGTGTGGACTCTAAAATAACTGAATTTTCTTCACAAAAGAACATGAATCTTCCAGCTTACAGAAAACATATACATGTTTTACTTGGCGCTTATATAAAAAACAGGTCATGAAAGATCCCTAAATAATGTAGACTTGTAACCTATGAGTTGCCAGACAAATGCATCAAATGCAGGCAAAAGTAGCTTTGGCAAGAAGTCAGCCATTTTCAGTACACAAGTGTAATGCAAAGTATACGAGCAGGGGTGCTCATACTGGGTGACTAAAGAGGTTCAACTGCCCACAGATCTCACTTGCCCTCATCATAGGCAGCTTTAGGGCCCTTCTTCTGAAGATCTTCTGTGTCATTTCATGGACAGCTCACCTGCGTCCCACCAGCCACATCATGCTATTGCAAGGTGACAGTAAGTGTACAGTGGGAGTGGAGAGGGTGAGTTTGTCCTGGCCGTGCTGCTGCAGAGGCATATTTAGCTACAGAGGACAAAGGAGCTGGTGTTTCCTCCCTGACGTGTGGGGTCCTGACACACCTTACCCCAGGTGGACGGAGGAAACGCATCCCAGGCTGGGAGAGATGAACAGGACCGAAGGAACAGGAACGGGTGGACAAAGCAAGTTGGGTGCAGGGAGAGGCTGGTGGCGTGAGGGGGAATGATGCATTTCACCGCACACGGGTTTGAATCCAAGCCGGAGAGCGCGATGAAGCAGAAAGCTTTTTGAAGTGTGTTTCAATAAATTTGCCCAGATTCTTAAGAGATTTCTAATAAAATAGTCCTGTCAACTTCAGTGAATCTTTGATTTATACTGACTGGGGATTTATCCTTCTGCTGGGGTATTTCTAAAGTACCTATAATTTTGTTATATTAGCGAGTCAGAGTTATTCTGATATATGTATTATTGGTTATTATGGACTGTCATCAACCCTTCAGTCAGCTGGCCATGATTCATGAAAGAAAATCACTCCTAATTAAACATTCATCTAATTATTCTTTCCAGAAACAAATGAAATATGCAACCAATATGTTCCATAACAGCTTCAGAAGAGTACCACTAGGATTTGTGAAGCCAGATGATTGAATGCACAGGGAAGGTTTTCAGCACATGTTACGTGAGAAAAGAATCCATCCCTACCTTTTAACTGTCTTCCGAACATTTCAAGCAGTACTTAATGTCAGACTAGATTTTGGAGCAAGGCACATTAATGACTACAGTAATTGCTCTTTGGGAGAACAGATTTGAGTGACAACACTTTCTCTAACCTCCAGGGTCTTACTTTCCTATGAACAGCTTAACGTTTAAACAAACTGATTTCTCAATATTTTACCAAAAAAAAAAAAAAAAAAAATCCCTGCAGAGGCTCACATAACTTTTTTTCTGTATGTAATTAAAAGAAAAGATACAGTATAACATTTTTCTTTGGTGTGTCACTGCATTGCTAGTCTGTTTCATGCATGCATATGCATCTAAGTAGTAGGATGTTGACCCCTACAGAATGACTTCAAAATGCCTAGAGCTTATCGTACCCCTCGTGTCTGGGAGTATAAATCTAATTACCGAGTGCCTGGAATAGTTTTGTGAGTCCTGCAGATTTCCTTCTTGCCCTAACTTATCTCAGCTCACAAAGTCTTGAATATGCAGTAGCTAAAGATTTTCTTCCCAATGCGTGGACATACGTGATGCAAATTGGTTATACACATTTGTTTGAAATCAGTTGAACTTCCCTAGTATTAAAAACTAGTCTAACTGAAGGGAGAAGCAGAGATGAGGTTTAGCAATATTTGCCTCATCAAAAGGGCAAATGTATAAGGTAGGTACACGTTTCCACTTAAAATTCAACCCAAAAGTCTGGCCTTTAATTTTTTTTTACTGCATAATCCAATAACCATTAACAGATGGGTTGCCAAGAGATGTATTGTGCCTTCATAAAAACTACTGTAATACCATGAAATTCTCAATACTTGTTCACAATTGTAATAAAATAATTTCTGTTAAAAAACCTTCTCCTTCTCAATCTGAGGAAAATGTAACATGAATTACAGGAAAATAAGTAGCAATTTGTGAGGTTTATGCTGTTCAAATATGTGGCAAAAGCCTGGAGATTCAGCATGTTGCTTCTGATACTGTCACATCTGCAGGTTACCAGGTTCTGGCATGCTACTTCTCTGTAATTATTTATTAAAAGACCTAAAATGAATGTTTCAAAAGGATTTTGCAGAGCAGTTGGAGTTTGGGTTTGTTCCTCAATCCTGCCACAGCTTTTATGTGCAGGAAATTTAGAACCACACTGGTTGAAGCAGGTAGGTGCTGATATCCCTTTGAAAGCAAGACTTACAGATGTTTGTTATGAAATTGGTGGGAAGTAGACATCTAAGAAACTTCAAAAATCTGGCCTCTATGCTCTCTAGAATAACCTCCGATTGGAAGCAAGAAGTGCAATGCCTGATATGGCTTGGGAGTTCAATGTAAATTGATTATATCTTGGAGATTTCTTGAGATCAGCTTGGCTTTTCATAGACATCTTAGTGTTCCAAGGACTTCTTTCAGTAAACATGAAATATTCCGGTTTTTCACTGAAAGAGTTATATTTTGAACTCATAGAACTGACTGTTTAATCATATTTTGATTCCAAACACAATTTGTTCCATATTTGCCAGAAACAGGTAATTCAGCAAGACAGGTGATCATTGTTGAGAACAATTACTGGAGTCAAGATATGGAATAGATATGGATGCTGCTGTTGTTTTATACATGGTAAGTATCTATTCTCTGTGGTTCACGACAGTTGTGTTAAGATCTGGAGCTCAAACACTCCCCTCTCCAAAAGCCACGTGTGCATCACCTGAAGCTGGCAGTCGCAGTACAGCCAGCACTTTATTAATATACTTTTATGCTATAGGAATATTTTGTGACTCTTGAATGTCACCATCAAAGTTTCCTCTTTCTCATTCTGAAAATACAGTCAATTTAGCTTTATTTTTTAGTTGTCATAACCGGAGATTACCACTGACCTTAATTCACAAATCATGTCTGCCTTACCACATTGACCAGATCAGTCATCAAATAGTCAGATCCGTAGTCATCTTTCTCTCTTGGTTTCCTTATTATCATTTTATTAGCTGCAAATTCCTGCAAAACCACACAGACTTCCTTTCCAAATCTGACTACCACTGCTCCCATAAGATGGAGGAGTATTTTAGCAAGCTGTGACCACAGGAGAATGGCAATTAAGAAATTGCCGCTATGGCTGCATCCTTCTGCGATTGCCAGCAGGCACCGGCGAAGCACTATGGCATCTCACACAGCACCCAAAAGTGTGAAAAGCAGAGGAAGCGTCAAACCAGCAGCAGATGGATGTACCGGGAGGCTGGAGGTGCACGGTCCCTGGGAAGGCTGCCCTGCACGATTGCTCGCGTGGCCAAAGCACCTGATTTGCTTCTCCTGCTGCCTCCTGCAGCTACCAGCAGCACAGAGTGCGTTTTCCCATGGGAGATTTCTGCTTTCACTTGTGCTGCAACATGTTAGCGTTGAACTTGTGACTCACTCCTCACGCAGCAAGCGCAGCGCTCTCTCCTCCCCTTGCGCCGCTGGCAGCGATGCCTGCCGTCTGCATCAGCCCTCCCCTCACCACCCTCTAGCTCAGCAACGGGATCAGCCCTGGCTTCAGACCGGGATCAGCCTTGGCTTCAGACCCCAGGGGAACAGGACTACCTCCATGGATGCTGAGTCTCGTGAGATGGACAAATTTAAAGCCATGCCCTGTGCTTAGTGTTCCCAACTAGCTAGCTCTAGACAGGTCTCTGCTTAGCCATGAGGGGTTTTTTAACAAGCCCTTTCGACATGCCTGTGTGCTGTTTGAAGGGCCCAAGCACTTAACTTTAGATTTTTGCTTCTATTCTGGGGACCAGTTGGCTAAATATTCACTTTGCAGCATATAAACATATGGGCATCTACATTCTTTATCGCATGTAGCTGAGAGTCCACTGAGCAATAAGGAGACTTATTTGTGCTAACTGTTCATTTTATATTGTTTTTAATACTGCAAAATAAGGATTTAAATTTGTTTGCATACAGAAAGCAAATTATTTTTATGTTGTGCTGCCAGAGTAAAATTTTGCTCCATGCAGATTTCCTCTTCTTTTCTAAGTTATCTAAAAATAAATGCTGTACACCTGCCTCATCTCTGTATATCACCCAGTAACTCTAAAACTAAACATGTATGTAGCACTGTGCTAAAAGTCTCAGTGAAGCCTAGAGAGGGAACTTCACGTGCACTGCCTTTGCCAACAGCCTTATTTGCCTACCACATCAGAGAGCTTAGACTATCCTAGCCCAATCTTCCCCAAAAAAACACCTTTGATATAACATGCTTTAACTTTTGGTCAGCCCTGAAGTGGTCAGACAGTTGGACTAGATGATTATTGTAGGTCCCTTCCAACTGAAATATTCTATTCTATTCTATTCTATTCTATTCTATTCTATTCTATTCTATTCAAAACCAAAAATCCGTTTCCTTGTTCTTTCCTTTATGGAGGTTTGCCCAATTTTTCCGTTCAGTTTACTGCAGCCTGCGTTCCTGCAGCCGCACACTGGCAGACATAGCAGTACAAGGTCGATCTCGACATGAACCAAGGCCAGAAGCACATTCCAGCGCTGGGAAGGTCCCGCACCTCACACCGCAGCTCCCACTGGCAACAGGGAGTCACGAGCCAAAACGCTGCTGGCACACCGGCTTGTATGACAGACTCATTCTCCGAGAGCGTAAGAATTGGCAAATTGTAGTTTCTGATTCAGATTGGGCCTCAACAAGTCTTGCGCTGTCGGATACACCTCAATTTCATGGATTTACGTCATCCGGATTTCTGTTTTGCACTAGCTATTTCTGTCTTCTGAAAGAAAAGCTTTTGTTTTCACATTCTGGAAAACACTGTGAATCTTGTTATGCTGCTACAGCAATACACCATTGGCTAATAGCTATTTTGGAAATTCGTGTCAGGTCTGTTCAACCATTTTTATTCTTCTCCTGTCCATTAAATCGAATGGGCATCCTGGGCCACAGTCGCTCTCCCATTGATTTCTAGCCCGTGCTAGTTAATGTGATGCCCCCAAAATTTCATGGTAACCTCATCTTCTCCAAAGTTATATAGATGGTCTGCTCATAAATCAAGCACATATAACTGGCTACAACTACATCTGTAAATCTAACACAAATTAAATGTATCTGGGACCTATAGCCAGGTCCAATGAAGATCAATGAATCTTGTACTCTTCACTGTCATTGAAGGATTTCAAGAAGTAATGTGGAGAGAGCCGTACTTCTTGACTTGAAGTTGCTTATTGCTTACTGCTTGGGGTACTCTGTTTAGAGATGGGAGGTACATGTTTGAATGCCTGGGGACTGAGAACGGATTAAACTATGACTTTCCATTTGCTGGCCCTGAGCAGAGGTCCATATGCATATTATATGAAGGTTGTAAGGTGGTCTTTTCCTCCTCCAGTGGTCCTTACAAGCAAGGAGCAGCTCCTGTTGGATTTCACAGGGACGGATTCTCATGGCGTGCATACCCAGGCTCTGGGCTTCTGCAGATGGGAGACCATCTCTAAAGCACAATCCAAGGAGTACTGAGGTCAGCTGGCCAAATCAGAGCCTAAATTAAACTGAGGACCAACCGGTCTGATCTGACCCAGCTGTGTCCCACTGCTTTTGAAAATGTAGAGATTAAAAGGCAAAAAAATGTAAATCTGAGAAAGGTTTTCCTACTGCATTGGATCACCAAACAAAGCACACACACTAGACATAAAGAGCATTTTCAGGGAAAAGTTGTACTGTGGCGTGAATTAAAAGTTTTTTCACTTATAGATGTTACATTGAAATGACAACTGTCAATCCCTGCACGTTAGGGCATAAAATAAGGTCAGAAAAAAATTCCCTGAGGATGAAAGGTTTGCAAAGTTGTATCAAAAAAGGCACTGTAGAGTAATTTTACCTTCTGCTGGAATACCTATGAATATCAGTGGGCCCAAGTGATTGGACTAGTCACTAGTGTGTGGCATTAAGATTCCTACAGAAATAATCACTGCAAAATTACTGAGCGACGTGATAGGTGCATACTGTCTTCACCTATGCAAACAAAAATGTTGTGGGTAGGCTATAGTATAAAACATGTAATTGCTGTCAAATAAGCACAAAAAGGTTTATCTTTGATGATTATTACCATTTTTAGATGACATGTTTTGGGACAAGGAAATTCTTTTTGTCATGAATTGTTTGCTATTTTGGTTCCTGGGTCAAGGGCTCTGGAGGCACCAATTATATACAAACTAAGGATTTCTTTCTTTGTCCCAAAATGTGCCAGCCAAAAAATTTTAGGAGAACCTACCAACCTGAATGGCTGCAATAATTTGTCAAAAATAAGAATGGATGTGATAGATCCTGACGTGCAGTAAGTCACCAGAACAGTGGGGAAGAATATAGCAGAATGCCCCATAAGCAATATAGATACGGTCACCAGTCACTCGGTGCAGCTATGAGCTTCCAAAGCAGTTAGAGAGCCGTGCCCACAAGGAAAATAAATCAGTAATGTAGTAAACGTTTCAGAATGGTTTTGGACTGGAGTCTATAGTATGTCAACATGCAACAATTTAATTAGCCTTCATTCTGTACTAAATACCTCAGAGCCCTATCCTGTAGTTGGGCAAAATGCCCATGAAAGCCAAGAGGAAAACGTAGAGCCCTTTAGTATAAGGAGGGAAATACAGTTTGTTTTTTCAATAAATCTACAAATATCTCAGCCAAGCTGAGAATAATGCAAGGAAGTTGTTTCCTTCTTCCTACAAATTGCCTTTCAGTGGAATCACACATTCCCTAATTTGAGACAGCCATTTCTAATGGAAATACGGGGTTACATCTGAGTGATAATCTTTTGATTCTGGAATTAAAGCAGCAGAGGAAGTCTGCTTTAGACCAGACGCAGCAACTTCAAATTCCTTCCTCTCTTCCTTCAGTATGTCTTACACTGTTGTATAGAGAGGGTGTTATTAAGCTTTTTCAAACTACCATCATAGAGGTGTCAACGTAGCGCCAGCGGCTTTGAAAACGGTGTAACTTTATAGCAGGTGAGGATGCAGCCTGCAGTTTGTGTTTGTGTGTGGGCATGTGTGCGTGCTGAGGAGAAAAACAAATGTGCAAGGAGAGATTTCTAGTTTTCTCCATTTGTTTATTTTTAGCAATTTCTTGGTTCAGCCACTGTTTAAAGTGTAAGCTCTTTCAAAGCTCTATTTAAAAGTCCTACCCATTTGAGAGTTTTGAAAATAATCTTTAAAATGTCTATGTCCCATAAAAGAGACTTGACCACTTCTCAGTTAATATATAGTCAATCATCTAATAAGATTTAATCCAACTAGGAAACCAACTAAGAAATTGTTCTAGGGGCAGCTCTTATAAATCAGGAACATATTTAGATGAGTAGTAGTAGTGGTGGTTTAGTAGTAGTAGTAAATGGTTTTTGACCCGTTTCCAATTTATTAGAGCCTTTCTCAACTCTATGTAAATCTCACTCTTAGCGTTAAAAACTGAATTAGAAACAAAATCTAACGTAACGTATTTTTGATGACATAGGAAATGAGAGTGGTATTTCATCTCCTATTGTTCAACACTTAAAAGTACTATTAATTTGAAAAATTGAGAAAAAAATCTGTAGGACAGAGTAACTCCTATATTTAAGATGAAAGAATAACTGGAGATTTCTTGAACTGATTAATCTTCCTTCCTTTCTCATGGAAAAGGCTTCCATATGAAAACAAAATTGCATATTTCTTACAGTATGAATTGTCTTTACCTAACTAAATAGAAGACTCTTCCAAGAGTGCTAAGGAAAATGTATTTATCCTTAGGCAGAACATAAGTACACATGGTTATGAAGGTCAGCCTGGTTTCTAATCTGAGTGAAATATATGTACCATATTTAGCAGATGCATGTACAAGTATGCCCATACAAGAAGAGAGAGTGAGAAAAGCAATTATAATTGCTATTCCCCAAATACATCATGAATTCTCAGATTTTCATATGATGCTTTTACAAACCTTCACAGGTCTTGGGGGGGGGGGGGCGGGGGAGACAAGAGAAGTTTCAGCTTCTGGCAGGACTTTTTGCTTGGTTAAATGTTAAAAAAAAATTTAAACATCTTTAGTGAACTGCAACCCTTTTGTGATCTTTCCAAAAATTATATCAATCCAAAAAGCAAATTTTATTCTAGGCAAAGCTGGATGGCAAAATTCTGCTCTCAGTGCAACACTTTAGATGCCCACAAATTGCGTGAATCTGTCACTGGAAGTTGAATTTGATGCCAAATATCTGTATTTTCAGCATCTATTGACAGGCCTACAAATAACATATCTAACTAGTCTGCTACAGAAAGAATAGTCTGATCTTTGTACCTTAGGGAGCTTTTGTATTTAAACAGCATTAAGGAAGACAACTTGGCATAAGGATATTAGAGTGTTTTATACATACATACAAAGGAAACACCATTGATTTCCTCCTTGATCACTATTCAAATGAAATCAAAGAAAATCCATAGTCCTTGGGTTTTTTTAGGCTTAATACCTATTTTATAGACAAGCTAGGTCCTTTACCATGTACGCCATCATTACGGCAATGTACATGGCATGTGCTTTCCTTGCTTCTTTTGCTTTGTGCTTTTAGGATATATGATAAAGACAATTAGAAAAATAATTACTGTTCATCAGAGTTGTTCCCCCTTTTTACACAAATAGACTTTTACACATCTTGAAAGGGTGAAAAAGTTAAGAATTTTTATGCAGGTACTTGAATGGCACAGCTGTCAAGGTCTGATCTCTCTTCCCTTTTTTAATTCTATTGTAGCACAGGAAGAGTACAAAAATTCAATAGAAAAGAATTAAATTAAAATCATTACATTTCTTATAGCAAATCATGACCAATTGTGTGGTGTCACTGAAGAGCATGAAGTGCAGTAAAGTCTAAAAGCTGTAAGTGCCCCATTATTCATTTTCACTGAAAATCTAAGAGGGCTTCTTGTAAACTCAAAATTTGTCATATGGCCCTTAAAGTAGGCCTTTCAAGATTTCAAGCAATTGCTTCACTACTGACCTTCAGAACCATGAGTTATTTCTGTGTTTAGGCATTTATATAGCTTAAATATAGCATTTATAGATGCCTAAAGTGCTGTGTTAAGAAGCAAAAATACAAAGTGAAAACTGGATCTCTTTGGCTACCAACATAAAACTAAAACCAGTGTTCAAAATACAAACATACGGAGATTGAGAAAAGAATTTCTTTCCCTCTTCCATTTAAAGCGCTTCAGTGATTTTGTGTCTTCACTGCTAGCCTTTGCAAGGATTATACTTCTAAACCAAAAACTCTCAATGCAATAACTGAAAGGAATTTCTTCAAAATCTCGGATATCCACAATACTTCGCAGTTTATTGTTCTCTGATGTGAAAGATGCAAACGAAAAATAAAACAATTACCAAAGTGGACTTCATAGTTACTGAATGCTGATTGCTTGGGAAGACATTGACCTGCATTAACACTTCCCATATTCCTCAATAGACCGATTGGTCTAGTTTGAATTTTAAATTTGCTCACACAAAAAGAAATATTGCACAGATGGAGAGACCTGTAAAAGTGTTCCTGTTCCAGACCCAGTTTATGGGGTAGGTAACATCTCTGAACAGCTTCTCACCACCTGATAATTTTCCTTACTTTAGTCCTTGTGCAAGTGCATCTGCATGCCCCATTTCAATAATTTTTCAGAGTCTTTTTGTCATTCTTTAATCTTGTATAACCATCTACCACCTCATCCCACTTCATCTCAGTATTTAGGATATTTGGATCGAATCTGTCTCGAGACCTCTATTTCTCAGTAGAAGACGTCACTGACAGAAACTCCTACTTCTTCATGCTGGACACATGCCTCCATACCAGGGGAGACCATTTCTTTCTGATCACAAGGCATGCCTTCGTGGTTACTCTGCCTGCCGTAGCCAGTGACTGCTTGACACGTGCCGCTAGCTGCCAGCACCAAGCCAGGCATTACGCTACACCCCAGCGCAAGTTCAGTCTCTGACCGCAGGCAGACAAAGCCATCTGGCTTGGTTCCTTATGGCTTGTAATGATTATGATGGACCTCAAGCATTAGCTCCTGGCTATGCCAAACTCCAACTTTTTTTTTTTTCCCCTCTCCATTCTGTAATAGGCAATTAAGAGCTGAAATTGCACCAAGTACATGACAAAATGCCTACGGAAAGCTATGCTTCTTAGGAAGGAAACTTACAGCCTCAGTACTGAGCAGCAGCAGCAGCCTGCGCCCATCCTGTATTCCACAATCTGTAATTTCAGCTACATGTCTATTTATTCCAATGCTGCAGTATTCCATTTCTGAATGAGTTCCCACATCATGGTGACACATGCCTAGCATTATTGCATTTTAGACAGCCATCTGTACTGATATATTCAGCCAATAATTTGCCACCAGGAAATTGGTTCCTGGGAATATATTTTTTATGCAGAGTGCATGCATGCCTGTCTCTAATTTCTAAAATCCATATATCCTTGACGTATCTTGTAGGAAGCGGAAATCCTATTTCATCCTGAACCGGCCGTAAAATATAATGCTTGGTATTAATTAACGGGCAAGAAAATTTATGCCATAGTTCATCAGCAAAACCTTAGCACTAGTGTAACAATCCCCGAAAGAATAAGTAGTGGCATGGAGATGTCAGTTATCTAAATATGGCAAATGGCAGGGAAGAATGAAATAGGTCTAAAGGGACACAGATCCTCTAACTGATGAAAGATATGGGCTAAAAATATACTTCAGTGCAGATAAATATAGAATAATGATGGTAAGAAAAATAATCCAAACGTGGGTTGTAGCGTTTAGTGGAGCAATCTTACAGTACCCTGAAAAAGAAAAGAGCCAGGTAGTTATTAACGAATAATCCTTCAGTATATTATCAGACCGGCTTAAAATACCCATACGTAGTGAGAAATGGCCACCTAACTTCAGTTCATTAAGTCCATTTCCTGTGACACTAGAACATAGTCCACCAGATGGGAGACACATGAAATATTAAAAAGATACTAAACATGTACTTTAACTTTCGGCAGAAAGCCAAGGGTAATAGGAGCACGGGCAGGCAGCTCACAAGGCGGGCTGAGGAGGTAAGAGTTCTTCAGCTGAAAAGCGTGGTTCAAATTATATGGAATGCAATTTTTATATCTGCTAAAGTAGGCGCTTTTTTCTTCTTTTTTTTTTTTTGTCTAGGGAGGGGTGGAAGAGGGAGAGAGAATTAAAAAAGGAAAGCTTTAAAGGATAGTTCAACATGCTAAAAGAGAAAGAGAAATTCTATTACTTTAAGCTAGGAGAGACGGAGTTTTGGAAATAAGGATTTTTTTTTAATTATCAGAGATTTTCCTGTCCTTGCACAGACGCCAGGCTGCTAATCAGGAGCTTTCACAGCAGTTAATTCCACTTTGAGTAGGATTAGCTTTAATATTTAAATAAATAATCTCCATGGCTTTGCAGGTTTTGGGTGACAGGAGTCTGGGGAAGAGAAAACTGGTACTAATGGGAAAAAATGAAGCCTCCGTCCTCCACCAGATCTGGAAGCTAAGCAGTAAAATTGGGAGAACATCTCAAAGGTCTTCCACAGCCCTGGAGGAAATTTCAGAGGAACTGGTCAGCCAGTTGCAATAAATGTAAGTTCAGTTTGTTCCTGGAGGAGAGAAGACATTCATAAGTATCTCTAGTCTACTAAGTCTTTCCAGAGAGAATACTTGTTCATAGTGAAGAAGCAGTCTCCCAAGTATTTATGAAACTGTACACAAATATTGTTTTGACTTACACAAAATTATCTTTGGTGTGGATTGATATTTTTTTTTGCCAAATTTACACAGTACTACAAAAATGCTACATTTTGTAATAGATGTCAGCCAGTTTTTGTATTTCAACAAATTGTTTACTATTTAAATATTTTTATGAAAAACTGCACTTACAGATTATTTGCTGTTTGTTTCCTTCCCGCATAGAATAACTTTTCACTTCTGTATTTTTTTAACTTCTACAGACCATCATAACAATGTTATCAGTGTATCATGGTCAGAAGTAGAAGTATTGCTGCACTGTTGCCTTTTATAGTATACCGATATTTTATGTAATATCCTTTTTCAAACTCATGAGAAGGATTTTTAAACCAGTTTGGAATTAGAAAGGATAACCCATTTCCTTGATTAATTGCAGCTTACATATAACAACAGCTTTGAGAAGGACATAACTTATGGTAGCAATTTAAAGGGATAGCAAGATTTTGCAATAGGAATCACATCTTAGAGATATTTTTTAGAACAACCCTGTTAAATTAAAATAAAACATAAGCTACTGCAAGAAGGGAACAAAAAAAGTTAGGCCAAGAGAAGTGACCAAGGCATATACTTACTCAGGGGTCATCGATCATCAACTGTAAGATCATGGTTTTGGGAACACTTTAAGCTGGCACCAGCGCAAGCATTGGTGCAGCCTTGCACTGCCTCCAGGGAGGGAGTCATTGCAGATTAACCCGCTCCAAACCCGCTCCTCACTGCATGGCCCCACACGTCAGTGGGCACAGGGGACAGGCACTTGCGGTAAGGGGTACGGGTGAGGGCAAAGGCAGTCCTGCTTCTTCCCCCAGCTTTGCCAGATTTTGCCTCATTTGCAGAGCTGCGACCTAATACACGTTCTTAGGACAAAGGGTAAGATTTTCAATTTTTGTCTGTCTGCTTCAAACAAAACTGAGAAAATACGGAGTGCTCCAAGCTTCTTAGCTCTCCAGGGCTGCAGATCCTGGGAGAATCATCCCTGA
Organism: Gymnogyps californianus; assembly: GCF_018139145.2. Classification (NCBI taxonomy): domain Eukaryota; kingdom Metazoa; phylum Chordata; class Aves; order Accipitriformes; family Cathartidae; genus Gymnogyps; species Gymnogyps californianus. Next base: position 67,794,156 of record NC_059474.1, read on the forward strand.
GGGAAAAATTCTCATTTTTACTGAAGTTCCCCTTGCAACTACTCTGAGTAAGGAACCACAGAACTGATGTCAACTACATTTAGATTGGCTCTAAGACCTTTTGGCATTACTAGAATGAAGAAAAAAAGAAAGAAAAAAAAAACCAGACGCACATGAGCTGACTTCAAGGTTGAAATTTGTTGCATATGTTCAAAAAATACAAGCGACATTTGCTCCCATGTATTGCAGGCAGCAGTAACAGAAATTTGACATGTCAAATAGAGTACATGCCACTTAATCTATCCAGCTTGAGATCTGGAACACAGTGTGTTACAAAGACCTGGGGAAAAAAAAGAAACATTAAATATATGTGAAATGCTATGGAAAAAAGTGTAAATTCTGTTTTTCAGCCCCCAGCTTCACAATTCTTCCTTTCTGATGTAAATAGCTTCCAACAGAAAGATTTGGGAGTGCAGATTTGTATGAAATTTTGGCAATTCAAAAAATAAAATGTTGAGAGGAATGACATAGTTTGTTTCCTTCAAAATTTCTAAAGTTCTTCTTTTTTTATGAAGCATCAGGAGAGATTTCATAACAGGTCAGAATTAAACCTCCCTGAAATGTTATGTATTTGCTTTCTTTTCAGTCTTTCAACAGGACAATGTGTGGCAAAAGTCTAAAAAAACCTCTGTATTAAAAAAAACCATTTGAAACAGTCTTTCAAAGAGTTAACAACCACTGCAAATACATTTCCCACACTTCATTACAAAGTTAAAGTAAATGGAGCATTTAAAAAGAAATAACAGATGCCATCATCCTGGATGGATAATTAACAGCAGACTCTTTAACACTTATATTTAAATGGGACAGAAACGTTTCAAAAAGATTTTTTTTTTCTGTTGCAAAACATTCAGATGTAAAAAAAAGGCCATTCTCCTCCAACAACCTCCTTAGGGAAATGAACTTCTGAACAAAACTGAGAGAACACTTCAGCAGTCCAGGTTTCCACATTTGTTGAGAGGAGTGTGGGCAGCATGATGAGTTCCTGGCTGTAGAAAAACAGTGAAGGTGATACCTAACCCACTACCATTCCTTTTGGGCAAAGAGTTTACCCTAATCAGCCTTGCAAACCCCTGGAGCTCAGCTTCCCCGCCTCTGGTGGGCTTTCCAAGGCAACTCTGGCTTGCCTACACCAAAACTGGTGCTGATACAGAGCCAAGACTGCGCTGTCCTCTTCTGCACCATCAGCTCAGGTATAGCTGCATGGGGGCACTACCATTTAGCAGGTGCTTGATAACAAAAATAATAATACTTTTTTCCATTTTTATTCCACCTTCACTTAAGCAACTCTGCTTTTTTTCCACGTCCTTGGTTTTGTGGAGATGCACAAAGCCAAGGTTTGCTCAAACCTATTCATCACAAAACTACACCTAGTTTGCCGTCACTTGGCACCTTTTTTGGCTGCAACAGTAGAAAAACTGGCTCACACTGACAGAGAGGTTGGAACCCTCCTCTGTTTTCTAGAGGTGATCTCTCAAGGTAAGGATTAACACATTATTCAGACAGTCTGCAGGAACAAAGCTGCTTTTGCCATTCTCTGTGCCGTTTCAAGGCATTGGATAACACTTTTCGCTTTAATTTTAAGGAATACAAAAGCCTTTGAAAAGATGGTGAAAACATCAGCTGCCAGGTTGTAAAACTCGCTCCAAGTTACCTGCTCTGAATGTTGAGGTCAGTGTGTAATATGTGGCTGTCCGGAGGCTGAGTATATACCTGCTAAGGGAGGACAGTCATCCAGGCAGGACATTTTACTCTCATCCTGGACCCCTTCAGCACATGGCCCAGTTCAACCATCAGCTGCCCCAATATATCATTTCAGGCTCTGAGTGTACGTTGCTTATAAAACACAGCCTTTCAGATAAACACAGGTTTCTCACTTTCCTTTTCTGTTTACCAGGCTGTATGTGTACAGATTATCTTCTGAATTGAGACACACAGATGCTCTCCTTATTAATGTGAGAAAATAATAGTGCCAAGGGGCATTATAGATCTGTTCATTCAGTAGGGGAAAAAAAATTGCGCAATATGATGAAGTCAGACGAACACCGGGAAATTAAGGACAAACCCCCCCCTCAACTATTTACTTGTCAAACTGATTTTAAGTTTGAATATGTGGTCTGCATATGTAGTCTCCATATTAGCAGGTGCAAATTAATAATTGAGCCTTTTGACAATCCTAGCACTAGAAACTTAACATACAGCAATAGCAAAGCGTGTAGTGTGTTCCTAGCTTGGTAAAAAACCAAACTGAGACTCCAAACAATAGAACAAAACAGGCTTTATCTCATAATCTGGAACAACTGCGTTTGCCTGTGCCTACATAGAAAGCAAACCTCCAGCTCAAAGCGTGCAGAGGGTAACTGATGAATATGAACATCCAAGAACGATTATGACAGGAAGTTTACATAATGGTAACAGTATCTGTCATACTTTGCGATTCTCCCACATGTGATATCTGATGTCTGACAGTGACTCATGGGCCACGGCTCTCATGTGGCTGCTCAGTTAGGTATGACTAAAAGACAAACCCAGAATCATGTAAATGGCATGCACGTGTGCCCCGATGCTGACAGATAAGTGGGCGTTTATTGGTGCTGGTGTCAGACACCTGTATGCATCATCAATATTTAGAGGAAGGCACATCGGCACTAAACTGCATCTTTTCTATAACCATGATCTTGAGATGTCTGGGAAGAGAAGTGATACTCCGAGTCACAGTCCCCCACCTCCTGATTAGTCAATAAGTTAGCATTTCTGTCTCATTTTAATTTTCCCAAACTTCTACGTGTATGAAATTGCTATAGGCAACTGCCCAATGCCTTTGCATCTGCTAGAGCTGTTAAGTAGCTGATGAGGTCTTTTTCACAAGATCTGGCTTTTATTTAATTATTTAGGTTTTTTTTTAACAATTTCTGAAGATATAGAATCTGTTCCAGCAATATGGTGAGTGCAAATGCTCCTATTGGAGACTTGCTGATATCCAAGAAGATGTCTTAGTCCTGCTCATAAAATTATCTTTTGAGCATAAAGGTGTAAATAAGTACGTATATTTGTATGTGTAGAGAAGGGACATTAAGATATATATATTTCCAGTATCTGAGATTTGTCTATGGCTCCCATGAGAGATATTTATTTTAATGGAAATTGCTAAAGGACAGTCAAGCTCTTCATGATATTAGTATTGAATATCAAGATCTTCAATGATACATAGAGAAGGTAATGGACTATATTCAGTCCTTAGTGCATGGTAAAACTACCACTGAAATTGGAAACTTTTGACTACATACAATTATGATTATATACTTCAGTTAACTTGAAAAAACAGGTAAAAAACATTTTTTTTTCTTTAGTTAGTTGGATTGTTTTAATACTGTTCACAACACTTTCATGACTGAATGGCTTCCCAGGAATCCTACGAATTGTTAGTTTATAGATAATTTTTCACATATATTTTCTTACACAGGTTTAAGTTCCCTGAAATGCAGCCTGATTTCACAGGTTCCATCCTTGTAAACTTATTTGCGAAGGGAGGATCTCCGAAGTTCGACGGCTGTCTGCTGTGGATGAAAGTGAGGCAAAGGGCTGTAAAACAAATATAAAAGGGAGGGGTAAGATCAAAGTACCTCATTAAGAGCAGTGTGTTACAGCCTTGTCCAACCTCTGCCTGCAGAGATTGTATACAAGTCTGTCCCCAGTTAGCTGATAGCCTGTTTCTGCAGTGCCAGAGAGGGGGGAGGAAAAGAGGCTGGGGGCAGGAACGACACCGGTGCTAAAATTACCTGTGGTTCCCCACGTGAGCTGTATTCTGAGCCATCCTTGCAGATTGATAAAGGGGGCCAGCACCCTCGCTTGGTTTTTGAGCAAGTTGTGAGGCTGTTCGCAATGTTGTCTAGCAGCCAAGTTGCATTTCCACCTGAGTGCTCCTGGAAACATACAGCAGATATTTAATATTTACTTTAACAGAGGCTCCTAATTGTATTTGGCTGTGTAGGCACACGTGCTTACACCTCTTCTGACAACTGCATGTCAAGGAAAAGACCTTGGAGGAGACACTTTTGTATCTACATCATTTCCCACCTGAATCTGTGACTGAGCAAGGGTGGCTGAGCTCTGCCCTTGCCCTCACGCTTTGGCTATCTCGTGCTAATGCCAGTCTGTTCCCCAGCAGAGATGATAGCCACATCGCGAACTTCCCATGACGAGGGCATCCGCACCTGGGTATGAAGGTATGGCCTGCCTTTCCTTCTTCATGTTGCCAGAGCCAGGAGGACTTTGGACCCATCCTTCCCACCTGACAACTGTTTTTCAGCTCTGAACAGGAGCCAGAAACTCTTCTGAGCTGACAACTCCTTTGGGGCCAGTTTCACACCCACTCCTTGTGAGTGCTCCTCTAGGCTGGTACGGGCTCCTCCAGGCTGTCACATGCCCCACGGAGCCCTTAGGAAGGAGGACGCATCCCTAGGATTTGAACCAGCTTTCCAGCAGTGTGGCAAGACTGGTCTAAGGAGTTCTGGGTGGCAGAGGCAAGTTGGGATTTGCTCCTCTGTTGAAAAGAAGTAATGAGGAGCAAAAGCAATTGGTTTTCCATTTTGCTGTGTGAGCTAGCTTCTGTCCTGCCTCCTACCAGGACACCTTGGCTGCTCTGCTGCCTGTTGAAATTCTCAGGCATTGCTATAACGTATACGATTTGGTTAAGATTAAAAGAAAGTCCAGCAGTAAGTAACCCTTGCCTTGACCTGCTTTCAGCAGGCACTGTGTGGCAGCATCAGCAGTGGCTCTGAAGTACCTCAGGACACTTTGGCTACTGCTTTGGGTGATACAGTACTGCCTGAGCAGCAATACTTGCAGCTTGAAAAGTGTTTTCAAAGCCAAATGACCCTGTTGCACAGCTTACACGGGACACGTTTGGTGTAATAAGTAGTGATCTTGCTACCCTATGCTGGCCTGCCCAAGTGTAGCCACCATGGTCTCCTCTCAAAGCTGTTCTCCCGAGGAGACAGGCGGCACTAGGGCACTGTGGAGGGCTGGATGCTAATCGTCATAAGTTGCAGTGCTCTGGGTCTTGCTCGGTATTTTGGATTTGACCAGAGAACCAGGATAAAAGTTGTGTAGTAATACTTACAAAACATCAAGAGATTTAAGACAGGGCAATTTTGGCAATCAGGTCCAGGGCTTAGATGTGGTAAGCTCATTGCAGTAGAGGTAGTTCTTTAGGAAAGACCCTGTTTCTGTCTTATCTCTAGGGAAATTTGCTCACTAGTCCATCTCGGAGGCTGAGTGGAAAGAGAGCCTGCTGCAGCGTTTGGCCTCACAGCACAGCATGTCATGAAGCTACAGCTGAAACCGAGTCAAACACCTGAGCAGATGCTCAGGTGGCTACAGCCCTGGCTACAAGCTGACTCATGGGCCCGTGTTCATCACCTCCCACGCTGCAGGTAGGCATGAGCATACCTCAAATCCTCCCTGAAACACAAAATTCACGTGGTCTTGCCAAGAAGAAAAGGAAAGACGATTTTACAGCCACCACCACCACAGCTGCTCTCTGTCACTGCCACGTCCCAGAGGGACACCTCCAGAGTCCCATCCCAGAGACACCCAGCTGGGCTCACCCCAGACCTCACACATGTAAGTACGAGTGGATTGCAAACAAGGAATTTAGAGGCCTAGAAACAGGAGGTGGATTGCCTTAGGAGGTGGCTGCTGATTAGGTGATTAAGCAGCCTTGGCTGTTTGACACACGTGTAAGAGAGGCATCTATGGTTCTCTGTATGTTTGAATATTGGGGTGCTGCTCTCCTGCAGATATAAGCTCGACATGTATTTAGACGTCTAGCCTAGGGCCTGTGCTGTCTATGGAAGCGAGAGAAGTCACGAAGGTAAATTCCTGCCAAACACATGGATGACTAAGCAGCCTTAGACGCCTAAATTGATAAGATTAATCATATCCTTGATGCTTCCTAGATGTGTTGGTTGCACCTGCCCATGGCTCCTCATCAGAGGCACAGCAGGTATGCCCTTCAGAGATGTAGGCAGGGGCTGTCTTTTCATTTTACACGCTACCTAAAACATTGGTAACCAAATCACTAGTGGTGCCTTGCAGACTATATTGTTATATAAATAACTACTAATAACAATAGTCCAAGTATTTATCAAGCTATAAAAGTCTCCTTGCCACACCCGTGAGAGCATGATCTGATTCCATTGGAGTGAGATCTCACTTCCTAGCAATCACACCCTCGTCAGCTTTGCTCTGCCACAGCAGCTGTTCACCTGACCTGCCTGCCCAATGAAGACCATTATATCTCTGCAGCATGGACTCAAGGAAGTTCATTGTTGATCTTTTTTTTTTTTTAATTACTTACTAATTACCTACTAATAGCCATACAAAAAGCTCCATTGGTTCTTCTCCAGCTGGACAGGTCAGTCTGTAATGCAGCTTACGAGAACTAGGTCTTCCATCAAAGACGGGAAAAACAGAAAGCAGCTCAGTTGTGGTCTCTGCAGCAAAGAATTTACAAAGAGGTTGAACTCCGCTTTTAGGGAACAGGTCTATATTGAGGATGTTTGTGAATGCGCTCTCTCTCCCTCATTCTCTTTCTATTTTCCTCACCTGTCCCCTATCAATCCAACTCCTCCTAGGAGGCAGGGACCACTCTGGGGGCATCTTCACATCCTGGTGGAGGCTGTAGCACAAGGTGGCACTGGAGTATTTTTACACCTTTTAGGTGACTGCTGGTTTCCTTCCTATTAAACTAGGATTTTTCCCATAGGGAATACAAACAAATTAGTGTACCATATAAATAATTACCTTTATGTAAATGCATGCGATAAGATAAATGGAATCTGAAATGATTAACTAACCTTCCATTTAACAACATTTCTGACATTTGATTCAAGGAATGAAGTCCAACCAGCTTTCCCATGCCTTTTACTGTGGAATAGCAAGGATGTGTAGTGGTCATTAAAGCAACTCAGCCATGCTTTGATCTTCTTCCTCACATAGGCTGAAAATATGAAAAATGAGGGGAAAAAATTAAGGAAGCAAACCACTCAGCCAATTTTTTATTTCCAGCCAGAGTCAGCTACCACTAGGGGAGGAGCATCTTCTTCTCCATGGCTTGTCTTCATAATTTCGTTTGATCTGTGCTTCAAGTTAGACTCAGGCTGACTTGGAGCCTTGAGTCCCAGCATCACCCAACCAGCGCAGCATCACACGGTGGCCAGCTGGGAAGCTGGTGATCCAGCAGCATTTTCCTAAGGTTGGTCCTGAGCTTATTGAAGCTGCCTGTCAGTAGCTCCATGCAAACGTGGCTGTTCTGGTTGAAGGTCTGGAGCTAGATGGTTCAGTGTTCGTCTGGGGATTTCTGCACCACACCTTCCTGCCCAGTGTAGACATGTCCCAGGTCTATCATCATTTTCATCTGCCAAGCATTCAGACAAAACAATTAACTTAGCTTTGCTGGCACACATGCTTTACTCTAAATTATTTGTATCAAAGAGCATTATTTCAACAAAATCTTTATATTTAAATCATGAAAAATAAACATGAGAAGACTCAACAGTAACAACACTGATTAAAAATGTAGAAAAACTTGACTGTGTTTTCTGGCACAGACAGATAATTAAGAGGATTTTAAAGGGTTTTCTCTGTAACAGGTAGAGATTTAGTGGTATTTTGTGTTAATCACCTCTAGGCTGCAGAGACAGTACCACTGCATGGTGCAAAATAAATGACCAGAAGGCTTAATGGTTTTTTGTCTTTTTATTTAAAGTGATTTCATATTACAAGCTCATGCCAAAAGGTTCATTTGTTTCTGAATTTCTGGCTCTGAGGACTGTCATCCATGCTGTGAATATATGACTGTTTGTCCACACAGTTATTGGAGTGCCTATGAATAGTTTGCAGGTGCCATTCAAGCTTCTCTCTTTTTTGGTCCCCAAAAATACTTTTGACAGCTACTGATCAGTCCATTTTAACTGCCTACAATGCTGTATCTGCTGTGATTATTTCTGTGATTCATGAAAAAAAAGTCTCTCATCAGGCTAGGAATATCTTTTGCATAAGAGCATACCTGCTGTAGGAGTGTTATACAACACCTTTTGCAATCAGTGGAGTCTTAACAGTCACTTCCCTACACTGTGAATGAAGTCCTAAATTGCTCATGTAAGCTCTTTTATATCCTAGGTTTTTTTGAAGGAATCATTTTTGTTATGTTACCCAGCTCTTCTTTATCCAGCCAGAGTTTCAGCCACTTTTTTACTTCTGGACGTTATGTTCCCATGCCAAGACTTGCCTTGGTGCCTTTTGCCATACGCCTCTTCTGTTGCAGTTCCCAAAGGGCAGCCTGAGACACCTTTGGGTAAGACTCACAAGATGACATTAGCTGCAGCCATCCTCAGTGAATTCAGGTGTTGTTTGAAGCTGTTGCAGCTGCAAAGTCTCCTCCACACATGCAAAGAGTTTGCCAAGTGTTTGGGGACCCCAAGAGTCCGGATAGCTGGATGTGTCACACCCTAACTGCACCCCTCAGTAGCCCCCTTTTCTCTGAAAGGTAGCAAGAAACTGTGGCTCATCCTTCTGCTTTCAAGAGTGGTAGGAAAGGGGACACCAAAAGTTTTGGGGAGCTGAGAAGGGAGAGGGCCTGTGAATTACAGGTTAATTATTTCAGGTCCTGCTGCTTGATGCCCTGCTTGTTGTGCCAGCTTTCCATAAACAAACTTTGGGAATCCTTGTTCTAATAGTATCTTTCCATCTTCTTAATGGTTATATTTTTTCACTCCATATGGCCACTTCATCTGCATTAAGCCTCCTCACTTATAACAAAAAATCCTTCTGTCGTTTCTGTGTTTAGCCAGGTCTGTTGCTCAGATGGTGCAACCACTGAATGGTTAAGCTGAGTCTGTGTAAAATGTTGTTTCTCTAGCTATAGGCAAGGGTAGAAATAAATATCTTTGGTACCATATCTATTTAACTGAAAATCTAACTAGACCTCCAAATCTGTGCGCTTTGTCACATATGTTAGAAACAGATCCTCTATGAATTGATTTGTAATAGCCATTCCTACCACCACCTCCTCCTCCCCAGAAGCCTGACTGCTCTTGATTATATCCTGATTGTGTCCAAGGAAAATTGTCTGGATTGAGTGAGGCTGAGAGAGAAATTGAATGTTGTTTTAACACCATAACACTTTGGCTGTGCTGGACCAAAGGTCCCAAGTTTCCAATACTAGCTGACAAGGAATATAAGGAAAATAGATAAAAGCAGAGGAGCAGAGTGAACCTATGATGGTACTTTCCCATGCAATCTCTTCTGCTCCAGGTATCTCTGCCTATTCTAAGCTACATATAATGTTCTTGCACATGGTAGGTCTTTTCTTCCATGAATTTGTCAAATCACTTCTTGAGCACATTGAAACCGTTAGCATCAGCAGCATCCTGACAAGCATATTTCAGCTGTATTTTGCATGACAAAGTACTTCCTCCTGTTTCTTTTGACCTTGCTGGATGACAATCTTATCTGGCCTACCCTAATTCTTATCATATGCAGAACAATGACCAATTGTTCCTGATTCATTTTCTCCATTGCCACTATTAATTTCACAGATCTCTACCATATTTTTCTTTAGGTCTTACTCTACTGAGTTATTTCCTTCAGGATCTATCCCGTGCTTTCTTTTGATCACTGTTGTTCTCTGTTTCTCTTCTAGTTCTGCTTTATCTTTTTTGAGAGAAGGATCAGAACTGCATATGGTAGCAAGATCATGAATTTAGACAGTGACAGAAAGACATTTCACTTTGCTTTGCTTTGCTTTGCTTCACTTCTCTTCTCTGTTCCTTTCCTATTAACTCTAAGATAACTGTGCTTATTAAAGACTTTATCCAAATCACCTTTTGCTCAAGAAAAAGGTTCCCATTAGCTTTGAATTGAATCAGGCATTAGCTTTCCTACTGCCTGAAGATGGAACAACAGGAGTGCCAAAACACATTCTTGCGCCGATCCAGTTGATCAAATGTAGTATCACGCTCACTCTATTCTGTGTAAAGCTCATTATTAACACCAGATAAAGCCCAATCCATAAGTCTAAGAAACACCCAAACCTGGATTTTATCATGTTAACAAGAACCATGCCATTGATTTCAGTATGAACAGGCTCTCTCTCCAGGTCTGTTTTTCTCTCTAAGAGCCAGTAGAGTCATCCGGTGCCACAAAAGCACAATGCTGTACCCAAGACAGCACCCTGGTTGCCTCAGTCACCAGGTCACTGGACATATTCTCTATCCCTGTAAAGAAAACCAGAATATTTTAAATTCACTGACAGATTAGCTGTGACCAGACCGGTCATTTTGTTCATTTTTTCTTTGAGGCGATCCCGACAGATTGTCTCTCCTGTATAATCTTCCTCTTGGTCTTTTAAAATATTGTCTTACATCTTTGTTCCATCCAGCCTTCTTTTGCCTACAGTCATGCTTATTCTAGACACCGATGTCTAGAGTGACCTATGGGACCTTTATTAGAAAAGGAAGCTGATTTAATTGGAGACTGGGAAGCTGTGGCAGTATTTTGGCTGCTTCATGCTCAGAATTCTTCTTTCAGTTTCTGGTGATGCATTATTTGTGAATTTCTCCTTGCATGCTTTCTTTTAACAATTCCATTTCCAACATTAACTCGCACCTTTATTACCTCAGAGCTGTAAATACATCTCCAGCAGCTCCCGTGGCAAGCTGCTGCTGTAAGGCACGATGCCTTTTTCACTTTATCACTAGGTGTGTCTTGAAAGTTTGCCTCTTCTTTCTACCCTTGCCTCCCTTCCTGTCAGGAAACCAGATTTTTCAATCATCAGAGTATCTGGGCAGCCAGTTCAAAGGCAGGCTAATTCTTCAGTAGCACTATAAATAAGCCTGTCTCTCTCTGGTCCTCCAGTTCAGCAGCTCAGGCCTCCTGGTACCATAAAAGTCTCTGTCATTGGAACCTTTGCTCTGTGACTGCACATTTTTGGGCAATAGGGCATGTAACACACTTTTGAGTCTTCATATGCCAAGATGCAGAAAATCAATTTTAATGTCCCTGCAAAAAAGAACTAGTGAAGCAAAAGGCTATCAATATTGCCAGACACCCTCCTGCACTGAAGGTATGAAGAGAAATGCTACAAAAATAAAAAAAGGTTCAGGGCTTTTTTCAGCCAGTTACTGTTGTGATGGTAATTAACTGTATAACACAGTGCAGGGGAATGGAAATGGAAAAGTGAGTGTCTGCTTCATAATTTTCTTAAGAAATGTTTGTTTCAATAAAACAAAAAATTGAAAGATTATACTTTCTTTGCCTGCCTATTAGTAGATCTTACACTGTTCATGTCAGCATCAGATCAGAGATCAAATGAGAAAATCGAAAAGCAGCATCTAGAAACCTACAATACCTGAAGAGAAAGTGTTGAGAAAAATTTCCCAAGACAGAAGTCATTAAATAGTAAAGTAATGGTACTATAAAGATCTCCTTGTAGTTTTAATTAAAATCCCTAGTTCGTATCACTCAGTAATAATAGGCTTTATCATATTTTGCTGCATCTGAAGCACAAAACCACCCATATCTTGATTTTTAAGCCCTCCTCATACTAGCTTCAAAATTTATAGTTGTTGAACTCCACATATGAGAAAATAGAAAGTGAAAAGGGGAGAGAGAACAAATCAAAACAATCAATTCAAACCAAACTGTTTTTTAAAAGCTGAACATTAAATATCTTTAGAATGTCTCATTTCAGAGTTTTGACAGAGGCAAATTCTAAAATCTTGGAATACATGGTAGAAAAGAAGTCAACAGCTTTTGTCAGCAAGTAACACATAAATGGGAGTTATTTCAATCATATGAGAATCTTAACCTTTGCATCTGTGCCTTTCTAGGGATATTTTGAGTTGTGCATGAACTGACACTCTTTTGTATGCTCATACAAGGCATGTTCTTGTTCTTCCAGTTTTCTTTGCCATCTCTGCTGCCACTAACCTCTTCCTTTCCGACTGCATCCTGAAACAACTTCTCAGTGCACTCCGAGTGTTGCACATGGCTATTTATTGGTTTTATTTAGCAATAGGGAAGAGTTGTGTTGTGCAAGACTTCTCTGTTAATGTACAGATACTCACATACAAAATATCAGCACAACATTTGGCACAGTGAAAGTCTTTTCAGGCTGGCTATATATAAAAAATCAATGGATGTTCAACAGGTGGATTTAGCTGGTGTTTTATTTTCCTCTAAATTTCCTCTTAATAACAGCATCATTTAAGCAACTTCAGGAAGAAATAATGCTGAGTGCAAAGAGTCAAATATAATAAAGCTGTGAGAAACATGTTTGTACAGCACATTTAAATGTGTACTGGAATACAAACCAGGTTCCCTAGAAACACCTACAATAAAAAAAGTTTGGTGTGAATAACTCTTTCTACTATGAACCAGCTCTTTGCAGAATTATGCAGGTATCACTGTGCAACCCATTTAAAAAAAGAATAACATAGCTTGAGAAAAATTACAAAAGAACAAATTTGAAGGATTATATCAGAAAAAAAAATACTCAAGCACAAAATATTATTGTAAGTACGCCAGAAAGGGACCTACAGGCACTTAAAACACAGTATCCTATAGGGTAACAAACATACAGACATGGTATCAGAAAAAGAAGTTAGGCATTTTGAGTGCTGCATATGGTCAAAATAGAGAAAGCTGAAAATAGATACTCAATACACAATGCAAAAAAATTTCTGAATTATTAAATCTATGCTGGTTCTCTCTGAGTGATGCTTGCTCGTAACAACTACTTCAACAAAGCTTTCTAAAAACACTGAAATAGTCACAGCTTTTACTACATTATTTTATGCTGAAAGAATCATAGCTTAGTGTGTTGCTGTGGCATGTGAAATAATTTTAATATTTGTACCACTGAAAGACATGGTCAGTGTTTTGCTACTACAAATGGTTATATTTTGTTAGAAATTCACTGGTGATAGAAAGATTGGTGGGCTGTGAATGCATGTGTAAATAATGAACTCAGAGTGCACAGAGCTGTCAATTTCTGGAAATAAATAAATAAATCACATTCTGAGTTATTTTACTAAATGAAAGTATGTGCATCACTTCTCTATATAAAGTAATATTATATTTCTATCTGAGGTAGAGAAGATTTCCACAATAATGTTGGGGTTTTTTTATATTGTAACATATATGTATAGCCATGAAACACATGGAATACTCACACTCTGAGAAATTTGGGGTGGTTTGGCAAAGATGTTTTTCCCAACAGCAGGAAAAATACATATGCTGAAGACGATGTTTTTAAAAAGAAAATCCTGGGGGGGGGCGGAAATCATTATGGGAAAATCAGATAGTTTTGGAAGTGAGACAGAGTAGCCATCAACTCTGCTTCCAGAGTGAGAAACACACAGAGCCTTGCTGGCGGCCAGGTGTGCCACTGACGACCGAGGGTGGCAGGACTGCCCCGGAGCAGACCCTCCTGGCCAGGTATCAGGGCTGTGCCAGGACCCCCAGCCCTGTGCGAGGACGGGGATGCCCAGGGGGTCCCCCCAGCACCTGCCATCAACAGCACGGCCATCCCTTGGTGGGACCCAGGGCCGCGGGGCCGTCACAGCGTGCATCCATCCACTGGAGCTCAGCCTAGGATCCAGCAAGGGTTTAACCTCTCTGCTTCCCAGAACATATCCGTTTTGACAAACACACATTATTTCCAGTGGAAAGCTATTTTCTTGTAAAATTCCCAGCCGGCTGTAATGAGGAGTTATGGCCATTTCCTTCCAGAGGTTGTTTTCTACAACAAAGCAATACAGGTTGCAAGGCTCGTGACAAATATGTCTTTAATGTCAATGTCACGCCAGGCAACAGCTTTTTACCCGTGTGTGCCAAGCTGTGCAGGATCAGGTGTTTGTTCTTCTTCTGCCACGTTTTAAAAGCAAGTATGTGAGCTATTACTGCAAAACACACCCCTGTCACAAAATACTATACTAACAATAAAAAAGTGTTGCTGCCTTTCACATGGTATACTCTACCATTATTAAGTTTTGCTCATTGATGGAGCCAAACTAGGGTCTGATATAAATCCACAGACTTCCATATGGGGAGGGGGGTGTGGGGTGTGTGACATTAGGAAACAATTAATTTCATGGTGTTTATGAACTGTTAAAAATAACTATACCTATTTTTCTCTTTTCTACAGTCCAATTTTCTGCAGAGGATACCACATGAAAATACAGTGATATAAATCTAGATGAACCTGCAGACACATTTATTCAGAATGCATTTTAAGAGCTTAAAGCACAGATACAATGCAGTTCACTAGCTTTCCTTTCAATGGTCCTGAGGCATATAGCAACAGCTTATTATACTCATGTACTATACAGTTTGCTTGTTGCCGGTTCTCAAAAATAAAGCGAGCCTATATAACCAAAATTGAAATGATAACTTTTTGGTTCACTTCTCTTTATCTTTCTACTTGCAATACATAGGTACTGCAACATATTTGCTCTACTGGCTTGGTATTTATCACCACTGTGAATAGTTCTTACCCAATTTGTGTATTAATTTGGGTGACTGGCACAAACTGTACCTAGCATATTTTCAGGTGTTCAGTTCAGTTAGAAATTCATCCTGTAGAAATGCCTACCAGCACTAATCTCTCAGGGCATGTATGTATGACTATGGGTGTAGGTAGGATTAAGGTTGGCTATTTTTTTACTTGAGTGGCATCTGGCAGAGCATTTCTTGCAATTCCAAATACGCCTGCAAGACTAGTTAACATGTTACAAGAACCAGTATAAGTGTGAGATTTTTGTTAGCCTCTAACTTAGCATCGGTTAGATGTTTCCAGAAGCCTAACCAAAGTCGGAACAAGCTGACTACTTGCATTTAACAAAAAAAAAAGTGCTGTGTCCTTTCTTTTCTGTTTTCTCCTCTCTGGTGGATCAAATATGACAATACACCATTAGTGAGAAATAGTGCCCATAATGTTGGCCTAAAGGAGCAAGGGAAGGATTGGAAGAAGAGAGAAGGAAGAAATTTAGAGGGTGCAGAAGACACCTGAGTGCAGCCTCTGTGGGTGTATGAAGAAGGGAATGGATGGAAAATGGTTTCAATCCCAGCTACCTTTCCTCCCCACTGGCTTTCTTTTCAGTTTAAGAATCAAGAAAGAGGTCATGGTGCTTTATTCAAAGCTCTAAAAGTCATCGACCAGCTGTTTATCCATCAGGAGCCTCAATGCTCTGACAGAGAAGATCAGTGAAAACAGCCACCAACCTCCTATTTCCTTCACAACATGCATTTAACAGCATTCCTGATCAGAGGGGAAAAAACCCTTTCTAAGTATTCTGAGTCACAAGCCTCCATTCAAACGGCTCCCTTCAAAGGTGTAGCATCTTTTTATATAGCAAGAGACTTTTTTCATTTGGAAGAAACTCCTTCAGCTCCAGAAAGCAGTACCGAATACTTGTCCCTCGCTGCTTCCTAAGCAGGAGCATTTCAGCCCCACAGCCGCCACTGAGCCTGCAGGACCTGGGGTGCTGCAGGACAACTGCCAAAGGACAGTAAACATCAGTCCAGTGCAGTGCACCCCTCCCTCTCTCCCATCCAGCGTGGATACCTGTGCATCCTGTCCTGTGGCTTATAATATTAGAAAAATTAAAAATCTCTCTAGATAAGATGTTATTTAGAGAAAGCCTGCCTCCCTGGGTCTCTCTCCAGCTCACTGCCTCATCCCCTTTCCAGCCACTCCTCCTCCCTGCCTGGACACATCCCTTCCCACCCCCTCCCACACTCCAAGCCAAGGGCTTGAAGCAGGTGAGGGCTCCCTGGATGCCAGCTAGGAGAGCGCCTTGGTCCCCAGCATGGGTTCTGGGCTAGCCCTGGTGTCCCAAGGAGCCTTGGGGCTCTTTGCATGAGCGAATGGCTATGAAATTTTCTCAAATGCGGTGGCTCCCATACACTGAAAACAGTTTTCTTTATCCCAAGGAAAATATTTATTGTTATTCAGGTAAGCCTTCCTTAATGCTTTTATTCCTCTGTTTCCCACCTTACAAACAGCAAACGGAATTAAACTCTCAGATAACTGTCGATGTGGGAGAGGAAGAGCAAACACTGACTTGTACATACACACTTCTTAAGGATCTGCCTCTTATTTTACCAAAACCAATCATCTGTTATTCAGCCTTAGTAAGTCTTGATGATTTAAACTAAAGTTTTTGAGTGATGCACTGCTCCTTCTTCCCTAGCGGGGACACGAGGAGAGTAGACGCCTTCCACGCAGCCCTGGACCCACAGCTAAGGTTTTGTTCATCCTCTCTGACTCAAGCACACAGGGGCAAAGCCTAAAAACTTATTAACAGAACACAGATTTTTCTAGACATTTCCCCTAGGGTCCACGAGGTGTGAGAAACCTAGCTCTGCACCAGAGGATGACTGCAAAGCAGTGCACAGAGGTACCAAGAACCCCGAGGAGACACCAAGCTGCAGACATGGGACAGCAAAAGGCCACTCATGAAGGACACAGCCCAGTCACTGCAAAGGCACAGGTCGTTCCCAGACACCCTTGTGCCACCGCTACAGCTGGCGTGGTGTAGGAGGACTGCAAGCGTTTCCCTGGGAGAGCCTTCCCCAACCAGGGCAGCCGCCGCAGCAGTGCCATGCTGGGTGTCTCCTCTTCCCACAGGCCCTTGCTCCAGAGGGCTGTCCATGGGTGTTGGTTTTCACTTCCGAAGTTGAAACGTTTCCTGAAATGCTGTCAAAACTTGTCATCACTAAATACGTCAGACTGGCTGGAGCACTGCGTAGGCTCCTCCTGAAACCTCGCCAACATGTCTTAACCAGTGTCCTTTCGTTCCTGGGGGTTTTTTGCCATGTCCAAACCCAAGCCATACCGACAAATAAAAGTTAACTCCGAAACTCACTCTAACTTTTGTCCTAATGTGGCTTTGAGCCAAAGGCAGAGAGTTAGTGCTTTAATCCACTTCACCATCTATCCCTCTGGGGGTTCATAACTCAGCCATGAATGTTTGTTTTGAGCTGAAACTTGTAGTGCAGGTTCTTCGCCAAAGAGCCGTGGCAGGGCGGTGGGCAGCCGCTCTCCGGCAGGCACCGCAGCCCCTGCAGAACACGCAGCGGGGAAGCAGTGGGGGACTTGGGGGAGAGGAAGGGCAGAGCCCCCCTGCAGGGAGCAAGGTGGGAAACGTGGCAAGGTGCAGTCTGGAAAGGGAGGGAGGGAGGGAAGGGAAGAGGGAGGGAGGGAGGGAGGGAAGGGAGGCAGGGAGGGAGGGAGGGAGGGAGGGAGAAATCAAAAGACATATATACAATAGTACCTTCATATTTGGCTTGCATATTCTTACTCTGTTATGGTTTGGCTCTCTTGACTTTTCACTCTGCGAGCTCTTTGTACAGAGACTGAGGCTTTCTCCTGATCCTGATTAGGCAGTGTTGGTGTCAGTATAATGCTCTGAATCAACATAATCACAATTATGATAACATCAGTGTGTCTGGTTCTTATTTCTAAAACTGACCATTTTTGTATTTGTGAGCATACATTTTTACATCTTTGCAAGTTTTATGTAGATTTTTGTAATGCAGAATAAGATTCAAGCAAACAATGCACTTTATCTGAGGTCCTACCACTGGGCTGCCTGCATGTCTCAGGCTTTAGGGTGATTTTTTTTTTATAATGCCCTCGTGAAGAGTGGAAGTGCTATCTCCATTTTACAGAAGAGGAACTAAGGTCCCAAGAAGCTAAATGACTTCCCAGAAGCCAGGTAGGATGTCTCAAGCAAAGCAAAGAACGGAAATATTTCACAGAATCCAGATCGCTGAAGTCCTGTGGTGGATTCCCAAGCACAGGGGTGCTGAGATGTGAACTATGACCTTTACTGGCTAAAAAATAAAATTAGACATCCTCTTATCAGAACACAAAGTACTTTATATATGCCATGTTTACCGACAGTTTTCCTCGGTTTTGATTTCTAGAGTTACATCTTTAATCTCTTTAATGCAAAGCTTGGTGGAATTATATCAATAATGGATCTAATGAAAGATTTTCCATTTCTAAAATCCTTTTTCTGTTCTGACATGCACCTTCAACACACATCTTATTGAACAGCTCTCTCGTTTTGCTTACGTAGCTACTCCTTTCTTTAGAAATCTTTCCATGGGTAACAGTTAGTTAATCTGAATTTTGAAACTCCAGAAAGAAAACAATCTTTATAACCTACTGTCATCTATATACGGGTATACATACCACTATGCCGGATCAAGGGTACGCCACCAAAGATTGTTGCAGCTGTAAGCATGGTAAATGACGTTTTATTAACATGCTTGTATTTAACATGCTTAATATTTATTTAACAGGGGCACAGTCACACAAGCCATAAATTTCCTGACAATTTTTTGATTGATCCAAGCTGTTCGATTTGCAACGGGGACCAAGTTTCAGTACAAAAGTACATGGAAAAACCATATTCTTTATCAGCTACTGACGAGTCAGTCTGAGGATAGGCATGATTAAGCAAGTGCATGAACGTGAATAGATGAAAAGTTGAGGTGTTCTTGGAAATGCAGCTCTCGGTGCACAATGCTGCACAAAGATCTGCCCACTTAATTCTGGCTGAGAGAGCATTAAATGATCAATCAACAGCTCACCCACACAGCCATTTACCTTCAACAGAAAAAGGGACAGAGCTTGCATGGGAAGAAGAGCCGCTTATTCAGGCAGGCAGTTGCAGAAGCTGGAAAGCTGAAGGATGAACAGTTCTGATGAGAAAAATACATCCCAGTTTCCCGTGGTACCTCAGTGTCATCTGCAGCAAGCTGTATCGAACAGGATGACTGGCACAGCCTACATAGTTCTGTGTTTGTACAAGAAAATGGCCACAAAAAGGTGTCAAATGAATGCAACAGCCATAATTGACCACCTGCACAGGCTCTTGCAGCAGGATATAATCACCGGGTTTGCGGTCCTCTTTGTTGTAAGTCCACATCACGCTGCCATCAGTATGCAAATAGCAACATTTCATATGTGGCCACTGATGAGGCATGTCTCTGGGCCATCCAACTGCATCTCTGACTTCCTGACATCAGCAAGCCCACTTTAGCCAAATATGTTGCACAAGAATGGCTTTTGCCAGATGCCATTTGGCAGATCAAAAACACAAGGGGTCACTCCCACTTCTTGAGTTGCTGAGTCATTAACAGGAAAAATAGACAATGATTCACCATATATGCATGAGATGGGTGGATTGCTGTGCCTTGTAACCAGCTCTGACGCCACAAAGAAAAATCTTTGCATACATTCCAAACAGTATTTCACTGTATCCTAATGACATAAAAGGCTAGAAAGCTTATTGAGATACCACCATTGATGGCTACAGATGACCCACAAGTCTGAGACTCGTGGATCCTTGTATATAGGTACCTTGCACTATAGGCACATACAGCAATATACCATCAATAAATGTAGACGTGCAAAGAAGAGCTGTAGGAAGGTCATCTTAGGAATATTAACTTAAACTTCTTGAAAGAGACGCTCACATCTCAAGCACATCTGATACCTGTGAATACGCAACTGATTTCTCTTCTACATCTTACTCTGTCCCATTCATGGCATTACAAAAAGTAGCTCAGCTTTGCTCTGTAATGTATGCCGCTTCACAACCACCAGTCCAAGTGAGAAACCAAGCCCACAGGTGGGCAGAATAAGACGTTACTGAGGATTCCCTTTGAGACAGAAAAATGAACAATCATCACACCTAGTATTAATGTAGGACATCAAAAGATGTCTCAGCAGAGGTCATGCATCTTACCTGTCTTCTCATTTCCAAAGCCAAATCAGCACAAACATTCTTTGAAGTACCAGTGTTTACCCAGGAGCCGTTAAATCATCGCTGGGTACTGGTAAAGATCTAATGACTAAGCGAAAGCATTTTGCACCTCATTTCAACCATGCACGCTGCTTTGAACAGGTGCTCTAGACACGGAGTGTGCTCTAGTCTGCTAGCGCCCAACTACAGAAAAGAGCTTGTGGCCCACCAAAGAAAAGCCTGTTCTGTGAAAGCCTTCAGGCCACAGGATCACATGCTGGCAGTGACCACCTGCCTGGCAGCACAGGCAATCTGTCACCTATCCCCTTTGTCACCTGTGTTTATCTGGCGGTCAGTCTGCTTTTCATTAAATGGCACAGGAGCAACACTAGTTGACCTCCTTGCACCCAGTTCCTGGAGTCCTTTGTCTAGTCCTTCTCCACACCCATGTTCTCACAAAAGAAGCAGGAAAAAACCCAAACAAACAAAAATACCTGAGAGAGAGAGACAAGGAGACAGCTACTGTTGAAACATCCTAGCTCTCTGACTCCGGGAACTAGCATTTGTTCTTCCCATCGGCCCTCTCTGAACGCAGCAACATTGGCTGACATACGGTGGGACCTAGTGCTCTGGCTTTTTTGGTGTTTTTCTCTTTCCTTTGGGTGATTATTAAATGTGTTCACTTCTCCAATATTTGTCTCTTCAGTCTAGAAATAGCACAGAAATAATACTTCAGCTGAATGAGAACACGCTGACTTCTGATGTTTTCCACAATAGATGGGTTGATGTGAATATGAAAGATGATGTACTTGATTGCTTTGTTTTTACCAGCCTCTAGAGAGTTTAATCTATCCAGAAAAGAAGTGTCTGTCTGATTTTTTTTTTCCTGTGTGACTGTCAGTTCATCATCTTGTAAGACAGAGTTATTCTAAAAACAAAGAAGTAGAATTCATAAGGCAACTTGATGAGTTTTACTCATCCTATTTGTAGCCAACTTCCTCTGTGAAATTATGTTGAGATATGTTTAATTGGCCAGCTACCATCAAAAAGGTGACACCTGGATTCAGTGCCCAAACTTTGAAATAAAGGGTTTTTCTGTCTGCTTATCAATATTTACTGAACTGAAACCGTCGGATTCAGCTTTATAAAACTGGCCTAAAGCAACACATGTTTACTTCATGTTCACTTACAAATGTAAGCTTATTTTGCATACTTCCTAATATTTATTTTCACTCATTTTATTTCCCAAAGGAAGGAAGAAAAATATGGTTCAAACATCACACAACAACAGAAAGATTTCTCAGGCCATGTTTTCTTATTTTTATAAAAGTTTTTTAAATCCTCACAGTAGGAAAGTTATACACTGAATGTTATTAACAAGGATAGTCCTGATTCACTGATCTGTCGGGACAAGTCTGATCAGCAAAGAAAAAGCTGTAAGATGGTGCAGAACAAGGGGTCTCTTGCTCGATGATCACCAGCAGCCAGACCCCAGGGAGCCACAGCACCTCCTTACACACGAGACCGTGTCCTTTACCTGAGGGAGCACCAGTTGCAACCATTCAGCTTTGAGGTTTTCCATCAGCCAAAAAAGCAGAAGACAAATTTAGTTCCTGGTACCTCTAGCTCAAATTCTGGTAAATAAGGCCTCTCCCTGCTTTTATCGGACACACAAAGCCCCGAGTGACACAAAAATATGTAAGGGCATAAAACAAATGGATGTTGAGCAAGAGCTTCTGCTTTTCTTCCCCAGCCATATGACAAGGTGACATTCAATTAAATTAAAAATTGGCAGCTTTGACTAAAGGAGGTCCTCTTTCACATAATTAATGGATGGAAGTCCTGGCCCCAGGATGTCATTGAAAAGAAGTGCTACTCCTTGACTCCGATGAATCTGCAGGGATCTGCACAGGCTCCAAACCCAGCCCTGGAAATGCAGCCATCTCCCTGGGACTTCCCAGGATCAACAGTCTGCAAGATCCAGAGACGACTCTTTGAAGGGATTTTATAGGAAAAGAACCAGAAAAAATGCTTCCTTTGACATGTCACTAAATGTTTGTTAAATATGACATCTGTACAGCAATTGTGAAGATTTAATTCACCAGCAACAACTAGTGACATGCAGTTTTTCACAACCGGTAGAGTACTGACAACTCTGCTAGAGCTATGGGCTTCGTTGCTAATGATTTAAGAATTTAAGATTAATACTTTTAGACAACATTTAGCAGCTACAAAATCTTAAGAAGTTCTACATTTTCATTTCCATCATGGCCTGCATTTTTCTGTTGACTTTGATGTTTATTTTGATGACCAAAAATCAGGTCAGACACCCACTTCGAGTAGCATATTGGCAAAATTAATAATAAAATAAACAAACATCTCCTGTCAGGTGTATATTTTTTGAAGAAATACTGAGTATAATTTGTGACTAGGGACAATAGGTAAGTAGTCCTGGTTCTTTAGTTACTGGAAACTTTTTTGCCATGTTTTTAACAAAATCCATCCTGTCAGGTGGATATTTTTTGAAGAAATACTGAGTATAACTTGTGACTAGGGACAATAGGTAAGTAGTCCTGATTCTTTAGTTACCGGAAACTTTTTTGCCATGTTTTTAACAAACATATTCAGCCACATCTAATTGCATGATAAAAGTAACATCTTCAACAGGTTGGAAGTCATCCGTGAAGCTGTCCAATTCGGCTCCCCAAGACCTGGAGTGGTATAAATTGAATATGTTCTACAGTTACACAATAGTCTTTCATTTCAAGTTTTATCTATAACAGAAGGAGGTGCCTCAAAGACTGCTTGCATCTAGATAACTAATGGGGGAAATGCAACAAGTGGAGCCAGCATCTGCCCAAATTGCAGCACAAGTGCACCAGAGCTGTTGATAGGGAGTTCTTTTCAGAGTATACAAAATACCAGACTAGAATTTAATTTTGTAGTTCAAATAACATGAAAGTACTGTACAGCACAGGTTGACTAAGAAGAGGACCAGATTATGTTGGATATCTGTGCTAGGTACTGCACCTATAAAAATTTAGGCATACAAACAGTTTTAGCAGGTGAGACCAAAGCTACATCTCACCCAATGTCTTGCCTCCAACAGCTGCTCTAACAAATGTCCAGGGAAGAGTAAAATAAGCAACAGCTCAAGTATAAAGACGTGCTAGCTTGGCTTAAAAGACCAGATCCTGAATTTCTGTGCTTCAAAGTAAGTATTGGAGCAGCAAGTTTAAGGACACTTTTTTCCTCAGAAACATTCATGAGTAGATATACAAGCAGAGATGTCATTTTCAATGCTGTAATCCAAGTAATTTGAAATAAGTACAGCTGTATTGTTAGAGGTTGAAGAGGATACATGATTATTAAAAAAAATCAGCTTCACCAAACCATTTATCTTATTTTCTTTGCTTCCAGAAGGTAAGATCATGACGGTGTGATCTCTCCCTCAAGAGACAGGCAATTGTGCCTCCCTCCTCGCACAAACAGCTCTACAGGCTCTTTTGGGCAGGAGAGAAAACTGCACCCACCAGCGGAGCGGTGCAAGGCGCTGCCACCCACGATGCCAGTGGTGGGCACAGCCACACAAAGCCACTGGGCAGCCCAAAACAAAGGCGGTCTCAGGAGTGTTGGTAAGTTGAACACATTTGTCCCAATGGTCAGTGTACTCCAAATACCAACTTCTGCAAAAGCCTTCAACCTTTATAAAAATCTTATGCTTATAAGAAGGGATGGATGATTTAGGCAGAGCAGCTTAATATTATTTTAATTGATATTTGCCCTTCATAGCGATTCAGCCCAGTACCTGAAGTGCTAAAATACCAAAACAAAATGCATGTGGTGGGCCAAATACACCCGGTCAAGATAAGCACCTGAAAGTTAGGATTTCCATGTGAATTAAAGCACTTTATCTTTTGAGGTTTGCGTCTCTCTATTTATAGCACAGCTAGGTAGATCCTGGTCTTGCAGCCTTAAGCATATGAATAGTCCCATTCACTACCACTACTCAGGAGAACAAGGACCGTAACAGCATCTTTCACTGTCTCTTTCACCATTAGCAACTGCTAGCGCCGAGGCCGCTGAGTAGATGCCATTATAACCTGCAGCCCGATCCTGATCTCAGCTTACGGTGGCAAATCACGGGTAAATCCACGGCAGTCGCTGCCATTACGGCAGGAGTAAAACAGCTGTGAGCTAAGTGGGATCAGGATCAGATCATCTGCTTACAGCCTCATGTTTCCAAAACATTCTCTGATGGGGCTGAAATTTTCCATGATTGATCTCTGGCCAAAGGCAACTCTTCTTTTTTTATTTTTTTCTTTTAAGTATAAGCAAACCCTCCATTTTTGAGAGGAGCGAAGATGTTGGAAAGAGGGCAGAGCAACCCTGTGAGGAACAATTCTGTAACCCACAGCCTTTTTGTTTCAGCCTTTGCATTCTCATAGTGCCAAATGTGATTTATTACCATAAGATAGTTAATTGCTAAAAAAGGCCAGAAAAAGTGCTATCGGACAAAAATACTGGTTTTGTCCTGCTTCTTATTCAAACACAACTCCTGCATACATTTTTCCTGTAATTGTATGCATTGTGCAACAGTGGAAATCAGAAAGTAACCGCTATACAGCTGTTTATAGAATGGGAGCTAACAAACCTGACTATAAAACAAATAAATCTTTCTCTCTGTAGTTTCAAGAGTGTAAAAGCATCCCTCTACTTTGCAGAGCCTGTGCAGGGGCCTAACCCACAGGTCCCATATCCAGGAGAAAGAGCAAGCTCAAAGCTACTCATCAGGACAGAACCAAAGAGAGGGCCAGCTCATTTGCAAGTGAACAGTTTACATAAACACACCAAAAAGCACAGACTCATTAAAAAAAGTTGTATTACTGTTAAAAATAATTTTTAAAAAAAGCTATGAATGCATCTTCTAGTGTTTGCCGCAGACTTTTGGATAAACTACCTCTTTACTTACTTGGAGCAGAAGATGGAGAGCCTGCTTTAGTTTCTCCAGGTTTTTGTTTCCAGCTCAGTAGTTTCTGCCTGAGTGCGGCCCAGATTCCCCGCGAGGTCAGCAGCCATTCAAAATTGCTCCCGCTCCCGAGGACCAGCCAAGCCTCATTATATTTCTGTGCAAACATCCTCCTGAAATCGCGGCTCCACTGACAAACAGTTTTGCACAGCAGAAAACAACAGGGTAAATCACACCGAGCTACAAGTCGCCACTTTAGAGTTTCCAGCGAATCTATAAAAAGCATGTAACAGCACAGAGGCACAAAATCTTTAAACATGACAAAAGCAGGCAGTGCCAGTCAGGCCTGCGTGTTGGTCTAAGGAGGTGTTCAGGATCCATACAAGGGTCAATTTGATAACATGGTCACACATTTAATGAATTTCAAACGCACACGGTGAGGGCCCAGCCCTGGCTCAACAGCAGCATGAGCTGTTCAGCAAAAAGGCTGGTCTACAATGGGAATCTAACACAGAAGGGGGAAAAAAAAAACCTTACTCCACAAGGGGAAGATATAGAGCTGCTTGAAAGGGAGGTCTCTCTTCACAGAGATGATGGTACGCACCGCTCCCGCCCCACGCTTCCCCTGCCTCTGGCTCTCTCTGCTGGCACGTGCGGTCCCCGGGAGGTCACACCTCCTTCCCACACTGGGAAGAAGACTGATGGATTTTGTTGGATTTCAATTATTTAGCATGTGTATATTCAAAGGTAGAAATCACGTTACATTCACAGCAAATGTAAGCGGTGTATGGCTGATACCATGACACAGATATTATCATTTGGGAGGTACCAGTGAAGCAGCCTCAAACCTGGCAAGTTACCTTATCAGTCACAGACTGCCTGTGAAATCTCGGGCAAATCATTCACCTGCCCCACAGGACCGCAGAGCAGGACTGTCTCAGATGCCTGAACCCCCAAATCCCTGCCTCGCTGTCCTTTAAGTGCTATTTCTGCACAATCCCAGACTCTTTCGGTAGTGCTGATATCTCACTCCTAAACCTCACACAAGCTTTTCCTTGGCTCCCCTGACAGCCCAATTAGATACATTTCACTTTTAAAAAGTCCTCTGAGAAGAGAAATCAAGCAAAATGAGGATTTCCTTCCCACCCAGGGATGCCATAAACACCAGGCTTCAGAGCCAATCTCACTGACATTGGACATCTTTGTCTGCACTACGTTGCTTCGGCAAAGGCCATGGGGAATACAACCTCCCCCAGAGCCTGCTGCAGCCCTGTAGCCAGCTGGCCGGCCGAAGCTGGAGATCCCAGCCCAATAAAGCATGGGATGCTCTGAGCCCAAACCTTCCTCATTAAGGAGGAGGGACACCCAAAGAGACTGGCTTTCTTCCCCAGCCAAAAGGAAAGAGCTGACCTCCAGGTGGGGAGCATGCATTGGGACTTCTGCCTGCATGGTGCTGGGTGGCAAAGGCTGCCAAAGGGCAGGAGGTGGCTGCTTGGCCAACGTAGCTGGTGGCAGAGGTGTGCCGCAAGACAAGCAAGGGTGGCTGCTGCCCATAGTGCTCAGTGGGGACGGCCAGTGTGAGTGGGGGAAGCGGTGGCTGCTGAGTCTGGGGGCACTGGGGAGATGGGGTGCTGCTCCTGCGGCGTGGGTTGCTGCTGGAGTCCCGAAATCATGCTCAGCCCTTGCTGCGGCAGTGATGCTGGGCGGTTCTGACTCGTATGACTAATGCCAAGAGAGGGCTTTGGTTTATAATTCTGGATTTCATCAAGAGTCCTTCCTCAAGTCCAAATTTAAGCCTCTGCATTCTGTCGGCAAGCTGGGGAGAGCTGCCTCCTCTACCGCAGGGACTGTGCGCGTAGAGTGGGTTAAGGCAGAGAGGCACAAAAATAGCGTGGCAATGGGTGACCACAGAAGCACCATAGTTAGACATGGTTTGTTTAGTGCCAGAAGTATGCAAGTCACTTTGCCAGACAAGAATCTTCCTCCCAGAGAGGCTCCCAAAGAGCCTATCATCAGTTTTTTAAAGTGTTTGCAGTTTACTGGCTGAAGCTTTCCACTGGAGTGGGTCTTGCCTAGGGGCTGTACACTTGCAGGGTTGGAAAACATAGTGTTGATGTATTCTTGCCAAATTCAGCTTGTTCCTTGGATTGTTTCCTTTCTCTAATCACTGTTTATCTTTACATGGGCCAGATTGGCCCATTTCTTCCACTCTTTCACTAGTCTCTACAACAGATATATGATCTCTGAAACTCTTCCTTGGCTGACCATGGTTCATTCATCAGGGAATAAATTTATCCCTTTGTAGGGCAATTAGTAAGCACTCAGTGAATTTCCAAAGGCATTTCTAAGACCTCACCCATCTTGGATTTCCAGATGTCACACAAGCACTACCCTATGTACGCCCAGGCTTTTCCCCTTTTAGCAAAGCATCTCCCCACCAACAGCCCGCAAAAGCACTGTACCTTCAGCTCTTGGAGAGGAGTCAGCTCCTCCCCACTCCCCCCCACTTTGGCAGGCAAGGAAAAAAAACAGATACCCAAAACCTGCCCTCAGCTGTGTTTCTAAGCAGGGATTCTCACTGAGCCAACTGCATTTGTGATTACTACTCTCTTTCTCATGATACTTGTTTTCTGTCTATCCACCTCTGTCGCTTCTGTACTCCCAGGCCCATTTGCTTAATGTTCTGTTATCATTGCTTACAGTATTTTGGTATATGTTCTACTCTGAATAGGTAAGAGATGAATAAAAGATTACCATCCCTTTTTACAGTTAGACAAGTGAGAGAGTGGAAAAATTAGGTTATTCCTTCACAGTCTGCAGCACAGTCACAAGCAGATCCTCAGTCCCTCGAGTTCGGTATCCTGATCGTAATCCCATAATTTTCCACCTGAACCCATTCCAGCTCTTACTGATTCTGAAGGGCTGGATGAATGTGCTTTAGCGGTACCTCTAGCTGCTTGGGACAGCAAAAGCAATACTTTTACACTGAAGAGAGGGGAAGTAACTGGCCAGTAAAACACCGGGAGGCAGATTCAGCCCTTACATAAGCGAAAGCAACTCTGTTTTGCCAAGTCTGAATTTGCCTCTGTATCCATAGCATTGCATTTTTTAAGTTCTTCTGGCCAGAATGAAAAGGGTTTTGGTAACCCAAAGAAACCATAAAGCCCAGCTCCGAACTGGCTATAACACAGCCGGCTGCCATCTATGACAGCTGGAGATCGTTGGGCTGCGGACGCAGTGCCAGCACGCAGATCCATCACCCATTGCCCCCCACGGGGATGCAAGGACCATCGCCAGACTATTCCTATCTTGCAGCCAGAACCGTGGGGCTGAAGCAGCTCTGCTGGCGTCTCATGCTGTGCTGCTTCTGGCCTGCCTCCGTCAAGAGCCTGCTCTCCACCACCGAGAGCGGAAGCCGGGGCTGAGCACGGCAGTGATGCACAGGGCCCCGTGTGCTTCGCCGTGGGAATTTTCACACATTAGACTCTGCAGAACTCCCACTTAGAACTAAAAATCGCAAGTTTGGGGCAAAAAGTATTTGCCAAGACCCCTTAATTGGATGAATTTGTATTCAATTTCCCAGTGGCTGTGTAGTATATTTATATACAATTTCTAACTTTTTTCCTCTCAAGTGCATATTTAACATTTGGGTGTGCAGATCCTTATGGAAGAAAAGCGTTACAATTTTATAAAAGTCTTGTGAATATTGCCTGCGTAAGACACCGCACAGGGTGGTGATGTCCAGGCAGCTGGCATTAATGGGTAGATTAATGTCATTGCCAGAGTCATCTCTGTCAGCAATGAGTTACACTTCATTCAAAACAGTGACATCAGCTCGCAGGCAGTGAAGACAACAAAGTTTGCTTGGGATTTCTGAACATGCTGTCTTGAAATCCTTAAGATATGTTGTGTTACCCTGACCCATGCTTCTCTCCTTGTAAATAAAACAACTAAACCAATTTTTTTAATAATCTTCTTGCCCATTTTAAAATAAAAAATAGCTGAGTCTACTTTAAGAGCCTTCATAGAGCCCCCCTTTCCATTTTCCGCAATGAGGCACAAATGCAGAATATACAAAGGTGACAGCATTTACAAAATACAAAGCTCCAGTAAACACAAGACTGTAATCCAGAATAACTTTAACTCTCTGGAGCAAATGGGAGAAATAAAAAAGAAGGATGCTAGGCCCTGTGATGCTGAGGCAACAAAACCTCTCCACTGACCCTGAGCGAGAGGTCCTTCCTGTCCTCTGCCTTACATCAGCATCAGCCAAATTCAAAGATACCGCAGATGGTAACATGTCCCTTGTCCACAGCTCGTAACCAAAAGACTACACCCTTTTGTGGTCATGACTTCAGTGGCCTGCGCGATATCTCAATTTAAGCTCTAGGGACCTTGTGAAAATCGCGCTTGGTGACTGCTGCATGTAGGAGGAGGGTTCTTATGCCCCATTTCCTCCCTAAGATACCTGCACTACGGAGAACTCTATAAAAGGCCACAGTTTTATACCAAAAAAAAAAGGAAAAAAAAAAGTAAACATTTTCAAGAAATGGTCTAATCACATTCAGTTCCTTCAGTGTTTGCTGGAATAATCATGATGAACTCTGTCAGTGATAATGGGGGTGTTATAAGTGTCTGTGTAGGACTGCCTCTGTAATTCAGCATTAATTAGCTGAATCATTATTTTAGAGTGTTACTGAATTATCTTATAATTACCACCTAACTTGGTGCTTGTAAATGAGGCAACAGAAGGAAATGGCAATTCTTTTAAATGTACTTAAAATTAAGAAGGCATAATAAACTCTCCATTCTGTCCTTTTTAGAAGCTTTTTTATCTTCTGCGAGCTGTAAGGCTAGTACAACTGCCTTCATCTATGCTTTGTAGATTTATTACAATCATTATAAAAAATAGAAATGAATATTATTCAGGTTTATTACCCCACAGTATATCTTTATGAAGACTCAGGAAACCATGTTGCTTCTTTATCCACTGCCTATGAAGCGAAAGAAAAAATCCTGCCCGGGAAAACAGAGTATTGTGATTAAAAAAAGATCATTTGATTCTCCTAATATAACTGTTTTGCTAATAACTTATCTGCTCTGATTCCCAACACAATCAGACCTAATTGTTGCTCACTAAGAAGCCTCATTACGGCTTGACTGGGAAGGTAGTTAGGAAATACCACGTACATTTTGTTGTCACTGATTCTGCTCTGGAAGTGCTAATTCTGTGCTACAAAGTCTATTGCACCATATCCCCCTGCCTGAAATGTGCAGAAGCAAGGGGGAAGAAAGGGAATACATTTGTCGCTGGGGAAATCAGAAAAGCTTGTAACACCTGGCTGGTTCGGGTTCAGACGCTTGGGATCAGCTTTGAATGCTCTGGACAAGACACTTTACTCAGATAGTCATACGTTCCCAAGAGACTATTCAGTATAATTTTTTGCAGGATTTTCTGACGGCACAGACACATGTTTATAAAATCATAAAGAAGTGCGCTAAGCAAATCTCTCCTTATTCTCAGGGTTTTACTGGAAAGTACTTTTCGTAACTTCTCCACTCAGACTAAAAGAGATTGTCCAGGTCAACAGATCTGAGGTCTCCTAGACCAAAGGGGAGTCAATGTTGTGCAACCGGTTGTACTAGCAACCAGACATTTCTTGCGTGCTTTAGTTTTTCAGGGTGTATTCAGAGATTTGCAGCAGGCAGTTACAGTCTGCATTCTCTTACCACATACTCCTTATGCGGGAGTCACAACATACCTGTAGCCTCCATTTTGTTAGTATTTTGCCAGCAGAGCTGAGGGCACGTTAGTACTTGACTTCTTTAGCAGCTAAGTGATTCTAAATATGAAACAAAAATCAATATATATATATATGAGGAATAGAGTACTTGAAAATTCTTTGTCGTGAACAGATTTTCAGCCTGACTATTCTCAAATACATTGCTTCCTCAACACTAAATATTATATGCAGTTTGAAATAATGTAATAGTTTATTGTGGATGATTGCTGGTAGGATGTTACGTTACTGATACAATGAAGATATGAAACACTAAATCACACTTTACTCTTATATCTATGAAAAAAGATGATTTTCATACCCTGGCATGTTTATTGCTTTGAGACCGAGTCTGTTATTTATTAGGGTTCACTCTCTGGTTCTTAGAAATGGCAGAATATTACTATTGTGATTGCTCTTCTCACTAGAATCATGATGGTATTCACTCTTCATACAAAGCAGTTTAAATCATGGGAAGAATTCACAGCACGGTTAAACAATTCGGTGGCAAACGTAGTCCACAAATAACCACAACTTACATGTAGTACGGTTTTACAGGTGACAGGAGAAAGTTTTTCTTTCCTTAAGTTTCTCGACCCTCTTAGCCAAGGTCAATCGATTAAAAATGTGTCATAGTTGGTCTTCAAAAGCAAGTTTCTAAATAGAGAGTAGTGGTCCACTATTAGGAAACAGAACGGTCCTGAAAACTAGAATATAAAACACTTGGAAGTTTGTATGATGAAAATATGAACGATAGAAAAATTTTGGTTGGAAGGGACTTTGGGAGCTGATCTAGCCCAATCTCCTTCTCAAGGCAGTACTAACTTTAAAGGTTTGTCAGGCACCTCAGGATCTCACGTAAGCAAATTTTGCTTACTTCCCAAACTTTCCAATGCTCCAAATGACAAAATGCAGCTCTTCCTTCAGCTTACATCAGGAACACCCCCAGTTTGGGTGCATTTAGATTTGTGACTCCTACCTGCACTGCTAGTATCAGCACAGGCAGTAGTTTTACATATTAGTAAGACTGCCAACTGCCTTGAAAAGCCCACTTCCAATTGTGCGTAACATTTCCAAACACTACAAAACATTTCCATACTGAGTGAATTCTTTTCTTTGCTTTTGGTTTAAAATGCAAATTTCAGCTGAATTAGCTCAGGTGTTTCTAAGGAGCAGACTCAGGAACAAGCTTTCTGCTGAAAAAACTAGTGCTCTCCCATAACTTTGGAGCAAGGACAAGAAGCTGTGTCAAAGAACAGCTTCTCTGTGCAGTTTCTGTGCAGGTCCGCCCACATTCGGTTAAAGGATGAGCCTTATAAAAATTGTGATTGAACCCATTCAGTGTGGACTTGCTAGCCTTTAATAGATGCTGTCTGTGAGGATGCCAGCCCCATGGAGCATGTCTGAACCTCCCTCCACTTTTCTGGAGAGCAGACTCTAGCTGTGTGCCAGGGCAGGACTCGAGCACAAGCAAGGCACAGGCCGACCTGTGCACCAGTCCCTGCTGCCAAGGGGACTAAAGTCTGGTCACAAGGAGCAGCCGGGAGTTGCTGTCACTTGTACCATGTTTGTTGCAGTACACGGACACCAAGTGAGGATGACACCATGCGCCAGGGATGGAAAGGGGGTGGGAAGTGGCTGTGGCACAGGAAGGATGGAGTCTGGGACAGGAGCCCGGGGACCGCTGCCGGAGGAACCAGAATGAGCAAGGCATGGATGGGGAGGCTGGAGAGGGGAGATAGGAGGTATCTATCAAAACAAGAAGCCCGTGTCGGGGGCTGGGACCTTGGTATTAAGCCTTGGACCAGCCAACTGGGGAGAGCATGAGGGGCCAACACTGAGAGAGGGAGCACAAAGACAGGAACAAGTTAGAAAAGACAAGGAAGGCAGAGTAATTTGCTCATAAGCTTCTACATGGCGCTCATCACTACCAGTCCTGAGTGCTTTACAAATGTCAATTATTTCATTTTCACAGCACACTGTGAACTGAGGTGATACTATTAACAACACTTTAAAATGGCAATCTAAAACCTGGGGAGATGTGGGTCCAAAGTTTCTACTATTCTCAGTGTACGTTCTGAGTCATGTATTTGTTTTTCTCAGAGCATTTACCACTACATAATGTTTCAGGCATTCAAAGTTCATTAGAGATGTAGCTGCTCATATGCCTGAAATCCAGAAGCCATGGTCAAGTGTCCATAAAATAAGGAACACTGAA
Source organism: Gymnogyps californianus (assembly GCF_018139145.2). Lineage (NCBI taxonomy): Eukaryota > Metazoa > Chordata > Aves > Accipitriformes > Cathartidae > Gymnogyps > Gymnogyps californianus. Next base: position 67,826,988 of record NC_059474.1, read on the forward strand.
TTAAGAATAATGTGTGAAAAAATTGTTTTAAGCCAATGTCCTAATGGGACTCTTTGGCACAGCCAGAATAAGAACCAGCTCCTGCAGTGCAATGCTCAGCTGAGGCCCCATGTGCTCCAGACTTTCTAGTATGCCTTCACTTTCAGTTGGACATCCTAGAAAAATCTATCATGGGCTGGTTTAGAAGAAGGAATTTGTCAAGACAGAAGGATAATTTAAAAAGTTATGAGAAGGATAAAATGGCAGGACATATTATTAAAATGTTGATGAATACGCTTAGTTTCCCCTGCTCCTACATCATCTCACCGTTTGGGCTGACTGGTGCCTCTAACTTACTCCAGGATAAGGCACAACCCAGAGAGCTTAGTGACATCTTCCCTGCTCCCATAAGCACAGACATTCAGCTGTCCAGAATAAATCTCCTGGGAGGTGTTTTTCTTCTCTAGCCCACAATTAAATGACTTCTTCTTTACTGCCTCTTCCTGTTTATGCATTCCTCCTCCCCAGTGATTGGGCTCAGTGGCTGAAGCGTCATGTATTTCTGTATGGGATGGCATCCTTCCTTCCCTCCCTCCTTAAAGTTAATCGCTTAACTTTTCTTCTGTGTATCTTAATTAGCACATTGCCAGCTTCAGGCGTCAGGACACTTTCTCCTACTTAAAGCCTCCTTAAAATATGGTCACATAACTTTGCACTTTATAGAGTATGAAAACATTTAATGATGAAAGCTCTTTTTAAGGTTTATTCTGTTGAACTCGATGAGATTTTCAATACCCCGCTGCGTTAAATCTCCATGTACATAGACAAATGCAACAAGAGGTTTAAGAATGACATAGTTCAGGCTACACAGTCGACATATCAATTTGTTAGATTAGGGAAATGGCCTTGCACCTGCCCTGATTTTAGCACTGGGAGGTTAACTCCAGTTTTGAGGCATTAGCTTGAATACAAATATAATATGTTTACTCAGTTAGGTTTGAACATGTGTTGCCTCAGTTGCCTGATAGCCTACATGATACCATAACATTTATAATTGCGTTGATTCTTACTGTTGGGTAAAATCTTAATACTATAACTTTTGGGGTATTTTTTGTGTGCAAATGCAAAAAAAAAAAAGAAAAAATATGCAAAAGTACAATATGTTTGAGTTCTCTTAGGTTCACCCTGAGATCAGTTAAAATGATCTTATTTACTCTTGGGTTTCTTATTAAGACTCTCGTTTCAGGAAACATTTTACATCGATTTCACACTCTTTCAGGCACGAAACTGTTTGCCTGTGAGCTGGTGCCATGACCGCAAAATCCTTAATTTCTGATTTCTGATGATCATTTTGTTGGGATTTACTGACAGCAGCCATTGCCCATCCAGCACCCCGCTTTCGCAGAGCACAGGTGCCACCAGCTCTTTGTAGCCCGCCAGAAGCAGGCTGGTGAAACAAGCCGTGCCTAGTATTCACCATACCCACGTAGCAAAACTCAAAGGATGGTTCCTCTAAAAAAGTTTGTCTGACAGATCCACATACGTCATTTCTTGGCATCTATCTGTCAAATTATTTGGCAGTTCTCTCCATATGAATTGTAGCGGTTTAGCTGCAATAATTTCCAGATCAAAGCTGTCAATCACCAGGCAATTCCCACAAGGACATGCAAAAGGACCTGACAGGGAAATTATCTAAAGCTGCAATAATCTAGAAGATGTGATAAAGAAAAAAAGCAAGATTTCCCAAATTATATGGACTGAAGTTCAAGTACTGTTTTCCTTTGTACAATTTGAGACAGTGAGCTATTATAGCCACTAGATCTGGAGGCAAAAATCTAGAAAGTGAATTGCAATTCATCTATTTCCTTGGCATTCCCTCCCTTTCCGATTAAATATGCTTTTCTTTTCTTCTCCATTATTCTGAGGAGGCAGTAAACCTCAGTCTAAATGAGCATTTACATGAAAATCAGAGCTCTCCAAGGCATCCACTGAAACTCCTTTAATACAATATTTGCTTTAATTTCATTTTCTTTCTTGCCTGTGGGAGAGTTTCAATCACATTTGGTATGATTTATAATTGTACTCCCCCTCCTCCTGCAGAGGTCATTCCCTTTCCTAAAACTGCATCATTTGACTAGAAAGAATACCTTTTATAAGTAAACAGCTCAGCAATCAATATTGTCCACAGATGATAGTGAGCACAGTCCAATTTTTAATAGGGTCTCTCAAATGTCAGAAAGCTCACTTTAATCTCCAAGAAATATAATCTGTTTACATCACCTGCAGCCTCTTGGTTGTCTCCTTCAGAAAGACTGCTTTCTTGGGCTCACTGAATAATCTCTTCTATCTTATCTTATGAAGAATCCAGCTTCATCATGCATATTTCAAGCAATCTTTACCTTCCTGAATACAAGTGAATCAGGGAATCATATTCTGTGATTCTCATTTATTTATCTCTCTACTTCAAAATATAAAATCACATACAAAGGGTTAGGATGCAAGCACCTTCTTAAAGATATTTAATCCTGCTTTCATGATATCTATCTCACTTTGTTTTATTAAAATAATCTGCCACATGTTATTGAAACTGTCACTCAAAGAAACAAATACTTCTTTTAAAGAGGGTACATCGAGGAAATGTATTGCTCAAAGTATTAAAAAATAGTATTTAGCATTGTATTTGTACAGATATACTAAGCCTTTACCAAACGTGGAATGATGTGCAACAAAATAAAAGCTAAAGTAAGTAGCAGAAAAGCAAAACTCTAATAATAATCAAAATAACTATTTTTTCTATTGCTAATCTATGCTGTGACATGCCAAAGCACTACCATGCCTGATGGCATACTGAACTCAAAGTAAAAAATTTTGTTTACCTAAAACACATACACTGGGTCTGATTTTCTGTCCCCACATTTATCTCCACATGTTTAGTTGCATGTCTGCATGGTATTACATAAACGTATCATGAATTCATACATATATACAGTAAAGTAAGCATCTAGCCACATCCGCATGTGTATCTTCTGCTTAGCTATATATGTGTGGTTGTGTGCTTACTGATCAGATATATAACTGATAGAAAAATTAGGGTCCATATCGTCCAGTCAATATACAGCCACAGGATCTTGGGGTTTGAATTTTATGAGATTCCTCTTTCTTGCAATCTGAAGCTCTTAACAAGTCATTATTTATCTCCTAAACCAACTGGTTTCCCCTATTCACCTATCTCAGCTTCAAGACAGAGCTGTGGGAAAACCCAGGTGATTTCTGCATAGTTCTTTGGTTTCTTTTGGGGAACTTTGGGCTTTATTTTAGAAACAGTGCGCATTACCCAGCCTCAGGTCAGCTATTCTATCTGTGTTACTGGTTGGCTTAAAAACATTCCCTTCCCTACACTGCAAATGACAGCAGTCTTCCCAATTTTTTTTTCCTTTTCTTGCTCTTAACAGAATATCTTTACAAGAAAGATAACACACTTTGCATGTGCGCATTACAGGATAAAGAGCAGTGCAGAGACAGCTAACCTGTCTCCAGAAACCAAGTGAGGGACCAAAAGTATGGTACCTCCTGAGTTAACGTACCCTGTAAAATAAATTGATATGCATTTCTGTAATGTATGTACTCTAACTTGTTTTACTTGCTTTTATAGTGGCTACAGTCCAGCTGTGCACAAAGAATATATATATTTGCACACAGCTTCCAAGGGCCACGCCGTTTCAGTTGACTGTATTGTTAAAGACAAGGCAGAAAACCACAAAGAACGCCTGCCAAGTACTGAGACAGGGTAAGTTGCGGCCTCTTGGGCTTGAGAAGCTCACATGAGGGGACATTCCCAGAGAAGATGCAAACACATCATCAGTCAAAGATTTTCCTAACCAGAAATCCCCTGCACCGCTCAGGAAATCCTGCCAGTCTGCAACCAAACACCCAGAGCCACTGGCAACCTGAAGGGGTGAGCGAAACCACTGCACGCTGTGCCAGAGATGCTATCTTACTCCATGGTACTTGGGGAAAAGCTAAAACCGCTGTAGCCCCCTTCCTGGGGCTGCGGCTTTTGGCAGGACCACTCTAGCTGACAGGACTTATCAGTCACGCTACTGATCAGTAAACCACTTGTTGATCTCCACAGGTAAAGAGTGAGAGACCCTGAAATACATCATCCCCAAATTAAAGCTGAGTATCAACAATACCACTATCCATATGCCACTCAGAAAAGAACGTTCACAGGAGATGGTGCCAACTGACTTAGACTGATATTGAGGGGAAAATCCAGAGAAGTGGTGTCTCCTAATTCTCTGGGCCACCCATTTGTCTGGTCACTGCCTGTCCTCATAATGCACCCCAAAACCTATTCCACCAGAGTGCTGGGATTTTCCTTAAAACTTCCAGTCTAACTGAAACCCTATCAGTCTGCTCAGTATCACACTCCCAAAACGTTCCTTTGTTTTTTCATCATCCTAATAAAGTGAAGCTTCTCTTTTCCAGATGTGTCCGCTGCCCTGAAAGCAGAAGGCACCCTAATTGGATCAATGCACAAACTTCGTTGCTCTGTGAGTATGTGTTGTTGCCTTACAGTAATTTCTGCCATGCCTTCGATTGCCTTATCAATGCCTTTGTTGTAGCAAGCTTTTCCTGTGATGAGCAACAATTTGAACAGTGCTCATTTCAGTCTGTAGGCATTAGCTGTGGGACAAATCTCCTGTTTTTTCTTATGGAAACCCCATTGCCCTTGAAAAGAAGATATCCATTCACCTGAACCAGGACTATGTCAGAATATTATTAACTTTAAATCCAACAAGTAAAAATAGCAGGGATGCACAGCAATAACTGGAATCATATTTAATATTACATTCTAGCAAATCCCGAAGCAACATAATTATGTGGCCACTGCTGCATCAAACAAGGAATAACCACTGAACACCCTTGAAGGCATATGCTGTCATTTACAGATGCTCTTTGGATAAGATTTGTAACATGGAAGTCTGCAATCACTCCTTCTTCCTTTCAGCTATTACAGAGGTGCAGGCAGCTGGTGAAGCAGAGGCAAATGAGGATGAGGGAGAGCCATTTCTCTGGTTTTGACAGACTCTCTTATCTGTCACCTCTAACTAAGGTTTCTTTGAACTGCTCTCCCTACTTGTCCATAAAAACAGTGGAGCGTCATGTCTTATTCCTTACCAATGTCACTGGGACATAGTGTTGGAGAGCCTCAAATGTTGGCTGTGAAGGTACCTCATAAGAAACACCTTTCTCACTTCACGTAAACTATATAACGTTACCTTTCCACCTGAGGATCAATATATCTTCACCAATCCTTTCCCACCTTCATGGAACTAAACTTTCAGTAGGAGAGTTGTGAATTATTGCCCTTTGTTACAATCCCTAAGGCGATATTCAAAAACTCCTGCCAGTCTCTTCCCACCAAACCATACCCCTGAAGCCCCAGACCCAGGCTGAGCTAACAGGAAATTATCAAAGCGATGCTTCAAATGAAGGATATTTCTGCTGCCTCCTTTCTCCAGTTCCACTTCTATCCTGTTTTGACCACTACTGTTCTCAACTCTCTGTCTCCCTAGGGCAGTGGTCCTGGGTCACACACTACAGCAATCTCACCCACCCTGTACTTAGAGCTCTGTCTCACCATTGACTCTCTACCTGCTGCAGGCGAAGGGGTCTCACAGGGAGAGGGACCAGCTCGAGACTGAGGAGATCCCCCTGCTCTCCCAGCTAGGATGCTGAGCCCCCCATCTCAACGCTGACACTGGCCTTCTTTCAGCTCAGTGTCCTGTAAAAATGGAGACTCTCCCCTGCTGAAGGAGTGCTCCAAGCCCCCCATTTCGTTGGTACCACAAAGACTTGTGGTACCTCCCCAAGTATTGCTACCCACCCTAGATACCACTACTAAAACCTCCACAAAGACCCAAATGGAAAGAGAAAATGACAGGCTTTTGTTGGTGTGCTTCAAGTCTTCGATACGGCTGGGATGGATGGATGAGTCTCCCTCTGTGCCACACCACCATTAATGAGCAGATACCACTGTCCTCCATGCCTGCATTCATTGTTTTCTTCATTTTGCCTTTGCAGCCTAAATTGTCATCTTATAATATCATTACTGGTATGAAAACCATCCTGCCAAGTTTCATGTACTCTATAAAGGTCATAGGTACCCATTAATTTATACCACATTTGCTTTTTGTTCTTAATTGCCCAAATACTTTCCGCATTTTATATACATGTTTTCTGGGTTACATGACACCAAATTATTCTTCACTGCCCGTCAAAAGGAAATGCCTTCTTCATACCTCCCTGAGTATTTGAAGTTCTCATATCAATCTGGATTACCTGCAATCCCTCCCTCTCACTCTTCAATTTATGGATTATCAAACTAGATAGGGCTATTTTGAACTCGGTATCTTTTTCGTACATAAGGCAGGAGGTTGCATCATCCCTTTTATGAAGTATTCCAGTAATCTCTGGATTCAAAAATTTCTTGCCCGTATCAATTTGTCTCTTTGATTTGTCTTCTTTTTTATTTTAATCAGAACTGGCATGGGGAAGTACCTTAGGCTGCTTTGACCCATTATACCTTCAGTCCTAGAAATCATCTTTTTGGCATGTTTGATTAAAATGGATCAATTAAAGGGGACACTTTGCCATTCCTTGACATAAACTCCTCACTTTTGGTCCCATTCCCTATTTTAGTTCCCAAGAGTCACGGCACCATTAGAAGATTTTTTTTCTGTAATCAAACTGTGATAATTCTTTTTATAATGGTGCAATTATCTACTCTCTTCTGGTTTCACCTTAGCAAGCTCAGTGAGTCATAGACCTTTACATCTACTGCATCTACGCCCACTGATGATCAACAAGGAGCGACAGTCCCTGGGACTCATTTGCTCTCCACAGTGGGTTTACAAGGAAGCACCTGCTTAGAATTAGACACCCTTCAGTATAAGCTCTGAAATAAAAATGCACACATGTAGTGTACTGCCTAGTTTATTTATTCATTTGTTTATGATTCCCAGTAAAAGAAGGTCTAATTCTTTCTCTCCTGACAGTGTAAATCGTGTTACAATCACTACTGTTACAATTATATAAAAGTAGTATAAATACTGCAAATGCAGCTCAGCATCTCTAGTTCCTTAAACAATCCTGTGATTCCTTTCACTATTCTTAGGCATTTCTCTTATGGAAAAGAGTAATGCTCAGGGCTTGAAAAGTGAAGCTCATCTGCAGGACTAGCATCGCCATGATGGGTGTCTTCTCCCTAGGACAGAACCAAAGGAACCGGATTTAAAAGATCAGTACCTCATCTTACATTTAGGAGTAGTCATAACTTCTGTGCACCTGTTGAACACAAAAGATTTCTGATTGATAGGCTCATGTTTTCCATTTTAAGTCACGCATAGGGGACAAACCAAACCACACAGGGAGAAATTCTTCTTTGCTAAACCCTCTATCATTGCTGCTCTGGACCAACTTTGACTCTTAAACAAACAAGATTTCCTTTGAGTCCTGGCTGATCTTCCTTCAGAAATTTTGAGGGGGTACATAATTTCTACTCTGTGACTCTCTAGCCAGAGCTGAGAATGGAATGCAAAATAAATACAGAAAGAAAAAAACATTTGAAATTACTTTAATTTGGCCACATTCCTGCCTCTTTTGTGTTTGCTTTCCATGTATATATGAAGGAATGAATTTTGTTGTTGGAATTACTCATGAAAAGCAAAGTTCAAAGCGGTGAGCGCATGAACAGCATGCACAGAAGCCAAAATGTAAATGTGCATGTACAAGAATTCATGCCAGAAATTCTTGCACATTCATGGAATGTGACTCTTCTGACCAGGCTTGAGCAGGCAAGGTAATGTCAATCTTTAGTGGCTGCTGCTAATCCATACGGTAAAAAGCGCCGACAATGTGGGTTTTCTAAATTCATTTCAATAATGAATACATTCAAACAGAGCATGGCATGTTTTCTTTCCCCAGACAACAACCAAATGTGTTTTAACTATACGTCATTCATGCTCACGCAGCAATCTTGGGAAAGCAACGGCTGAAAAGGAAATCTGGTCCTGTGATGAAAGGCAGCAAGCTGGGATTTGGGAAGTACCAAGCTTTGTCATAGCCTTCTTAGGGGACCTGAGATAAATCCCGCAATCTCTTTGTTCCTTCACTCCCTGTCTATAAAATGGCGATAATGCTTCTCTTCTTTCCAGAGCTCGGAAGAAATATGTCTGTGTGGTACTTGGATGCTGCAGGCACCAGGATTGTACAAGCACTGATACACTGACAGCATTGTTTTTGGAAACCAAGCTGAGCGACTGTCACTTACGCTCACACCAAAAGAGAATAAACCATAGCCAGGCAACTGGGTTGGTAAGGTTATCTACTCTCACCTGCGAATCACTCTGTTTATTTGCATGTGTTTGGGGCCATTAGGGACAAACCTATCCAATGTGTCAAAATTTCTGTCACTCCTGGCTTGTGGGCCAAGTATCGGCGAGCATAGTGGGAAAACTTTGGAATGCATGACCTTTGGTTACCAGTATTAGTCTAGCAGACAAATTCTGGTATGACCTTCATCTTCAAAGCCAGGACACTTTCTCAGAACACCGACTTATGGTTCCTTGTGGCAAATATATTCCTTTCTTAACCAAATCTGTGTAAATCAACATGCATCCGACAAGGACCAACTCTGCATGTCATGCAAGATCAACTGCCCAGCTTGGGCCAAGGTGGCACATTGAATGAACTCCTCAAGCCAGACCATAGCCTACATAGGAAGCGAGTATTTAATATATGAAAAAAAATGAACAGACTACAGCTATTTAGGAAAGTAGTGCAACTTCCACCAAAATCAATAGATTTTTTTTCCTTTTCTGTCTTGGCACATGTTAAATTAACACTTTTCTTGAGCAGTCTCTTAACTCAGCTTCATAGCGTCGCTCTCTTCAGTCTCTTCCTCACTGTACGCTTTGGGGAGAACCCATCCGAAATCTCTCTTTTCCAGGAAATAAGGATTTTTAAAAATTTAGAAAACAAAGGTCTTTCGAGTCTCAAAATGAACGTGATCATGCAGGTTAATCCCAAACGGTCTCTCATTGCATAATATCTGAGAGCAGGTAATTTCAGGATTATAGAAGAATCTGGAAAATTACATAAGAATTCTCCTTTTGCTGTAGGAGCCTTAAAGCTGCACCTTCATTCAATCAGGAAGCTAATGTCCACTATACAGCAAGTTTCAAATTCTACTTACGACCTTGGTGTCATGACAATTTTGGTACTAACTTGTTCCACACTAAGTATTGCTATTAGAACTGTGAATAATCATCAGAATTAACTAGCCTATAGAGTGATTAAATAATTTCCTCCAATTTGCATTTGATATGTTTATTAAGTGCTGGAGGGTATTCTTTGCTCTCTTATTTTTACTGCTGTTAAACATTATGTCTGTATTTTTGGCATAGGTGCAGTACTATTATGGTTACTACAAAATTTTAATCAGATTATGGTATGAGTTACCATTTGATACTGTAAAAATTCCAGTAGGTAGCAGATAAATATTAAGATACAATTAGCTGCCACTACCTTTTATTGTTTGGAATTCATTAATATCGAGATAAGTTTGCATTCTGTGGCAATGACAATTTTTTTAATGTTCCGTTTTTTTACAAATTGCATTTTCTTACAAGTAATAGTGCAAGCAGTAAACAAGACAGAAGTTGACTATAAACAACATAAATAGATATGGCAATATTAAAGCTACAAAAAACCACAAAGTACTGCCTATGTGTTATCCCTTGTGCTTCGTTTGCCCTACCATTGTCAACGAGACCTACTACTCACAACAAGTAATTCTTTATGAGATGTTTTCGTTTTGAACCGGATGAAAGTATCGGTGCTAATCGTCAAAAAACCCTGTGATTTTAAATGTATTGGAAATCTGTGTTTTCAAATGCATGTCTTGGCCCCTTACACAAGCAAGTGGTTGCTAATGCCAATGTGCATTAGAAATGCAATTGTACTATACTTAGATGTGGTTCAACCACAGTTATAACATGGGCCATTAAGAAGCATTAAAAAAAGAAGAAAAAAAAGACAGAAAAGAAGGAATCCAGGTTAAAAGGGAACATGTTCTGTTGCTCAGCTAAAAGATTTATCTATAATTAGAAAACAAAATTGTTCAAAACTAGACTAAATAGATAAAATATTGGTATCTCGGAGAGAACATAAGCATACCATATAGAAAACATGCTTACTTATGTTTTCCCAGGGCTTGTAAAGAATTCTAAAGACTTTCAGCATGGCTCAGGAAATTAGCTTTAACACAATTAACTGGTGAGTCAGAGAAGACTGTGGACTCCTCTCTCGGAAGACTCGCACCTGTTGGACAGGGAAAGTAAACGCTCATCTGTCATCCCCAACGTTTTTCCAGTGTCTTCCCAAAATGCAACTCCTCCTGATCAGCTATAAATCTCGAATAATCAAAACCACATGAGCCAAACGGCATAAAAATTAAACCTACGCTGAATAATACTGGGTAAAGGAATAATATATGTGACCATGTGATTGCCTGCTTTCCTGGGCTGGAGCTGGAGAGAAGTGGGAAATGCCCAGCTGCCTTAGTTGGAACTGACTCAAAACTTCATCCGCTTTGGTTCAGTTCTCAAAATAGGGCACATGACCTCTAAGTAAGACAGTACAGTAGGCTGCTTTTACGCTACATTGCTGCTCCTGCAGCCCCTGATACCAATTCGCTCGCTTTACCGAGCATGGGAGGAGGTAAAACTTGACACTTGCCGAGTTTCAGCGTTATCTTGTTTTGTAATGCATTATCCATAGCAAAGTTACCACTATCTTTAGGAACAGAGATGACATCTGCTACAGAGTGGCTTACACTTGTCTGTCTGCTGCTTTCAGTGTCATGTGTCTGACATGAGTTAACCTCTTATAAAATCTAATGCGAGGGAAGAGAATTGCTCATCGGAGGTGTCCGTGCTGCTCCTCTTGACCTACTTGGAAAACTACAACTCGACTCTTTGCGGTTTCCCCCATCGCGACACAGCTGCAGAAGGCAGCAACAGGACCACTTTTAACAGAATTCGAAATGTGCTATATATACATTTGTATGCCTTTGAATAGCATTATTTCCAAACCTTGCAAAGCCCATTCGTTATTTTATCAAGCCCACTATAGGTCCTTTTTTTCATGGAATTGGCATAATGAGAAGAGATAGCCTTTTCTCTTCACAGATAAAGATCCAAATTGCGTTTTATAATCTGACAATTATGTAGTTTGATTTTTTAAATAAAACAGATAATCTCCCTTCCCCGTTCAAGATGAGATCTTAGTTGTTAGTGACAGCTGTTAAAATGCTGCTAAAAATAGATATAGTGTCAACCACTAAAAAGCTAAGTGCTCCTGTGAACCACAAGCAAAAAACAAACGAGGTTTCTACTGAATTTGTGGAAAATCTGTGAGCATCTTGCATGTACTGGGAAAGGTGCTTTATTCTTCCAGCAGCCGCCTCTGTATGTAACACAATGGGGGGGGGGGGGGAATCAAACATTTGTTATTAAGACAGAAGATAGATATATTGCCCCGATTTTATTTTCTCTCTCTTTTTCGTTCTTAAAAAAAAAAAAAAAAAAGATGATGCAGCACAAAGACTGAGGCTACCTCCAGGCATTTCAGATGCCTTTTTCATTTACACCTTTGCTCTGAAAAAAAAAAAAAAAGAATAGCCAGAAGAGTAAGACAAAAGCAGTGCAACCAATCAGCCAAATACACCATTACTATAAATTAACATAAAATAGTTGTGCTTGGTACAGCAGTTATTGCTACACCAGCCAACGTGCTTGCGTGCTTTTTGCATGACTGTGATTTGCCGGGTTACTCGCAGAGTTGCGTGGAACTTTCCTCTGCCTTGGAATTGCAGCCTCCAACCCATCTACGGTAGCTCTGCTCGATTAATAAATTAGCTATATTCCAAACCAGATGTATAACACGAAACGAGTAAAAAGAGAGAGAACAGAATTGTTCACATTCAATGTTATAATACATCTCAGTAGGTTCCTCCTTTTTAGCTACATTATGGCTATAAATAGAGCACTAGTGTAGGCACAGTGAAATATGATTTGCTTCCAATAATATAGCAAACTAATTGTGAAATTAAGCTATTGAATGCGCCGTTATCTCCAAGTCTGGACTTACCAGCACTTTATGCTTCCCTGTTTAGCATTTATCAAGCTACCCACAAACTTTGACGGATGCAAATAACAGCTGATAAAATACTCGCCTTTTCCAAGGCCCCAATCCTACAGAGGCTTCGGCGCAGGTAAAATTCCCTCTCTGTGAGCAGTCCTTTTACATGTTTAAAGACTTCATTGAGGGTATTAAAATAGGGCCAACTTTTTCCTCCCTCCAATGCCTGATTTTTTTCCTTAAGATGTTTAAATGAAGAGACATTTAATGCCCCGAACTTAAAAATAATCAGCTTTAAAAGATCTTAGCCACAAGCGAAACATTAATTTAAAACCAGTATCGATGTTAGCGCCGATTTTTTTTTTTTTTTTTTTTTATGTCTGAAATCAGGATGGGTTTGCTCCACCGCAGCCGCACGAGTGCCGCGGGGACGCGCCCCCTCCCCGGCGTTACCCCGGGACGGCGAGGGCAGGCCGGGGGGCGGCAGAGAGGGGCTCGGCTCCCCGCGTCTGGCAGGAGCGGGGAGGGGGGCGGAGGAAGGCGCAGGCCCAGCGGGGGGGCGCAGCCTCCTCCCGAAATCCCGTCCAGGGGCGCCCCGCTCCCCGCAGCCAGCATGGGGGCCGAACGGGGGGGGGGGGGGGGGGGGGGGCTCCGCCGCCGCCAGGGCCGGGAGAGACGCTCCGCCTGGGGAAGGGCGCGGGGAGACACTCCTCCCCCGCCGCCCGCCCTGCCTCCCTGCCGCCCGCCCTCCTTCCCTTCCTCCGGCGGCTCCGCGAACCAGGAACCGCGGCGGCGGCGGCGGCGGCGGGCTCCGTGCGTGAGAAACCCCGCGGCGCCGCGCCGCCGGGAGCCGCCGGGGCGGGCGGCGCAGGAGGGGGCGGCGGGGGCGGCGCGGCCGCCGGGCGCTGCGAGGGGCCGGGCGGCACCGGTGGGGGGGGGGGGGGGGGGCGGGAGAGGGGAGAGGAAAAAGTTTACACCCTCGCCACTCTCCTCCCTCCTCTTCCTTGGTGGCGCAGATGGGAGTTTTACCTGGAATGACATAAGTTTTTTTTTTCGGGTTTGGTTTCTTTTTTTTTGGGGGGGAGGGTGTCTCGCTCCCTCCCTCCCCGCCCCCTCTTCTCCCCCTCCCTCAAATCCCCCCCCCCCCCCCCCCTCCCGCCGGTGCTGGATCCACCCCCCGCTCCCCTCCGCCGGCGGGCGAGGGTGTGACCCGCGGGAACACCCACCCACCTAGGCGTCCATGGTGGGAGCTGTCCGCCCAGCCGCGCCGCGCCGAGCCGCGGGCGCCCCGCCGCCGCCTGCCGCCGCCGCCGCAGCCCCCTCCCGCAGCCCCCGCCAGCAGCGCCCTGCCCGCTGCCCGGCCCCGCTCCCGGCGTTTCCTCCGCGTACTTTTTTTTTCTTTTCTTTTTTTTTTTTTTTTGGTGGCGGTGCGGGCTCTCGGATGGTTTGCTGGCAGTAGCCGGGGGCCGTGCCTCCTCCCGCCGCGCCACTATGTCGTAGGGGAGGTGAGTGCAGCGCGGACCCTTGCGCGGGGCGCGGAGCGGCGCGGGGGGCAGCGGGGGCCGGGCGGGTGTCCGCCACACCAGCCGGCGTATCCAGGTCACGGCCAGTCCCGTCCCCATCAGTGAAAACTTCGCGGGAAGGACACGTCCATTGCTCGGCAGCGTCCGCGCCAGCGCCGCGGGGAAGCGCGGCGGCGGCGGCGGCGGCTGCTCCGCGGGTCGCGCCGCCGGCGCTGGGAGCCGCCGCCGCCGCCTCGGCCCGTGCCCGCCGGGGCCGCCAGTGCGGGTCGATATTTGGCAGAATATGAAAATGAGAGGGGCACGTGACACCCCAAATCCTGGGGACGTTTGCGCTTTCGCTGTGATTATTGAATACAAACCCCGCTCGCCGGAGCAATACGCGGATCTGTGCGTTTGTGTGCGTGCCTGCGCGCGCGCAGGGGGCGATTTCGGGCGAAGGTGCGCGGTGCCCCAGCGCGATGCACGGCGCTGCCGCTCCCCGACGGGCTCAGCCCCCCCCCGCCCCGCTCCCAGGGGCACCTCTGTCACCCTGCGGGGCCGCGGAGCTGTCCCCGCCGGGCCGGGGGCGCACCTGGGGGTCGGGTCGGGGCCGGGAGCGGGGCTCGGCGGGGGCCGGGGCTTTTTGGGAGCGTGCGTCAGCGGCTCCCGGCCGTTCGCCGGGGGCTGGGGGCGTTATTTACGGAGCGAGTTGGGAGCGCATCGCCTGAAAGTTTGCTCGGCGTCTTTTCTTTTGCTTCCCTGGGAAAAGGGTATTCCTGCAGCCGGGACGCGGGCACCGGGGGGGACAACGGGGGGGCCGGCAGCACCCGGAGCCGGAGGCCGTCCCGGCGGCCCCTCTCGCTGCCCCTGGGTGGGGGGAGGCAGCGGGCGGGGGCGCCCGGCGGGATGTGCGGTTGCCGCGGAGCGGAGCCAGCCCGGCGGAGAGCGGAGGACGAGTCCTTGAACCCTCCCGCCCTCCGCCGCCGCCGCTCCGCTTTTTTTTTTTTTTTTTTCTTTTTCGGTTAAATCACCGCTGCATCGGTACCGTGCGTATTCATGCGCCGCTGAAAGGCGGAAATCCCGGGCCGGCGGAGAGGCGATGCCCGGCCCTGCCGCCGGCGCGGGCACCGGGCGGGGGCGGCCGCACCCCGCGCACCTCACCTGCCCGCGGGTGGCCCCGGCCTCACGCCCCGCGACCCTTCCCCGGGGGCGCCTCCGGGCGGGGCGGCAGGTGGGGGCCCCCGGCTCCCCGGCGGGGCTGGCGCCCGGGGGGGGCTGCGCGGGGCTGCGCGGCCGCGGCGGCCCCTGCGGCTTTAAGGAGATGCGTTTTCCAGACTGTGTCGCAGCAACTTTGTATCAGTCATGTCGCCCGGCGGGTGACTGACGGCGCGTCCCAGCCAATGGGGCGGCGGCCTGGCCCCAGCAGCGCGGCGCTCCGTGTCCCGCCCGCCAATGAGGGCGGGCGGCGGGCGGGACGTAAACTTGAACTTTATCTGGGCATGTGACATGTTTTTAAAGGACTTGGCACCTTTTCCCGTCCCCTCCCGGGTGCCGCTCCGTGTCACCGGGCGGCGCGGCGCGGCGCAGCGCAGCGCGCCTCGGGCGGGCGGGCAGGCGGGGGAGGGGGGTGAGCGCCGCCCGCCCCGCCGCTCCGCGCCGCCCTCCGCTCCGCTCCGCGCCGCCCGCCGCGCCGGCGGGGGCTCGGGGACGCGCCCCGCCGCAACAGGTACCGCGGGGCCGGGGCCGACGCGGGGGGCAGCGGGGCCAGGTGCGGGGCAGCTCCTCTCCCCGACCCGCACCGGGAGGTGGGGCTGGCGGGGTGTGGCGGGGTGGGTACTTCAGGGCTCGGCGCCCCCCCCCCCCCCCCGTGCCCTCCGTGGAGGGGGGAGGTGTCACGGTGATAACCCAGACTCTCTCTGCCGTGGGGGGTGGGGAGCGGCGTTTGCACGGAAAAAAGCGCTTTTCTGTATCGCTTGGGGGTCCGGGCGGCGGGAGGGAGCAGGCGAGGCGGGCTCGGCCGAAAGCGGGTTTGGGCTCTCAGGATCCCTCCCCCCCCCCCGGGCCGACCCCCGGCGGACGCCTGCGAGAGAGGGAGCTCGCTCGCTCGGTCCCGGGCACTGCCGGGTTCCCCGACGCGTGACGATCCGGATTGTACCTGCGGGAAGGCGGACGCGGGGGGGGACGCGGTTAGGGGTGCAAAGCGGTGCCTTCTGCCCGTGGAGCTGCGGTGATGCTCCATATAGCGTAGGGCAGATAGGGAAATAAGCGTGCGCGCTGCCTGCGTGGTTGTTAACACGCGTGTGTGTGCGGGGACGGAGGGACCACCCCCCGCCGCGGGGGCCCGCGTCCGGCTCCGCTCGGGGTCCGCGGGCGGCGGTGCCGGGGGCCGCGGTGCGGGGGGCCGCGCCGGCAGCCGACCTGCCCGTGCTGCCAGCCGTGCTCCGCTGCTCTGGAGAAAGGGGGGAAAACCCCAGCTCATCATTGACGATGAAACTCTGGTCCCCTGGGCAGTTTTATGTCAGCGAAGCGGCTGGCAGGCAGTGAAACTTAAAGAAAATTTCGTTTACAAACACCGAGAAATAAGAAGTGGGTGGTCGCTTGAGCTATCGGTTTAGTTTTTATGAAACTGGATTTACTTCAGATTTTCCCGTATCTAGGTGACCTTTTGGTTGCAAGGATACCAGGTACCATTTAATTTTTTTTATTTGACTGTTGCTGCGAAACTGGTTTCATGCCTGATTGATCGGAGACTTGTACTGCAGAGGACTTGTTTGTTGATATGTTTGGGGGTGAAATATATAACTTGCAGCGTCCGAGTACTTGTCGGGGGGGTCTAGAGAAACTGCTGTGCTCATAATATAAACTTCCTTCTGCAAAATATTAGACATAGATGGTCTTGGTTCTGATATGTAACACGATTCAGCTTCTGTTGTGATCCGTCGATGTTTTAGCCCACAGTCAAATTCACTTAGTGAAAGTTAGTAAAAAGGCATGTTTGTGCAGTAGGTGAAGTGTGGATACTGTGGATAAACATGCTAGTCAAGTTGTAATAAGTTCTGCTTAGACGAACAAAACCAAATCCTTATGCTATCAGGAACCCGTGAGATGATTATTTGGTTCTACTATCCACCGAGGCGCTCGGAGGTGACAGAAACCAGCACTCCCAAAAAATCTCTTTGCTGCTGCATTCTTACTAATTTATATCTGTCATTTTAAATCAAACTTCTACCAGGCCACAAATAACCTCTCTGCTGTTTTTTGATCCTCTCGGATATATTTACCAGACAGTGCCTCTCTCTCTGGAAGTGCAGGACCAGGGCATTTTCCTTTACTTTCTTTCCTTTGTGTGACCCAGATTTTTATTTGCTGAAGTTTTAAAGTATGCTTGCCTATTGATTATGTGTGAAGTTTGAAGTTTACTGCTGTGGGAGAGATGGCTACAAAGCTCGTGCACGAGTGTAATGTTAGGCCTATAACTGAGATTTCCTTATAGGCAGTGGTTCTGCTAGTGGTTCTGAGGGTTAAAATTCACTTACATCCTAATTCGAAGCCTTAACTAAGTTTCCTCGTTTTCAGAAATGCTGGTCACTCACAGCTGCAATTGATTTTTCTAGGAATTAGGCTTGCTCAGCACTTAAATCAGGGGTAGGTGATTATCTGGGAGTGACTTTATGTGAAAGTAGGCACTTCTGTCTGAAAATTTTAGGCTATAGGAATGTGATTTGATACACATGATGATGTTCTAATAAAATTTGTGCTTGAGGGGAATGTAGGCATAGGGCCATAGTTCTAAGTAAGAGCAAAGAAGTATTTGAGTCATTTATTTTAAGTTTGGTTTGGTTTTGTATTTTTGCTTGAAATAGCGTTTTTAAGTAGTGTTAAGTAAAGGGATTAAACACTAAATTAAATATTGGAAAATTAATACATTCTGAAAGGAAAAGATATTTGCATAATATTGATATTGTAACTATTGACACTTGAGTTTCTACAGTTCTAATGATACTATGAGCCAATTCCTTAAAAAAAAACCCCAACTGTTGTTACTTATATGTGATTTTCAGAATAATGGAGGCTAGGTCGTGCATTTTGCTCCTTGCCTCGAGAGAGTGGCATGCAGGATGGGAGGGGGTTTTTTAGGGTCTATTTTAGAACAAGGTTTACTTTTCTTTATATATTGCTCTTGCTGGCTGCCATGGAGGTTTGCAGAATTACGGATCCATTTAATAGCCACGCATCCCCGCCTAATCCGATCTCCTTCCTCTGTGGCAGAAACGGTTCCCATTCAACTTTTGCATTGCTTCTCTCCCTGCTCAGCCCATCCTTCATGTCTCCTCAGGTGGCTATACAAGCAGGTTGTATAGCTGTGAAGGGGCAGGTCAGCTCCCAGCCTCTCAGAACTGCTGCTTCCTTCTAAAGCTTCCTTGTTACGCTGGATGATGAAGAGAAACCCTCTTAGCACACCAGCCTCCCTTGCTTTGCTGTCCCTGTAGCATGGCAGTGGAAGGTCTTTGGAGGCGCAGAGCTGTCCTTGGAGGAGCAGAGCTGTGATGAGCAATTTCAATGGGATTTACATCCTGCCTACCACCAACATGTCCTCCTTTCAGGACCTCTCTGGGTCCCCTCCTTCCTTGCTACCCCCTTCCCTTGTTTCCTCCCAGGTCCCTAGGTGAGGGGTGGCCCACGGTGCTGCTGGCACCGGCCACAGGGCTGTGGCCGGTGAGGGTGGGCGGTTGTTGTGCTGATGTTGCTGAGCTGTTCCTTTTGGGGCAGGGCGGGGAGCAATAATTTGGATCTTTTCTAACTGCTGAGCAGTTTTCTCTCGGAACCCATAGGGCTGTCATATCCATGACACCTTCTCCCTCGGTTTGATGGAAATTGGACAAATGGTTGAGAGATGATGGATGGGGCAGGGAAACGGGACTGGCAGGCAGACAGAGAGGAGGATAGACAGAGTGAGCGGATACGCCTCGTTTCCTTAGGAAATTAGGAAATTTCCTTAGGAAGTCACACTGTCCTGTCATTAATTTTACTTTTTTGTATATGTCTTTGCTAGTTATGGAGACAAAAGGATACCACAGCTACCCAGAAGGCTTAGATATGGAGAGACGGTGGGGTCAAGTTTCTCAGTCTGTGGAGTATTCTTCTATAGGTGCTGGAGAGCAGACTGATGACAGTAACTATATGGAGATTGTAAACGTAAGCTGCGCTGCCGGCACTTTTGCAAACAGCAGCACTCAAGGAAACAACAAAGAAAAACCTGAGCTACTCTCCTGCCTGCAGCAAGACAGCAGTCAGCCTGGTCTTTTGCCCTCCGACATCAAAACCGAAACGGAGTCGAAGGAGCTGTCGGCAACAGTGGCCGAATCCATGGGTCTATATATGGATTCGATACGAGATGCCGATTACCCCTACGATCAGCAGAACCAGGGGAGCCCAGGAAAGATCTACCAGAACGTGGAGCAGCTGGTGAAGCTCTACAAGGAGAACGGCCACTGCTCTTCTCCCCTCCACAGCGGCAGCAGGCCCTTGAGGTCTTTGATGTCGGACTCCGGGAGTGCTGTGAACGGTGGTGCCATGCACGCTATTGTCAAAAGCCCTATCATGTGTCAAGAGAAAAGCCCTTCAGGCTGCAGCCCTCAGAACATGGCTTCCTCGGTGTGTAGTCCTGCGGGAGTTAACTCTGTGTCCTCAACTACTGCTAACTTTGGGAACTTTGCCGTGCACAGCCCCATCGGCCAGGGAACCCCTTTGTCGCGCTCACCGAACGTTGAAAACCGGGGGTCTATGTTGCACAGTCCCGCACATGTTAGCAACGTCGGGTCTCCGCTTTCTAGCCCTATAAGTAGCATGAAATCACCGATTTCTAGTCCTCCCAGTCATTGCAGCGTGAAATCTCCCGTCTCGAGTCCCAATAATATCACTATGCGATCTTCTGTGTCCAGTCCTGCGAACCTGAACTCGAGGAGCTCCATTGCCAGCCCTTCCAATGCCAATAATAGGTCCACTCGTTCTAGTCCAGCGGTTAGCACTGTGGGATCATCCATCTGTAGCCCCGTAAACAACTCCCTAGGATTCCCGGCTTCCGGCACGCCGGCGGGACCTAGCAGAAGCCAAGATACAGTTCCCAGTCCAGAAACAAAAGACAAGGTGCTCAAGAACTCACGTTTCCTAAGATGGAGGAAATGGAGAATGCCATCTCCAACAACAGTCAGATGAACCTTGTTCAGTTCATAAAACCCGAGCCAGATGGTTCGTTCGGCAGCGCGTGTATTGGTGACAGCAGCAAAATAAACTCCGATTCCCCCTTTTCAGTACCAGTGAAGCAAGAGTCGGCCAAGCATCCTTGTTCTGGTGCCTCTTTTAAAGGGAATCAAACAGTAAATCCTTTTCCATTTACAGATGGCTCGTATTTTTCTTTTATGGATGACAAAGACTATTACTCTCTTTCTGGGATTCTAGGACCACCTGTTTCTTCGTTTGATGGAAGTTGTGAAGGTAGCGGTTTTCCAAATCCAGGCCTACGTGTGGGAATTAAGCAGGAGCCTGACGATGGCAGCTATTACCAAGAAAACAGTATACCATCCTCTGCCATTGTGGGTGTAAATTCAGGTGGACAGTCGTTTCACTACAGGATCGGTGCCCAAGGCACGATATCTTTGTCGCGGCCGGTTGCTCGAGAGCAGGCGTTTCAGCACTTGAGCTCGTTCCCTCCCGTCAGCACGCTAGTGGAGACCTGGAAGTCGCATTCAGAGTTGGCCTCCAGAAGAAGTGATGGGTATCCAGTTCTAGAGTACATTCCAGAAAACGTGTCCAGGTGAGCAGGCAAATTACTTCTTTTTTTTGTCTTTTTTTTTCTTCTTTTTTTTTCTTCTTCCCCTGCATTAAACAAACAAGGTGTGAATTAAAATGGGGACCAGGGCGATATTTCTCAAGCTGATGTGTAATTCTTTGTTTGCATTTCAATTTTTATCATTAGATTTGCTGGTTTCTTGCTGTATTTTACTCTGCCTTTAACAAAAACAAAGTACTGGCTTTAATATTTAAAAAGAACATATCATATTCTATTGTTATTAGATTTGAAAGTGTAGCTTTAGTATGTTTATGAGCTCTTACTACTATAAACGTTGTTTTTCCCATAATGAGAGCTTAGTAAAATTGCTCTCGTGTGTCCTATAATGGTTATTCGTTCTTAGCTGGTGCTTGAATGTGTTGTACCTCAGATGAAATACTGAGATGAGGATAAGAAAACGATAGTGTCGGGAATCCGTTTTTGTGAAGATGCATGGTTACAAGTTTGCACTGGACTTCAACTGGTTAAGTTTAAAAACTAAACCTTACAAGCCTGTGGCAACATATTATTTCTGTAGTTTAACTGTAGGAACATTTGGTTTGTATATATAGAAAAATGCCTCCAGAAGGAGGAGGGCTGTTAAAACTTGACGCATTTGAAAGGGATAAATGGATAAACTGATCTCCTGATTTTTTGGTGGAAGAGAAATATGCAAGTGTTATTTGAATTTGTGTTTCTTGGCTGATTCGTGGAAGCACATACTTCTTCAGCAAACAGGTGTGTTAATGTATCTCATAAAGGATGCTTACTTTCATAAACTATCTAGTTTCATAGTCAATATTACAAATTATTAAGTGCATCTGACAACATGATTGCGTTAGAATAGTTACATAGCCTCTTCATGTGTCAGAGAGGCTCAGCAAAGGTTTGTGCTAAAGCTCAGCAAAATAGCCAGTAACAGGATTTGCATTTACCTTTCTCAAGTCTTTTTTTCTCATTGTGAGATACGCAACTGCCCTCAGTGAATGAAACTCCCCTATTCTTGGAGTGGGGTGAAGAGGATGCATAATGTTTTCCATATTTGTATGATGCTAAATATTTCTGAAAAAATAGTGTTGCAGTGGAAACCATAATAGCTAAAATAATGATGCTTTTGAGGAGGGAAAACAGCCTGTCTACACACGAGGAAAAAAAGACTTTAAGTATTTCCATTTTATTCTCAGATCTGTCCAGTACCTCTACAATCTCCTTATCGTTTTGCAAGCCATACTTCACTTTTTCTTTGGCCATTTCAAATGTGGTCTCTAAAGAATGCACTTTTTAATATATCTTTCTCAACTTGAACGGGCTGTATCCCACCTTCATGCTGAACTTTGCATGTAGCTGGATGTTTGTTATCATCCAGGCTTGGCTTAAATGTGCTTTCTTGGATCAAGGAGGATGAAGTTACTGTTTCCTAGTTATTTTACCTGATGAAATTTTCATAAATTGTGTTATTTATATAGTGAGAAAGGTTCACTAGAAGAGTGATGGGATGCCTGAAAATAAAGACCCAATATTTTACTGCCTTTGTGGTTGAGCATTGTTACTCGGGCAAGTAGCTCCTGCCAGCCGTGAGAGCTTTTGCGTAAGTGCTGCTTGCGCTGAGTCAAGATTGTCATCCATTGCAGGGACAGACACAATAAACAGGGAAATGCTGGTAGGAGCATGGTTGTCATCAATAGCTGTGTTTTGAATGACAGTTTCTCGTAAGGCTTTTGAAGGAGTCTTCTGATCGGACATTAGTCCACAGTAGCTCTTCTGATCTATTTACCTCTAGACCAGTAAATGGATAATCTGTGTCATCAGGCTTGATGATGACACAGGCTTGATACACTTTTCTGTCTTTGTTCTCTAAGCTGATATCTCAGTAAGATATGCAGGTGAGTGTAGCTGTTACTTTGCCGGATTGAAATCCTGAAATTGTTAGCACTCAGAGCTATTACTGCACGTGTGGAATTCTGTTCAGGTGATGGAGATCTGCAGGGTTGTGACAATTCAGGCATCCTAATCTGTAGTTCAGATTAGGACATGTCATCATTTCAAATCTCTTAACTCAGCCCCGTTATTGAACTAAATAGTTAAATACTGGAGTACTGTGTTCAGCTCTGGGGCTCCCAACATAAGAAGGACATGGACCTGTTGGAGCGAGTGCAGAGGAGGGCCATGAAGATGATCAGAGGGCTGGAGCACCTCTCCTATGAAGACAGGCTGAGAGAGCTGGGGTTGTTCAGCCTGGAGAAGAGAAGGCTCCGGGGAGACCTTATAGCAGCCTTCCAGTACCTAAAGGGGGCCTAAGAAGAAAGCCAGAGAGGGACTTTTTACAAGGGCATGTAGTGATAGGACAAGGGGTAATGGCTTTAAACGGAAAGAGGGTAGATTTAGATTAGATGTAAGGAAGAAGTTCTTCACTGTGAGGGTGGTGAGGCACTGGAACAGTTTGCCCAGAGAGGTTGTGGATGCCCCCTCCCTGGAAGTGTTCAAGGCCAGGTTGGATGGGGCTTTGAGCAACCTGGCCTAGTGGAAGGTGTCCCTGCCCCTGGCAGGGGGGTTGGAACTAGATGATCTTTAAGGTCCCTTCCAACCCAAACCATTCTATGATTCTAAATGTTGCTCTTAATCTGCTTGGCCATGGCTTTATGCTAACAGGTGGAGCTGGGGACCTGTGCAAAGCTCTTACAAGTTTGAAGGTAAATTCATGTAGAGGTCATTTTAGCAGTACAGATTTGAATGCGTAGATGCCTGCTCAGATATTTGTCTGCTGATGAGACAGTCATAAAAACTCAACATAGGATGTCACACATGTAAAAGCTCACTCTTGCTAATGAACCTCGAATTGATCTTTACTTTTCATTTCTGTACCGCATTCCAGCTAAAACAGAGGAAATCACATGCAAGTTTGTTCATGCTTCAAAGTGTTGTAATAAAACACACATAGTTTAAAACCATGTCAGACCCAACGTCCTGAGGTGGGTTTCACTGTCCCGTGTCAGCATGGTACTGTGTTGTGGTTTGACCCCAGCCAGCAACTAAGCACCATGCGGCCGCTCACCCCTCCCCACTCCCAGTGGGATGAGGAGGAGGATCGGGAGAGAAAAAAGTAAAACTCGTGGGTTGAGGTGAGAACAGTTTAATAACTACAGTAAAATAAAATATGTTACTAATTAATAATAATAATAAATAATAATTGTAATGAAAAGGAATATAACAAAGAGAAATAAAACCCAAGAGAAGACAAGTGATGCACAATGCAATTGCTCACCACCCGCTGACCGATGCCCCAGCCACGATCCGCCCCTCCCGGCCAACTCCTCCCCGTTTATATACTGGACAGGATGTTCTATGGTATGGAATACCCCTTTGGCTAGTTTGGGTCAGCTGTCCTGGCTATGCTCCCTCCCAGCTTCTTGTGCACCTGCTTGCTGGCAGAGCATGGGAAACTGAAAAGTCCTTAAGATAAGCACTACTTAGCAACAACTAAAACATCAGTGTGTTATCAACAGTATTCTCACACTAAATCCAAAACACAGCACTGTACCAGCTACTAAGAAGAAAATTAACTCTATCCCAGCTGAAACCAGGACACATGGGGATTGCAAAGTCTTCCTTCGTGCTGTCAGAACAGTGGCGTCGCTCCTCTGCACTCTACATCTAAACCAGGTCCTTGTTACTTCCAGTCAGGTTTTTTTCCTGATGTGTCAACCATATCAGGCATCATACATTTTGCGAACCTCTACGGCATGTGATTAACCCTTCAAAGTCTGCAATATTTTAAATTTTCTGGTATACTAAGTCTTCATCTTTTTTCAGGTATACTTATCCTGCAATATAAATTGCTATAAGCAAAGACTAAGGTGAAGGGAAAAAATAGGCTACATGGTTCTCTAAAGCCAATAGATGACCGGCATTGAATATATCTTGTTTTGGCAGCATTATTTTCTGAACCTCGACATCTTACCCTTTTTAGACTGCTTCTGATTTGCAGCTTATATGGTGAAAAGGCGTGGGTGACCAGGAATGAAGACGACTTTAAACACTGAGAATGACTCTTCAGAATATCAGTGTAAAAAAATTAATTTTTTTTCCTATTAGAATATCACATTTCTTGAGTCAGTTATACTTCCTGATAGTGTCTAATAAACATAGTTTAGGCATTTAAAATGCCTTGCTACCTTATTGACTGTGCCAAGTACCCACTGTCAACTAGAACATTTCTCTTTCTTCTTCAGTCACTTTTATTAGACGTGCACAGTTATGGTTCTTTTTAAGTTAGTTGGTGGTTACCTTCTTTATAACAGTGCAACTTGTGTTTGGGGAGCAAGAGCCTCTTAAGCAAAAACAAGTTCCGTTATTCCCTTTTAAATGTTTTTCTTTTGCTCATGTGCATGCAGAACATGTCTTTGTTTTTGAAAGATTTTTGTATGTTTAATTTTTAATAGAGTGAATCATACCTGTCTGTCTGTGCGTATAGATCCCCCCTTCGTGAATGACATTTCTAAGAAATAATGGTTTCTAAACTAAACAATAGCAAAGTGGGCTTGAAAAAGGAGGTACCTGTGATTGTGTGATGTCATTTATGAAAACCTGCGCTACGAATCCAGATAAGATTTCACTTTAAGGTGATTGCTTATCTGAATGAGGGTACCAGCCTAAGCCTCATGATCGTGCCAATTATGCAATTTTCAAAATGGCCTAGGAAAATGTCATGGTTGCTTGAAACAACAGTAAAAATTGAGGAGGATGACCTTTCTGCTGCATTAGCTCTTACCTAAAGCTTCTTCTGCAAATGTGCGTTTTCCCTCTAATTTCCGTATTAACTCATGTATGTAGACATACATACTTGCTTTTCTCAGCAGTTGTGGTGGAAACAAAGGGCTGATAGTCCTACTGTAATTTCTTCCTAGCAGTTCTGCTGGTGTAATCCAGTGTGGGATGAATTCACAAAGTTTGATGTGTTATTATTTAAAAAGTTTACTATTTTAACATAAATTGCATATGTTTATCAATAATTATGTTGCAATTGTCATTCAGGCGAGGACATTTCAAAACAGTGTTTCATGATATTTTACAGTCTAATTTATGCCTGTTAAAAGGAGTTGAAAGACTGTCATTGACTTCTTAGGATTTATGGTCAAATCTTTGATCAAACATTGACAATATTTTAGGGACTTCTTATACCTACCTGTTCCTGAGCCATTCACATGGATCAGCATTTTTTTCATAGACCCTACTTGTAGCAGCCCTCAAAACCCCCCACCCAATCCAACCCAAAACAAAAAACCAACCCAACAACATGATCTTCATTTACGTGTAACCTTTACTGACTTGAATGGGTGATTCTGGTTAAAATCTGATTTCAGGCTATTGCAAGTATTTTTGTAAATAAACTTTTATGTTAAATATTATCTAAAATAGTCACTTACTAGAATTATACCTGCCAGAGAGATAAAGGTCTGGTAAATATTATTTTTAGAATTTATGAATGGCCTTGACCTCTGTTTGTTTGCTGATGGACTTTATGGGAAAAAGACCATGCTGTTAAAATATTCTCCATGCTTGGCAGGACTGTTTTCCCCTTTAGCTTCCCACAAATTTACTGTGCAAACTTTTTTCACCAATGATTCTTTCATCTCGTAGACCATAGTCTTAAATCTGTACTTTTTCTTGTCTCAATTTGAGAAGTTATACTTGTTTTTGTAGGTTCTTGTATAATTTTGTGTAATTTTTAACAGCTCTGGGTATAATCTTGATACAACAGGGACCTCTACATATGTATGTCTTTATTTCTCACTGAAGAAGTTAGGAGTCTGTATTAGTAGGTCAGGCCAGGAGGCCTAAAGGTTCTCCTTAGCATACCAGCATGCATTTAACAGCCTTATACTTTCTATAGCTTCCTTTGTTGTTATTTTGTTGAGGGTGCTCTTTTTTGTTTAGCTCTTTTTATTGCGGAATTCAAAATCTGTATAAAGTATCTGTTGAAAATGTGACTGCTAATGATGCTGTATTTTCCCTTAAAATTATACACGTCAATTGACTCCTGTGCTGTGGCAGTGAGAAGTCCACATTGCTGGAAAATTGTGTTCCATAAATGGGTGGAACTTCCAAATCTGGGGAAACGAGCTCCGTTGTCAATCCGTATGCCAATATCTAGGGGTTGTTTCTTTCTTTGTGTGTGGGGGTAAGTAATGTTGTGTATTACTAAAACATTTCTATTGCCAGTTGATACCACTGAACTTTGCAATACTTGACTGTTGGAAATCAGTTTGCCATAGTTTATTCTGATAATAGTTAATAATTGTTTCCTAGCTTTTATATCACTTTTGGTGATTTAGAATCCCACTATGATATCTGCCTTTGATGGTTTTCTGAAAAAGGGGAAGGTGGGATCACCTTCATGCACAGATTTTAGCAAGCAGAAGAAATTTTGATTATCCATATGCCAACAGTATGGATCAGTCCATTTTCATGAGGACTGGAAGACACTGATGTCTGAAATATGTACTGTGTAAAAATCTTCCCATCCTATTTTAGGGGATATGCGTTGCAATTATGCAGGTAAGCATGCGTAGGGATTGCTGCAGTGGTATCAATACTCGTGCAGTACTCATATTGTCTGCAGAGGGAGTAACTTGTTAAGTTGTGGTTCAGTAACCTGTCCTTAACCAACCAACACTTAAGCATTGATGGAACTTAAACTTGCTGCAAAGCGCTCTGCCAGGCTGAATCAGATTTCTAGATACGTATTGGTGCTTTGCTGAACCCAAGCTTGAGTAGCAGTTGCTGTTCGGTGTTGTTTGTAGCTGAATGATACATTGTTTGCAGCGGCGAAGTACACTGTTGGGCCATGCCTTGTCTGGTCTGACTCTGGTTTTGCCCTTTGTTTGGGCACGTTGTATGTGAGAGCCAGGTCAGGTTCCTGATCCAGTTCACTCTGAAGCTCTAAAAACCAACAGGTCAATGCAACTTGGTGAGCAGCATGGTGTGACACAGACATGAGAACAAACTGAAGGGATGGAAAGGGAAAGGAGCCTATGAAATATCCTAAGACGCGCATTTCTGCTAAAAGATAATGCGTTGTCGAGCCATAATCTCGGCGCTTGTATTTTCAGAGTATGTTTTTAAAAGGCAGTTTCTGGTTTTTTACCTGTATGTATTGAGTCTTCAAACAGAGTTGTAGGAGCTGGAATTAATAATGGACTGATTTAAACCAAAACTTCGGTGGAGTGCTGTGATTTCAGATGTAAGCTCTAAGAGGCCAGAAAATACCACAGTTTAGGATGAATATAGAACCATAACTTGTTCTCTGGCAAATGTGTCTTACAATATGGCTGTATAAGAGTGATAAAAATGGTCTGACAAGGAAACTAAAAAGAGTGTGTGAAAAACAGGTATTAAATACGTCTAAGTTTAGTACTTTTATCAGTTTTCACATGCAGCTGGTTGCTACACAGTGCTTGGTGCTCAGCATATGAATTACTTTACTTCAGCTGCAGTCTCCTCTGAGTGAGCGAGATCTGTGGAGAAAAAACAAGGAATATTTCCATTGTGTGCAATTGTCCAAGTCCTTGCAGCATTATTGGGCACGTTTGAATGCACCCTAAATAGACCATGGCATGATCTGACTGCGTGCTGCCCTACTAGTGCAAACTGCAGCGGGAGGTCACCGTCTGTTGGGCCCTCACGAAAGACTTCTCCTGCTGGAGCCACGTTGGTTTTGCTGCTGGAGGAGACAGGCTGACCTTGGAGGAAGGCATACTTTTTTGATTTACGCTACAGGGGAAGGGATCGTAGGTCAGGAAGGCCCTGTTTATCCATGCCAGCAGTTCCCAACGTAGCCTGCTCCAGTACCACTACTGGCAAGGGCAGCGGCAGCAGCTCTCGGCTCTGTGCCGGGCTGTGCATGTGTGCAGGAGGAGGCACTCCCTTCTCACGCTTGGAAGCAGGGTGCGTGCACATCCTTAGTAATATGCATCTTTCTGTTCAGGAACCCCAGAGTTCTACAAAACCTTGAGAGTTGATTTACTTTCAGGACAAAGTTTTCAAATAAACTGTCTCTTTAAATGGGAAGCTTTGACCTTGTTTGTTCTTGGGGGTTTTTTTTGCAGCTGAGGGTTATTAACATGGTTTACCAGAGCTTACCAATGTGTTTTCTGAAAGGATGTGATCTGGGTGGTTGTCTCTCTCTGCTTTACTGAAATCAATGCTGAAGGATTTAAAACACAAAAACTAACACCCACACACACCCCCACCCCCCCCACCCCAACCAAACAAAAAAAAAAGCTGCTGAAAACCAAAACCATGCTGTTGATGATTCTGGATTCTTAAAAGTATAAGTAGCACTGGTTGTATCTATTCAGTATGTGAACAAATATTTTTGCTAGACACTGTTTCTTCACTGAGTTGTATTATGGCAGAAGTTCCCACATTGGTGGTAGGTCACAAGAAAATAACTTGAAGCTGAATTTTATTTCTTTATCTTAAACCATGAATTAAGCTCCTGCAATTACATTGGAATGTGTTGTTAGCTGGTTCCTAAATTAAATTTCTGTAAATCTGTAATCTGTAAGCTGCATATTTGCGTCATGAACAAATGATAGCTTAAATTTCATATTTGGAGGTGGGGTAACTTAGGGTTAATATATAAAGGTATTTCTCTAAAAAGAAAAAAACTAAACTTTGGTTGGAACATTTGAGCAGAAACAGAATCAAGTATTTGTGAATAATATGTAAAATGGCTTATAGGAATTTGTACGCTCTCCTAAGATGCATGAATACGCTGCTGATTGTGGTTAGTGATAATTAATAATAGATCAAAGAGCTACAGCCCTGAGGTTAAAAAGCAAATTTCAGACTAATTGCTGAATGTTTCTGACAATTTTTATATCGCTTCACTCATTTCCATTCTCTCTTCTAAACAATACTTTCTGCTTGCGTCTGGAGGTGAAATAACTTTTTGAATGGGCTTTCAGGCTAAAATTTGGACTGGACACACGAATCTTTTCTGTTTTGCTTTTCTTTCCTTGTCTGTTTTTGAGGGGCGCTATCCCAAGTTTCTAAAAATCGTGGCTTGATAAACCAATTCCCTAGCAATTAGGTTTCTGAAAAAGACATTAAAAAGATTTGCCATCTTTAATAATGTTTTCTGAATCTTTTGGATTTGGGAGAATATGTTCCTTCCATTTTTGTGTGTGTGTATGACCATTTCAGGTTCATATTCAGTCTTAAGTCTACAAAATAAACACGTATTTTAGAGGTTTATTTTGGGCAGTGTAATCTATCAGTGGTCTGAGAGTTTTTAATCACAGGTCAGAACTGGGAAGTAAGTAGCTATGTTCGTCCTGACTAGGATTTTGGCTGCCCCAGCTGTCTAACTATAGGGTCTTGCTAGCGTTTTTGGCAATGGTTTTCTGAATACTGTGTTGTGCTAACATGATAGCACAGTCCTGTGAAACCCATTGGTACAGTACTTCATTTCTTTTGTTTGCCAGCTGCTCTTCTCTACCTGCCTCGAAGGGTTGGGATGGAGGGTGCACAGAAACTGTCCCCGTCTTGGCTTGGGAGTCCCCCAAGGAGATTGGAGCAGTTCTCTAGGCAAAGCAGTGCTCTGCTCAATTAATTTTTAAGTCATGCTTTGCTTCTTGATGGCAGATCCAGGCCATATAGGAAAAGGGGCAGCCGCTGAGTTTGGCTGGTATGAGAAGGGACTGAAGCGCCCGCACCATCAGAGGTGCGTTGCCCTGCCGTGGCAGGCAGCTGCCTCGCCCGTGCATCCCTCTGAGCTTGCGCAAGACAGCCGCGTCCGTGTACCCGTGTGAATGCGTCACCCGGCGTGTCCTTACTGAGACCTGTGCTCTCCGAGCCCTTTGGAAACCTGGTTTCACAACTGGCTAGCCCCGGTTTACTCTGGCAATGTCTCACCTTGAAAAATCAATCATGTTTGTATCTTTAGCTCTGTGTTAGTACTGCTGCAGGTAAGAGAGTGGGGAGGGGGCTCTTTTGCAGGTGGCTCGCCGTATTCCCCATTCAAACACGGCCACTTGTCTGACTGAAGCAAGGCTGGAGGTGGGACCTGGTCTCCTAGTCAAGTTTCATGTCACTGCCCTCAGACTAGGAGCAGGAAAGGGATTGCTTCTGGAAGCGTGCCTTAAGGTCGGGGCATCAAGGCAGCAACCTTTATTTTCCCTCAGGAGGCTTGAGTTCAAATATGATCTGCTTCGAAAGGTCGGAGATCTCACTTTTAGCATTGCTGAAGGCTTGTCTCTAGAAACCTGTCATGCACTTCAGCATTTTTGAAGACTGGAGTGCCAGGGACCTTGCAAATGAAGGTGGGTGGGAAATTTGCACTGTTTCCAGGCAGACTATCTGAGCTGTCAGCTTCATTATTTTAAACTAAATTAAATTTGTGCTAGAGAGTGCAGTATGTTAGAGCAGTTAGGGAGCTCTTCCTCTAATGGTAGCTTCAGGTCTACTTTGCTAGATCTAACTTCGTTAACTTCCAAACTGTTTGGATAAATTAAACCCAAAACAACAAACACCTTGCACAGGTGTTGATCCTGGGATATGTGAAAACTTTCTGGAAAAATTAGTCTCATTTGAAGACAATATAGTATTATGTTTGCCATGTCTAAGGATCAAGGTCCATTCTTTTTTTTTTTTTTTTTTTTTTTTTTATTGTTTAGTAGAAAATAAACACATGTCATCAGTTCTGGCCCATTGGTCAAGGGATGCACGCTTCTGGACCGTTGCAGGTGTCGCCTTTCATAACTAGCAAGAGGTCTTGTCCCACAGTTGGGCACAGTCCTTTGTTATGTGCATGTCCATACATTTGGGCAGTAAACCTGCTCTCTGAAGCTGTGCACAGCAGGGGGCTCCTGCAGCTCTCCCGGCACCCCGAGCCTGAGAGGGCGAGGACGGGATGCCCTGGTGGGATGCTGTGACGGAGATCCTCTTCCCCTGTTTCTTGGGGAATGCCCCCCAGATGGTAGCCTGTTCGCTTGGGTTTAGGGTGCACCGTGTTTTGTTTTTGTTATATTAGTTTTAAATTTGTTTGTTTTTGAGCACTAAGGCTTTCTTAAGTTAATAATTAAATATTGGCCAATAAATATTCCTTAAGGATTAGAAAAAGTTACTGAATGTGACTGGCTAGTTAAAATTCTGCATTGAACCTTTGTTGCAGACTGCCCCACTGTAAAATGCATCAAGTAAAACCACATTGCTGCAGGATTAGCTCTACAAACCCTATACGGCTTTACCATACTCTTCCTTAAGATATGCGGTGGCAAAACAGAATAATTCCAATTGATTTGATTAGGATTTTTAAATCCTTATTTTAATCTGAATCCATGTAAACTAGCTGGAAGATGAACAAAGTGGGGGGGTTAGACGTGTCAGCTTCTACTCAGTGTATGGAAGTAAATATTGGAAGTGGTCCAGAGCTTTATGGCTGCTGCCAACTAATGACATAAGATAATGTTGCAATGAAACAATGCACTTGATTTGCACTTGTTTCCCAACTAACCTTTCTGATTCTTGAGACTGCTTGGAATTTATGTTTTTGAAGATTTGACAGTAAAAAGGAGATTAGGCATTGAAAATTTTGACTGATTAAATACGCAGTAATGACAACTTCAAACTGCACATGCAGATAATGAGATAAAGGACTGTTGCTCACTTCATATTAAACCCATTTGGAGGAAGAAGCAAGGAGGATGAGTGTTTTGGATGGACATGTTATTTTGAAAAGGAAAAAAAAATCAGAGGAGCTAATTTATATAGAAATAGAAGTGAAAAGAGTGAGTTGCTGATTGCTTCTTTTTTCCCCCTGGGACCAAAACTACAGCCATTGTGGGTCTGCAAATTGTCCTGCATTTCTTTCCTAATGTAAACAAGAGTTAACTGTGTGCAGAAGGCTACTAACAAACTTGGTAGGTTTGTGTTAGCATTTTTATTTGGATCAGAAATGTGCTTTTGAAGTGAATCTTCCTGTTGCCACCATCTTCTGTGCTGCGGTTCACATCACGGGGCAGCTGGAGTGAAAAACCAGATACTTCTTAGGCAGCAGTGAATGAAAAAAGCGCTCCAGGAACTGCCTAGGGCACTCCAGCCCCTAATGGCTTCTGTCCATGGGACCCCGCTGGAGCTGGCCTGAAGCGTAACCCTTGCGACACCTGTGAAGTGAATAGTGGATCCTGAGGACCAACTGCTCCTCTCGATAGATCTCCTTCTGTTGTACCACACTGCCTGTAATGTAGATACTGCCTGTGTGCTAATTGCATTTTCACCTGTTAGCTCAAGCATCTGTAATTGAAAAAAGATTCAGGGTTACAGGCAGAGGAAATTATTCCACAGAAAAATTGGAGGCACTATTTTCAGCAGATGTGTTTGTTCGTAAGTTGTGTCCAGAATGAGCAGAGTACCTACTTTTCCTTCACAGCACTCTAGAAATCTTAAAAACAACTGAATTAAATCCTGGAAGTAGGAAATGAAACTGAAGTGACAAATAGGCTGTATCCTGTTTTTTCTTTAGTGAATTTCACTTCTTTTCAACTAGTCGAAAGATCTAGATACGGTTTGCAGATATTCTCGTATTTATTATAATACTAATCTGTAAAGGAAAACAGAATTGTTTTTATTATAGGCGGCTGTGTTAAGTATTTACAGCCAGCTGTAACTTAGGCAAACTAATTTAACAACTTAGAATTGTCGTTTCAGGAAAAAACCTACTTTGTGGATCAATAAATTTTTGTAAAGTAAACCTATTGATTTGCAGCTAATTATATATTGCAGATGTCTGATAAATTAATTTTAATATGAGGCCGGGTTGAATAGGTGATATATTAGAGGCTTGTAAATGACTTACAGCCATTAAGTCTGTAAGATAGATACAGGAAAAAGAGTTATAAACCTATCTTAATGTCTAATGAATCAGCACTGTAATACCAGGATCCAGATGAGTTTTGAGCTCCTTCACTAACTTCTTAAAAGGAGCTTCATGTTTTTCTTATTTTCATACCCTATATACTGTGAGTAACAAGGTACTCCATGTCCTCCACCATTGTTCCATGTCCTTCCACCTGTATTAGCCCTTTCCATGATCTCAAGATGCTTCAGGTTCTGCTTGCTTCAGCACAAACACCTGATATTGTGCTTATTAAAAGAAAGTCTTACTAAGGTTGTAGCAAGGTCCACGAAGCTGACGCTGGTGCAACACAGAAGCCGGGTCCTCCATCTGCCAAGCTCATGTTCAAAGCCGGTGTGCTTCAAGGCGTGAGGAGATGGCAGCCCCAGCCATGCTTTTGGTCGATAGTGGTGGGGGTCAGTAGGTGCTCCTGCGGACTTCTCTACACCAGTGCTGGCAGCGTAGACATTTATAGTTCTTTCCAAATTCTGCTCAAAGTACCGGAGGCTTTGAGCTTGTGCTGGGTCTAACTCCATAGGAAGAGTTACTGCTGATAGGGATATATATTGGCTTTTTTCCGTCATGCGGCGTACCCCAAACTCAGAGGTGATATTGACGTTGGCATGACTTAAATCAGTAAGTCAATAGAAATGAACGCAATTTTCATGCTGAGCGGAAAAAATATTCAGGACCAAATAGGAAGGAGCTTGAGATCAGGAATGCAGAAGAACAAAAAATATGATTTAATGAAAAAAGAAGAGAAGGATTATAGGAGCAAGGAAAATAGCAGGTATTGGCACAAGAGGACGTAAGCTTAATATAGTGCACCAGATCCTAGGAAAACTTGTGGTTTTGTCTGACATGACTAAAAATTGAGACTATTCAACATCTCATGAGTTAGGCTTACAAGAAGTAGCTTTGACTGATTTTTATAGATGTTTCATGTAATCAGTTTGAAAGACAACAGTAAATATACAAATGTTTCCCATTTACTGTTTTTGGTACAGTCTAGTCTTTGTCTGATGTTTCACATGGGAAGATTAAGGTACCTCTGTACCAGGCCTAAGAGTCGATGATAGAATATGTTAAACTATCCACTGTTCAGAGGACAGAAATGTAAAAATCATCTGCCATTTGTAGAAGACTTTGCATTAATGTTGTGGCTTTTTTTTTTAAAGTAAATATACACAAAACCAAGCAAAAGAGCAGAACTTTTTGTTCGTCTCTGTTACTTTGTCTGCAGTGCCTGCAATGTCCAAAATACCCGTGCTGTTACAGGTCCCACAAATGTAAGGTAACTTACATCCAACTCTTAATTATATTTCTATATTACGTCAGGTCTGTGGATTAGGAAAGTGAGATGTCAAGAGTAAATTTAGGTTGGGGCTTCTTCGCCAAGTCCTCAATGCTCCCACCGGTAGCTTAGTATGAATTAGTCTGTTTCTTTAAAGGCTTGAAGTAAATATTGAGTAGGGTTTCCTAGCAACATTTGTAAGGTTAAGTAAAAATCAGATTTGCCAGGTATTGCTCCCAGAGCACACTAGTCTATTTCAAAATTTATACTTTTGATACATTATCTGCAGTATGACATGCTCAACAGAATCTGATGGTATTGTAAATAAATAATTTTGAGAGTTGTATGTCCAAGCACAAGTCAGCTGAAATATTATTCTTACTTTGGGACACAGTTTTTCTTTTGCTGTGTGTTTGTACTGTGCCTAAACTAATAGAGACTAACCTTACTTGACTTCTGCAAGTATTAGCTATATATGTGTGTGCGTGTGTATATATAAAAAATACAACAAAAATAAAGCCAGTAGGTATCTTCCACTGTTTAAGCCTGCTTAAAAAAGTTCTCATTTATTGTTGGTTTTGTCAAAGTAAACAAATTATGTGCACGTCCAAACTGGTCTCTTGAGTTAGCAGAGGTCTGAGATACAGGTGGTAGAATCTCTTACAGAAATCTTGATTTTTCTTCAACTTTGATTTGTAGTGACAGGAGAGAAGATCAGCATGAATACTTTCTACAGCAACATAAAAGTAGAGGATTCATGTTCTTTTAGCCTGTTCAGTAAATTGCGTGCAAGGGTCTCCACAGGTGCTTTGGATGTGTAAGAGGTGTGTGTGCCTATGGTATACCTATTCTGGGTAGGATAGTTCCCCCTTGAGAAACATAGAAGGCTGGAATTTAGGTTAGCCCAGGACAGATAGATAGATAGTAGAGGGGAGCAAGGAATGGAAAAATTTGGTTGGCTGCTTCCAGTCCTAAGTTTTTGAGTCTATAAATAGAGTCTATCAGAATATTTCTAGTTAGTTCTGGGGAAAGTCAGCTGCTGTGCTGGGGATTGGCTGTGCTCCCAGAATGAGGAGGGGAAGGAAAAAAAAAAAGTATGATAGGAGGCCTATTGAAAATCTACCAACTGACACCAGTGAAATCAAGAAATTGGAAGATCCTGTATTTGGGCTTCAGTTTATTTTTCTGCAGCCTGTGTCAGTGCTGGATAGTCTGCAGAGCGATTCTCTCTGTAGCCTAGTACGAGCTTCCAAGTTAACAGGGCGCAGGAGGTAGGTCCACACGCAGCACCTGGCAGGGTTCATAGTTCAGAAGCCAGGACTAAATCTTGATATCAAGAATGAGTATGG
The DNA here is from genome assembly GCF_018139145.2 of Gymnogyps californianus. Lineage (NCBI taxonomy): Eukaryota > Metazoa > Chordata > Aves > Accipitriformes > Cathartidae > Gymnogyps > Gymnogyps californianus. The sequence goes on from NC_059474.1 coordinate 67,863,046, forward strand.
AAGTAGAAGGAAGCGGTGTATTATCCTCATTTCATGCCGCAGTGGCTAGCCTGGACAGCCTGCCCTCTCTCTGGGTTAGATGCATTATATAAAGGGAAACCGAGAAATGAAAATGAAAGCTGAATTTTGAGCTAATAAAATTAAGTTATCATGTAAACTGTGGCTTTTTTAAATAAAAAGAGAAAGGTCTTGCTGATAATTTAATGTGCAAACTAGTTGAATTATATTATGATGCCAGAAATAGACATTTAAGGGAGCCATGATGAGCTTTGCAAACAGTTAAGATGCTTTCTAGGAAATATAAATTATATACTTGAAAAATACTCTGAATTGAGATTTAAACGCAATGTACGGCTAGGGTATAAATAGCTAGTAAGTTTAAAAATTGTAGTATTTTTAGAGGGTTTTTATAGTAACGGTAAAAGATAACTTTTCGGCAAAACTCCCTCCCCCCCACCTAACCACAGAAGGATGATCCTTCATACTGTAAGTGGAAAAAGTAGCTTTGGTCAAATGAATAGCTTTATGCATGTAAGCTGAACCAGACTACTCAGATGAGCATTTATTCACATGTCAGAGTTTATAGGAGCTGAAATTACTGAACAGTAAATGAGTTTTTTCAGTGCTGAACTAATCCCAGAAAAATCTGTGCTCACATTGAAAATGAAAGTGTTCATGACAACTGCTTTTCTGCTCAGGCTTTGCTGGCAACTCATTTTTTCATTTATCATTTTTCAGATATTGGGAAAAGTGGTTATATTGAATGTCTATGGCAGAAGGATAAGGGATAGAGCAGTGTTCGTGCTTTGCAGAGGTGCATGCTGCCTTTTGATGTTCATCGGTGTCATGTACCAGGAAGACGCGTACTTGCTGCTTCTAGATGTCCATAAACATTAGATAAAAGGGTCACACCAGTGTTTAACTTTGTTCTGGGGTTGGGTTTTTTTGCCACCTTTTTTTTTTTTTCTATAAATTTAATAACTTTTTTCATCTTTATGTTTGTAATAAACCGTGAAACTTAAAAAGCATTTTTAACTCTATTGCATCAGTAAGTACTTCAGTTTTCTCTGTATTAGTTGGAATAAAATCTTGCACTAACTGATTTCCTCAGCTGTCTTATTAAGCTTTTTTGATTATTTAAATATTAATAACAGTAGAACCATTTTAGACATTCTTGAGTGATTTTAAATGGGCAAGTGTAGGTAAAATTTTCTTCAGACAATCAGCAAAAGGCAAGCATTTTGTTTTTGAGGAAATGATGTCAATAAATACTTTGTTATTGACAGTTCTTGAAGAAAATGGGGTAAAATGGTAAAGAAGTAATATTTTATTTTGTTAAGATGTAACAGCTCCTTAAAAAAAAATTGTTACCGTTTGAATTAACAAGGAGGAAAATCTGTCAGGAGGTTGACATCTGCCCTCATGAGAATCAATGACCATTCCCACTCGCTTTCCATAGGGCTAGTATTTCACTCGGCATTTCACCAGAGGATGGCTGTGGGAATTAAAACTCTAATTCATTGTGACCGTGTGTATTGCCTTGAAGAAATGCTGAGGAACAGCTCATTGATGGAGGGAGGAGGGGAGAAATCAACCTATGTACGGCCAAGGTAGATTTAACTTGAAATAATGCACTAAGTTTGAAAAAACTTACCAATATCAGCTTTCTGTGTTGGAAAGGCTCCAGGAATATTTCAGCTTACAATTCCATTTGTCAAAAACTGAGAAATTGGAAACAGAAGATAAACAACTTATTAATATTTTACTTCTTTTTCAGATAATTTTCTGTCATGCATTTGGAAGCTTTACTGAAATATTGGTCTCATTTGAGGAAGCAGCTCAAAATTCATGTTAACTATTCATTGTGCCGCTTGTTAATTTAGATTATGCAAACCAGTGTGATAAACTGATCTGGAATGAGATCGGAATAGAGTTCTAAAATGATGCTTGTAAATAGGTCTGATGACAGCAGATGTTTTACTTCTTTCCAGAGCAGTACATTTAAGATGTATGTCACATACCCAAAAAAACCCCCCAAACCAACCCCCCCAAAAAACTCAAGTCAGCTCTGGATTTAACGGTGGTTTATAATCCTCGTTTTCTGAAATAGCATCTGCTCCAAGTTTTAGAAGCAGACAGAATTGTGTCTTTAGATGGAGGATTTGATCTCACATCAGTTAGAGTCCTGATGGCTTCTCCTGACACGTTGCTTGATGCGTGCTCTGGCAGCGAGGCTCCTGCATGGAGCTTTGTATTTGCACTGGTGGCCCCATTAAAATCAGTGGGACTGGCCGTATACAAAGGCTTTGCTTAAGCTGCTGCAGGTTGAAATTTTCCAATGTTTCTAACTTACATCAACTGGTTTATATTATGCTTTTTTCCCCGAGTTGTTCTGGCACTTTGATTCTTGTCATGCACAGCATGCATCTTTTCACACTCCTGATCCCTGACTGTGATGGCTTGAATCTTTCATTATTTTGTGATTAATTGTAGAGATACAAACATTATCAAATCAAAATCCCCGAAAGGCCTCTTTTAAAGGATCTGCCTAGCTTTTTGATTTAGCTGCCCCACAAATTACTTATCTGGTGGCTGTGTGGTTTTTAACATCCTGCTAAATTTGGAACAAGTCCATGAAATACTTTCTGCAATATCTGGGGAATAGAAAAGCTTGATAAGTTATTTCGTCCATTGCTTGGGTCAAGCCTTTCAAGAGGCGACAGCGCTGAGTGTTGAATCCATTAAGTACGAATCGGTGGGTGTGCAGGATCATGGTTTGTATTGTCAGTTATTGTATTAGGGTGTTCAGTGCAGATTTTCAAGTGTTAGAAGTCTGATTTTTGTCTTTCAGATACGTGTAAACTCATAAACTACAATTGTAGCTATATAGGGGAAAATTGTGATGCAGGTGAGAAGTAGCATGGCAAGGAAAGCACTTTGCATTAGCTCTTTTATGCGTTGCTACATGTGGTGGTTTTTTAAAACAGATTTTATCCCTTGGGATCTAATAAAAGGCTAGAGAGTTATTTGGTTTATAAACCTGTGTGATATATTATTTAGATATTCAGAGGGAAAAGGTCAAAGAATGTCTCCTGTGTTATCAATTCCTCAATGGGAAACTATATTAAAAACTAGAAAATATAATACTATATAATTTAGAAACACAATATATATTGTGGGTTGAGACACAATTACTGTGTTTTATTTCTCTGTATTTTCCATTTTACTGAATGCATTTCAGCAACAATTGGGTTTTGGCTGTAATGCTATTTGTAGCAGTTTCATGAAGCTGCACAGCAAATTACTGTGGTGTACCAGATAAAATCAGCTCCTCGCTTCATTTGTGGAAGTTGTATTATGAAAAGGTCTTACTACTGGCTTATGTAGGTAACAGTGTTTTTTGCCCGTATTTATACAGTTCTGTGAAATCCCCATCATAAGTTTTAAAGCAGTTTTAAGATGGACGTATTTTATGTATCTAGTCTGTCATTTTTCAGAGTTTATTCATTTAAAACTGTCTAATTTAATTAATGTACAGGTACACAGAACACGTCTGTTTCTCACAAAATCCTGTTGCCTGGGATGCAAATGTTGAAGGAACTGGTCTCGTGAATCTTAAGTCTTCAGCAGCTAAGCCTGACAAGAAATTAAAAGCCTATTGGTTGTAAGTGTTTAACAACAGAAATATGTTTACTGTCAGTAGCCTTCTTGGCATTAGTGTTCTGTGTACCTAAGTTGGTAAGTGTTTTCCTGATTTGATGACCAGCCTTGGAGTGCTAAATGGCTCACACGGACATGTTAGAAAAGTTTGGCAGATCGGGTTAAAAAAGGAAGTTTGTGTTGCTGTCAGGTGATGGTTTATCCCAGGAGCTTGGGATAGCATCCTTAGCACGTGTCCCAAAGAGCTAAAGTACTGCTTACACATGGTTTGGGACAAAGCAGATTGCAGAAGGGGGGCTAAGAGACAGTGTTAAGACTGCCTAATGGTAGAAGGGATTAAGGTTTACTTTAAACAAAGAAGTGAAATGGGTCCGTTTGAAGAAAGCAGGCAGACATCTTAAAGATGTATTGTAATGGATGGCAGTTTTGTGCCTCCATTTTCATCTGGCTACTGCTTAACACCATTGCAGGAAAATCTAGAAGTAAATTGTTTTTCCTTACTAGACAGTTCATGCCGGGCATTCCCAGTGACATGCTGAAGGTATTTGTGCAGCGATCGTGACCAGCCCTCCTCATCCTCGGCATCCATGAGGACATGAGCCCTGCTGATGGGCTTGGGTTAGTGGAGCAGATTTTACCATTGGGCGCTACTGACTTCTGGAAACGTGCGAGAAGGGGTCCGCTCCGTCCTTCAGAGCCGCTTAGAAACTTCTAGAAAGGCTGGAGGTGTTCTCAGTGCTCCCTTCTGGGCGAGGCAGACATTTTGAAGACAAAGAGCATGTCTGCGAGGTGGGACACAGTTTTGGCATGCAAGATGTCATTTACATCTGGGCAAAAGCCCCATGTTTCTTTTTGATGATGGACTCGAGCATGTTTTGACTGAAGTGGGCAAACCAGATATAGGAGGTTGCTAATTACTGGAAGTAACTCCGGATAAAGGGTGCCGAAATGGAGTCCGTATTTATTCTGTGATCTGTATCCCAGAAATTTACCTTTCGTTCCTGTCTGTGTGTATGGATTTCACTCTTTCTCCCTCTCCCCGTTCAGTGGTGGCTGAGAGTTGCCCTCAGGAGGAGCCCATATCCACGTGAAGGAAGAAAATAAGGGGACTCTTGGCCAAATACAACCTTTGTGAATGGTGTTCCTTTATCGTAGTCTTCATTTAAGACTGTGTATGTTCCCATATGTGTTCCTTCAGGTTTCACTAGTGGATCAACGTCCTGTTGGCCTTTTAATTAGACCAATAAGGAACAGGTCTGTCCAGATTTTCTGGTCTCGTCAGGAAGGCTTTAAAAGACTTTCTCTGCAGCAAAAGCAAGCGTATGTGCACTTACTTGCCTTAGCAGCAGCAAGGGCAGAGCACACTGATCCATCTGTACAGTCTTCTCTGGTCATCTGCTGGATTTTCAGTGTCCTATCTACTGTCAGCCTTCAGAAAGGAGGGTGAGAAGCAATGAAGTTTTCGTGTGATCTAGCTATCAGTAATTTCCACGTGTGCTGGGTCTGAAACACACTGCAGAAGTGTGTTCTCCACCGGTAAAGCAAAATACGTGCACAGCAGTCTCCCGCTAGTCTTAGGTCTGAAGTTTCTCTGTCTTTGTAGTCAACAGGAAATTTTGGATACAAAAATGTGATTATTTACAGAAAGATTCTATGTTTAGGTGTGTGTCTATATTTAGAATATATTCCTATCTGTCTTCCTGGCAGGGGTGGGATGGGGGTGCAGCCTCTCTGTGCCCCATTCTGCACAAGAGCTCCCGGGCAGTGCACCCCCTTTCTGCCACTTTGCTTTCCTGAGCTTGGCAAGTGAAGTTTTAAGGCAGCTACTATACAACTTCTGTTTTTCACCTAAAACAAATTTTGTGATGTCATAAAACCAAAATTTATCTGATCTTGGGAATTAGTTTTAATTTACAATGGGTTAAGGCTGGTTTTGCTGCCACCTTTATTTATATAAAACTAATGTAGTAACGCTTGTAAATAATTTTCCCCATTATGTAAACAATTCACTTTCCTGGTGATACTGACAGTGTTACGAAACCAAGCCTGAGAGGTAGAAGAAGGTTTCTCTTGTAGGATAGATTTCAATTCTTCTTTCTGCTCAAAGTATATTTTCACTCTTACCAAGCAGTATTAGAGAGCAGTGTTGTCTTTTTCTTTTAGGAGCTGCTGGGTTTAATTAAACCAAATCAATACTTTTTGAGAGCATTAGATAGAGTTTGACTATTCATTATATGGAAATATGTGCTCATTATGATTTTTCTTCAGGCTACCGTATGTGTCATGAAATTCGAAGTACCTTAAAATTAATATGTATTTTTAATACATAGCCTTTTCTTTATAGTCTTACTGCTCATTCTCCCCCATAAAGGCAGCCCTTTTTCAATTTTAATAAACCTTGGCATCATAGATGGCAGCTTTTCATTTGTACGTGAAGTTCAGGAAGTGGGTATATTTTTGCAAGAAGGGGGAGAAAGGCAAAAAAAAGGGTTAATATCAATTTTCATGACATTTTCCTTTTTTTTTATTCTACCAAAATGATTTTATATAAAGCACATTGTTAAACCATTTCAGATCTGTTGTTCTCTTCTATTTTATTCCCTTTCTTTCCTCTTTCACTGTTTCAATACAATACACATACGTATTTCCACTAATGAAATTTTAAATGTGGAACCTGTCTCAAGTTGTTGACCACAAAACAGTAAACAGCCTTTTCCTCTCTTACCTCAAAAACTATTCTAGCTAATTTCCCTTGTTTTTGTTGTGAATCCCCAGCAGGGCATACATGTGTATGACCACATTGAAGGATAAATTAAGAACTGCAGATAATACCAATCTAAGCCTGCCGTGTTCTTACAGCTCCTTCTTTCTCCAGTAAACCTTGAGAAAGATTTTATTTACTTGCTAGGAAATTCAGGAAGTGGAATTAAATGGCAATTAAAGCATAGAAGTTACTTCACAGCGCTATCGCCTTGTTTGAACTCAGTGAGTTTCTTTAAGAAAATACTGTGCTCGAGTGAGCTGCTACTGCAAATGAGACAGGAATAAAAATTACTCCAGCTGGCCAAGGAAAGGATGCAGTTGGTTGAAAACTTGTGTGGTTTTGTAGGAATACTGGAGCAGATGAATGCGGACACTCAAAATATCGTCGTCGGAGAGATGGTGTGTAGGGTCCCAGGCTGAAGCTAGTGTGAACAGAATTAAAAATAGCAAGTATGACAGACCCATTAGTTTGTGAACATAATTTATATTTTGGAAAATAAAAACAAAAGCTAAAGTTTAAACGAGATTTGTCCTTGAATTGGTAATAGCATTCAAATGGAAATCTTAGCAATGTGAGGTTGCTCTATGGAGCATAAGAGGAGCTCCAATGAATAATTAAACAAGTGATAGCTAATAAAATATACAGCACATTGCTACAAACTTAGAAATTGTAACTCTGCCTAAGGGATGAATGTTTTTCATTACTTTTTAATTGTTGCCAGTGTTGACCTTCAAGGTCTTTTTCTGGCAGATAATTTGTTATGGTAAGGATGAGATCATTAAGTATTTTAGCACAAGCCGCATGATGCAAATAGTTTCCTAATATTATAGAATGCTGATGTGGTAAGGGTTTGTTTTCTTAGGAATTTGTTCTCCATATTTAGTGATTTTTGGGATCATATCTTAAAAGAGCAATTCTACTGTAATCCTGTAGGACAGTGGTTTTAGGTAGTACAGTAGCAAACGTCAGCAGTTTCTGCTGTGGGATTTTTGTGACAGGTTTTGAATTGTAATAAAAAGGTATTACTGTAAAGTCTCGGCATGATTTTTTGGCTCCTAATAATATTTGTGTATATAAAGAACAAATAATGACTTTTCTCCTTTGCTCAATTCATGAAGGCATCTACATAGGAGCCTGCAGGTTTTCCCCGTGCTGAAGCGAACCTCTGTGGCATCTGAGGCTCCAGGGCTTGTATGCGAGGAATTAAGTGTTACTAAATTTTGCTAGTTTTATACTGTAACTCTGTTTTTACTATTTTAGTGTTTGCATAGGTAGGCACTAAAAATATATATTGGGTAAACACCAAATGCTGTCAGGATTTATGTTTACAAATCTTAGTTTAAATTCTCTACAAGTAAATGTTTTAGTATTCAACTTTTTTTTTTTTTGTCAGAGCGTAGAGATGCCTGCTCAGAGAGAAATGGTGGTGGGGAGGAGCAAGCCAGTGTATACTCTCTTTTCTTCAAGTTTACTTGCCATTATTATTTTTCTAGCCTAAGATGCTTGGAACAGACTGAATCAGTTGTTTGCTCAAATGTTTGTTGATAGAAACATTTATTGCTCGCATGGTCGCTGATGGAAGATGAACAGAGCTATTGTCTTGTGTTCATCTATGCTATGGGCAGTCACTTGCAGGAAGTCTATAAATAATTCTTAGGGTAAAATTTACCTTGCTACTGCTTATAATCTAAAGAGAAAAGCCTGCCGATGCATGGGGTTGGAGCAGAGAGCTTCAGCTCGCCCGTCTGCCAGCAGCCTGCAGAAACGACGCTCCGATCTGGCCTGCCTGTTCCTAAGGAAGGGGTGGAAGCAGGGGAGGAAGGGCCGCCAGCAGAGCGTGTACTTTGATGGATAGATAAGGCTGACCAGCGCCGGCAGCCAGTACCGCGGCGAGAGAGCGGGAGCGGGCTGCAGGCCTGGGAGGCGACGGCCGGGAGCGACGGGGCAGGGTCTGAGCCGCCGCTGGGCCCAGCCTGGCCGAGCAGAGAGGTCCCCGTCAAGGGGAGCAGGGTTGGCCTGAGCCACCGGGACAGAAAGAGGGGCAAATCGCAGAAATGGAGCCTGCTGCCCCTCAGCCCCGTCCCAGTGCCCTCCCTGTACCAGGGGCTCCCTGGGAAGAAGGCAGTGCAGTGGCTCGGCTTTCCCCCCATTTTCTGGTGGAGAGGAAGAGGGGTACCAGGTATGTGCTCAGGTGGAAGCTGAGCATCTTGCAGTTGCAGCCCCACGTTATTCCAACCTCGGGCGTAATGTCCTTGGGTTTTCCTGCAGGAAAATGCACCACTGCGTTTTGAGGTAGTTAGTCTTGATGGGCCTTCTCCTAAGCCTGCGTTAGCGTTTGGGTCATTGTAAATCAGGAGCACAGTGGACTGGCCCAGCTCATCCCAATTTCTGCTTTTTTCTGGTGTGCCCCCTTACTGAGCTGCATGAATAGCTGTTTTGTGGAAATAATTTGAGTTTTTAAAATGTGCCGCATCCTGTAGATTAAAAAAAAAAAAGTCATTGCTGTGAGTTATATTCATTTGTCCTTTGCTAATCCGCAGACCCAATAATTGTCACATAGAAATATTTTTCCTCTACTCTTTTATGATTGAAAATCCAGCATGTCATTTTCTGTCTTCTTGCGAAGAGATACCAGAATCAGATCTGTCATTCATGCTCGTGAGTAAGCCCTGCGCTCTGTGGGGAGCTCCCTGTTCCCAAATGAATAAGGTTGGAATGTTTTTCCCCAAATACTAATTAATGTGAGTGGAAGCGGAAGCCTTTTGATGGTAACCATCAAGTATGTTTTAGCATTATTATTCCAAAGATAGTGAGCTAACTAAAGAGTCGGAGGTGGCTGAGGGAGTGATGGAGCTGTGATGGTGTGGTGGTCTCTGGGGCGACCTGGGGCAGTCGTCGGTGTGGCTGTGACATGCACAAATATGTGTAACTTGCATTGAGCGCCATGAACACAGAGAAGTGAAGCACCCAAACTGGCTGGTGATTTTCCTGGCAGTGGGGGACCTCTTCGCTCACCTGAGGTTTGAAGTAACAACTCCCAGTGCAGCCCTTTTTTTCATATCGTTGGAGCAAAGGGTGTGTTGGCGGATGTAGAAGATATGAAGCACATGAAATGAAAGTGGAGTTTTGCAGTGCTCAGGGGTGTACAGCAGTGAATTAAGTTGATTTGAACATGTGAATTGTGTTGTTTAGTTACATTCAGCTTGCTTTCAGTGATTTCCCACTTACACATATCTCAGAAAGGTTAAATAGATACTTATCTAACTTCTTTATGATCAGAAGGAAGACTAGAATCCGTAGGATTGTCGAAGTTACTGACAGCATTAGAAGAGGAGGTAGTGCTGATCAAAATGAGCCCAGTTAATTACAGAGCTCTTCCGCGAAGGAGGGATTAACACTTGCAACAATATCAATATGTTGTATCTGTTGAGAAAGGAAGGCAGTTTAGTCATGGAAATGTATTGTGTAGAGTGGAGGCCGTACAGTCTCCCTGCTCCTCTGAAGATGTCCCATCTCCCCAGGGGCTGGAGGTGGGACAGGCTGGGTGAGGGAGCTGCCTCTGAAGAGGAAACCAACCCAAAGGGTTGTATTGGAGTGTACTGGCTGGTCCCACTGGACCTTTTCTAGCACCATCAGCACCATGCAGATGCTGAAAAAGCAGAAATGCAAAGCAGTGATGAAATGGCGTTAATAGCTGGCTTTGGCTTGGGGCTGTGGGGAGTTCAGCAGACCATCCATCTGCCCTTGTGCATTTTTGATTTAGCAAGTAGCTACAGCAGAAGACAAGAGTAAGAACTGGGAAGTAACAAGGTCGTTCTGAAGACTTACATTGCTGTTTGTCTATGTACGTTATTTGTCATACCATCCAAGGGTTTTCTTGTTGTTGGTCTTCAGCAGGTTTGCATTCATGATCTAAATGTGACGTGTATCGTTAAATTCAAACAAGGATGTCTGAGTCCATCAGAAAATGTTCTTATTGGAACATTCACCTGAAAAGAAGCCAAATGCTGACTTTAAAGAAACTTGTGATTTCGAACCCAAATTAATCAAGTATTTGAATAACATATTCTGGAAACATACTTTCTCAAGTCAGCTAGGAAAGGTACTGCATGGTGCGGCATGCATAATCACGATGAACCAAAGGAGCTATCAGGAATGCAGTCTCAGAGCATGAGCAAAATTAAGCATCGTCTAACCATGTTATACACCCTGCAAAACAGTAGATTAGAAGTAATGATAATTATTATCAAAACTATCATTGGGTTAAAAATAGTATTAACTCCTTAAGAGGAAGCACCGTTAATCAACTTGTACTAGAACAGGGAATTCAAAAACACTGGCAGATATTTTATTTTATTACTTACAGGAAATACACTACTGCAAAAATCCAGAAGCATAAAGACAATGATTTGTTATAGATTCTTCTGTGGTAAAGAATTTAGATGCCTCTATTTGTTGCTTAACTTGAAGCACACTTCATAGTGATGAAATACCATGTTGTTGCTGAATTTATCCAGAGGTGAAACTAAAAAGCACTTCAAAAAATCAAACGCAAAATACCATAAATGACACCTGGCATCCGAGACACCTTCAGAAAATAGTCAGCAGTTGTAAAAGTGTCCCATCGACTTATAGCATATCCCCTTTACTTGCAAAATTGTTCAGTTATCCCACTGACATTCCCTACTCTTTTTGCATTTATTTCCCAAACACTGCAAAGAACGTTACTAAATCAGAACTGTGATTTAGCACACTGCAATTAATTTGCATTACGGTATTCATACAAAGGGAAGAAATTTGCCAATTGTGTGTTTACTGGGCCTGTTAAACACTATCTGGTTTACTAAACACAATTTTCTCTGCCTGTGGCATTTTAGGAGAGTTATAGCTTGTACTTGTCTTGTGACCTTAGTGCCTCCCTGTCCCCCACGTTTTTTCAATGATGGACCAACTTAATTTGTAGCTGCAGTCTAATGAGAGACTAGAAATGTGTTAGAGGATGTAACAATGATCCTCTTTTACCAGTTTTTTGCAAACAGTTTATTATTTGTGCTTATAAAGTGAAATTAACTACTCTAGTGTTTACTTACATACATATCTATACATATCTATCCAGTGTCTCTGTGTGTATATATATGTACTGTAGCATTTAGAATTTTTTTTCAATAGCTAGAATTACATGTATTTGTTCCCCGTTTGTGTAATCCAATAGCTCTTTCTTCTAATGAATCACAGACAAAATGCTGCATGACAAGGGAGTGAACCGCTGCCTCTGGAGTGTGTAGTGTATGTGCTTGTATTCCTTCAGCATCGGAGTAGCCCATACAGCAAAGTCTTCACAACGTCCCTGGTTCCTGGCTGAAGCGTTTTCTTGCATTCTGCTTATTTTGAGCCTTGGGTGTTTGCACAAGATGAATGCTTTTTTTCTCCTGCCTGTGTTTATATCTGTAAAGTGAGTGTAGGGAGAGCAAATGCCCGAAGTATCAGGAACTGAAATGGGATGTCTTAAGGCTGGCTTAAGGCCAAGGTGAAATACATCTCTCTTGGCAGCAGGGGTGCTTGAGACAGCCCTGTGATACTGGATAACTTATTTTTTTAATCGGTTAGGCTCATCCCTACCTCGGCTGACCTCCTTTGTCGAGCAGTGGGCAAGTCCATGCTCAGCTGCCGGGGCCTTGCATGTCCCTCCTGGTGTGAGGGCAGGAGAAGAGGAGGTGCACGGAGTGAGCAATACTCTTAGTGCATTTGATGTTATGTTCATCGTTTGGTTAGGAGATCGCCCGCGTACCCCAGGAGGAGCCAGCCAACGCTTGGCCCGGGGAAGCCGCATGCCAGCAAAGGACAGAGCGAAACCTGCTGTTGCTCCCCACCTTCATTGGCGTGCCCACTGGAAATGGTGCCCACTGGATTTGCGGTGCCCGCCCCGGTCGGCATCCTGGAGGAGATGTCCCCCCATGCCACCATGCTGCCTCTCGCCCGTGTCCCCCGTCAGGCACCGCCGAGCCCTGTGCCCGGCCAGCTTGGGTGTTTTGGTGTCAGTGACAGGCAGCAGCTGTTGGAGTGTCTCACCCCTCCTTAGGACGAGTGTCCGCTCTACTCGGTCGGGAATGCGTTTATAACGTGTTTTGCTTTCTGTGCCAGAGACAATCAGTGAGGAATATGGTTCGGGTCAGTATTTTCTTAGGGGCCTTTCCAGAGAAATGCAACATATGGCTGCTGGCCCAGGGGAGCTGTGCAGCCCCTCTGAGCCATGCAGCTGCGGGGAGTCGTGTCAGGCCCAGGAAGATGCTTCTCTGAAAATTTTGATGAGGCAGAAAGGAGAAGCAAGGGTTAGTGTCAATAAGGGGCTGCAAACATTTTTCTATGACTCCTCACCGCCCCAGCAGTATTGCTGAGTGGCTGGCCTCTGTGCTTGGCACCCTTCCTCACCAAGCTGTGGGAGTCTTGCTGGAAGTTGATGCTTCCACCGCTGCTTTCCTTTTTTTTCTTTTTTTTCTATTTTCTAGTTATGCATATTTGCAGGGAGTGAGCTTCAGGTGAGAGCAGAAAAGTGTTGCAGAAAGATTGCTCATTGAGCCATCTTGCCTAGAGGGAGAAGGGCTGCAGTGGGCTGGGATGCCTCGGAACACAGTAGGGTCCTGGTCTGCAGCAAATCCAGAGGTTCTTGCGGCTGCCTGCTTCAGTACTCCCTGCTTGCTGGCAGGGGCATGATCATCCAGCCCTTAATTACTACGTGAGTTTCACGTTTCAGTTGTAAAGGGACAGACAATTTAATTTATGGTTTTAATGGCAAAAAGATGTGGGTCAATCAGGGTATTTATCAGCTATTGCATTAAAATGTTGATGACTTACTGATTTTAAATGAGTTTTGAAATCCTTCAGAATAGTTGCAGCAGGTACTGTGCAACATAGTCATGCACGTGATACAACAAATGAGGTAGAGAACCTAGTGAGTATATTTAACTAAAAATGTGGACGTTTTTGCTTATAGCAATTCATTGCCTAAGGTGAAATCAATGGCATTTCATAAAATATCTAATGAACCGAAATAATTAGTAGTGTAGTTAGAAGCTTCAGTGTTTTTAAAAACTATTCTCATTGTTTTATAATAATGTTTATAGAATAATACTACAAATATTGTATAATAGCAAAATACATACAATTGTATAATATGTACTGTATAATTGTGTAATATAATAATGTGTAAGCCACATCATTATTTAAGTTTTTCCAGCTCTTGCTTTTTAAAATTAACTCTAGCATTTCTGCCTTTATGAAATTCTGCAAACAAAGATTACCAGATTGGAGCAACTTTTTTTTTTTTCCCCCATAAAGTTTTGCAAACACGAATGAGTGCAAATCAAATATTTCATGTTCCAGACACAGTATAAGTGGAATTTTTTTAAGAAGTGAAAGTCTGTTTTCATAGGGGACACTGAGTACTTGAAATTTGACAGATTCTAGTGTTTTGTAGTTTAAAATAACGTTTCACTTTTATTTAATTGACAGAAGGCTCAGGCAAAAGAGAGGTGCGTAACCTGGTGCAAGATAATGAAAATTGCATGCTGGCAAGATTAAATGTGTATTTTGTAGGTCACTTGTTTGTATAAAAAAGAATGTGTTGTTATAGCTGATGGCTTTATAGAGAATCTTAAACCTTGAAAAGACCAACGGGGTAAAAAATTCCTTGATTTCATGCATTTCCATGGATTAACACACAGTTCCTTTCTCGAAGCTACCCAGGTCAGTTTTCTGGCAGCCTGATGAGAGGCGCGCTGAAGTTAACTGCAAGTAGGCTGTTAACTTCTAATACGTTTTGGATCAGAGCTCCAGTGAATTCCTTTCTTCCTTGTAGGAGACGCTTCAGCAGTGTGTCAGAATAATTAAAAAAAAAATGAAAAAGAAAAAAAAAAGAACAGTCTTTACAAGGTTTATTTTATTTTTTAAGCAGTGAGGGAAATTTGTAATTGGACATGGTTATCAAAATAGGTAAAAATGATGCCTAGAAATGTGTTCTTATCTCATGTAATTGCTTTATAATTGTTGGGGAGGGGAATCAGATTACGGAGGATAAATATTTCCAGTGCTGAAGTTAATATATTTTTGCAGATAGTGACTGTAAGTCTGCATTCCTTGAAGTCGGTGGGCGTTTTGGGGTTTTGCAGAATTGGAGCTAGTATTTGCAAATTCTCAGCTTTATGTAAGCAAGTTTATGGGTTTTTAAGCAATAATCAAAACTTTTAATCAAAGCTTTAATTTATGTTTAGAATATTTTTTAAAGTAGGAAGTGTTAATCTTGAAGGTATAATTTTTTTTCTTGACTTTTCTTTTTCTCCTACTCTCCATTATCTCATTTAAAAATAAAATACAGGAACACTTCCATGAAGCTGAAAAATCAGTAAATCAGTGACTGCTTTTCATGCATACATTGAAAACAGATTTTCTTTCTCTCTCTCTTTTTTTTTTTTTTTTTTTTTTTTAACTCGAGCGTGGTGTTGGGAGACTCACCAGGACTTGCTGTATTTTGTAACTGAAGTTAAAATATTTGTGTGGGACATTAGAAAAGCATTGAGCAGTTTTAGTGAAAATGCTTTTTTTTCCAATTACTACCATTAAACTAAAATTTTGTATATGTAAAGCTACTGTTTTGATATCAGTAACTTCATTTGGGAGAATAAATCATTCTTTAATGCCGGTAACTTCCCTAAACTCTTCCAAAGATAAAAAGAGTGTGTGAACACATCAAAACTTGTGCTGTCGTTTATGGCATAGACGAAGATTAGAAAGGTAAAAACTGACCTTCTGTAGAAGTTGTGCTTCACAATCATTATGAAACTTCTGAAAAACATGCCCAAAATATTTTGTTTACATGCTACTTGCAGCAAAAATTGTTTCCCGTTTGCCTGAGTTTGGTAGAAGAGCAAGTATTTTTGCTCCTGGGGAAGCTGGTTTAATTTTGTTTTCATGCTAACCAAATTTGCACTTTGCTTGACACTGTATCTGGTGCTTGTTCGTTCCCTTGCTACTGAGTAGCTGCAGCAGTTATAATATACGTGTAATAGATACTGCGTCTATGAAAGCAATACCAGCGCTAGAAACAAAATAGTAATGCCTAAGTCCTATAAAGTCTGCTTTAGAAGTACGTGAGAGTTCTTGAACAAAAGGAAATCTTCCCAGTTCTGTGAACGCAGAAATGGAGACGTGGAGAAGTGGTTTTCCTAAGACCATCCTGGGGTGACTGGCAGGTTGGGGGCAGAAACTAAATTATCAGCCTGTGTACGGTAATGCCTGGCCCCGTGCTGTGTCCGTCGGCAGCGCTGCTCCCCGTGACCGGTGGGTACCTGCCAGCTGAGCCTCTCGCCTGCCCCAGCAATGGGAAAGGTGCCGTTGTATCCTGCTCTGATCCGCGCCTGTCCCAGGAGGGTGCATAGCAGCCAGGCCTCCGGGGAGCAAATAGGTTTGGTCATCCGTTCAGAAATCCTGTTTGGGGGAAAGCGGTGCTCAGACTTCTTTATCCCTATTAAGGATTGTTGGTTCTGGAGTATTTCTGTATTTTTGTTGTCCACTTGTGCGGTCTGGGAGGGAATTGGCCACATGATGTGCAGAATTTGTGCTCTGTATCAAAGCAGTTTTACTGTTAGCATCTTAGTTTTTTGGTGTGAAAAGAAAGTGTACTTATCCTGTACATTAGACTTGCCAAAATCAAATACTTGGTAAAGCAAGATGCATGTCAAACTGTGGTTTTCATATCTTTACAACCTTTACTGGTATCTTTCAAAATTGGGATGTAACATGAGATGTTTAGTAAGATGCAAAGGTCATTTAAACAAGGCTGTCGCTGAGTTGCAGTAGTTGCTCTGGGCAATTTGAGTTCCTTAACCCAGGGGCGGAAAGACTGTCAAGAACTCGAAAATCAGTGTTTCCAGCCCTTCCAGGACTGAAAGCAAAAGCTGTCTGTTTGCTGGAAAGCTAGGAATCCCTCCGTTGTCTTCTGTGTAAGTTGAAAATTCATTTTTAGACTAGAGAGACTGCAAGATATCAAAGTTTAAAGATTGAATACTGTTAAATGCAGAGTTAAAAAAAGCATTTAATTTTTGGAAATTGGAAGTGGAAGTCAAAGAATCAGATAAAGAGGCTGCAGTTTGGTTAAAAGAAAATAACCCTTTTCTGAAAGTAAGATTTTTTTGGGAAAATGTCATGAAGCTTCTGGGGATTTTTAGAATGTCTCCAGACATAAAATGGGCAGGGTAGGAGTGAAATAGTCGGAAATTCATAGAGAGTTTCAAGGTTACATAATAAAACAAAGGCACATCACATGGATGTTCGCTTCATGTAGGTGGGATCAGCGTTCCTTTTATTTTTGTTTTAATAGTGGAAGGAGCACTCAAGCTGTACTTACTTATAATCATTGATCCTTAACTCTCATCCATATTCTCTGTATTTACATATGCGTTCTCTCTCATAATGCAGCATAGCTATTTTCTTTGTCCTTTAACGACTTGTTTCCTCTTCAGTCATGCTTTCATTCACTTCCTTTTGGCTCTTTCTATTAACTCTAGCCTATTCTAATTCCCTCTTGTTGCTGCTTTTTACCCTGTCTCTCCTTTTCTCCCTGGCCCATAATTCCTCCCATCTTTCTGTTCCTCCTTCCTTCCTGCCTCCTACCACTGGGTCGGATGGTTTTGAGCAACCAAGATCTGGGAATTTTGCATGACGCTTGTGGAATAGTGCAGTGGAGCAGCGCGCTGAGAAATTTATCCTCAGAAGTCAGTACTAATTTCAGATTTCCTCATTGCTGGCAAACAGCTACCTTTATAGACTAGGAAGCCTTAGGAATAAGCCCTCAGAAGATGGGGTTCCCTGTAGCATAGTCCTATTGAAGCTCTCCTGTAGAACTGGGTGCTGGCATCTCTACAGGTCTAGAGAACATGAAGCAGTAGAGTATGTGCACTCATGTCATGGGGAAATAGAAATACGAACCAAACTACTTAACCCAGCACCTTATATTTCTGCTGGAGTAACTTGATTTAATAAGTTAAAATGTCAGTGCTGTGACTCTAACACTTCCATTTCCTTTCTCTGCTTTCTTTATGACGATACTCCAGGGTTTTTAAAAACATCCACCGAAAGAAGGAAGGATCACGAAAAACACGCTTTTAATTGCACGCAGTTTTTAATATTCCTGGGATCTGTTTTGAAGGGTACATTTGACAGAGAGAAACCCAGCAGCCCCACACTGAATCCTTTGTCCTTCCTGCGGGGTGAAACAGTAGATAGCTTACTGTAAGTGTGGCTGGCTGCCAACCCGTGGCGCAGATTCTTTTTTTAATACTGTAAACTGGCAAGAAATCAAGAATTGCCGTTCTTCCTTTTATTTACTTTCCCTTCTGTATTAAAGAGCTCAGTAAATAAGAGAAAGTTAAATGTTGAGTGAAGGTTTTGTACTGATTAATCATTGAATAGCAAAGAGGTACCGGTTTAGGGGGGGTTTTGCCCCCTTTTTTCCATTTCTTTTTGGAAATATCAGTTACTTCATCTGGAATAGATTATCGCAGGGAAAAGTCTGTGCAGGGTTTGAAAGGAGGACAGAGCAGAATGCATCCATCATGCATAGTTTAAAATAAGCTGCAAGACTGCTTCTGATTTGATCCTTAGATGTACTTCCTCCCGATTTTCTTCCAAACTTGTGTTAATAATGAGTACTCTGTCTCTAGAAAAGACTTTTTTGTAAAGTGTACCCCCAGCCTCTGCTTGTAAGTATTTTCTTATTTGTACAACTAAGCTTCCTGAAATAGCTGCTGAGTTTTTTGTTTTGCTGTTATATATATAAGTGGTAGAGGGGTGTGGAGTTCCTTCTGCTGCTTCTCAAATCCAAGGCATGCCTTGCAAGCTACTTTGCTTTTGCACTAGAAAGGGAATCGGTGTTATTGCTTTTCTGACAATTGTATCGCTAAATTACTTGCAAAATTATCCCCAAGGAAAATAATTATGTTGATATTGATATTGTGCACATTTTAATGATTTCTATGGAGAGAAATACATTTCTACATGAATGATACAGGAGGTCAAATTAAATTTAAAAATTACTGTTGCTGTTAAATACAGACTTAATGTGAAAAATCAGCCCACAACAGATTGTTTTAAATCCCAAAGCGTACTGTGGTTCGTTCAGAGGTCTGTCTATCTTACTTAAAACATATTAAACATTTAGTAATATCAATGTATATCTATTGCTGACTTGATGAACCTATCATATAGGTCATGTATGTACAGCTCTATTAAAGGCATTGTTGAAAGAAAACATGGATTCATATTTCGTTTCTTTTATACTTCTTGGCTAATTGGAAGTTAAGGTTTTTGGAAATGGTAAGGAATATTTTTGTTTTTAAAGCAGTGGACTGTGACTGAAGAAATCTGGACTTGATCTGCCAGATTTCTTGAAATAACTCAATCAAGTCATCAGTTGGTTTTGGTTTTTTGGTGGTTTTTTTGTTTGTTTGGTTCCGTCCGTCGTCGTCCGTGTCATGTCCCGTCCTGTCGATCCCCCCCCACCCCGAGTTCTTCATCTGTAAAATGGAGATAATCCTTTTCCCCTATCAGACAGCAGTATGGTACAGATAAATTCATGAATGTTTGTGGGACAATGCAGTAGTACTTAATGGGTTCAGCATAACTATTCACATTAATGATTCATGTTAAAGAAGGATTGAAAAACTGCATGAACTCGAAAGTTGGGAGTATGTTCTCCCAGAAGCAGAGAATGTCTGAGGCTTAGTTTCCAGTCCGCAATGCCCAAACGAGGGACATAAGAAATATTTATGCAGGAAATTTAGTAGTTTACAAGTTTCCTTCCCTTGGTTCCTTCCTTTCTTTAGTTAGAAAGAAATTTTTTTTTCAGACTCTGCTGGATGAGTTTGGATTTCTGAAGTAAATTATTTTTGAATATAAAAGGAATGGGCACATTTTTGTGGACATTTATGTAGGTGACTTGGAACAAAAAATAATGAGTAAATAAACTATTTCAAGATGATTAAATTTGAGAGATAATCCAAAGAACTGAGAGCAACTTTTCTAAGCAATAACTTAAAAAAACCTCTCCTGCAAAAGCATGGGTCAGAAAATATACCCATTCTCAATGATAGCCGTCAGAAATCTTCCCCTCATTCTCTCTTTTCTTTTGTCTTGAAACTGTATCTCGAGCTCATTCAAGATATGTAGGGAAGATTTCTTGAAAAATGACAGGTAGAACTATCACAAACTTGTTACCATTTTAACGGTGTTGGATAAGATGCGTAATTATCTTGAATACAGTTTCGGTTTTGCTGCCTTTTCAGTGTAGCACGCCACAGGGAAAAACTCAAATTCATTCTTCAAGGATCCCCGACGTTAAAGGGAGAAATAAGTAGGTAACAACTCTGTTTTCACTGGTGTTTTACAGTCTTTATTTTTAGTAAATGTGGTTGTTTATTTTAAGTGTAAGTGACATTAGTTTCAGCCCTATTTTATCACCCACATTAGGGGAAAATAAATGTCTGCACAGAGTTTGAGTTTTAATGTGGCCATGTGACCTGAGAGGAGTCTACTAATATGTGTTTCTCCTTTGAAACTGTGAGCAGATTATCTTGAATAGCTAGCAGATTTCAGTATATATTTTTAAAATGCAGGAATAAGTGCTTGAGGTAAATATTACAGTGACTTTATTTAATGAAGAACAGTGTATTGCAGTAGTATTTCAGAATGATTCTTACCACGTTCAGGTAGTTCTGTGGATCTCAAAAGCTAGGGTTTTGTGCTCCTTTAGCTATATATTTGGAAGAAAAAGAATACGGTTTTATCACTTGCTTCCTACTGACATCCTCAGTTCTTACAGTAGCGGTTTTCCTTGGCTGTTGCAGTGTGTGCCAGGAGATTGCAGATCCTGTGTCTGTATGTAGACCTGATACCTCAGAAACCATCTTTTATCCGATATACCTGTAAGGCAATTATCATGAGTCAGATGAACCCTCCACCCCCGGTTCCTTGTTATGGGTCAGGCCAGAGCAAGACCTTTTCGGGTCAGGCCAGAGCAAGACCTTTTCTGGTCAGGGAGTCAGTCTGTGAATTAACGTCAGTGAGAATTACGGGTAAAATCCCCAGCCATGGCTAGTGTCCAAAATCGGTAGCAAGACTGGTAATTTAAATGTCTGCCTCTCCTGGACAAAAATGAGCTGCTTGCATCTTGCTCTTTCTCTCATCCTAACAAGGGTCATTTCTGATTTGTCCAAGTAAAACCAAGAAAATAAGTTGGAGAGGGAGGAAAAAGCATGTCTTCCTCCTTCCCTTCAGTGAGTTCATGTTTGTCCTCACCAGTAGGTCTTCCACTTTTGTTCCCCAGCCCCTTAAACCGGAGGAGGGATGTTCCACTGATCGTCTCTCAGCAGGTCACGGTGTAAGCTGCTCTCTGTTTTATCCCCCTGGTGAGGCCATATACCACTCACTCCATTCACTCTTTCCCTTCCTTTGCCAGGTCACGCCTGATTTTCTCCTGTTGAACAGAGCTTAGACCGACCACAGTCCCGGCCAGCTCCTCACTCCCTGTCCAGAGCTGGGGGCTGCCGGGCAGAGTGACACTTGTGGCCCCGGGACCTCCCTCACCTCCCTGGCTTCCTCCTCTCCACCGCGGCACTCGCGGCGGTATCAGCCACAAAGGGATTTTCTTTATTGCATTAAGCTTGTGAGAGAAGATTTAGTAGGTGTGTCACAGTGCCATTAGCCTCCTGTGACCCAGTGTCTCAGCAAATCCTTTCGTGGCTGTGAAGAATTTGTTTTGGTTTGAGCAAATTCGTCTTGAAGTATTAGAGCCATCTTGGGGGAAACTTGTTTTCTCTACCCACGGTGCCATCTTGGTAATTCTGGGTGGCTGGACCTACTGGTGGTATTTGAATCATTACGCCAGTCTTGAGTAACATCCCATCTGGCAATGGGAAATTTAAAAATACAACTAATTGAGTTTCCTTAAATCATATGGTGGTGAAATCTTTTCTAACAAACTTTTACACAGAAATAGAAATTTTATGTTTGTGGTAATAATATTCATAAAAGATGTTTTGGTGTACTTAGTGCAAAGTAACATTTCAACTTTTGGAGGACAACCACAAAATCTGTTTAAAAAAAAAAAAGAAAAAGAAAAAGAAAAAAAAAAAAAGCATTGCCAGATACATAGACAAAAGAAATCTATGAAAGTTTGTTCATGTTTGTCTACAGTGCAAACCAGTTAATAGGTTCTTTCCCTACGTGAATGAGCAGCATCTTGTGACAACACCTTGGAATCTTTAAGTAACTTACAGGCTCTTTTCTTTGATGTGAAGTTCACTTTGCGACACCTTGGTGACAGGGATGTTAGTTAATTATTATCTTTATTACGGGTGTGGCCTTGTTTAAAATCTGCAAAAATATCTCATCTGTGGCACACTGCTGCTTGAGCACATGTATCTGTTGTATGTGAGCCGCCTTCAGATCGGGTGTGCTCATAATGAAGAACAGAAAGAAAATGTTCTACCATCCTTCAGATCCTAAATGGAGCTCTGCTGAAATGTCACTGGAAAAGATTGAAGAGTCCAAGGCTAGCTTGGGAAAAAAGTAAACAAAGTAGGATTTTTAGGTGGGGTGCAGGTAGGATTTGACTGCACAAGTACAAAAATGAGTTCTAAACCAGCAGGTTAGCCTCCTGCCAAATTCCAGATGACACAGTGACTGGAAGTGACTTCGTCTGGGTCTTTTGGTGTGTAAATCTCCGTTTCCTCTATGACTGCAGAGTCTTTTTTCTGGGAATTGCTCAGTCATCGTGCCCAGGGGATTGGATTCCGCCCAAATGTACAGGAGACGTTTCTAGTTTCTTTGGAAAAATCATGGGAAGAAGGGATATCAGTGCCTCTGTTAGATGGATACACCGCGGTAAGACCTGCTGCCCGGTATATGGGGTCCGAGGTCCAGTTACTGCCTTTACTTTAGGGTGTTCAAACATTTTTTCGCAGGTGAGTCAATCCCAGAGCAAGTGCATGCTCACTCCACCTGATTGAAAATAATTCCTTTTGACCCCGTAAATCTTCATTTATCACAGGCGGAGATGGAGACTTGCTCTGGCCACGCGACGAGGAAGGTGACTCACGTGTTCCAGCTCCTATTTCGAAGACCTTTCATAGACTTGACATGCATTAGCTATTGGATAAGATGTGGACCCTAAGTGGAAGGATGTACTGCTAAGATGAATTTTCATTGGCAGATACGGGAAGGATTTAAGACCCGTTCCCAGCATTTTTTTCTGCTAGCAAATGTAAAAAGCTTTCCACTTAGTGTGATAATTTTGGGGGATCTTAC
Source organism: Gymnogyps californianus (assembly GCF_018139145.2). NCBI lineage: Eukaryota > Metazoa > Chordata > Aves > Accipitriformes > Cathartidae > Gymnogyps > Gymnogyps californianus. Next base: position 67,885,826 of record NC_059474.1, read on the forward strand.
TCTGAAGTTTTCATTCTCCTTGGACATTGCTTAGGAAGAATAAGCACATAACTTTTAGCTATGGATGATCATTGATGGAATTTAATGTTGTTCAATTACGATAATCAAAGGGTCCAATAATTTTGTGAATTGCTAGGTATCGTTTCATCTTTAGTACAGCGAATGTGGTCCCTGGGGCTGAAGAACAGCGATTGTTATGGTTCTTTTACCATTTGGCACTGTGACAAAAATACCCTATCTTGTGTTGCTCTATCATGATGAAAAAATAGATAAATAAATAGGATTTATGAGTTTTCTTTACAAGGCTTTTCCACAGGGCAATTGATTTTATTTTAGCCTGTACAAGACAGACCAAGATAAGGAAAAAAAATTGTATTTCTCTCTCTCGCTTTCCCGGATCCAGTGTAAATGAAACAAGACTGATATGTACTTACAGATCTTTAAAATACTGTAACAGTTTTTATTTTGCTTTCTGAAGAGAAGATTCTGGTCCTGTATTGTTAGTTACTTCTGCAGAAGAAAATAGAGTTTTTTGCAATAATTTTGAATGCCCTTGGGCCCCCTTATGCACAACTATAATACTTCATGACAAGGACCTTGCACAAGGCTTTTTGGGGTGGGAACCTTTCTTTTTAATTAGGTTGCAGATGAAACAAAGGTTCAGCTCTGTCACATTAATCTGTTGGAAGTTTCTGCAGTGACTTTTCCCATCAATTGTATGTTCTCTATCAAGGGCAAAAGTATCACTGTTCTTCAAAAATGAACACATAACCTTTTGTTTAAGGAAGTAGTAGTCTGCTTTGGAAGAGACTTATACAAAAGATTAAATTGGTAGAATCAGGAATTAAAAGTAAATCAAAAGGCTTTTTATACATGTGAAGAAGTTCCATTTAATACTCAACTGAGGTTTTCCACATTGCATAGTTAGACAAATGCAAAATTAAGTCACAGAAGTCAGGATCAGACACATTTTGAGGGTTTTTTGTTTGTTTTTAAAATGTATTGTTCTTTCTAGGAGAATATGCTTTGGGTAAATACCAGGTCTGACTGTAAACTGCAAAATTGGCTTGTCATCTTACTTAAAAGGTGCCTTCATGTTAAAGGCAATATAATATCATAAAAATAGTGTTTGCCATGAAGAGAAATGCAATGTAATGCTATATTTAACTACTGTGTAAGAGTCAAGCTGTTGTGATGAGAAAATTTCAGTAAAGTTTCTAATATAAAAATATATTTTACAAGTCTATAACCTTCTTCAACATCTGTCACTTGGAATTATATACTGGTTGTCTTCTTGGAAGGAGGCATGGATGTCTTTAATAATTTTCAAAATATGAATAGAATTATAAATTTCTCATTGGAAAGGTACCAGTTGTATTTTTTAGTGTATAGATGGTTAAAAGCTGGTATCAGTATATTCGTCATTACAGATCAGCGTATATGTGTATTTGTGAGGTGAAAAGTAGCTGTTTGCTGCGTTAAAGATATTAAGGTTTAAAAACTGCTTGAAAAAATGTGCAGTAGACAGTTTCCTCATGTCTATAGCTTCATACTTAAAGGCCTAATTCTATAGCTGTACCCAGAGAGCATTAAGCAGAGTGGGATGTAACTGTGAAGGTGCTTCAGAACCGATCCTGTAGCAAGACCCGGTTCAGCCTCGGGTCACCCTTTGGGGCATGGCACGTTCTGGAGAGGGCCTGCTGGATTCAGGAGGGTCACTGATTCAGGAGAGCGGTCAAACTGTCAGCGCAAGCGTTTGTTTCATTGGGCACAGGTGTATCTGCCTGAACGTTTTGGTGTGGGTCAGGAGTGCACTTCTGAAGCAAGTCCGCTCATTGTCCCCGCTTCCTGCAGACGTGCGCATGTTGCAGAACGGGCTCGGAGCGCTCAGATGGGTTTCTTTTTGGGCGCCGCTAAACCAAAAGATGTTTTCAATTTGGTAATACCCATTCAGTCAGCGGGACCGGACTTGGCTCTAGCTGAAAGTGAAACCATCCGAACAAAATGTGGACACTTGGTCCTCGGTATCATATGTTTTGCCCCCTAGATCGACTCCTATGGAGTTGTGCTACTGGCTGTTGTCATAGCTTGTCCTGTCTCGGCCAGTGACCGATAGCAGATGCCTAGGGAAGACGGTAAAAGGCAAGCACGTAGTAGTGCTTTCCCAGTATATTTTCCCAGCTTTCAGCAATCTACATCTCACAAACTTCCTGAAACAGAGATGGTATCTTGGGTTTAATAGCCCTTGATAGATTTTTCTTCCATTAGTTTGTCTGGTTGTTTTCAAAACCATGTGCATTTTTATCATCCACGATATCCTGTGCAGTGAGGTCTACGGTAGAACAATGTATGTGTTAAGAAGTACCTTCTTTTGTTTGTTTTGAATTTGCTACCTGATAATTTCATTTGATGCTCCTTTGTTCTTATCTTGTAAGAGACAAATGATTCCTTATACACTGCCTTTATGCTGCTCCATTTATCACAGATCTCTTTGATACCACCTTGATCATTTGTCTTCCAGGCTGGAAAATCCATGTCTATTTAGTTCCTTGAATAGAACCCATTTCATACCTTTGATCATCCTTGTTCTTCTCTCTGCCTTTCCTAGTTCTGTTATGTCTTTTTTGAGACTGGAGGACTGCGTGCAAGCTAGGTAATATATTCAGTGTGCAGTGTCTGTCGTTTAAATGCTGGCTTAATGGTGTGTTCTGTGGTGGTCTACATTCCTGATAATTTTTAACAGTATTTGATTTTTTTGACTGCTGCTGAAACTAAACCAGCATTTTCTTAAATATGTTCCTGGTGAGCGCAAGATCTTTCTCTGTAGTGGTGACAGCTCACCCAGAGCCCGTATTGTATACATAGGGTTGGAGTTGTTTTCCTCCCCACCCATCCTCACCACCACTCCCTACAATTCTTTATACCTCTCAACACTGAGTTTTGTCTTCCATTTTACTATCTAGTCCTTTGCTATGTGAGATCATTTGCAATTCTCTCAGTAAGCCTTTGTTTGTATTGCTATGAGTGACGTAGTATCAGTAGGGTACTCTTTCTGCACACCATTCTTCCCCCTTTTCCAAACCATTTATTCAGCTGTGTCCTACAAAACTCCTGGGGAACGCTGATACTGACCTATTTTCATAGAGAAACTGAATGTTTAATACCATCTTTTATTTCCCATCTTTCAACAAGTTAGTTATTTGTTTGGAGATCAAACTAGTTGATTGATCCGATCATGCTTGTCCTCACATACATTGATTCTCTAGCAATGCGAACAGATTTATGAGGCAATTGTGCAAATGCCGTGTTGACTCTTCCCCAGCATGCTGTATCTAAGTCTGTGTTCAAAGACTTCTGTTCTTTGTAACAGTTCCTATCAATTTGCTCAATGTGTACGTCATTAATTGTTTTGTAGTTTTCCCGATCCCCCTGAGAGCCCTATTAGGAGATTGGCACTGTGTTTGCTATCTCACATTTTTCTGGTATGGAGATGGGTTTAAATAAGATTAACATGAGCAGTAATAGCTCAGCTATGCATACGTGAGTTCCTGCAGAAGTTGAGGGAACACCATCTCATGGTTGTGATCTGTTACCATTCGTTTTGCCCGTATTTCTCCTCTGACCTTTATCACTGACGCTTAGATTTCAGACTGATTCTCAACCCACAAAAAAAAAAAAAAAAAGATTCCAGTCAGGGAATCATCTACCTAACCTCTTCCATAGTGAGCACAGAAGCAAAAAAATTTAGGTTTTTTGTTGTTTGGGGTTTTTTGGTTTGGTTTAGTTCTGTTTCTGCTTCAGCCTTTTCTGCTCTGTACAAATTCATAGGCAGATCCATGCCAGGGTTTCTTTTCAGACAGAGATAGATTAGATTATCCAGAGACAGAATGGATAGACTTTTCTCCTTTGGGACAGTCCATCAGCTTTCTGTTCCCTTTGACCCCAGGCAGCAAGAAGGGACCAGAGCAGAGCTCAAAGTGAAGTCTGCGAGTGAACCTCCGTCGAGAATGCACTGATGAGTTGGAGGAACTTGCAAAACTTTGGAGTAGTGTGGGCTTTTTTTGTTGTTCGTTGTTGTTTGTTTTGAGTGGGTTTTTTGGGGTGGTTGTGTTTGGTTGGGTTGTGTGTTTTGTTTTTGGGTTTTTTTGTTTTGTTTTGTTTTGTTTTTAATTCTCCTTAATATTTCCTTTAAAGATAGCTAGGAAACTAAACATGACAGTTATCTTAGTGCAACATTAGGATTTCATAATTAAAGTCACAATGGCAGGAAATGCAGAAGTTTAGGTTTCGGTAGCAATATTAGCTACATATGGACTGTTTTCACTTCCTGCTTTTCATAATCAATTCTTATTTACGTACTTTGTGACCTACATTAATAGCTGAGCAACTAGCAAAACATGATGATTTTTATCCTAATGGTGTTCCTGGGAAGTGTGTGTGTGTGGAAAAGCAATTTTTAGGTAAAGAATTCAGACACAAGAAGTTTAAGTGATTTGCTCTATTTTGTGTATGAAGCTTACAGAGCTTGGAAATGAATGCAGGCTTTCTGAGTCCTATTCCAATGTTAACATACTTGGTTTTATTTCCCATAATATTAGTAACTTTGCTGAGGTCCTTGGTAAGAGACCTGCCTGTAAGCAATCGAGAGTGAAGAGGAGAATAAAGGTGTTTGGGTTATGAACGACTCGCCAAGGAGGGAGACCTAGAGGTTGGAGAAAGGGGGATAATGTGAACTCCCTGGCAGACAAGGGTGTGGGCATGTCCTGAGAGAGGCTGAAGCTATCTGTAGGGAGATAGCAGGTGACTTACAGATACCTATGTGGAGCTTTGTTTGTCAAGGGGACCAGGTAAAATGAGTTGCCATGTTAGGCATAAGGTCATTTCAAACTATGCTACTAAGTTAGAGATCATATACTGCAGGAAAGCGTATATGAAACCCTTTAACGTGCCCTGTATGTTAAAGCAATAGGCATGAACAAAAAGGGAGGGAAAATAAATGGGTTTGAAGCATGTTTTTGGTTTTGTTTTCAGTTAGCTCAGGTAGAAGAGGCTTATCGGGAATCTGCATGATGGAAATTTGAGTTGTATTGCTCAGGGCACAAGAACCGAAAATGGGGAGATTTGTGACAAACGTAGGGCTGAAGAGTGTGGCAAAGGATCAGTTGAAGACTGGCTTCGAGGCTGAAATCTTGAAGTTCAGGGACTATGCAAGAACTAGGATTAACTTCAGCAAAACCTCTAGAATTTGTCGGAACTGGACACAAGAGGCAACAATTTGAGAAACTGAAGTTACAGGTCGCAGACCTATATAGGTCTCACAGATACTTGCAAGGAGGGTATTTCCGCAACGGGCATGAATGTACTCACCAGCCTGGACAAGAGAAGTGCTGGTCCTTCAGGAGATGCTTGCAGATCTGCACAGCTATTTGAAGTCTCAGAGACTAATTGAACATTTTAATTTTTATTTAGTTAATAGGTATTTTAATTTCTGCACTGTATCAGTGTTGATGGTTAATTACTTGTACATTTCATTAGGAAAGCAAAATGAGACTGCGTCTGTAAGGTCCTTGGCGTGATCTGGTTGGTGTTGGCTGTCATGCTGTGCGGAAGCCAATGTTGCGTATGAAAAAAAGTCAGGCATTAAACGAAGCCAAAGCATGCGAGAGTCCTGGGCTTTGAAATGATTCTGACCAACACCGTGCTACCTTTACCCTCTTCTGTCTTAATATATTGTTAATACTGTATGTGGTTCTGTTGTGGCTGGGATATTCGAATCGCAGTGGGATTTTTTTTTTAAGTTGTCCATATTCATAACTCAGCAGTGAGTAAATGGTCTGTACAGCCATTCTTTTTCTGTCTTCTGTCATTTTCAAGTAATCTCAAGTGTGACTCCTTTATAATACGAATAGTATGAAATTCCAGTTGTGATTTAATGGTTTGGATAGTGGCTAAGGTAATGAGCTGAAGGACTCAGGTTGATGATCTCATCTTTCAGCCCACCAGCCTGTCTGAAATTTTTAGCTAATCACTGCTCATACATGAATACTCACTTACCTAGAATATTTCTTGGTACTTCAGAATTTTTCATATCAAACATGGGGTGAATTTAATAATGAATCAAATGGGACTTTCTGTTATTTGAAAGAATTTGCTTGTACCTTTTTAAGATAAATGAATTCTCTAATTTTCACTGTACTGATACCTCCCTTGTTCACTTCATAACTTCAGAGAATTTTCGAGCAGTGAAGATCAGGCATAGCATTTGATGAAAAAAAAAAAAGTTTATGAGCAGAGTTTACATCTGATTATGCAGAGCCTTTCAGTGCACTAAAACTGTTGTATGGCATCTTTCATAACAGTAATATTTTAGTAAAGGAGGATCTCGTGTGACATTGCTTTTCATCATTGTTGAGAAACAGTGATGTTTCTCTTTGGATGTGAGCCACAGCGCACAGATTTGTGGAATGAATGTTTATAAAAGAGTTTTCAGGTGGTTGTGGGGGTTTTTTTGTTCTTGTTTATTTTTCCAGAGTTGACTGAATTGAATTGATTTAACTCTGCATATAACATATAGATACTTTGGTAGGTATATTAAAGGTCTGCATTCATCCCGCAGGTGGATTTTTGGACTAAACTGAGGCATCCAAGTTAGCAATGCAGCTGCTGTAGTCTTTATCTGTAATCCATAGAAGCAGAGAGGTACTGCCAGAGGGTAATTTGCAGGTGCCTTTGTTTCTGTTTTCAGTGCACAGATAATGAAGAAGAGAGCAAAGCCCTTCCCTTCTTTTTTAATTCTGAAGTAGTCATCTTTTCAGCAGTGGGGTTTGACATCCTACCTCCAGAGAGGTTTGCTCAGTCACAGCCTAGTCTGTGTAGGATACTGTTCTCATACTGTTGTTTTTTCTTGTTAGAGCTTTGATAGTGCGACTGTCAGGTTGGCATCTTGCTCTGTTTTGTATCTACAACCAGCAAAGCTTCATTTTTGCATCCCTGTCATGTACTAATGAACTGAGTCTTGAATTCTGTGGTTGCTCCTTGAAAACTAAGTGCCAAATTTGTTTCCACACAAAGCTCCTTCACTCAAGATGTGAAGTAGATTCAGATGTGCTAGCATATACACTTTGTAAAGTTTGTCTTTTGCTGCTTCTGGCTACTGATGGAAAGATTTGATTGCAAGCCACTTTCTGGCTACGCAATCTTCCTCCATACAGAGGTTTGTAAGAGCAATAGGGTGGATCTTTATCACCAGTAAATATTCTCAGTAGCATATGGCACTTGGAAACTTTAAACACTAATAAAATACAAACTTCAGAAGGATGCCAGTATAAAGAGGGACGTTAACTTCCAAATAATTTTGCACTTACATTAGTTCAGAAATTGTAATTTTCAGGAGCAATGTCTCTACTAATTGTATGTTACAGATTGCTTTGTTTGCAGCATGCTTTACTAACCTGGCCATATGACATTTGTAATGTGACTGGACTTGTGCAATTTTGCTGCTCTTTCTAAAGATGAACACTGAAAACACATTAAAGGAGTCTGCAAATAGCCTTGGTGTTACCAAGTGATAAGTCCAGTGGCAGTCTGTGATGCTTTTAGAACTAGCTGTGGAGGGGATGACATGGTTTAAGGTCAGCGTTTTGGATGAGTGTTGTTAGAAGAGTTGGGCTACAGAGCATAGGAAGGTTTTTGAGAGTTGGGCAGTTGAAGATCCATTTCAGGGGCTACATCGTCAATGCTGCTTCAATACTTCATTGGAAACCTAGATCATTTTGCGTATAGCAGATTGCCCCTTTTTTGCTCCTTACACATACAGTATTTATGTTTGTTTTAGCTGAATTAGCAGGTGAATTTAACCTACCCTTTGTAGTCACCCACCACCTAGACATACTTCACTTAATCGAGAAATGCAAGTGTAGAGTAATGCTCTCCTTACGCTCCCTGTGCTATTTATGATAGCAAACAACCTCGATACCCAGGTTTCTATATGACAGTTTCTGTAATTATTGTAATTTTATGAAAATGAAACGGTAAGAGAGGGCTAGTTTCAGGTAATATAGTCAGTCCATTGGACAAAGGAACCTGCCATAAGGCAAATTATTCAGCTGTTGGACGAAGAACTGTGGTTTCTCAGAAGACTTTCTAGATCTTGATGCCGGGGTGGGAATGATTATTGTGTAATGAAAGTGCAAAAATTTGCCTGTTCACTTGTAACTGATGTGGCTTTAATGTAGCCCTTTGATAGGCAAAGGGGCAGAAAGCTTTATAATTTTGAAGATGGAGGTTCATCAGTTCTTATAAAAGGGATGGCAGGACAGGGTTACCTCTAGTAGGAGAGAGCTGGGCTTGATTACCTGAAAGGTCCCACCCAGTCTTAAGTTTTATGTTTCTGGCTAGAGGAGAAAGATGACCTGCCTGTGTGAAGGAGGTTCATATTGTCAGCAGAGAGTCATATAACTGGGGAGAGCCCGTGAGAGGAGGGCTTTTCTTTGGGGAGAAGAATGGAAGTTTTTCCACAATTCCCTGTCTGCTCCATATTAATGTACACTTGATATAAGTAAAATAATTTTCGTGATTTGATGGGGAAAAATTATTTTTCCAAATATATATAAAGGCCATTTTCCATTCCATTATCCAAATGTTTTGCCTATGTTAGTTTGTAACTCACAGTCACAGTAAATACTCAGTTGAGAAAGACTTGCCAATGCAGAGAAGGAGCACTGAAGTGCTAAAAGAAATCTGAACCAGGTAATAGCCAGTAGAAATAAAACTTAATTATGCCTTACTTTACATAATTAAGAGTTTGGGGATTTTAAAATATATTTTTCTATCTTATTTATTTTCCAAGGATTTGTATTTGCTCCTGAATTTTATTCTCCTGTAGGTTAGTGAAAGATGTGGTGAACTTTGAAAGTTCATTAGAAGTGTTATTGTTAGGTTTGCTATACTTTATTCAGATGTAAATCTCAATGGGAAAAATGTTGCTTCTGCTATAATAGTGATATTCCCCACAAATGGAAGTTTTGTTACTGACCTTGAGGGGCTTTGATTTTATTCATTAGCTTATTATTCTTCACACATTCATTTTTCATTTCATTTACAGGGACCAGTTAGGAGCTGAATTTTGCCTTGAAATGAAAAACAAAATTATATTTTGAATGTTCTAGGTGGCACTTTGTTTGGTGGGGGGCTTTTTGTATTATGTGTATCCTTATATATTCATACATATTTTATAGTAATTTTGATAATTTCTGCAATAAAACATAAAAACGCACATTTCAAATTATATAAGACAGTGATGCATTTAAAAGTAATGAATAAACAGTCTGTGTTCATGAAGTAAAGGGAGGAATATATGATGTGATACTGCTGTGTATGTAAAAGATCTTAAAACTTTTAAGCAGTATTTGTACTATTTTGATTTCAGTGGAAGGTCAAATGCGTTTTAAAAGAAAAAGTCCATAGTATTTACCAAAATGTTGATCTTAATAATGAAATGCATTTGTGTAGTTTGTAATATCCATTCTTTATCGCACTGAATATTATATATTTAAAAGTATAAAACACAAATGCATAAATACAGTGCACAATCAAAATGGTAGGAAATATTGCTATTCTGGGTAAACTAAGAAAATACGTGCATTCTCCAGTTGCCAACCATCACCCTTTCACCAAAAAAGATGAGAACATATTATCTGAGTCATTGTACTTTAGTTGCTAATTTAACATTTTCAATTAAAATAAAAATGCATAACAGTGAGTGTAAGAACTCTTAAAGTTTTTACCAAGAAAAGGAACATCACATAATGGTTAATGAGGTTATAGCTAAAATGTTAGTTCATAGTGCTCTTTATATATTATGATCTCAAATATCCTTTGATATGAGAAAAAAATAACTAAAAGCCAATCTTGAACTTCAGCTGAATAAAAATACAGCTTTGCTCCTTATCACTTCAGTAGAAGCTTTTTAAAATAATCTAAATTATTTTTTTTCTTCACATAGCAGAGAGAGCTTAGGATATACTTGGAGACTGATTCATTTTTCATGGCAAAAGCCAAAGTTGAAATAAATATTTTGAAAAAAAAAGGACTAACCACCATTCTTCGGTTATGTGTGAGTTATTTCAGGGTACGTTGGTTTATTTGTAGTTTAGGTTTTGCTGTGTAGTTGAGTCTTGTCTCTTCTAAATCATGTTCGCTCTTACTTACTAGCTGTGATGAAAGCCATAAAAGTTCAGTATACTTCCACATGAGAACTTGCTGGCAAAATAATAGCGGTCTTTGGCCGAAGTCTGAGTCCCAGCTGTTAAGTCATATTTAAACTCATCGGAGGAAAAAACTGGAGGTCAGTCATCAAAATACGAAGAACCCGTATGTTAGCTTGTTAGTTATTCGTCTTTTTTAATCTTTTGAAGTAGGCATGCAGTTTTTGAAAGATTGGCTTCTTAGGATCTGCTCTTAAAACTTATTCAGCAATAGAAAGATGTAGAAAGACACTTAGCACGTTTTGTTTTATGGCTGTATTAAATACTTAACTCGCAAAGAAAATCACGGAGATAAAATGCCAACCAGCATAACATTTTCACGCCGTTCTGTCCCCATATGTATGTTAGGCATACAGATACTGCTGTTTTTCTGGCTAATATTTCTAATTTGCTTTTCAAAATGTAATTTAAATACTCCTGGAGTATTTTCATTTTTCATGCTGTTTCCTCTGTCTAATCCCATGGGATACGATGTAGAACCACTAGTAAAGTTTGTTTGTTTTTGTAGGCTTGGGGGGAGCGGTAGGTGGGGGTTAGTTGCATTTCCTTAGGCATTGTTAACTATGTGTTTAAATGTTGAAACTGGGCCAAGAAATTCCGCCTCATAATTACATTTGTGGTTTAGTGGCAGAACATAATACCTCTGTCTTTAATAGCAGATATGGGAGAACGCACACAAAAAATTTCTAGTAAGTCTATTTGTAAAGCACAGACCTCAGGGATAAAGACCTGGTTTTGAATATGAAAATCACATTCCTAAATTTATTTTCAGTGCTTAAGGGAGATAATAGAACAAATGGTTGATTAATAAAGTAACTCTATGAAAGATTGTCTGAATTACAAAGTAATATATTAGATTAATAATAACGAGAAGGAGGACTTGTTACAGTAGGTCAAGTGTTGACTTTCAGATTAGTTCTTTTCTATTTAGACAAAAAAGTAGCATCATTACAAATACTGGAATATGTATGTTTAGAGCAGTACTCGTGAAGCCCTGAGACTAATACTATGTATTGAAACAAGGATTATTTTTTTCTTTATTTCTTTGTATTTAATTTCTGGACGTTGTAATCCATTACATTCTGCATCTCTAGCATACCAGCTGTAGGGAACACAAAATGGCAAGCCACCAAAAGGAGGGGTTTTCCTGCATTTAATGCGTAAGCAGCTGCCATGCTGCATTCAGTAGGAGCCCCCTGACTTTGAAATGAAGGGCTGGAGTTTGGGTCTGGCAGCAGCCATCGGGAAGGTGCCGTACCGGAGGAGGAGCTCCCAAAGATGTTGTGATCTGACTCACCTGAGAGTCAGAATTCTTCCCTGGCTTTTTCTGGGGCCAGCAAGGATAATACATACATAATAAAATACAGAGAGCTGTACAAAAGCAAGAACTTAAATAATCCCCTAGTATATATTGGTTGCACAAGTTGGATTAGTCATGGATGGAGCAGCATCTCGGCACCAGGAAGAGGCAGTTAGTAGCTACTCCATTCCTGATTCTACAAACCAAAACCAGAGGTTCCCTGCCTACAAACGAGAAGGGTCTTTTTATCCCAGCATGTTCCTGTGCCAAGAGCCCAAGATGCAGCGGGAACCCGATGTTCCCGGAAAGAGCAGAAGATTAGTTACGTTCACACATTTATTTTACTGGGCCTGTCTGATTAGTTCATCTCGGGTAGGGCAGTACCCTCTTCTGTACCGGGCATTAGAAAGTATCAATCAGATACTTTTTAAGTATCGATTAGAAAATAAATTTTCATGGGCCTGTGCTAACGTTATTTCTATTAACGTGGTTAAACAAATCATTCTTCACATAAGTCTCTGTCAGAATTAAGGACAAAAGAGGAAAGAACTTAACGCTATCCCAAGTTGGTTAAGATTTTTAGGATTATGTTATTCTGTATTTGCCCACCTCAGGCAAGTGAATGTCTTCACCTCTGTGTTGATTCAGCAACAGTCTTCGTCATCGTTGTATCCAAGGGTAAATTCATAGGATCTAGATTTTTAAGGTAGCCAGACACCTCCAGATGACAACAGTCTCCTGGTCAAATTTTTTTTGATCTATATAAGCAGAGTAGATGGGCTCATTAGGGGTTAGGCATTTAGCCCACTTCGACTTTTTTATTCCCTATATATGGATTTTGAGGCATTGAAAAAACTTGAAAATCCAGCCCTAGAGGCCCCATAGAAGCACATTAAACTTTCTAACCAATATTTGTTACATACTTCACTTTCCATAAGGAGCAGCTTCAGTCTTTGTACCTCCCAAACTATTTGGCCTTGTTTTGGGAGATGGGCTAGATTAGTGTCTCTCCATATGAAATGGATGTTTTAATATCAACATGAATTTAGTTGGGAAAGCACAAGTCACTATTGAATTTGAGGCATCGTTTACCCCAGTCTGGGCTTAATTCAGCATGTAATTAAACATATTTATAATCTTAAGCGTATGAATAGTTCTAATTAAATGAATGGGTGTCAGTGCAGTTGTGTGATTTTGCCTGCCTGAAACGGACTATAGGATTAGGACCTTAATTTAAAGATTGTGCTTGACAGGATGCCAGAGTTCATCCCTGTTCTTACTTGAAACGTTAGCCTGTGGTAACATCTTAGAATCAATAAATATTCCTGCTATAGAAAAAGATAAATGCCAGTTTGTTGTAGCTTTTCTGAAGACTTTTACCTATTTATTTATACAAAGGGTTAGGAAAACAGCACTGATGAGTAATAACAAATGTATTTTTGTGGTTTCAAGTCTGCCACATCAATGTTCTCCAAATGAATTTGGTTTGCAGTAGACGCTGAACGTTGTAAACTTCTTCTAAGGCAATATTTAAATGCACTTCCCTGGCAGCATAGAAATATAAATAAACATGCAATGTTAACTTTTAATATTATTAATCTGAACTTCAAAAGTAGCTTAAAAAAACTGTAGAGTTATTTTTGTTGGATTTTATTGGATTTCAAAGGAGGTGTGCTGAATAGCAATGTTTTATCAATCACGCAACAAAATAAAAGTAGAAACAGCATTTGCAAAAAGCCTTGTAGAGTTTTGTGCTGATGTGCTAATCCATTCAAATTTTATTGTTAACATCTGTACTGAGTGATTGGAAGACTTACTACATTAGGGGCCCTTGAGACAAGTATTATTTACATTTGTGTAAATGAATTTGGTAAATACATTTTAGAATGTAGGGAATTGGGCAGTTAAGTTATTAATGAAAGTAAAATAATATTAAATGGGAGAAGATGATGTTAGTGCTAATTATTATTATTAAGATAATATTCCAGATAAACATCACCATGTTGTTTAGCTAGAGCTTCTGCATTTATTAAATGATAATCATATTTGTAAAGAGCAAGGAAGAGTACATTATAAATTAATTAGCTGATCATGACCTTCCTCCGTTTCAACCAGCTGCATAAATTTGCTATTGACATCTGTAAAGGCTGTATCTTTGCTGCTGATACACGTTTCCTGGTGTATCAGGGAGCTTGTGGCACACTGTTTCAATGGAATTTCCCTACACATGGTGGCAGTGTGGAAGATCTTGCTACACAGAAACAATACTTCTTTATTTGCTTTTTGTTTGATAAGCCACAGTATAAAGAAGCGGCATTTTTTTGTTGTTGTTGTTGGTTTGGGGTTGGTATTTTTGTGTTCATACTAGCTGATGAATAAGGTGGCTGTTGTCTGTGTGTATTTGTAGCATGCAAATATAACTCTACTGTCACGCTTAATAGAGGTTGTTTATATGTCGTCCTGATGCTTCTTGTTAGCAGTGTTACCTGACCAAGGAAGTTAGGCTTAAAGTGATTAACTTTGTAAACATTTCAAGTCTACGTGTGTGTTTTAACAACAAGTGTACGCAGTCCTCGAGTCTCTTTAGACATTACACAGTACTGAAAATCACACACATTGGTTGAATGCAGAATTTCAACACTATTGTTTTGCAGATATGGCATTGGGTTCACAACATTTGCAACGTATTAAAAAAAGTGCTTAGCTGAACAAAATTAATTCTAAAAGCTGTCAAAACCGTTCTTTCTGCTGAGACTAAATATTTTCCTGTCTTTCTCCACCACTTTTGACTGTCTCAAAGACCTACCTTACTGACATTTTTAAATAAAGCAAAAGTATCCAGCTAGTGGAGAAAATGCTAATTTATGCTACTTAGGCTTTATATAGAAAAGGGTATCTCTTTCAAAAGCTTACATTTACCAAAATCCTTAAGACCTTGAGATTTGTTTGTATTGCTGGCCAAGGTGGGGGGACCCCGGGAGGGGGGACCCCAGGAGGATGCTGTGCGGCTGTCACCAGCCATGTGGGAAGGCGCCGCATCAGGCAGCGCTAAGACAAGGGGAGCTGCACACCCCCCATCAGTCTCCCTGCCAGTAAAGCTGCGGCTGGCCAGAAATAATTGCCTGTAACACAACAGCAAGTGATCCAAAAACTTAGATGGATTTCATAAACAGTTCTAACAGTTACAGCAGTGTTTCTACTTTTTTTTTTGTATTACTAAAAGTTTAGTAGTTGATACATATTTAGAAAATAAGCTCTTTAAAGAGAACATGACCATCGCAAGATTAAAACACTAAAGACTTGTACTGTGATACAAGCTCAGCCTTCTGATTTCAGCTGACTCCTCCCTTTGACAGATGTATTCCACTAAGAGCTATCCAGCCAAGGAATGTTGTGGTTTTTGCAGTGGGATTGGTTTATTTTATTTTACTTTATTTTTTAATAGAGAAATGAATGTATTTGTGTGTATTTTTAGGTAAGGATGAGCACATGTGTGCCTTTTCTCAGAAGTCTTCATTGTGGCATTGTGAGAGGGCTGTCTGCATCACATTGGAATACAGAAATAAAATGTCTTTTAACAGTGGAGTTTGGTCTCGGTGAGAATATCTACAGAGTAACTGCGTTTGCTGTCTACACTGTATTTCCTGTGGTCTTCTGTTGTTAAATGACGATCTCTGACATGTCGTTTAGAAGTACCAGTTGCTTTCATATGGCAATACGGAAAAGAATCATAGTTAAATGAAATGCTTCTTTGGCGCTTACTTTTGGAAATACATGATTGTGTGATTCCTAGGGAAGTTTGAGATATGTTCTTAGGTGTTTTAGTTTTTCTCCTTTTCTGCACTGTTGAACATCTTGGTAACTTACTGCTCTCAAACCCTCCTTTTCAACCCAATAAAGCTGTAGATCCTTCCTCCTTCCACACACTCTTGTGTTTCAGGCTACTGAATAATTGACTGTTGTGCAAATGTTTTTGCTTCCCATACTCTTTAAGAGTCTTTCCAGCAGAAGCCGGGACGGAAGAGCCCCAATTTCTAGAGAAACACAGGGACCCTGGCCTTTTCTCCCTTACCCCCAGCAGATCTGAGAACTGGGCTCACAATAAGATTGAGAAGGAGCTCAGTAATCTGAACTTTTCTTTCCTTGCTTTCTTAAAAATACATTTTTTTTACCTCTTGACTTCTCTTAGATCTGTGCTAACTGACTGTATAGCTGCGGTAGTTATCTTGAAGACTGAGCATCTTGAAAGTAGGGCATACCTTGCTTCTGGACAGAACCCTTCGTGTATGTGAAGGAGCAGTGTAATTAAATCCCACTCTGAGCTCAGTACTGAGAATTACTGAAATAGCCAGTACCAACTTTGAAAATTAGTTTGTGTCCTAGAATTTTTAGCTGTAGGAGTTCATCAGCCTACTGGTCTTGACTACTGATATCTTTTAAATCATTAGCCCCAAGATCCAACATCTTTGTTGTACTGTAGAAAATTATTCTGTGAGCATTTAATTACTCTCGTCAGAGAGATTTCATGCTTTTTCCATGGTTGAGCAGATACAAATAACGTAACAGATACTTAGTTGCCTAAAAGCTTACAGAATGTTTAATAAACTACCAAAAATTCAACAGCTAAATAAATAACTGGAAACACTACACTTTGGTGCACCTGTTTTATTTGAGCATAAAGTTACTGTTTTGAAGAGTTTATGTCTATAATTTAAATTGCAATATGTAAAACTGTTTTCTATTAAAAACAGTACATTCTCCCAAATTGGGCACGTTACACCAGAACTTCGACTAAGCTGTAATTCACAGCTATCCTCAAAAACTGTGTCATAAGAAGTTGTAAAAAAGTATTCTGCAAAAGTTTCATTTGGAAGCAGAAATAGCTCAGCTACATTAAAATTTGTTTCTAAGTTGTTACTAGAATGTATGTGTATGCCTGTGTGTTTGTAGCATATGCTGAAGTTCAACTGTATTTTTAATAGCAATGTTAACTGTTTTTCTCTGTACTTTGCCAGATGAATTCTTTTCAGTTTGAAAACTGTTATGCTTGCATTCATCCCAAGAAAAGAATTATTTGGGGAAGGTTGAGAAAAATGTGTTTAAGCATTCTGTGAAAAAAATAATCAATTTGAGTTCTTAATGGTTGTAATTGAAAGTTTCAAGGAAAAAAAGAACAAAGTCTCTGTCCCTCCTGGGATGGGCGGACACAGGATGAATCACAGCTATGTGTGCGGCAGAGCTTCGTTACAGCTAAGGGGAGCTCTCTGGACGCTGTTGTAGGATAGTCCCTCACCATAGCAATCTTGATTTCGAGTCCTCAGAACAGGCCAGGATGGGGAATAGCATTTTGTTTAGCATGGACTTAAAATGAACTTATCCCACCTTCTTTTGGGCCAAGAGTTGTGAGGAGAGACGCCCTCACCACAAGGATTTCTTGTTTTGTGTGCTGCCGTACAAGGAGATAGGAAAAACCTTCAAGAATCCAAGGAAGGTCTAGTAGTTCGGTGGTCATGAATAATTAAATCTGTAGCTTTCTGAACTACCTTTGGGTTTCTTAATTTTTTTTCTTATTTTCAATTTTCTTTGGACATATTTTAAGGGCCCTCTTTTAAGATCCTCTGCAGTCAGGAAAAGTGACGTTAATTTCCATGGGACTCCTGCGCCTTGCCCCTGAAGGTTCCTCTGAAAGCTAACGTTCTTCACAGCTCCCCCAGGCACCGCTGCACCCCGTCGGTGCCATGAGTACCAGACAGTGTAGGAATATGCAGCATGGTTTGGCCATGGTGTTAATTAGGCTTAAGCAGTAAAGCCCATCGTAAATACATGGATGGAAGGACTTCTTGTGACATCTGATGGCTTTAGATCAGGTCTGCTGTCAGTCTATTTGATGCTTTCAGTGTACTTTGAAGGGGGCGGGAAGGGGAAAGAAGTGTGGCTTAACTGAAAATAGACTGCATAGGGGAGACACTATATTGCAGGAATGATTGCTTTCTAAATAAAGAATTTCTGTATCTCTTGAGAGAAATTAGGAAAAGGACCATAAAGTTTCTGTTGGCCAGCAGAAGAGAACCATCTGCTGGAGTTACGAACAGTTGGCTGCACTTAACAGCCAGTGGTTGATGGTCTCTGCTCTAACCAGGAGGAATTAGTTTATTCAACGCAGGTGATTGAAAGTGAAGAATAACACGCCAGAGTTAAGGAAGGGAAAAAAGAAAAGTGGAAAAAAGCTGTTTAAAAACAAAGTTATGGTTCCACAAGGACAGTATTTTTCTGTTTCAATTTTTTTATCATAAATTTCTCAAATCATTAAAAGGCACTTGCACATGCTATGTCATGATGTTGGTGAACCATTAGCTTCATCTGCAGAGAGAAATACAACATTCTGGCACTTCCTTTTCTTTTTCCTTTCTTTCTTTGTGGTTTTCCATTTCTCTTCTGCAAACTGTTAGGATGAACTAAAGCATTCTCTGTTTTCCATTAGGTCTCATTTGCTACAGTTTTCTGCCTTTAAATTACTTCTGAACCACAGAATCTGGCAGGGCTCATTGGAAGGCATTTGAGGACAACTACTTGATCTGGAGTACAGCCATGTACGGTACTTGAAGGCATAGAACAAAGCAGTATAAATTGAGATTATTTTACTAAATGTTTATGGCTCTTCCAGGACAGCCAGTAGAATTACAGGAAAAAAATCTTAATCAGGGCATAGTATGTAAATACTCACTTTTTATTGCATCAAGGAATGCTTTTACCTTCTCTGTCTTAAAACAAAGGCCTGTTTAATAGCTTTTCCTTAATAGTGTCCCTAATCTAACATTTCTCATCTAACTGTTGGAGACCAAGTACACATAAAGAATTGCTAACATCAGGGGTATTGAATAAATTATGTAAGGAGAACTGGCTAGGTTAGTGGATTAATCACGCTTCCACAGCTTTGCAGCCCAGTTTAAACTCCATACTGGAGAAAAGTAAATGCAAATTTTAATAATACCTAATAGGAGCCAGTTTAAACATTTTGGACCGGTTCTGTCCTTACATGCACCCATGCAGTCTCACTAGATCCTGTGAACTACTGTTATGCACTGCAAGTAGATGTACGCAAAACCAAAGTGGATACCTCCAGTCCATTTGAATGCATCTGAAAAGGAAGTAACGTAGTAAAAGTAATGATGACTTAAGTGGTCTAGCAATACAGTAATTAGCGTCAGAATATAGAATATTTTATAATGTATTATAAAGGAACGCTATCCTTGGAGAAAGTGAGGCAGTGGGAAGGGAGAAGTGATGCGCTCAAAGTTGCAGGGAGGGCTGGAGTTGTGGAGGTGTGACTTGTGTTCCCAGCTCCTGCCTGTTCCTCTAGACCATGTCATCCTTCTCCGGCGGTGGACCAGTCAGTCACTCCTGGAGGCACCGTGTTCGGTGTAATTCTGAATGTGTGGCTGAGAGAGGTAGAAAGAGCACAGTAAGTAGTACAGCATAATGAAAAATAACATTCCTGCTAACTCGTTCAGGTGTTATGCAATAGAGGAATTCAAGCCATGTAAACTTTTGCAAGGTGTTAGGTCGTATTTTTTTCCTCTTGCCCATTATCATTTATGTTCTTCCTGCAGCAAGCTCTGTGTGTATTCAAGAACTTTTAAATATATAGAGGCATGTTTTCAAAACTTCGCCAGTTACTTGAATGCAAATGAGAGTGATCAACATCTTTTGTACAATCTTCCACTGGCAAAAGAGAGTGCCCATGCAAATTATGTAGATCAGGTTATTCCTAGGCAGGTTCTAATTTACTTGCATGTTAGGTTAAAAATCATGAATACAAACGGAGATTGGCTTGAACTCTTGGGGAACTTTGATAAATAGACAGTGCTGGGTTTTCTATATGTAAGTGTTATTTCTCGTGATAAAAGGAACAGATACAAAGTTAAGGACATTTGAGATGGATGAAACATCTTTGGGTTTAGTATTAAGATGTATCTGTTGCTGGAAACAGTATGTTTGTATTTAAAGCACACGTTTTAAGTCTTAACGGTGCGGTTATTTAGTGTTTCATATTCACGGTCCTCATTCTGTAATTTTGTGGCTTCCTTGCCATTGGTGATAATGCAATAATGAAAATGATATGCAGTGCTTGAAAGGTTAATGTTACTGGTTTGATTAAAATACAAT
Source organism: Gymnogyps californianus (assembly GCF_018139145.2). Taxonomy (NCBI): domain Eukaryota; kingdom Metazoa; phylum Chordata; class Aves; order Accipitriformes; family Cathartidae; genus Gymnogyps; species Gymnogyps californianus. Next base: position 67,905,557 of record NC_059474.1, read on the forward strand.
GATTGCACCTTAGAGATTGATGCTGGTTGTTTATTTTCTGTACTTTCTTTGTCAAGTTTACAGTCCTCCAGCTGAGGAAATGCTGGCTTGTGAAGTGTGCCATCAGTACCTGAATGTCGCAACCCTTCTAGTCTCGATGTGTCTTGCAAGCTGATGGTTTTGTGTATTTGCCCCAAATTGTATCAAATGGCTTTCGAAGGATCTGAATGCTTTCTGTCATCATGACTTTAGTACAAAGCAGTACACAGGACATGAAGAAGCACCCAACACACTCCCAGGATCATGTCCCAGATTGTAAGAGTGCGTATTTGGAAGAACGTTGTCTGTGAAATCATGAAGACACTTTCCATATATCCCTGTAGCAATGTTTTCATTTGAGGAAGGCCATTAATGAATGTTTTTCTTTTGTTTTCTTTACATTGTGAGTTGCTGCCAAAGGCAAATGCTGCCCTGATGGAAGACGCTAATGAAAAAAGTATAAAGACATATTGCTGATTTTAATTCACAGCTATGCTTTTCTACTTTAATATTGGCATGCCATGTAATTCTGTTTCTCTCATACATCTTGCTAATGAATAGAATGTTCCATGGAGAAGCAGCCTTTAGTTATCTGGTAGCTAATTAGGCAAAAATTACTGTTGTGTCAGTATTATTTGAGATATAGCGAGGGGTCACAGGGAAGGGAATCTGTTTTTACTTTACTAAAATCTAGAATGCTGTTTTTCTTACTCTCCAAGAACAGGTTGAAATCTTGCCTGTCTTACTTCATTGGGCCAAATGTAGAATTTGTTTAGATCTCAGGCAGATACAGTAGTAACACATTCACATTCAGCAGTATGAAATTTCCTAGACTACTTTAAGTGATGCCAATTAAGCTCACAGCTACATGAGTCACCTAGAATAAAAAGAGAGGAAGGTGACCAAAAAAGCACATAGCCATCTTTGCATGCCGAAGATTTAGGAGGTATGTCTGAATAAAAGAACTAAGTGCGAAATTTTTTAATTTTGTACTCTAAAGTGCCAATTAAATATATGCTGATAAAAAGCTGCTTGATTTTAAAAGGTAAATACCAAATCCAGCTATATTCAATACACTTAACGTGCATCAGACTTGGTTTTATGAAACAGAAGGCAAAACAGCTGAAATGTAAAGTTTTCCAGAGTGGTTCCTTCTTTTGTATGTGCTGTCCAACGAGCTATATGTAAAAAGAATTCATAATAAGCATAAAAGTTGCCAGAAAAGGTTCACCTCTTAGCACAAGCACTCTGGAAAAGGTTGTAAACATTAGATTCTAAGCAAGTTTAGCATAAAGAAGAAAGGTTTAACAAAAAAACCTCTTCCTTTCTGCCCTGGTTCAAAATTCATTGTCTGTGCCACTGGGACTGACTATGGGCTTTTCTTCATTCAGCTTCATGTCTAACTGCCCCCTTCTGCTCAGCATGGCATCTTGGTACTTTACAGAAAGTAATTCTGCTTGGAAAAAAAAAAGTGTGAAGGTGATTTCTACAAATCCTTTATATTTTCTGTAAAAGCAGAGAGCTGTTTAAGTAGCAAGGAGAAACTTGGCAATGTTCAGTACGTTCCTCATTTCAGCTCAGCTGCAAAAGAATGAGAGGGAGACTGGAGCAGTACAGTGGCATTATTAAAGATATTACTGTCCTATTTTGGTAGTGTGATACAGTGTCAGTGTATGACTCAGTGTTAAGGGAATATGGTTGAAATTACTGTATTTGGTGTAGTATACATCCTTGCAAGATGTAGGCACACATTTACGTATACTGGCAAAATGTGGACGTAGGTAGAATTTAACTGTAAAGCTACGAAGAGATGTGCGACGGCTACCTTGCAGGCAAAAAGGGAATGGTATACATTATGAATGGAATAAAAGAAAACAGAAATGAAATGCAAAAGTGGAAAAGGCCCAAGTATTTTTTTTGTCTGTGATGATCTCAGTGAAGGCAAGATAAAAACCACTGTCATGGAGATAGAAAAGGTCCATGGGATTTAGTGGCGACTGTAAACGAACGTGTACGTACACACATAAAGGTGAGAACCGAAAAGAGGAATCAGGCTGGAGAAAGGGAATTCCAGACAGATGAGGCAGCACACACTGAAGGGCAACCCCAGCTGCGTAGTCATGAGGATGGTATGGGGAGGAATACATGAGTGGGCAGTAATGGGATGATGGACACAAGATTGGAGAGGCAGGGTGGAGAGGGGCCAAGAAGAGGTTTTGAAAAAACCAGGATGCTAAATATAAATAGGATTCAGACATTAACTGTGTCACAGTGACATAATTACGGCTGTTATATTGTTTTAGTCTGGAAGGACGCAACCTCAGTCCTTAAGGTTTTAGGTTACAAGGACTGAGGGACAAAGTTAAAAGAAATAAATAGTATGAATGGAGGCAGGAAATGACAAAACTATGAGTGACAATGTAGATGGAGCAGGTTGCTAATGAATTAAGTAAATAAATCCAGCTCTATTTATTCAGTTATTTTAAATTTAGAGTAATTTGGAAAAATTCCAAAATAAATTTTCAAGCTTTTTTTAAAGATAAAACTGAAGACATTGTTTTTTGTTGGTAGGTGTTTTTTTAGATCTTCATATTCACTAATATGTTTTCAACATATCTGCTAACTTAAATGCATTATCTCACAGTCCATTAATTCATTTTAAAAAAACTGTCATTCAGATTCTGTGATGTGAATGTGTTTTAAATCACTAGATGGGTTTATTAGGAAAAATTGCATTTCAAATCTTGGACAATCATTGTCTTGTATTTATTGGCTGGAGGAAAAAAAAAGTCTTGAAATAGCAGATTACTGCTGGTTGAAAAATGTACCAATGTAATTTTCAGGTGGTAAAAACAGACTCATAATTGAATTTAAACCTAGTTTAGGCTCTTACCAGGTTACTGACTTTTTCATCCACACAGAAAATTGTGCGAGTAATGAAATCACTTATCTCTAATATTTTGTAATCGTAGCTTGCATTCTCCTTCAAATCACTTTTTTTTCCTGGACCAAGTTCACATGTGTCTTACACTTCTCTGCTTGCTCTCTGCAGCTGTCATGATTTTTTTAAAAACTTTTCCTTTTAACTGGTGGTACTGCAGCCAATTTTCTAAATCCTCAGCGGCTGCAAGGCTGCTTTGTACCGGAGTGAAGTGCCCTCTCGAGGGGTGGGCTGGCTCTGCTGGATGACCTGCTCCAGTTGGGAGGGAGGAGGTTGCAAGGGGGTGAGTGAGATCAGTTACGGCAGCTGTGGGATGCAGACCGCCGTTGAGGAGGAAAGGAGATTTCCTGCAGCCTCCTCCCCATATAGGCTGTGGGATCAGGAGCAGGAGCGGTGCTGGTGGTGTTCCTGAGCTGCGGAGGTCAGGTTAGTAATCTGCTCTCTGTGGGAAGACTTGGAAATGGTTTTCGTCAGTATACTGGGTCTCTCTGGGCTGTGGCAGGTATCCGCAGAGCACTCATTTGACGAAGTGGCAAATGCACCACGGTGCGGGTCTAGCCTTGTTCAGGCAACTGCCTGCTAAAACCAATGCCCTAGATTCTGGGGGCTTGGGAATTACCACTTTTCTTTGAACTGTGGCTGCAGACGTGCTTGCATCCCTTGTGGGTGGTCAGTGTGTACTACCTGTGAGCTTCCAACCTCCGATGGTCGGTTCCTACCGCCTCTCCCCTCAGTCTGGCAAGTAATGCAGAAATTCAGGAGTGTGGTGGGGTTTTTCATCAGCTGGCGGCACATTTGGTAACTGCAGTGCCGTGCCTCTGTATGGGAGGGCAGCCTGGGAGTGATGCCTTCCCCGAGGCAGTTGGGCTGCCACGGTGGTTCCCCTCCCTGTAAGGCAGCAGATCCTGTGGGGGCAGGATCAGAATGAAACTTCAGTGCTATATTGCCAGGTTTTTTGAGCAGTTAAAAATGAGTGTATTGATATATTGATTGACTTGGCGAATGCTGCCGGGAAGCTAAACAAAAGGTGATAAGAAATTACACCTGGGACTGCAGCAGTGCATCATGGTATGAGGATTGCTCTTGGTCTTGCTGTGCAGCCGTGCTGAGCTGTGTTGTAATTCTCTACTCTCTCTTATGTGAACATCATATTTTGGTTGGAAGCTTAAGATAGAGAATTTGTGGGATTTTTTGGTTTGTTTTTTTTAATAAGCTCCAAGATTAGAAAAATAAAATCAAATGTGACATAATGTAACACTGGGTTCACTGGGGGCCTCAGGCTCTACTGTATTAAAAATAATACTTGAATGTCTATGTATTCTGGTAGCCTGACAAAAAACGTGATTATTCTGTACCAGCCTTTCCACTGACAGAATTTTTAGCTTGTAGTTTTGATTAAGAGGTTTTCTGTTAACCTGCTGAAAACTTAAACTGGTAAGAGATAAGCATACTCAATTATTTGCACTGGGCCTGCTCTTCATGTGACAAAGATATTTTCATCTGTCCATTTAAAACTTTCGCAAATCACTTCAGGTTTTCTGGACTCTGATTAAATAACCAGCAAAACTATGGAAGTTAGATCTTGTCTTTGATGGGGGAGATGATTATTTTTTACCTTGTTATTTATCCTGTTCTGTTTTAATCCCACTGCTACTTCACCTCCCAGCTGCATGAGGGCAGAGTCTCAAAATGGAGGGAAATCGGGTGAGGGGCCATGTCCTGTGAGAGGACTATGAGAAGATCATTGTTACTGACCTTACAGAAAAAGTGGGTTGGTTTTTGGTGTGGTTTTTTTTTTAATTGCTATGCTGGGGTCTCTTACTGGATGTCCATGAAAATGCTTTCCCCCACCCCTGGGTATCTGCAGCTCAGTGTGGTCAGTTCTCCATGTTACTTCCCAGTAGTGGGATGCCCTCGCCTGCTGCTGGGCCTCTGCAGTGCTGGGCAGCCCTGCACCCTGTTGCTGTTTTGTTGCCTTTTTTTTCTGTGAGTGACTTGATTAATACCAAGTTACTTACAGCCTTTGTAAGCTGATGTGCCGTTGTTGCTGTCTGATCTGTCATTTTATTTCTGCTGCCTTAAGGTATATATTTAAGCAGCAAAAGGGTGGTATGGTTTATAGCACATGGGTGCATCCCTGTGCTAGCTCAGTTTAGCTGCTGCGGATAATGGAAGTAGCAAATATCTAGGGACATGGGAGTATCAGCCTGGCACCTAGGATGCAAGTGCCCCAGGATGTTGGGGTACATGTCCTGGCTGCCAGCCCTGGCTGCTGCATCCTTGCCACTGCTGGCAGTCCTGCAGAGTCATTCCAGCTCTCGCTTCATTGTATAGACATGCTGCAAGTGTTGGTCTGGCACTCCTTTAAAACCAGGATAAACCTCTGCCACTCCTTCTCTTTGTGTAGATGTGACCACTCTCCTTGCTTATCTCTGTGGTTCTGTCTTGGTTATCTTTTCACTCCTTTGCACTTGTGTACAGGCACCAACAAGCTGCTGCCCTCCTTCCCCACACCTGTGATGATACTCCTTTTGCATTTTGATTAAATGCACCCATTGGTGCCAAAATAATGATCTCTACTCATCACCTGGGCCTCACTTTTTCTTTCTGAATTTCTTCGCTTAGGCTACTTCGTGTGCTCATGGCGTTCAGCTCAATTATTGTGCGTGCCTTGCTGCTAAGAGCCTGTGCCATGGCTGAATCTACTGCAGGGCTCTGGTGCTAGAGCAAAAAGAGTCTGGGCCTGGTTTCATTTAGAGGAGGTCGCTGCAAATTGAGCTGTCTGGGGAGTGCAGGCAGCCTCAGGGCAATACCTCTAGTGAATGCAAATTCTTTTTCAAGTCGCAGTTTTTACTGAAGTCACTGTTGTGTTGCTGGTTCGCAAAACAACCTTTACCTCTCTTTCGTTCTTTCAGGAAGCGTCACCTCTTTCAGTGATGCCAGTTTGGAGATGCTATTTGATTGCATCTTGTGTTTTTTGATTCACGTGCTCTTTGCACGCATCCTCATGCAAAGATGACGCGAATCAAACAACACATGGAAATGCATCTCAATACGTTGCTCCCGTTGGTGCCATTGCTCAGTCTGCTTGTATCATCTCTGTTTAGCATCTCTTCTACAGTATCACTACTTCTGTCACTGAGGCAGCTGTAACTTACATCTGTTAATTATTTTTTCTGTACCCTAACATGTTGAAAGAAGGGAGATTGAAAACCCAGAAAAAGCTGCTGAAGTGGAGATGAATGAGAATGTCTACTCTGTATGTCCAACACTTAAAATGGAAGCAAATAGAAATAATTAGGATGCTATCTGCCTCTCTTTGTATTTCTAACTCATTGCTGAGCCCCCTGATGACATACTTTGAAAAGTGAGAATATGTAAGTGTCTGTAAATCACTGTGGCTTGACATATGAGACTACTCATGTCTTTCGGTTTGTAAATATGATTTATATTATGTTGCAAAGGATCTGAAAAGTCCTCCCTAAGCCAAAAATGAACAAACGGTTGGCATCTGCAGTTTTTTGGCTCATCACTGCACTTACTAATACTCACAGTTTGGAATATTACGTGTTAATGGTTTCACGTGTATGAAATGCCAGTAAACTTGCTCTACTGCTAGTGTAAGACCTCAACATTGGGAAGTTAATTAACGGGTTTTTTTGTTGTCTGAAGAATAGTACTGTTTCTCATGGGTGTAAATTCATGATCTGTTTGTTTCCCTACAAGTTGTGATCCATTCAATAAATTGCGGTTGGCTCATAACAGACAGCAGAGCGGGTGAGTCAGCCCATCAAAGTGCTCTCCGCGAGTCCATCTTGCGAAGGCTGACATGCCGGCATGGTTACTGCCGAGTCTTGCTGTAGACTGTCTTGAGCTGGAATCGTGAAGTAACGTTTGCCTCTTGACACAGTTTATTAAAATGGGCTTAAATGTGCGTGACACACATTCAGAGTTTAAAATCACTGCAAATACTTCTAAAGGCAAGTTGGCTAGAGCTGCTGTTATTGCACATGATGTGCCTTATGTCTGGGTGAGTGTTTAGTCCTGTCCTCCTGGCTGGAGGTCAGTTCTTAAAATGGCAAAAGTTTTTTCTCTCGCTGCAGTATTTTTAGAACTGGTAGTGGAAAAATCACGTGTAAATGCACAGGAGTACTTTGGGGACTATTGGCATATATAACTTGTAGTATCTTATTGCTTCAGCCTCTGTTTCCAGAAGTATGTCTGTCGTTCAGGCAGCTTCTCTGGGACGAGTGTAGTTTTGGGCCGCTTGGCTTGTGTGACGAGGTGAGAGCGAGCCGCTGCTGCTGCTGCTCCTTGGTAGTGCGTTTGGGCTTTTGTCTGAGCACATGGAAATAGTATAGGTCACAGGACCTTATCACCGCTGCCCAAGAGTGGGGAAAAAACAAGCAGGTATTACTAGACAGGGTTGAAAAAGTAATTAAGGTGCCTGAGTATGTAATTCTGCATATGATAGGATTTCCAGAAACACCCACCGTTTCAGATGCACAAACAAGTTACAGTTCATCAGCTACTTATGGTAATTGTATGTGCATTATTAGCCCCTGGCAAAAGCAGGGTCGCTTGAGTTAAAGAGCGTGCATGTGCAATTACCGTATTCGTCAGCTGATTCACAGTAACTTGTTATCACACAGTATTTTATTGGGGCTTTTTTGGTCTTTCCCAACTTTCAGCAGAGGTGGCGGTATTTTAAAATTACAGGCTGCATCTGTAGACACCTGTAAGCCTTTGAAAACTTGGCCCAAAGTGAGTGCCGCACCAGCTGGCTTCCCCCCTGCGGGGACAGGTAGCCTCCTGGGCTGGGAGCTGTAGCTGTGTCCACTGTGCCAAGCATCGCCTCCATCCCACTGAAATTATTCCTAGCAGAAAAGTCCATAATGCTGCAAACAAAGTGAAAACTTCAGCTAAACCAGATTTGATTACTGCATCTATTTTTGGATTATTGGAAATGGCACTCAGACATCAAAATGCTCGCTTGTGACATTGAGCTGCTGCGTTTCCATGGATGGGGTCTGTGTCTGTTGGAGGGGTGGGAGAGCAGGATGTGGCCCGCTTCGCGCTGGGAAACCATCTGGGATGAGGCCAGCTTTCTTGTGTGTGTGTGTGTGTTTCTGGATTAAAAGCCTCCTTTATCATTTTCTTTTGGAAAATAGAGGAGCCTTTCATGTTCGTGTCTGAAGAAATATCTCTGAACAGCTCAGGATGTCTAATGTGGAGCTTCTGGGTTGCTTTCTGTTTTATACGTGGCGTTTTAAACACAACTTCAAAAACAGTGGGAAAAGCAGCTGCAGTGAAAGTAAGTTAAACTTTATTTGCAGCACTAAGGCTTTTTTTTTTTTTTAATTTGGATTTGGGTCATTGCTTTAAGTGGATGATACAGTGCCAAAGACAGGGCCTGAGGGCTTTGTGGTGGTTGTTGTTGTTCAGCGGAGCTGGTGTGGGGCTGTGGGGGGATCCAGGGCTGCCGCTGGACCTGGTTCAGTGGGGGGACCTGTGGCCGCTGCAGAGGGGTTGGGGGGCAAGGGTCCGCGGATACCAGTGGCTATCCCTTTGAAAAGCCATGCAGGTACGCCTTGGTTTGGAGATGCTGAACCCAGCATTTTCTGTGTCTCTTGACTGCCCCGCCAGATCTGTCCTGTAGCTGAGAGCTCTTGGGGTCCCCTGAGCAGCCACCCTGTGCTGCCTCAGTGTTTTGCTGCCCAGAGGGAAACTTTTGCAGGGGTCATAGGCAAGCGGCATTACCCTTTTTGCTTCCTTCTTCAGCTTCCCTGCACTGCAGTCGCCTTGGCATGGAGTGGCTGAAATCTCTGAAAGACCCTGTCTTTCTACTGAGGGTAGTTAATTCTGTTACTGATTTGTTAATTTCAAAAAAATTACGTGAAAGCTTGAGTCTCTCTACCATCCTTAGGGGGACTTCAGTGGAAGTATAGGCAGGAAATCTGGCATGAGGGACGAAGGTATGTTACTACAGTTGTGTAATAAAAGTGCGTTGTTGTGCATACGGGGTGTAGAAACATGTTGCATAGGGATATTTATATAGTGCTCGAGTTGAGAGCCAGGGGTTGCATTATGGTTTTGGGCTGTGTAGGAGGGACATCACTAAGGACGATGAGTCTGAGCATGCCTTCCTCACTGCAGGAGCCATGCTCAGCTCTGTGCCACAGCTGGAAGGGCAGTCAAGTGCTGGTAAGGGTTAGCACCCAATGCCAGCTGGAGTTGGAGAACTTCTGCATTTGTTCGGTATCACCAAAGGAGTTAAAAACCCATAAACTGAAATTTTTAGTTGAAAATTCAGCATTGCCTTTTTTTTTTTACTTGACAGGCCATCAGTAGTCTTCATCAAAGCCAAAACAAAGAGGAGGATTGAAAATAAAAATAAAAGAAAATATTATGTAATTGCATTTCTTTCTCTGTTGAAAGTTGTTTTGTTGTGACATCTCTGAAAGCATTGGTATTTTATACCAGCTTGCTTTGGTTGGATAGAAAGGTATAAAATAGGATTTGCTGGAGGAGTAGATTGGTTTATTAGAAATACTATAATGATACTGTGCTAAAAGCAGTTTGTATTCACATCAGTATTTGTTACTTATGTAATGAACATGACTAACTTCATAAGTGACCTAAGCAAGCTTCTTGAAGTATAACAATAAATAATAATAAATGAAAATAGAATAAATAAAAATACTCTATATTCATGTGGCTGCCACTTGGTCTGACAACTCACCACCAAAACGGAGAATGCACTCTGCAGCCTCTCAGCTGGGAAGGAGTCCTGGGAAGCAGCCCTCCGTCCCTCTGCATGCTTGGGTGCGCTCGAGTAGTTGGGGCAATGCTTTTCTCAAGGCTTTGCCTTCTGTGGAGGTGAGTGCTGTCAGCAAAAGGTTATGGAGAGGGGTGGCTGTGAACTTGCTTTTTCCTTCCTTGTACTGAAGGAAAACCTGGAAGGTTTGTGCTCCTGAAGGGGCAGCTGGGTGGGGTTTGGTTTCGGTTTTTGTTTGGTGGGTTTGGGTTTTTTTTTGTCTGAGAGGAGAGTTCCTTATTAATCCCAAAGTAAAAAGGGGAAGAAAAGGTTCATCTTTACAAACAAATGTTTACAGCTTATCTCAAATCTGTGCTGGGTCATTTATTAATCACTGTTAATTTTTTGCATCTTTAGAGAATTTTTACTCTTTGGACTTGTTACTCCTGTATTTATTCTCTTTCAGTTATTGATGCCCATGTTCTTGTTAGATGTTTAAATTAGTTTGATTCTGTTTCTGAGGTCTTGCCTTTGCATATCCCAGTCCATTTGGCAGTTTCACTTTGCAGATTAATGGAAGGCACAGGTAAAGGGATCTTAAAAGGCCCAGCAGCCCATGGAAGAGCAGAGTTTGTAAGATCCTTTAAAAGGTAGTAAGAAGTGGTCTTCATCCGACCGCCATTAATTTCTTGACTTATTCTACTTCAAAAATAATTACTTAGGCAAAATGTGAGGCAAGGAAAAAAGGTCAAAACCCAGCACTTTCAGTTTTTTGTGACAGTCATTTGGGAACTAATCCCCGACCCAAGTGAATCTGGAGAATTGTGTGGCAATACATGGTATAGGCAGTACTAATATTATGAAGATACCTTTAAAGCATTGATGTTTTTATTATATACTGTCTTCATCTACATTACAGAAACAGCTCATCAGAAGGGACCAGGTCAAGAAATGCCATCTGGCAATGTGACCAGCAGAATTACGGTCATAAAAAGAGGGGTGTGGTGACACCTGGCTTTGGACACTATTGGCTTGTTGGGGTGGTTTTTTTTTAAGGGATATTCCACATTAGAAGCTGTTACGTAGTCAGAAGGAGGGATTCTGTTGCTGCAATTGCTTGAATTTAATTGTGTATTCTTGTCTCCCTTCTCAGTCTAAATAAGACATCTGTTCATTTTGTGTTAGTAAAATAATATTTTGGTAGCAGAACGTGTCCTTCTGGTGATGTCCTAATTTGTAGGGGCTAGTTTGCAGGCAACCTCTGGCTAAAAGGGTGTTTAGAGAGGACGTTGTAAGGCCTGAATACAGTGAATTTGGGTTGTACTTGAGTTGTAATTCTTTTTTTTTTTTTAACTGATACAGTTTCTAATAGGTTTTGTATGTCCAGAGTAGCTAGAGCTGCATATTTAAAGAATTTTGTTCTTATCCATTCTGTTTTCATGATGTTTTTGTGAAATACTCTTGCATGGATGTCCTTGTAGATCCATCCACTGTTGCTATGCATTTGACTTTGCAAGTAGAATGGCATCTTTTTGATAACTGTGTTCAACAGTATCCCATCATTTGTTTTTTTCCCCTTTCTATAACTACAATAAAGTAGATTTTTTTGCTGTTCTTGAAACCTATGCCTAAACATTACTTGAACTTTTTTCAGCTCTGGTAATTTGGATCAAGATTATAGGCATCCAGCAGGCTGACTGCAGAACTCTTTCTCTGTGGTTGCTTTGAGACTTTGAGAAACAGAAAGGTGGGGGGGGGTTTATATAAGGTCTGTAGGAGTTGGTAATTTCTTATTTGATAGAGCAACTGATATAGTTTGAAATCAGAGTAGATCCAAAATCCCTTCTTCTTGTCTGGTATGTGGAATTTCCCACACACGTCCTTAGTGTTCTAGTTATACTCTAAGAGCATATCAGAAAAGTGTTTTGTTGAAATAGTAATGTCAGTAGGTTTCTATAGCACCTGTGTGTTTGGCAAAAGTCTGTGAAATTGTAATTATTTTTGGCATTCTAATTTAGTTTCACTTCCACCTTGAAATAAAACTGTGAAAAGGTTGAGTAGACTTCACTGTATACTGTTTGCTGTGTAGGAAAAAATAATTAAGCTGATACCTTTTACCTCTGGCAGTAGTTTTCAAGATGACTTAAGAGTACTTAGAACTGCTTTTCAAAGATATCTTTTAACGTTGGAAAAATGTTATAGACCGTATTGCTTTAACTGTTACTGGTATACCTAGAATGCATGTTTTATATGTATTAAGAACAATTCTGTTATTTCCAGAGATCTTTAACTTCAAAAATATGTATAATGAGGAAGCATAATAAAATAAAAGTCTGAGGAGGTTGTATTTTAGCGGGGGTTCTATTATACTGCTTAGACACTCTGACAATGTATAATTTGCTACTATTTATGTTGGTATTTAGTCACACTTTTGGAACTCAAAAATGCAGGAGAAAGACAGACATATACTTATCCACCAGGTAACAAGCATAGAGTTGGAAAAGCAGAATATTCAAGCAGTTGCAGAGGGTCTCATTTACTTTGTTTGAACCCCCGCGCAGTAATTTGGTATACAGGTTCCTCAAGCTTCTTTTGAATTTTGCAGTGCAATTTCTACCTTATTTCTGGCTGTTTGGTTTTTCAGTTTGTCTTGGCTTCTCTCCTGTCAGTTTTGGTTTTGAGTGTTTAATCTTCTTGCTTAAAAGTCACCGTTTTGCCACTTGAAAATCACAAGTTAGTTGGAATCCAGAAGTCCATTTGGGGCTTTGTTTAGTCTCCAAACGCTCTCTTCCAAGCTGTTAGGTTTGGAATTTTTTTAATTGAGGAGGAGAGCAGGAAAGGTTTACAGCTAAACGAAGAAATTGTGTCTCTGCTCCCAAACAAAGTAGGGAAGGGAGGGAGGTCTTGCAAATCACTGCAAAAGCAAGACTTCAGGATGGTGCCCATCGCTGTATCAAACACTAAACTGTAAGCAACCTTTATCTTTCAGGAAAGTTACTTCTCAGTTAAGTAGATGTGGAAACAGTGCAAGACAAGATGCACAAAGATGGAAGCTGCTGGGATTTTTTATTCTGATGAGTTGATTGGGTATTTAATTCAGTCAATATTTTCTTTTGAGGTATGTTTAGAGGATATTGTGAAAATGAGAATGGCAATTACATGCGGTTGCAGAAGCAAAAGGGAATTGTTCTCATCTTTTGTTTTATTTTCAGCTTTTTTTTGTAAATTGAGTTTTCTAGACAAATGCTTAGCTACTGCACAGTGCCTCAAAATACTAGGAATATATACAGACAACCCACAAAAGCAAAGAGAAAGCTACTGAAGCCATGCTCCAGTGGATTACGATCTATGCCGGTGTGTGAGAAGCAACTTTTTCTAAGCTTGTTGAAGGAAAGCAAAACATGCTTTAATTTTACTCTGAATTTTTTTCCGCCTTCCAGACACTGGATTTTTACTGCGCTTGTAAAAGACGACATTTCTGTAATCAAATTTTTGCTCCTCACATGAGTGCTTAGAGGCTGGTGAAGGTGCTCTGGGCTGAGGCAGACAGACAGAACTCCGTTAGTCTCCTTCCCATGGTGTCGATAACCAGCTCTGTAGGAACCCTGTTGAAGCAGACCACCTCGGAGCTGGTCTCTATTACAGCTGCATTTTCAGGCTTGCCCATTGCCTCTCAGTCTGCCTCCCAGTCTGCTTTAGTGTTTGCTAGTGTTTTTTTAATCTTCATAGTTTCTTAATCAAGATGTGCGGAACTGAGTCAAGTTCCGTGCAGAAGTAGCATATCTCATCAATGCTTGTCTTTGCAGCTAAAAACAAGTCAAAAACTAAAGTTCTGTCAAAAAAAATTAATTAGTTTGACAGGACTTACTTTCCATGAGCTTGTTTGATATTAATTGCTTTAATTACTTGATGCTTATTAATTAAAGTCTTTATTAATAAAATCCTAAATCAAACTTCTCATTATTTTGGATGGGCTCAGTATCCAGATGACAGGCTATCATAAAGTTAATCTCCTCAATTACTCATTTTAAGTATTGCAGCAACCCTAGTTTTCTTCCAGGCTTTTGGAACTTCCCTGGTGCTCTATGACTTTCTGAAAAGGAGTGTTAATAAGTCAGATAAATCTATTGGGTGTTTTTTGTTACTTTGGATACAAGTTATTTGGACCTAGCGATCTCAGGAAGTTGCATGTTAATAGCTGTTGTCTAACATTGTTTAGCTCTTCAGATACAGAACAAAAATATCTGTTGTATGTCTCTGCTTTTCTTTGCCTTCCCCCCCCTCCATTTGCAGTAGTTCCACAATTTTAATATAGCTATTGGTATCTCTTTTTGCTTGTTCCAGTAAAGTTAAACGAGCCTTTTTGTTTTATTCATGGTAATGATGATTTGTACTTTGCCTTTTTTTTCTTTTAACGCTTCTAATTAATAAAACTTTCTGTTGGCTTCCATTTTTTCACATATATACCAGGGTGAGAAGTGTAGTTGGGAGCTGCTTTTCCTACTACACTTAACTAAGTTGTTTTTCTTGCTGATTTTGCAATGCAATGTATAGTATTCTTAAAAGTTCCAAGTTACCATTTGCATTTCTAATTATTTCTTCAGTATTTTTATCTCAGAACTGTTCAGAGTTTTACAGAACTACATCTAGTAAAGCACTGTGTATAGATTACAGAACTGGACTTGATTTTGCTTTCTTATATGTGACCACTAATTATTATACTGTGAGAATTGATATCTTAACCAGAGTGGGGCCTGCAATAAATTTTCTGCATTTCGAGCGTTATATTTATTGAGTTAGAAAATGGGTGCCCAAATATACAGGGATGTCAAGTAGTGCTATTGCTCATAGCACTTACGCAGTAACTTGTTAATTGGAATTTAAAAAGTTAAAGCAGCAGCTTGGCCTTTTCTCTGTAACATACAATAACTTGGATCTGAAGGAGATGGTCATACTGGACTGTTACTGTGTATTTTGGGAAAGATGGGGGTGGAGAGTGTTTGTGACCTTTATCAAATACAACTAATGTTTGTCTCGATTGCTTAGATCAAGCTAAGCAATGAAATATAAAGGCCCCATACCGTCTGCTGCTTTTCTGTGCGTCATCTCCTAGGCAATCTACAGCTGTTCATCCTTGCCGTTCCAGTTGTGCCGTCCTTTACAATATATAAGGACTTTATAGCAGCTTTCCCTGTGCCCTCTTCCATGTTAAGAATTAGGCCTTTGGGTTGAGAGCAAGGAGACAATGCTGAAGGGAAGACTGGGATTGAGACCCAGGATGATGGGAGCTGACTTGATCTCCTGGCCAGGAAGGACTTTCGGTTGTTTTGTCTTGCTTTTTTCTACAAGCTGTATTTGGATGCATTTTCCATTGAAAAAATATTTCTGGTGGCTTTGTCTTTTTCATGAGCTTACAGGTAGTTTTCTTTATTTATAGTGAGCAGTAAATCCATGGAAAATATTTTTACAGAGATTATTGTTTATTTGTGTGTGGAAGGAGACACTTAAAACAATCCATATAGCGCACAACACGTTAAAAGCTTTATACCGCAAGCAAAGCAAAACTTTGGAAATAGGCCAAAAATGTATTGACTTATCTTAATTTTATGTTTTTATGAGGTTTACCTAATGGAGGAGTTGATTCCACAGAGGTATAGAAATGTTTTTCCTGTATGTGTTGGGTACCGTTCTTAGCAGAGTGAGACCGTGGTCCAGATTTTGACAAACCCTTGCAAGCTGCTGCAATTCTGTCACTAAAACTATAACAGAAACCTAAGAGGATGCCACAAAGCAAAAGCTGGCATTTGTACAATGTCCTGCTTCATCATCCATTATTTGCAAGGTCTCCCTTCTGAAATCTGAAATGGGTTTTTACATACACAATACCTGCTTGGCTTAAAAGACAGTAGTTGGTGCTTTACCTCTGGAGCTGAAGGGCTTCTCAAGGACCAGGTGTTTTGGGGATAGGGTTGGAGCACTGAGGAAAGCTAAGTGAATGGTGCTGTAAGACTTCGGAAATGTCTGTTGCAACTTTGGTTTATTCTAATCTTAAGTATATTAAAGGGGTAGAGAATATATTAACATTGTTGATAGTGTGGACTTGTTTCCTGTAACTGACTGGTATTGGAGCGATGTAACTACCCTGCCAAGCCTGAGTGTGTGCAGAAAATACATAGTGGGCAGCTATTACCCCTGCAATTTCAGGGTAGTGTTTTGAGATATGCCTGGATCTGCTAAACAAGCATCTCTGAAGCATATTTGCTGGCACAGCGACACTTAAACTTGGGCTGCTTAAAGATTTTTATAGCTCTGAAGAGAGCATCGCTGCTGTCCTGTGCCTTCTCAACTTCCCAAGGCTTTTGTAGAAATATATCTCATGTGGCCACTGCTCATCTCTTACTTTGTTTTTCTGTGTGTGACTGACTGATGTCAGTCAATAGGCAAAATATCTGTCACTTGTATTTCTCATAAATATGTAAATGAATATCCACAGTAAATGTTCAAGGCTGCTCATATTGTTCACTAGGGAATAGTTTACATTGAGGCAGTAGGAATTTTTGTCTAGGTCACAACAGGAGGATTAGACTAAGTTATTTACAGTGTATTGCAAAATAAGAATTCTCTCTCATTTAATGATTTATCTCCTTAAATGCTCTTACATTTTTTTGAGAGACTCTTTCTCATCGTTCTGATCTTTTCTGCAGTAAGTTCTCCTTAAGCCATTGTAGTATATGGAAGCGACCTATATTTCTCTCCATTCCCAAATTTAATGGCTGGAGAAAGCAAATGAAAAGGTGCAATCTGTCACTTTTCTTTAATGTTTGTTGTTGTTGTTTTTTAAATAAATAAAAAGCTGAATACTGGAATGCTTACTGTATGGAATACCATCTTCAAATGAATTCTCCAAACTAAAACCATCTTGCAAAGGCTTATATACTTTATTAAAAAAAAAAAAGCACACATTCAGGCTTATTTTTTCTGTTGCTGCCATCACCTAAGGTGACCTGTCAGCATCGTGACTCAGAGCTCAAAGTGGATGCAACTCGCAGATTTTTGAGGAAAGATGTAATTTAATGCGAAGAGCAAGGATTCTTGCTCTTTCAAACCAGAGCTTTTGCATTTTAAATTCACGGGGCTGTTCTTTCCTGCACTGCAAAGAGCTGAAGGTGAGGCTGTTTCCCCGCCCAGCCCATGACGCCGTGGCGAGGTGCTTTTAGGTGGCGCTGGCCACCTGCCCCGTGGGAGGCAGAGCCACGGGGCTGGGACGTGCTCTCCTCTGCTGAGTGGAAGGAGCACATTGCAGGAGGCAACACTATTGACCTCAATATAGATACATTTGAGCAGGTATCTGGGACTACATTAACAGGTTCCTTGATGTGCAAAACAGTATTTCATTTGTCCCAGAGTGGCGTTGGCCTGCAAGAGTAAAAGATAAGATGTTTCTGCGGTTAATTTTTTTTTTTTTTATCTACTGGTGAGTGATGTTATTTGTGGTGCCCACAGGAAGCCGAGTTGTTGGGTTCAAGGTATTTTTTCCCTAAATGAGACTTTTGAGACTGTACCACAGTTGATGTGTATGTGCTTATTTAATGCATATAGATGTGCTTTATTTTGAGGAAGTGTTAGTTTTAAATTAAAGTTTAGCAGTTAAATATTCCTTCTACAGTGGCAAATACGCACTGGCTTCGAGTTTTACTTGCTGATGCTCCTAACACCAACCAATTTCAGCCATGCAGTGGAGGATTTTAACCCGCCGTAGCTTGCAGGAGCTGCTGGCATGCTAAGGAAGAAAAGGTTGCTGGTTTTTGGTGGGACGTCAGTTTTTGTGAAAAGTTTGTGGACTCTTACTTAGAGATCCGTCACTAATGGGTTAATATTTGTATATTGATCTCATTTACTGAAAACATGTTTGCAAACTGAGGATCTGCATATGAGTGTGATAGATGTGACTGCAAGCTGATGATTGCTTTGAGCAAGGCTGTACGAAATGTCGGTTGTTCAGCATCAAGAGCTGTGGCATGGACATGAAGCATTTTTCATTGAAACAACTTCCTCTGTGTGACAGTGCCTTACTTCTCTGAAACATCATTGTGACATCTTGGGGAACCAGGAGAAAATCAGGAGGAGATAGTACAGGGTAAATTTTTAAATATTTACATATAGATATTTAATATAGATCTTATTTTAGATATTAGAGAGGGGAGACATGATGAGACTTTGATAAGTTGTTTGCAAGTCCAACAAGAAGGCCTTCATTGAGGAAATCTGACTTGAAGCTTTTATAGGACCTTTCTGTTGTAAATTATGCTTCAGATAGCCAGGAATAATTTCCTACTTAGCTGGATAGAAAAATAATAGTGTCCATTTAAATGAATGATTACGAGAACAGTTTCTGCTGCTGGTGATATGAAACTATGTTGTTTTGAATGGAGGATTCACCATGACACTGTCAATAATGGGGATTCCACTGTACTCAGAAAGAGGTTTGGTATATACTTCCGTTTCTTTTTAGCATTGTGAAATAAGCTCATTTCTAGCAAGTTTCTTAATGCTGTCTTTGAAAAAAATGAGCAGTAATGAAAGTTGAGCAAAAATTTTTTTCTCTGCATAAATATGTTCTGTCATTTACATAGGATCAGTTTTATGAATATTAAATTAACATTAAATATGGTCCTGTAATATGCTTTCTTCAAGCATGAGGACTGCGGAAATAGCATTCATTTGGCTTTATTCATCTTGTGGATAGAAATGAAGCAAATAATAAATTAGGAGTCTCTTTTTCTTTTTTTTTCTTTTTTTTTTTTTTAAATAAAAGAAAATTAGTCGATGCATACAGCTTAAGCCAGAAAAAGCTGTTGCCTCTGTGATGTTATCGGATTAAGGTGAGATAACTGAGATGGCATTCTAACATTTAAACAAGGCTATGAGCCCAGGAGAAGTCAACCTTCTGAAGGGAGACGGTGAGCTCAAAGCCAGAGCTCCCGGCAGAAGGCATTTGGGAGCCCAACAGTAGATGTTCCCATCCCAGCTGCTGAATTTCAGCCTGCTGACCCCACCACTGCGCAACACTGAACTCAACACGGCGTGCTTAACGAAAGTTCAACTTCTTTAGCTGAGGTATCTTCCAAATGAGACCGTTTGTCTTTTTTAGAGTATAATAAAAAATGGAGGATCTACAGCTTCCCTTCCCAGCTTGTTTCTGTGGTTTATTACCCTGCCTGTTAAAAGCTTTTCTCCTGATTCAGTCACAGATGCTTGTTTAAAAGCTCTTTAAAAGTCCTTTTAGTATGCACAGTCTCTCTTAAGAAAAGCGAAGTGACCTATTTTTAAATTTTCTGTTATCTTCAGTCCTCAAATCATTCTCTTCTGCACCTCTCCCACAAATGTATTCGCTTGTGGATGTTTGTGTTGCGTATTGCATGTTAGTTTGCTTTCACTCATTTCATAGTTGAGTACTCCAAACAAATTCATCTAGAGATTACCATGGTCTGGTTTACTCCAACAGTTCATGGTGAGCTCCTGCTGGGTTGCTCTGGCCCATTTTAGCCACCCTAAAAGAAGACAGCAGCAAAAAAGAGAGAGAGAGGTTGTCCTATAGGTATCAAAAGGCAAAATTTAAAAAGTGTTTGTTGATACTGGATACCAGTCCAGAACACTACCATATTAATGCTGTATCCTCTGCCAGTCTTTAAATTAATTGTTAATCAAATATCCAGAAAAGTATTAGGTGATGTGAGAGTAAGTACAGTGCGGTGCCAGGCCTAGACCTGAGTCCTGCAGAGCCAGATGCAGTGGCATGCAGTGATGCTCCTTCACCTGCAGCTGCGTGTGGAGATGGCAGCCTATTATTAGTCTGTTTTCTAATGTGTACTTTCTCCGGTTTGTACACTGATAATCTAAGTTAAAATATCTTAAAGAATAAGAGAATACATTTTAGAGAAATCTTGAGTCCGTATTTACGCATGAACTTTTGTCAGTTAAACTCAGCCTACGTCAGTAACGAACTGCGTGCGTGCGTTTTAAGGCTTGTCTTCCAACAGCCTGAAAGCTTTTCATTGCGTTTCTTTCTTTTTATTGGCTTTTCCCAGAAAGTCTTTAAAAACTATATTCTTTGGGGCAGATCTCTTAGTCAGGCTCCTCAATACGGGCTTGTTACAGCTTGCTCAGGCTTGCTAATCTAAATATGCATATCCCTGATAGACGTAAATTAGCAGGATGCTTAAACAACCAATGGGCTGGAAATTATTAATTTCCATGATGCAAGCCTCTCATTCTGGATGTAAGTAATCTGCTGCTTTCTGTTCGGCATATCTGTCCTCTGTGCATAATCATTAACAAAGTTACCTAGCAAAGGGTCTGTTCTTTTTGGGTTTTCCTGGGCTTTCTATTCTTGTTGACAGTTTTGTTCATAAACCATGTCATTTGGGGAAAATTGGCCAACATCTTTATTTTTCCTAATGAATTTCCTGTACTTTTTCGTTCTGTCATTTGTCACTTGGTATTCTTTATTTTTCGGTGCGCCCTCTCATTTGTTACCAAACTAGGATGGGCTTTTACCCAAAGTCTAGGGCATTATTTTGCAAAGTAGAGCTGTGGATTGGAGTCCCTGTCCAGCTGATTTAGGTGGTTCCCCATCTCTCATGGCTTGACCATTGGCAATATGGACACTATGCTTTTTGGAGCAAGTCTTGCCAATCCTGAAGAGACTTACTAGGTTGGGCATGACCCTGCATTAAGTGTTTGGGATTCCCAGTTGGATTTGGATGTCAGAGAGGGTTGAGCAGCTTAGCATTGTCTGGGTATGGATAGCTGCAGAAATTTGAGTGCTGGGGGATATAATCACCAGTGGGCTTACTAGCATCTGTAAAGCTTGTTAACTGTCCCCCTAGTATTTTATTTTAGACAGGCAGCAACAAAGATGGCGGTTTAGCTAAGTGTTGTCTCGTGCATGTGTGACCAGACAGTGGTGGTGGTTCTCTATAGACAATTGCTGATTACTAGTGCAGTAGCTTAGTTGCTTAGTTTTTGCATTGAAAAGCAACCCATGCATTTAGAAACTCAGATGACTTGTTACAGGCTGTGGGAAGTCTAGAGCATGTATCTTCAAATCTGAAGATTTCTGTTTCTATAGCATAATTCTTTTCATTTACTTGATAGCTGCTTAGGCAATGACATCCATTCTCTAACACAGTTTGATCACAGGCTCTTCTCAGTGCCCCCTGTGCTGCAAAGAGCCTGCAGATCCAAGTGCAAGATCAAGTAAGCAACTGAGTCATTTGCATATGTAAGACAGAAAATAAGGTTTCATGTAAAATGTCATATGTCTCATAACCTGTTTAGAAAGGGTAGAACCCATAGCTTTAATATTTGGAGGATGTGAATTATCTCACCCTTTTTCAGTAGTGCTGTTGTCATCAAAACTTCTTCTATAAAGCAAGAATTTTCATTTAGTTTTCCCATTTAGCCAAACTCCTGGCATTGGTGTATAAGCAATTGGGGAAAGGGTGGGGAGAATGTTAATATTTTCAGCAGCATTGCTTTCTGTGTCACAACAGTAGTTCGTTGTACCATAGCTGTTACCTTCAGTATGGTGTCCTTCTGGCTAGTCAACTTAATCCTCAGCTGGAGAATTTAGTGATACTGGAGACGCAACCAGAAAATGCATGCCATACTCATTTCGGTGCAAAACAGTTGACTATGGATTTCAGAGAAAAAACAACAGACCTTAGTCTGTGAAATATAAGTGGTTGCATTTGTACTGCTCCTTTCCATGCCTAAACTTCAAGAAGTTATTTAATATCCTCTGTTTGCAGTTTTCCTTTTTAATTTTAAAAAGGAAACATTTTAATCACTTCCATACATGTGCTAACTTGAAAGGGTAAAATTATTGCATCATCATTTTATAGCACTTGGCAGAGATACTATTCTCGCTAATTTTATCCCAAATCATACCAACTTAAAGCACTATTCATGCAATCTTGATTTTTTTCAGTACATTTTTTATACTTAACGCACAATTTATATGCTCTCCATAAAGATTCAGAAGTCTAAATGACCTTGTCCCTGTTCAGATGCCCTTCATTTTATCTAGTACAGATTGTCAAATGTAATGTGGTGGCTCTTATGATAGAGTAGTCCCAAAAGTGATGGTTCTGTGAGAAAAATACATCAGGGTGACAGTGGCGTATGACAGAGAGAAGGAGCTGATTATAATACTTCATACTAAAAAATGCCAAATGGCCCCATTACAAATCTGATTGTAAAAAAAATAGTTGGGGGAGGGGGAACACGCCTCTCCAGGAATTGTTTTGTATTCATGAATTCAGTTTTGATTTGCTTCTTTTTTTCTTCCCTGAATATTGCAGAAACTTTCCCAAGGAAACATAAATATTTGCTTTGAATGGTTCAGAAAGTAGCTACTGGTTTGTAGAAAGTGGGGCATAACACTT
This sequence comes from Gymnogyps californianus, assembly GCF_018139145.2. Taxonomy (NCBI): domain Eukaryota; kingdom Metazoa; phylum Chordata; class Aves; order Accipitriformes; family Cathartidae; genus Gymnogyps; species Gymnogyps californianus. The sequence goes on from NC_059474.1 coordinate 67,927,722, forward strand.
TCCTGCTTGTCTGATTCTAACAAAAACCCCAATGCTTTCAAGGTACAGAGGGCATATATATAAAAATCAGTCTCTGCTGTATGGGGTTTTTGTTTGCCTTGAAATTTACCATGAGCCGTTGTCCTTTCCCTTTCTTAGAAAGGAACTTCCTTAATGTCACTTATTTAAAACCAGCCATAAAGATTGAGCAGTCTGTATCCTGTACTGTTTGGACTGCGTGTTGCACAGCCAGACCTGGCTGGTTTCTGTCCTTGGCAACAAATGATGAAAATCCAAGGCTGAAGTTCAGTAAGTTTGCTACGCTGAGAAAGTTGCTTTCTCTCAAATTTATTCTTGCTTTCATTGCTTCTGAGTGAGGTAGTGCAGCTTTTTATACACACGGAATCCACGAGTTTTCTTGGTTTTGATAGAGAAATTAATGACTTTGGGGAAGTTTCGCAGGATATTAGTGCTTCAACAGTATCTTTCTTCCTAGTCAGATGTTGTATTCCTGTTTAGTTTCTGCAATGGTTTTATCTAATTTCAAGTATATTTTTAACATAAACATTTTATCATATGAAGAAGAAAATGCTGTGCCAAAGGGGAAGTGAGAATACTTTCATTCAAAGGAAAAAGGTATTGCCACTGATCAAGTTTCCATCCTGCACGGGGAAACTAAAAAATAGTCATTGCCATTCATATACTGCACCTCGTGTACTTCCATTGTTAAACTTCAATTGTTAACAGTGTTTAAGAGTGCTTGTAAACAAATCTCAGGCATGAGTTAATTCAGTCAGTCAAGTGGTAGAATCTTTTACTGCATCTTTTCCTGAGCATAACGTATATTGCTGCAGATCTCTTAAAAGACATACGAGCACAGCTATTTGTATGAACTAGAAAACCATCTGTTCAGAATTCACTGTCTGAAAACTTGTTTCCTGCAATGGTATTTCATTGTGATTTCAGACCTTGGTATATTATGTATTTGCATCTGTGGGGGGAGAGACAGAGAAAAAAGTATGTGTCTAACTGGGCAGGTAATTCCTGTGTGATTCACACATCTTCCTTCACTAGAGAACAGAATCAATAAAACGTTGTGGTTCTTGCTCAGGTCAGTAGCAGTTGCAAGTGAAACTGTTGCATGTGTATGCATTTAGGTAACCTCCAAAGAAGGTCTTTATTACTGAATTTATTTGGAAGCAAAAGTTCCATGGGATGAAATTTATCTTTGAAGAAGTAATAAAATATAGTTGCGGTAATTCCTAAGACTGCTCTTCCATTTGTGTCCTGACAAAGTTTTAGGGATCTTTGCTGGCAGAGACCTTAATGTTGCACCAAAATCAGTGGACCCGCTCCTTTTTTGATTCAGCCCTGGATTGGAGGCAGAGGTTTCAAATTCCTCTAGAGGCTCATTTCATTAGCAAATATGGGAAGCCTTTACCATGAAATACTAAACTTTGAGAAACAGAATACGTTGATCCGCATAACTGCAAGCCTACAAACCTGAGATCCGTAGTATGCAAAGCACTAGAATAACATTGGTCAGAAAAGCAGGTAGATGCAAAGTAATTGAAATAAAATTTTTGCCAAAAGTAGTCGTACCATACTAAGATTAAATTTCTGTGGAGCCTTTGGTAGAGCGGCAAACTGAAAATAGATGACTTTAAACTAGAAAGGAATTAAAAAAAATAGATGTGTTGGATTAAGACTTGTCTCATGGGGAGACACAAATTGGTTGTGCCAGAGACTGCTTATTAGTAGATAACAACTGGTATTTGTCTTCTGTCATTTTCTTCTGCCCAAGCTTATGGCAACAACTAGAAGTCGAGAGCAACTAAATGCATAATCTTGCATGTCCTACGTTTGAGTCTTGTCCCACTTCTATAATTAGGTATTCAGTGCCTGTACACTACTGATCCTTTTGTGTGGTGATGATAATCCTCAACATTGTGCTAAGGGAGCACGTTTTAGTAGAGCAGTACTATTTTTATGAAAATGCGAAGAAGAAAGACTTGGGACACCATTAGACCACATACAAGTAACATTCTGAAAATAAATAAGAAGATCCATGCGGTAGGGGTTGTACGATGTTTAGTAACAGTGTTCAGCACTCCAGAGAGCCTGTCCTACTTGCAGGCTCAGGAGAAGAGCAGCCCTCTTATGACCTGAGACTGGTAAAGCAGGTAATATCTATCTGAGGGAAAGGAAGGCTGAGAGAACGGATGGTTATGGGGGGGAGGTGTGTGTTTTGTTTTTAAATAAGATTTTTAGAGGGAGTGAGGACTGTTCTAAAAAGTTTTGTGGTGTTTGTTGTGGGGTTTGGTTTTTTTTTTTGTAAGGTGAAGAAGAATAATGCTGGGACAAGGATGAGTGCGTATAGCTTGGGTTGTGTGAATTTAACCTGGAGATTAAAAGGCTTCTAGTCATCAGAGAGGCAACGTTCAGAAACAGCTCTTTGAACAGGAGTAATAAGATAAAAATATTTGATTAGTTTTAAAATAGGGCTTGCAAATTTACAAAAGGGATTACCTTGTAAGGTGGAGGACTGCGCAAACCCTGGAGTCTCATCCAGTTTCATAACCAGTTCTGCTGAGCATGGAAGAACTTCAGTGCTATAACAGAAAGATAACCTGTCTGCTGGTTTCTTTCATTCTGGTCAAATAGGGAAAAGATGAAGTTCAGGCTTGTCATTCATTACAATTCAGTGAGAGAAATATCTGTTTAACTTATTAAGAAAATGCCTCAGAAAAAAGCTAGTCTAGGACAATTTGGACAATCCAGTTATGGTCAAAAATGTTAGAGTGTGTATTCTAATTTGTCTAAATGCAACTTGCAAACCGTGTAATGAAACAGTTCAGATAGTCATACTGGACAACCCTACAGTCCTCTCAAATGAATTTAAATAGAATTTCAGAATAGTGATTGTTCTAGTATTTTTTTTTCCTGGCATCCTACCTGAGATTAATATTTTTAATCCCAGACTGAACAAGGTAATTTCTGTATCATTTCATAATTGCTTTTAATTTTACAAAGGCTGTGTGTGAGTAGGCACTTCTTATGCATTGAAGCAGTGTAGCTGAATCTAGTGCTTCAGTTTTGATTTCAGAAGACTTTTTTCCTGGATTACTGCAATGACCCAGCAGAGACTGGAGAAAAAAAATGATAGATTCTTTTCATTCATTTTACTTCTGTGTTTTCTGTGGCAGTAAATTCTGTGGTTTTGGCTTGGTGCAGGAACATGCAGAATTGTATTTCTGGGTAGATTATCAACTTATTTTTTTCCAGTAGGAACTTGAATTATAAAGAGGAAACTTTTAAAGACATTTGAGGAGCAAGGTTGAATGTGTATATATGAGTCTTATTTTTCTGCAATGCAGTTAGAGGGCTGTGCAGAGAATGTGGAAAACCTTTGGCAGTATTTTCAGAGCAGAGCACTCGTGCTGAATAAAAACTAAGCAGTCAAGAAAAAAAAAGAGAACAAGAGAATTAAAAAAAAAAAAAAAAAATTGCCTTCCAAATAGAGTCTGGAAAGCTAATGAGCATATGACATCATTTAACTAGTTATAAAAAGATTACAGCTCCTCTGATCCAAGAAGCAGACCCTCAAGGTTTCTGATGTTCCCTAGATGAAGGAGGTCTAGCTTTGCACTGCTGAAGTTTGTCCTTGCCAGTAACAGGGCACAAAGCCCCTCGGTGCTGGCAGCAAGGGTTGCTGCTGGTTCTCCTTAGGAGCAGCACCCGTTCCTGGGGTTGGCAGCAAAGGACCATGGCCCATTTCAGCTGGGACAGGCAATAGCAGCTCGAACCGGCAGGCCAGAAATAGTCGTCTTCCCTTGGAGTGCCTCCATCTGTGCTCGGCAAGCAGGCGTTGCTGGAGATGACCTTGTGTGCTGCTCGCACGTATCCGTGGAGACCCACAAGCCCCCTCAGGGTGGTGTGAGGTGTGCAGGGCCAGGAGGGGCATGTCTGCCCTGGGTGCAGCACCCTCAGATAAAGGCCAGAGCACTGGTTTGCACGGTTGTCAGCTCTTGGTACTGTGCATCTTCCTCCATCCTGGTGGCATGCTGCCACCTGTGTTACCTTCCCGCTTCCCGAGAGCAGCTTTCTTGGGAAGGCCTCCATGTTCCAGCCTAAGAGCTAGTAAAAACCATGGAAACATAATTTTAATTTTTCAGTCTTAATAATTATATTTCAAGCTAAGAATGTATTTTTAGGAAGGGAAAAAAAGAAGTTACATAACTCTTGATTTATTGCATTGGCTTAAAGAGCTAGCAAACCTGGGATTTTCCTCTCTTGTTGCTTTGCTGTAAGCATTTCCCTTTATGGCAGCAGGGAGGCCAGCGTATGACTCTGTTCTCAAGAGCAATTCAAAGTTTTTATAAATCTGCTGAACGTGTTCCTCTCCATCACATCTAGATTGCATAGCGGGGAACAGCCACTGCGTCAAAGTGAACCTCAGAGTGGAGACATAGCTTGACATTGAGGGAGCATCTTGAAAGACAGGGAAAGCATCTCAGTCCTCTCTCTGCGGGCGGAGGTAGTTCCAAGGCAGTAGGTAGATTTGTTCTGAATTAGAAAATTTTGAAATTAGTTACATAGGAACAGAGCACTTATCTGTAATGCGTGTATGGAGATAATTAGGAGTAACTCTGCGGAGGAATCCTGAAAGTTGGAAAATGTGGTGGAGCCGAGACAGAGAGAAGTGAATTATGATTCTGTGAAAACACAATTACAGGTTAGGAAGTGTGTGTGTGTGACTTGTTGGGAATAATTTGCATAATAAAAACAACTTGAGAAAAGCGGCATAGAAGTTAACATGCATTTTGTCTGCTTCATCTGAGATTTGCTTTTATTCTTGTCCAGCAACTACAAACCAAAGAGAAGACTTTCAGTGTTCAGAGAAGGGACATGGGGGGGGAAAACTACAAAAGAAAAATAAGTACTGGATATAATTCAGAAAAGACACGCAATCAAACTGAACAGATTGCTCAGGAAAAGATCTATTCTGTTGCTGAAATCCAAGAAAATGGGGGAAAAACAGGAAATAGTGAAATCTGTTATCGACCATCTGCTAAGCCTAGGAACTTGAGAACCATTCCCATGACAAAAATACTAGATTGTGAACTTAATGTTATATTTCATAATACTTAAAGTACAGACACAGAAGTCCAATGGAGAGTCTTGTGTTACTAAATGTTTAAAAGATATTTAAAATTCTACATATAAATCTGAGCATTAACAGGTTTGAATCTTTTTTCCGAGATCTTTATTGATGGATTTAACAGATCGTGCCTTGTAAGGACAAGGCAGACTTCTCAAACTTTTAAGAGGAGAGGGGAAACAAGCAAGCTGAATTTTCTTTGGAAGGAGGTAGCGGTCTTTCTCCTCCAACTCCCATTGCCCTCCCCCTTCGTTTCTTCCTCGTGAGTGTTGCCACATCTGTGGAAATGAAGCGAGGAGGATCTCGTAATTGTTACCATCTGACGGTGGGTCATGTGGATGCGCAGCGGGAACTGTTCGTGCGCTCTGATGTTCAGGAGCTGCGCGCTTCCCCTTCCCAGCGCCGCCTTTGTGGTAGATGGCGTGTTTGTTCTGGCCTGCTCTCTTCTTGCCTCTCCTTTTACATACGTGTAAGAGCCGGAGAAAATGTGGTCCAAAATAATTCAGACAGTTTGGGGTGCCATAAGCAAGCCATAAATTCTTCTGGACTCCGTGTATTTACAATTACTCCACGTGCGTAAAGGTGTAAATACTGTTTTCTGTAAGCATTTTCAAAGTATGCAACTGGAGTTTAATTGCAGAAAATTGTAATCAATGTGGCTATTCAAAGGCTACGTTGTTCATTAAATTGTCAGTATTAATGACCTTGGTGCACAGTTCGCAAATTGCCTTAAATGTGGGCTATTGGCTAGCTTAGCTTTTTGGAGTCTTTTCACAGTTCAAAGATAAAAGTGAGAGAAATCTGTGGCAAATGCATGTGTTTGTATGAAAGGTATCTATTATATAGCATGTGAAAAAGTGATGATAAAGTCAGTTCTTCGTGGTGACATTGTGCTTCCTTAACTCAGGTCTTTTTCTGCCAAAACTTTCCAGCCTTGTTCAGGTTCCTGAAATGCAGGAGGCACAGTCTCCTTCCTAATGATAAATTTTTCAGTTATAGAATATACTTGGATTTGCTCCTCCAAATTTGCTGTCCAGATAATGGTTCATTCATCCTGTGCACAAAGCAGATTTGTAGTAGATAAGGTTGCATACAGTCACAAAGCTATACAGTCACAAGTACTTCTGGAACCTCTTAAGAAAGTTGATGAAATAAATTGCGTTTTATGGAACAGTGTTGCTTCCATGTGGCTTGTTGAACCTTTCAAATGGACCTTGCTGCTTTTGCTAACAGACTTGCTGTAGAAAGAGGCCCTAAGTAGTAAGGTGCAGGGTCTTCACCTCTCTGCCTAATCCCAGACTTTGGTCTAAATAACTCTGTATTTCCACACACATTGCTGCAGAGCTTTTTGCATCTCTTTCCAATAGTCTGTCCCCTCCTTTCTTCTGCTGCTGCCTTCTGTCTCAGCTGGCACATTCTCACCTTGCCCTTCTCCTTGTAATACTGCATTTACATCCACTCGTTGCATCTCGGCAGCCTTGAGTAAATATCGTTGCCTATCCTAGTCTCTTTGTGTTCAGGTTGGGACCCTCCTTTCCAGTCCATGTAGCACCAATGCGTTTGCTGAGATGAGGTGGGATTAAGTGTCCTTCATCTCAGTTCAGGTGCAGCAGTTCACAACAGCAAGAATGAGCATCTGTACAGAGGGAGGAAGGGAGAAGAATTAACTTTGTTCAGCCCTCATCTACAGCTTGCTCAGCGTAGATAAAATGTGGAGGCAATACTGCCAAATACTGTGAACCACTATCAAGTGCATGCAAACACTGCTTTTAGGGGGTGGGTTTGAGTGGATTTTCCCCCAGCTGTAAAAAGCACCACCTGTGACTCCAAGGTCAATTCAAAGTCTGTACACTAAAACATGGAAATACTGATTTTCAAAGGGTCAATTGTAGGAAATTTGAGAACTGCCAGCTTGGTTTTTCAGAAACAGCTATAGCGTTTTTCCTGAAACACAGATTTTTTCAGCCTGAAACACACCCATGCTGGAAAATGTTAATGCTTAGTTTTAAACAAACAAACAAACACTTCTCTCCACTTGCTGATAGAAAGAGAAATGTTTGGCCATTTTAGTTGTAGCTGCTGTTCTACTGGTGTTACTTAACTTTGCCACAAAATTAAAAAAGGCAAAGCAGGTTGCAGGAGTAGTTAATATATTATCCTTAACATTTTATGGTATTTTGCAGTTGTAACTGTAGAACCTGTAGTCATCCTGAGCATGTACCAGATGTTAGTTTTCATGAGGATTTGTGGTTTGGGGGGTTTTTTTTTCTTTCAAATTCTTTCAACCGACCCTAGTGTATCATATGCTATCCACAGGAGGGCAGGCAATTGCATAGGGGTGATGGTGGGGATTGCCGATTCAGTAAGGGTAACTCTGTAATGTGACAACCTTGTGGAGAGTTATGTACTGGCATTATACAGTTCGGGTGCAGCAGGGCCCCCTGCAGCTCCTGAATCTTGGCAAGTTGTGATCAGAGTGTACACCCTAATGGCATTTAGCTTCTGGCTCCCAGCAATGACAGCCTGCATCTTCGATGGAGGAATAAACTCTGCAGACAATTTATTTGGTGACATATCTATATATGCGTGTGTGCATACATACATATCATTTTAGAAAAGGCTTAGATGCAGTTCATGTGCAAGCTTTGTCACGCTGAGAGTGCTTGCCTTGCTGCTGTCCTCTAATGCAAGCTGCCACGTCCTTGAAGAATATGGAAGAGAGAGAATAAAACATCCCCTGGCCTTTATTTATTCTCTGCCACTTCAGCCCACTGCCCAGACGTACAGTTATTACAGTTCCTCTCTGCATACTGTAAATTATAATCACTGCTTAACTATTCCCTAGCTTCGAGTTACACTGAAATGTGTGTTTTAAAGAAACCTGTATCCTGAAGCAATTTCAGGTTTTGGGTTTGGGTTTTTTTTTTTTTTCATTCTCCAACGCTAAACCGGAGAAGATTGCAGTACGAAAGAGGGACTATAACTGAAATTTCATTTAAAAAACAAAATACTAACCTTTTCTTGCCTTGATCTTGAAAGTTTTGGGGGGGAAAAAAAAACGTATGTGTAGTTCTTTAGTACTTAATATGTTTAAGCTTAATTTTACTGGTCTCTGCTTAATTGCAAAAAAGTGCTCTTTTGTGAGGGTAAGACTTCTGTCAGGAGTATGTGTGCCTCCTGGCTGCTTGCTTGGATGTTGGTCAGGTTCTTGCTCCGGCTTTGTGGCTAAAACTTTCTGTGGGTTGGTTTAAGGGAAGGACTTCTTTGTAACGCAGCTCAGTAGCTGGTCTGGCATACCACATCAATCATGAAGTGAATTTCTGGCCCACGTTAAATTCAGTAGAAATTTTATCATGGATCTCAGTAAGACTCAGATCTTACTTAAGACTATGAAACCAAGACTTAAATTAAGTGTTCACAGCTTGCTGAATTGAATGAAATTGATTCTTTGTTTTCAGGTTGTATCAGGATACTTCCTGTATCAGGAGTTTTTTTTGTATAATTTTTTGCTTTTTCATCATGCTCTTAACTTCATAGTTTGTGACTCCTGATAGATTGAGAAGTGTGCTCTCTGGATTTGGGTGGATATAGCACTCTATAAATACTGTTGCGTAAGCCTCTGAATTTAAGTGCTTGCGTGTTTTGTTTTGTTTTTCAGCCTGCCCTGCTGCTTGTTCCTTTCAGTTGATGGTGGTTAAACTGGTCTCTCATTCTGGCTGGATGCAATATAACTATGCTGAAGAGGTTTTCCTCTTGTGATCTTCAGGGTTTGGGTATTCGACTAATAATAGGAACTTGGGCCTCAGTCTGGGCTCAGAGATTTTCCTATCCATCCAGCTATTGGATTACATATCTGAGATTACACACATATGGTTATATTGCTCACCTCTGTAATGCCATGGCAGGACCGCTCTACTGGGAGCAGTGGTTGATCCCACAGCTGAGAGCGGCTGCAGAGGCAGAGCCCTGGGTTTGCTTGTGCTAACAGTCCCTGTAAAAGTAAAATCTTCAATGTTTAAATTGAATATTCAATTTGGTTGTAATCAATAACTTTTTAATTCTGAGGGTCAAAAACCAGTGAGTGCCCTAAGCAGAGATAGAGCAAATTCACATCACCATAAACCAGAAATGGAAATGTCCCTGGAGATTTTAATAAAAAGAGCTCAAGACCTATCTGTCAACTTTAGCTGCTGAATAGAAATAAGAATCCTTGTAGAAAATTTCTAATATGATTGTAGAATGAATGACTTGGGATTCTGTTCCTATTCTTAACTAAACCAATGGCTTATCCCATCTCAAAGGGCCTATAACAGAAATCATGTCCATTTGGCACAGAGGAGTATTGTTCCCTCAGAATTCTCAAGGGAAAACCTTTCCCTGACCTACAGTTTATTTGGCTTTCTGGTCTTACTTTCTGTCTCTCCAGGAACATGTCAGTAGGGGGTGGCAAATGAGATGACTTTCTACAGCATCTGGGCTGTATTTTGTCATTGAATGTGATCTTTGTTTTATACAAGAAATACGTGGAGACAGAATAATAAGTGATGAAGGAATAAGTGTATGTTTTCAGAATATTTTTTTTTTCTTTTTTTTAGTTTGGGTCAATCCTGAGAGTTGAGGACTGACGCTGCAGTATCTCCTCCTGAACAGGAAATCTCTGCAGCATTCTCTCTTGTTGATTTTTCTTGTTACGCCTTCTTCCTTGAAATGGCCAGCATGGGACCCTTTCCTGTATATTTAAATGTTGGGGTTTTTTATTATTTATTTCCTATCTGGTGAGGTGGGAGCACCTCACTGTCAGGTCATCTGGTAGCTATCACCTGCCTTGGGAAGGTGGATTCTTCTGGGCGTGGTTGTTTTCGTGTCAGTAGAAGTTCCCTGTGATATTTCATTGTTATCTCCGTATTTGATGTCTTAGTGGTCTATCTCAAGGTGAAGGTTAAAAAAAAAAAAAAAAGAGGAAACAGACTCCATATTTCATAGCCACTTAATTTGATCATTATTTATACAGTAAAATGGCAGCATTAAATTTATAAGTAGTGTAGAATCAAGTTGATTTAAGTGCTTGCATCCACTATTAATCTTCAAGGAAACCAGTACTACAAAGGAAATACTGCTGCGTCCCACCTGTCTCCATAATTACTTTTTTTTTATTATATTTTCCTAACTCTCTTGAGACCTAGAAGTAAAATGGTACTGTACAGTAAAAAAAACCCCAACTGTGTGGTACTGTATCTTTTATATGTGTACATATTTATTGTATTTGTTGTTATAATTTAGTTATATAAATATGTGTATATTAAGTCTGGGCATGATCATCGAACCTGTGACACTAATGCAAAGCAGCCTTTGGTGTGCATACAATAGCTTGGTCATGTAGAACCATTTTACAAGCCCATATGGCCATTGGCACCAAGACATCCTGATGATCCTCCATCCAACCTGGGCTCCTTAACTTCTGGACTGGCCTTTTAAGTCACAATAACTTACAGCAGGCTTGTGATGACTTTAATTTGTGATCAGAGATGATATTAAAAATTACCTTGCCTCCCTCACTGTATGTAGAAGTCACTTGGAAAATTTGGCTATTCTTCTCTGTGTTCTGACTTCACTGCATTGTGGGGTAATTTAAGAGCACTGTACCTAATAAGCTGTATGTTAGCATGGCTAACTACGAAGTTGTTGTGATGGCATCAAAACTGATTTTTCTAGCTTTCCAAACCTTCAATTACTACTTTTTAGTAAGCGAGTGTGCAGAATTTTGACCTTGATTTGTGCCAGAAAACTGAGCTGTCAGTCTTCATTCCCAAACAAAAATGTGTCTGACTGTCCAAGCTAGATTTTTGAGATATACTACTTACACTGTTGTATGTATATTTGCATTTATAATTTTCAAATGTGAATCGGGAAGAACTGACATTATGTTGAATATAGCGTATTGATAGAAATATTACATAGCTGCTTTCTGTGTGGCTGCCTGAAAAGCAATGCCCACCGCGGTGACAAGGTTAGTTCTAGATGTACTCTTGGAAATTGAGGAAATGTTTAGAAAGAGGAAAAATGACGACAGGGTGGGAGTTGTTTTTCTTTTTTCACAGAACTGGTATCTTAACTTTTCTAAGCGTATCTTTTAATATTTGATTTCTTATAACTTTTGAACATCTTGCCTGGAGATTGTCCTATTCATTACCCATTTTTTTGAAAGTGAAAATATTGGCACAATTTACTGAAACCAGTCTCAGTTTTGTCAGTATAAGACTTGTTAGTACAGGGTATTTTTGCCAGCTCCAGCTCCAAAGAGTTTTCTTTACTTAAGTATCAAGTTGTTAATACAAACCCAATAGGTGCTGCTTTTGAATTATGGATGATTACACAGTCACTTTAGTTTGAATAAAGGTCTAGGATAAAATGCTTTGGGTTATTCACAGAAGTAAGCTTCAGCAGATAACCACAAATGCCAAAGACAGTATTTTTACTTTAGTGCAGGCATTGCATATACGATTTCTGACTGAGACGGGAAGAGGAAAAACTAGCTCCAAATCTCGTATTTTCATGAAGAAATCTAGAAGAAACCTAGGGAATTGTGTAGAACAATATATGAACATACAGTGCTGTATATTCAAACTTCATGATAACACACTTAAGCAAAAAAAAATTTTTTAGCCAATGAATACAACATTTCTTATTTCACCATAGCGAAGATTATCAAGATGGCATTGCTGATAGAAGAGAATAAAACTCGAAGGCAAGTTTCTGCCCCAAATACACTTATCTTTGGAATAGCCTAATGTGCCAATTCTGCTCTTAAAGGAAAAATAGTTTACATACCTGACATCTGAGCCCTTTAAATCCTACCCAAAGATGTGTTTAGCATGCAGAAGAGTGGAAGAAAATGTCTGAACCTTAAGAGAAAAGTTGAGGAAGTGAGGAAGGGAATACAAACTAAGGCAGTCACAAGGGGAAAACTCTTGAAGTGAAAGCTTAGAAGTGAAAAGTATATGTAACTCTTCTAGTCTCCTTAACTTACTGAAGTTTAACGCTTGAATTATGGTATAACACTGCAGAAGGGATAGTTCAATATAAAGTAATTAACAAATATTGACTAAAGACTGGGGAGGGAAAAGGTTTAAAAGATTTTGTGTATTCATCCCTAGGCGTAATAGGGAGATGGAAAGAGAGTGAAGAATTGTTTGCCGTCTGTGAACTCTCTTCAAATAATTTGAAAATTAGCTATAAAAGGAGTAAACATCCAGTCAAGAGAGAGACTTTCTTACGTGTTTCAATTCATACATAAATTTGCAGCAAAAGTTGTACAGCATTACAGTTAGTGCTTGTAACCTTTGCATGGGACGTTTGGTCTCTTTCTTGGTTAAGTAGATACATTCGACTTCTAGCACTTGAGGAAGTATTCTGCGTATCAAGATAGCATCCTTGTCAATTTATACACAAAGGTCTTCATAGAGCAAACATAGAGCAAACAAGTGGTATCTCTCTCTCCTGGGGAACCAGCAGTCCCGTTTGTGCACGTATTGACGGGCTTGTTTGGAATTTCACCAAATATGTTTAATCCAAACTGAATGGGAGTTTTGCCATAGACTGTCATGAACTTTTACAGATTTAGTATTTAACATCCTTTCAGATCTGTGAATCTCACTGTTAGAGGGGAAAAAAAAGGAAAAAGAAAAAAAAGACGACCATACAAATTTCATGAAGTATGCATTGTATAAAGGATAAATGATTATAAGCATATGGTACCTTTCCATGAACAGACTTGCATATGCATAAAACTTTCTTTAGAAGTAGCCTTGGAAGCATGTAGAGCTTCCAATATATCATTCAGACCACTAAATTAGACTTTCTCCTTTCCCCCCTCCCCTCCATGTTACCGTAAAACGACAAGAGATGGGAGTAAATATACTCCTTAATTCCTTTCTTCCCTATCTTTTCCCTCCCTTCTCCCAGGAGATTTCAGGGAATCATTGTTAAACATTGATACTCATTCTGGCTCCGTGATGCATAAAATGTGAAGAGATTGCCTTCAGCTGAAAAGCAAAAAGCTAGAAGGTTATTGGAAAATACAGGGAGAGAATAACTATATAAATAAACGATATGGTAGTATGTTAAGGAGTTGATCACATCTCAGCACTGATTTTGTCTTACTGGGAAAACCAGGAGAGAGCGATTTTTCTTTTAGTGGGTCCCTGTATGACCCATTCTGTATTTCATATACACTCGTTGTAGTGAATTAAGGAGGTTTGTGGTGAGGGAGGATTATTCTTCTTTATGCGTGTCAGTTGTCCTCTACTCTGTTAGCTCCTCTCTGCAGGCTGACAGCAAACTATAACAAAACTCTGGAGTAGCTCAGAATTGCATTTCTGTATCTAATCTGAGACTGTTTTGAAGTGAATCGCATTGGCCGTAACAGGATTGGAGTTAGCAGCGTACAGCAGCAGAAAATGTCATACTTTGGCTCCATTGCTGGGCTAAGTCTCAATATTGCCCTTTGTTATTCTTGCATATAATCTTATTTTTAGGTGGCATTGTTTATGAGGACATAGAGAAGAGGGGTGGGAGACAGAGAGGGAAAGAAAGGTGGTTGGACTAACAACCTTAACATACAGAAGTAAGCTGGTGAAGAGTTAGGTCACTAGAGTCATCCTCAGAGATGTGGACATGTGGGTGGGTAAATGTTAAGGTCAAGTGTGAGCAATAAGTTAACATCAGAGTATTAGCAATTTATAACAAGGTTTTGCATTTGTTACATTTTCAGGTAATGTGTCCTCATGTAGATTATGATTAATCGCATGCTTTGTTGCATGAAAATGTTGTTCTGATGAACTCGCAGCAGAGGAGGATACTGCAAAATAAAGTGAGGGCTTGAGACAGGTAAACATGCCAGACGGTATTTCAGATGGGCTCCATCATGTTATCTTCCAGGAACAAATGTGTGGGATGCAGTAGTATTTTAAGCAACAAGCTCATTTGGACTAACATAACTGCATGCATTTGAAACAACTGGGTAGACAGTAATTCAGGTGGTGAAGTTCAGTAACAATTTGACAGGTAGTGCTTTAGTGCCACTCGTCAATCTGATAATTTAGTTATGAAATATTTTTGCAATTTGTCCAAAATATCTCTGCCTGGTAGAGCATCAGATGACATGGCTACTTGGGTACTTTTAATAAGGAAATTGCAGAAAACTGGGAATGAAGGGCACAGCTTCAAGTAGTAGTGATTGTTTTATATATGTGAATTTCTTGAAACACTTGAGAACTGCATTAATACAAAAGTTGTGTATATAATCTTTCTGTACTATCAGTAATAACCAGAGCACCTCAGAGCACCTGAAGAGTTTAGCAACTCTCAATGGTTGATAAAGTTAGGCCAGGACAGGTTTGCCATTCCCCCCTCCCCTCCCCCATCTGCCTAGCATAATCAAAAGAGAATAATTTTGCCAGTTCTTCACTTAAATAATTTAATTTTTGCTCCATTTGAAAGGGGAGGAATTTGAGATTTGGAGTGCAGAGTTATTCCCAGTAGCGTTTTGGATGTAAAGAGAAGCTGTGGCAGAGATCCTCCCTTACAGGAGGAGCCACCTGGAAGCAGCAGGTCCCTGCTTCCCTGCCAGTCTTCAGACTGCACCCACCCTGGTTCTGTGTGGCGAGAGAGTGGAAGCATATGCATGCCTAAGGTAAAAGGGCACAGAACTAAGAGATGGAAAAGATTTGCAGGACTGTCTTAACCACATTTCTGTCAATGAGACATTGTTTCCTATAATGCAATCTTAAATCCTTTCTTCATTAAAATTTTAAACCACTCAGCTCCAGAGTAAAATGCTTCTGTTCCTTTTCTCCTTAAAAAATAATGCGCATATGTCTACTGAAATTGCATTGTTATATTTTAAAAATACCTTAACAGGCTGGTTTCTAATGAGCAATTATTTCTTGATAGCAGTGCACTTTTTCTAGAGCAGTGGAACAGCTTAAATAGTTAATTGGAGCGATAGCCATACTTGTGCACTTGAGTAACAGTCTTGGTGGATAATTTCTCAATCATGCAAACAGGCGCACTGCAGCCTTATCAGGAACAGCAACAATATGCCAAATTTTGAGGAGGAATGGGAGACAATCACAAACTTTTCCATCTAATTCTAATTAAGTATAAAGCTGAAGTGTATTTGCTTAAGACAACAGTATTCAAAGTAATCCAAATTTTTTTTCCGTAAATGTTTTTTTAGGACATGATACCCATTAAAATAAATTTGGACTTAAGTTAAAATGTTGAAGCCCTTGCTTTATATAAAAGATTGTGTGTTTCTTTTACATCGTCTGGATTTCAGCTATTCAGTGTATAGTTTATCCCTGTCGTCTCTTTCACAGCATTGGAATTCAATATGTATATCATGTTTTGTTAATAATATGGCAGTGAATTGAATTACTGTATTTTTAATGAAAGCTCTTCAGGTTTAATGAGTAAAGAAATAATGTAAAATATAATAACCAAGCCTTAATATTTTCTTGATCACAAGTCAAGCCTTCTATATAATTTATTGAAGTAGCATAATGTCCTTAAATTTGAGGTCAAGATTTTGCAGTCTTAGCAGAGATTTTTATGCATAAGGGAAAGATGAAACTTTAAAAATATTATTTCAGCAGTTTTCATAATTTAGGATTGTGACCTCATCCTCTAAGAATAATTATGGCACATCATGATCAGCAATTTATCAATATTCATTCATAGACTTCTTAGACTCTCTTCGTATCATAGTTGTTTTTTTTCCTCTTTTCATGCAACCATAGTAACTTTAAGATAGCTAGTGAATGTCTTAAGGAGCACAGCCAGTTGCATTATTTATTTTGGGGGGCTTTAACCAGTATCTACAGTATTTATGAAAGCCATTTCTATTCTGTTCTTTTCCTGCATTTTTACTTAGTTGTTATACCTTCTGCTGGCAGTTGGGACCAGTGTTTTTTAGGAGCTATCACAGTGACCGCAGGCAGCCCCTAGGGGCCTGCGTTTGTGGCTGCCTGGTAAAAGCTTATCAGCTATGCTTTGACTGTGGCCACCATGAATTTGTTGTGGCTGCACGAGCGGTTCCTGCAAAAACCTGGGGAGTTGCCATTGGTTTAAACTGTAACTATAATGGCAGAAAAGGCACGAGAACTTATGTGAGCTTCTGTGACTGCTTAAAACTAGTCTGTGGCTGTAAATTCAGTGGTGCTGCATCGGTCCGTAGTCAAGATGGTCAAACACTGAGAGCCAGCTACAAGGAAATCCCAAATCAGTGTCATCGCCAGTTAATCACCAGTTTATTAAAACGTCCATCTGGCATCTCTGATGAAGCATTAAATGAAGTTCTCTAGCCTACCCACCCAAGAGCAGCTGGCAGCAAAATAGCACAAACTATTGTATCTATCCTGTAAATACTGCAGAGAAGGGCAGCAGGCACTCGTGGTACTTCTGCTGGAGAAGTTGGTCGGAGGGCACCACCTGGCCTGACAAAGGCACAACCGTTTACAGCCATCAAGGACAAGAAGATGATTCCTCAGAAGTTCAAAGATGCAGAGATTCAACTCTACAAAAAGAATAGAGCTCATGCTTTGGAAACTGGTGTAATCATTCTTCTACTTGCAGGAAAAAGAAACTTCTACCTTTGCTGGAATAATGGTCAGCAGACTCGGAGGTTTGGTTTGGTTGAGGAACAGTTAATGCAATTTTGCAGCCAAGAAAATCTCAGAAAAGCTGAGAATAAAGGCCTGTATATCGTCTTTGTCAAGTAAACCAAAGCCTGTAATACCATTAATCTCAAGGGTTTCTTCAGGCTTCAGCAAAATTCAGCTGTTTGGGCAAGCTCTTGAATTGGCAACTCTGGCAAGTGTTTTCAATCAAGGCAGAACATTGCAGGTTTTTGCTGTCAGAAGGGCACAAAGCAAGGCTTCGTCCTCGCCCTGGTCTGCCTTGGTATCTTGTAGGCAGAGCTGCTTCTTGACATGTTTGGAGACTGCAATAGGGGAAACTGCATGCCATGTTAGGGGATTAGGGGAATTTTCAACTTTCAGCGATATTGCATCAAATCCAAGGTCATGCAGCTGATAACCTGCAGCCCGCTCTCTGCCAGCAACTGCAGTTGGTTCCCGAATGCTTGAGAGCCAGGAGGGACTGACTCTCCAGATTATTCTGCCAAACAGCTTGGCCTGAGCACTTTTGTGAGGAAAACTGAGGTCCTGCTTCAGCCTTGCTCCACTAGAAGACGTGCACGTTAGCAGCGCAGGCTTGACATTTGTAGGCAATTTCTGCTACTTCTGCAGCAAGTTGCCTGAGTGCTGTGCTTGACAACACAGTCACAAAAGAGGATAACAAAAGGCAGAGCAGCATTTGCGAGATTAAAGCAGTGTTTCTGGAATGAAAGAAGCGCTGAACTTCAAACAAGTGCTTGGTATGCATTTACTTTTATTAACATTCCTCTGTATGACTGTGAAATTTGGATAACAGCCTTGTTTCTTCCAAGCATTAACCAGTTCCTCTTGGACGGTCTTTGAGTCCTTACTGGTGTAAAAGGCCTGGAAAAGGTTTTAGGTGTCAAGTTCTTAGAAGTGTTTTCAAATACTCAACTTAGAAACACTGTTTTTGTAGATACAGGAGCACAGGTGTAGATTTTCAAAGAGAAGGATGGATGGTGTGCTGCCTGAAGCCACTTTCTATGGACTCATTAAAATCAGAATGGCTCCGAGGCAAGTCCAGGAAATATTGGAAAGATGTGTTCAAGAAAAGTCCACATTTGGAGTCCAAAACCACAGAAAAGAGGACAACACTCTCCACTGTGGTCAAGCTTTTGCAGATTCTATAACTAGACTTCTATAGGTATATGCAAAACTAGAACACATTACTCAGGGAAAACAAGCAGAACAAAAATACGTGTCTCAAATGAGTATCTGTAGCTGTTAATGCACTGCAAAACTGCGGTTAATTTCTTGCCAACTTAAGTCAGTAAAAGCAAATTCTTCCTGCACAGAATATAGTAGGATTTAATTCATCGTCGTAATGGAAACACTTCTTCCAGAAGCATGCAGAAGAACTTCAGAGATACACAGGTATCATTGGTAGTGCCATGTCTAACGTGCAACATGACAGGCCCGCCATCTTGTGTGTGCTGTTTTTAGAGGAAGTGGATACTTCGCTTCAGTCATTTTGAATTACAGAAAAAAGTATGAAACAAAGCAGTATCCGATCCGTTTGGGCCTAAGACTTTTGCTAGCTTTGAACTGAGGAGAGGGGTTGGCCCCTGTGGGCAGCGTTCATGGTGGGGGTGAAGAGAGGAGTCGTGGGCTGCGGTACAGCAGCACAGCTACCTGTGAGCTTAATTCAGATGAGGTGGGGCAAGGGCTGCTAGCAAGATTCGTAATTGCTGGTTTCACTGATGATAAATTAGTTTTGAATGAACTAAATCAAATATTCACTCCTGTCACAAAGTAGGACTCCCCACCCCGTTTCCTGAAGAGGCCTGGAGGGTACGAGGGAGAAGGTGGCGAAGCTGTGCCAGCGGCAGCGGGCTCCCCTCGACGTTGGCAGGCTGCTCTCCCAGCCCCTTGCTCCCTGGGTGCTGCCGTGCCAGTGAGGCAGGTGCTGTGGACCACGAAAGGGAGAGAGGTGGCAACCTGGAGGAACAAGAAGGAGGGTCAGAAGCGTTTGTGTTGGCTCACAGGGTGTGTTTGGACACGCTTGGTGGGATGGGGGGCAGGCTCTTCTGAAGGGGTTGTGTGCTTTAATTAAGCAGATGACACTTTTTAAATATGCGAGTATGTGTGAGGGTCCAAAGCTTTAAAGCGATGATAGCTTTTTGAGCACTTCTTCCTATCAAGTTATTGGTTATGGTAGCAAGTCCAGTAGAACCCTAGACAGAGCCTAAGGAAATTAAGTTTTATGTAACTGAGCTGTCTATGTGTTCCCACCTAATAAGTTTTGAATCTCAGCCAACTTCAACTAAATTTGACAGTGGGTAGCTATTACCACTTTCAATTTTAGCTGTTATCTCTTACCAGTTCCATTAAAATAAGTGACTGGATAGAAGAGATGCACCCAATTAGTGCCCCTGCTAGAGGAAAGGTGATAGTTTGCATTTTTCTCCTACTAAACGTTGCAAGCGGGAAAGAGGAGGCCTTAGGAAACAAAGTTTCATTATTCCTGCTCCTGAATAACAACTTAATAATTTTAAAAAAATAGTAAAACGATTTTCGTATACTTTGGAGCTCAGCACTTGCTTTATTTTGTATACGTTAATTGGGAATACGGAAAGCAGATCTGGAAGTAAGAAGTTGTTGTAGGTCTTTTAACGCTTTGTAACTGCGGTGGGCTCCTGTGCCAGGAGCTGCATGGAGTGAAGTCGTCTGAAGGGGTGCAAGTGGGGACGGCAGGGGCTTCTTGGATCCTCTGGCCTTGTAATAAAGTTACACTGTGATTGCTGCAGCGTTCGAAACCGTGCGTCCTCAAAACTTACTCTTTGTTGAGTTTTCTTTCTTCCCCGAGTGCTTATTCTGCATATTCCACACCTGTTTATAGCAGAAATAATTTTGGCAGCTACAAGGGGGGAGAGGGGGGGAAGCAGATTGTTTTAGAATAGGCAGAAATTCAAGGCCAGGTTGGATGGGGTTTTGAGCAACCTGGTCTAGTGGAAGGTGCCCCTGCCCATGGCAGGGAGGTTGGAGCTACATGATCTTTAAGGTCCCTCCAACCCAAACCATTCTATGATTCTATGAAATTACTTAATGGAGCAAAGAATGTGTGTCGTCAGGTTCTTTCTGTTTGGTTTTAATTGCACTCTGTGTGGGACCTGTTGTGTCAGAGTGATATTGTGGCTTAACAATGAATGTAAATATCACAGTCCTTGCGACAGACAATTGAAAGTCTGTGCCACAGACAGGCTGCATAAATGAGATCTGGGGGGTGATGGCTTAGCAACTAATAATGTTTGCTTGCTCTACTATACACCTTGATTACTATGTAAATTGTGTAAATTTATGCATAAGCACATAATTATGCATACTCAACTGTCAGTTTGCTTCTACAGTAACGTGCTTTTGTGCATAAACAGTTAAACATCCTTTTCCTGAAATGGGAGAGATGGTGGTATTTTTAATTATTGTACCAGCTCTTATTCCCACTGAAGTTAAGTGCAAGCTGCCTTCCAAAGTCAAGGCCTGCTATATATTGGAAGAGAGTTTTGACAGTATGCAGCAGAGGATTGAGGAGAGGAAGTGGGGCTGTGTTAGTTGCAGAACATAACTTCCTTGGTCTGTGTTTTGCTTAATACTCCCATTTTCTTTTAGTCTTTTCTATATGGGTTTCAGCTATTCAGCCAGAGAGAGTGATAGGTACAGTACTGTGTATCATTAGTATGTGAGCAGTAGAGTGAATTTCAGCTGAATAAAAATGAATTCTTTGACTTGCAATTGTGAACATTTCTAGTTTGCCTTGACAATCCTGTCAAGACAAATTTGAACTTTGTCAGCAATTGTGATTGCTTGTGGGAGAATTACCAAAAGCCTTTGCTCTAGGTATCAGTCAGTGATTGCAGCCCTCATCTGCTATTTGACCAAAATTTTCTGTGGCACCCGGCAGGCTATTACTTGTCACTCTGACACATAACGGAGGGGTATTTTAATTGATTTAAAAGTTAAAATCTATAGCTATTTAATACAGTATAACTGTGTTAATGTCAGTGGTTACACTTGCTGTGAAAATAGGGAAAGAGGAGTTGAAAGGACTTGGGGTTTGGAATATTTTAAAAGTACACATGCAATTGATTTTGCCTTCTTCTACAGGCTATCAATAGAATTTTTATTTAGTTAATGGGAGCAGAGATTTCCTATTATGTAATTATTGTTGATTTTAAAAGGGATTCTTGAATGTTAACTGTGCATCTAGTTTCTAAAACCTGTATCTTCCAAGGTTCAGTAGTACTTCTGCTCAAAAGTCTTCACTTTTGTGGTGAGCTCTGAACAACTGTGTTTCGGATCTGATGCTGTTTTGTTTTATGACCAAAACGTTCCTCTGTCATGATCTCCCAGTGTCTAAAATAGGTATAATTCTATCCAGATCCAAGGGGTACGTAAAATTAAAAATTGCAAATCACTCTAAGGCTGTACAGCATGAGTGCAGTTGGTGCATTTGCACACATGCAGGTTATGTGTATGCTGGAGTATGAGATCAGGTGCTCTAGCAATACTGTCTTCCTAATTGCTCTTGCAGATGCAAGTATGCAGTGTCTTTCTAACTGGTGATGGTGATGACTAGTTCAAAATATCTTTTTCTATGTGTCCATTTCAAAACAAGCTCTTTTGCAAGAGAGAAAATGGAGAGGAA
This sequence comes from Gymnogyps californianus, assembly GCF_018139145.2. Lineage (NCBI taxonomy): Eukaryota > Metazoa > Chordata > Aves > Accipitriformes > Cathartidae > Gymnogyps > Gymnogyps californianus. The sequence continues at coordinate 67,949,221 of NC_059474.1, forward strand.
GGCTCTACAAAGATGAGTGGCTTACATCTTTCTCCCCGCCCCCCTCAGTCTTTCAACTTATCTGGCTTTCTAAGTTGGGAAGAAGGATGGAAAGAATGTCTGCATTCCTTCTACAATAGTAGGATGAGAAGTAGTGCTGTTGAATACTCATTAATGTATCTGTCTCTTGACCCATACTACCTGACCCTCCACATAAACTACAGGCAAGGGAAAACAGAGGGAGCTGAAGTGTACAAATAAATGTGGTAATCAACAATATCACCACCAACAGTAATGACTGTACTTTACCTTGTTGTAAATATAAAAGTAAGGATTTCTGCAGATTTTCGCTTTGAGTAGCAGAGGTGGAACAAGTGGGAAGTGATGTCCCTGTCTGAACTGGAGCTGCTACTTGCCATGTCCCCTGCTAAGCACAATTTTTACAAGCAGATACGAAGCTTGAGAAGGCTGTTTCACCTGTGACAAAATTCACAGGTTGGACTGGCATCAGAATACTTTTAAAACTTTGATTTTCTTTCAGTGTATTTTCTGACAAGGTACCACAGAGCCCTTTACCAGCAGCTAGTCATTTTAGACCAAGGAGTTTCCCACATACTTGCTAGAGCTGTGCAGGGTAGATGTTTCCTTCCTGAAGGTAAAGCAGGAGGAGGGTTGCATAGCTACCTGTTAGCACTGAAGAGAAAATGGGAGTGTTTTTCTTATTTTGCCCTGGTTGGTGAATACTCTGTGAAAACATCAGAGAATCCTGTATGGAAAGCTGGCCTATAGGGAACAGTTTAACAGAGGAACTTCACAGTGTAGTGGTGAAGAAACATAATGTATGGGTTGTATTTGAAAACTAGGTTATACGTGGGATTGCACACCTAGAACTTAAAGCTAGATGTGATGAGTTTGGGTTTCGTTTTGTGTTTCCAAAGCATCAACTTGTCATCCCCAGCCTTAGAGTGGCACCTTTATATTAGATACATCATTTGAAGAAATGATGGCTAGAGAACTTGCTAAGGTATTGGAGGAAATCCAATTGCAAACTGTTAGTAAGCATCCTGAGAGTCAGAGAGACTGGGAAGTGAGTCCTAGGCCAGATGATACTTGCAGATAGGCACAGACAAAGGCCACTGGAGATGTAACAGGCCAAGTGAAGAAGCCACAGTCAGAAAAATTAGGCATTGTTGCACGAGGGCCAGCTTCACCACTCATAGAAACAGGCCACATGAAGGTCTGCCTGAATACCTGTTCCTATCCTGTTTTTCCTTCTTTGCTTTTTCTCCTTCTCCCAGAAGCTGACAGGTGTGAATCCTGCATCTATTTGCCTTGTGTTGCCTACTCAATGCAGGCATATTCTGCTCACCATAACTATTGCATGTTCCTCAGACATCACGACTGTCTTTTTTATTACTGTCAAAAGGTAGCAAAAGCCTGTGAAGGTGACAAGAGGGGAACAGTAAAGGAGATAGAATTGGAAATCACCCTGGCTTTTCCACCTTCTAGTTTCAGGAATATGTTTTATTGGGGCCGTGGGAAGGTGGAAAAGACAAATTTACAAACTACCCCAACATCTGTGTAGTTCCCCAGCCTAGAGCTGCCAGAGTCGTCTTGTTTCTTGTATCAAGTAATAATTGTAGGCATTAAACACCATGAACAGCTTGAATTTCTTAAAGTGGAAAAATGTTAGTTAAAATGAAGCCTTAATTATTTCAAATAGTGTTTTTAGAAGTCATAGAAGATATTTCAAAATAATGTGACTATTTGCCTTTTAAGGTATCTGTTAATCAGAGATGGTGGTAAAGTTGGAATTCGGCTTTTACTGTATCATCTGAAACAAGTGCCAAGCTGGAAACTTCCAGTAAAATGTAAAGCACTGTGCCTAACCTTATTAAGGATTATTACCTTTTGATTAGTAAGATCATCTTTGGCGGATTATTTCTTTTTCCAACCTTCCTTTTACAAATGCACGCAGAACTCGCTGCACGTTGCAAGATATTTAGGTCTGTTCATGTCAGGAATTCCTCTGATATGCTTATGGGCTTGAGTCTTATTACTCAGTTCTGCATTGGTAACTCATACTAAATAATATTCTGAGCTGTCTGTTGCCTTTCATTTTTCTCTACGCCTTGTTTATGAAGTTTAGATTAGTGTGCAGACCTTCCTACTTCTGTTTTCTGTGTTCCTATGTGGAATTACAGTATAGCATACACTGGTACCATAATGCTAATACACTTTCAACATTCATACTAATTTTGTCTTGTGCCCCCCCCCCAAGGGAGTTGAAAGGGCAAACCCCCCCTCTGTCCCCCTATTAGATTCTTTCAGCTCAAGCAATAATTATAGATGTTGCCTTTCGAATCCTGTGAGATTGCTCTTATGAGTAAAGGTCTGCCATACTGGGGCTTTTATTTGACAAGTTGGAAAATAGCCTTTGTTCCCATGGTAACCTTTTTTTGTGCTTTGGTGCATTTTTTCCCTATGGTTTCATGGTTACTCTGGAGGTTTTTCTATTGTGGTATTTTAATCCCCAGTAGACTGGGGATAGCAGTTCAGTTTACTTTTTGCTATTATGAAATATTTTATTTATTTTTTTTATTTGATTATGGAGCTCTTGTAAACTTTTTATATTGTGTGGTTAGGGCATTAATGGTGTGGTGGCTTTCTCTGTAAGCATATCATGCACTCAGAAGATAAAGCAAACAGTTTGTAATGGGAAAGTACGTACAACTGGACCAAGCTGTTTCTGTTATAAACTAGTATTTTTGATATAGGTATTCTTTTAGGACTTACGGGGCTGTTCTGGTTTAACCCCAGCCAGCAACTAAGCACCACACAGCTGCTCGCTCACTCCTCCACGGTGGGATGGGGGAGAGAATCGGAAGAGTAAAAGCGAGAAAACTCGTGGGTTGAGATAAAGACAGTTTAATAGGTAAAGGAAAAGCTGCGCACGCAAGCAAAACAAGGAATTCATTCACCGCTTCCCATCGGCAGGCAGGTGTTCAGCCATCTCCTCCAGGAAAGCAGGGCTCCATCACACATAACAGTTACTTGGGAAGACAAACGCCATCACTCAGCATGTGTGTGTGTGTGTCCCCCCGTTCTTCTTCCCCCAGCTTTATATGCTGAGCATGATGTCCTATGGTATGGAATATCCCTTTGGTCAGTTGGGGTCAGCTGTCCCAGCTGTGTCCCCTCCCAACTTCTTGTGCACCCCCAGCCTGCTCGCTGGTGGGGTGGGATGAGAGGCAGAAAAGGCCTTGGCTCTGTGTAAGCACTGCTCAGCAATAACAAAAACATCCCTGAATTATCAACACTGTTTTCAGCACAAATCCACAACATAGCCCCATACTAGCTACTATGAAGAAAACTAACTCTATCCCAGCCAAAACCAGCACAGGGGCCAAGTCCTTGCTGGACATACCAGGTAGACTTCTGTCTCTGCAACAGAATGACATTTCTTAAGGTTGAAAGTGGTCAAGACTCTGGTCATCAGTGTTACTTCAGGTTGCTGTAATAAGGGTTTCATAAAATAAAGCTTTCAAGCAAGGGCAGGTATTTTTAGGATTTGCTTGTTTAGACTCTGAGGGAAGAACTTGAAAAAAGTAGAGAGTTTTATTTTGAAAAGAGGAGGCTTTTTACAGAGATGTTCTTATTACTGGTAGCATCTCCCTGCATTTGGCTTCTATGTATATTTTTTTTCTTCCTTGCTTGTTCAATATTTTTTTGTCTTAGAAGTCCTCAATAGCAGAGCAAAATAGTCATGCAGTCTTGTCTTGCCTGCAGTTCCTCATGGTAATAATTTCCCACGGGTGCCCCCATCAGCAGGTGAATCTCACTTGAATCACTGCATTTTATGCAGTTTTAAAATATTGCTGACCAAGAAGGCAGCAGAGCCTCACGGAGTACACACTACTGTGCTCTCATAGGAGAGTGATCAGGATGCATAATTAGTTTACATATTTTTCAGTGGTGGAAGATGAGATGGGGGTTTTCAAAGCTGTGTCTCTTTTCTTTTAGTCGTGGCAGGTGAGCATGTGCAGGAAAAGAAAGAGTTAAACGAACTCCCTGCTCCCCCCCCCCCAATAGACTTTCAATAATTAACTAGATTATTTTCCAGATAAACTGTTCCTGCCTTATCTTGCTATACAATACATAGCAATTTATAATTAGCAGCACAAATACCAACATTGCATGCATTTAAACTGCACTAATTCTATAAGTGGACCAAATATGAAAAGTTAGAGCAAATGCGCTGTGAGGCTTGCTGTTGTTCTCTGGCTTCCAAAGTTGGAGGTTTGCTCCTGATAGGAAACTTCCCATCTAGTTTAACCATTCCATTTCAATAGATAACTATATTTATGTACTAAAAAAACCTGCAGAACAAGTCAATTTTATTTCCCTGGGGCAGTTGGATCTTGGTACATTGTGGCAGTAGTTAGAGGAGAAAAGTGCATTGCAGAAGAATATTAGGAGGATGTTATACTTCTCTGATCACTAAATCAGTGGGTAAAAAGTAGATTTATTTCCCTAGGAGATAAGGGCTCCTCAGTTTCAGTCCACCAGAACACACTTTTATGCTTATGTTTATTTTTCTGTAGTCAACAGATTATTTTGAGGTAAAATTTGGATAGCCAACTATAGTTGGTACCAAAAGATTTCAGTAGAGAAGGTCAAGGAAAAGTCAAGGCCTACAGCTGGATTGAGGAAAATGCTGGGTCCTGTCAGCGTCCAGTAAGGTAAATGGAAACTGAAGGAGCTTAGGACATTTGCTTCATTTTGTAAAATCAGCATATGCCTTAAGGTTAAACTAAATACAGGAACCTGTTCACTGGTGACTACAGCACAAGAGAACCCATCAGCTTCTATTTGCAGAATAAACACTGCAATTTAAATGTTTTTTTAAAATCCCGAGTGAATCATTTTAGATTTGGGGGGGCTTGGGAGAAAGAGTGGAGTCTTTTCTGTTAGCAGTGCATGTCAGAGTTTGCTTATTACCATAATTAAGATCCAGGTATGAAAGTGTGATATATGACCCTTAGGCATTGTTAAATAAAGTAACTTAATGTGAAAGCTGGAGTTGCTGAGGAAAGAAACCATCTGATTTCTCAGTTTGCTTTCTCTTAACTGAATGCGATTTCCCCTCTGATTTCTACGTGTTTCATCGGACTAAGCCTTTCTTAAGAGGGAAAAAAAAAAGTCTAAATACTGGATTAACTTTGCAATCTATACATCTGTATTAGGGTTGTAGTATTTGAAGTTCAAACAATTGAAAGTTTTCCATCTTGAAATAGAATACCTCTGTGCTTAAAAAAAAAAAAAAAAAAAAAAGACACTAACCACTAAATTAAATGTAGTATCACAGCTACTGAATTTATCTGGGCTTTTTTTTTTTTTTTAAATTTCTTAAAAATACACCTTCAAAGTTGTAGGTAGCAAAATAAGTTTATTTTGGTGAGATACTGGTCCATTTTTTAAAATTACAGTGAGTAATAGTGGATTGCATGAGGAGTTCATCATTAGCTGAAACAAAACAAACAAAAGTGAATAAATGGTAATACAAATAAGAGCTTCAGGATCCTGAAGTTTGGGACGTTTCAAAAATAATTGATTTATAGCACAAGAAGATACTGTTTTCTAGGTTGTTTTTCTTAATTGAATTTCCTGAATATTTCACATTGAAAATGTATTTTCAATGGATGTTTTTATGTTACCTTTGTTATTCTAGTAGTGAGAAGACATTAAAGAAAAAAATTCTTTCCCTAACCACTTATATTACTTACGCACTGACACAATACTCCAGATATCACAGTAAGCGTGCACTGCTTCAGATGTTACGTTTAGTGTCTATCATCCATAATATGCACTAAAGTACACAGTTAGCTTTCCTAAAATATTTAGACTTTGTTCAAGACTTCTGAGTCTTAAAGGTTTTGTTTGTTTGGGGGTTTTTTTAAGGCTTAGTCTTTCAAAAAAACCATCTTAGCCTCTTTTTTTTTTTTTTTTTTTTTTTTAAGGCTGTAGGTATAAGGGTTGGTAGTGGCCATATGAGTCCTATTTTTTTTATCCAAGGAAACATAACCGTTTCTGTATGTCTGTCTTCATCTCCATAGGAGCAGGATAATGCCCTGAGAAACTCAGCCAGCAGAATTTGCAACTAGGATATTTAGCAATTTGTATGCAGCTCTGCCAAATGTCAGAGGGTAAATGTTGCTCCGCCTGCATGCAGGAGTGTTGCTGCTGAGGCTCGGGTGGTTTGGTTTCAGTGGTCCTTCCTTAGCTCAGCATTCACGAGGTCCCTTGTGACTGCCTTCTCCTCTGAAAATCTGATCGTTTCATCTCTGCACCTTTTCACTTCTCTATGTTTTCTAGGTCTGCTGACAGGAAGATTGGTTTATATAGTCTGACATTTAAGAAATACCATTTTCCAGTCTGCTAATCTGCTTTATGCAAGTAGTTATAGGAGAGAGCCAGGGTGCATTCCTGCAGTGAAACTTTTTAAAAAATTGGGGCTACACAAGGCAAAACTGATACTGGTCAAACCTTAATATTGACAATTAAAACTAGCAGCGTGGAGCAAAATCTGGGAGGTGATACGTGCCACTGGTGGAGGTCGTAACCAACATCATTGGTAGCGGTCAAATAATCTATTGGACAACTTTTGACCGGTATAACATTTTTATAAATAACTAGTAGAGTTATCTTGGGCAGTGAAATTATTGTTTCTATGTGAACACGCACAAAAATAATGGAGGTAACGTGAAGAGGAGATGGTTATGCTATCTACTGTGATGGCTGAGTGAACAACGAGTTAAAGGAAGGTACTAGGAGAGCTGCTAGAGAAGTGACCAGTCAAAGGAAGCACTTAAGGACGTAAGATTAGCTGTGGTAACCAGGAAGAATTCAGGGGACTATTTGGAGGGGAAAAAGAGTATATTTCCAGGGTAGCATAAACTTGGTAATCAGTCTCTTGATTTTAGTGCCAGGTTGCAAGGAGCTGTATTGTCATTCAGTGTGGGAGTTTCTTGTCTCCCTTGGGCGGCGTCGGCTGGCCTGCTGTGTTGAGGTTGGTGAGGGCCAAGTATGTGGCTGTGCTGCTGCAGCGGCACGACCGGCTCGGCGGTGCCAGGGGCCCTTGGGCAGCTCCTGGTCAACTCTTTGCTGCCTCCTGACCGTCTGAGCTTCCTTGGGTGTGAAAGGTGGGCCAAGCTCTGGTCTCCATGCTCAGCCAGACCATCCTCGTCATGGTTGTGAAATACCGTTGAAATACACAGTTCTTGTTTTGGGCCACAGGAAGGTTGGTTTCAGTATATGTGTGTGCAAAGTTAACTATCACATTTCCATGTGCCAGTCCCCAGTAGAAGATGACTCTCACTGGAGGTTACGCCCCTTCAGAAATGAGATGAGAGGGTAGAAGGAAGATGCTGGCAGTCTCTGCATCTTGAATCTCATGATTATTTTTCCTCTTAAAGGCTTTTTTTTTTTTTTCTTTTGGTGAAAATATGATGCTGATCTCAACTTATTTTTACCTTTGTTTTTGCGTAACTTTATTTATTGTGGTGTACCCAGGTTCCTTCTGTTTGTTTTACTACCAGAAAATTTCTGTATGAAAAAGAAAAGTCAATGACGTGGAATTAAAAAGGACTCATCTAGATCTCGTAATAATAAAAGCGCTTGGAACAAATGAATTTGGGATTCATATTGTGGCTTATGCTTCTTTGGAGTGCTTCATTTTATCATCAGAGAGGCATCGTTTGTTTAAACTGTGCTTCTGTATGACATCTGGTTTGAAAAGCATAATAACCTATATAATCAGCTTTTAAAATGCTGCATTATCTGTGGGTTTATTGACTCTTCTTTACAAAATCTGTTATTTCTAATTAATTCTCCATATACCTATTACTAAAGCCAACTTGCAGAGACACAAATGAGCTTGATGGCAATGGCTCGTCAAGGTCAGCATTTAACTGCCAGCATTTGCACTGTTGAGGATAATAAATCAGGCTTATTCCTAATCACATACCCTACAACGTGACAAATGTTAGTGGAGCCATCTAAGCAACCATTTTACAAATCATTTAGAAGATACATTTGGCATTGTTAAACTGCTCCATGCTGCCCTTGGCCGTAAAAGTTTTGTGATAAAATATGCGTGCCCTGTTAGATCTCCTGTATTTGAATCTTGCGGGGGGGGTGTAGGGGGGGTGGGGGTGGGGTGGTGTGCTTTTTTTTTTCCTTTGTGTTGGGAATAATGAAAGAGGCATGAAAGTAATAACATCTAATCAACCTGTGGAAACCACTGGCTTCTGAAAGCAGTGATGAGGAGCCAGTTCTGTGGCACTATTTCATATTTTTTACGTTTTCATTTAGAAGTTTATATTGAGGGTAGGTTGCTGCCCACAAGAAATTTCCTAGGTCAACAATAGTCCATGGTGTGAAAGTTTAAAAACAACCTCTTAAATATCAGAGCAATAGTTGTTAGACTCTGATTTGGATTTGGGCAAATGTGTAAACACAGTGTTTTCACTTGGTCTAAAGTTTAAGACTCAATCCTGCTGTGGCCCTCAGATGTCATTAGATTTAGCCTGTCATTCAAATAGATATTTGGCAGTAGGCTAATTGTTGTCCAGGGAAACAATTGTAAAGTTCCTGATCTTTTTTTTTTTATGGTATCTGTTCTTATTTGGACCAACTCTTGTATTTTTCAAAAGAGAGAATGATGTATTATGTAAATAACCTGGATTATTGTAACTAAACTTCTCATCTAGAGCAAAAAATCAAAATGAGCCAAAAAAACCCTAAAATTAAATTAATGTATATATCTATTATAATCAACTGAATTTAACACTTAGTTTTTACTTATTGTTACCTGCCTATAACTTTTCCCACATACTAGTTTACATTAGGGTTACTTGATAGACATTTATGGGATGTTTCTGTGAAAAATTAATGAAAAGGGAAGTACTTAACTTGGACCATGCATGAAAAGCACTTTCAAAGTGGGTTTTTTTAGCGTAGCATTTCTCCCTATACATGTTATGGGAAATAGAGTTATACTGATCAGTTAAATAATTGGTTTAATAAAAGTGATTAATAAATAAAGTGTGTTTCTGTGTCATAAACACGGGATATCTGGCCTTGAAATGAAGGCGGAGAGGTAGTTTGCTCACCAGTCAGATATTGATGCAGATCTTGTTCACCGTGGTCACGTCGCTAAGAAAGGAATGACAGCCTGAACGTAAGAGAGATTCAGGAGGAAAAGATGTAACCATCCGTGCATGCCTTGTTGAGAAGGAAAAGCTTCCATGGAGAGAATGACTTAGTCTGAGGTTTAGCAATATGATTTGAGCATATTTTTTCGACTCAGCCTTTTATTATTTGCAGGTGTGTACAAACACCACTTTCCCTTTGTATGAGGTAATATAACAGGATTTTGAATTGGCAAATACTTTGGTGTAGCATGGGTGAAAGACAACATAAGAGATTTTAAAACCGAGCCAAACATTGTTCATTAGAAGACAATCATAGCTAGAGCTGGCACAAGTTGGAGGAGATGTAAGTACCAACAGCTAATATCAATGTTTCTTTGCAATAGAGTATTTGAGAATTGCTCCATGTTGGATACTCTTATTAAGAATGAAAATACCTCATTTGTGTTTTAACCTATTCCACTTTTAAACTGATTAAAAGGATGTATGGGAGTTAATTGAATTTTATTCCAGAATGTTAGTTTTCCACCTGTGATGCTGTGGCTGAGTAGTTGAATACATGCTTTGTATTCAAGCTGTACGTTCACCTTTCAGCTATATTCAAGCCCGTCATTTAGAGAAGCACTGTATAAAATATGCTATAGATTATGTCTTAGGTAGGCATTTAATAGTAGTCATGGATCAGCTGGTGTCTCAATGTGTCTCTACTGGCTTTTTTTACCCAATAATTCTGTGTAGGTGAAATTTTATAGGGTAGCTTGTATCTAAAAAAAGGCTGTCCCACCTTCTGCAAATACTACATGACAATTTATTTTCAACTAAGAGTAATACATACTTATATACACAGTATGTATATAGAGGGAGAGAGAGTGTGTGTGTATATATATAAATAAATAAACATGCACACTGCTGTGATACCCTGGAAACCTCCATTTCTCCACAGGAAGAGCGCTCTAGCAGAACTACCTTTTTAGGTATTAAAAAAAAAAAAAATACACTGACCTTTTTCAGAGTAGAAAGACTGGGAAAATTTTTGCTAGTCTTATGAAGAAATGGGAACATGCAGCATCAAAATTACAAATGCCCCGAGACATTCTGGTGGTATGTCAGAATCAAAATGTTTCCCTTCTCAGACAAAGTACTGCCGTTTGCAATCAAAAAGCAAAAAAAAAAGAATTTTTGAGGAGTTAGTTTTCCAGGTTATTGACATTTTCTCTAGAAAGCAGACACCTTTTGAAGAATTTTGTTTAATGAGAGGCTTAATGTTTTTCATGCAGTATGAAATGTGCTAGAGGGAGAAAGTCCCATTCGTTGTCTAAACAAATCCAAATGCAGAGCTGAATACCAGCACAGTCTTGGCAAGTCCTGAGGAAGGTACCTTTCCTTAGGGGTAGATTAATGCAGTGTGCATAGGTAGACTGTGACTTGAGCACACAGAACTTTAACGTAGATTTGATGAGGCATTCCTTTGTGCCTCTAACAGATGAGCTAATGCCGTCACCTAGCAATTATCAAGTAGTGTGATGTTATGTAATGAAAGTATAAATAGCACGAGGACTAAAACTAGTAAATCTAACAGACTAGCGAGCAGACAAGAGCAGGAATACTATTTGAAACATTTTGATTAGCATCTGAACGCTGTCATTTAAAAAGACATTTAGATTTGATGTTACAGTAAAGCTGCAGGCCAGGAGAGTTGTGGTCCTTGATCTGGAGTGACATTTGCAGTGTGCCCCTGGATAAATCACTTGGCCTCTGTATACCTCTTTAAAGGAAGATAGAAAATTGGAAAAAGGCAAAGGGTGCATACTTGAAATTTCTTAAGCAAGCTGGTTATCTTATGTTTGAATAAGACTACCTGTGAACTTCGTTTCCCCGTGACTGACCGACAAATAGCCTATGACCTGCAATTTGAACTATCAGATTATTTCACCACCGGTATAAAGTCTTTTAGGGTTGTTTTTGTAGTTGTTTGGCAGCATTCAGAGAGATAACGTGTGGAGAAATGCAAGAGGTCACGTTTACCTGGAGAAGAGAGGCTGTGTGGAAGGAAAGACTCTCCCCAGCTCTCCGGAGGCGTGGGAGAGATCCAAGGCTTTCATCTCCTTCAGTATCTGGCACGTTTCTCCGAGCGTGCCGATTACATTAAGGTGGCATTTCCAGTTCCCGGGGGAAGAAGGGAGGGAGGAGACTCACTGCATCATGAAATGTGACTTGTTTTTTGAAGAGCGCTCTTTTAGAGTTGCCAGTGGAAAATACTTCCTAAAGATACCTTCAGAGAGTCATGGTTTAAAAAAACCCAACAACAGAAATACCCTGTCTTTTTAAGAAGGCGGTAGATGGTTGAAGCTGGGTTTGCAAGATGCATCAGTCTGCAAAACTTCGGGATGGTTTCTGAACCTCCGGTGCTGCTTGTCTGGCACCTACAGTCATATGGAAGGGTCTTCTGCACTTGCAGAATGTAAAAAGGCTTCAAAACTACTTTGGAAGTAAGCTGTGAAATTGCAGAAATATTAGATATAAGCTCAAGGACCACTGTAGTGGTAAGCAGGAATGCAGACAGGAGCGTGCATACCACTTTGCTGTGCTACTTCATGAAATGGTCTTAGGGGTTTTATTACAGGTATTCCTTAGCTGTAAAGGCTTGAAACAAACAAACAAACAGAAAATTTATAGCAGTCAGGTCGCTGCCAGAGTGGTTGGTTTGTTTGTTGTTTGTTTTCAGTTTTAATCATCTGCTACCAATAAATTCCACTGCCCTTGTGGTAACTTCTCACATTAACATTGATATATTATGGGTGTTTTAAAACAGACAATAAAAATATTGCACTTAGTAATTAAAGCAATTCATGTATTCAACCAGGCACTGCCAGAAAGTTGTGGTTTCCTAATTGTTAGGTGCCTTGAGCAATATACCTGTTATAAATTCTTAATTGAACTTTGCGTTATGGCCAGTGTGATTTGAAATATTCATAGCTGTTTTGTTTTGTTTGTTTTTTTTTTTTTTTACTCCAGCTCTTCATTGAGAAGTGTATCAACGGGATCTTCAAGACCTTCCAAAGTGTGTTTGGTGTGCGGAGATGAGGCATCTGGATGTCATTATGGGGTGGTTACATGCGGCAGCTGTAAAGTTTTCTTCAAGAGAGCAGTAGAAGGTAAGAAAACACAAAACAAAAAACATCAACAAAAAATAAAAGACAAAATACGTGTGAGTGTGGGGGTTTTTTTAATAGAAATATATATACACACACGCACATATGTGTTTTTCTATGTGTTTTCTGCCATTGATAAAATTCTGTGTTGTTAATCTGAAAAAAAAAAAAATGTTGAATGAACTCCAATTACGTGTGGTGTAATTTATGTAGAATATGCCAGGGTGTTTTGCACCCTCTAAACACCTTCTAAAGGATGCATTGTTTTACTTCATGCCACTGCTGAATCAGGCTGCTTCTCCACCCCTACAAGTGGATTTTTTGTAATTTTTAATGAACACAGATACAATTGATGTAAACATACTTCTGCTTCTGTACTAGAGGATGAATACCGTTGTCTCATTGTGCTTTGCCAGCCTTATAAGACAGTACAATTCACTCAGGTCAGTTATCTCCCTGTGGGTACCTCCAGGGCTTTCAACTCAGTAGTGCATCTGCTTCATCTTTTGGCAAAAGAGAAGTGGCTCTACAGTACTGTGGTAGATTGGTGAGGAAACAGGAATTTATTGTGGTGCTTTTCTTAGAGATTGTTTTCTTCATTAGGGACTAGGACTTTCATGAGGACTGTATTTTGATAGCTTTATCATCACAGGAGTGTTTTGCTGACTTCTCCCTATTTTATGGTAATTATGGTATAGCTAGTGTTTCCTGGGCACCTCAATAGAAAGAAGTTAGGATCTCTGAGTCCTACAGGACCTCTGGTAAGTGTTGCCTCTCCGTGACTTGGGTTGTTAGGATAAAAGAAAATGTTTGACCTTTACAGACTTCGTAAGCAACTCCTTCAAGTGATAAAAGTGAAGTTTTTAATACCTGATAAAGAATAAGAGTTCATGGCATGCAAAGAACATAAATACTGTATAGGTTTTTTTGAAGTCTTTGCTGATGAGTAGATGTTCTTACAACCACTGATGGAAGTAGGCAATACCTACTTACTGATTTATTTTCATGAAGAAAAACCTAGAGGGAAGAAAATAGGATTTTAATATGGTGTCCAGCTTGTGCAATGAGAAGAGTGAAGTAGTGTGTGATGTGATTAATTTCTTCTGTGATCATTAAATCTCCTGCTGATGGCAATAAGGATTTAGCTCTCTGCTAAATAGACCTGGAGGGCTTGTGCGTCATTGAAGTCAAGACCTCATGTAATATCTCTCTATCAATCTATTTATCTATCATCAAAAGTGTCAATCTAATTGAAATGAACTTCCCAAAGTTATAAGGACATGGAAAAGGTTTCCCCCTTCTGAAAGCATTTTCTCTTACTGTTGTGCAATAGCTGACCTTGATGCCTTCATTCCCTAACTTCTTCCTTGAGTTTTTAGTCACTTAATGTAGCACGTGAACTGGAAAACCTTACTTATTTTCACTGAGTGATTTCCTCCATGTGCTTCCACGCCACATCATGGATGGGTCTTCAGACATCCATGTCTAAGCTGGCCTCTGAATCATGAGGATATTTTTTTTGTTTTGGCGGTGGTGTTGAGGTTTTGCATACACCTGCACATACTGTGTGAAGTGACAGCACCTTTTGTTACCTTCCTTCCTCCTTTCCTGCCTTCCAGGAAAGCTTCCATCCCAGTCTTGAATCACTGCAATTTCAAGGTACTGTATATCTGCATTTACCACGTCCCTCTCTTTTCATGTCCTTTCTGACATACTCTGATGGATATCCCTATCCAACTTTACAGGAATGTATGAAAAATTACCAAGGATTCCTTTAGGAGTTAACAAAGCAGCAAGACTACGTTTCCAAGCCTCAGAAGCCAAAATTACTAGGAAAGGATTACTCTGTAATCAGACATAGAAATACATTTTTAAAATGTATTTAAAAGTTACCAGTAATTACTGAAAGTTTATGAGTTAAGGAAAAAAAATTCAAAAAAAGAAAGACAAAACAATGCTGTCATCCCTAAAAACTGAAGATAGGAGTTTTAAATTAGCTTAAAATATGTTTTTTAGAATTATTGTATTAATATACATGTTCCTACCAGTGGTATGTGAACACTGTCTAGACTTCTGCTTGGTATGCACATGACTCTGAGCTCTTGATGCTACCAGTAGCATTGTTGTTATGCAAACACTGAAAATTTGGCTTGCACTTTTCTGGTTTTATTATATATATAGTTTTTTTTTGTGTGTGTGTGTGTATATATGTGCATAAAAGTACATTGTAGAGTATTAGTCACAAAAGGACATAGCAAAAATATATTACACGTTTTGGCTGCAAACATCCTGAAACTATCAGTGTGAATAAAAATTTGTGTAGGTAGTTTTGTATCAACAAAAAATTTTTGTAGAGTCATAAATTTTTCAGTCAGGTACATGACCAATAAAACACCCCCTCTTGAGGTTTCCTATTTTAAATGAAATATTTGTAGTAATTACTCTGTATCATATGTTCATGAGGATGTTTTTAAAACTATGGTAGTTCAGTGCGTGGTATAAATAAAAAATATATCAAAGTGGAAGAACTACCTTAAATGTAGATCCTGGGCATACCTGTCTCAGTTCTGAGCTAAAGCTGTGTTCTTTACTTAAGTGCTTGCATTCTTGTCTTTATTACAAAGAAAACAGTAAAACTCCCTCTGTGAACATAGAAACAACTTTCTGGGGAATTTATAAATACAGTGGCTAATTTATTTGAGTAAAAATGAATTGTTCCCTCTCTAAAAGATTGTAGTAAAAGAATAGAAGAGATTCCTCAAGTTTCATTCACCATTTCCCTGAAATCATGTGTATAGACTTTTTAAACATTTATGAATATTTTTTCCAGTTATATTTTACACACTTCATATGCATGCGCACGCACACACACACATTTCTTACTTGATCCACTCAACATTCTTCAGTGGCAAGTGGCACGAGAAATTATATTCTTTCAAAAATGGCCTCCTCTTCCAATTGTTACTAAATATGGTAGCTACAGCTGGTGCCATTTTCACAGAACCACAGAATGGCTGAGGTTGGAAGGAACTTCTGGAGGTCATCTGGTCCAACCCCCCCTGCTCAAGCAGGGCCACTTAGAGCCGGTTGCCCAGGACCGTGTCCAGATGGCTTTTGAGTATCTCAAAGGGTGGAGACTTCACAACCACTCTGGCCAACCTCCGCCAGTGGTTGGTCATCCTCACAGTAAAAAAAGTGCTTCCTGATGTTCAGACCGACCCCTCTGTGTTTCAGTTTGTGCCCTCTTTGAATGGAGCAACTCTTCTCCTTGAAGGGAAAGAGGCATTTGGTCATTAGTTTCTACTGATTAAATGGAAGTTTTATTTAGTTTAATTTAAAAAATTACATACTGATAGTCCTTCAAAAGATACGATGGAAATCGTGGGAGAGAGCACCTGGTGTTCAGGTGGAAGGACAAGAACAAGTGATCCAGTTGAAGATGTCCCTGCTCATTGCAGGGGGGTTGGACTAGATGACCTTTAAAGGTCTCTTCCAACCCAAACATTCTATGATTCTATGAAGCCGGTGGACAAATTGTGTCAAAAAGCATGGAAAGAGGGAGAAGGGAGATTTGGAGAGAGGGACTGCTGCACACCACCCAGTTCTTTCAGTCTTGGTTAGAATTGCTACTGTCGTCAGCCCACCTTGAACGGCTTTTGAGTGCCAATTCCTTTGCACTCCTCTGAAATATTATAAAACAGAGGGATTATAACAGAAAAGAACTGCACTGAAATTTAAAAACAAGAAAGTACACAACAACAAAGAGACTAAAGCTTGCATTTCCAATTATAAATCTGGTAATGGTATTCCCAATGAATCTTGTTTTGGGGACTTGGAGGAAATGTCTAATGAATTTATGAGAAGGAGAGCTGTAGAACAAAAAAGTATTAAAATGGGTTTGTTGGTGAAATTTCAAAAGTAATTTCAGATGGAATTCATTACAGGGATGTAAATTATTGAAGTGCAAAATTTTGGTATCAAGTAAGCATGAACTTTTTGCTGACTGACTTGGTGAGCAGGAGTCTGGTATGAAGAAATGTGATTGTGTCATTAATATAAATTTTATCTGCCTTGCAAACACTAAAATCCTTTAACCATAAAACTGTTGATAAATGGTGTTACTGCAAAAGTTAAGACATTTGTATTTATAATACATTTTTACCTAGGATAACTATATTGTATGATTTTCTAAATTATGGATATGGCCAATCATAAAGTTATTTAAACTTTAATTTACGATCATTAATAGAGTCATATATAGAAAATACACTATACTGTGAGGGAACCTAAAGCACCTGGCCATTCTTGTCTTCTCTTTTTCTACTGAACCAGCTTTCTCTAAGGAGAGTAACAGGCTTGAAGTCAGAAATCACAGCTGTTCTTGTGTATGCTTTGCATTTTTAGTCTTCATTTGTTCAAGTTCCAGACAAGTATGAGGTAATCTGTCCTAAATCAAAATTTATATCGCTTCTTAAGTTGCTAAAGTTAATCTTTCATTCTTTCTTTGGCTTGAAGGTAAGAAAAAAAGGAAGGCATTTTTTCATCTCCAAATGGTGCTAAAGACTACAGCAAAAATGACCATCTTCAGTTATTTTGCATATTTGCTGGGAGATTTTTGGCTACTTAAAATGGGAGAATTAAAAAATTGTATCGTATTAGTTACAGGGAAGCTTGTCCTTCTTTCAAATACAAAGATGTGATGTTCAATAAATTTCAGATTTTGCTGTTGATTTCTGCTCCAGGAGGTTCGCCTTAAAGCTTGTTCTGCTATTTTAAGTCAGAAACATAGATCTCTTTTCACCTCTGAAGTAGAAACACAGTCACAGCAACAGAAGTTTCTAGGGTTGCATTTCTTTTTCACCTGAATGTTTGCAATTTGTGTATTTAAAGTAGGGGGAAATTTGGCTGAAGAAAATTTTTCAAAGTCTAATCTGAATCTGTCTTATTTAAATGGCCTCCTGGATATAGTGAATGTGCTGTGCACCTCAGCAAGCAGCCTAGTAACAAAGAAATCCTACCTCAGCTGCAGGTTTGAACAGCAGGTTATCCAAGACTTCTCTTCAGTCGTGGAAGGGATGAAATTTCTTGTGTAGCAATCTGCAGGGACTCAGCACAGCTGTGGGAACTGAGGTTGCCTCAAAGATAGGGTTACAGAAGAGAAGTGCCATTCTTCATCTCCCTTTGTGCCAGGCTGCTCTGAAAACACAGAAACAAAACAACCTGGGCTGCAAGATCGAGGGTCCAACCCACCAGTCACCTGGGGTAACTCCCAGTCTGCCTTGCCAGGCACAGAGGCCAATCTTTTTGCCATAACCAAAGGGATCCAACAGCCTTCTAGAGGCTCATCTTTGCACGAAGGATTGCAAGGTATTGCCAGCCTGAAAATTCAGTGGTAGATAAATTCAGTTCTTTGGCAAGCAAAGGCACTGTGCAACCGTTTAGCAATGGGCCAGATGCATAATATCCCAGGGATAGTCTGTCTGTCTTTTTTTTTCTTTTTTTTGGAAATGCTCTGTAGTCTCTGCTTCCAGAAGGCCACACAAGAGGGAAAGTGATATGTGTAACCTGTTTTTTCAGAAACAGGTAATCTTCCTATGGTTTTCCCATGCAGTGTAAGTGAAAGAACTTCCCAAGGCTTTACACCCCCCAGTAGAAAATAAAGAGAAACTAAAGCCTCTGTGTGTGCCTCCTAAATTTTTTCATTTGAATTGAGGTGGAAAAAATACCGAGGTATGAGAATTTAAATGCTGGAATACATAACTCTTGAATAATTTGCTTAATTAGCATAACTTAAATTTTTATAAAATACTACTGATGAACAGGAAAGTTGACCTTATTGATCATTTAAAGAAGCAATATTTTCTATGCTGTAGAAGCTGAAATTGATACATTATAGAAAGGCGTTTTCCACACCATTCTGCAGTGTGTGTACCCATGAATTTTGTAGGTCTGTATTACTAGAATTAATTATACATACAGTTCTTCACTATCCACTCTTCTGTTCATTCACTGTAATGGAGTCAGTGTTTTTTCATCACAGGCTGCAATTTTCCTTTTATCCACTTTCATAAGGTCAGTGGCCTCTCTAAATTTGACATCACTCAGTATTGATGTCCATATGTTTTCATAGAAATTTCTATGTGGGATTTGAAGTTGACTCTGTTCCTGACCTGTTGCGAGAATCTGTTTTACAACCTATCAAACAGAAATATTAGGTGAAGAGCAAGCAGATGGGTGATCTGCTGAGGGCAAGTGAGCTGGTCAAATTCATGTAGCAGCTGCTACTCTTACTTGATATGCTATGGTTAATAGGTGTAAAATAAAATTTAAATAATTAAGTCATCGTAGGTTTGAAGCTGCCACCAGCCTTCCATGCTTTCATAGATAGAAAAAGGACTTTTCCTGGTTTTCGCTCTGGCAGGCAGTATTGCTCAGTGAAATGAAGTCTTCATTCCTGCTCCTGGTTGGCTTTAGTTTCTAGGAGCTTGGAGTTCAGGAGGCTGGTAGGAGGAAGGAGCTAGAAGAGTTTGCACTGGGATCCCAAAAAGGGGAAATAATAAGCAGCAAGTAGTGTGACACAAAAAAAAGGGAAGATTAATAAAGGATGGAGCATGTATTACAATTGAATATTTTAAAGCTGGGGAGAGGTGGAATGGGAGGAAAAGCTTTCCTTGTGGCTCTTGGAATATGTGGCCTGCATGAGAAACTCCGACTGATCCTCAAGAATAAATGCTGGATGCACGTTGAATGTGGAGTGCAATGCTAATAGAGGAAGCATATTGTGGTAGCGTTTCAGAAAGGAGGGGGTAGGTTTGGGAACCATCTAGGTGATACAGTGTCTTGGTTTTGAAACAAGCAAAGAATGGGTGAGTTTAGCAGCTGCAGTGCCACAAAGAACCACAAGTTGATTAATGGCCGGGAAAATGATTTGAAAAAATATTTTATATCAAGGAAGCTAAAAATCTGCATTCATTCCTTTCTAAAAGCATTAATAATTTCCTCCCTCCCCCAAGACTTTCCAACATTCGCAGTTTTTTTGATTGTAACTGTTATTTATCGTGTAAGCGGATGTTGCTGTGGAGAGGGAGAGATGAGTACAAGGATAAGAATTTAAATATGGGCTGCTGTCTAGCCTTGAAAAATGCTCACACGATGCTAGGAGGTCTGTGTGCAACTATTCTTCTGCACTCTTTTATTTGTCTTTTGTTCTTTGTTTTATGAATACTAATTTCTAGACTGCTTCATCTATAAAATAATGTATTCAGTGGGTGATAACCAGCCTGCACAAGCACAATATGCAGTAAACAAAACATATATGCAGTGGTAAGGTTGGCTTATCTTAGGTAACAGTCTTCCATCGCCACAAATTCAAGCATCACACAGGCTTTCACGTGCTTACCTTCTACATCCTTATAAGAGAGGGGAAATTTTGGCGTTCTTATGATGTGACAGGGAACTGAGTTGCAGTAATTTTATTTTTTTTTAGTTGTTTTCTTTTTTAACACATCACAGGGTAACATTCTGGTAGATGAGAGTCTTCATAGAGGTGGGATGGCCCTGTGAATGCATGCTGATTTAAGGTAGCCACAATATTTTGGCTAACAAAAGTTCAAATGTCACAGTCATTAGTTCAGTGTTTTCTTGAATACTTTTCTTTAAAAAGGAATGGATTTTTTCCATATGCTGTATAGGGAAGGTAGACAGGGTGCTTCCTGGGAAATTCATCTTTTTAGGTAATAGTTCCAAGATGGCTGAGCCACTTGTGTAATGTAGTTACACAAAATCCCTATGTTCAGATGCACCAAATATTTCAAGCAAACAGGGAAGTATTCACACCATCATGGTACAAATGACGCTGGGAATGCTTATGTGGAGTATTGTGTATACTTCTGATCACCAGCATGTTAAAGACAGTTTGATTCAGAGTCAAGTAAACACATTAGAAGAGCTTCTGAAATGATCTAGGGAATAAAAATTTATTTTATGTCAGGTGACTAAATGCTTTTAGCTTTTTTTAGCTTACCCAAAAAGAGTCTGAGTTGGGATATGATTGCTGTCTATAAATATTTCACAGTTGAGGAATAGACAACTGAGAGGGAGGAGAATTTATTTTGAACTAAGAACTATGCTGAAATAAGAGCAAATGGGTAAAAATGACATTAGTGTGATATTTTGAGAAGGCTGCAAACCACCGAAAAGAGGGACTTTTAGGGGCACTTTTCCTGAAAGGAGTCAGAAGGATTTAAGTACCTACTTTGAAATGGAGTGTAAAAGTAGTAACTGATGTATAATATGATTTGGTTACCTGTGATAGTAAAGGATAAGCCAAAGAGGTCTCTTTTGGTTAATATTGTGTCCTGGTAAGGCTGGAGAGTTCATCTGACTCCAAAAATGAAGCAGGAATAGTAAAAGGGAGGATGAACCAACTAATACATTTTTAGGATATACCACTTGTAATGATGGTGGATGCCCAGATCTTCACAGGGATACAGGACTCCAGTTTTTAAAAATCGGTGTAAAGTGCTCAGATCTTGCATAAGGCAGAATTGCTGTGTGTTTGTACTAGCAGATGAATGTCTGTCTCCTGTGATGGCTTTTCTCATTTCGAGTTCAGAAAAAAGCTCAGGAGAGTGAAATCCTTTTGAAATAACTCCATCCTATCCAGCTAAGCCTCTGCAGGTACCCCCAGACCCCATCAGGTGACCTCATGCTTGGTTACATTTGCTGGTAATCCCCTCAAGTGAGAGCCTGGCTACTGAGAAATCGTCTGTCATTGAAGTATAATTGGTCTGGGTTCTTGGACGCTGTGCTGCTGGGGTTTTTTGTAATGCCTAGTACAATACAACTGTAAATGGATAACTACAGCATGAACAAACATTCCAATTGGAGTTTGCAATTGGACATAAATATATGTACAAGATCTTCTATATCAAACAGCATAAAGCATATCAAATATCATAAAACATCCTTAGTCAGATGCTTTAGCTCCTTAAAGCTATGGTACTGCTTCTTAAGAGATACCACTTTTTAAAATGCTGTTATCTACCTGCCTTGGCAGCCTATCGAAGCAGTGTTATAATTTTCACTTTTAGTAGCAAATAGCACTTCTCTTCTACAACCCTCAAGGTTCAGAAAATTTTTAGAGCCTGAAAAGGCTCTTCCAGTCTCAGGTTAAGTAGTTAAGAGCGAAAAGGGGATAATCCTGCAAGGTGCCTTCAGCGAAACAATGTTAGAGATACGGAATTTTGCAGTGTCATGGCTGAAAGAAATTCTAAATAGATAAAACCTCAAAATAAATACATAAATACATAAAGCCAGAAACAAAACATCTTTTTGTACCTCCTAATCCCATTTTAAATAAGAGAGTGGGAAAACAGTCTCCAGACGAAAAAAAAAGAGATAAAATGTACATACAGCTCTGTTATAGACAGAGGGAACAAGGCATCTGCTAGCATCTCAGATATAAATAGAGTGGGAAAAGGTAATGGCAAATCTCCCATTGCCTTAAAGGAAGCCAGGATTTCAGCCTTTTTTTGCAGCACAGTTTTAGGTTGTTGAAGGTTGGGAGTGCCTCTGTTAAGCTTGAAGTCTAGACTTCGACTGAGGCAGTTTTGTCAGATTTTCTAGAAACAATAATGGCCTGTGGTCAACTTCGAAGCCCACAGCTCTTTATTGTTTAAGGAGAGGAAATTTTGTAGGACAGAATTGTTGCCTGGTTTTAACCTATAAAATTGTTTGGTGCCATCTCTCACAGCTGAGTTGCCAAATCCAGAGCCGTAAGAAAGAGAATGTGGGTGAGTCAGTCCATTCCCACCTATTTCAAGAACGATGATGATGTGGGGCTTTTGTATGCACCTTGTTCACACTAAGAGCAAGCAGAAACAAGCAGTCTTCTGTTCAGTCTCCTCAGGTGTCAGGTGAAGGGCTGCCAGGAGCCGCTGACACTGTAACGGGGAGCTCTGTACTTGCTGCAGAACTGATGCAGCAGCTCGGGCAGCTGTTGGAGTGGCCAGTACGTGAGCTTTCTCTGTAGTGTGTACGTCACCCACAGTTGTGTGATGTAGGTGTAGCTGAAGCCTAAAGTTTGTGTTTAGGCTCTGTATGCAGCAGATGAGAGCACGTGCTTGGGATTCGTGCATGCTGTGGTTCCTGCACAGTAAAACTTGCTGATGTCCTGCTGCTGTTCACAGGCAGTGTGGCAGACCCTTTCTTCTTCCATTTCAGAGTTTGGAGTGGCAGGGCTGCCTGAGGTTATTGTGTCCTCTCCCACCCCTTTCTGCTCCTGTATGTGGGTTCTTATATTAGGTGCAACGGTGGGTTTCAGGGGCTTTGAGCTCCTTGGGGGTGTTTCAGTTTGCTATTTTAAAAACCTATTGGGGAGGAAAAAAAATTAAGTTTGCAAAATCACAACTAAATATGAAAATGATGAATGCTAGTGGCCTGTGTGGTCTTTGTTCATCTGCACTGCATGTAATGATTTCTAATTCAGCCTTAATTACAGAATCACATACAACTTTTTCCATTAGACCTCTGCCTTGTTCATTGAACAGATTGGATAACGTTCAATTAATGAGCAGCTATTCAATATCTTGTATTCTTCTCATTGCTCAATGTATGGTCCTGTGCCTTCACTGCTGATTACTATTCATCCCTTGCTCAGAATACATAATTACTCATTTCTTGCAGAGCTTTTCTGTGGTGCTCATCACTATAATATCTAAGTGCTTCATAAACATTGTTTAATTTATCCTTGCAATACAAGATAAGATGAGTGACTATTACCTCTGTTTTACAGTCGAGGAGTTAAGACACAGATTAAGCTCAGACATACCCACTGATTTGGGGTTCATGATTTATAGCACTTAACATGTCCAAAGTGCAGTTCCCATTGATTGTACTTGCAGCTATGATGGCTTAAACCACTGCAAATCAGACTCTGGATCTCAAGTTGGATATTCAGAAAACAAGGAGGATAATTAGTGATTTTTCTTGCTTATTATTATAAAGTAAGTCTGTGGCAAAGGAGATGCAGTCTGGTTCTCCAGGGCACCATTCAACTGCCTCAGGCATTGACTTTCTCTCTCTCTCTTTCTCTCTCTTTTCTTCTTTAAATAATCCTTTATGTAGTTTGTTTTTGGTAGCATGTGAATGTGGACTCCAAGGACAAGAGTCCTTTTGACTTTGTGGTCCCGATTCATCCTAAATCACCATCCACATTGTCCCCAGGATAAGCTAGAGGTCTGGCAAGGTGGGACCGAGAGTGAAGAAGTAAGACATAATGTAGTAAGAGACTTCTGTTAACCTGTTGTGAGGATCAGAATTCAGGTTTTGAGGTGTTGGGAAGTCTGAGACTTACCTGTTCAGCGACAGCAACCAGAGCAAGGTTCCTAGGTGGTGGTCGTGTGCAGGAAACATTGATGATGGTGGTACTTCCTAGGAAAGCTACTTGCTGCTAAATAGTGACAAGGTGCCTCAAGGTCTTAGGAGCTGTGCCTAAACCATTTGACTGAAGTGAGTTTGGGAACACTGTAATCCAGCTTCTCTAGTACATACTGATACTTGCATTAGAGGGAGTTTATGTTATGGTTCCTCAAATTCATCCTTCCTTACCTTTGTTCACACAGTACATCCCAACATGTTTAATACTTCAGTTTGAACCTTTACACTGTATAAGTTTTCTGCACAGGTCACCGAATTGCATTATTATGATGTGGTTAATTCTGTTGGGTCTGGCTGAGATGGAGTTAGTTTTCCCCACAGCAGCCTTCATAGTGCTGTGCTCTGTACTGGTAGGTAGAAAGGTGCTGATAACACACCAGCGTTTTGGCCATCCTCACCATTAAAAAAAAAAAAAGTATTCTTGTTCTTCTTGAAGACGAAAGTGACACCTGCATCCTTCTAGTCCTTGGGAACCTCACTCGATTGCCATGACCTTTCAAAAATAATCAAGGGTAGTCTCTCAGTGACATGAGTCAGCTCCCTCAGCACTTGTGGATGCAGCCCATGATGTCCCATTTGTTATATGCTCCCTAGGCTGATCCTCCTCCTCCCAGGGTAAGTCTTCCTTGCTCCAGACTTTCTCTCCACTGTTGCTTTTCAAAGCAAAAAATTCTGCTTTGGATTTAGTTGATTCTCATCTAGAAAATGTCCCCGACATTTTTTGCTCTATCAAATTGCTTTACTTCACACTGATGGGCTTTGCAATCTATTAGTTGAGAAGTAAATAGCTCAGACCAAAGGAAGTGAGTGCAGGAGAAAAACAGCCAAGAGTTACCCTCTCAGAGCCTGGTTAACTGCTAGAGGAGCTCAGGCTTCTGCCTGGACCTAATGAAGATCTCCCGCTGACTCACACTGCTAGTTAATATGTGGTTGCAAATGGGAAAGACAGACTTAAAAGCTCTGTCAAGTCTGAATGATATTCTGCCTCTCAAGATTGACTCCCATGCTTCCTAACAGATTATTTTTCCTGATTTATTAAATAATAATTTAAAAAAAAGGTCCATCTACAGATTTTCTTCAGTAGTACACCAGATGGCCAGTAATAAGAGCAAAAAGCTGTAATGGAATTACTGTTTTCGGCAGTAGGTTTTTATGTTTATTGAAACTACCCAATGACTCTCGCCTGGAAAAGAATATCTGAAGAAATTCGAAAGGACTAAATAAATGCCTCATAAAATAAATGTGGAAAGGTTATATTTTAGAAATTTATTCTAGAGATTTAGAACATAGGCTGACTTTCAAGTCACAGGGTGAGAAAAATAGCAAAATGGAAATAGCCTCAGCAATAGAAAGACAGATGCATTATTTTAAAACACAATGTGATGTCAATAAAACAGAAAAACAGTATAACATCGGTTTAGAAGAAAATTGGGTTTCTTTGAAATTTTTGGTACTGTTCTTGCAAGATGTGAACAAAAGGCATTGCCATTTGTGTGTTACTGACCATTCTGATAAACAGAATACTTTAAATTCTTGTAATTTAATGTTTCACACCTTTTCCAGAAAAGGTGTCATTACTCAGCATTAATGCAGTTGCATCAGATTTCTACATCTTGTCTCATTTGCCTTTAATTCTTCTTGATTCTTGCTGAAAAACGTGTCCAGAACAGTGAAATTTTCTCCACTCATTTTCTGTTCATGGCATATTTGCATTCATTTGGGCTACTACCAGGCATAAGAACTAGAGCATAGTTTTCTCAGTTGTACCTGCCTATTTATTTTACTTCATCTGGAAATTGGTTTATGTTGCACTCTAATACAGAAAAGGACTGGACTTGACGTTTCATACTTACTGTTGCAAAGCCCGCTCCCTCATTTCTTTACATGTGACAAATAACTAATGCGACTCGTGTATTGGAAGTAGACATATGGCAAACGGTTCTCGCAACGTCAGAACAGTGACGTTTATTACAGAGCAGGGTGATGGAGGATATTAAAAAAGGTAATGTTACTTTCTTAGGGACAGACTGTATGATACTGTGTGTGGGAACAGATCAGAACAACCAAGCTGTAACTTTTTCTAACAGGAACAATTTAAACTGCAGTTTGAAGTTTTACAAACCTTTTGCATGCTCTGCACAAGTGCTGTGCTAAGCCTTTTCTTCATTAGGCTGGGACAACGTTTTTAATTTGAAGCTAATACCTGTGGGGAAAAAGTGCAATAGTCCTGTACTTTCAAAACTTGGGCATTTATGCAAGTTTTCTATAAACATTTTAGGAATCTAACTATATTATCGCGTTTCTGAAAGGGCATTTTTTGTCTAGAGTATTTAGCTGTAAATGAGTATTATTATATGTATTTTCACAGACTTGTGCTCTAATTTTTTTTCTAAGAGTAATTATATATTTGGAGCTAAGCATTCAATTATTTATTCATCCATTTTACCACGTGGACTTAGCAAATGGACTTGTGTTAGCGTATACACCATATCATGCATGCAAATCCCACTCTTAACAATACTACTTGAAATTATGTAAGTGATAGGTGCTAATTTTCTCTGATACAACAGAATGATAATGATGGACTACTGGGAAAAAATAATAATAAGTACTACTTAGGTTGTGTGCACTGGCATACTAAACTATTCATAAAATTAAAAAAGGGAATGAAAAGACACTAACCTATTTAAAAATGATGCCTTTACTTGCAGTCTTTTGAGTAATAACAGGAAGACAGTATTCCTACAGTGATAGCACTGTATTCGTGAATGAAACTATCAGGTTGTATGTTCGTTTGTTTGGGGGGGGAAGGCAGTTGTTAATGACTTCATATGCAAGGTGCACACAGCCAGACAGTTGAATTCTAGATATTAAAGTGTTTTATAGAGCCCTGAGAACTACAAGTGATATTTCATATTCTCATACTTCTGCAGTGTCATTATGCAGGTACTCTGTGCTGAATGTAGGGCAGCAGGCAGTCTGTCAAGTACAGTAGATAAGTGTATATTTTAATACAGCAGCATTGCAATACAGCTTTATAAAACAAATTAGAGTGCTGGAAAATAGTGCAAGCACTTGGATACAGTGGTCACACCAAGCTGCATCTTTTCTTGTTTCACTTCTATTTTGTGAAGAAATCTGCTTCCATGTAAGAAGTTTAGAAAGAATATCTACCAATTATTCCATGTTAACCATTTAAAAGTAAGAAGAGGAAATATGACAAGGATGAGATCTTTCACTGACTGTTTAATAATAAAAGATTATTCGTGGAAAGCTTATGAAAAAGTGAAGGACATAAAAGCGCAAGCAAAACATATGTATTAGTACATGCTCAAAGAGTTCTGTTACAGGACAGAACAGGGTTGAACAGCAGAGGTTTTTTGAACAGTATTTGGGTAAATTTGATTACTTGAGCATCCCTTTTTCCATAGAGCTAGAAACTGTTCCAGAAATAGAGAGCTGAAGGACAGTATCATCTTTCTGACTTTCATTTCAGCCCTTCCTATTGCCATTCTTACAGTATTTTCTATTACCATTCCACTAAGAACAGGAGAAAGTCCTTGTTACCGTCACCATTCTTTCTGTCCTTGAAGCCTTCAATAACAAGCTCACAATGCAAGAACAATAAGCCACCAAGAACGAAAAGTGGGAAATGCTATGTGTGCTTCTACAAGCAAAGGTGCCCACTTAGATTCAGCAGGCAAAGATAGATCTAAGGTATTGCCATATAATGCAAGTGGGGGTAATCCAAAATCCGTATGCATGTGCATTATGTGGATTATGCAATCCATAATCCAAAATCAGTATGCATGTGAATTTCTTGGAGGCTTCACTTAAAATGAAGATTGTCAACTGAAGAAGTGAGGGAAATCCTTAGAATTAAACTATTCCCATCCAGATGTGGGACACATTAAGATTTCAGCTGAAATCAGAAACAAAGGTTTAGAAAGAGAGGGGAGAAGGACCTCTGGCATCCAAAAAGGGGCGCAGAACAGGCCATAGTAAAAACATTTCTCCCGTTCCAGACATGGAGGTAATGTCTTAAAATGGGACTTGCTGAGACTAACAAAGGAAGATTAAATTTAAACTGAGAGAAGGATACTTGTTCAGAAAAAACTCCTGGTGCTCAGGCCCGTCCTGTGTTTGTCACAGAACGAGCTGGCACATGCTCGTGTGCATGTTTAGCTTGTGTATTTCTCCTGTGTTTTTACCATTTGTTCTGTGTGCTTTCTCAGCTCTCTGGGTCTGATAGGAGAAGGATTTAAAAATGGCAAACCCATTTGAGAACAGGAGGAATATGTGTGATAATCCAGGCGCTGCCAAAATTCAGCCTAAGGGACATAGGGAGCCATGTGGCTGAGTCAGTAAAGGGGTAAAATAGCAAACCTGTCTGCAGAGGAGGGCGGTCAAAAAGGATTTTGGGGACAGGGGTCTAAGCAGGGTCATCTGCAGCAGTACAACAGCTATTCTGTAGCGCATTTTAGTAGACTGCTCATGAACTTGCTGATGGCTGAAGTCACTCTGTTGCTTCCGTTTCTTTAAGATGTGGACTTTTTCTCAGTTAATATGTGCAGAGCAGGTATTATGTTTACTCATCGTTTGGTCAAAGTTATCGTATGTGTTCATTTTCATTCATCAGCCCGTCAGGGTTTTTTTCCTTTTTTTTTTTTTTTTTTTTTTTAATGGTATATAAGCATACTGTACCTTTTGTTTCCTGGGAACCCTTGACCCTCAGCAGAACCGTGGCTTCTCAGTGCTTGATCAGCTGGGTTCATTTCATTTTGCACAACTATAACTAATGGCCATTTAAAACTGCCAGAAGCCTGCCGTGGGTTTCTTCTCGTGCCTGACCGTATTTGTGAACAGCGCATTAATCAGCACTCTCTGTCACGCTTTATTGCTTAATGATGAGGGTTAACTGACCACTTCCTAGTAATAATGAAAAACAGAGGTCAGCAATCACTGACTGAGCAAAGAGAGGATCTCTTCTGACTTGTACTTTTACTCCTTCGTCCTCGGGCAGCGACAAATGTGTCTGCTCTACCACTTAAACATGAACACTTATCTTTAAAGTTCATCTTAATTATAGATCAATCCATGTCACGTGTTTACCCAGTCGAAACAATCAAAACCACTGAGCCAGTTACCTAATTAAAGTCGATGTAATCGTATGTGCGGGAAAACATTGTTCGATTTAGCAAAGTCTGTTTTAGGAGTGTGTAGTTACAGCTGTAATGTAACATGTGGATGCGGCACTGGAGCTCCCCAGCCCAAACATTTTTATGATGGTTCAGTAATCCATGTCCCTTCCAAGTGTCGTAGTTTAATTTCTGCATGCGGATACAGAAACTGCCATAGTTCACCTTACTTGCAGATTTTGATGGTACTGGTTCACGAACTCATCTTGAAGGATACTTTCAAATTTTTTTTCTCAAGTTTGTAGTTTTACTACTGTGTTTGGTTTGTGCAAGCTTCACGTACATGGGACATCATGCTAGGTGCCACGGTGGATGGCCTTGCTGGCCAGTGGGCGCCCATGCCGAGGTGGGCAGAAGTTACCCCCCTACCTGAATGGGCTGGGCAGGCAGTGTGCACTGAGGGGGGCGGACAGCCAGCATTCGCCTGCCTCCCATCAGCTGTATGGTGTGCTTGCCTCTGCCCGCCAGCCAGAGGTGTGGGGGGAGGCTGGATTGCACAGAGGGTGTGGGAGCATAGAGCCTGCTCCTCCAGAGCTGCTCTGCTCAGTGGTTAGGACCTTAAAATTCTATTTCCTCTTCCTACAAAGTTTTAGAAAAACAGAGAACATAAATTAAAAGCCAATGTTGTCATCATTTTCTGAAGTAAATATTTATTTGAACTCCTGAAGCTGAACTCCAGGTTATGAGGGAGATTTTGCAGTGTCCTGTACCAGCACGGCGTATCAGGTGCTGTGGAGCTGCTGTAATGTCTTCGGCTCCTCTTCTCGGGAGCATGCGGGCCAAAGAGGGAGAGGTGAAACGGGATGTGTGTGGGACATCCATCCGTTGTCTGCTACAGCAGCGCCTGATGGGCCACTGTCAGGCCGTGTAGCTGTCTGGTAGAAGTAACCTGGGGGCCAGACAGTGTTTCTTGGGGTCTTTCTTGCATCCATAAGTTTCTGTGGCTGCCACCAGCTGTTTTCCCCATGCCTACAGAGAGCAGCAGAGCTGGCACCAGGCCTGTTTTGGGCTCACTCCCTGAGATAGGCTCAGGGGTTGTGAAAGCTTGTGGGCAGAGCCGGGGCTGCGTGCAGCACAGCTGGGAGCACGGGCACCTGGCTCCAGCTGCCTTACTGGCAGCCACTGCCTCGCATGGAGACAGGTACCCCAACCAGGGGGTTGTCAGCCTCCTTGGAAAACAATCTCTCTCAAGAATGCTAAACACTCAGAAAAATCAAGTTGTGGGAGTGACAGGTCAGGCTCAATGCATTAGTAGACACTTTTAATATTTTTCGCCTTACTCTCTTTTGGCTTCAGTTTCCAGTCTGTAAAGTAGAGATGGTCGCACCATCTTCTAGGGGAATTGAGCCTTAGGTTTCCTGCATTCAGCCCCAACAGCATAGAGATAGATATTCTCTTGACTTTCTGCCCCCAAATCATTTTCTTCTCAGCTGCTTCTGTTTATCCAGTTACCACCCATCTGCATCCCCTGCCCCTTCTGCTTCTGGCCAGCACTCACCTCTGGACCTTTTCTTTACTGCTTTAGTCATCACCTTCTGCACTGTCAGACTGTCCTGACCATTTCCCCTCTTCCCAGCTTCTCCAGTACCCCACTGCCTACACCTCCTTCCTTTTTCCACTGCTTTTTTGGAAGTGTTTCTCCTTCCAAGTCTACTACCTCCCCAAACTTCTGTCCTCTCTCCTCATTAAGCTCCTGGTGGTTCCCTTTGCTCTCGCAACCTGTGCCTTGTTCCTCTTCCCTCTAAGTTCTTCTCTTGCTGCATCCTGAGAGCGTGATGGGATTTTCTGCATGGAGTCCCCGTGCCAAAGCATTGCCTGGCACGTGGAAGAAATGGCTGGAGGACAAGCTCAGCTCAGATCCTCTGCCCTGGTCCATACTCTTTGCAGAAGGAAACTTTGGAGGTTGGCAGCCAACCTCCACCAAAACCTTTGCAAATCATATCACGTACAAACTGCAACTTTTCAGTGTTTTATACTGTGATCCGTTATAATTTTAAGTGATAATGTATGAGATGGCAAAAGGCACATCTGTGGTATCAGAGCAGTGATGCTTCAAAGGGTCTGTCTCAAAGTGTGAAGGCTCTTGAGCTTCTCAAATATGTCTGCGCAAAATGTAACACGGGGGAAAACCAACATGTTTCTCCCTACCCTTATTCACAAACTTACTTTGCACTAGGCTTAGTACTTCTAGCTGATACATTCTTACACTCACAAAATAAAATTCAGCCTGAGGCAGACATCCAGCATGGAAAATTTCAGCCCTAACTGCTGATGTGTGGTAAAGTTATAAGCAATAGAAAACGAGGTCTTAAAATGAGAAGTGTCAGGCAACCTTAACTATATGTAGTCCTACAAGATCCAGTGATGATAATCTGGTTTTTGACAGATTTCATCCAATTTGCAGATTCATTTTGACATATACTATACAAAGAAAGGGGAAAAAAGTCCCTGGAGTAGGACTCTCAGGCTTATAGATACCACCTTGTAAGTAGCGAAAGCAGTGATCAACCATGCAGTCATTTTACCTTCTGCCAAACCTTTAAAACTGTGCTGCAGAAAGTCCATTAAAAAATCGTAGTATAAAATCAAGGCACTGATGCACTGAAGCTGAGACCTGTTGACTTTGTGCCAGTTCTTGTCTCGTTCTCATAAATCTAAATGTAAGTTGCAGGTAAATGTTGAATTATAAAAATATTGCAGAAATTGTAACATAAAGCTTGCATTACTTGCATACAAAAGCCTAGGCTAGCATGCTATTCAGATATGCATATCCAACACAATTTTAGTAATAAACGGTGACTTTCCAGTAAACACTGCAGACTTCTGTCTTGTTCCAGGTCTCCCTCTTCTGTAGTTTGTTTTTTTTCCCCATTTATGAGCTAAAAATCTGTCCAGGGTGTTTCTCTGGAATGGAACTATGAACTTTGCTTATTTGTGGAGCATCAAGAAGTGATTTTAAGCACAAGCTAGGTGAAGGGGGTTGGGGTGGGGCGTGGGGGCACATGGTTACCTTTAAGATAACATTTCTGGGAGGCCTCGCCTATCGGTAGAGGGGCTCGGGAAACCTACGTGCCCAAACATGGCTGTTGGCCTGGAATGTTGTTTGGGGATTATATAGCAAGCTGCATCCCAGCAGGCTTGTTTGCAGGCTGCCTGCAGCTGGGCTTTGCTTTTTTTTGGTTGGGGTTGTTTGTTTTTCTTTTTGCTGGGGTTTGGTTTTTTTTTTGGTTGGGTTTTTTTTTTTCCCTCCCCCAGATTGCATGCAAAACCTGTGTGAATGGTAATCACCCGTTCCCTAGACCAGACCCTGGCAGTGTCTACATGACTTTTAAAGTGTCTTTCAGTAGAGCCCTGCAGACAGCTCAACAGTTATATAAAATGCTGCCTTCCTAAAAATCACTTCCCAGCAATGTCAGTGCGTGAGGAGCTAAGAGAATCCAGTTACTTTCCTGCTGGGATATAACTTGCCATTTTTCAGAACCGTTCCACCTGGCTTACACAGTCCAGGGTAAAAATGTTTGCTTCGTCAGGTCTCTTTACCTGGGCAGGGTAACTTGGTGCTATATGTTTGTGGCAAGGACTGCAAAGACTTGTGTCCGTGGGTAACACTGTTTATTTTTAATAGTCCTGTTGTCTCACAGAAGATAAACCTTAGATGTGAATAACTCCATTATCAGCAGTAAAATGTGAAATCTCAAGCAATACAATCTCCATCTTTTATGGCAGCTCAGTCATAATTCATTCCTGGGAGGATTTCAGTGGTATGTAGCCTAAATTTTTTTTCCTTAATCTTATTCTCTTCATCAGGTCAAAATCTTTGTGTGCTCTTTATTCTTAAAACTAGGCACATGCTTAGGTGCCCAAGGCAAAAGGGCTTAAGGCACGTGACTGGAGACTTGAACTAGACTGTTATCATTTCCCGTCTCTAATTATCAGAGAAGTTATAGGCGGGTAAAGGGCTACTTTAAATTTTCTTGGTAAATCACTCCCTCCGGCTTCTAATCATTTCCGTTCCACTTCTCTGGACTTCCTCCAGTTTGTTTATATCTTCCAGTAATGAAGTGCTTGAATTGCATACAGTATTCCAGGTGTGGCTGCAAAAGAAATGCATAAAGAGAGCACTGCCATGCCAACCTGCTCCGCTGTGTAATGCTCCTACAGAAAGAGCCAGAGGTGTTATTGGCGCTTAGTTGTCCTCTGCCGCATAGCTTCTTACATCCAGATTATCCTCTTATTCCTAGGTGTCTTTCAATGTTGATGCTTTCCAAATTTTGCTTTGTTATTTTGCTTTGTTGTTAACTCTTTATTTTGGATTGCTCCCTTGGTACATGCAGGAGCATTTTTCCAACTGCAATTTTATTGCTTGTTTCCTGTCTTTGCTTCTAATTTCTGTACACCCTTTTGTATTGTTTTTCTATCCACACTTACGCTGACAACTCCTCCTGCTTTATTCCTACTTCCAATGAAAAGATCAAAATAAGCAGTAGTCCCTCTGATACTTCACAGGATATTTTCCCACTGTGCTAAACTGTCTGCATTTGGCAGTAGCTTATCCTCAGTAGGAATTTGCTGTAGAAGTTCTTAATGGCAGAATTGGTATAGGGTCTTCTCATCAAGTAAATCTTGCCAAATAATAACAATGAACTGGATTCTAGATTTCTCGCTTACTGTATAAACAGTTTTCTCAGGTGAGGAATAGAAGGAGAGAGAGGTTGGTGTATGAGAAATGTAGTGGATAAAATGAACTGGGCATTGTGCATCAGTGAGTAAATAAAATACATTTCCTGCATGAGTGCATCTCCAACAGTATTTCCATATCTGTGTACTTCACCCTCTAAAGTAAGTATTCCTGATCTGTTGGGTAGCTCAAATCTTCAGGGACCATTACCTTGGAAATATGAGGGGGAAGGACGCTCCTAGAGGCAGGAGTATGCTGTGCCCAAGGGGGAACTGCCGACCAGCACTATTTTTTTCTGCAAAGAAATAGTGGATTTTATACACTTACAGCCTGATTTCCCCTTTTGCTTGGTGTAGACATCTAAACTTGGGTAAAACAGAGGTAAAGCACTGTCATTCCTATCCTGCAGTGTCTTTTGCTTGCTTTGTATAGGTATAAATGGCTTTGTACTCTTGGACTAGTTTCAGCTTTGCCTTTCCAAAAACACTACTGCAGGAGAAAGTGTGGACCTTCAGGGAGCCCAAGAAAGCCCATGGGGACAATGGTGTGCCTCTTTCAGAGGCTGGAGAAGCTTTGTGGAGGCGTCATCTGGTCATACGCTCTCCCCACCGTGACCTACGTGCTCCGCTTTCCAGCTTTTCTTTGTCCTCCTGAAACTCATGCCTTCCGTGCTTCTACAATATTTTGAGTTTAATTCTCTTATCATTTTTTGCCAAGTTAAGTAGCTGATGCGTGGACTCAAGACCAGGGCATAGGTGACATCTGGAAAAAACAGAGTTTCCCCAGTTGCATCAGCACTAGCATAGAGAGGTCTTCTGTACCAGCTTCTCCAGGCTTAGAGGGGCTGTAATGGCAGGGCAAGTCAGGCTCCAGTCATCTTTTCATAGCATCTATTCCCTTTCAAAGATTAGTTCACTTCCACACCTCGTCTTGTGTTACAACTACTTTATCTTTGGTCTTCTGGTTAACTAAAAGTTAGTCTGTCTCTTTGGAAAAACCCCGAAACCCAACAACGACCCATCTTTCCACATAACTTCTTAATTATTTCTGCATGTGAGTTTTGGCTGTGCTCCAACTTTGAAATCATTATGCTGCTTCAGAGTGTAAATAAGTGGGACTGGATTAATAAATTGTATGAAACATGGTGCCACACTTCATTATAATCCACTTATCAAAGTGGAAAAACCTTTTAGTACATTAAGTGCATCTGCTTTTAATTTTCATTTTGATCTTTTCTTTGTGTGTTTTCAGACACGAGTGTACCTTTTCAGGGAGGCTTTTAATGCTGGTGCCTGGCAGTTTCAAAGTTACTTCTGAAGATGGCAAAACAGAGCTAGGAAATTTGGAATGTATTAGGAAAAGCATAGGACTGGATTGTCCTCTCAGAATTATAAATTGGGGTGCACTACATCACACTGAAGTCTGGTGTAAGTAGAAGGCAAGATCAGGTTTTTGATGTTAGTGACCTTTTTAAAATTTCTGTTTTCTTAATTCAAATTTTATCACTTTTACTTACAAAACATGTTTCAGACAAGTGGAATTTTGCCTTTAGTCACTATCATTTTTCAAAGATAGAACAATTGTTTTGATGCCAGTAGTGAAACCCACAATTTACAGAATACAAAAATACATTGTCAGCCACGTGAAACTGAGGTTAAGCTCGTATGATGGCTTTACACTAAATGACCACCACCCTCAATTGTCCATTTGCTTCACTGACCTCTCTTGCAAGCTTTAGATCTGATAGCTGTTGCTGAAGAGATTTGGTTTTGGCAATGGCTAACTTCTGTCACTTTAATGAGAAAATTGCTGTATTTTATGAAGGTTAGCCCAAAAGATTTTCGTGCCATTCATACGCTTGCTGTAAGGAATGACATTTCAGTTCACGTGAGTTTGTATTAAATAGCGACTTGCAGGAAACTATAATTAATTCAATCTGCTTAGTACTACTGGAATTTTAATTATGAAAATTGAATTAGAACTGTAAAAAAATCTGTATTCAAACATGCCCTGTGTGAAGTTAAATGTGAATAGACGGAGGAATTTTTTATTTTGTTTTTCTTAAACGTATTGAATGTAAGGGATGAGGATACATACCATGAAGGAGCAGCTACCCTAATCCAGGGGTGAATTCTGGATATAAATTATATAGTAATTGGTCTTCAGTTTTCACTGAGCAAAACAAATTTTGAAAGAGCAATTACGCCAATTAGGCAGAATGATCTCTGAAAGTAGAATGGAATAATTCGACTTATGCCTTGGTGATGTTGTGTTTATGCCCTTGAGATGACTTTTTTTTCCTGTTGTCCTATGTCTCTTTTTTTCAGTTTTGTTTTTAGTGGCCACCGTCATTTGGGCTGAAATTTGACATATTTGTTGTTACCTAAATATCCATTCCCTTATAATGAAGGAAAGGCCTGATCCCTTCAAGATCTCACTCTGGCATATGAACTATGTGCTGAAAAATTTGCTATGCTTTAAAAGATGACTCTCTTTTTTAACTCCCAGTGGTAACTTTATAGGTGTTGAAAATGCTGGATGCAGATCGAGTCATCCGTGGCTTTAGTTGTTCAAGACCTAGGATGATTCCAGTGTGAAAGATCACTGCTTGATTTATTTCTGTGGCAAAGCAAATTGCAATTCCTAGTGAAAAGGTGCGGCAGTGAAGGCGTGGGTCCGGTGCCGAGCACGATGGCTGTTACCGAAAGGCAAGCTTTGCTTTTGCTTTGAGGTCATCCTGATGCGGGTGCCGCGGCCGGAGGTGTCGGATCCAGCACACCTGGCTGAAGGGGGCCATGGGGCTGTCGCTTGCGAGATGATCTCCAATAAAATTCAGGATAATTAGACAAAGCTTCGATTCATCAGTGTTTTTGCTGCTATGTGATACTTTGCTAAGCCTCTTGAGGTCGGACGAGTAAGCGAAGGGTGAAGTAGCTGTTTTCGGGGGTGCGGGAGGGTTGCCCTGTCCTGTTCAGGGGTTTGTGAACAAGGACTGTGGACGAAGTTACCTGACAAGCCTGAACTGAATTCGGGGGGTGGAGAGGGCTGGGACCTATGGCTCTGCAGTCTGGAAATTCTGCACCCGCTTTGGGGGGGTGCTTGGAAAGACCTGCTCATCCCTTTAAAGATGAAAATAGCAATCGTAATTGGTGTAATACCCTTTCTGCTACTTAATTTACACTTTTTGTTTTAGGTTGTTACAGTATTTTAACAGTAAATGTACTGTGAAATTTCATTATAATCGTCAAACCTTCTGCTATCTCCTCATCCTCTTTCTTCTGTTTCTTCAGATTTACCTGGAATAACAGAGCGCTGAGGTTCCTGATAAAAATAAATAAATGGAGAGAAAAATGAACATGTACATATTTCAAAGGGTAAAACAGACTCCTTTTTAAAAAGCCAGCAAACAAATGCAGAAAACTTTTGAGTTCACTTTGGTGAGGGTCTAATATTACTTTGGTCAACGTGTCTGTGTTTGGGATCTCAAGAGATTCTGCTAAAAGGCTCTGTTGTGATGGTATTGCTTGCAGCCTTTAAAATAAAATTATTACTGACCAGGGATCCAGAGGAAAAGATTTGTCAATGTGTGTGCTGACAATATTTTAAATTGTCGCTATTATTCATAATAATATTCATTATTATGAATTTAGCATATTTCCAGTCTGAGCTGTAGTAAACTGTACATGAAAAATGCAAGAGAAAAATATGCTTTGAAGATAATGTGTCATTCACACAGAATAAAATTTATGATCTGCTGAGCATGCTAAATGCAAGAACATAGCAGACTTGAACTTCAAAATGTTTGCAAAAACCAAAGGGTAGCTACTTTTTAAAAAAAAAAAAAGTTAACATTTTCACTGAGATCAAGAGCTGGGACAAGTTTTACTTTGTGAAACAAACTGTATATTTTTCTTGTAATATCTTATATAAATAGCATGCATCTCATTGAAGGAATGGGCCCGGAACTGCAAATTATAAAATGGAGTTGCAAAACACAGAATTAATGCTGTATACCTTGATTTTTCTGTCTGTCCTGTGAGAATAGAAGTTCTCTCTTAGTTTGCCTGTTCCATATGATTACTACAATGACAGTTTGATACATGCCTGAATGTACCTGTAGGATAGCGGGGCAGACTAAGCAGTTTGAAATAGTGAATAGAGTGTAACAGGCTTCAGCCCCCTATACACTTACAAATATGAATATTTTTATGGAGCTGAATATTTTCAGAAGAGTATTCACTGAAGGAGCATGGCTTAGGGAGCCATACACTCAGCTAGAAATCCTTACATTACCAATTAGTGCTCCATATTCCAGAATGCACACCCCCCACACCCTCTCAAACATTCCCTTAAATGAACTTGATATTTCACACAAATCTTATTTTACACTGTGTACTTCCTGAAATCCAGTTGTAACAGTGAGCTAATTGTAGAGCAGGATACTACATCATGTATGTAAATGTTGCAGAGCGGTTGACCACTTTTATCAGCGAAAATGGAAGGGCATTTCAGTTGCAGTTTAAGATTTTTGCATGATGCTTACTTAAAAAGTCTTTCCAGTCCTTCTAGACCATTTCTTGTACATTGAAATTTTCCACTAAAGTGCGTTGAAATTTGTAGTATGTCAAGAATGCCTTATCAGATTTTTAGCATGGGAAAGCAGAAGTAGGCATCATGCATGCAACATGATCTCTTATAAATCTATCATATGTACTACTCTGCAGATAACAGCATCTAGACACTTCAAAGTTAGTCTTCAGTTAAGATTTTAAACCAAAATGAAAATTTGGAAACTTGCTGTGAAAGAAAATGCTGTGAAATATTAGATATGTGATTTTGTCAAAACAACATCCTCTAAAGCTCTAATTCTCCCTCTTCATTTTACTATATTCATTATAATCTAAAATCAAAAGAAATTGAACTGAAAACTAATTTCAAAACAGAAACAAAATGATTTAGCTCGATAACAGGATTATTTTGGTGTTTATAGCTATTTTTCCTTGGTTTTCCTCCTAAACAGATTTCTAATGCTCTGTGATTCCACTGAATCGGAAATGCTTTGCAAAGATCAGATACTTTTCCTTTTCTGTGCTATCTAGTATCATTCAGCATTTCTTTTGACGACATGAAAAGGGAATTACTGCATAGTCAGTCATGTGGCCATGTTTAGACTTCCAACGTGCTGAACCGAAAGCTTTCTTAGCTCCTCTGGATTTCAGGAGGCCGTAGCTGTCCTCTGTGACTGGCTGTGGCTGTGGCTGGTTGGTACGAACTCTGCCTTTTTTGTGGAGATGACAGTGGGAGCCCTGGGGATGGTTTCAGTACCAGTTTGGGGCATATCTTGTGTTGGTGGCTCAGTCCCTCCGGATAATGGGATGGCCGAAGCACCAGGCACAGGCTTGGAGAGGCTTTCAAAATTCTGCAGCATGTTTTAAGCATGGCAGAAGAAAATGCACACATGTACGTCAAATATGAGATATTTACATATATTTTCTTGCTCACTTGTCTCACTGTTGTTAACAGGTTTCATCCCTGCTGGATGGTTTCTCCTGCAGAAAATAGTAGCCTCTTTTGGGCTACATCCCATGCTCCCTTGCCAAATTTCCTCTCTCTCCTTGATCCCTCTCATCGGTGCCCTTTCAGTCCGCTTAAAATAGCGAGCGAGAACCATTTTTATAACTTCTTGTCTCCTTTGCCAGGATCACCAGACCGTACCAATTGTTTTTGTTAACCTGGTCTCAGCCCAGTGTGAAAGCAAGTTTCCTAGGAAGGTGAAGGAGCAGGAGACAGTCTCCATGTCGAAATTAGCAGAGCATTGAAGTCTGTGCTCTTAGATGTGCATAGGGAGTGCATAACAGTATGGCAATTCGAAAACTTTCACATACAAAGCATCAGGGGACACAGCCCTCCCTGCTCCAAATCCAGAAAAAAGAGGAGTCAGCTTTATATCTGTAGTCACCGTTGGAGGAAGCGCTGGTAGTTCATCTGTGCTTTCAAACTTTGGCTTTCTGGAGGAAACAAGTGTGGTAGTTAATGTGCAGAGCATTAAGTCATTGCTCATGACATAATCACCACCTAAGGACAACCTGCAGCTCTTTCTCTGGGATACCGAGTAAGAATCCGTAGCGTATTTCAAATTAGACGGAGGAAGATCAGGTGATGACAGGCCAACACGCTGGATTTGAGAATGTTTTTGTCAACATTAACATGTTAATTATATGTTTAACTATAACATGTTATAATTAAATAGCAGTTAAACACAACGTTTAAAGCACATAGAAAAATTAGAAAAATACGGTGTTGCAGAAGTTCATAGATTATCCTCACTATTTGAGCACCAGCTGATGCGCCTGTGCTTTTAAAAGAGCCCTAGCTGGGTTTTGTAGACCCTGCAGAGGATGATGCTG
Organism: Gymnogyps californianus; assembly: GCF_018139145.2. NCBI lineage: Eukaryota > Metazoa > Chordata > Aves > Accipitriformes > Cathartidae > Gymnogyps > Gymnogyps californianus. The sequence goes on from NC_059474.1 coordinate 67,989,286, forward strand.
TTGAGACTATGTTTTTATCCATGTCCCAGGTAGTTTTAAAATACTTTGCTTGGATATATGAAATGAGCTGTAGCCATACCTTTGACTGCAGTGTAAATGTGCCCTGTGAAATCACCGGTTAGTGGCTGAATAGAGGAAATAATACATTTAGAAGGTAAATGAGAAGACTGAAGAAAGACTTGTGAAACAGGAGGGGGGTACAAGGCTGAAGATGAAAGTAGGTAAAGGAGAAGGTTAGAAAATAAATTTTATTGAAGGAAAGAAAAAGGAGGGGGAAGTAGAAAGTAAGGAGACTTACAAAAATATCATGAAAATGATAGATAAATTAATCCAGTAATATAAAAGAGTAAAGAAACTGAAAGATGTCTCGGGATCTAGAATTAGCAGAAGGTAATTGAGAATGAGAAGCAAGCAGGAAATATCCCAGATGTGGTGAATATTTTGCCAAAATCAAAATAAATTTTAATTAAGTCTCTGATTCATCATAAAGGAGGGAAAGCTCTAAATTCTTGCTTCAGAGAAGGATTTAGACTATACCTATGCTATAAGCACACTCTGTAATAATGTTGTTAATAGATGGATATTGTCATCTTGAGCGATTGGCAGATACAGCCTTTGTCTGCAGCCGAAAAGCATATTGTCTGGGAATGATACGGTCAGATGAGTAAAGTTGTGGAGTAATAAGGGAGATGGACCCTGAAGTCAGACTGAATTTTGAGAAACCCTGAGATTCAATATCTAAAATACAAACCCCGAGCATTCGCTATATAAAATGAAGGGGCAATATTCATATCTAAGTTCTGTACCTTGTCTGTGGCATTTATAAGCTTATTCTGCATTATACATAAATCTCAGCGTGAGGAATCGAGTTTATTAGTTTACTGTGGTCAGACTGGACTGGTTTAAACAGAGCTGAGGAAGTTCATTATCAAATGTCTCAGGTGGGTCTAGCAATAAGTAACTAGTTATGGAGAGAGGGACTCGCCGTGGCTGCAGCCTTTGGAGCTGCAGCGGGGGGACAGGTCCTGCCGTTGCATGCGGATGGCCGGCTGGGAGGGACTGCCCTAATCTGTTTCCCAGGTTGTTCGAACCAGTTCAAGAGCAGTAAAACAAGGTTATGTAATTGACATGTGATGTAGCCTAAAATAGTGACTGCAAACATAGGCTGCTGTTGCTGGGCAGTTGTCAACTGTTAAAAAAAAAAAAAAAAAAGCCCTCAACTGTGTAACAAATGGACCTGTTAAATGAAAATGCAGTTCTGATTTTCATTGAATAGCAGGCATTTTCCTTTTTTTTTTTTAAATTTCAAGAAATAGAGGCTCTGTGAAAACTGAAATTTGGAAAGAGGTTCATCATTGTACTTATCATGCTGATTTATTTGAGAGTACCTACCTACTGCAGATGATGAAATAAAAACCTCAGGTATATGCAGTTTGTTTCTTGATAATGTGATACAACTCCTGTCAAACACAAAATCCTTTTCTGAATGTGGAAAATCATTGTGGCAGGTCTTAACAGTAATTTTATTTGTATACTGGCCATTAAAAGGTAGAAATAGTTTGTTTTTATTAATTAAAAGAGCTTATATGGATTACAAAGATAACATCCGTTTCACAAAATCTGTGAGGGTTTCAGAGCTGGATGAAAGGAACATATCACATAGCTCAGTGAGCACAAACGAGAGGTTGCGATGTTGAGATTGCTGGAGGAGGCAAAGCCCTTAATTAGGGCTATACCAGAAAGCAGAAAAGCGTGGTGTTAAGTTCTGTTTGCTGACCAGATATTCTTGAGGTGAGAGGCCTCCCTTAGAAAATCCTGACAATTTTCTGCAGCATGTTTTCTTTGTCTTTCCTTCAGCAGGGAAGCTCTGTAGCCCAGGTCAGAAGGGTTGCAGGGGCTGGACTTGTGCGGTCTGACAGGCTGGTGGGTAAAGGGAGGAGACAGAGTTGAGTGGTAAATAACATTTATGGAATTGAGGGAAACTTAGTGTAGAATTACAGCCATTCAATCCAGATTTTTTTCTCCCCCTCATTCACTAGTGTTATCAGGAGTAACTTCAGTAAAATGGGTGGTTATGCTGGTAAATACTGATAGGAGCAGCAGGAGGATCTTTAGAGGAGTTCCCTGCACTAAGGATGCCCAGGTAATAGTGTTTAACACCTATACATGCCTGCTTGAGCAGGTGCCAATAGGTACTCCAAGCCGTAAGGCTTTTACACATATCATTGTTATCGTGGAGATAATCTTTCCACTTGGGAAGTACGGAGAAATCTAAGCCCTTATTCCAGCCTAGAAGCCGCAAAAGGGATCCTAGCTCCGATGTGCAGATCTGCAAGGCAGGGCTGGAGGTGGCTTCCAGCTCCTCTCTCCTCAAACCCTGGAAGAAGGCTTGGCTGTTCTGGAAGCCTGCAGGGAGAAGACAACTTTGCCTGCAATTTTATGTCAAAGTATTAATTCTCATTGTGGAGGAAGAAGGAAAGTTTGGGCACTTTACATGCGTCTCACTGAAGCACATCAAAATGCTATTTTACAAGTTGAGGTTTTTTCAAACAACTTCTGCTTTGTTTGGTCCTTAGCTGCCACTCCTGTTTTCTCACTTCCCCGTCCTTTTGCGAGGCTTCCTCAATCACGTCTTTGTCCTGGCACCCAAAGCATGCTCCGGTTTCAGAAGGTGTACCTGGAGTGGCTTTTGGACTTTTCCCTTACCTTTCCCAGGGGATGTTGCAGTAGGCATGTAGCTCTAGCAGAGGAAAAAACGAGAGTTGCCTGCCCATGTGAAAGCGGGAAAGAACTCATGGAAGGCAGGGGTGCCACAGAGGAGGAGCTGGGCGTTAGTGGCACACAAGCGAGCATGAGTCAACAACCTAATGCCATTGCCAAAAGCCAGATCTGGTCCAGGATTGCATTAGCAGGGCTGTTGTGTGCAAGATGCAGGAAGTAACTATTTTATTGGGCTTAGTGGTGGTGAAACTCAGCAAGAAAGATGCACCCTGTTTTGGGCACTCTGTTTTATGAAAGAAGCTGGAGGAGAATAAGAGAAATGAGGACAGGTTTAGGAAACATGACCTATGAGGAAAGATTGAGAGAAATAGATTTGTTTAGTCTATCAAAGAGGTGGGGAACATCAATCTTTTGATAGGCATGAGATTGTTGTAAGAAGGTGGGGATCTATTACTCTGTATGTCTTAGGGGGAGTGCTAACATCTCTTTGAGTTGCAAAATATTCCCATTTGGGTTAAATGCAAAGGGAAAAAACGCAGCTTCAAGGCTAGCTAATCACTAGCCTAATCACATGGCTTGTAGGGAAGTTGCAGAATACCTTTCCTCAGAAGGTTTTAAGACAAATTTAGAGAAAGGAAAAAAAAAAAAAAACAAACCTGCCTGAACTGTTAAGCTAGTCTTATTATGTTTCCATGAGTGGGCTTGAATTAAACAGTCTTTGGATCCTCTTCCAGCACTATGCTTTTTTTTTCCCCCCCTTACAAAATTTAACATTTGATCATAGTAGTTGCTATTTTAACAAGAGAGCAGAAATGTAGAAGAGTCATTAATGATTTGCAGTTCCTGACTTAGACTTCACAAAACTGGGGAAAAAAAAATAATTTTTAGGAGGAAGATAAAACGTGGAATCTTTCAGAAATTTCTGTAATTTTCTAATTTTGCCTTAGTAACAGAAATATTAGTGACAGGAAGTATCTATACTCCATTCCTATTGCAGCCTTACATGTCTGGAAGTAGCGTGGCCCCTTGAAGAGTGCAGCAGCGCTCTGCAGACATATATGAGCTCATCTTAGCAAGTCAGTTTTGGGGACCAGTGGCTCAATCATTGTGCTGGAGTTTTAAAATGGGGAAAGGCACGACTTCTGCTGCAACCTCATTTTGGCAGTAATTCATAGGCCAAATAAGAACAGCTTTTTTTCTCCACTCCTTTACTGCTGAATATTGCTTGTTCAAGAAAATGTAGTAAGAGGGAAGACCGAATTTCCTAAATACTCCCTTATTGTTTTCTTTTGTAAGTTTATAAAAGCAGGGAATTAAAGAGTCTTTGCAGGTTAGAGAGTTGGAAACATTAAAGTATTTTTGTGCGTACATTTGGATGTGTCATTCTGTAGTATGTAGTAACACAATAACCTGGAAAGTTCAAACTCAAATATTCCTCTAGCTCTACTGTGAATAGGACAGATCTGCATTTCTTCTTAGTATGTAACTGTGTAGTACCTATTAATTATTTATTTTGAACAGGAAATTTTCCTGGCATCTTTTGTAACTCTGTATTTTAGATGGAACAGGAATTAGCTCGTATAAGTGCACTTAATGGTGGCATATGTAAAAATTACTTTCATCTTAATGCATTTAGCACATGGGAGATGAGAATTCGATATCTACTCTGTCACCTTCCAGCCCACTTGTGGGTGATTCAGCTGGATAAAAAGAACAACTGGATTAAGCTAAACACAAACTACACAAGCAGATCAATATGTGTCTTGAAAGAGTCGGAGATCTAGCACCACAAAAACATCAGCCTCTTTGCAGGATGGTCTCCATCACCTCACTGAGATCCTGAAGAGCCCTGGAGGTCTTGAGAGCTGCATCAATTTCAGATGTGTAGGTTTTTGGTTTGATTCTGAAGTTGAGGAGCATGAGTGAGGCTCATGCTACACAAATGGAAGATACTGATTCATTATGAGTGTCTTTGCTTTACTAACTTATTTTACAAAATTGGTTTTATTTGAAACATACCATATTTGACTGCATGGAAGTCTGAAGCCATTTTTTTCATAGAGGACAACCTTTTTAACTGAAGAACTGTTCATTGTTATTTCATAGCTGTACTCTAGATAGAGGGTTTGCCTGAATACTGATCCATTCTGTTTTTTAAGGGTTTTCAAGTTACTTCCATTAATGTAAGCTTTAAGATGACTGTGGTTATTTAATTTTTTTTTTTAGAAATTAAAAAAATTGACAAGAAGACATTTGATTTTTGGAAAGACTTTTGCCTTGCTTACTAGAAAAACTACTTACAGATTTTGTACCATACATTAGTATTCAGAGATGCATGATTCAAAAATTGATGAACCTTTACTAAGTTATGTTTTCTGAAGTTATTTGGTCTAGAGTACATAGGCCAGAAAGTAATAATTGCAGGCTACCTAAACCATTTGAAGGGTGACTTATGGAAGTATTCTGCTATTGTGGGAATATTTCTTATGAAGTCACAGTGTGACAGTGATTGAATCAAATAAACATTTCACAATATTTAAGAATGTGACCCAAGTAATTATCCTGGAGTACATAAATGTTAACCTCTTTTTATTAAACCCATTAGCTTTTGAAAGCACTAGTGAAAAATGTTGACTTAACAGGTGTACAGTTTTGTAGAGCAAACTGCCTTCAGGGTAATTCTGCAGTGGGGTTCATTTTGCAGCATTAGAGCAGACTTGTCATATTAATAGCCTGCACCCGCCTGTGGAAGCCTAAAAATGGTATTGCAGTACTCTGTGATGTACAAAGGACATTGTATGAGCACTGAGCAATCATACTTACATTCCTAGCAGAAAACAACCATTTTTCCCTTCTCCCCACAAAAAGATAGTATACCAGTATTTGTAAGGGCATATAAATCATCTTTATACTGTATATCATTATTTAAAACACTTTTGTTTTCTACTTTAATTTTACTTTCATGCTGTCTGCATGGTGTTTCTTTAGGAGATGTGCTCAAGTCAGTACAGAGCAAAAATGTAAATAGGAATTAAGTTAACTTTTCTCTTGTGTATCTGGTTTTTGTATAGATCACATCATAAAATAAACATTGTGTGATAAGCAGGTTTTCATTTTGTGATTAGCTGAGAATTTTATCTTCTTATTGTTTAGCAGGCCTACTTAAAGGCCAGCTGCTGGACGCTGGTGCCATCACTATATTGTACAACTTGATTTTATGCCTGATGTAACTTCATGAGCTCATATTCATGAATTATTTTGCCTAAGTTTTATTGTTTTTCATCTGTGTCACAGTGCTAGGTAAGGTGCCTTAATAAAAACCCTTATTTGTCCATCTGCTTGTTATTTAAACATCTAAAGCATTATCTAAATGATGATACCTTTGTGATATTACAGTAACACTTAGCTTACTCAAATAAGATCGTTTTTTTGTGTGAGATGCTCATTGAAGAGATGCAAGAAACAGCCCAAACTTCAGTTCACTGTCTGAATAGATAACATTGGGTAAGGGTGAAGGGGAGTCAGATGCAGAGATAGATGAAACTTATCTGAAGTTCTAAGGCAAATTCCTGAAAGAGCCCACAACAGAAGCCAGGTCTCCTGTGTCCCCTGAATATTCTCTTTGTCTTTCCCGAGGAAGCATGTATGTATTATGGAAAATATCTTGGCAAACATTTTATACCTCTTGTCCTACAGCAGCTCTGGCCCCTTATTGAGCCTGCATCTTTGCTCCCTCTCCCCACACGTCAGCCTCCCATGCGTTTCATTTCAGCTCTGCTTCTGGGACCTGCTCAGGCTTCCCCTCCCCACTCATGGCTGGTGCTCGCTTTGGTCATTGGCGTCAACTTTAACATTATTTGTACAGCTCTTGGATTTCTGCACATCTTGCCTGCATCATTCATGACCTGCTTTGGAGTCTCTCTGCTTAGTTGCTGGTTGGTGTTATTGCATTTGCAATCTGAGGTTTTTTTTCCTCTACCTTGCCTTTCAGACAAGTTTGTTACAAACTTGTGTTTAGTTTACAGAGTAATGGGTTTCTTAGCTTATGTCTAAAATGCCTGTACCTAAGACTTGGTAGTTCTTAACAGCGCCCGCTACGTAAGCCTGCAACATGCCGTTGTATTTTACACAGGACTGTTTTCTTGAACTTCGCATGCTGGCAAATCCTGCGGCTTGCCTTACAGTCTGTTATACTTCTGTGTGCTGTGTCCTCTCCTTTCATCCTTCCTCTGGAAACCCTCTGCATTGCTTTTTGTCACATCTGCTGCAACCCATTTGTTCTGGCCGCCCCAGATCCCCGTATGCCACCTCTGGATCGAGGCAGCTAAAATAATCTCCTCTTGCTTCTGCTGTCACGCTGCACCAACCCCTCGTGGCTTCCTTTATTCTTCCACATCAAATTCAAGCACCTTGCTTTGAAAAGTCCACGTGGCAGTGCCCTTGTCTGAAACACTGCATCCGTTTGTTCTACCTATGTTCCTCCCACGAAGCAAAATGCTTTTTGAGTCTCCAAGTTGTTAAATGCCAGCCTATTTCCCTGGTTGCCATGTATTTCCCTTCTGCTAAATGTTGTATGTTAAATACCTGCTGTCTCCTCAGGAGTGCTTCTGTGGGGCTTTACAGAACTGAAATAATACGGTTGTGATTTAAACCTGTTTTGGTAAACCCTTCAGAAACCTGCTGTATAGAAGGTAACTGATTAAATCAGAAATCAAGCACTCAGCGAACTGGTTGAAGAGAGGGGAGTATATTAGGAAAGTTAACCTCTACTTTGCATTTCTGCTTTAGATTGTGAACTTCTTTAGCATGAGAATGGCCCCCAGTTTTGTACCAAAACTAAGAGTTTTCAGGCTACTCTGTGATATGGCATGTGTAAGAAGATTTGAAAAGGCTCAAACCAATTGTTTGTTTTTTGCAAAAAGAAAAATTCCAGTGCTGCTTAGAAAAAAGTAATGAGGTCTCTCTTGTGAGTGACACACCAAAACTGTTTCCTAAATTAAACAGAAGAGGTGCTCATAGTAAGGCCAATGACAAGTCACCAAGATTATTGGGAAGGCTAAAGAATGGAATTAGGAATGTCTGCATTAATAAGAAGCTCAAAATGACAGCAAAACAACAGAGAAGAACAAATTGGAATTATGTAAATACATCCTCTAATAATGCATTTTGGTTTTGGTTCATTCAGGACAGCACAATTACCTGTGTGCGGGAAGGAATGACTGCATAATTGATAAGATTCGGAGGAAGAACTGCCCAGCCTGTCGATTACAGAAATGTCTGCAAGCTGGAATGAATTTAGGAGGTAAGCAGAATATTAATAGTTTGGTCTCTTAATTTGATTAGGCAAAAACATTGCAAATGTGCAGCCTTTTTATAATTCTAGCAGCTGCATAATCTCAAAAGTTTAAGGTGGAATTATCCTGAAGAAGTGCTTAATAGCTAATAAACTATTGTCATTCTAAATCAGGTTTTGGAGATATGTATTTTATGGCTCAGAAAAAAGAAAAGTGGGTGTTTTATGATGACAGTAATTTTAGTGGAATCTCGTACAGCTAAAAGTGTTCAGGTTTCAAGTATTGCCTGTTCGGTTTTTTTTTGTTGTTGGGGTTTTTTTTTTGGTGATGAGCATTCTCTCAAATACCGAAAAACATTTTACACCATCATGAAAGCAGATTCACACATAGTGAAACCTCTCAACTTTTTTTGTTGCTTATTCAACATTTATATTGATATATTTCTGCAACTGTTTGGATATGTAATAATTTTGATGATGTTACTCCATCATTCATATACCAACAACAAAAAGGCAAAACCTTCTCTTAATAATTATCAAAAGTATTTTGAAAACAGTGTGATAGCAAAACTTATAATAGCTTTTTCTGTTGTTTTAATTCTTCAGTTGCAATGTCTACACAATTCTGGCTGTGCTTCAGTGGGCGTCTTGTTTCAAGTCATCACCTGAGCAAATTGTATTACAAATCACTTTTTCCCACCACTCTTAGGTTTATTATGTTGTCTGTGAATGGGGGTTTGGATACTGCTGCAGGTCCTTTCCCTGATGCACAGAGTAACCCTTCCCTTAGAGTGTTTTCACTGTTCCAGAAAATTATAACATGGTCACATTAATTCCTCCAGACTCGCAATTTGCTTTTTATCCTCCTGGACCTATTCTCCTAGTAGCTTAGTTTAGTTCTGCAGATAGATTTATTGTCTTTCATAGGTTATATGCAAAATCCTGGTTCCTGCCTGCTGCCTGGTACATTTTTCTGCCTCCCAGACTTCTTTTTCTGTCTTGTCTCCTGGCAGAAATACTCAAGCAAGCCGCTCCTTACTTTTTTGGGGAGAGCAGCCTTGTTAAGACCTCTTTCAACCCCTTTCCCAATTTTGAGATGCTGCGTTGCCCCCTGGGCCCCTTGTTTCTGCTTCCCAAAGGAAAAGGGGGCCAGATTGTGGTATGCTGGGGGCTGACGGCTTTCCCTTGATTTTGATCTGCGCTATTGAATCTAGCAAAGGAAGCAGAACAGCACCTTTGATGAAACAGGAGCTCCATGATAGTAGCTCCTTCTTCCCAAAAAAAGGTGCTGCAAATGTGTGTGGAGCTGGAAGCCCAGATCCCTGGAGTGCTGGAAATTTTGCTGCAGCCCGCCAGCAGCTGGTGCAGGGCGTCCTCCGTTGCCGTGCCCTGCGCAGCACCAGCAGCACTCCTGCAAGCCTGCCTTCCTGGACAGGTGTGTGTGCTTAGCACTCTAGCAAAATACAGGGCTGCCATCCCAACTGATAACCTTTTGAAACAACAACATGTGACATTTTGCAATGTCATGAGTTCATCACTGCGATTTCCTGGTGTGTTTCAAAGGATGTGTTCACACAGTGTTGTCTGCAAAAAAAGAACGGAGGAGGTAAACTTTGCTTGAGGGGGTTGCTTTTTTTTTTTTTTTTTAATATTGGCTGGAATGCTGTAAATGAGGAATGCACTGAAAAATCTTCCCTTGTGTTAGAGCTTGGTGGTCTGCTGGAAATTGTAATTAGTGATCTGCATTTAATGACCTAGAAGGCCAAATCTGCCTCTGCAGTGTACAGCTGGCGTGCAGTTGAGCTTTGCACTTTAGCTGTTTTGGTGATTTTCTTCACGTAGAGAAACTAAGGTGAAATTCTCATTCCTGATTTGATCCCTTTATGCCACATAAAGGAGCTAAAATGGCATAAAAAGGTCTTTCCGTCACTGCCATGAATGAGAGAGTGGGGGAACGGCTCTGGGTGTCAGTGCAATATGGTGCCTTCTGCGTGGTCCAGGAGAGAAAGGCCAGGTTGGAGGCAGAGGGGAGGACTGCCAGAGAGAGGTAAAGTGCCTGCAGCCCAGGCACTGTTTAGAGGGCCCCAAGGGCTGCCAGATTATGCTAACGGACCTTTCAGCCTTTGAGCCAGCCCAGGTCTGGCAGGAAAGGTTGGTAGCTTGCAGCCATTTGCTGCTTAGGCCATCTTTCTTCCCTAGTGGTGAGCTTTGCATTGGGCATCCATGGAAGAGCAAAACAGCGTCTCAGACTTCATTTTGGGAACTGCTGTGTGCTGTTGCAGGGGGTTTCTGATATGGTGGAGATGATCACGAGCCAGGAGGTGGAAATGGCAAGAAGAGATATTAATGCGTATTTGACAACAGTAATTTTCTCTTAATATGAATTTCCAAGGTTTGGTATTAAATACCATTTTTTCGTAATTAGCTTGAATAGACCGAGTATGTTCATATTATTATGAAGATACATAGTAGCTTATAGTTTCATGTAGTCAGCCTAGTTTTGCCAAGAATATACATTATTCCAATAAAAAAGGAATTTTACCTGTTTCTAATTTGGCTTTATAGGCAAAACGTGCAGGTATTTTGTTAGGCAGTGTGATCAGTAAGGAGCTGGAGGAAAATTAATTTATAAATGCAATTTAGTTTAAGTCCTATTTGCAGCATAGTACTGTCTATAGCTGAGTCACACTGCACAGCGCTGTGCTCTTTGTGCAGTAGATCTAATTAAGCTCTCACCCTCCAAATGGAAGCAAAGGTAAACACAAAAACCAAACTATCAGAGATGCCTATGTGTTTGGTTCGTGAGAAATAGAGTAAGATGATATGCAAAAGGGTCATAAGCATAGCTCAGGGCTGAAATGTGTGCAAGTTGCTGCAGCCATGGGCATTTCTTTTCCACTTTTACATAACTATAATGTTTTATCCTCTCATTTAAAAAAAAAAAACAACAAACCTCTAGTTGATCTAGAAGAAATATTGCCTTAGGAAACAAGGTCCTGTCTCCCATGGTCTGGAACAGAACTTGATTCTCCTTTGCAGTTCTGCCCATCTACAGATGAAAGTGAAAGACCCCAGGCTGCCACCCAGCTCCTCCCAATTACTGCAATAAGGGGTTTATAAAGCAAATTTTGTAATTTGAAAGTTTGTGACTGTCTTCCTACTGTTACTGAAGATATTAATCTCTATAGTGGAAAACTAGAAAGCAGAAAGAGAGTTTCCATGTTTCCTGCAGCACATTTTTGCAAAATCTCTGATTAATCTACTGATCTTTTTTCTTTGTTTTTTTTTTCTTCTGGTTATATTCTTTCTTAATATTTTAAAAATGTTCGTTTCTTTTTTTTTACTGTGTCAAAATGTTATAGGTTTGTTTTGATGGCGTATCTTCTACTTCCCAGCATATTAACATTCTTTTTTCTAAAAAAAATAATATTTTTATGTGTGGCAGCATGCCATGCTTTAAGCACCTTTTAAAAAATATGTGTAATTCAGTGATACAAAATACATCTTTTCACGAATGCTCAACCAAATTAATTTGGCAGTTTTATTGTTTACCTCCTCCTTTTGTTTGTTGAAAAACTGGAGCGTTTTCCAAGCTCTTATATCCTCTAATAATCTTTAGAAAATTATTCATCAAGTCAGCAAATAATTTACCTAATTATGTTCTTTTCTCAACTTTTGTTTTGATTTTGTAAGAAGCATCTGCAACCTGTAATTTCTGCAAAGCTGAAATTGCCAAATATCACGTTAATTCATCCTCCTCATTTCTAGAAAGTATGTGTGTGCACTGCAGACAGACATATCCCTTCAGCAAGTAGGACTCCAAAACTTTTTTGGGAATCATAGTTTGTTTGTTGTTTTGTTGTTTGGTTTTTTTTGTTTTGTTTTTTTTTTTTAACTCCAGTGCCATATGCTAGACTTAATTATTGGAAGAGATTCAGAGTGAGCAACTGCACTATGAAGGTATGCTGGCCCATTTTTGGTTTATGCTCTTTTCAAGATTCTGTAATTAATTTTCAGTTAATTATGGACCAGAATGACTTCATGAATTGTGAAGTTTCTTCCAGCATACGCTGTGATCAGATTTGTCGAGTCTCTCACTTCCGCACGAGACATTTTCATTTGACTCCCACCTCATGCTGCTGTTCCTTAGTCCTGTCTGTCCCCACAGCAGCATTGGGGGCGGGCGGGTTGCGGTGAGACCCCCCAGTCCCACACTGGTGCTCAGCGTGGTTTCTTATGCCACCGCCAGCTGCATCCAGCGAGGTAGCTGGTGGCTCACAGCAGCGCCGGGGATGGCGCAGAGCCTCCTGGTTTCAGTCCTGCTGTGTGTCGCGCTCTGTGCTGAAGCCTGGAGAAGGGAAATGTTTTGTATGGTGTGACTTGAGGGGACCCGCACCCCCCTTTCGTTGGCAGGTTAGTCCTTGCCTCTCTGATGTGACCTAGTGACCAGGCATCCCTCCGTCTTCTGCTGCGTGATCAGAGAAGATCCCTCTTCTGCCATGTGATGTGCCATACATTCTTAGGGGACAAAAAAGTGTTGAGAGGTCTGTACCGTGTAGGACTGCAATCCTTTCCTGCCTTGGCTCCAATATAAAACACTGCTGAGACTTACCGGTAGTGCTCTCCCACAACAGTGAGAAGCAGCTTGCTGAAGTACCCTTTGGATATCGAAGGGAAATAAAATAGATTTCACCTTGCAAATTACATCGTTCATCGCTCTGTCTGCAGAGACTGCCTGTGAAATTTGAGTCTTGAGTTTGCATACATTTACATATGTAAGACACTTCATGCACAAGATGCTGTGTGTGATTTGTACTCTTCACTTGCAGATATCCTTATTTTTTATACATCAAAATATTTCAGTAATCTGAAAAATAGATTAAATGAGAGAATCAGTAATAAGATACAGTACTTCACCTTTTTGCCCAGCTTTCCATTTTCTGTTTAATAACTCATACTAGTAGGGATTTAAAACTGCGGTATTATGCAGCTTATGTAGTTTATATTATCATTGTTCCTATCTTTTTGAGAAAAAGCAATAGGGAGAAAAGGAAGAGGAAAAAACTATGAGTATTAAAAAACTGAAAACCAAGAAAAACTTAAATACAGCAAAAATGTATCCTCTTGGTTTTCTTTCAGAATTTCTACCAACTTTCTACTAACCAAGGTTTCATAAATTTGAAAGGGAGAAAAAACCCTGTGTGTAAGAAACTAAAGCAATTTTGGGTATATGTATGGTTAACTTTTATTTTTCATTTAAACTTTAACTGCAAAGTATTTTGAAATGCCCATTAACTTTAACTGCATTTTTATTTGCGTTTATTGTGTAGCATTTTCTTCTGAGGGAATCTAGTCAATTTTTTTTAACTTGAACATTCAGCTGGGTTTGTGTCAGTTCTTCCAAGTGACTTTTACCAATATACAGCAGTATATTAAGGTTATTTGTGGGGTTTGTGAAGCAAAACCTCATGTTGTCAATTTTTCTCGCATTTTAGCTGGGCAACTTAGTTGTGGTACCTACCAATGTCTAGGTTATCATTAGTATTGTTTCAAAGAACATTTGTATTTTTCTAGATGTGACAATTTCAGAAAACATTTGTGTTAGAAATCCATCAAGTTACGAGATTGTGTTAAAATCTGTGCTTTTTCTTAGCAGAGAAGTGAAGCACTGATTTACCTACTTTTATTTGCATGTACAGTGTATTGAGCCCAAGCGAGTAATGTAACCTTAAGACGTAGCCTGCAACCATGCTACCTTGTGCTGTGATTTTGTTAGGTCTCCCAAATTGTCTCGTGGGTGTACTCATAAGAGGGATCAGCAGGGAAAGTCGTGCTGCTGCATGGAGTCCGTGTTGGTGACTCTTCAGAAGAGGACATCCTTCTGCCTGAGTAAGGGTCAGTTGTTCTTAAGGCGCTGCTGTTGCTGCGCCACCACCCCACACCTCGTGAATATTTTTAAAAAAAGGAAAAAAAAAAAAGTCAGTCCTGCTGTTTCGGATCTTGTAGAAGTCAATTTGTTCAGCAATGAACTTTTCCTACTTTTGTGTCCGTCTTCCTCCATGTTACAAGATATTGCTCTTGCCCTGCTCTCGATGTGACCCTCTAACTTTTCGACTTGAGCCATCCTCAAGAATATAGTAGATAACTATCAGAGCAGTCACTTGCCACAACTATTAAGAAACTATTTGGGAATGATGATTAAAAATGCAGAATTCTGAAGAGGGCTGGTAATGTCAGAGTAATCTCTCAGGCATTGGTTAAAAAAACGGTATTGAAAGCATGTCCTTGTACTTTGCATTTTGCTGATGGTTTTATTTCATATGTGAAGGCAGCTCAAGAAGACGCACTGCAGTAGTCCGAAAGCACACAGCTCGCATTTAGCAATCCTTGATCAAACTCCTAATCAGGTTCATGTTCTCAGTCCTCCTTTATTTTTTCAAGTTTTGCTGGTTTCAGCTCTGCCTTCTGATGAGGACCCAGCTGCCAGCAATGTTTGTCTTTCCTCCAGGAACAGCCTTTCAGGCTTTTGGCAGAGGTCTGCTGAACTCCAGACTTCTCTGTTTTATCTGCTGGACGCTCCATCGTACCATTCACGGCATAACACCCTTGGTTGCCAGCCTTGCAAAGGAGCTGCAACTTTTTTGGGCTCCTGCTGGGAGTACGTGTCCCAGCCTGCCTCGTGTCACGTGGCGGCACTGTGCGTGCAGGCTCTATGGGGTTTTGTCTGATTTCAGCAGTATACAGCACTTGCTGTACAGGCTCAGAGGTTGCTCTTTCCTGAGCGGTTCATGTTCTATATGTGGTGTCTTGCTTTGGTTCAAAACACAAAATGGAGAGGGGCAATCACAGCTTTCTGAGAGGAAGGTTTAGGTCCTTCCAGAAGAGGTGCAAAAAAATCTCCCACCGTTTTGCTGTTGTTAGGTGATACGACTGAAGCACAGCAGTGGCTCTTGCTTGGATGCCTTCTGACAGGCATTTGCTGGCTGGCTTGCAGGGATCCCCTGTACAGTGCCCATGAGCTTTTAAGCTTCTCTGTCTGTTGTCAGGGCTCCAGCTTTCACCTCCAGGATGCTCCCAGGGTAGATGACATTTGTGGCCTCTTGACTCCCCAGGACCAAGGCTGACCCCCTTTTTCCCCCTGTGTCCTGGTACACCACTTCTGTGTCTCGTAGGGCATTTAAATTTAACGACCTATTTTCCTGAGGATCCTGAAATGGATTGCTGTTTATCTTTGTTGCTCATACAGATGCATAAAAGCAAGCAAGCCTGTAACAGCTCTGTTCATTGCTTTGTCTCATCGTGCTGGAGCAGACCAGTGCTTCAGCATTTCCGAAATTCGTTACACGCAGCTCTTGGTGATGTTTTGTTTTTTCCTGAATCACCAAATTATCATGCTTCCTTCCACAGTGCTCTAAGCCCATATCCTTTTTACTCTATCCCACAGTAAAAGTGTAGTCCCTACTATGAAAGCATGCCTGTGTCTCCTGTTCCTCTTTCCAGAGCTGCTAGTTATCGCCAGAGCCCTTCTGAAACCTCCCCCTGTGGTCTGTGGTGGTGTGTTTCCATTACTCACTTCCCCATCACTGCGAGGAGCTGTAGGAGCAGGAGGAACTTGTCCTTTTAGCTTCTGCCGAGCCATTGCTTCAGAGAGTTTCCACCTGAATAAGAGGGCGTGAAGATTTAACTTGCCATGCCTGACACAACCTTGGCCAAAGTATGGTGGGCTCACTATGCTGAATAGTGGTTTTTGTTAAAACCCTCGTTAGTTGCCTGCAAGTGTGCTGTGGACCAATTTGGAAGAGCCTGGAGTAGAGCAATGAAAGCGATCAGAAGTCTTTAAAACATCACTGGTGGGGACAGAGTGAATTACTTGGTATTGTTTAGTCCAAGAAAAGGCTGGAGGGAAGGTTGAAGAGAGGGGCAACAAGTGTTGCTTTAGCAACAAGCGTTGGTAAAGAGAAAAAGGAGATGATCTGCTTTCCATGTCTGTGAAAAGCAGGACAAGAAGTAATGAGCAGCAAGGAAGATGCAAGTGAGGAAATGGAAAAGTATCTGTTACCGTAAGGCCAGGGAAGCACTCGAATAGATGGTCTGAGGAAGATGTGGAGTCTGTCATTGGGCGTCTTAAAGATCAGGTAAGGCAAACATTTGTCAGAAGTGATGAGGGTACAGTTGGCTCTGGTCTGAGCAAGAGGATGGATTGTGTGACTGTCCCAGGTCTCTTCCAGACTGTGATTAATATTAGGTAAGTGGAGTTACGATGGATAATTTGTGTGCAAATCAAAAAAAATGTGAAAATGTTATTTCATGTACAAAAAGACTTTTTAGATTCAGACATCACTGGTCTTCATTGAATGAGCTATTCTGTATCTCTGTCCTCTGTGTGACAGTATGTTTTGAAGAAGCAATGATGCTAAGACTATGCAAGTCATGTGCTCTTTCTTCTGACATTGTGTTGCTTTTTTGATTGTCTGCTACTTTGGCACTTCACAGGTTTTAAATTGACTCTAGAGCTGTGGTATACTCCAGTAATGTCACAAGGAAAATTTATTCCATCACAGATTGTGCCTTAGTACGTGAATCTGTTGTTCCTTCCCCTTGTCCCCTCGTATGCACTTTACTTCAGAATTACCTTAGTAACTTGTATTTTGTTTTGAATCTTGTTTCCTACTTTTTTACCCACCAATTCCTAAGTGCATGCCTTTCCATTTTAGTATGTGTTTTGCTAAAATAAGTGTCAGAAGTGGCAAGGATACCTGGCTCAAAAAGCAGACTTTGGCGTTTGATGTTAGTAGAAAGAACAATCCACAGCAGGTTATGAAGGAAACGTTGAGCACGTTTAAGCCTTAGAAATACACAAGAGGCAAGAAGGCTGTGTTTAACAAAGAGGAAGGCAAGGTGAAGGCACCAGTTGGAGCATTCCTGAGCCATCCAGTACCACACATCTTCCTGCAAATTGGTGCTGGTGATTTGTGTGCTTTTGTGGTTCTCTGCCATCAGTTTTCCCATTTCCCCCAATGCTGTGACATTTTAGTAACGGAAATAATCTTTCCTGCAGAATATCCCTGCAGAAGGTGCAAGAGGAGGAAGACTGTAAAACCTGAGCTTACAAGACTAGTCCACCCCGCACGGACAGTAAGGGGATTTGTCAGTAGGGAGTAGAGAAGATACTGATGTGGGGCAACTTTCCTGCCCTCAAAACCATCAGTTGTCGTACTGGAAAAAAAGAGCTGAGAAAACTCAGGTGTGGCTTCTGGGTCTGTCTGCATACAGACCAGGCACATTCAGGCATGTCATTTAGACATCTTTTTAGAGAGGCATCTGTCAATTTTAGTCATTACTGGCATTTCATACACAACTACTTCAACTTCAGGAGAATTTAGAATTGTGCCACACTGTCAGTTGCAAAGAGATACTTGGTTTCAGATCATACATATGGGTAATATTGCAGAGTTGCATTTTCCCTGGAAAGGTAGTTAATATCACATACAGGGTGTTTCATTGATGTTCAGGGTGATTTATTAAAGCAGGAGATTAACATGGTTATATTCTTTTTTTTTTTTTTTTTAAATGACTAATCATGAACTGGATGGTGAAAAATATGACTGAGATGACTGCAGAAGATAAACAGCCAGCT
This sequence comes from Gymnogyps californianus, assembly GCF_018139145.2. Taxonomy (NCBI): domain Eukaryota; kingdom Metazoa; phylum Chordata; class Aves; order Accipitriformes; family Cathartidae; genus Gymnogyps; species Gymnogyps californianus. The sequence goes on from NC_059474.1 coordinate 68,006,937, forward strand.
TGTATTTCACAGATAGCATTGCTGTTCTGGGAAGCGGGGTAGATGATTTCTAGAAGATGAGGGACAGACCAGCAGCATTGAATGTGTTAGAAATAAGGTCATTTGAGATAAATCTGAGTTGATAAAAACTGGGGATGTGGAAATTGTACAGGTGAGGAGACGAAGAATCTCAAAATTTTTGTTACTTGGGAAAAATACAAGTGGGGATGTGGTGCATTACGACGTAACCAGAAAGACCGCAGAGGGAGGTGCAGCACTTACTAAGCTGAGTTCTAGTAATAGTAGTGCAAGAACAAAAGTGAAGCATTTAAAGCGTGGCACGCTCTTTAGCATGGATTGGAAGCGTGAGCACTCGAGGTACAGGATGAGAGGTGCTGTGGCAGAGTCTGCTTATCGACGCTTTTGAAAAACTCTGAAAAGCTTGTTGAGTACCTGTGTCTCCAATGTAAATACGAAGAGGAAATTTCACACGCAGTAAATATCTACAGGACTGTGTCAGGGGAAATCGAGATGGCTTAGTGTTATGATCAGGATGAAGGGCACATAAATCATGGAACAGACTTAGCATTGGGTATTAACCCAAATAAAAGCAAGAGAGAAGACTTGGACGAGGAACGCCTGCAGAAGGTTGGATGGGAATGGGTGCCTTGGGAGGAAGGTTGTCACTTGGCACAAGGCAGAAACCAGTGATCATAGCCAAGAGCATTCAGTCTGGTATAGTGGAAGATTTCAAAATCTGTTCTCCAAAGTTTCCCTAACTTTATTTTTAGCCAAATTATTACCAATGCTAGCAGTTCAAGCTGCTGATGTTTCATTGCTGCAGGTGTCTTAGAGTTGTAGGCGACAAATACTGGAATTGTAGGTGACCTGCTCTTCACGTTCATTGTTGGTATTTTACTGCTAGTCTTTAAATATATTTGATGAATAGTCAAAACTACTGATGCATTTAGTAGACAAAGCGTAGCTCAAAAATCATTGAATTTGCTATACGTTTGAAGAATGAATAAAAAATCAGTAAAATATGAGTTTTGGGAGCATCTGAAAAGGACTGATTAAGATTGGCTTTCATCAACATCATAATTTTCTTTTGTAAGGTTTTTTTAAGGCTTTGTTTATTGGATGATTTAAATATTTAGTAAATACATTTCTTTTGAAATTAATGAAGAAGTACAAGAGGGAGTTTTGTGTACCAAAAATGTTAGCTGTGAGACTGTATTATGTCAGTTTCGGATTTTATATGAAATATATGTGGGGGAAATTTTCATACTTCAGCCATTTCTCATTAAAAAGCTTTATCAAAAACAGCTTGATTTGATTTAACAGGAAACCACTAATTGGCATTTGGTAAAAGTTGTTCCCACATGGGGAGGAGTACCCCTATGAAACTGTTATTTTTCAATTAATTATCACTTTGAGGATTGCTGAGGAACAAGCAAATGTGTTAGACATTTTCCCTGACAACCTAAATATTCCTGTAAAATGCACTTTGGAACTCAGCTTTCTTTTGTCACTTTTGTCCGCTATCTCTTCACGAATGTGTAGCCTGAAGCTCAGCACAGCTAAAAAAGGGATTAATTCTCTCTGTCTCTTACCCAAACCCTCCCCAGTGCCTTCCCTTCTTGATTGCTGTGGACATCACTGTCCCACTCATCAGGCAAGTGGGTAACCTGAGCTTCATCATTGAGTCAGACCTCAAAATACGCAAGATTTAATTTGGGCTTTCACCTTAGTTTTTCTGAGGCAACTGTGATGGCTTCTGTGTTGTCTTTGCAAGGCTGCTTCTTTTATCCATGCTACAGAGGCCATCCCTGCGAGCAGATCTCTGTGGCTAGGGATCCACAGTCCTGAATCCTGCGTGCAAAAGCCAGGGCACTGCAGAGGAACCGTGTCTGTTCCACGAGATGTGTGCAAGCGCTGTCATGAGGTGCCACCTCCCTGTAGGTGTATTACACCGCTCGATATCTCTAGCCATAAGTATAATCAGAAGGAAATGCAGAATTCTCATTCAAATATGGTAAGATTTCTCATTAAGTGGGTGCGTAATTACTTGAAATAGCATTCTCCAAAAGTAGCTGAGTGGTTTGCTGTTGCACTGGAAGGGCATCTGAAGTAGGGTCCTATGAGGGTTAGTTCTGGGTCTACAATTTTACTAATTACTTGCATAACAAAGTAGAGAGTAAATACATAAATCTACAGATTTGGAAATTCTCCTCTGTGGCCAGAACCAATTCAAAAGCATCTTCAGTTCTAGTGTCTGAAACCAGCACGATGGCATTTTCAGTAAAGTGCAGAGGGTTATGTTGAGAAGTCCAAGTTGAGATGTGCAAGAATGAAATACCTGAGAGCAGCTGTTTAGAGACTGCAGTGAAGAAAGAAGCACGGTTGCATGATGATTGTATGTTGAATTTAGAGTCAGTGATGTAAAATTGTTGCAAAAATAGGCATTTCGTTTGATACTAAGGCATTATTCTGTTCTTGTCAGAGCTGGCAAGCGTGGGCCTGATGATTGTGTCTGGTTTTCAGCACTGCTGGTCAGGGTGGTGGAGATGGGGCGACCTTACGAAATTGTCACCTACATTCCTGTGCCAGTTGGTAGGATTAGCGGTACCTGTGTCCTTCCTGCTGGACACATCTCTCATCTCTTCTTGAAGATCTCCAGTGTGGAAGTCTCTGCTGTGTCCCTTGATAACCTATTCCAGTTTTTCACAGACCTTTACATTTAGAAAGGTTTCCTTAATATCTAAACTGCATCTTCCTTCCTGAAATTTCATATTGTGTGCCTGAAGAAAGGTGTATACAGACTAGAGACCGCCCAAGGAAGAACAAGGATAATAAGAAGCTTAGGAAGAAACATAAATCTGTAAGGAAGAGTTGAAGAAACTCAATTTATTTTAGTGTAGAAAAGAGAAACATATTAAGAAGGCCATGATACCAGTCTTTCAATACAAAAAGTGGTGTAAAAAAGGGGACAGGAATGATAAGTTGTTCTTTATGGCCACTGGGGGAATGATGAAGAGACTTTACTGCAGAAAAAAATGATGCGACATTGGAGATGTTGGGGGAAAACTGAGTGGTTAGATGTTGGAGGAAGATGGGGGATATTGCGGAATTCCCTTTATTGGAGATTAATAACATACTGGGTTGGGCAAAGTATAGTTGATTCTGCTCAAAGCAAGAGGATAAACTGCTTCACATATATTGTTTCTGTGCTTTACAATGCTGTACTGGAGCAGCATTGCACTGCATTGTATATTAAAATCGGTTCCAAACAAAACAAAATGCAAAGACTTCTGAAATTGTTGTATAAGCAAGCAAAGTAATAAGCAGGAAATATTTACCTAGTTACAGTCAGTTTTATTAGTAGTTTAAATCCAACTAGCATAAAGAACCAAAATATGTTTAAATGAACACAATGAAAATAGTGTACAATTATGTAGATTAAAATGTGCATTAGAAGCTCTTTCTTTCATCTGTGCTGTACCTCCCCTTTTTGGTATACTGACTGTGAACCAAGAACAAGAATTACACTTATGGATGTGCCTGGATCTTTGCAGGGTCTGACCAAAGGCAAATAAAATGTGACATACCCATATATCAGACTTTATATAGGTTTATTCCTTGTCTTTAAGCTGTCCAGTCCTGTCAGATTAAAGTGTTACTTATTAATTAGTAAGCAGTTGTGAATGATGTTGGCAATGCCAAACTATGTTATTATTTCAGTTATGCCTACCATTTCATTCTACTGAATTCAGTCTTTGGCTTTGAGCTTTTTCTCCAGTAAAAGCTTGCTTCTGCTGGTAGAGGATAAGAAATCAGGAAATTTTCATTGCTTTGTTAATTAAACTATACTGATTCCTCAGGCTCACGGCAAGTGATACCATTTTCTATCACTTTCTACCTCCTCTGGGTCACAGCTGTCAGAAACAGATTTTAAAATTTATTTTGCTATGTGAAGGGGTGACCTTTATTTTCTTCCTCACCAGCTGCAGTCTTCCTTTCTTTGTATATTTAGACAAACTACTTGGTCTCTTCAGCATATCCCAAATGCCACTGCAGAAATCACCCTTGAAAGGCCACTGCTTTGCAAAAGCAAAGTCCTTTTGGTAGTGTGTCTTACATGATAAAGTAGTCTTGTGCTCTCCTTTTAAGTCCCTGTACAACTTGTCCCCTGCTTCGGTAGTTGCTTTTCATTTGCTTCCTCCCCTTGGTCTGTCCAGTCAAACCAGTGACTCATCCACTTGTCCGTGTGTCTCCCAGATTTGTACCGGGCCCTTCCTCTTACACATGGGACAACACTCGGGGTCACATTTAGAGGTTCTTCACCTACCACAGCTCTACCTGAAAAGCAGTGGTTTGCTTCCCAAAGTGGGTAGTTGGTTTATGGAAGCTTTAGGGTCCGGTCTTCGTTGGTCGCTTCTTTGTTCCCTGAAGAATAAAGGGTGCATGCCTGAATGCACTTTGTAGAGCAAATGGGATGATGCTGTAAGATCTTATTTGCATTACTGCTTTTCACTTTATTCCATGCATTTGCGTGCATATGTGTGTGTGTGTATATATATAAAATGTCTGTATTATTATCTAGAAATTTCTCGGCAAAATCTCATACCCATTGTGCTAGACGCTTAAGTGAAAAAATGTCTGTACCAAGATAGCTCAAAATTTTCATATATGTCAAGATACAACAGATTTGGGGGAAGGGAAACACTATTTGTGGTAGCAGTAAAATAGCTAATGAGAACAGATGTCAGCTCACTGAAGTAAGTGAGGCAAAGGCACCAGGCAAACATGATGAAAAGATTCAGAGGAGGAAAAAGTGGCATTTTGATGGAGCATTTATCTATACAAAGGTGGAAGCAAGCGACAAAGTGTGTATGCTTGGTGAGGCCTCAGAGGAGAGTCTACCCAAAGGCTGTTACGGCTGCCTCAAGGGGAGAATTGGCAGCTTGATCCTCTGGTGACTCTGGTGCAGCAAGGTGCCGTAGGTTGCTTTTGGAGAGGAGAGGCAGGCAGCAGTGGAGGGGTGTGCGGGAAAGCCCTCAAGCATTTGGCATCGGGTGGAAGGGAGAAAGCTGGCAGCTGTTGAGGTTGGGCAGGAGGTGGTGATTGTAGCTCAGGTGCAGAGCTCGAGCAGTGAGGTTGGGACCTGGATGGAGGAACTCGAGTATTTGAAATGCAGGTGTACACTGGCATGCCGTATAGAGCTGGCACAGTTAAAGGTGGTTGGAGTGTGTTTGTTTTGCAGCATATTGTCTACCCTCAGACTGCCTAGATCACTGGTAGTACTGTACATACTTTGAAATAATCCCAAATTATACCTCGGTTGAAGTGCATATCATGATTTTCTTCCCTTTGTCTTTTACACGTATTTACTCAAATTGCTGCTTTCTCTTCTTCTTCTTTACCTCTTTTATGAACCTCCATCACTTTCTGTATTCTGTGCTGTGTCCATTTTGGTTTCCCCTTTCCTTCCGCTGATGTTCTCTGCTTTACACTAGAGGTAGCATATGTTCTTATAACGTGCTTTTGATACCACTTACTAATTCAAATATGTTCTGCAACATGGATAGAATAAAGATCTGTTGGGTCAGGATCAGTTTGGTCCTGCCTCTGGCAGAGTTTTACATATGTGATAAATAAAGCTCTTAGTCATCTATATCATGTCTTTAGCTATGCAAATAATAATTGGGTTTTGATAGGCAGCAAGGCAAGCTCTGAATATCATCTTTTTAAAAAAAGATCTGATTCCAGAGGATTATCATTGCAAGTCTTGTAAGTCACTCTAGATAGAACTATGGATAATTTTCTAACCTTCAGATTTCACTTTAGAGCACTGGATGCCAGCATGAATTCGCAGAGCATTTTAGAGTGTTCATTTGCTAAATTTGAACACTGATACAATTCTGCAAACAAGATATTACTCTGTTATAAAACTGCTGAGTTAAATTATAATATTTATGGGTTCTTTTATCTACTATTGGTAGCATTTTGTTCTTTAGCATTTTTGGATCCCATTTTTTTAACAACAATGCTGATGAAAATTATTAATTCTGAGCCTATGAAAAATAGTTATCAGATGTGTGGCTGTGTGGAGTACATAACTTAATTTGTGTATATTCCCTGGGGACAAAGGGAGTATAGATTTGCTCCCTATAGACCCAACTTGTGTAGCGTGTGTAAGTTTACAATGGTGTTTTTAAAAAGAGCGTATAGTAGCTTACCTGTCTTGTAATTACCCTCAAACCTCAAATTTAACCCTTAAAAATCGGGAATGCTATAGATTTGTAGCTGGTGTTCACATTAATTTGTATTCAGAAAACAATTTACAATAAGGTCACATCCAGTTAACGTCCTGTTATTTGACCTAGAGTAGCATTCACTGTTGCAGATGACCAGAAGCCTATTCAGTGTCTTATAAATGGCACGAAAACTCCCGATCCTGAAATCGCAGGCCTCCCTGTTTCGGCCTTGTGACAGGAGTCTTACAGATGAAGGATCAATACCAAGGAACCAGTTGTCCAAATCTGCATTCACCCCAGTCTCCTGCCAATAACTGTTTTCAAATGATTAAGTCCCGTCTGTTTGCTAGATCATAAGGCTGAGGCTGTAGTAAGGGGGGAAAGATATGAATTTGCCTTACAGTCTTAACAGTGCTCAAGACTGTGTTAAACTGGTTTTAATATGGCATCTCAGCCTTCCTCAGTGCCTCTGCAGCAATACCATCATCCTTTTCTAGGCAGGTGGGACTGGCATTGAGGGTGATAAGCAAGCTGATGTTTGCAGGCTGTTCTCGTTGAGGTCTTCCAAGTGCGTGGAACAACGTGGGGTTTTGCAGAATTTACAGGCTTTTCTTTGAACACGTTGGACACAGGCCTGCTCATATTAAATCCGGGTAGAAGTTTGCCTGTTGCTTCCAGAGGAACAGGGACTGCTATTTGTGGTCAGACTCGTAGCTTATTTATTCCTCTGTTACACTGTAATTTATTGTTAGAGCTACAGAGGAGGTCTGTTGTATATGCCTTTTTAAAGTCCAACTTTATGTGACTTTTCAGATACTACACTTTATTTTTCATTATTTTTATTGCAACGTATGAGACCTAAAATACTTATTCAACAAAAGTCGTGTCAGATATTTGAGGTGTTAACCTCAGGTATATCTGCAGTGTGTCTTTCACTATTTGTTTTTCTTCAACTATTACTCTATCTCAGATGATTTAAAAATACAAGGATTATAATACGATATTCTGGCTGCAATAACGCTGAACTGGAGGGGCAAGAAGTCCTGCAATTAGAGATAATATGCAGTCGCTGGCTGTGCAGCCATTTGAAGTCACGTCCTAACCCCAAAGAGGCTTCAGACTTCAGCTTTGCCACATGAGGTGCCCCATGCATGCCCCATCCCTTGGTCTTCTTTGAGAGCCTGTGATTTCTTGAACATTTCCACGCAGCAGTCCTGATGAGCGTGGCTTTTACCCACCGATTCAGAGGTGGCTTTGTTGGTTTTATAGTTGGTATTGCAGTTAGAGAGCAAATGTGAAAAACAGCTTCAAAAGACGGACTCGGAGTATGTACTGCTCAGAGTTTGTATTTAATCTTTAGTTGTTGGTTTCTGTGGGAGTTACCAAACCAGTTGAGCTATAGCACTGGCATGAAGCCAAATGAAAAATACAGTTTTCTTCACTGTAAACATGACTGTCAAGCAGTAATGTTTTTCTCAGCTTCATTTTAAAGGCATTATAATGGAAGAAAATGAAACTAAAACATGTTTTTATGCCAGTATTATGCATGGAAGAATGTTATTTCTTTTCTGTTTTAATGAAAACCTCTTAGAGAATAGAACATACAAAATTATGTCTTAATAAATATGTAATCAGTTATCTGTGTTGCTAGATACTTGATGGAGTTGGTAAACCAATACATTTCTTATTCTAGTGTACTTATGGTGAGAATGCTTCCCCCCCCCTTCCCTCCGCAAACATGAAATATATGTAAAGTTCTTTATTTTTTAGTCCTGTTGTGATAACGGAAAAAAAAAAAAGTAGTGCCTGATAAAACTTAACGAATAATAACAGCAAACGCTAATCTCTATCCACTCCTTCCGGCTTATTTTTAAACTCTCTTTTCAGTGGCCAGTAGCTCTGTTAACTCATCATCAGGTATTCTGCTGAACTTGGCCATCCTTGCTTTGCTTTTGGGATTTATTTTGTTGAAAAATGTGTAAGTTCAGCTTTACCTTTCTAAGATAAATGCAAACTATATTTAGTGCTCACAGTGATTTCATCAGGACGTCATCATGTAGGTGCGACTGCACCAAAAGGGGAACAACAGCATTTTCACTTTTCAGAATTAAGTTTATCAGAGTTGTCTGCTTTGTCTGTAACTCCCTCCGTTTTATTTTGCAGAGTGAGGAAAAAGCTTGCTTAACAAAATATCTGATCAGCTGCTGCTTTGTAAAATGGCTTGTTGGGTACTAGGAATGGAAATTGCATCTTGAAGAATGGATGTCAGCATCCGTATAACTTAATGCACCGGAGGATGAAAAATCCTTCAGTTGTGCCTCATTGTTTGAATGAGCTTTTTTGAGAGTTTCATAATAGAAAAGTAGGAAATAGGATTGGAAGGGACTTTTATAAGGGTCTTCTCATCTGTCCTGTCTCTTGGGACAGAATCAGCTGCAGTGAAACCTTTCCTGACAGATACTTGTCTCGCCTCTTCTTTATAACCTCAAATGACAGCGATTCCTGTGTTTCCCTATGTAATCTGTGCTAATGTGTCAGGTAATTAGGAAGTCTTTGTTAAGTATATGTGGATAGTTGAACAGCAGAATTTTAAACTAAATTTTATTAGGACTGGCACATTTTTATTTGCATACCTAATCCTTTTATTAAGACATTCAGCCTGCCTCACTTGGTCTGGATGTTTGCAGGCATAGAGAAATTAAGAAATTGTTGAAAGCAGACATACATGCTGTAGGTGAATTAATGAAATGGTGTCTAGCTCTCTGAAGGAAAAGTGATGAAAGTTATGCAATGATCTCTGAAGCTCTCTGTAGATCTCCATGAGCGATGTTGATGCTGAAATCAGCCAGGAAGATCTTTTCTTTGATTGTGTGATGGAAACGACACCAAACTGATGTTCAGATTTTGCACTTACTGCTCGTTGCAATATGTGCTGCAGTAGTAATGAATTGTATTCAGGTTTTGAAGATGATAGTCAAGGAGCAGCTGTTTGGCTGGGCACCTTCAGGATCTTGTGTATGAGTGGTAACATCGCAGTTTTCTACAGCAATGTCCCATGTTTACCCTAACAAATAAGCTTTTCTTTCGGATCTTGGGATGAGCCAGCTCCTCAGAGTTCAAGGTACTGTCCCAGCAAGGAAGTGTTGAAAACAACAGGCTATTGTTGCACTTGGGCGTGCATTGTCCTGGACCATGGGCGTCTATATCCTGCCTCGCAGGCACTATGAGCTCAGTTGCAGCCGCTGGCTCTGGGCAGGCAGCCCCAATTTCAAGGAAACAGTAAAACACTAAGGGCTGTCTCAGGGCAACAGCAGCTCCGCTGTTGAGGAAGGTTTTCTTAAAACATGGGTTGATTTTGTAGAAGAGTAATGAGGTAGTTCTGTGGATCTTTGTGGGGAGTTTTCTGCCCCGTAATAAGAGGAGTAGGAAGAGGCACATAGAGCAAGCTTTGAAAACTTCCCAGGAGGCAGTGGCATGGCATGCTGAGCTGGAGTGGAAGTGAACGTTTCAATAGTGGAGAAGAGAGGAGGGGTGAGATAGAGGTTTGCCAGAAAGGATCCTGAAACTGCAGAAAAGGTGCTATATTTAAGGAAAGATAGGGAGGGGAATTGATGACAGGGAAAAAAACTCAAGGAGACAGACTTGGGACAGGGCATGGACTAAGAAGGGTGTTTGCAGTAGTGTCCTAAGTAGGAGTGAGAGACACTTGTATTTACTGATGCCAGTAAAAGAGATGTTGCAATAATCAAGAGACAGGAAGATAAAGGTCCAGACAAGGGTTTTAGCTGTGTACAGATAGATAAGAAAGACTATATTTGAGAGAAGTTACTCTGAACGAGCTGTGAACATTTATATTTAGTTCATTATTTATTGATTTTAAAGATTATTTGGTTACGTTTTCCTATCACGAAAAGGTGCGTGATGGGCTTTTGGTTTGGTTTTTTGTGTGTGTTTTTTTAAGTTAATTGTCTTGCTTTTTATCCCCCATTCTTTCCTCACGCTACAAGATCATTTTGCTGGGGCGGGAGCAGGGCTTTCTGCCTGCTTACATATCTGTGCTTCACATGACAAAGTTGGGAAAGCAACCCACAGAGAATGGCTGGCATCTCTGCAAAGAGTGGAAGCACACTAGCGTTGCTGTCTTCTAAGAATACTTAGTAAAGAAAAGTAGGGAGGGTAGCATTAAAGAAAAAAAGAAAAGGAAAAGAAAAGGGAAGGCAAATCATTAGAGAAATGTCGATAGCAGTGAGAAAGGTGTTACATGAGGCTTAATTTTTTTTCTTTAACTGGGTAAATATTTTTAGTGTTATTTCAGAACTACTCGAGAAGGGAACGAAGCTCTTGCAGAAGTATCAAAGCAGCAAAAGCAAAGGGATTTGACTACCTTAGGCTGTTCAAAATGGATTGACCGCATTTCAAGTTGAGGCGCAGCCAGGGTGGGCACTAGGACTCAAAAGCTTAGGAGGTCTCCAGGTCTGCTAATTTTAGGCATTGCCAGGGAGATTTCTTTCGATGACCAAATGCAACAGAGAACATGAATTGCAGACTTGTAGGTGATAAGTAATTCATTTAAGCTACAAAACAAACTTCTGAATTGTTTAATCGGCACCGACCGCAGTAACTAGGATGTTTTATGCATATTTGTATGGAGACAGATACTGAACATTCTGTCACTTATAAAAACATCCAGTAAAGCAGTGAAAATGAGCTTATGTTGGTTTTTGGTCCTTTTTCCAGTGTGGTAATGCTGCAGGCAGTGAGGTATTTCTTAAGGTCCTGCACCTGTTTCACTTGAGAACTTTGCGATTATACTTCTGCTTCCATTTTTCCATAAAGCCAGGGTTATGCTGGCTTTCTGTACTGACTTGGTTCTTGTGCTGCTCATCTTCACAGCCCGGAAGTCCAAAAAGTTGGGGAAATTGAAAGGGATGCACGAGGAGCAGCCACAGCAGCGGCAGCAGCCACCACCCCAGAGCCCTGAGGAAGGGACGACGTATATCGCGCCCTTGACTGAGCCCTCTGTAAACACAGCACTTGTCCCCCACATGTCTGCTATCTCACCAGCACTTACTCCCTCTCCTGTTAAGATCCTTGAAAGCATTGAACCGGAGATCGTGTATGCAGGATACGACAATTCGAAGCCTGACACAGCAGAGTACCTGCTTTCCACCTTAAACCGCCTGGCCGGCAAGCAGATGATTCAGGTGGTGAAGTGGGCAAAGATACTTCCAGGTAGGACCATGAGGCATTTGGTGAAATTTCTCTTCACTGTTTCTTTTAGCTTGATGAACTATTTGCTTGACAAATTGCATCTTTAATCCGTGGGCTGTGTTGAAAACCCTCACAGGGGAGTGCGAGATGAACATCTGAGAGAAGATTGTTAGGTTTTTTTATTTATGTAGTGTTTGTTTCATATGTCTGTGATTGATATTTAAAAAGATTTCATTTTGAATAATGGCCTCTTAAGAAGAAAAAATGTTTTGTCACTGGAATAAAAAATTACAGTTTTGTTTTTCAGAAGTATACTTTGTGGGAGTGTTGCTCTTGTTCGTTAATACTAGAAAAATAATGAGCAACGTATTCAGTTCTGGTTTGGCCAAACCTTGGAGAGCACAGTGCAGTTCATCGATATTTTCTGGTTTGATCTCTAGGATTTAGAAACTTGCCCCTCGAGGACCAAATTACTTTAATTCAGTATTCATGGATGTGTCTGTCATCGTTTGCCTTGAGTTGGAGATCGTACAAACATACAAACAGCCAATTCCTCTATTTTGCTCCTGACCTGATCTTCGATGAGTAAGTATTCCTTAATGGTCCTTTTCAGTGCAGACTGGAAGGATTACTCTTGTCTTTATTTGGTTTTCAGGCATAGCTAAGAAGTGTAGTGGTCTAAGAAAAGTCTAAGAAAATTTCAGCTAATTCCAGCATAAAAAGTAGCTTAATTTTTTTTTTTTCCAGTGACTCAGTTTTCAATTGGCGAAGCTTTGATACTGCCATCCACTTCTCCTTATGTATGTGGATGTGTTCTCAAACTAAGACCATCCTGCTGGCTTGAAATATGACTGATACATGACCAACATTTATAGAAAAAAAACATTTTTTGGTGTCTACTGGAGCTTGGAAAAATATCTGACTTCTAGGAAATGTGAATGTTTAAATTGCCAGGTTTTTTTCAGAGCAGTCATATAATGTTGCTTTTGTTAACAATATGCAGCTGTTCAATGTGTTTTCTTGACAGTCTTAATTACCCTTCTTTGCAACCATGAAAGAAGCCAAAATGTTTTTTCACTAATGAAACATAACTTCTTTTATGATGCATTCAGACAAAAAGAAGGATCAACCAAGGAACCATTCCTTCTGAGTATATGTCTTCCTTCATATTTTAAGTTTGTGTTTTAGTGCTTTGCTTTTGATGAGTATAATTTAATTTCTGTTCCATTTGCCTAGTGTTTATTCCAAGACAGTAAAGTCAAAATTTAAGCAAATACACAGGCAGTCAAACTGGGGTCACCTCATATGCTTATTCCAGAAGGTATTTTTTTTTCTAGAGGTAAAAATGAGACATAATCAATAGGATATGGATGCTCTTGAAGAAAAAAAACAGGAAAAAAATGAACAAAAAATAACTTACCGCTCAATCTCCTGAAGCGTTCTAAAATGCTTTTCTTGGAGAAGATGTTTTGTTCCTGTCCATCTTAATAGTCTTTCTTTGATTTAGGAATTCCTAAATAATTAATGTGTATGAGATTGGTCCCAAAGCAGTGAGCAATATCAAAGGAGGATTTTTTGGTTGGTTGTTTTTTGGGGGGGTTTGGGGGGGGGGGGGGGTTTTGTTTGTTTTTAAGAGGAGGAGCTGGTGATTCACTCCATGTGGTTGTAAATGTAGTGTCAGCCATTTTCCTTGTTGAAAGCACCTCCACTGTGACTTGGACATTAGAGAATCATCACAGAAAAAGTATCTGTAGCTAAAGCTAAGTGAAAATTTGAACTTCAAAGAGTTTAGTTCTCCTGGGGAAACGTAGACTAAAAGTTCGAACACAGAAGCAGCTTTCCCTCATCTGAAGAAAGTCAGTCAGGGGGTCAAAATTTATTGGACAGGGAAATCAATCCCTCTTGCAAATAAAAGTGTATGTGCGTTGCTAGCACTCTTGATACTGCAGCTAGAAGCAGCTTCCAGAAGTTGAGATCAATTGTGAGTTTTATGCTGCAAGCCTTGAAGGTAGGTGCCTCCAGAATTGTACTGAGGTTGAGGTTGGGATGCAGTCAGAAAAAGGAGTGCAGTGTCACGGAGTGCAAAATAAAAACATCCAAAACCAGATATATATGTAAGATAGTGGTCTAGTCTTCTACATATTTAACAAGGTACTCATTGCAGAGCTACCAAAGGTAGCAGAAGGCAGGTATTTCTAAAGAGAAGAAAAATAAATTACCAGGAGCTGTGCTGAGCTGTGAGATGTGGGACAGGGGCTTTTGAAGTAGCTAATCAGGGCAAGAAATTTCCTTGGAGGTAAAAGGGTAGGAGTTCAGTGCTTACTCCAGAACAGTAATGGACATGTCTGGAATGAGAGGGTTTTTCTCACTTTGCTCGTGTTTCACACTCGATAGGAGTCGTGGGAGACATTTGTTCCAAGTTTCTCACGTTGCTGCTCAGAGTGGTAGTTGTGAGACTGCATTTGGAGTCCAAGTTTTGGGCTCCTCAGCACAGGAAAGTTGTTGAGAAACTGCAGAGAGCCCCGTGGAGGTTGGCCAAGGTGGTTGAGAGCTGGCTGGGACAGCAAGGGAGCTGGGCTCATGCAGCCAGGAGAAGACCGTGCTGGGTGCAGTGGGGATTTAATTGCAGCCTTCAGCTTCCTGATGAGTTGTTGTAGAAAAGATAGGTCAGACTCTTCATGGAGGTGCCCAGCAGAAGGATGAGAGACTGCAATCACAAGTCTGGGACAACAGACTGCCTCCTGGGCAGCAGGAGCAGAAATTTCATAATGAGATGGTGAAATAGCAGAGCTGGTGCCTAGAGAGACCCTGGAGTCTCTGTCTTTGAAGATGTCCAAGCCTTGACTGGGCAAAGCCCCGAGCAGCCTGCTCCAACTTTGACATTAGCCCTGCTGCGAGCAAGGGGTTGGACTTCAGACCTCCAGAGGTCCCTCCCAAGCTAAATTATTTTGTGATTCCAAGTTCAAGAGATGCAGTGTTTTTCCCAATTTTGACAGAAGGTCAGAGGTGAATTACTGGAATTGTACCAGTCAGCCAATACCATTCAGTGTAGAAAGCATTCAGATAAGCACAAAACATAATATATATTCTGGTTTGTAAAAATACACTGCTTTGAAGCTTTGCTCTGGAATTGCTGAAGGCTGATCTTACCTTTACTTTTTGAGTACCATAAACTTGGAAATGTGGTGTGTAGTTATAAACACAGGGCTTCATTTCTGTGCCATGAGGTTTATCAGATCTCCCTAAGGTTCACTTGGTGCAACTTTTTGAGTGTGTTATTGCCTTTGGCATTTTAGAATGTATTAGTTGATGCAGAATGAAAGGGAGATGCTTTAAAATAACTTTTCTCTGCTGGCTTGAGAGAGTTATGTTCCTGTTATGACCTGGCCAAGATTTTAATGGTATTTTTTCATATTGTGTCTGGAGAGGTCATTTGCCGTCTCTATGCAAGAAGTAATTAGGAAGGTCCCTGGCCAGTAGCATGCACTCGGTGCCCCAGAGGGTTCAGCATTTTCTTCAATGAACGGTTAAAAAAGAGTGAAAGTAGAGGTTGGCATTAGCAGAATTATGTTGCTTTGTTTTATGTTAAATGAATTTTCCGTTTACTCTTAACTACTGTGAATAAAAGGAAGTCGTAATGTTTCTGGAAGGCCATGATATATGATCTTGTTTTCCTTCTTATTCTGAAGGCCTATAAACAAGGCGAATAACAAATGAGGATCTCTGTTGTTAATAGCTGTTAAATGTACCTTTGATTATATAAATACAGTGCAAAATGCCTCCCTACTAATATGTGGTTTGATTTCCTGTTAGGCTCATGGAAGGCTGGAAATATTTGCCCGCCTTCATTTAGTCATGTTACATATCTAATTAAGTGTACTGTTTGTCTTTATGGATCATGCATATATTCCGTTGCTTTAATTTGGCTTAAGTAAATGCCAAGATGTGAACTGAGGGATAAGAAAATGGCCGCTCAGCCTGTTACAGAAATGCCTAAAAGCAGCCTGAGAAGAGGCATAGACCAGTGTATTTTATGTTGTGTGTGTGTGTGTAAGTTACAGTATGTGGGGGTTTTTTAATCCATTTCTTTCGTAGCATAGTAGTTGTAATCAAAACTAATATTATATATATATAGCTTTAGTTTTAATCCACAGTAAATTTTTAAAAGACAGTCATATATGTGACACCACATAATTCCTGTTGCACGTAAACACTCTTAAAGGATGACTGTTGCATATGTAATAACACTCAAAAGATGTTGCAATAATGTTCTTAAGGCTGCAAGCTCAAATCCAAGAAGTTGCAAAATTCCAAAATTAAGGTGGTCTGTGAAATCATAGTTTGAGCCCTTTGGGTACGTGCTTTGAAGACTGTATCCATAACGAAACCTTTAAGTTATGTCATCCCGTAATATATTCCCCATGTGACTCCTTCCTTTTTGTATTGATCAGGTTGGATGAGTTGTAGGGATGATACAGGATTATGTAGTGAGAGACTGTTGGGTTGTTGCTTCGTTTGTTGCCAGTGAGGAAGCCTTACCTTGAATGGATCTAGGGATTTGGGAGAACAGAGAGGTATTAATGGGGAAGATTTTCTTAAGACATAGCAAAAGACTATCGCTGATTCAAGACCTAAGCTCTGAGACATTTCAGGTTCCTACTGCAAAGTAACAGAAATCCCACAGAAAAAAATGGCTGTTTATTTAACTCGAGGGAGGGAGAAAATTTCTCTTAAGACTTAACCAAAGACTTTAGCTGAAATTTTCTAATCTAATTCAACCTGAGGCAGGCATAAGCATGGACAATTTAAGTCCAGAGCATTAAATTGGTAAAATTATACACAATTGAAAGCAGGAAGCTGAGCGGTGCTGCTTGGAATGGGCGCAAGAACAAAGCAAGGGATGTAGCAAAATACAATGTTTTTTAATGCTAGCTTATTTTCAGGGCTTCTGTCTGAAGCTATGCAAAATGAAGTGTTTGCTACAGGGGACAGTCTAAAACATTATTTTTAAGACGTAGTCCTGGAAGGTAGGGAAGTTAGTTTCAAATTCCCTTGGTCTCTCCCTTACTGGATGAATTAATCATTGAACTAACAGCTAAAAAGTCTCTTTCTCTGGCTGTGTCCTTTTGAAGGAAAAGTCCCCAACATTTTTTAAAAGACACAGCATGACAGTTTAGGTCTTAGAAGAAATCTGATGATCTGAATCTTTCGATAGTAGGAGTTTATGTGTTTACAGTGCAGAAGTCAGATGCCTAAATCCCAGAGGAAGGCAAGGGATGCTCCTTCTTGCTCATGTTTCTGTGACAGGCTCGGGCAGTTGCTGTCCCTCCAGCTAGTGGTGGCAACTTCCCAGGTATCTGCTTCCACCCATACTTTAAGTCAGGGCACCGGCTGGCAACCTTTCAGAGGCTCAGGAAGGGATAAAAAGCATTTATGAGTGCAGCACTGCCAACAGAAACCCGGCAGGAGCTAAGATGTGGTGTGGTGAGGATGCTCGCACCCCTGACGTGGGAAACCAGTGGGAGCAGTGGGACATGGGCTGCCTTCGGGGCCACAGCTTGTGCTCCCAGCACATATCCCTCTCCCAGCTGGAGGCCAGAAACTGCATCCCTCGTGACAAGCTGCCCTACTTATCCATCCCTTTCCCTAAGGAAGAGAGATGGTGGCTTTTCATCTCTCCATAGGGCAAAAACCCAGCTGATGGTATTGCTGATGAATATTAAAAATCAAGCCATGTGTCCTCTTTGGCATGCGTTGGTTTCTGCTGGTGTAAAGAAACCAGAGGGCCAGCCTGACGCTGGAGTTCCCCCACAGGTCTCAATTTTTCTTTTGATTTTAGGTTTTACATGGTCTCTTTGTAGACTTCTAAATCCTTGGGGACTTCTGAAGAACAGACTCAAATTCCAAAATCATTTACTATTTTTAGGAAACTCACCCAAATTATCTTATTTACCATTCCAGCCTTATCTAGCTATAAAATAGCAATGATGTGGGATACTGAAAGAGTTCGGTAATGCTGAGACACTGTGTTGAGACACTTTAGTACATTAAAGTACAGCATCGATATTTCAACACTATTTTGCAAATGCACCGAATGACTAATGTGCTGTGTGTTTTCTTGCTCCTTTGATTTTTCTTGGTTTGTCATCTGCAGCATATAGAATAAATCGTAGGTGCATAAGTGTGCAGGTTCTGAATTTTCTGGCTGTTGTACTTTCTTCCAAGTGTCATTGGATTTTTACAGAGAATTTTACCCTAGTCAAGGACTTGAGGGTTTCCTGATAAAAACAGCACTAAGCATTGCACAAGATACCCAAAATTATTAAAGTGGACTTGAAAAACCATGTCTAAAAACTGGGGCCAGTTTTCACAAGCATTTGGATCAGCGATGTCTTTTTTCCATCTCTGAAATTATTGTATTACATCATATGCAGCTCAATCCTTACAGTAAAAAGGTTTCAGTAGAGGCTGCAGTTTAGTGAATATTATGTACAAAACATTAAGAGCAGAAAATACCGATTGATGTATTGGTTGGTGCTTTGGACTGATAAGGCAAAGCTTCAGGCTATGGATTTTGAACTAAGAAGTGGCTGTCCTTTCATTATTGCCATTTTGGGCAATTGTGACACTACTAGCCACTATTCTAGTTTGTAGTGCAATATGGATGGCTTTTTCATTATCAAATTCAATCATCTACTCCAGATATTTTTAAATAACTCAATAATACTATATATGTAATGTAGTTTAACAAACTAACAAAGGTTACTACAAATGAATATAAATCCTTCCTTTAAAATGCAAGATTTAACTTCCAGTAAAATGAAAATGTAGTGTTGCAGGGATCTTTCATGCTAGGCCTGTGGTAATTGCCCCAAGTGTGAAATTTTAAAATTTAAAAGCAGACAGAGGTTGATATTAGCAATAGAGGAAAAACAGAGAATACATTTTTCAAATGAGAAAGTCAATGTAGAGCAAATGAGGTAGAGAGAGACAGAAAAACACCTTCAGTACATGGGGATTTCTGTGAAGTTTCTGTGCTAATGTTGTCATGGGATGTGAATGGGCAGACGATTTTGTAACACTGAGGAAAGTCATAAAATTAAATTAAGAATTAAATTGTAGCTCAGCTGAATAGCTAAGATTTTATTTAAAATCTGCATTTATTAATTATGTGTATTTTATTAGTAAATAGCATGGTCATTGTCTTTTCATTATGTTCCTAATATCCTCTCATAATATACTTGTGGAAGCTGGGACCATTAGGATTTGGTGTTGCATAAGGCAGTGCAAGGATGCAGCTGCCTCTCTGTGCCCTTTCGGTGCTGAAGCTTGTAAGTGTTTCTGATATTCTGATTTCTATGGTAACAGCAGGAAGATAAACGTAATAAAATAAGCTGAATATTCAAGCACAGCAGATTTTTTTTAACCTTATATACCTTGGGGCAGGGGGGAGGGATGATTACTTAGACCCCACCTGGAGTACTGCATTCAGTTCTGGGACCCCCAAACGTGAGAAGGACATGGACCTGTTGGAGCGAGTCCAGAGGAGGGCCATGAAGATGATCAGGGGGCTGGAGCACCTCTCCTATGAAGAAAGGCTGAGAGAGTTGAGGTTGTTCAGCCTGGAGAAGAGAAGGCTCCAGGGAGACCTTGTAGCAGCCTTCCAGTACCTAAAGGGGGCCTAAGAAGAAAGCCAGAGAGGGACTTTTTACAAGGGCATGTAGTGATAGGACAAGGGGTAATGGCTTTAAACGGAAAGAGGGTAAATTTAGATTAGATGTAAGGAAGAAGTTCTTCACTGTGAGGGTGGTGAGGCACTGGAACAGGTTGCCCAGAGAGGTTGTGGATGCCCCCTCCCTGGAAGTGTTCAAGGCCAGGTTGGATGGGGCTTTGAGCAACCTGGCCTAGTGGAAGGTGTTGGAACTAGATGATCTTTAAGGTCCCTTCCAACCCAAACCATTCTATCATTCTATGATCGTCATTGAGTGGTGATAAAGCTAGTAACTAACTTCTTTTATTGTTTAAAAGATTACTCTTTCCCCGTTTACATTTGCGGGATGATGGCTGTTAACCCTTTTAGTTTCTTTTGCTTCTGTTAATCCTGTACTGTCTAAATTTAGGTACATTTTTGTAATCTCTTTCATCTGGCAGTCTCAAAATCCCTCATTTTTAATTAGCATTGCCGCAGTGATTGTTGATAAGAGTTGTCAGTGTTCATTCTTTGCTAATAAATTGTGTGTGTGATCACTGATTTTGCTAAAAGGTCAGCAAGCACTCCTTGATATTCCTCCCTGCATGATTTTTGCTTGCATATATTATTTTGAAGAGTACTGCATTCATACAGTCTAAACTGTCAGTGCAGTGAGAAGTGGATATCTTGATTAGTGAATTTTTATATTCGTTGTTACTATTATTTAATTTTTCGTAAAATGCAGCTCAGGTCCCATACAGAGAAGTATATGAAAGGATTTTGTCACATACCCACGCCAAAAGAGTGCATACACAGAAGGAAATTTTGAAGAACTACTGTCATACGTGTACATAATAGATGTAATATGCTTCAGCTAGATTTTCCGCGTCTTATTTTGCCTTTTTTTTTTTTGTAAACAGGTCAATGATTGGGCAAAGCAATAGATTCAACTATTCAACTTCTTTGCATAAATTTCTAAAGGCTCTGCCTTTTAATGCCTTTATCTCTAAACACTTCTTAAATTTCTAGGGTGTTTTAATTAAAACTGTGAAACTGTAAAGGAAAACAGGAGATAAAGTAGTTTTAAGGAGATCCATAAGAATGTGAAAACTGTCAGAAGAAAGGTCCATCTAGCACAGTTTGTCATCCTTCAAACTGGCCAGTTGCAAAGAAAGCGTAAGATCAGGACCAGGGTAAAATGATACTTCTTCATTTGCCCATTCCAGCAGTCAGTGATTTAGGTACTTTCTGAACGGGACATTGCATTCAGACAATTGTGCTCAATAACTCTTCTGTATCTTTCTTCTGTGAATTTGCCTAATACCTTTTTGCATACCTTTATAATCTTGACATCTAAAATGTTCTGTGGCAGTCGCTTCTGCAATTTAATTATGCATATTTGTTTGCTGAAGATGTTTCTAAAGCAGGTAGCTGATAATTTAATGGAGTGCCACTTCATTCTTGTGTTTGTAGTAATAGTGGATATATTACTTTTCATCCCATGTATGCCATTTATCACTTATAGATCTCTGTCAAGTCCCATCGTTTCTCCTGTGAGCTGAAGAATCAGCTAGTCAATTTAGTCTCCCCTTGTATATCAGTTGCTTGCTACCCCGGCCGTCCTCATCTCCTCCCTCTGTGCTTTTGCTAGCTCGTTGTATTAATTTTGGGAGGAGACCAGACTGACACACTATGTTCAGAGCGCAGTGGATTTATGCAGTAGCAAAATTATGATTTCTGTCTTCTTCTCTCACCCTTTGCTTTTTTTGACCTTAGTAAACACTGAACAAGCATTTTCAAAAGACAGAAGCATCAAAATCCTGTTGCAAGTTACACTTAGATCTCTTTATTGTGTGATGTTTGTTAAGTTAGAGCCAGTTATTTTGTATGTATGGTGGAAGATGATTATACTGTCTGCATTGTCTTGCAATTAGTGATTTTCGCCTTCTATTTTGTCAGTCAGCCACACAGTTTTGCAAGATTTTTCAGCAGTTTTTCACAGGCAGCTCTTGATTTCATTGTCTGGAGTCATCAGCAAGCTCTGTGACTTCCATAGGTCTGATTTTTTTTTCAGATGATGTATGAGTACAGTTTTCAGCCCAGGCCCCAGTGCAGAGCTCTGTGAGACTTCCCTGGTAACCTCCATTACTTGTGAGAGATGTCCATTTATTATTACCCTTAGTCTCCTATTTTTAAGCTGCTAATAATCCATGAAGAGCCCTCTTCCTTATCCCTAAGCTCTCTTTAAGTGCTTTCAGGAGATCTTTTTAATAGCTTTAAAATCCAACTTTGCCATGATTGCATCCCCGCATACCTCCTGATGCAAAGCGCGGTGTGCAGGAGGTCCTAGACCAGTAATTACCCATGCTGGCACACCGACAGACGGTATTGCAGCCCATACCCAAACTGCATGCCCTAGTTTCCTTTGTGTGGAAACCAGGGCAGAGGAGAGGAGGAGGCGAGGGTTGGTGTTTGCTTAGGTCTCACCCCATATGGCCGTGGGGTGCAGCTAGACCTGGCATGTGCAAAGCATTTCCATTGTACAGACGTTGCCTGTGTCGACCGGAACATCCTTGTGCTATCGTCAGAGTACTCTTACAGATTCATGAGACGTGACCTCTCTTTGCCAAAGCTGCGCTGACTTTCTTCCCTTATAGCATACTTATTTATCTATTAATGCTTCTCTGTCAATTGTTTTGCTAGACGTAGAAACGAGACTTAGCTCTGGTCTCGAGTGCTCCCTCCCCACTCCAAGACCCATTTTAAGAAATCAGTCATGTTTGTCACCTTCCATGCCTTTTATAAGGGCAATTGAAGCAATAAGCTGCACAGCACAGTTCGTAGTTCAGCAGTTCTGTATTTAAGTTACTTTACAGCTCATGGACGGATGCCATCTAGTCTTGGTGATTTATTACTAGTCATTTTACTGTTTTGGTTTTTTTCTTTCTAAATCCTCTTCTACTCGCACTTTAATCTGAAACTAGTTCTCACACTCACTTGCTAAAAAGGGAGACTCTGGTGCAGAGCCTTCCTGGACTCCTTTATGGAGAGCACTGATGCGAAGTTGTTTGTTTGGTTTTTTAACTTTCCTGCTATGGCCTGATCTTTCTCAAACACTTCTTTTTCATCTTGATCATTTGTTGGCCCAGTGGATGTTCTGGCAGGTTTCCAGCTTGTGATGTGTTTGAAAGGGTTTGACTGTTAGTTTTTATGACTTCAGCATGAAGACTTGCCCAATGATTTTACATTTAACTTGGCATAATTATGCTCTCTTACCATTGTCTCAGCGTGACTTTGGGACATCCACAAGCCTTGTAGGAGGGTGTCTTTTCACTTCTCTCGAGGTCCTTGGCAGGAAGGGCTAAGATAGAGAAGGGGTTTGTTCCTTTCAAGTGTCTGTCTGAACATGGTGCTGCTTTAATCTTTCTGCACATCAGTGAGCTGTTTGGTGGCATCTCCAAATGCCTTTCACATGCATAGTGCTTCCTTTTGCTACTTCCCCTATAGAGTTAAATGTTAATCTTCCGGATTAAAAGAAAAATTAGGAAGTAGTTTCTCTACTGGTATGAGAGGAAGGCATGCCTCGGTTGACTTCCAGAAAATGCCAGGCTTTGCATGACAGCGTGAGCACAGTCTTGATTTCTGAGGCATTGTTGGCACAAGAGGAGAATTGCTGCTGCATGTGGAATATAGCAGTAGTTTTGCTGATGAACCATTGCAAGTGACAGTGAGCCCTGGCATAATGGATGTATAAAACGATACCTAATGGGCACCTTTTCTGGCTGGTGATACCTTTCTCTGATGAACTTTAAAAGAGTATTTATTGTCATTTGTACATTATCATCACTTATTATTGAATGTGGTATTGAAAAAGCATTTTGGTAAAGGCGTAATTATGTATTTTCTCATCTAAACTGTGATTTGTCTCTTTTGGAATGCAAATGCAAACCAAAAGAGAGTATTTGGTATCAGCATTCTGCTAACTGCATAATTAACTGTTAATTCCAGCAGATACTTGGGGCTTTTTGCTATTGATGTGCTTGGGATTTTAGGATTACATAACTGGGTGATTATTAAGTTGGATTTTAGCGCAAGTTCTCTGTTACTGATTGGGAGCTGAAACTCCTTTGGCAATCATTACCCATGAGCTGTTGCCAGTTCTTTTGTTGATAAGCATATAACAGGAGGACACTTAGCTGAAACTTTAAAGCAGTTCTAAATTTCTTAGTATCAGTTACCTGGGATTGTATTCTCTAGGATCACCAGGAGGACTTCCTTGGGAGAAAACTAATTTTCAGAATTGACTCTAAGTTCCGTGTAAAAATTGCCAAGTTTGTATGCCTGGGTGGCTAAAGCCCACAAAACACCAGCTATGTCTGTAGATCTGTTTTCATGTGAAATGACACTTCCTTGTCCATCAGTGTTCAGCTTGGTGGTCCTCAGTCTAATCCCTCAGTCTAATCCCTGTTTTGTCCTGGGTTCAGCAGCTTCTTCTGCCAAGGTTATTGCCGTAGTGCCAGTACTACCAGCTACGCACCCCTCAGTCTGCAGCATCACAGTCACCTGGAGAGAAGCTTGTGGGATTAAATGTTTTACTTTGGTAACAGTGGATTTACATGTCCTTGTGGCAGGGTTGGTGGGGGTAAATCATTACTGAAGTACTTCTCTTTCAGCAACTTTTAGAGCAGGAAATTTGTCTTCTATGCATACTGTGCTTCCTTGCAGGGAACAGCTTTCTCCTGTTGCGTGTTAGATTCCTGCAGGAACACAGCAGCAGGAGGCATCTCCAGGACCCTCAAGCCAATTCACTGCTGCTGCAGGAGGATCTCGCCATAAAACCTCCTTATTTTCAAAGTAGAAGGTAGTGCCAAGGCCTTGCTGCTGTGTCAGATTAGTAAGGCACAGGGTTTTTTTTCTCCCCACATTCTAGGTAGAGAAGAAACGTTGACTGTCAGTAGTGGCTAAAGTCAGGTAGGACAGGGCAGAGGGATTTGGGGTCAGCAGGAGGACTTGAGGTGACATTTGGTGGCAGGTCTTGCAGCTTTGCTTTAACACATGACTGCTGGCACCTGCAGTACAAAGGAGCGTGTACATGGGCAATAGCTGCATCAGGCAGTTCAGTGGTATCAGCCAAAATGGCCTGGCAATGTAGGAGTATGCTGAAAACCCAGACTGTCACTGGGGGCTGAGGCAATGGCACTTTGTTTTTGGTTTGGTGTTTTTTGGTTTTGTTTGGTTTGTTTTTTTTCCCTGGGCCTGGTACAAGGACATTGTTTTCCAGCAGCACGATAGAGCAGGCAGCCAGGGGCTATGATGTTGTAACCTGGCTGTGATCCACCATTGCTTGTGTAGGCAGCAGGGTGGTCGTCTGAGGCTGTCACCTTTATGCTGCCTCTAGGCTAACACTTTCCTGGATAAACCACCTAATTCCCAGCCTATGTTTATCCATGGCAATTTAACCAACAGGGTAGCAGTTGAATTCTCTGTCCCTTACTGCTTAAGGGGGAGCATCTGCTGCCTTATCAGTACGAGGAGGAGGTCGCTGGTGGTGCCGAAGATGGGGTATTTATTTCTGCTGGCTTACTGACAAGTTAAAGGAAAAATGGGCATGGCCCAAATGTCTCTCTAGTAGCATCTGATGACAAAACTGCCATTAATTTCAACAGGATTGAGTGCCCGCATTGGCCACTGATGCAAGGTAACAGGTATTTTTCCTCCTGGAAGGAGATGGCTCTAAAGCTTTAAGAGTTGAAGGCAGTGTGTTGAAGAGAGTATGGTTTTGTCTCTTTCTGCTGTGGCTTGCAGAGTGAGCAGAGATTAGAAAGTGCTGAATAAGAAATAAGTGCTGAATGTAAAGTCATAATTGAATTTTGCCTGAATTCTGCGTGTATTTTGGCTTGGGTTTTGATCAGTGCAATAACTTAATGATGCTACTCCAGTACTGCTGACTTTGGTTGCGTTTATAATGGCTTCAAGATGGGAAACAGGTGTTTGGGTACAGTCCATTGAGCAGAATGATGCGCAGTGTTTCGCAATGCCGCCACACACAAAGCAGGGCAGTGATTGCCCCTTTGCACGGAAGAACAGGTTCAGTTTTCTGCTAGGTAGTGTCATTCCGTTCCCACCGTTCTTCATGCTAGAGCTGTTGAAGTAGAATACTCCCTCAAGAAAGAGTAAATTGTTGTTACAATAATATGTTTGGTTTTTTCTTTCCCCAAGAACCTCGAAACTTTTTCCAGACAAGTGAACCCCTCCTAAGGCAGGTAAGATAATTCAGGCCGAGGGCTTTCCTGATTAGGTGGTTTGAGCAGCTGAAAAAGGGACTCTGTGATCCCATGTCCCTGGCCTTTTTCCTCCTTTATCCACAGCTTACCTGCCCTGCCCTAAAGATGTCTGATGATGTTTCACTCCTCTCTCTGCCAAGTTCAAACTGACCCCTTCTGGCATGGTGGAAAGTATACCTTGCTTTTTGAGGGTTCCAAACTGGTTTTGACCTTCAGGCCTTTGGCAGGTTTTCTTGTTGGGTTGCATTTGTTTGTTTATTTGTTTTGGTTTTGTTACAGTGTAATGGGCTTTCTGAATTTCCCTGAAATCATTTTAAATGATGGACAGGCTTCAAATGGATACAGGTTTTAGTCTAGCAAAGGAAAGGCTCTTGATTATAAAATTGGAAACAGTTCTTAGGGGGAAAAAAATGCAAAATCAGGAAGCACAAAGAATATCTTTGACATCAGACTTTTGCTACAAGTGTTGCTTGGTCTTTTCCTCAGTCTTTTCTGAGCTGCAGAGGCCAAGAGACTAAGTCAGCTGCACGTTTGTTCCTCTGAGGTGCTGTGGAAGGGGATGCCTTTGCCCAGTTTTTCTTGGGATTATCAGCAAGCCACTTGAGTACTGGCGAAACTTCAAAAAACCCACCACAGCTTTCCCCTTCTTCACTTCCCTTGAGTACTGGCGAAACTTCAAAAAAACCATCACAGCTTTCCCTTTCTTTGCTTCCCTGTCTAATTTAGGAAGATGCCTTGCGCTGCGGCTTTGAATAGTATCCGTGAGAAAGTAAATAAAGCATGGTATCAGGTTTGATTTGGGGCTGAGTTTCACCTGTGAGTGAATATTCCTCAATGCGTGGGTTCCTCTCTTTGGTTACGGTCAGTTGAGTTGCAGTTTCCATTCTCAACAAGGAGATGTATGATACTAGACTTTATGATGACTTCATAAATTATAAGTTACTCATAACAAGTTGTTGCTGTACAGTGTGCCTGTAGTTTCACAATTTTTGATGTGGCTGTTTGGTTTCTGTGGAGGTCATATAAAGGTATTAATGAGATATATGACTGGTTTGGTATTTAGGACGCCTTGTCTTAAACAGTTTCCTTAAACTATCCCTCCTCCCCTGGTGTGACTGCTCAAATCCTACTTCTCTGTTGTAGTTGGGTGGCTCATCCCTTGGTGATTTGGGGCATCAGTCCCATTTCGGCTGGGTGCTCAAGCCATTTGCCTCATCGCTTGCCCCTGTGTAAAAGGACAGCTACTTCCATGGAGCAGGGGAACAGGAGGAGCTGGGTTGTTTTGCCACTTTCTCATGCGTGTATTCAGCTCTCCTTGGGTAGATGTTGAGGATGAAACAGGCTGAGGTGTTGGGCTGGTACCGCAGAGGTGGTCTCCATGCAGCCTGCCCATGGAAGGAAGATAGGAGATCTGGAGTCAATTTGGGAATAAGGGTGGCAGAGATGAGAGAGGTGAGGACGTAGAAATTGCACAGGGTTACGGGGAGACCCCAGATAAAGTGGGGAGAACGAGAACGTGAACTCAGGGAAAGTACCAGGGAGTCTCTCAACTAGGAACATGTTTGCTGCAGTTCATTGAGAGAAACCCAACAGCAGGAACAAAACCCCTCTTCCTGCCAAGGCGGTTGAGGTGCCTTGGAGGGCTTTGCCAGCGGAGGTACCCACCTCGTCTTCCTCCCGGGGGAAGGCAGGGAAAAGCAGCAGCCATTCCGTTCCAGTGGGGATGTGGTGAGCAACTCGGTGACCAGTTAACAGAAGGTACCCGTGGCCAAAGAGGCTCTGTAGGAGCAGATAGAAGTTGGGCAGAGCAGTAGCTGGTGGGGAATGGGCTGGTTGCGGCCGCTCTGCCTGCCCACAGTGCTGCGGGAAAGGTCAGGCAGAATGTGAGCCGGGCATTAAATTAAGCCTGTAAGGAGACACTTGGGGAACTTAAGATGGATTAACTTAAGGTGTAAAGTTTAAAGCGTATTATTATGAAGGAGGATTAAGCTAAACTGAGCTAATGACACCACTTTTGAATGCATATCCACACAGCGGATTCAGAGCTTTGGCTCCATGCCTTTTATTACTTAAATGTACTTACCTTCTTAAATGTATAAAGATACATGCCCTTACTCATTTCAGATCTTCACATTCTCCATTTTCCATGTCGAGAAGTTTATACGCTGTGTCGGGGTAAAACTGGTTTTAGTTGGGTGGTTTTTTCCTTGCCTTTTTTTTTCTTAAAAAAAAAAAAAAAAAAAAAAAAGGCGAGGGGGAAGGCAACATAGAAGTTTGTTTTAATTTTTCCCTATGGTGGTGATGGCATTTGTGATGACTTGATGGTATTTATTCTTAGATGAGGCATTTGTTAAGGAAGAAATAACTTTGTTCATGTTATGTTGACATGTCCTAATTTCTATGTGCCCCATCTCTTTTAATATATGAGCCATTTCTATTGCTTTATTTTGTTGTTACTCTCCTGGTATTGGGATATCTGCGATGTCAGCATCTGAATTTTCCAAAAGCTCTGCAGCCTCTTATTTTATACACTGTGTGGGTCAAAAATCAAATGCAAAGTTGAATACTGTAAACTGCCTCAAAATGCTTATCTTACATTAAACAGAGTCATTAATTAACTAACATAATTTGTCGTTAGTAATAATTTGTAAATAAGTAATAAATCAACTGAATTGATTTTTCAGGAGGGAAACTGATTTGAAATTACAGGTTTGCTGTATGTTAAATAAACTACTTAGTAAATAGTTCTGTGTATAATTTTATCTCACTACAAACAATGCCATCAGGTTTTCCTTGAGGGTAAACTATAGATCAATGTTTGTAAGTAGATAAAAGACTAAATCTTTAAAAGGAAAAAAAAAAAACCCACCACACCTGACTTTTACTAAAATTCTTCTATTTAGGCAATCATATAAAAGCAAAACAAATACAAAGAAAAACAGAAGAGAGAAAAAGTAAAATGTCAGAAAAAGTGCAATGCAATGTAAAAAGAAAAAGGTTTTGAGTCAGAATACTTTTAGGTTAGCTGTCACAGAGAGTGTTTTGCCACGCTGTTTAGTGAAAGCATAAGAAACCTGAGACAAAACCTCAGAATGTTTCGTTTTATTTGCTGTGTGGCTTGTGGTATCGGATGAAAGGTCTGGCGCTTCTCCTGTCTGTGGAGGTCAAATGCAGGCAGGGATGGTGGCAGCTGCTTTATGTTCTGAGGCTGGAGAAACTAACTTTGGTGTCCTGCAAAAGTAACAATGGATATAATAAACTGTTCTTGTTTTGAATCCTGCTAGTCTTTAGCAGTCTGAGATATACCTTAAAATGTATTTTTTTAAAATACAAATGTCCCTTATTAATCATTTGCATTTCAAGTTCAGTACGTATCCCTCTGAGCCTCCTGGGAGGATGTCAGTCAGGAGCCACCATTATCTGTGTCCTAGACTTGGATTTGGTAATTTTGGGAAGAGGGAGGGGAGCAGGAGCAGCGGGAGGGAGACCACTCTCTGGGATCTTTCAGGGTCTTTTTCCCCAGCTGTCTCTGGGTCAGCTCAGAGGTGCCTGCAGCCGTTTGGTCTCTGGGCAATAACAACCCATCAGGCAGGAGGACCTCGGGCTGGTTTAGGGTGATGTCCCCGAAGGCGGGTATGCTGAGTCATGCAGTAGCCAAATGTGAAGGAGCCCCATCCCTGGCACACTCGCTCATCCACGCTAAGGGCACATCCAAACACCAGGAGAGATCCAGGTGCTGCTGTGCTGGGTTGGCCGCAACCCTTGGATGGTGGCCGCCAGCCTCGGGCAGACCCGGGACTGGAGCGGGACCCCAGGGACAGCAGCTTCAGAAATGCCCGTTTGTGTGCATCTGACGTCTTTTAATTCTGCAAATCCTTTTCTGTTTCACCTGATCCCAGTTACTCAGGGTCACTCTGTGTGCGTTCATAGCATGCAACTGGTGTTGAGTGTGCAAGTGGCCTCTGTAAGTCCTCTGCAGTACGCAACCGGGCTTGCGTGCTCGTGCCTGTGTGCGTCCAGCAGCGGAGGCTGCTCTTCTCAAACAGAGGGCCAAGTGGTATTTCAGTCACCGTCCAAGGCGTTCAGAGACTATTTTCTTCTATTCGTTTACTTCCCTGCAGTGCATGATGCATAATAAAAATAAATAAACATGGCATTACTACTACTATTAAATTAAAAAAAAAAAAAAAAGAAGAAGCTGGAGGTTCTTAGTCTCAAGAGGAGGGTGGAGCGGGGGAAAAGTGCAGAGCCCATATAACAATGGGGAGTCCGCTTTATTAGTGTTAAGGAGGAAAATAAAATCTGCTCTGGCAGTAGTGAAATAAAACACCAGGAAGATTACGTCAGTCTTTGTTTGCACACAGTATGATTCTTCTCTTTCACCAGCCAATTTGTATATTTGAAAAGGCAGTTGCTTGGTTAAAATAATTAGCTGAACCTCATCCAATTCCCCAATTATGTGAAAAAATGTTTGAAGAAATATAGACAATTGTTGTTGAGCAATTAAAAAAAATAAAAAAAAAGTGGTGGTCACTGAACAATTATAGCGCCTTGTCTAAATACCCGCATATATATCGTAGTTTCAAAATGAGACAGGCAGTTCTCAGTGACTCTTTGCTGTAGCTGTTGTGGTTTGGGATAGCGGCTTTAGAAGTATAGCAAAATCCTAACTAATTCTGCCTGAAACTTGTGTGGGATAGGTTAGCCTGGGGTTGCCTCAGAGAAGAGAGAGAGCGTCTTGAAGCTAAATTTTTCAAAGCATATTTAAAGAAAAAAAAGAGTAAACTGGATACAAGTCATGTATACTTACTATTATACGATTTAACAGGCAAAAATCAGTATTAATGAACAAGACTGTCTTATTATATACTCCTTTATTCCAGACTATCTTAGATTATTATTTTGGGAAAAAACGTACAGAATTTTTGAATATTTCAGTTTTCGAATAAGAGACCATTGCAACAATTTGACTAAGAATTCCCTGTAGGAGGTCCAGTGTAGTATATTAGCAAGAGCTTCAGTGACTGGGAAATCATTGCTCCTTGTTGTTCCTACACTTTCATCCTTGGAGCTAGCCCTGTTGCATTTGAAACCACTTCCCCGTTTTCCAGACGTGCCAGCCGTATTTTTACGGGACTGTGTCATTCAGGATGAGAAGAGTCAAGATGTCTGCTGGCACGGTGGAAGTCGCTGATCCAAGGGCCCTGCTGGCTTGTGGACCCGACCGTGCGCAGTGGGCAGCAGAGCTCTTTGCCATGGATTTTCCTGTTGTCCGTGGCTGCAGGCAGCCTTGGAGGCTGCTGGGCTGGGGCCAGGGCTGACCGCCCTGAGTGGTGCCGGCTGCAGATGAGAGGCTATCAGTCCTCTTTAGCCATCCTTTCCCCCAGCTAGCTCTGCACCAGACACTTCTGAAACCCGTTTCCACCTGTACGTCAGCTGATGGGGGATGTATAATTTAAAACGTGCATGCAATGGGTGTAGGTTCCCCTATTGCACCAGTTCTGACCCCTTCAGCAGGCTCATTTCTGTCAGCCAGGGCAGAGCTGAACAAACACTGACAGTTCAAACACATTTTAAAACATTTTTGCCAGTTCATTAACATTGTCAGTGTATAAAACTCAACTTACATTTGTTTCTGTTCCTTTTAGGGGCATTGATGTTAATACTGCCTGTGGTCTGCCGGGTGGCAAAGTGAACTCAGCCATCCATTGCGGATGACATAGGCATTGAGCGAGGCGATGCCCAGGTCCCCCAAAGCTCACAGGCAGTGGGTTTTTCTGCCAGCCCGGGAGCACAGGGACCAGGCAGCCCTCTGGGGCTGGCAGGGCTCCAGCTTCGCCTCCGTAGTCCCCAGCTCCCTTACCTAACCTGAACTTTGCAGCTGTGGTGTATCTTACTGACCTCTGCGCGATCAGTGCTTGGTTTCCAGGTCGCACCTCGCTTTCCTCACGTGTGGGCTGCCCCGTGCATGTTGCGCTCTCCCGTATTTATCCTCTGGATTTTGTTTCTTTCTCTTTGCAGGGAACGGATGCGCCAGTCTGCTATGTTTGAACTGTGCCAGGGGATGCACCAGATCAGTCTGCAGTTTGTTCGCTTGCAGCTTAGCTTTGAGGAGTACACTATAATGAAAGTTTTGCTGCTGTTAAGCACAGGTAAGTTAGATTCATGGTTACATGGGAATACTTGAAAATATTCCAATTCACAAAGAGGTGCAGTGATTTTAACTAATGCGACAAAAGAGCCAAACTGTTTCCAGCAGGGCCGCAGGAATAAGCATGGTTTTATGTCTCAGGGTTTATCTGCAGATCTCACTCTCCGTTAGCAGAGGAAGTGTCTTTGCAGTTTGAATGTGTCATGTGCATTGGAAGGACAGGAGTGGCCGGGCAAGGGGCTTTGGCCCCGCTCTCTACAGGAACTGCTGGAGTTGGCCAGGCGTGCCAAGAAAGTGCAACAGCTGTGGGGATTGGGGAGAAATCCCCACTCAACACTCAAAGCCACTGGTTTGAGTGACTTAACGTCACCTTCAAGATCAAAAGATGTACATTGCCTGTACTGCAAAATGGGTAATTTTCCAGTGCCAAGTGAATTGAGAATGGTAAGCCCTTTTACAGGGCTCTGAAAGTTTAATAAATGACAGTGCATGCTTTATTTTTCTCTCGAGTGTCATGCTTTGAGTTTTCTTAAGATACAAAATTACATCTTGGTGTTTGTTACAGCACTGTGTAGTAATTAGCAGATCTCTTGATCTTATCTTACTGAAAATATTGAAAAACTCCCATCCCAGTACAATTGTATAAATACACAGGCAGTTTGTACATTACTTTTCCATCAGTCTTGATGAAAAAGCCAATTATCTGTAAACAAACTTTCTTCTGTATAATCCTGCTTCTTTTTGTGGGATCCGCTCAGTGGCTTCATGATGAGATAACGCATCAGCTTGATTGGTGGGTGTTTGTGATGTCACTTCAGTGAACTCACCGGGCAAGAATTTCCCCAGCAGAAGGAGGCTGGATGTGGGGGCATTGCACGGGGAGAGGAGGAGCGGGAGATCAAAGGGGCCGCTGCGCTTATTCTGGCTTTCACTTGCAAGCTGTCGGCAGCAGGACGCACGCCCGAGGCTGCCGGGGCCGGGGGCTGCCCGGGCTCGTGCTGCACAGAGCGTCTCCCCGTTCAGCAGCGAGCGGAGCCCAGCGCACCCTTTGAGATCTTGCCGTCTTCTCCCATCACCCCATCTTCTGTCCGAGCAAGCCAAGAGAAGAAACAAATGGCGAGCGACCGGCATTAGTTGTGCAGCACTGGAAGGCGCTTATCGCCGAAACCACTAAAGGACGCCAGAGCGGGCTGATGCAGTGGCAGATTTACACAGCCAGGAGCCTCCCGAGTCCCCAGCCGTGGCGTGGGCACGCTGGCTGCAGGCAGAGTTAGGTGCCTACGAAGGGATTTGCAGCATCTAGCAAAGCCAAGTGGCAACCCCTTCAGGCGAGGTGGCGGGATGGGTGCTTTCTACCCGTCTGCAGTGCCTTTCTTTCAGACCTTGCCCGTCCCACCCAGCCGGTAGCTCTGGTTAAAGTACTTGCCTTTGAAGGAGGATGTGAAGCTGCAGTTCCCGTCCCAGCTGGAGGGGATTTGGATCTGCTAACAGAAACCTCCTGGGGCTGTAAATTTTTTGGGCTCGGCTGTCTCCCTCCCTCCCTCCCTCCCTCCCGTTGAAGCCATTCCAGCTCCCCGGAACGGGGAGAGACGACACCAGTTGGGGAGTGCTTTGTGTCCCGGCCTGTGGGATCTGACCCCCATGTCCTGCTCCACCAAGGGTTCGAGGAGATGGTCTGCTGGTGAAACTGGGACTGTGGGGAGCTGATATGCTCCGGGGTAGCCCTGGGGGGTAAATGGACTTTTTTGAAGGTTGTCACTCGCAGTCTTTCCAGAAGCAACTAGGAGTGCTTAACGTGGACGTACTTGCGGGGGTCTAACTCCCAAAATGTTCTTGAGAGAGTGTCTGGATTGGAGACCTGGCTCTGCTACTTTTTAATCGGCCCTAAAGGGGGAGAATCTTTAGAAAAAGAGCCTAAAGGCGTTCTAAAAATGTAGCAAAATTCTTTTAAGCTAGGTATTATTCTACCCTCTTGAGAGTGTTAACTAATGACTTGAGTTATTGCGAGAATCTGTTAGGCGAGATCAGCCTGGCCAATTAACTTCAGCTAGCTGGGTCCCTTTGAAATGCACACCACGGTCACTAGAAAACCTGCTAAAAATAGTTTGTTTTGGGACAATCGGGATATTTACGTTAGAGGGAGAGAGAGGAGAGCATAATGGAAATGAAGACAGTGATAAAACCCAGAAAGTGTCATATGAAGGGCAGCAAACCTGGTTTCGAATGATTGCACCTTGATACAACCTTATGACAGAAAACACCAGGTTTGTTTTCATTTAAAATTTTTTATTGAATTGTGTGATGAGCAGAGTACAAGTTATTCTGAAACTTTCATGATGACCACATCAAGGAAGTTTCACTCCATTTACATGTGGAAGAAACCACACATTACAACTCAATTGTTCTCTTGCTTTCCACAGACCATAGATTTTGGGAGTTTGCCAAAAGCGTTGCTGCATTTAATAAGTAAAATCAGAACCACTGCGCAAACCTCCAGAATTTCATGTTTTGCTTGAGTACTCTTTATTTGTGGTCTTTCTCTCTTTCTTTCTTAATAATCTGGCTGGGGTGACGGTATAATAATTTTCAGACAGAACAGTAAAATACATAGTAGTAGACAAAGAAGGAGTGGCTCTAACAGTCTTTAAGCAGCATGTAGGAATACAGGCCTGTAAATATTAAAGGAACTGTAAAGCCCGTGCATTTTGTGCAAGGGCCACAGTATGCTCTGATGGCTTTACTCATCTTGATTGATGTCTCTATAGTCATTCAGCTTGAACTGAATTTGTACATCTGTTCCAGACAGTTTCTTCTGTCAGCTGACTGACTGAGAGATTTGGCATCTAGAATTTAAAAATTAAATATTATGTTTATATAATGTAAATATATAATATTTACCGAATGGTAGGCAGGTTGGTGCGTTACCTCCTAGGCTTTTTCTGAAGATTCCTCCTTGTGCCCCCTTCCAGCACTTGATGGTCACAAGTCCTTGCTGCTCATGTGGTGGTAGAGCTCCTCCTTGTTTTCCATTGCTAAATTGCTCTGGTAGATACTGGTGATAGAAGATACTGGTGCTTTTCTTAAAGCCTCTACTCTGGAGCCATTTGGGTGGTTGTTACATGCTTGTGATGTGATTGCAGTGGGATAGAAGGCAGTGCACAGGATTTCAAAAAGAAGGGAACGGATGAATAAGACAATTTCTGTCAAGATGTTAAGTCAGGGTAAGCTAAATTGGAAGATCACCTTTTTTTTCCTTTCCTTTTTTAATAAGTAACTCCCCATTTAGCTTACTCTGACATAGCTTTCTGGCTTGCTTAGAAAATAAACTCACTCCTGTACAGTGTGGTATTTTATTTTCCTTCTGTGGACTAGCATTAAGAGATGCAGAGTAGAAAAATATTTGATAGTTAAGCAGTATTCAACCAATCCAGGTATTAAAACACCAGAACATTTTGTGTAATGTTGTTAATAACCTCTTCGGGGTTTTCCTAGAGATCTGATCCTATAAGCCATTCCTGTTTGGGGCAGAACCTGCTGGATTGCAAGGGTATTTGCAGTCTGTAAAGAAGCAGTGTATTTGCTTTTGTAATTAGCCTTGCTCATACCAGTCACAGTAAAAGGTATCAGAAAACTCTACTTTTAGCCCATTTGTGAAATGATCCCTCTGGCAGATGGGAACTTTGATAGGACACTAGAAATGCTTGCAACTGTATGTCGTGGTCAAACACTGGGTCAGGATGCCTGTTTGGAAAAATAGTCTTCTGTTTCATGCAGAATAATGGCTCTGTTTGTTCTAGGTGTTATGCAAATGCTTACTAACATTCAAAGAAATTTTAGATGTTACTTGATGGCATAAAAATGTGTCACTTAGTCTAGCATTTCTGCACATAACAGCTGTAATTCTGTACCTTCCTCTCCTCTGTCAAGTGTGGGGAATCATTCAAGAATGATAAATTACATCTTCAACTTCTAAAAAGAAATCCTTGTTCCATCTGCTTTTTTGCCTTTTTTTTTTTTTTTTTGTGTGGTTGGGTTGTATTAAAAACAGTTTCAGCATGAGGTTAGCATGTGTTGTATTTCTGAGATGTTATCTTGTCCTCTGCCACAGCTTCTGCAATCATAGATCTGGAGGGGATGCTTGAATCACTTGAAAATCTGTATGATGTTGTTGATGCCTTACCAATGTCTGTAAAATTATGGACTTTGCTTAAAGGTTTAATTCTTTCATCCATTAACTAGTGTAACTTTTTAAGTATGCACATCGAAAGAATAAGCAATACAGTTAATATTAATATAAGACTGTCTTTTCAATGACAGTTCCCAAGGATGGTCTCAAAAGCCAAGCTGCATTTGAAGAAATGAGGGCAAATTACATTAAAGAACTAAAGAAGATGGTAACTAAATGTCCAAGTAACTCTGGGCAAAGCTGGCAGAGATTCTACCAACTGACTAAACTTCTTGACTCCATGCATGATGTAAGTATAACTCCTCAGGGAGTGCAGGCAAGTTAAGCAAAAATCTCTCCATTAAGGTAAACCAGTAGTCTTTAATTGTGTTAACTAACAGGGAGCAAAAAAATGAAATTCTTTTTAAAGGAACATCTGAGAGAAGTTGTTAGATGAATTTAAGGACAACTGCCAAGTAAAATAAGAAAATATAAGTCATTCAGGGCTGGGTCCTGCTGCCTTCTCCTGTGTTAAATGGTAGTGTGTTCCTCCAGTGATGCACTTGAGGTTAGTAGAGATATTAATGGGGTCAGAGGCTCTTCAGCAGGAGAAGTGATGTTAGCTGTGACCCTAAGTTAGACACAGCGCAAGTGCACCATGCAGAGTATCCCGCGAGTTGCTTCTCCATGAAGCAACTTCATTGCCGGATTAGTGTGTCGTGCATCTAACGTGCCTGATGTGCTAATAAATGTTGAATTAATTTGGTGGTCTTTTACAGCTGGGATTGTAATAATGATGACTTTAAAAGACGTTTTAAGACCTTGGAGCCATCTTGGGTATTTGAAGCTTTATTTGAGCTTTTCAAATATAAGATTCACTGTATTGTTAGGTTATTTCTACTGCCCTGTCTCATTCCAGTGCGAGGTGTTTGTTCTACATGCGTCAGGTGTGAGATGTGATGAATGACATGGGAAACTAAAAGTTTTGTCCCAAAACACCCAGGCTGTTGGTGCCTCAGCCCAGAGTGACTCTGAAGGGTTGTGGTAGGTGCCTAGTGCATGGGACCAGCTCGTGATACCAGAAGGGGTATCCGTAATGTTGAGCTATTGAGTTGGGAGCAACCCAGTCCTAGCCGGTAAAATGATAAGTGCAGAGATTTACCTCTCCAGATGCTTTGAGCAGCAGCAGGGGTGTATCTCTGTGCTCTCTGTAACAGAGGCTGGCGTCCCCACAGAGGAAGCCAGTGACGCAGCTGTAATGGCCTCCTCAAGCTGAGGGGTTTTGCCCAGTGCCCCCTGAGAGTGCCCTGGGCACCGGCCCTTCACCTGGGGCCAGCAGGGCTGGCGCCCGTCCTCTCTGAGGCTGCGCTGCGGTGCAGCAAGTGACAGGAGACTCGTGGGGCCAGCGAGAGCGACCTTTAGTCGTGTTTGGGTGCAAGAGAGGAGGGGTCTCCTGAGCAGAGGCTGAAGCCCAGCAGCACGCGCTGATCACCTCCCAGTAAAAACTGGTAAACTGCAGCAAAGGAGAAAGCTGTCCTACTCCATCCTGGGTGGGCAGGGAAGTAACTTTGCTGCATGAAAACCTACAGCACTTGCTTTCAGAGCCTGCATATAAACATACTTCTTTGTACTCGACTTAAATTTCATTTTTGTAGAGACAGTACAGTACAATGCACTTCAGGTCAAATCTGTATAAGAGCCTGAGGTCTGTTTACAGAATGTACATATGGAATTATTTTTCAAATATTGTTCTGTTGTTCATTAAAACATTGCAAATCTTAGTGGGAGGCAGGGAGAGTATTATTAGTACTGCAGTAATAGCTCATTCTTCAGAGATCGGGTTTCACTTGCTTCGTGCCAGCAAAGGAAGTTGTAGTGTTTTAGTGGAAAGAAAGGGGATGGGTGATAAAATCATTTGCAAGATATTCACATCTGAACCTCAAGGCAGCGTAACAAACCCCTGCATTTATGGAGTTTTCTAATCCTCTTCAGAACAGGCAGTATCTATGATTTGTTATTTAAATGGGTGTGTTTGTGTGG
Source organism: Gymnogyps californianus (assembly GCF_018139145.2). Classification (NCBI taxonomy): domain Eukaryota; kingdom Metazoa; phylum Chordata; class Aves; order Accipitriformes; family Cathartidae; genus Gymnogyps; species Gymnogyps californianus. Next base: position 68,044,714 of record NC_059474.1, read on the forward strand.
TTAAGGTGACTGGATGACAGACTCGCGCTTACTGAGAATGCTACCATGTCCTACAGACATTTTCCAAAACACAGCATTAACCATTGGGAGCTGAACTAACCAGAGGAAGCAGACTGCTCTTGCATTTTATTTAATTTTTAATTAAGCTATTTTTACATTACTTTTGTTTTAATAGAGCACTTTCTTACAAAGGACTTTTTAAAGAAAAGTCCCATTGTCAGCATTCTCCGTTTAAAAAGGCTGGTTGTCTGCACAATAGTGCTTCCTTTCAGAGATGATATTGGAGACTTGTTCAACAAAGGCACTTGTTTATTTTTTCTCTTTAAAACTGATTTTTTGGTTTTTGAAATCCATCAGAATAAATTTAGAGTGGTGATAATGAGAAGTGAGAATTACTCTTCTCCCCCCACTGCCTGTTAGTGCAGAATTTCTCCATTCTATCAATGTAAATGCAAATTTTCTGCTTGATTCCTTAGTATAGGAGAAACACTTTTTCAGCTGTCACTTATGTATTTTTAACTTACTCCATTATAATTTTAGAGGATCAGAATATATTTGGTGCTGAGAGGTCTAACTGGAGCTCGAGCCCCACGTTTACATGCTGCTGTAGCCACAGCAGTGGCATTTGCAGTGCAAGCCCGAAGGGACTGGTGCAGAATTCGTGCTTATTCAGCCCTCCTGCTGCCTCCAGCTTTTCCATCAGAGCAAAGCAGGATCTCGTCATTCGTGGAGTTTGCTTTACCTGAGTGTAGCGATAAACAACAAAAAAATAGTGCTCCTTTGCACCTTCACACTTGCTTTCATCGGCCTCATTTTTAAGTAGTCTGTCTGAGGACTATGTGAAGTAAAGTGCATGGGAATATCAAATTACAGTCTGCTTGGCTTATATAATATGAGGAAGAAAAGAACCCCAAACAATATGGTTTTACATTGCTTAGTATACTAAATCATTCATCCGCACAGTAAACATATGTGCAGGTAGAAAAGTGCTGAGGTGAGGAAAAAAGAAATTTTCAAGAAGGCCAGTTAGGCACTTAAGTATTTGAAAAAATCAGCAACTTTATTTAATGATCCATAAAGCCTCAAAGCACCAAAAGCGCAACCGAAAAATAAGAGATCGAAACCCATCCCGAGCAGACAAGATAAACACGGTTTTGCGCACGTGCGTGCGCACACCTGCACTCGGCCTTAGGAGCGTGCCTGCAGGCTGCTGTGTAGTTTGCGTCACTGCTGCCATGCACCGAAATGCTCTTTATTTGCATGATGCTGTGTGGAAGCAGTGGTTGCTGATACAGCAGGCGCTGGATGACAGCGTCGGTCTGGTTACACAGTGCGCCCTTCCTCTCCCTCGGCACAAGATGACGGAGAGGAGTAGGTTGCTGCCATTTACTTGCTATTGTGCTATGGCTCAGCCTTGCTTGTGCGGATGGACCCCAGCGTGGGTGTCTTTGGGGAGCGTTGAGGGCTGCAACGTAACCAACATATTTCCTTTGTGTAGGGATTGTATTTCTGCTGTTGTGGCTGGCCTGCGTGCATCATTTCACGGAGCAGCGTTATGTGTTGAGAACCATAGCATAGCAGGGACAACCGACCCCTCTACCCAGGACATAAAGGTTTCGGTCTTGTGCCCGTGAATGGCCATGGGCATTTCAGGGAGAGATGCATATGCAGCGCTTGGATGTAGGTGAACTGCGTTATGTGATCAGACAAACGGCATGCAGGAACATTAGAAACAGATGTACTACACATGGTATCAAAAACTTCATTTGGATCCGCCTCAACATCTCCTGTTGGCTTTGGCAGGAAGGGTTGTATCTTGCATGGCAAGCCTCATTTCATATAGAGAGTGTAGTGTATGGTCAGGCGGTTTGCAGAACAAAAGCTGAATTTGGTTTCAATCTGGCTGATACTAAACAGACTTTGAGTTAAGAGGGCTTTTGTTTCGATGCCATGACATTAAATCCTAATGTGAACCTTCCCCTTGTCTTGGCAAGGCAGAGCACTGCACTGTCACTTGCTTGTTGATGTTTTCTGCCAAACAAAAATAAATTCTTTAAGGCTCATGCTGCTGAATAATTAATTTTTTATGGTTCCTGAAGGGAATACTTTATAGCTGAGGTGGATCTTTCCATAGGCTGAGAGCGCCAGGATTACGCTCACTGAAAAAGCTGACAGTGGGAAGAAGGGCACAGATCCTCGAGGGGCAGGTTTGCAAGGCACGCTGTGGTGGATGCAAATGTGCCTCTGCAGGTGCTTAATCCCACAAATATGAAGCCGCAGATGAGCCCCTCTGCTGTTGCCAACACCTTTGGGTGCACTTACTCCTGCTACTGATCTGCCAAAGTTGTGTCCCACAGCTGATGAGCTGTTCGGAGCTTTGTTTTAGTCCCAGTGCCTGAATTCTCAGAGAAGGCATTTTCTCTGTTTACTCAGAGGCTAGATCCAGTCCCTGCTCCCAGTGTGGCCCCTACAAAAGCAGCAGCGATGTAAGAGTGTGCATGGGTGTGTGTCACAGCAGCTAATATGCGTCTGTCAAGTGAGAAATTGATTCCCAGCTCCCTAATGTAGACAGGGGCTACTCTGAGGGTCGTCTTGCTCCGTTTGTGATGGTTGGATCTCTTCTCCTTCACGTTGATAGCTGTGTGTTGGAGGAGGACAGAATCCCCCGCTACTGTCAACAGAAGAGCAAGGGAGACTTGGCCTAAAATTTACCCTGGCCAAGGGCTGAGGACGCTTCATTGGTGTGTGATACTGTGGGTTTGCGTGCATCCTCCAAGCATACAAAATGAGTTCAACTCAGGTTCCTCCATGTCATGTCCAGGTGTCAAGTGCTGTGGTTTCACTGTGCACATGTTTATGAAGAAAACTCAAAGAAATGAGTGCAGTTCCTAAATTAGATAAATGCACCTCTCCAGGCAGAACTAGGTTCCGCATTTGCTCTGGTCAGATAATGTTAGTGCCTAAATCCATATGCATTTTATCCACCTTTTACTCCTTGCTAGCATGAGGTAAATACACCGCATAGGTGTAATCAGAGGCTTCATCCCTTGGTCTTGCCTCGTTTTCCCTGTGTTCGTGGGAGGTTTTACTCTTTGGGTTAGAGTTCAAGACTTCATAAGCAGCTAGGAATTAGCCACTGTGGCACCAAAGGACATCTGTACCTCTGAGAATCAGCCTGCGAGCCATCCCAGGGGGGAACAATTTACTTCCTGAGCCCTCAGAGTAATAATTAATTTACATCATGGGATTTTCATAGGACTGGGAGCAAAAGGGAGTATAGTGGTAATGGAATAATCAAGACCTGGCTGGCAATGGTTTTCCTTAACCTTACCAGTTGTGAAGCAGGAGCTTTGTATCTACAGCGTGAAGGGGAAAGAGCAGGAGGTTGCAATAGTCCCACACTCGCCCAGGGCTCTTTGCTGCCCCGGGGGAGAGGAGGCTGGCTGGCCTCGGCTGCTCCTTCTTACCTTAGCAGGGCAGCAGGCTCCTGACTCCTGCACAGTTTGAAACACGCAGGTTTTGAAAGCAAGAGGCAAAATACCGCTGCTCAGCTGATGGGCAGCAGCTTGTGCTTTCAGGGAGCCTGGCTCGCTGCAGGTAGTCACCAAGGCTGCACAGTTGCATCGCGTAGAGCTGCAAGGTTGCCTGCTCCCAAAACACACCCGCTCCGTGCTCTGTAGGAAACAGGCAGAGACCCATTCCTGAAAGGGGCAGAGAAAGTTTTTGGAGTGTCATTTTTGTATGAGAACACTGAGGTTTCTGACAGTAATAGCTGTAGCTAATAATAGGAAGAAATTACTCAGCATTGTGTTGTTACCCTACTGCTGTCTTAATTGCTGTATCAGTAGGCTTAATTGCAAAGATGCTCCTGATAGAGAAGTGACTCTGGGCTTTCATACCACACTCGGCGATTGTGAGAGGTTTTGAAGTCAGAAAACTAACTGAGAAATGTGCACCCTTGCAAATCAGACAGTTCTTACCATTTCTGGAAATACAAGGGCATGGTGAGATTGCCAAACTAAAATCAATTCTTTTTGCTGTAAAAATTCTGCAAGTGCTCGAAGGTCACTGTAACTGTATTAACTTCAGGGACTTCCATTAAAGGATTCATTTTTTCAATTATGAAGAACAGTATGGGTGAAAAAGTCCGTTTTATGGAAACCCCACCCTAGTAACAGAAAATGATGTTTGATTAATACTCCTATTTCTCAGAGGTGCTTAATACAGCATACAAATGCGAAGATTGATTAAGTAAAAATCTCAGAATTACTGAGACTGCTGTAGCCTTGAAAACGTTTAATCGCAGCACACTCTCTGTACGATAGCGATGAGAGAAAGCTTCGTAATTAATGAGTGAAGTGGTGAAGGGTTATAGCTAACAGCTGATCCACTTGCCGGCAAAGGAGCTGTCATGTCTTACAGCAGGCTGGGTGACATGGACGTGATAATTCTGACCTGTGTGTCTGCATCCCCGCAACCCAGCTCATACTAATTTATTTAATGGTATGTGCCCACCCGGAGAGGCTGCAGTCTCCAGTCGGGGAGATACCCAGGACCCAGCTGGGCAACGCCCGGCCGGGGAGCAGGCGGTACCCGAGCTCCCGTCCCCCGGCGCTGGCCCGATTCCCCCGCGTGCAGCGGGAGGCTTGCAGTGCCGTCAAAGGTACCGAGCCATGTTTTATTGCCAGCTCCAAAGAGAGCGGAACAACTACTTACTAAAGCGGTAAGAACGATGTCCTGGTTGCATCCCAAGGAAATGGGAATTATTTTAGTTGTGGCCTTAACTGCACTGTCTGCGCTCTGCTAAGCTGTAACTCTTCAGAAGCGTGCTTCAGTAGCTGAAATAATTGGAGATTGTAAAAGTAAATACGTTTCTAGTCACTGTTGCACTGCTTGTGAAAACAGTGGTGCTTTCATTCACACTGCGTAATTAGAGTTGCCTTTCACGCTGCTGTACTGGAGGAGGTGTCGCATTTCCAATATAAACTACCACAAGTAGAGGGTAAAAGCGGTCAGGTAAAATGTAGTCAGGAGTTCTTAGAGCACAGGGATTTTACAAGCCTTTGAAGAACAATCAGAAGTATATTTGATGTAGAAAATTCATAAGCCGAATTTAGAGGTGCTGGATGCCTTGCGTTACCTCACTTGTAGCCTATGGCGTATCAGTCACTGTCACTGCAATGACAGAGCTTGTGTGTTACAAAAGAAAGCAAACTTTTTCATTTCCTTACTGAAAAGGGAACTTCTCTTTTAAAGCAAAAGACTAGCTAAATTATTTACCTGTTAGAAATCAAAACTGTATCAGACGAATGTTGCTTAGGATGCAGAGGGAGGTACTCAAATTTCAAAATTAACATTGCCCGTGGAACCTGAATTTTTCATCCCTTCAGTGCATCTTCATGCCAAGGCTGCTGGGCTGGCGGGGGGGGATGGTACTTTCGAAAATGTATGAGAACGTGCCTGCAGAAAAAAGCACTGCTTGCGGCTCAGTTCTCGGTCTTGCAGCCTTCTCTAGCTGACCTTATCATACTGTTTACATTTTAGTACCTCTGAGTTGGCCTTCGATTCTCCTACATTCATTCCTCTTTGTTTTACATCAGTGCTGGAAATACTTCCCCAGCCCCAAAAGCCACGCAGCTTTTAAGGTTGCAGTTAAAAAGATCCTGAGTGCAGTCCCGTGTTCCTTGCGACACACGCGGTGTGCTTCCTAATACTCCCGTTTTCTTGAAGCAGTTGATTATTGTCAAGTATGTTAAAGTTGATAACTTCGCTTAAGAAAGAGAAGAACAAAAGTTTTAGCAGACTAAATAGGTATAGAATATATATTATCCTTAAGGCTCCAAACCCAAGTATTACGTGATAGGGGGTTCTAGGTATTTTCTTCTAAATTGCTGTGTAAACTTAACCTTTCTCCTCTGTGGTGAGACTCATAATGTGCTATGTTATGGTAGTATCCACGATCACATCCTGTTTTTCCCCCACTGGACTGCTAACTCATTTATTGTATAGAATAGATTACGCTCTCTTCATGAATGTTGTTATTTTTCATTTCCCCTTTTGTCCACATATTCACCAGACATACATACGTACTTGATACTACTACAAGCTTGCTAAGAAGGCAGAATTAATAATTTCCACGTAGGCTTTTCTGTGACACTTCTCTCACTGCATTCAGAAGCTTCAGACGAGTGTGATGAGGCAGGAATTAGCTTGAATTGCACAGAAGGGGAGCCCATCAGCACAGCGAGGACGGTTGGCAGTGTGACACGAGATGACCCCAACCCCCTCACTTACATTCAGTGATGTGAAACTACTCGTGTTCAAGTTTAGGAAAAGGAGTACATTCATCAGGTCATTATCAAGGTTGCGTTGGGGTGCAAGGCTTAGTTTGCTTAGGTGCTGGTATTTGATGACGCAGGCAGGGAGGAGGTAGTGGTGATTACACCAAGAGACAGTTTCCTTCGCTTTGTTTGGTTTTGTGTTATGTTTGGAATGTTTTTGGCACACAGTATATGCAGAAACCACCTCCTCCTAACGGGTAAAGTAAACCTTTGAACATCAGCATTTTTCTCCCCTTGAAAACCAAATTATGTCTATGCTACTTATTTAGCATGCATCTGTTTAATTAATTAGCATTGCTTCATGACATGCCAGATCATCGGGAATGAACTAAGCAACAGCAGACAGACTCATGTGGTGCTCAATAGCAGAAAGTCATGTCTTCGAGTGATCTCAGCACTTCGCTGTGTTGTTCATAAATTGCTTATATGTTTGCAAGAACAGCTGTGACAGTCCTGAAAATAAGTAATAAGGTATGGTGCTACAGGATGGTAGTCTGTTGCTGCCAGTATTTTTTTTTTTTTTTTTTTTAATTTCCTTTTCTGCCTTCCCGAAGTCCACTTTTATCTACTCTATCTTTAACAGGGGCTTTACTGCGGAGCGCAACTCTACATGTTAAGAGGTGAAACGACACACTTGTGTTTGATAAACTACGCAAGCAGAAGTGGTTGAAGTCCTTTGCAAGGACATAAGGCACCAAAATTAAGCTGCACATAACTTGAATTTTTAAACAGCAGAGGCTCTAGTTTTTCTTCAGTCGTACAACGCAGTAATTTGGTGAACTGCAGTGGAAATTGGTATGCTAACTGCAACCTAGACGCACTTCATTCACGGGTGCCTCAGAAGCTGCCTTGCCTCTGCCTCTTGACTTGCGTTATGTTTTTCTTAGAGATTGCAAAGGGTCCAACATACTGTAAGGCTTTAGGAGATTCATTTGGATCACAGCAACTAAAAAACTAGTTTTGAAATAACACTCTCTTGTTACTAAAGGTCATGAACGAGTATTCCTCGATTGTATCAAAGTACTATGTAAAACTATCCCATCATGCGTGTAGGTTGAGCCATGAGATTGCTTCGCCATGTTTTTGTCATTAAAATAGAAGTAATTCCCCGAGCAGTGATGCTGGAAGAGGTCTTCCTGTCTTCACAGTTCTCTCGCTCGAACGGCGTGGTGTTTTATAGAAAGATGAGCTGCGGTTTGCAATTTTGTGTGGAGAAAATAGCACAAAACAAGAGACAAAACAAATTAAAATGCTCAAAAGCCAAAATTAATGTTCATTCTTGTAGTGTGATTAAGTTTCCCGTAACATGTAGACCAAAACGAAGCTCTGTAACTGACAAATGAGAACACCACAACTTGAGACAAGGTAGAATTTATTGGTGCTTTCAAGACACACGGTATTTTTTTCCATACAGCAAAAAGCTCATGGTACCTGTATGCCATTTAGTACTTCAGCTTGCGTTCCAGTTACAGCTGGAGACCGCCTTTATTAGGATTACAAAATGGCTGTCGGTTGCCATTGGGGAGAACTGTGATACGGTTTCACCTGTGAAAACCTTGGCCACCCAGAGGAAGCTGAAGGAGTGCCACGGTGCAGCGTAAGGTGCAGTTTTGTTCTGCTGGTGGAGGTGGTCCCGCGCTAACAGATGTACTCGGTACTTGTGGTGTTACAGAACAAAGCTTCCTTCTCTGTCATTGAAGAGCTAATTAGAAATTTTCATCTTTAAAATTCTCAGCATTATGCTTAATCCACTGAGAGAACGCAGAAGTGTGCTGTTAGCCACCACTACAAAAATAGAGAACTTAGGGTTTTTTCCAAAAAGAAATACTTCCCTAAATATTGCCTCTGTAGCTTAATGAGTAATAAGCAGAAAACAAGCTTGTGTGTATTAAAAAATGCATTTATATATAAATAGAAGTGCTTTACCAGATGAACAATTTCATATGGACTGTGATGCTCTGAAACCTGAAATGCTACAGCGTGACACAGCATTCGTGTTGTTGAGCTAAAAACATCAGCTGCTCTGGCAGTTGTAGGTTGCAGCCCCTGGAGAGTGCACTGAAGTTAGCCAAATAATCTGATTTAACGAACATGTATCCAGCTGAAATTTAGAGATACAATAGTTTACAGCTGATCTTTTCCTTCTGGGCAGGCGGCTTTATTTTCATAGACATTGAGCACCTATAGTTTTCATGGTGGCCAGTTGCCTGTTAGTGAAATGAAAAGTGCAGTTACGCTGAAAAATCAAATCTGTGGTATCTTGGTTTTTCTTAGCTCATTTTTCACGAGTTAAGTAGCGCTTTGGGATTTGAGTTCTTTTGTTTGCTTTTTAACCCCTGCAAATGGACTGCCAAGTCAGAGTAAGATGCCGTTTCTTGGTAATAATCCATTATCAATAAGCTGTTGTTCGCATGCGAAATTCTCCGTGTTTTTCCTAAAAAGTGTTTCTTTCTGTATTTCAGCTTGTTAGTGACTTATTGGAATTCTGTTTCTACACCTTCCGAGAGTCTCAGGCACTGAAAGTAGAGTTTCCAGCCATGCTGGTGGAAATCATCAGTGACCAGCTACCAAAGGTGGAATCTGGGAATGCCAAGCCCCTGTACTTTCACAGGAAGTGATAGAAAATGTCTTAAATGGAAGAACTTTGCCTTAAGTTTCCCTGTGTTATTCCACACCCATGAAGGACCCAAGAAACCATATTTTAAACATGCTATTTACACTTGTTCAGCAGTCTTTGAATAGTCTAAAATCATATGAAGGGTTTGGGGAATGGAAAGCAGTTGACTCGGATGTGGCAAGACCTAGATGTTTGGCAATTACCCCATAACCCTCAAACACTTAGAAAATGTTCCTGTTCCTCTGGATGAAAAGCCATATCTAGTCAATAACTCTTTGATTTTGATATTTTAACAGATGGAGTTTTAAATATGCCATGTAGTTTCTGGTATTGTTTGCTTGTTTTAAAAGGGTTCGAGAACTAATGAGAACTTTTTAAAGCTTACCCTTGGTTTGCACATAAAACGTAAAGTCAATATGGGGCATTAATATTCTTTTCTTGTAAAAAAAACAAACGAAAACTATATATATGCACACATATATACACACACACACACACACACACAAACCCTAACGTGTAAAGTAATAACAGAACATTTGGTGTGGAATACTCTGTTATCCCCACCTGTGGCATTTGTTATCCCATGTTATCCCATCATAGATGATATACACTGTGTTAAGTGTCCATTTACTATTTAATTAAAAAGGATAAGATGTGAAAACAAATGCCCTGGTATCAATTTATAGTACCTATTGTGCTGGCTTTACAAATAATTTTTTGCAGTCTTTTGCTGTACTGTACATTGCTGTATGTATAAATTGTGAAGGACCTGAAATAAGGTGTAAGGAACTTTTGTAAATGAGACAAACAAAAAAAATCTTTAATGGTTAATAGGATGAATGGGAAAGTATTTTTGAAAGAACTCTATTTTGCTGGAGACTATTTAAGTACTATCTTTGTCTAAACAAACAAGGTAATTTTTTTGTAAAGTGAAATGTTCTGCATGCATAATGAACCGTTTACAGTGTATTTAAGAAAGGGAAAGCTGTGCCTTTTTTAGCATCATATCTAATTTACCATCCTACAGTATCTGTTGTAAATAACCACACTTAACCTTTTCAGTTGTATTTAAGCCGTTCTATTTTCCTCTCTCTTTTTCTCCCTTTTGTCTCGCTTGCAAGCGTATGTGACTTGAGCACATCTTAGAAACCCTGCTTCATGTTTCTGTAGGAAACTACACTACATTGTGTTTGCCACTTTACGAAGGTTTCATTTAACAAGACAAATTACGGTCTCTCCAAAGCTTTTGCCAGCTTAATGATATAGTGAGTTCTTGCCCTCCGTTCCCTTTCTCTCTCAGGGGAACAGGGGTGAATAAGATGTCGAATGATTTTTCTTTTTTTATTAAGGTTTCCCAGATTGTTTATTTTTCCTTTGAATACTGGATACATAAAACATCTTAAAAGGTCAGATTATTATTTCAGATGGGGGAGAGCGATTTCTGATTACGATGAAGGGAACATGCAGATCATTACAGTAAGTATATTGGAACAGATTTGTACTGGTGAGAGGGATGGTAAGGTACTGAAAAGGGCAGATGAGCTGAGTAGAATTTTTAGTGATGAACTAAAACCGTATGTAATTTTGTAAGCATTTTTGTAATAATCAGAGTACATCTGAGAAGACAAATGTTCACACTACAAGTTCAACTCAGTTGGTCTGATTTTGTCTCAAAAATGTTTTCTCTAGACTAAGACTGCAAAGAAAAAAATTTTTTGAGGTGATTTTCACTATTTCACAATTTATAAGCAAATACAAAATTTTGGAGTAGAATAGAGGACAGGTGAACTTTTCTGAGGCTCAACTGTTGCTGCCATATGCTCATGTTTAAATAGAATAGTTTTTCAGAGTTCTAATCTATAGTGTTCTCTCTGGGTGCCACTGGTATTTTTGAGCTCTAGTTTGTCCCTCGGCCGGTCAGAATGTAGCATTTCTTTTAAATGGTGGTCAAATTAAGAATTCTACACCCTTTCCGAGTCCAAATTTTGAGGTGCGCTTTGGTGCACTGAAGACAGTCAGTGCTACTTGTCTTTTTAAATGACACCTGCCTTATGCAACAAGTAATCTGTAAAGACTGTATTCAGAGAGGTTTTTTTATATATAAATATATACATACGTATATTATTTGCATTTTGGAAGTCTAATTCATAGGCAGATCTTTAAATACTGACCTGCACAGCAATATGAAAGCCAAACTTCCAACGTGAGATACACAGCATGCAGACTGGTTGTTTACAGTAAAGACGCAGTCATACATCCATCTTTTCATTTACATTTTTTTCTAAAGTCTAAAATAGAAAATCTCAAAGCCAGGTTCTGGGTGAATACAGTCTGCAGCAGCTTTTTATATTAACAAAGTTACTGCCTCCTTTTCTGTCTCAGAGTAACTTTGCTTGATTAAAATAGCAAAGCCATATTCTACACTTCACTGTTAAATGCCTGTCCCAGTCCAAATTGTTGTCTGTTTGCTCCTATTTTTGTACCTTATTACTTTTAATCTTGGTTTGGTACAATTCATAATTCACAGAAACTTCATATAATTAAACACACTAAATTAGTTTTAAAAAGCAATTTATATCTTTATGCAAAAACGTATGTCTGTCTTTGCAAACAACTGTAAGCAGATTATAATAAATCCTTTACTTTAATCACCTGTTGTTTATGAAACCATTCATTGATGATTATTTTTTGCTAGAGATCATTGAAGTAATAGATACAATTGGATATAGATGTTGTAAGAGGCAGTATTCTCTTATCAAGGACACTTAAGCAGAATAGCCATCACTTTTTTTATCTATCTAAACCTGTGTACAGCAAAAAAAACCAAACAACCCTAGTTTTTAGCGACCAGGAAGTTAGGTTCTTTTGAATTTGTTTAGAATGAAATAGGCATTTGTCTCCTGCAAAATACAAGACAAACTAAAACACCTTTTAGAAGTGGGCTTCTGTTCATTGAGCTAAATTATTTTGTTGTAAGAAGGAACGGGGATATACAGCAAGAGCATTGTATACACAGTTAAAAATGTAAAATAGTGTTAATGTACTGCAGTGGGTATTTCAGGAATACTACACACCGTGCGACTGAGCAGTTGCGCAAAATAAAATAGAAAAGACTAAAGTTCGCAATATCAAAATCTTATTAAAAAGATACTTTACAATCAATAATGCAAAAAGCTAATTCACAGGGTGGTGTTTTTCACTGACTTGTTTAAACATTTATGAAATTAAACAATTCTACAGTTAATGCACTTTTAATTGTTTATTAAAGATTTGACTTTTTCTTTTTTTAGAGCAATGTTTTCAGCTGGAGGTCTATGACTTGATAAGATAGACAGCAGTTCTGAGGCCAGGAAGCTCAGAGGAATGTTTAAGAATTCTTGGAGTTTAAATAGATTCCTGGATGAAAAATAAAAGCAGCCAGCAGTATGGTGTAAACAGTAAAATCTATGCATAATGATGCATTTATAATTAGGGGTTTGCTTCTGTATGTTTAAAGCTTTTTAAATAAATAGAAAATATTGTTTGGTCTTTATGTTAATGTCTGCAAGTACCTATTTTTTTTTTCTTTTTTTATACAAATTGTACAAATATACATGAATTAAACTGGTTTGATTGCAAGTATTTCTTGCATTTTAATCTCAGATAGGTGCTGGTGCAGTGATACCCTTAGAGACAAGCTTCTGCTCATCTAGAAACAACAGTAGGTAACACAAAGTAACTAACAATGTAAGACAACATTCATACATCTAGAAATGTGGTTTCATCAAGCCCTGTTAATTCGGATGATGCAGCACATACGATGGCTTCAGCCAGAGAGCAGCTCCTTATGCCGTAGAATAAGGAATGCCCAACCGTGAGGAATTTGGTTCACTTGACCTGGATAACTGCGCTTGCCAAACGACGTGCTGACGCTGTTACACGCACAAGCTACATCCCACTCGGAGAAACAAACCCAGCAACCTTCAACAGCCAGCCAAGTCTGGCTTCCAGTTTCAGTTAACCCAGCGCTGCTGTACCCACTGCCCAAAGTTAGAGTTTCCCTCCTGGAAACAAGGATTCACTATTTTATATACACAAGGTTTCCCCAGTGAGTCAATCAAACTGCCTTCTCAGGGTCAGCTCTTTTCCAATTATAATTTAGAGTAAGACAGAAGGGGGAATAAAACTCTTGCTATCCTGGTTTGTTCTGTGCACTACCTACCTCAAAAATTCACCGCTAAGTTCTGCACGAAGCTATGTCTGTGGTGTAAGACGACTGTTTAATTGCATTTTGCTTTTTTAATAACAAGTTTGTTACACAAACTTTTTATTGCCAAAAATCCTTGCACCTGCCTTCTGTTTGCTGAATTGTCAGAAGGAAAGAATAGTAGAGGATCAGCAGTGTTAAGAAAAATTTCCCATATGTTTACAAGCAGATGTATCTGTCATATGCTGTTCTAGAAATAAGAAAACGCTATCACTACTTAAAAACATAACGAAACTTGTAATCTGACCTCAAGCTGGGACACTGCTCGCTTTCAGGTATCTCCAGAGACTGGGAGTTTACGATGAGTACAATATTACTAAGACAGAAAGGAGTGAAAAAATGCCCTTTCATTTCAGAGATTTTACTGGTAAAACATGCCATGCCGTAAGGTTTTTAAAAGACCACTTTAATTGTAGATGTCGATAGGATGAAGTTTATTTGGTGCTTACCTGTGGCTACTTGCAAGCGCAGAGGAGGGCATGGTGTTGAACTCCGATGTAGAAAACCACATCCAAGGCACATTCAGCTTGAAAGGTGAAACTCCAGTGAAGACTTTCAGTTAAACCGTGTTTAGCGCTGGTGCATTTACAGCCTACACAAACCCTCTGTCAGCAACTTTTCTCTTTAAATTGCAAACCAGGTAAGAATTGTGAAATGGGTTAAGAGAAAGAGAACAAGGAACAGAGCATTGAGAAAGGCAAGTTTCTCCCCGAGTCTTTTCTGTGATACAATTACAGAGGCTCAGCTAACAAAAGCTGTAAGCAATATAGCAGGAACACTTATTTTCATTACAGGGCAGATAAATCAGCCAATGAGATTTTTCTTTCACTCCTGATGAAAGACTGGGCATCAGAAGGAAACCTGCCATGAAAATCGGCTGGGATGATGATTAACAACATTCAGCAGCCTGAAAACCCTGAGGGTTTTTTTACCCAGCAGAGTGAAAATGCTGCCCGGCCAAGGCGCAGAGCTGCGCAGCGTCCAGTGACTAACACAGACTGTAAATTCCTACTGATCCCAGCTAGTCAGGAGTCTCAGCTTTTCCATTAATTATTCAGCAAACACACATTTGACCTTAATCCCCAGGCTGAGGGATTCAGTCTCTGGCCCCATAGTGATGCAAGGCAAACGTCATTTTGCATAAAAAGCACAAAATGGGGCTTCTTCCTAATTAATTCACCCTCTCGGATTTTCAGCCTGTGTCATGCATTCACTACCAGGAGTCTCAGCTTTTGAAAACTGACCAGTACATGCCCTCACGGACAGTAACGAGCGCGTAGCAAGGAAGGGGGAACCCAACCTGAGGATTAAGCTGAACCTGTACCCATAGCTGTGACACAAGAGCAGCTCCCCGTGAGAGGATGGCGTCAGGCCAGACCCACGGATAACAACCACTCCTGCTGCCAGGCCAAAAGAGAAGAGCTCTTCAACTGGCTTCCTCCACAACCGATTCCCTGTCCTCCTCCCTGCCTCAAGTTAGCAGTTGGGTACTCTGCTCTTCCCAAATCTCCCAAGCCGTGGAAAAGACAGACAAGAGGCATGCCCTAAGGCCCAGCTTCACAAAAGAAAACAATCATCTCAGAAGATGATGGGAAAGGGGCCTGACTTTCTTTACATGATTCTTAATTTTTAGCATCCTTTAATCTCTACTTCCAAGCAGTCAGTACGAGGGCATCGTTTACAGCGCTGTTCAGCAGTGAGCATGAAGAATGAGATGTGCCATGGCTACTGGGCTGTGCAAGTCTGTACTCGGCATTAGTATGACCAGGCTGATGTGGAAACCCGTACGGTGGGTAGCAGTTACCACAACTAAATTCCTAAGAGGCAGTATGGTTAGCCTGAAAGCCAGATCTGATCTGGCTCAGCTCGCACCACTGCCTTTAGAAAACATCTAGGACATGAGAAAGTTTGGATTAGTATTACCTCTGCTCAATCTATCATTTCTCAGTAGAACAATTTTCTTGTTTGGATTCTGTGTGGCTCCAGAAGCAACAGGCATTTCAAAACACCTCACCTAAAGGCAAATAGGGTCACAGGACTGAATGGAAGAGACACGGTCTTTCATTCCTTCTCTATCTATCTGCCTTTTTAAAACACCTCAGTTAAAAGGAAGAAAAAAAACCCAAACCAAACCACAGAGCTAGAGCGGAGAAATACATTGAGACTTTTGGAAGACAGCAGCCAGAACAAGATCAAACATGCACTGCATGTTTAAAACAACAG
Organism: Gymnogyps californianus; assembly: GCF_018139145.2. NCBI lineage: Eukaryota > Metazoa > Chordata > Aves > Accipitriformes > Cathartidae > Gymnogyps > Gymnogyps californianus. The sequence goes on from NC_059474.1 coordinate 68,060,141, forward strand.
CAAAACAAATGGAAGCAACTTACAAAGCTTGTAAGCTTCAAGCTATCACAGCGTCACTATCTGACAAGCTAGCTGCCACACCTACTAGGCTAATACCACAGATTTACATTCTCCCTCTTCTTTCAACATTTTCCACCAACTGGTAGCCATGAAAACTGAGTCTGCCCACACAAACACCACCCTGCCTCCAGAATAACTCTTTAAGGCCACAAATGAGTTGCCAGAGCTGTGGGCCCAGGCGACACGATACCCAGCCAGAAGAGTGCTTTGCCGTGTGACCAACTCTGAGTAAGGAAACCTGCGATCTGTTCCTGCCTGTACTGGTGCAACTATTTCCTTAATACTGAGTCAAGCAGCAAATTAAAGAACTTGATCTCCTTCACGGAAGTCCAAAGGTCATCATCTTCAGTGCTGGGGTCACTTAGCCACTATGCCAAGACAAGAATTGCCTAAAAGCTGTATGGCAGAGCGTCACCGCTCAAATACCACGAGAACACACCAGATGAAACTCCTCCAAGCTACGAGGTTGAGTGTTGGAGAGCTGTACTGCCTTGGCCCACCATTGCTCCATCTGGAAATGCTTTGTGCATACTCCAATGGTCTACGCAGTCTGGGCAAAGAAACAAAATAATGGTATGGAGTTAAATCTTAAGGGGGAAAAAAGCCATCCCAACCTTAAGGCAGTATTAACCATTAACTGGTTTACTAATCACATTAGTTAGAAAAACTTGCAAGCTAAGTATCTGCAGTAAATGACTCAAAATCCACAGAGTCCAATTTAACAAATAAGTGAGCCTGTATTAGCATGTCATCCCGTCATATTTTCCTGCATCCTCTCCACTGCCTCCCAGAGGGTCTTACTTGAAGGAGAGAAAAATACAAAGATTAATGATAAACTGCACGTAACTTCTTTTTTTTTAATCACAAGGCACAGATTTATACACCACAAGATTCCTGGAAGCTTTTCCTATGACCACAGATAACTCTTACTACTCAAATAGTTCTACAAATTATGAGGCAGCTACTTGAGAATTCTGATACTATGAAGTATCATTAAGACCTGACAACTGACAATTGCAGAGGAGGAAGAAAGGGCAGTTCAAGGTAGAGCTAGACAGACAGACAGATAAAATGCAAGATGCCTCCGGGATGCACATGGCTCATAGCCAGAGATTCTCTTTTCCTTTTGGCTTGAGCTTGCAGAGTTGCCTATTTTAAGTGATGGAAGTTCCCCATCCATTTTGGAGCCTGCTTGAGGCTGACAGCATACAGCTGCCAATAATTATTTCACATCATAACTTACAGAACCAGAGCAAAATACTCTCCAACACAGGAATGACTTAGGTCAAATAGCAAATAACATTTTATTTCATTTACAGTGATATTTTTGAGTAGCAAAGGAACCATGACATATAGAGGCCTGTAATAAAAGCTCACGTCTTATCTTTATGAAATAAATGAAATCATACACACAACATAGACGAATGTGTTATTTGAAGACATTTGAAAAATGTCATGTCTCGATACCTATTATTTTACTTACTGGTGTCTGTTCCATACTGTCTATTCCACTTTGAAATATAATTTGTCAGCATGATAGCTTTTTGTATCCAACAGTATTTTCCAAACCCAAATAATACTCTGTTAAAAATGCTAGTTATCGATGCCTAATCTCCAGGACGCTAAATTTATAAAAATCTTCTTCAACTGATAGTTGAGCCACAGATCAACCAAATATTTGACTTAAAATGCTAGTTATCTTGCAAACAAACATACTACTACTGCTCCTTACAACTGAAAAAAGCACCCTATTAAAAAATTAGCCTATCCCTCCCATTCCCCTTTCTTGTCCCCCCACCCATTCCAACCCTTAAAGAATCTTTTTTTGTGATTCATATTTGGCAATACTTAATGTCTCTATACAGATTAGGATCTTCAACCCATAGTCAGGCTCTTCGTTGATTAAAAGCAGTCACAAAAGTAGAGAGAAGTGACTATAACAAAAATCCATGGATACCATGTACACCACCTTGGCGTGCAATGCACAAAGCTATAAAAACTGAACGTAATTTTGTGGAATAAGTCCTCTCTTGCCATTTAGTGTGCCTTCTAGCCATCCTGGTTCTCTGGAAAATTGCACTGCAAAAGAAAAGGAAAAAGATTACTGCATCTTTTTATGCTTGAATTAGTACTTTTAGCTTTAACTCCATGACACCAGGCAAAGCATCCATAAAAACATCCAGTCTTTGGCAATGACCAGTTTAAGAATCTGGCTAGGAAAGGTGAAGAGGATGATTAACTTAACTTAAATACTTGCATAATATAGGTGCTTGAACTATCTTCTGCAAAGTATACATGGTGAAATAGCTTTTAGGTGCCGGAGACTTCAGTAAAGAAACAGTTAATGGAACTTAGGGTGGGTTTATAAAATAGAAAATCTAGACGCCTTTGGGAAAAAGTTAGAATTCAAATCAAACAGTGGGAAACAATTTCAGTAGCTGGGGGCAAAGCAAGACCAAAAACTTGTCTTGAGCAGAGGTGATGAATCTGGAAGCTCAGAGCCACAGGAAAATGGCACAGGACCTTACTCTGCATGAAAAGTAAGCGTGTAAAGGATTATAGGGGAAATAGAAACAAGCCAGGTCTCCCTCCAAGTTCTCATCTCTTCACAGAGTAGAGCTGCTATTGAAAGAGACCAATGGACAAAATCTGAATCATTCTTCTGGTTAAATCCTCTCTCTCAAATTCAAATACATAGCGCTATTCACAAAACATGAAGGAAAGGCTTGAATGATACGCCTTGTTCCTTATTGCCATCCTAAGTGTTTACCGCTGCTGATCCCAAAGTTTTTGCAAGAGTATCTGTGAATTTAAAGTAAGAAAAAATTCAGCTCAGACTCTAAATGCCCCACAAGTTATTCTGTGAGCAACAGAACTAATGAAATCTGGCTTCCTATATATATTTTGACCAGATTTGACAGGAAGTTGAAAAAGAAGCATAAGCCTCATTTCTTTGGAAAACAGACTAAAAAGTCCTCAAGTTCCCCTATCAAATTTCTTTAAAGAATATCATACAGGTACCCGCTTACCTATGTAACTGTAAAATCCCACACTTTTAGCAACCTATGATATTCTCTACCATATTAATTTATCCTCACAGTGCTTCTGAAACAGACATTATTTAGCGAAGAGATCAGACAAATGCCGAAACATGCTGCCAGCCATGTCAGTGCTGTATTTAAAACACATTAACACATTGGGGAATGTGCTATTTGTAGCCTTCTACAAATCAGGGAAATAACACTTAAGAGAGAGCAACATGTTAAGTCTCACTTTCAAAAGCATTGTAAGCTTCTAAATTTGAGCACTTAAAACATACTCTCCCCTAGTTTTTTCCTTGTGTCCTATTATTGTCAGACAGCAAAGCTAGCAGCTGTGCCGAGAAACCATGGTTTAAACAACAGCTACACCTCCAAGGAATCCAGAAAACAAAACTGCTTTCAAATGATACTGATGGTTTAGATCCAGATCAAAAGTGTGGGCTTATATTTATAATGAATATGTTTGACAGAAAGATTCCAAAGGAAAAAAATACATAGAAAATTACCTTTTAGGATCTCTGCGCACACAGTAACTTACATTACTATTAGTAATTAGCAGGCCCTCCTCTCCCTTTGTCATTTTTATTCCACAGTTACAGAGTACACATGCATTTGAAACTGCATCGCTGACACCACCACAAACCTCCCTCCAGAAGCTCCACCGCAGCGGCTGTAATTCTACCCTTTCCAGCAAATACGCCAGCAGCTCTAGCGGGCAGCCAAACCTCTCCCTGAAGTCTCCCATGCCTACGGAGCACATCTGTATTACAGGAAACAAACTCCAAAAAATGACAGATTAGGAAGAAAAACAACTAGAAAAACTGGAAGTAGGAAATTTCTACTTGTCCTCTGGAGCGCAACCTCAATTTACATTAGAGAGAGGATAAATATTACTGGCATGTGAATGTCTCTAAATCAAAGGCCTGTTTAAAATGAGGGTAGCCCTCATCTGACGAGATCACACTGAAATTTAAATTTACTTAAAATTTACCCGGGGAGGAAATGCTCAAACTATGCTGAATCACTTGGCTCAACACAACAGCAAATTACAAAAGAAATATTTTCTGAACAAGTCTGATAACATAATCCTGAACTCTGCAAACAGCAGCACGTTCAGAGATAATGCAATATGGCCGAGCAATTGGACTTGAGTGACAAATACCATTTTCACCCCAGAAGACCAGACATGGACGGTACAACTGAGCTCTGTGCTTGGGAAATTAAATATCGTACATGTACGTAACACAGCTCAGGGCCTCGTTGTTTGTTAGTGGAAGTTTCTTGTAGACTCTATGAAGACTGAAGAAAGAATTAGCGCTCAGATTACACGTCAGATCACCATTTCTAGAGATCAGTCTTTTTTTAAAAAACACACCAAGCAGTAATTCTTAATATTCAGCAGCAGTGGCGACTGTCACGTTGGGTAAGACTTCTGCCCCCATTCAAATCACCTTGCGCAAGAAGGGTTAAGACACCCACGTACATCACTGACGACTTCTGTAGGCAAATCATATTAATGAGGAAGCTGTCCAAATGTAAAGCTGCTTAGTGTACAACAGCATTCATTTAACATAAAAATCACTTTACCTTACAAAAGATATTTTGCTATCGTGCACGGCTCTTCTTAAACCCAGGACACAGGCTAGTTCTGAAAAAATACCCTGCTCCAGAGAAGATGTTCCGTAGTGTCCCCTTTCTGTCATTTCTTCTCCATCAACGACAATTACAGTTCTTAGCACTTTCTCAGGCCTGCCTCATTTAAAAATACCTTGCTGCAGAAACTACACATTTGGCCTTAAAACTACAACTCATTATTGGACCAATCATCCCATATGACTGAGTCTTATGTTGGCTAGGCACAGGAGGGGAAAATACTTGTAGTATAAAAGATACAGAGCAGAGAATTAAAAATTAAATATTTTCAGCACGGTTTAGCAAGTGTATAGCAAGACTGCACAACCAGACCAACCAAAGAACCACCACCAAAAGCCATCGCCTCTTAGGACAGTGGAAATAGCAGCAAAGTTGAGAGCCCAGAGTGGGACGGCGGCTTCCTCAATACCTGCTGCAAGGCCATTTCAGCAGCCTCACTCCAGTGGAGGCAAAGTGTAGAGGAGGAGGATGGCTGACCATCAGTGTGACGGCAAGTGCTGCAGAACAATCACCCCAACTCAAATGGGCAAACAAAATCAACAGACTTTCAACTTGCAATGAGATCTCTAAGTAAAAGCTTTTCTGATTTCATCTAATCAAGAAACACAATAGGTCAACTTGGCGTTTGCAGCATTTCTTCTTACTTTTCTGTATTCTCCATAGGAAATAGCTTCAATATTGCCAATGTTATGGTCATCTAACTGCAAATACATAGAATTTGCAAGCAGCTCTTCCCAGAGACCCAATGCTATAAGCAGACCTTGCTCTGCTTTGGCAGCTCAAAAGTTTCACGGGTCTGGACTACAAATGAGAGCAAGACTCATTTCCACAGTGGTATTAGTTCATTGCCTAGGTGCCACTAACTTTAGCAGGACTGAATCAGACGCTGATTCACACTGACTTCCACACCTTTGTGGAAACTAGCTGTTTTGGGAGGACACAGAAACGGGGGAGGAAATCTAACATGCATGGTGCCTGGCACAAGAGGGCCTCCCTTTCTGATGGACTACTTTGCCAAACAAAGTAATGACCCCAACAAGCTATATAAATGAGGATTGCATTTTGTGGGCAACAGAAATCTCACTGCTAAAACCACTACAACACCAGAATACAATTCCATAGAATTCAATCACGCTGGCCAATTTTTCACCAAGAAATTAAATTAAAGCAACAAAATGTGCTTGCAAGCCCTCTGTGTTTAGAAATCCCTATGGGTTTTTGAAACAGTCCCTATGGGTAAAGTTGACCACAGAAATACACAAACATTTAGCATGCTTAGAGTTAGCGTGGAATTTGAAATTTAAAAACTTGCTGTTTCCCTTAAGTGTGGTGTGAGAAGCAGAATTATCTTGTGGACAGGACACAGGGCTAGGAGTCAAGGAGCCTTCTTCCTGACTTTGCTAGAGATTTACTGTGTGATCAGAAATAAAACGGTCTGCCTATAAGAGCTCAGGCCTGTGAACAAAAGCAAGCACACTGATAACACCATGACAAATTAGTGAAGGTGGAATTCAGCTTGCAGAGTGAGACCTCCTGCGCTGGGTTTGTGTGGCGGGGTTTGGTAGCCAGGGAGGGGCTACAGGGGTGGCTCCTGTCAGAAGCTGCTAGAAGCTTCCCTGGCTCCAACTTGGACCTGCCTCTGGCCAAGGCCAAGCCAGTCAGCGACAGTGGTAGTGCCTCTGTGATAGCGTATTTAAGAAAGGAAAAAGACTGCTGGGGGAAAAAAAAAAAAAAGGAGCTGCAGCAGAGAGAGGAGTGGAATGTGAGAGAAACAACCATGCAGACACCGAGGTCAGTGAAGAAGGAGAGGGAGGAGGTGCGCTGGAGTAGAGATTCCCCTGCAGCCCCTGGTGAGACGGCAGGCTGTCCCCCTGCAGCCCAGGGAGGTTAACGGCAGAGCAGAGATTCCCCTGCAGCCCATGGAGGACCCCACGGTGGAGCAGGTGGCTGGGCCTGGAAAAGGCTGTGACTCTGTGGGAAAGCCCACGCTGGAGCAGTTCATGGAGGGCTGCAGCGCGTGGAAAGGACTGGCATTGGAGAAGCTCATGGAGGGCTGTCCCCCGTGAGAGGAACCCCACTCTGGAGCAGGGGAAGAGTATGAGGAGTCCTCCCTCAGAGGAGGAAGAAGCGGCAGAAACAACGTGTGATGAACTGACCGCAACCCCCATTCCCCGTCCCCTGTGCCGCTGGCAGGGAGGAGGTAGAGGAATCGGGAGCAAAGCCGAGCCCGGGAAGAAGGGAGGCATGGGGGAAGGCGTGTTTTTTGAGATATGGTTCTATTCCTCATTATCCTACTCTGATTTGATTGGTAACAAATTAAATTGATTTATTTTTCCCCAAGTCGAGTCTGTTTTGCCTGTGACCATAATTGGCGAGTGATCCCTCCCTGTCCTCGTCTCGACTCACGAGCCTTTCGTTGTATTTTCTCCTCCCCATCCCACCGGCAGGGAGGAGTGAGCAAGCGGCCGCGTGACGCTTTGTTGCCGGCTGGGCCTAAACCACGACACTTCCCTATATAGAAGTGTCTAAGCTCCTCTTACAGCTGGTGGAGATCTAGTCAATACAATGAATAGAGAGAGCGCCCAAAGAATAATTTGGCTCACTCTAAAACAGAGGCAAGTGGTTAGTCAGCTGAGTTGCTGCCGAGTTCCCTGTGCTGTAACTTGGTGACCCGTGTGTAGGCATTGAGACTTGGGGTCTTTCCCCTGAGTTGATTCCCATCCCACCTGACAGCTGAACATCTCTGACAGTCCCGCACACACACCAACTACAAGGTAAAACGCATCAGTTTAAACACCTTCCATTTTAACATTTCTCTTTCGGAAATGTTCCCCTGCTTCCACAACACTGTTGGCAGGAGCAAAGTGAGACTGGTTAAGGTCAAACTACCTTCAGTGACTTTTTAAAACTTCTAGCAAAGTCAGTAGGAATTTGGTAGCGCTCATCTGGTACTTTTTATTGGTGAAGTAACTTTCAGCAGCAGTTTGAGGTAACTACCTCCAAATGGCATGGAGGTATCTGAAAAGGACAACATCTGTCCACAGCCTGTACACTCAGTTTCTCCAGATGTAAAATGGAGATAATTAACGCACATGAATGTTTCCAAGTGCTTTGAAATCCACAGATGAAAGGTGCACAAAGAAGTAGCTTTATCCTCATTTTTGCCTCAACAAAAGAATTATTTGCACATATAGTGCAATATAGTATTTTGGGAGTACTATTTCTCTTTGATGTAAATCCTTCATTTGTCAGTCCCATAAAGACAGACAGTCCAGAAGCCACAGCATGAGTAAGAGGGAAGAGAGTGCCTTGGAGTCAAAACCAGGGACATTAACTAAGGCTGGCACTTTGTTACAGTAGGAAAGATAGAGGGGGATGACAACGGCTGTGTGAACATGGCTTTTTGTGTTCCTTCTATGCTTGGTAGGGATGATGGGTGCCACACCTTTCCTGAGGAAAATTACTATAACAAAACACCTTCTCAGTTTTCCTCATATTTTCTCTCCCCTAAAACCTGATTTTAAAAATTGTAAAAAGCCTCGATGAGAGCTATCTTGACAAGTTTTCAGGAAGCCTTCCTGCTAGCAATACTGCCAAGGAATTTTGTTGTGTAAACACCATTTACCCTATCTAAAACACTTCTCCCTAGTGAAATTCCCATTTACTGACTTCTAAGCAGTCTCTTTCAAGAACCAGAAATTTAATAACACTTGGCTCCAAGGCTGGCAAGGTTTCAATGCCAGGAAGTCGTGATTATTCTTTCCATGATTATTGGGAATATCTGCTTCAACAACAACAACAACAACAAAAATATACAGCCAGCATATGTCTCTCACAATCTCAGATCATACTCTGCTTCTTCCCATATGTGCCCTTATCCAGCTGCAAACTCTTCAAGCTTTGCCTCTAACCACTTGAATTATATTGTTATGTGCTGTCAATAATATAGCCTGTAACAACTGGGAAATAAAAATATTGGCACAGCCTAAGGTAAATTGAATTGAAAATTAAAAAAAAAAAAATCCAGTGGATATTGTTCAGATTACATTATTCATTTTCTTACACAATTCAATTAAATAGAAAACTTTGCCTTTTCTTTTTAACTTACCAGATGGCACCTTAGCGTTTATATTCTATGACACTTTAATGGAAAGACTGTGGGATTCAGGGTAGCACAACGTAGATGCAATACTGAAAACATCTGAATATGCAAATGTTCAGATTCTATACAGATTCCTATTAGGTGTGTAAAGGTTAATTTAAAATATTAGTAAATCTAACCTTCACAGTCTGAGACACAAGCAGATATTTTTTTCCCCATTTGGAAGCAGGAAATGGAGACAGGAGCAAAGGTGAAACTCTTACCTTCTTGCACCAATATTACATTTAGCAGCTATGACAGGTGCAAGACTGTACTTCACTAAATGCCGTCATCCTGTCTCAGGCTAGAGCAGCCAGAAAGATTCATCCAGGATAATAACAGGTAAGAAAGAACTGCTGCAGAACATCTATGGACCAAGAGAGACAAAACAGAAGAACAGGGAAGGGAAACAAAAAAGAGAAGGAAACAAAGCAGAAAAGAGAGGGAAGAGAAAGGAAAAAAACACAACAAACAAACAGTGAGAGGTGAAAGAGACAGCATTAGAAAAGTGAGACAGGCAGGGTGGAGAAAGGAGAGATGGATAAAACCTTCACTAATGGAAGCAGCACTTTTTAGTAGACATTAATTTAAGAGTTACTTTAATGGTTGATACTAGCTGTATGTCAACTTGATTGATGCATTGTCACTTTGATAGTTAGGGGTTATTGGTAGAGCTGCAGAATTGATGTATTATTACTTTAATTCTTCATTTGGGGGCTTTATTAGGGCATATGGGAATTTAAATTGAGTAACTAAAGAACCTGAATTGATTCACTGGAATCTGATCCCAGCATAGACACAAGGGTGCCTAGCGCAAAAAGAAAAGGCCTATGTGAAGGCATTTCAGAGGTTTCAAATATGGAGACTGGTCTGCACTTTTAATGAGAATATCCTTCTATACTGACAGAGCCATCCATGACATAACCAATTGGGAACCATTATGGAATGACCATTAAGTTATTACATACGTCCAGTTACTGCCTTATTACTTGCATGCTCTCCTCCTTTTTTCTGCCAATCCACAGCCTACGTTAGGCTGAAAGCCCTGCAGGGCACGGACAATGCCTATAAAATAACCAGGATACAGTGGAATAAATCAAAACAAATGTATTTAAGGAAATGTGATCTTTCCCATTGGAAATCTGCAATTAGGTTTTCAAAATGCAATCCACGTAACCTTCTCCCAAGCTTCCAACCTTATTTGTATGATGATATGGAAAAAGAGTCTTACAGTTGAAACACTTCTCCGCAGCTGCCAAAGAGTCAAATTCCGTACTTGTTCTCAGATAATTCAACACTCTAGTTGAAAAACTCAACTGAGGCTGTAACGCACCAAAACCATGGTAGCTTTGCCATAACTTCTAGCGATCCCTTTGCACAAGAAAAGAATCTTAACATTGCTCTCACACAAATGCGCGACACAGAAGCAACTGCTTCTTGAAAGACTTTCTTATCCCATGCCAACACAACAGGTGGGCAACCCTTGCTGTTCTGCGTCAGAAATGCCTCTCTTCTATGCATCAGATCTTTTCCCCCATGCGCTAGATTTTTTTTTCCTGTACACAGTTTTATGTCTGCTGAAGATCCCTATCAGTCATGTTTTAAAAAACTTAAATTAAAATAACTGGTGTTAGAGACTTTTAAAAGAGCAATCATTTAGCTAATTCATCTTTAAAAGGTTTCCCACCTAACTTGATTCAGACGTGACTTGCCTGCAAGGCAGCTCTAATAGGAAACATCAAGTATGATGTTGTAAAGTGGGTGCTAGTAGGGAGGAAACTAGTGGGGACCGCAGACCACCTTACACTGCAAAAAAAGCAGAACTGAAGTCTGGACCAAGCTTACTATTTACTTGTTTGGGAGGAGGCAGAGGACAGGAATGTCCTATGCTCTGTCTGCTTTAAAATAAGCATCACAAAGAAGGGGAAGGAGATGTCTATGTGTGATTATTTTGTTGTTGTTGTTATACATGCTAAAAAAAAAAAAAAAAGATTCTGCTGAGCTTCCCATTTGTTTCAGCTTGTTAAACAAATTAGGAACGTTCTGCTGGGGCTGGGGAGGACAGGACGAAAGGATTTTCATTTATGAGAAAAACTTTCCCACACACACTTTTGATCCAGTGCTAACAGAGCTAACAGGGTGCATTTTGGGAAATATAAGACATATTTAGTTAGCTTTTTAATGCCTGCAGGTTGATGTTTTCCAGCTGTTTTAGACTGTGTAGTTTTCTCTTTTTCCTGCTGGATGTAAACTGGGAATTTGGAATACTCCTCTTTTATTGGATATCCAACCAAAGATTCTCACATGTGGTATTTGAATGACTGGGCAGTACATCCCCTAAGTGCGTTTGGTCATGCAGAATTAAATACCACTTTCCCTCTGGAAAGCACATATCAGATTTCTGACCTGGTAGCAAGCTAAAAGCTGACAATGGATGAGAAGAAAACAGGCATCACTGCAGAATTCCCAGATTCTTTAGAGGCCAGTATGCCTCTTACTACCCCCCGCCTCTAGACAGACTGAAAGACTGAAATACTGGTCTCAGTACTCACAAGGTTATTAGGGATGTAATTCTCAGATCACTTTGAATCCCCCGGTCTGCACAAAACTTGGAGGAAGATTTGGCCAAACTTAAGAGTCTCCTGGTTTTCAGTATGAATGTAATTTTTTATCAGGGTCTTGTAACAAACAATGGTCTTACCGTGCTGCTGCTATGAATGAATTTCTGCTTAGAATTATTATTAAATTGCGTTCAAGTAAGAAGAATTGCTGAATTTGTCCAGGCCCTGTTGAGCCGTTCCATACCATCTCTTTCTTATAATAGGCATTTCCTTGCAATAGGAAGAAACTATGCTCTAATGTCATCTTCTGCATCGTCAGAGTTTGTATTACAGTAGTCATTGGCATAAGGTTTAAAAACTAAAACCGTTCCTATCAGTTTGAAGGCCCTGTGCAGTTGCTGAAGCGTAGAGCCACAGGAATCACCTTCTGGATGTTCATATGTAACACTACATTTGGGTCCATAGAAATCTTTAAACACAGGCCTTCATTCTGCACCTCAGTGAATATTCCTTTTTCTACAAGTACATACACACACTAAGGCACTCCTTGATCCAAAAAGTAAACACTCCCTTTTCTCTCCAGTGATCACTTGATTTACGTGGAGCTCTGCTTGCTTGAAAATCCTTAAACAGATTTTTTTTTTTTCTTTAAATGAAAGCCCGTATGTTATTTTACAACGATAGTTCACATTTAAAAAAATACAGTTTCATAGGCCAAGATGTTTTTCTCTATTGCTGAATAACCTTTTTTGGTACTGCAACACATTTAAATGCTGCTGAAAAATTAGACCAATTGAAAGTGTCTACTCACCAGAAATCAAAGGCATTGCCTCACAGTGCTAAGTATATGCTAAGTAGCTTCTGCGTACCAGAAATCTTCTACGTCACCAACTGCGTGCCATCAGCAACGTTGGCAGAATAGCAGTTAGGCTTGTATTTTTATCCACAGCCATTTTAGCAGTTTTGTCAATTTGTTTTTCATTGCTTTATATTTACTCAAGCAGTACTTACCATCTTCAAAAATTGCTCCTATCTGAAATGATAATTCAGAGCTATGTTCTGCTTCACATGGATAAACTGCTCTTGCTTTTCGGTGGGCAATGCTGAAAAATGAAATTATGAATTATAGTAATTTTTTACTATTATGAAGACACTCTCTCAACCATTCTCTCTCCATTCTCCTTTGGAGATGACTAAAACTTTAAACACAATCTCACATGCATCATTACAGGCTTATAATTCATACACACAAATGCCAAAGCTGAAGCTTCACAGCTTACTGTTGGCATTTCTGAATATTATACTGCCAACTTTAAGCACACTTATTTTTATGATAGTTAAACTCAACTTTCAACTACAGTTAAAATTTTGCCAAGTGCTAATCAGCAATGAAATCAATAGTAGGCAAAGCATACTATACTTAATTTATAGACTAATCATTATTATAACTTCTGAAACATTTCTTCATGAATCTTGCAATTCAGCTTTTCACTATCACCGTACAGAATTCGCTTTTTATATTTGTTTAAAATACGACATTACTAGACTACTGAAGATGCTGTTTTGTCCTAAACGCAGTAAGATTTCTACCATTTCGGGCAGTCTTTTAGAGGTGTTCTCAGGATGCTCAGTAATAAGCCATCAATCTGAATTTGTCCAAAGTACTCATTTCTCCAAGTACCATAAGCAGAGATCTTGGAATATATAAGTATTTTTGGCATGTCTTATTTAATCACGCCTTTGCGAACTGACAGTTTGCTGCTGCCCAATGATGCTTTGTATAGACACAGCACCCACAACATTAAATCATCTTTTGTTGAGCCCAGGCAACAACTACACATAAAACATTGGGAAAGATTCTCCCTGCCCCAAGGAACTTGCAGTCAGACTGACAATGCAGTTCTGGTGCAAAATGCGACCAGTAACGAGAAATGGAATTTTGTTACCAAGCATTGGAAAGAATTTATGAATATACCCAACTACTTTAATTAGAAAAGCAAATATTATGAAACTTGAAGGAAAAAGCCAAGATGGTGAAGACCTTCAAAGAAAAAAGTGAAAATACTTCAAAAGATGGACAACATGGAAGGAAGCAGAAACAGGATGGAAGGAAGCAGAAACAGGATGGAAGGAAAGCAGGCCAAAAGAGTGAAAGAAAAGAATGAAACTGCAGAGACAGGTAAAGACAAGGGAAAGTCTTTCAGAGGCAACAAGGCTAGGTAGAGAAACTTATATTTGACAGGGGTGGCTATGGAAAAAAAAGAATCTGTGTTTTAAAAGACACTGTAAGAGAATCACTGCAATAGAGAGCTAGCTCAATCTGAGTGCCTTCTACAAGGAAAGTGTTCAAAGGAAAAATAAGACAAAGTAGACAGTTATTTTATTCTGTCAAAATCGCTAAGGTTCAATTTCTTGATTTGAGATAATCACTCACATACTGCAGAAGACATGAATTAGCTATTTTTAAAAAGATACAGAAAAAAGGAGGCAAATAAATAACCAGCAAAAGTTGAGTGTACATCATACCTTTCCACTGCTCTGTCACTGCCAATGGCAGGGTTAGGGAACAAGAAAGCGGATGGTGCAGTATTTGTGGCAGCTGGGTTAGCAGACGGAGTATTCATCCACGAGACCATCGATGGGCGGCTTTGACCAGGACTAAGAGGAAATATATTCAAGGCAGAATTAAGAAGGTGAATCAAATTTCTTTTCATACCAAAATGTTTGAATCTTTATAACTAGCTAACTAGTTAGATCCTCAAAGTCAAAACCAATAATAATGTCAAGCTGATTTTGGAGACATGGCCATCGTATGATTCTGCACTTCCTCCTTGGAAGTATTTCTCCTTAGGATGCCCTACATCCTAAGCTAAGACGAATTACCTGAGATGTATGACATAACCAATAAAAAGACAAAATTCCACATCCCTCATCTAATAAAGACAGATACAATGAAACTGCATATAGCAGGCTATTATTTGAGCTGCCACTTTGCCTTTACAAGTTTTGATGAATCTATTTAAAAATCTCAGTGCTGTACTAAGGCATGTATGACTGGGAAGATTTCAAAAGAGGCTGCAGCTATTACAACATTGGGATCACGATGCTGGCTCTGGACTGAGATCTCATTCGCATAACTGCATAGATACTGCCTCAGTGGCTGCCCTGACAAACACACTGTTCAAGTATGTATTATATTAATGGCTGAACACATAGTTGCCACAAGAGGAGAAGAAATAGCAGCCAAAGTTAAAACTTTTATTAGTCATTGAAAAACATACAAAGTCCTCCCCAACATAAAGGATGTTCCTAATTTTACACCTTAAAGAACTAAAGCGTTCCAGCACTGGAAGGCTTTCTTTCACTGCATGGACAAAACAACAAATAGTCCAAACATTTAATGTCAGCATATCTTTGGAACAAAGATACGGACTTCAAGCAGTTTCTAAGCAGAAACAGAATTAAAATCATTCGCACACAGCTTTCACACAGGAATCATCACTCAGAAGTACAGACTTCACAGTACAGCATTTATCAGTTTGTCTTATTCCAAGATTAACCTCTTAGATAGCATAAATCTGCAAAGTACCACCAAAATCTAGGAATCTAGTCAAGAAGGTTTTTGTGGGGGTGTAAATGCACACCTAATCAAGGTGGATTGACCAAAAGCAAAAAAGGGATCAACAATCACCCCAGTTATAATTGTAAATGAATAAAAGAAAGCAGGAAACCTAACTTATATAGCTGATTTTAATCATCTTGTGCACTGGGGTATTTAATTTCTAGAAGAAAGGATCACTACTGTTGGTTTGCATAACATGGTTTACAACCAAATTCAACTTTTACAAACTGATTTTCCTAGCCAATATATCTCATAGTCATTCTAGTAATTACATAGTTAAGCAGACATTTATTTTTATTATTAATTTTTAAATTTAGTACATTATAAAATGGTGAATGACACATTCCTTATTTAACAAGACAATAGTTTTTCCTTTGGATCTGTGTCAAGCAGCATTTGGATGAAAACTGGAATTCACAGTGTATGAAAACAGCATTCTACAGTTAATTCCACTAATAAAAATGAAACTTAAATGTGCTGGAATCATAACCAGAAGGGTTTATCAAAACATGCTCTGCTTTTAAAACTATCAGATTTACCAAATAAAGGAAGGAATCGTATGTAGTAAACTGAATGAAAAGCTGGATTGTGCTGACTAGAAACATATTTCGTGCTTAACTTTGGGAAGAGGACATCTAGTCTGCTTCACCACTTCTGAATCTTCCACTACACAATTATTTACATCTTCCAATAATTACATACCTTTGAAGACCAGCACCTACATAATTTTGGGTTTTACTTTTACTTAAGCTTGTCCTCTTCCTCCCATTTTTATGTAAACATTGAAAAATTTTCCTCAGGTAAGACAAAAACCTTCAGCTAAAAGTGACTTCATTCGGAGAAGAAAAAGAAAAACTGAGCACCAGCATTTGTATTATTTTCTCTAAATACTGAGGATAAAAAATTTCTCAATGGTACTGTAAAGTTTATAAAGTTTGCTAGAAAGTAGATTATTTCGCCCCCATTCCGCACATAATGTATACGTGCAGAATTTTAACTCAGTAACAAAAGGTGAAACTAAGACAAAAGTTTTTCAAAAGTGTATTTAAAAAAGTATCCTACTTGCATAGACTAAACTACTATAGTTAAAATAATCCTGATAGTTAAAGAAAAAAAACATTTTCCTTGTGCTCTCATTTATTCAATTCAAATCAATTCCTACATTAAGATTGGTGTCAGGCTCATTTCTGAAACCTGTAAAACTACAGAAAATAGAAAAATAATATTCCAAGTATATTGCCAGAAGAGTATTAAAATGTCTCTACTGCAAACTAATCACCATTCAAGAATATTCTACGAAGAGGTCTTCTCTAGTGCATACCTCAGATGTGTGCTGTTTGGTTTTCAAGAAGTCAATAATAAAATCTTCCATTTGTTAAATGTTTCATTGAAACATGCATTATATTAATCTATGCAACTTACTTGATCAGCTCTAGAACAACACACACCGCCCGTGTGTAAGACACGGGATTAAGGATTTCAAAACAATACTCAGAACAGAGAAGACACAAAAGATACCCTCTGACCCAGGAAAGCAACGGTCATTCATAAGAATACTTGGAATAAATACCAGATGGTTTCTTGCTGAGACTTGGAGAGGAAACAAAAAGAAAAAAAGAGGAAAGGTGTGCAAATAAAGGAATAGAAGATGAAATAAAATGTTCAGATCCACGTCATGGCATGCCTTTTTCTCAAGTTACAGAGACTCAACAAGAAGGGTAATCTATCAACTAGTAAGACTACACTGCCCTTTACCAGGCAGCATTATATAAAAGCATGTAAAACTGGCAGGTTTTCTACGAATTCTGAGCCACTCCAACAGTTCTAATGGAAAAACGC
This sequence comes from Gymnogyps californianus, assembly GCF_018139145.2. NCBI lineage: Eukaryota > Metazoa > Chordata > Aves > Accipitriformes > Cathartidae > Gymnogyps > Gymnogyps californianus. The sequence goes on from NC_059474.1 coordinate 68,077,058, forward strand.
TCCAGAAGTGCAGGTACGTGGAGCGCTGGGCTGTTCTCTCCCCCACTTTTTGATGAATTCCCTTAATACATTTCAGCTGTAGCAAAAGCACTGCAGCACGGCTCCTGAATTTGCCTGTCACTTTCAGCTCCTGGTTACCGAGCAAAAGATCATGCTCTAGGATCCAGCGGGGGGGGGGGGGGGGAACAAAAAAACATTTTTCAATAGCAATAGCTTCACCATGTTAAGAAAAAAAAAATAGCTTGAAATATTAAGCACAATCTAGAATTTCAGGGGTTTTTTTATTTACTGTACTTGGCTATCTCAGGAACCACTTAATTTTATTATTAAAACAGAAGGTTTTACTCAATAGGAAAAATCAGTTCCAATGTTGTTGTGTGTAAGCAATAAACTGCTGGATTTTTTTTTTCTTGAAAAGATTCCTGTGATAGCAAACTTACCTTGCTATAAAGCTTTGCACACCTTGTTTATCAAGATGATGATATATTAGAAAGTATTGCATATCTTATCATATAAGCATTTCAACTTTAAGAAAGTATGTTGAAGAAATCCTTTCTCCTAACGGCTAAAACGCAGTCAATGCATTTCCTGGGGGGGGGGGGAAGCCTGACATAACCATCTCTCTTTGAGAAAAAAATGCTATTTTCTGGCATAGTGAACGTTGGGAGAAGGGAGCAAAGGGAAATGGCCTTACTGAAAATAAGCTAGAGATTTTGTACTGATATTCAGAAACAAACTCCTGAAAACAAGATTTTATTGGATGTTTATCTGGCTGGTTCCTAAGGTAACACAGCTAAAGAGCAGCCTCTTATCTTGAGAGCGAGGAAGAGATTCTGTGAAAAGAATCTACACTGCAACTCTTGAGAAAAAAAGGGTTGTTTCATAGACGACTTTCACAGCCCCATGGCTGTCGTATCACAGTGTCTGGCTGACAAACTCAATGAAAGTGTTCTTAAAAGGTTTCGTTATAAGATGACACAGTATATCAAAAGGTGTCGGCTATTTCTGATTCGATATGCAATCCAATACTCTCCACCACCTCCAATACTCTCCACCACATCTTCTCGCATGTTAAAACCTCTATGCTTTGGTGAGGCTGAGGAGCAGAAAAATACATGGACAAAATTCTACAAATTGTCATAGTTGCAGCAAAGCTGGAGACAGGACAGAATTTCCTCATCCATGTTCCCTCTGAAAAGAAACTCCACTCCCAAAATTTAAAGTATGTAACATGCACACAACATTCCTGAACCCTCATTTACACAAAACACATCAGCCAGCACTGAAATAGAGGTTTTGTTAAACTTGGATTGTGAAGTCTCAGTGAAGCAGCTAACACATTAGTGAAATGATCTTTCACGCCAGTCTGGTAAGTCTGAAGCTAACGTCTACAGCAGCTGTCCTAAGTTAAAGATTTTTTAAATGATAATTCAGACAAAGCAAAAATGAAGTATGTATATCTATAAGCTTATAACACACTGCTGTTCCTTTTAGAAAAAAATGAGGGGGCTGTGTTCCCTGGAATCATGCAAAGAAAAAAAGAGAAAAGAAAAAGAGGAGGAAAAAAAAAAAAAGAAACTTCAGCTCATCACAATGGTTGCATCCACATCTCTCCCTGCTCTGAGCACACATACCACTTACCCTGTGCTCACACAGCCCTGCTGCTGTCAAGCCCAGCTGCCTAGCCCACTGGAAGACAAGGAGATGGCAAAGTCTATTTTGTATAAACCACATGACTAAGTTATATCATGCCTGTTTCAAAGGAGCTGCAAAATGAGGGCTATTGCTCTGCTTGCATAACAAAAGGGTACAAAAAGAAGTGCCTGCTCCGCTAAACCTGCTCTCAAACTGCTGAGTCACTGAAGAGGTGGCAGGTGAAAGAAAAACAAACTGCAAAATAAGCACAATGAGCGAAGAGCACTGCTACATACCTGTACTGTGCCTTCTGCAGCTGTTAAAGCATCTTCTTTTAAGATGATGACATTAGATATTATAAAAAGTTTTCAAGACACTGAAACTGAAGTCACTCATCATTTATGTAAAATTGCAAATTCACATCACTGCCAGAAAGTACAAAAAGAAACTATTCGAATTTTAAGGAGACTATAGATGCAGTCTACTGATGTAGATATAACAAGGCTGATGGGAATTCATTCAGCAGTCAAACAAAATTAATAACTACCTCCAAGGCTTCTGTTATGTGCAGAACACCACTATTTCTGCCCTCCCTTGCCATCTGATGGCTCTTTTAGCATCAGTTTTCTCACTGGGTATTTGAACAGCCTGAGATTTCACAAAGAACAAGTAGCTTCTTCCCAGTCTGGTCACAAAGACCCTGAAAGCACTCAGGATGCTGCGCAGCACGGCTCTCATCACCACTTTGAAAGCCTCTGTAGATATTAAAAACCTAAAAACGATGCCCATAGTGTAGCACGTATACACCACTGAGCTGGGTAACAGAATATTTTAGTGTCAGGAGAACCTATAAAGAAAAACTGCAAAAGAAATGAAAGAAAGACTGGATTATTTCCTCTGCCACTGGTCCCTTGCATATTCCTGAAAAGCCATTTACATTGGTGCTTCTATTTCTCCTCTGGGTTTTGAGTATCTTCAGTATTTGAACTGTCAGGACTGTATCTTACATGCTCCTACAGCAGCATCCAAGGCGGGATTCAGTTTGAAAACTATGAATCTTACTATTCTGAGCCCCAAAATGTAACTGCTTTAACAAGCCATGCACTCTCACTCATATACATGCTCAGTGAAGAGGTTTGAGGGACAGGATGCTTTCCATCCCCTCCAACTGCAAAATCCCAAAGCCTGCACGGAGCACAGGTGAGTCTGTAAGCTCTGTAGATAAGCCCTGGCATAGGGCATTGTACTGTAAGCACAAACAGATCTCATGACAACAATGGGCCGCTTACAGTAACAAATCTGTCCTTATCAGAAAAAGATCCTCAGAAAGATTAATTACAACACATACCGAGTCCAGGGAATACCAAGTGTTCAGCTTTTTTGGTTCATTTCAAGGTCAAGTGAACGCAGACATATGGCAGTCCACAGTGGTTTAGGACATGTCTCGTAATCCACCTTTCAACGAATCAGTCATCACGATAAGGGAAACCTACACTAATCCATCGGAAGTGAGCTGCCATTATAGCCAGCACTCCAGGAAAGGCTGAGTAAGACAGACCTCATATCAATAAATGGTTCTGGCCCACTGGGAAGTCAGTGAAGAGCTTGATGAACGCCACCATCCTGGTTACTGAAGGTCAAGACGAGCGAAACTAGTCCTTACTCTGAAATTCTGGAATTACTGCAGGTAGCCTAAGTTTGTGAATTAAGACAATTTAATATCCTCAAGACCAGTATTAGGCATGATCTCCTTTCCTTCTAAGAGAATAGGAAGTAGCTGCCTTATGACCCCTTCTGCTAGGATTAGAGGAAACAGGCTCTACAGCTGCAGGGAAGGACCTCTTGTCAAAGCAGCACCCCAGAAAAAAGAACGGTTAGTGATGTGAGCATGCAGACACGTACGAGACCAGACATGGGAGCAAGAGAGTCTGATACCTAACCTAGACGTGAAAAGGTAACACCTCAGTCAGAAGAGTCATAGGAGGTGCAGAAATTGGAAGGAGATGGAAGTAGGGCATGCCTGAGCCTTACACAGATTCAGAGAATCAAAATGCATTGGGAACTGAGTGTGCGCAGTCCCTACAACCAAAACAGAGTAAGTAATGTTTTCTCTGAAGAAACTCTGTTGCAGGACCTGGAACTTCAGACGGATTCAAATACAAGGTCCTATGGTTTAAGACACGATATGCTTCTATTTCTCAAAGAGGAGACATCAGTTACCATAATTACCTGTTTTGGCATACAGTAGGTTAGTTATAAATGTTAAAAAGCCCAAAACTATGCTCAAAAGTAATAGTTTCTAATACATAATAAAACAGGATTGGGAAAAAAGTATTTTAATAGTACCTAAACAATATAAAACAGGCTGAAGACTGAAAACAATTTTGATATAGGTAACCAAAGCCATGTAGTAAAGTCTATAACCAAACTACAACAGCCGCAAAAAAAGTTCCCCTCGCCCTTTTTTAATTGAATTATATCACTTCATATCTGATATTGCATCTTTTGCACTATCACCTACTTCACGACAAGAGGACATTAATGAAAAAATTTGTTGTCTTTTACAGACTCTAACACTGTACCTTTACTTGTTTAGATATATTTATTAGACAGATTTATATACCTAGTTTAGCTATCACTGTATCTAATATTGTTTGCATGTGTAAAGCTATAATATAATAGGGTAAAAGTCAAACCATGTATCACTGGCTTTCAACTGCATGTAAAAGGGAAGATCAACTATTGTTCCATAGTTCAATTGCACTTTAAGAGCTATTCATAACTGCTTCTAATACATATCTCCAAAACCAAGACCATCACTATTATCAAAACAGCTTGGGGACTAGCTTAGAAAAGCTAGTCAGCTGCTTAGTATCAGAAATCCTGAACTCCTTTTTGGAAACTACATATTTTGAATTATTAAAAGTTTGAGTTTCATACACCATAGGAATAAAAATCTGAGTGATTAAAGTGCGTATTTTTCAATGCCAATCAGGAAGGCAGAAAGTAATGTCAGGGTCACATCCTCCAGCAAAGAGCTATCAAGCCTCTTGCAAAAAAGATGTGGCAGATTTATTTACTTTTTGGGCAAATGCAATAGGAAAACCAGAAGCTGTGTAGGACAGAGAAATTAAGCCAAAGGATGAGTTTCACTACATTACATGCTTCACACTAATATCCTGTGTGTAGTCTTCTGCGCCGTGATGTGACGCTATAAGGTATTTCACAGAAACATTGCATAACTCTGTGTGGCTCAACTATGAGCTGGATAAAGGGAACTAATTAAGCTGGTTTACGGTCTTCACCAAAAAAGAGTTAGAAACAAATACCACCACCCCACAAACCAGATCCACATGCACTAACTGGGGAAGTGAGAAAGAGGATCAAGTAGCAACATCAATATCTTAAGCAAAAATCACCAAACAGTTTGCAACACCACTATAAAGCTCACACTGCATTAGGTGCATCCTTACACAGAAGTTCAGGCTTCCTCCACTTTTAAAGCAGACACAGTACTAAGTATTCACACAGGGAGCGTACAGCGTCTTATATGCTATAAACTCACACTATAGCTTACTGAGCACCCACTTTCCTTTATAGGCAAATCCTAAGTAATTCATTCCCGACCTTTTATTCTTGTTAAGCCCTGTCCTCTCCTACTGCCTTTTTTTTTTTCCCTCCTCCATGAAATTTGGGAATAAATTCAAATTTCCCTCTTACTACTACTACTGCGGGCTATTGGCCACATGTTTGTATTTTTGTCCTCCTGCTCCCCTCGCTCTTGGTTTGATGGCTCAATTTTGTATGTCAACTCATTTTATTTCCTGAATTTCCAGCATGGTGTTTTTCGTTAGTCACCCTTCCCCTTTCTACTCTATGTCTTCCCCTCATCTATTGTCAGCAGATTCCTGGTGCTTCTGGTGACACCTTTATATGAATACTTTTCCTTACCAACACTGCCAACTGCCTGTTGCCACAGAATCTGCAGGGAGCAGCAACCTGCAGCAGCTTCCAGAACAGAAGAAATAGCAAAAATATTACTAGGAAAGAAGGAGAGAGGAAGAAAACACAAATTCATTCACCATGAGAGATTAGCAATAATCCTTCCTCAGATCAACCAGGGTTTGAAGCAGCTCTGAAGGAAGAAGCAAAGGGTGGATTGTGGGTTCTGAACTCCCCAGGTAATTTGCAATTGTAGGGTAGACAACAGTTTGGGGGAAACTGATGGCTATAGATAAAAGATGGTTGGAAGTTTGCTTGGTGTCCTGGTTTCAGCTGGGATAGAGTTAATTTTCTTCATAGTAGCTGGTATAGTGCTGTGTTTTGGATTTAGGATGAGAATAATGTTGATAATACAGAGATGGTTTCATTATTGCTGAGCAGTGCTTGCACAGAGCCAAGGCCTTTTCTGCTTCTCACACCACCCCACCAGCGAGTAGGCTGGGGGTGCACAAGAAGCTGGGAGGGGACACAGCTGGGACAGCTGACCCCAACTGACCAAAGGGATATTCCATACCATATGATGTCATGCTCAGGATATAAAGCTGGGGGAAGGAGGAGGTGGGGGGACACATTCGGAGTGCTGGCATTTGTCTTCCCAAGTAACCATTACGCATGACGGAGCCCTGCTTTTCTGGAGATGGCTGAACACCTGCCTGCCCATGAGAAGCAGTGAATGAATTCCTTGTTTTGCTTTGCTTGCACACACGGCTTTTGCTTTACCTATTAAACTGTCTTTATCTCAAGCCATGAGTTTTCTCACTTTTACTCTTCTGATTCTCTCCCCCATGACACCAGGGGGGAGTGAGTGAGCAGCTGTGTAGGGCTTAGTTGCCAGCTGGGGTTAAACCACGACACTTGGTTAGGGTTGGGGTTTTTTGTTTAAATCCAGGTCAGAATTATATTATAGGCAACCCACAAAATATATCTGTTCTGTATGGAGGGAATAACATGTTACAATACATGACCTACTTGTTGAATCCAAGGCACAACATGGCAAATATCACTGTATTTGTACATTCTACTTTACAAACTTTTATACTGGCAAATTCCTGAAACAGGGAATATTGCCTGTTTTCCAGTGTCTCAAATAGCAGAAGATACAGATCAAAGAAAGCTGCTAAAGAATGCCTATATGGATAACCACATTTCATCTAGAAGACACTGCTTACCTTCAGAATGCCAGCTATGGTGGCAGTCTGAATTAGAAGGAATGTGCAAGGAAGTGGGTGCAGCTAACATGGAAACTCTTTTTTTTGACCCAGAACCAACTGTGGCTTTGAGGGAAACAATGAGCATTTTAAGAATGTACTGCTGGTGAAACTGTACCAACATCAGTCCCAAAACAGTCTGAAACACGCTGTCCTTACAGAAACAGTAACCACCTGGAGCTCTGTCTGAGCAAAGTGGACTTTAACAGCGGTTCCAGTGGAACCTGAGGAAGATAGATGGCTGTACAATGTTAATTCTGAAGCTTGAGGGCAAGTGTGTACGGACACTTAAAGCAGAGAGGAAAAAGAAAGAATGCAAATGCTTTGGTTAACATTAAACTGAGATTGCTACTGCTGTTCTGCCTTAAAGGGAAAAAAATGCCCATACCAGTGGTACATACAAGGGAGGAATACTCTATCCAGCTCACTACCATAATTATGTCTGAGATCAGCTTGTGCTAAGCATCCTTAGACAGAAGGGATTTTCAAACAATACCTGTTTATGACACGGTGCTCCATCAAGTAGAAAAGTATTTGCCCATTCTGGGCTATTTGGAGTTTGAATACTATGTCTACATAAACTACTCTGTAACTTTGTGATTGACAGGGGAAAAAAACACTCTACACTCTACCATAGAGCATATGTAAAAATAAAATGTATTTATTTATAGTATTTGGCTCTAGATGGAAGTGTGAAGTTAAAAATATCTTCAGGGAAAAGGTTGAAAAAAAGTTTAGGGTGCAAGATAATCTTAAAACAGCAAACTTGGGTCTCCACAGAGAACCACCCCTGCCGTGGGCAGTAAGAGTCAACCATCACCCAACTCTCTACTCACCCCTACAGCAGTACATGACAACACAGGGCATATGTCTGAACCACACAGAGCTTTCAAAGAAAATCTAGCATCAGGCAGACACACACTTACAGACATGAAAACCAACAGCTTAGCAGGGCTTCAAAATGGCACATATGTGAAACATCACCTTCCAGTTACACCGTATGCATAGTACATCTTTAAATACTGACATAACAATTGAGCAGTCAGGGCTTTGTGAGACATTGCAAATCGGTGGTATAGCCCTTGCTCTCTTAGCTTCTTTCACCACTCTGGCCATGCAGTCCCCTTCTAGGGCCAGCCAGGAGGTGAGGGTGTATTTGCCTTCATTTGGTGCTCCTCTCACCATGCTGGAAGCTGTAGCTCCTTTTGTTGTTAAAGGTGGGACAAGGAAAGGGCACACATCACAAAAAACTCTGCCAGGAAACATCATGGTGACAACAGCTATCATTCAGGAAAAAAAAAGCTTTTCCTTTCTTGAAAACAAATACCACAAAAAGTATTCTTGCTATCCATCACGTGTTCTTGCTTAAAGCAAACTACTGAGATAAATCAACCTTGGAATATCTGACCTATCTTGACCCACAATGCAACATCCCTCCCCCGGGAAACAATGCAAGCAACTCTTCTACCACAAAGAAGTCACCATCACCTTGTTGACTACATAACTCCATAGTGATCAATCTCTTACAAGTAACACCCATGTGTTATAAACATCGGCAGAAACTTGAGAAACCGGTTCCTCTTGTATTTCCATCTCCCCTAGACTCAGTATGGTATTTACTGTACCTCAGTGAAGACCTGCAATACCATTTTAGAGAGGATACTGAGACTTTAAGAATTGGTTTTGTTCCAATTTGGCACAAAATGCAAAACATTTTGAAATCCTGCACAAACAGAAAGGATTGTTCTCCACCTAATTCTGGGATAGTCCAATTTATGAGAATACTCTACGACCAAAGCAGAGCTCAACAGCCAATGCTACATTTCCTGGAGCTATGAGAGCTACCACAGCTACACAATGGCAAGTCAACCACCGCCTTTCCCTGCCCACAGGACCCCATGATGCACAATGACTGCTGAAGTCCACCAAGTACATTCTCCGTTGCTGACATCTACCTCTGCCATTAATACAGTGGGGCTGTTTTGGGTTTTGTTTTGGGTTTTTTTTTTGTTAAGGCAAGGCCCTCTGAGTCATCAGAACCAGAAGGGGAAGAGAAGCCAATTTGGGGTGAGAAAGTAGAGGAAAGAAGGAATGTACCGTTCACAGACTACTCTCTGTCACTGTCCAGGCTTGTTACAGAGGTAGCTCTTAAGCAAACTTCACAGACAGATGAGTGGAAGAAAGAAACTGCTTCTGACAAATAATCTAGATGCACATACCATGCACTTTTTTTTTTTCCCTTCCAAACAGAACTGTTTAAGTACTGTTTCCAACTGAGCACAAAACCTCAAGCCATCAAACAAAGTTTCCAAAACAGCAGTACAGTATAATTTTCAATGAAAATTAACAAATGCAAAAAATGCGATGTTCTTTCAAACACCTGAAGTTCCTGAACCCTCTGAATAAAACGAACGCTTCCTTCTTTTATTCTCTGAAGTGACATTATCAATGTTCTGCTAACCCTGTGTTCCTTAATTAGCTATGCTTGCTTTAATAGACATTCCAGTTTTATACCATCTACAGCATGTTTTCCACATGTGCACCTCTTTTCATCGAATACAACTTATTGTTAATCCTACCCACTACTAGTGGACAGTACAAGAGGATAAGGAAAGAGTAACTTCAGTCCTCTACTGAAGAAATTACATTTATGTAAAATACCTATAAATCTGGAATTCTTTCAATACATATGAGAAAATACTGTTCTAGCTAATAAGTACTCTAATCAGCAGTTAATTATATGTGTGTGCATATAGAAATATAAACCCATCATATGGCTATCTATATATTCTCATGTGTTACATACACCTACACATATATTTCACACACTTGCTTCATCAACAGAACAGGCTACTCAGAATGCCATTATGGAAAATATTTGTAACAAATCTTTTCTCCAGACTTGCTCCTTCCATCTTCTTGGCACTGAAGGCTGGAAAAGTTTGTCTTGATATGCTAAAGTTTGTATGAATAGCAAACCAGAGAATTCAATTCAAGTTCAACTTCTGATTTAAAAAACAAGTTATGTTCAGCTTTTTGTGTATCAAACCTGAATATGTTTGTTACAGAGATAGGACTAACATTGTAATGTCAATTTTTGCTAAACTGAAGTCATGCTCAAAAACTGAACATCTACAGAGTCTACTGAAAGTGACAGACTGCACTTTCATTGGAAAACAGGCATTTAATTTGTTAAGAAGACAATAACAAAATAATGTTCTTAGACAACAGCATCTGAGCACACACTCATTACAGTGTATTTATCCAAACCCAAAATTTGGCCCTAAATCTTATTAGCCCTGCATCTAAGTGTAGCTTAAGACTGTCTTGAAATAAAACTAGGGTAATACATCATACAGAGAATAATTTACATATTCATTGCCTAAATAAAAAACATTTAAAATTTTGTAACAGGTTACAGTAAAATGCACTAGGTTTCTGTAGAAAAAGAACATTTCTTTACTGCAAACATTCACGTAGCCTCTAAGCTCCACCACAACGTATAAACACATATCTTTTTGTAGCAGAAGAAAACAAACACAATTATATATAATTTCTAAAAATCACTCACCACCAAACTGAAAAGGGAAATGTGTTTCATGAGCACAACCATACTAGTGGAAAAATTGTTACTTAATATTCAGGTTACTTACAGATTTGTTGTCCAGCCTGCAAGATCGCCGCTGTCCATAATAAGGTGATTTCCGTCTGGAAGCCCGGGGGGGCTACTACAGAAGGCAGGTGTCGGAGACTGGGAAGAAAGAGAATCCATGCTCCCAGTTGGGGTGTCTTCTCTGGGAGAGCTGTGACTGTCAGCTAGAAAAGAGAGCACAAGTGAGAAGGTTACTAAAAGAATCTTCTCATAAGCCAAAGAAGCTGCTTTGGTAACAATGTCCTGAAATATATATGAGAAGAAACCTTACTGTCCCATCTTCACAGGATATTTTGGAGGACAAGCAATCCCCCAGCATTTCCCCAAAAGGTACCATTGCACAATTTCCCCCATCATTATCACCAGGCTATCTTTACAACACAACGTATTCCCGGTCTCCTTTTCAACATGTGTTCTACGTAGATGAAATGCTAGATTTTGGGGGGTTATTTTTAGACAAATGCATCACTTCAGACAACAAAATAATTTAAGCCACACATATTTGCACGTCTGTCTAAAAACACAGTCTCTAAAAATAATTTAATACACATTTGAGGAAATGATTGCTCTCAAGTACCATAAGCACAATCCTACCAAACATGAAACAATGAAATTTAGAAAGGTCAGAATAAGCAGGAGATCTCTAACAAACACGCAATACCCAAGAATGTTACTTTTATTACTCCTTTTTAACAGTGTTACTTTTAAGAGGACTCATTGTATTCTGGTCTACTATTTGTTTTCATAGGCTACCCTTAGAATATCACTCAGGAGGCAACACATTCAGATATGATTGCTTAAGAAAACATAAAAGGAACACCATTCCTATCCCATGGACAGTAAGAAAAAGTTACCAATGTGTCAACAGCACTCACTGCAAACTATGCTGACACATCTAGCCAAGCAGCACATTCTTCACTGAAAAGCTAACCTTCACCCACATAGCTTTTCCCTTTTAAATTTTTATTTAAACATCAGCTGTACAGTTTATAAATTCTAAAGGAGGTGTATGAAATGAGGATGACTGCAAACATTAAAGTGTCCAGCACAGCTAAGCCCACAGTCTCAAATGGGGCCTGTGGCTGTTTTCAGAGTATTAATATTTAACAGTAATAAGGGTCATCTCCAGCCATCCTTTACAAGGCTCCCTGCATCCTTTCCTTTCCTCCTCTGTCTATCCTACTCCCACTAGCACTCGTGAACATGGCCCACAGCCCTGCTAAATAACATCACCACAAAAGTCCCTCTAGAGTGGATTAGATACCACTGACCCCACAGTCTTGGTAAAAGAGTTCTGCTCTTTTGAGGCCAAAAGCTTTGGGGAAAAAATGAACAACGAAGTCCTAACACAGCATCATAATAATACGATCCAAAGCTGTTAAAATATTGTGCTTGCTTGACAAGCTGTATCTCCTATATACAGTACTATACAAGACAAAGTCCTGTACAATATTACTTTCTAATTCTAAATGAATTAGCACCTGCACAGCGAACAACTGAGCTTAATTCTACTCCGTCAAGCTAAGCAGTACTGTTGCAATGATTCCTTTCATTTATTATTTTTTTCTTAATTAAAAATGCAACAACAATGAAATGTGGACAATGAAAAGCCACCTTCACTGGATAAAATCCTTCTCACAACTTTATTACTGCCTCAACCAGTTCAATTCCTTCTGCTTCAAAAGCAGAAAACTAACAAAGCACTCGCCAGGTTCCCCAGCCATCTCGTCCTCACTCCCTCCCAGCAACGCTCAGAGAACAACTTCCCTAGAGAGTAAAATGACATACAACTAAAAACACCGAAATGATAAAAGTGATCATCTGGAAATTTCTCCCTAAAGCAGCTGCTAATTTAAGGTTCTAAATTAGCCCATAGTAACAAAGTATGATAAGCTCTGAGGAGGAGAACGTTAACCTGGGAAAGTGAGTCACTCACACTCCAGCCCAATCCTGCTCACCTCACACCTCCTCGCTGCACCCAGGCCACGATGCTGCCGCTCACGCTTACATGACATGACATGAGAACTGTAGGAGTGTCAGGTAAAAACTAATTAATTACATTTCATTTCCAGACGTATGTGTCACAATGATAAAGATCTGAGAGATTAGACAGTAATACTGCAATTTTACTTTATAAAGAAACTGAACTCCTTAAAACTAAACAGACTTAAGTCCTTTTAATTCATCACAATTTCATTTCAAAGCAGTAGTATTAATGCAACCCAGATTATCAAACTACATATGCCATATTAGAAGAACATATTTACCTCAACCCTTCACTTAACATTACTAAAACAGAAGTAGAAAGGAATATTAATCTGTTCTTTAATATTATGAATATGACCAATTCACCGCACCTCCCTAAAGAAAGCAGAGGTTTTTCTGTTGAATCATTTCTCGGAGCACATAGAAAAAGTAAAAAAATACTAAACACGTCAGTCACGCACATTAGAGTCTACGTTGGAGACTGCAGTATACAGGCAATTGCATTTGACATTATCATAAATGAAACTGTGTGTTAAATCTTTCCTCAAATTTTACTTCTTCCTTCCCTTCTTTCCTGAGCCAGTGTTTTCTCACAGTCAATACTGCGTTGCACTCTCAAGAACAAGATTGGGTTTTGAACACTAAAAACAAATGAGGTATTTAAACAGGAAAATACCTGGTAAATTCTATGGGATTAAGTGAACACGCTCTAAAAACATGTTCAAAGATACTTTACTTTTCTGATGTTTTCAATTATGTGCTTTTGTAAAGTAAAACAACACTTTTATTCAGGAAAGGCAATTCTGTATAATGGCAAAAACAGATGACTAATGATCATCTAGCACATTTTCATGATTAAAAACAATATATGCTCAAAACCTAAGTCTTCGAAATACAGCATCATTGCTCTAATTTCACCAGTACAAAGATTTCACCCTGTATGTCGGTGACAAAAAGTTCTGCTAACTTCAGAAATTATAGTAACTCCTGTACATGGCAGAGGCCATAGAATTGTATCTAGTATCTCTCTATTAAGCTTAATAACCTGCATTTGATTTATGCCCATCTCATGTTGGGCCAAACTGTATCTTTCAAAGAGTCTTTGTCTGAAGACATCAGCAGATGATAAAGGTAATGGAGAATCAATTGGCTGCTAATTAACATACTCACTGATTAATGCATGTACCTTCACTTTGTTAGGCTTTATTTTCAGGCATGACCCATGTAATTTGCATTGCTAATAATTATACTATCTCTCATATCCGTTTTTTGTGCTGTGTGAAGGTATTTAAACCATCGCCTTTCTAAGTTTAACACTAAATCTCTCACTGGAAGGGATTTTGCAGTTTTGGAATCATGCATCTGTTTTATAAACCTGTTACAATTTCCCAAAGTTCTTTCTGAAGAGTGTACATCGGATCTGAATTCATGATTTTTTGTTGTGGTCCCACGAGTACCATGTTGAGCATTAATTCCACCACTTACTCCTACTCATCAATCCCATTTGTACATCCAAGGCCGCCACATTTTTGCCATGGCTTTAAATTGATAGTTTATGATGAGCTGATTGCCCACAGTGACTAACAGACTTAGCAGAGACACCATTTTTACGGATGTAGTCCTCCATTCTGTAGCTACGGGCTACATTTTTCCTCTAAAATCTGTAAATTAGTTTCTCAATACAACCAAGCTTATTTTGTTTGAACGGGTGCAGCTTAGCACATGTCCACAACTCCTACATAACTGCCATTGTCATTATTTGCAATTGTTCCTAACTTTGTCCCATACGTAAATGTATCATCAAGGATTTGTATTTACCTTTCTAAATACTGCTACTACCTTAGCATTCCTCCAGTTCCTTCAGACTTCTTCAGCATGCTACAAGATGTTTTAAAAATTAACATTGCCAAGCCATACAACCCCATGACCAGAGAACTTTTTTGGGACAAGTTAGATGGCTTCACATTATTCAAAATATTCACCTTGCAACAGGCCTACCTGTGAAGATTTCTGCTTGATCCTGCTGATTATAAATCCCACATCGATTTTCATAGTTAAGTTCTTTTTAACAATTCTTCAAAACTTGTAACATATATTGACTGCTAGCTATTTCCTCTTTTTCCCCCCTACCCTTTTGCTATATTTTGCTTTGTGGAGCCAGTAAAGATCCTAAGCTGCTGGAGATTAAAAAGCCTTTAAAGTTTTGGCATGGTTTGTTTGTTAAAGAGTGTGTTAAGGACATTGCTGGAATTGAATCAGCTTTATGGTTTTCATTTTACCTCAGAATTCAGGGGCTCCCTAATATTGATAGTCTGATATTTTTACTGTTTCCCTCCTCTCACTCCTCTTTACCTCCAACATTGTTCTCCAGTGAGCAGCATTGCCAGGTTTCCCACTTCTATGAAAAGGCTGACTGCCACAATGGACTGACAGGTCCTTTCGAAGAGGACCTCCAGAAACTTCCTATTCTTCTTTTCTACCACTTGAATTCTAATGAGCTCTTACACTATAAAATAGGGAAGATGTGATTTCTTTTAAAGCTCATTTATATCATTCTTTAAGCATACAGTTTGGTGTTCTTGGTGCCTTCGTTTTCTCTCCCTAAAAATGCCAATCCCCCTTCCCTTTTCTCTCCCATTACACTGTTATCTTTGGGTGCCTAAGAGTGCCAGAACAGATGAAGGACATGAGGGTTCTCAGTATAAAAGCAGTAGGTCTGTATGATGTCTCATAATTTTTTGTCAACACTCCAGCCATCAACTCTTCACCTTTTCTTCTTTATATTTGTGGGAAGCCTCTGAGTGCCTTCGGCTTTCAGCTTGGCCATCTTTCTAGAGTTGCCACCAAGCTGCTTCTACGATTCATCTCCTCCATCCTACACAAACAGGTGTAAGATCCAATTTTACTCTCAACAGAGTTAAAACTGGTTTCACATTCTCACCACCTCTTGCATAGTTTTTAAATTTTTTGACTGCTCAGATCCTTTTAAACTGTCATCTAAATTATCTTCTTGTTTCACTGTTCTAATCACAACACTCATCCAAACCTTAGAGCTTTCACTGTGCGTCTGCAACAGATACCCTTGCTTTGCCTTTATGGCTGTTCATAGTTCAGACCAGCCCTATCTAGGATAGCTTAGGTTGATCCTAACCATTTACTGGTTGTGTCTAGCTAGTACTACTTACCATTCGGTTTCTAACCCAAATATCCTTCCTCCTTCCCCCCCGCCTCGTGTCACCCTTTCTCATAATGAAAAATCCCCACGAGGTAAAAAAGTACCTATATAGACCAAGACTTACCTCATCTAGCTTCTCTCTAGCAAATATGTAACCCTCAATTCCTTCTCCCTTTTGTCTGGACGAGCCTCAGATAGTAAAGGCTCTCAGACCCTCCATACCAGAAATCTGAACTCAGCTTCTACCTAACTGAGTATGACATGCCTCCCAGTTGCCTTTTTTTCTCCTTTTTCCATCTGGCTAGTCTAAGAATATTTTTTGTTGGCATCCAAAGTTGAAAAAAACTGAAATACTTTGGCAGTGTCAATAATCAGATCCTTACTTTACTCCAAGAATTCTAAATAAGAAAAAAACATTTGTAATAAAAACTACGAAAACCAGAGAGCTAACACTATCACAGTTACTTGCTTGAGTGACAGAGTTTTCTTCCAACTTCAGCTTAAGTAAACTAAAGAATTACATACTTTACTATTAAAAGAAAGACTAATCTTTAACATCAACATTGCAACCAATGTCTACAGTTTGAGGGTAGCCAGAGGATGAAAACAGTTTATGAAAATGAATGTTTCTGGAGTAAATGAGGAATGTATGACAGTTTCTATTGAGATACACAGAATGGGCAGAACAGAACTGTCGTATATGTTTTAAGTGCTCAATGGATACACAAATCGTGGCAAAATAAGAGGATAAAAGACATATCTTATTCCACTTTGACACAGTCACACAGGTGTAGTCGTAGACAAAGGGTGATGGGGAGAATTACTGAGGAGAGTAAATTAAAGATGCTGCAAAATCCCTATTACCACTTTCAAGTCTGACATTTTCTGCATCACGAGATGGGGAAGCAGCAGCTGTACTGCTGTGCAGCCACCTATCCTCCCCCATCAGCATCACAGCTGCATCCAGCTCTGAGATAACAAACATCCATTCACCGTAAATAGCTAACTTCCCACAGTAATACAGAAGTTTAACCAAGTAGAAACTAGCTTTGCTCTTATGTTAATTTGTGGGTATGTACTATGTTTTCATTTTAATAGGAATCTCATAGATCAGGGATAGAAAAGAAATATGAGTATCATAAATATCCTCTGCCAAGCGAGAACTTAGTTCCATGTGCTACAGCTTCAGCATCCACAGAAAACAGGTATGAAAAACATAACCAAAGATAAGTTGTCTCACACAGTTAATAAAACTTGAAGTGATCCCATGATACAAAGTACCAATCACTCCAGATAGAATTCAGCCATTCCTGGAAAGCTAGAAGTAACTCTAGTGGAGAAAACTTAATGTGATAGTCACAGTGATCAGAGGACTCTGCAGTCAAGAACGGCCTTTTCCAGATGCAGGGCTGCATCCTTTGTTCACTATTTACAGTACAAATCATCCTGTGGTAATCACGCCAAGCACCAGGTGAACTCAGACATTCTTCTACCTCTTCAAATTTTTAAAGTTTTCTGAATTAAGTCATCTGTTTCTGAGTAAATTAAGAAACTACGTACTTTTGTTTATTACACCACTGAAACAGATCAACAGAATTATTACTCACCTCCAGAATACAGAAATTGTGCTATTTAAACACCTAAGTTTCCAAACTAAGGTGAAATCACATAAAAGCAAGCTAATAATGATCTATTATTTGGTTAAAAATAATCATAGAAAATGCTAAAACAAGAGAGTTATTTCACTGTTCCCGAATAATGGGTATTGGAGGTCAGATTCCTGTAAACACTCAGAAAAATAGCTTTATATTACCGCATTTCATTATCAAAAAGTATCCATTATCCTCATTGTGTAGCAAATCCTATACACTGCAGTACTGCCTTACTATGCAGTTAGTTCTTACATAAATTTAGACATCATAGACTCATACGTCCTAAAACGAATAGAGCTTTCATGGAGCAAACGGACAGCAGACAGCCCACATATCCATCAGTTTCATGCTATCTTTCAAAACACACACAGTAAGAATTAGATCTCTACGCCAGCTATTTTTTTCTCTCAGACACAATAATTAACACAACTATTAGAGTTGACTACAGTTTTTTCCTAGATAAAGACCAACTTTGATATATTTTTCAAATGTGTGCATGTACAAGCATGTGTATCTTAGGCACAAAGTAGCTTTCCTGTAGAAAGATTGTTTTTCCCAACTCCATTATGATTCAGATACGTCAGAAAAAGGAGGAAGCTGCACTAGACAGAATTTGCCTCAAGACTGGCTGATGCAACTCAAGAATTGTAGCCAGAAAGGTGGGTGTCTGAGTTGGGGCTAGGAAAGGGAAAGAAATGCGCTCATCTGCAAGTTACTTAGGGGCAAGTGGGGCTTTGGGACCATGCCCTTGCCCTCCTCCTTTTTGATACTTTTTTGTTTATTTCTAAAATGCAAAGTGCAATTTTAAACAAGCATCTTTCTAGACATACACTTAACCTGTAATAGCAAGCAATTATTTCAATAAATATCTCCCTCACTGTAGGTCCTCTCTCGAAATTCAGGAGAAATATTGCTTGGATTACTTCTTTACGTCAATAAAATCCCAAAGACACATAGAATTGTAGGTAAGGCTTTCGCTGAGCAAGCTAAAACTAAAATGGGTAAAGAATTCCAATTTATTCCTCAAGCTGTGGAAAAACAGTTCAAGACAGAGTCGTGGATACAAGGTTGGGGTGTTAATTTAAATCACATAATTAAATTTTGAAACACAACAGAAATCAGATACAAGCATGCAGAGGGGTTCCTCTTTTGATTTGTGTATACTATGATAACAAGAGCAGTATCTAAACTCAAAGATTACTCATTTTTTACCAGAGCTTGCTTGGCAGGAAACCACACACAACCTCCAGCCTTACCAGTCTGGCCAGATGCCACACATTAATTTGATGGCTGAAAAATGCAATGACAAACTGAAGCTACTTCCTGAAAACTCTGACAAATAGTAAGATAAATGGATGGTCCCACAGCTTTCATGGTTTTTTGGTAGCACTGAGTGGTTTGGGTTTCCATAAGTCCAGGCAACACTTACCTATGGGTCCAGACCTGTATTGAAACCTACCAACAGAACAGCTCTAGTCTAATCAATGAGAATGAGAACTGTGAAAAACCAAAGCGGATCAAAAAGGGGTACAATACTATAATCAGGGCTAAAAGTTCCCTAATTCAGCAGCACTTCTTAAATGGCATCAAAAACTCCTAATTCCATGAAAATATTCTTCCATGTTTCCTTTTCTGTTGTGTTGGCAATTCAGCCACTGATCAGCTGGAAAATGTCTGTGTAAGGGTCCTTCCACCCCCAAAAAGGTAAGGTGTTCAAAACCTCTTTTCCTGAGCTGTCAAACAGAGATAATATCATCCTGTTGTCTCCTTTTCTCTTGCTATTTATCTTACTTCACTTGCAATTACTTCCCATGACTTATTAAAAGGAGAAGTTTCTTACCAATTAATTCCACAACCCATGGTGGTACTTGGATAATGACAAAGACTAACTGCTCTCACATTGCGTATGTGACAGGTCTCTCATAAGAAAGCCACTCTGTAACATTTTCAGTATCCTGCTGACACTTAGCTGTGCCTCCTTCCTCATTTTGTTCACCTCTCTCCTTTTGCCATAACAGTGACTTCAATGGAGGGATGGATGAAGCAGGACGCCCATGACTTATTAAAAAGACAACTGAAAACAAGCTAAGCAGCCCTTAAGGAAGTTTTGTCAGCAGTTTTAACTGAACATCCAGGTGACACGTTTGTTGAACCTCCTACTCTCCCAGCTGATGATTTAAAATGCAGCAACTAGGGAGACAGATTTTACTACCTCAATGTAGTTAGGTCAACATTTTCTTCCATGCCTGGATTCTTCTACCACTATCCACGCCTCTGACGCTCCAGGGTTAGAAGTCTGCAAGTGCAATTTTTTTTTTTTTTTTTTTTTTTTTTTACCACATCTGGCAGGGGCTCCAGGTTGGACTCACCTGCGCTGCAGAGATGGATCAAGGAGGCTGTGCAGCACACAGGCAGCACCAAGCAGTGTTAATGGCCGGGGAGACAGAAGAAGTGAACACACTCGTCATCAGTGAATTTGCACCCGTTACAGAACAACGAAAACCCTTGCTCAGTGGGATAACCAAAGTTGCCAGGCATCATGCATCTTCTTGCTTGCAGATTCCCGTTAACATGATCTCTGAGGCTAATTCGCTTGGCCCCAGTCAAGTAATCTTAGATGAGACTGCAATCCTAGCCAAGCTAGTCCCACCACTATTACTCCTCCATGATATCCCCCAAGTACTCCTTCAATCTCCCTGTTGGTTCAGCAAGTTGCAAGTACAGCTGGGAAGGAAAGAAGTGATAGTAATGTAATTCATCTTGCACTAAGTGCAACTTTCAAAAGAAGAAAAAAGAAAATAAAAGGGAAAAAGAAGAGCAAATAGGACAAAGACTTCCAGAAGCTAATGGAAGAACAAGAATACATTTTTTTTCCTGACCAAATGAAAAACACTGACGGAGTGGGAGCAAAACAGGAAGAGGAATCATATTTTCTAACTTGCCTATCAGCCTTTCAGAAAGTTCACCACCTCCCCCCTCCAAGATCTTCTCTCCTACCCTTGTCACCAGTGAAGGGAAGCAAGAGCACCCCATGTGAGGAAACACCTTATTCAGTGAAATGCACACTCTCATCCATAGAAAACTGACTGAAGAGCTGAACAGCTTCAAGTCTTCATT
This sequence comes from Gymnogyps californianus, assembly GCF_018139145.2. Taxonomy (NCBI): domain Eukaryota; kingdom Metazoa; phylum Chordata; class Aves; order Accipitriformes; family Cathartidae; genus Gymnogyps; species Gymnogyps californianus. Next base: position 68,097,485 of record NC_059474.1, read on the forward strand.
CTACTTGTACTCTCATGTGCTGAGTGAGAGCATTTAACTTTCAACCAACAGAGGTTGGCCAGGGCACAGCTGGCATGTAGCAAAGATACGTCAGTGACTTCCATGCCTGGGATTAATGGCTTTTAGCATGCCAAACTGGCCTTCTTACAGTATTATGTGCCCTTGCATGTCTGTGTGCAGAAGGTAGAGAATTAAAGAGATGAAGGATTACTACAGGAGATCAGAGATTTTTAATAATGCCTGGCTTCAAGGAAAGACTGACCCTTTCTCCTGAACTCCCCATTCCTTCTTTAAATTCAGATTTTAGTTTTACGTCTATTCAAATTCCCTTTCCCTACACCTGGCTCCTGTTTTGTGCGTGTGCGTGCACATGTGGATGTGTTTACTTTGAACATTTCAGCCTCTAGATTTCATATACTGAAAGCGGACAAGCACTGGCGATGATACTAAGGCAATTCTCACACCAACCATAAAGATTTGACACACATCATTTGAAAAGAAGTAAAAGTTAGGAGATGTTTACTACATTATGACAGTTAAATTTGATTTCAGATAACTGTGCAGCAAGTAGGCTGTAGCAAGTAGATTACTCACAGGTATAACAATGGCCAGGCAATGTATATTATGTATACAAGGCAAGGAACAAAATTATTCCATACCTCCAAGAAAATAAGTACCTTCTATGGACCCAAAGCTTTCCAAGCAGAAGTTGATTATCTGACAAGAAACCGGGACCCTATATATACCCACTATTACCTAAGAAAAAGCTTCACCTTTGCTGGCAGTAGCTCAAAAAGACTTTTACTTTGTATACACTCATCCTACTCAGAGCCATCAGATGTAAAAAGCTGTGATAGATCGCACAGAATTGCAGGAACTATTCTTGCAGCAAGGTGAAATACAAACTATCTTAAATTCTACATGGCAAACAGCAATCATCCTGATCTTCCCCTCACAACTAATATTGGTACCCCTATTTTGTAACAGCATAGCTGTGTGTTCTGCTCAGCTGTTAACAATAGCTTTGTAAGCAAGCGTTGCAAGCCCTTATGGCTTTTTGATATGCCTATGTAGCTGCTTTTCTTTCCGTTTCCCCTACTATGTGCCAGGTTACAGAAACACTTCCAAGCAGCAGCCTCAGAAATAGAAAGAGTTCAAGGCCAGGTTTCACACCTGCAACCTTGCAGCTCTGGGCTGTTTCAGCCCTGAAGACCAGTCTCCTTATAAATCCAAGGCTTCCTCTAACATCCAGGTTTTATGTTCAGTAATTCCAAATTAAGTTCATGGTTTTTTACTTATTTGTTTGGAGCAGGAAGGGATGGGAGGAGGAGGGAGAGGGAATACTGCATGGAAGCTATGTAACCATTACATGTATCACATTTTACTTGGATGAAGTAATTTAACTGAATGCCACAGTAGTTCATGCAAATTAATTTATCACCCAATTTAAGACACTGTCTCACTCCAATTCCCACAAAAAAAATCAAGAAGAGCTACTCCTATTCAACACTAATATACCATTCATACTTTGGTTTCCCTAAATACTTCAGAGGGTAGTACAAGTTAGCATAAAGTTTTAAAGGGTTAAATAGCAGTTCTAATTTTTATTTCTTTTAGAATTCTACACAAGAATCTGTTTTCCAAAGCACTATAAATATAATATTTAGTTTAGAGCAGCAGCAGAAAGCTATCGCAAACACCCCATATGCCTCCTGAGTTCCAGAGTGGGAGGATAGGAGACAAACACCTTAAAAACAAAACAAAGAAGCTCCCCATATGATACTAGTGTGCTATGTCCATGTATGGACCAATGAGAAATTCTGACACCTAGAGGGTAATCAAATAGAATAAGGCATCAGCAAGCACTGTGGCTTAAGTAGTATATTTTGGTCTGTTTAGAAAACAAGTTGTTCTGTAGTTCGACAAATTGCCATGCAAGACCCATTTCTTGACTCCAGGTGTGATTTATGCAACTCATGCTGACTCTCTGTTCATCTTGGATGGACTGCATTATACTGCCTACCTTACACAGGACTTTCCTTGCCATGTTGCTCTAGTAGCCCTGCAAAATAGTTTCATAATCTCTAAGTCTCTGGCACAGAAAAAGATTAAAACACTGTTTTATTTTGCTACAAGAAAAGTATATAAAAATTAAAATAAAATTGGGAGGGAACAAAACTGTAACTCTGCATTGCCCTCCAGAAGAAATACAAACAGAGCTCTCTTCTGATATATACTGACTGTCCAAATGGAAAATAAAGACCCAATGACAGTTTTAGAAGAACAGGATAAACAACTCCCTGTTCTAGCTAACAGTGTTTCTCTCTCTGCATAGAGAGACAGAGAGAGAATGCAAAGTCATTTGTACATAGCTGAGACTGTAAGCCACAGGAGTTTTCATTTTAAAAGGCAGGAAAACTCTGGAAATGATCCTAATGTAAATCTCAGACAAATCTGCATTTCGCTGAAACAAGAATTTCGGGTTTAGGCCACATATGAAAGTAGCTCAGAGTTCCCCATTAAGTCTAGTTCTACTTGAGACACTGTGATGTCGAAAAACTTCAGAGTGAAAATTTAGTAACTGGCTTACCACAGAGGAAAGAAGTTGAACGAAAAACAGAATCATCTGTGACTTAAGTTTGTCTTTCAGGAAATGAAGATCCTTACGGTAGTAAATACAATACTTGAATTGTTTGCAAATAGGTTTAATCATCTAATTATCATGTACAAGGAAAATCTATGTGCTATCAGAACTCAGTACAGCTAATTACTAGAAGGCAAAATAAAGATTTTTATCAAACATAGTGTGTGTTCTTCAGCTATTATATCTATCAATATTTATGTCACTTACAGCCCTTTCTTGGTGGTTGCTGCATATATTTTGTGTGCAGTCAAGAAGCTTCCTGACTGCAAACGTGCTTTTAAAAAGAAAAGCTGGCCCAAACCCTGCATTTCTAATTCAAGCAGTGGATTCTGAAGCCTGTTAACTCCCTGGAGCAGTTGATAGTTAAAGACTTTTTTCCGCTTTTCTAACAATTTCCTGGTTTGCATAACAATCCTAAAAGAAACACACTCAAGAAGTTTTCCAGCACAGAGAGATTTTGTCTCCAACATACTTCTAGTTTCAAGGCATAGAAAATATTTATATATAATTACAATAACTTTAGAGATATATTTGTCTACAAATATATTTACATATAAATATGTATCAGCTACTTCGTTTAAAACAAGATTATGATAATTTTGCCATATCCAGGAAATACAAAACACTGGCTTATGCCTGGTGCTTAACTCATGCCATTGTGAATAAAGAGGGGGGAGGGAAGGGGTTTAATGTTTAATTTCCTGTTAAAAACACACACAGGATAAAATCTTCCAAAGAGCAGTTATAAAACATGCATTTGTTAGCCAAGAAACTAGGTAAATATGGAACGAAGCCCAGGCTCACTTTTATTCCTTCCCCCCCTCTCCGAAGAACAAAGTAACTGAAGGCCACGGCGCGTATTTGGAGGCACTGAGCTCTACTCAGTGACAAGATAATTAATCAGCCTGGCTGATTTACACACCCTGTATCCATTGGGGTAGTTCCTCAGATAATGCAATGACGCAGTTGGGCTCAAGGTACTGTATTGCCATGTATACTGCACACATGCCAACCAACCGTTGTACCAACTACTGACTACCTTACTGACACAACTATCTGGCTAAACACAAATAAAATAAACACTAGCATGTAGTCAGGACCTACCAATAGCTAGTTTCTAGCAACAACAGATTGAGAATATCACTACCTTCAGCAGTGGCTGGAGACACTACAGAGGATTTTTTTTTAGAAATTACAAGGGGAAATATTTTCAGATCCCACTGAAACTCAGTGCCATCCATCCTGGAACTGTGACTTCACCTGCAGCAATTCAGCCTTCATCACAGTTCTACCACACATAATGACTTATTAGGTTATTCTGCAATTCACCACACTAGAACTCCCAGACAAGTACCAAATTTCTGTATAATATATAACAATTACAGCCTTTAACAATACCAGTTCTTCTCTTTGTTGAGATGCCTGAATTAAACAAAAATATGAACTGTGTTTAGGAGAAACTGAATGTTTATAACAGTTTTCAACAGTAATACTGTATTTTTGGATGTTACAATAAAAATAATCCATCAAATACTTTCTGTCTACTGTGTTAGGGTCAAAGTCAGGTCTTCAGGGCACACCTTGCAGCATGGAATTGGAGAAGTTGTGGTAATTCTTGCAACCTGCTGGGATTCACATTCAAAATTAGATGTAAACAACTCTGTGAGTGGCTTCAATTTTGTTTTGTTTTTCAAATGAGGATACATTTATTATTGCAGATATAGCTCAAGAGCTTTCTTAGCTTTTGGTAGCATATTATTCAAATTAACACAGCTTAAGCTTTTTAAGTAGATGCACCTTAAACACCTTCTAGTCAAGGCATTTAGTTTCATATTTGATGCAAGAAAAGAAAGGCACAGAGATTACGTATCTCTCTAGTGAATTAAATCTGATGGCAGGCATGCTGAATTTCTTGCAGACACTTTGTAAAACAGACTTTGAGACAATAAACAGTCCTGAGTTTATTTCTAAAACCTGCACTTAAAAAGCTGTCGTAGGTGTTTGTGCTCTTTCCTTAAGAAATCAACCACTGTTGACCACTGATTTAATGACAGTTCATCAGTGAATCTCATACTACTGCATGAGTTCAAAATCTTCCTGTTTATTTTCACTTGCTGGTAATTGGACTTTGTGCCCTGATCCCATGATTCTTCATGTGAAAAGACAATTGACTAACAACATTAGGAGGGAGAAAGGGAATAGGGTGGAGAAAACCTGTAACACAAAATGAGCCCTGACTTGCCTTCTCAGTACTGTACGTACCCCCAAGCAATGAAATTTCAGGAAAATGATTATGTTTCTGGCCAAGAGTCAGAATATATAAGATGTTATACACCCTTTGCCTCACTGTATGTTGCTACTGCAGACTCCATGCAAAAGCAAGATTTTTTTTTTTTTTAATTTGCTTCTCAACAGCAAGGCAAGTTTACAAGTATTTACTGCTAGTTACATCAAGGTATTAAAGATTCAAGTGAAGTAGTAGTATTCTCTAGTGCAGTGGTGACTTGAGCCTTTAATCCAGATGAATTTAACTGTAGAGTGCATTGGCTCTTCTCATAAAAGATTTGCTTTAATTTTAGTTCTCTCTCCATTTATCTTATGGCTGTGTAATCTTCAGCAGAGGTCAAAGAGATTTCCCCAAAGAAACAGGAGCTGCTTCTTTTTTAGAGGGGAAAAGCATATTTAAGACATCTTGTCCTACTTTTAAACATATGTCACAGGACAGTACTCTCTATACTCTCCTTTCTCTATAGCTCTCCTTGCTTCTTTACATGTTCCAAAGCAATTAAACAAGCATGCATGTGCATGCACACATGTATACAAATGACACATGAAAACACCTGCTGAAGATAGGATACACAGCCCATCTGCTGCAAAGACTGAAATTATTACTAACATCTTACCATCATCCAGCTCAAGACAGAGATTGTAAACAGCCAGAGGCCTCTTAATACGTTGTCCTTGTCTTCTTGATTGCCTTGGTGGGGCATTTGGAGGAGATACTGACATAGAGATTGGCTCAGGGAAAGTGGCATCAGGCAGGGTTTTGAAAATCTGCAATCAAGAACACAAAGGGTGTTAATTATTTATCATGAAGAGCAACCTGTGTAATGCAACTGTAAACCATTATCAAACAACATTTGTTTTGGATTTCATTCAAAGCAGGCAGGAGCCAAAAATCCATTCCTTCAAGTTTGGGAGTATGCTGTGGGTTTTTAATGAGTGCTTTTAAAATAAATAAATAAATAAATAAATAATAGTATGAAAATAAGCAAGAGCACTGTCTACACATTAACCAAGCTGCAAATCAGTTAATCCAAAGACAAAATATTTGCAGCCACACTTGCCAGCTAGGATGGAGCAGAAGGGGAAAAAGGGGGATACTAACTTTATGAACCAGTAACCAAAAAGCTTTATAGCTTTAGCTAGGACCTATAATTTTGCCAGAATACCTATTTTAATTTTCAGAACTTGTGATATCATTATAATATCAGCCATTTTAATTAAAAAAATCAATACTTTTGAAAACAGCAAGGGCAAAATTTTGAGGGAGGGGTTTTTAGTGAGAGATACCATAGTAACATACCATGCGAGAATTTTTTCAGTTAACTATTGCATATTGAGTCACATTTATATTAAATGATGATATTCACAAAGACGCATATAAAAAGGATTGCATTTCTTGTCATCATTTTATCTTTTGAGTCATGACCATTAGCATATCACCACTCATACAAAATACCATGTCATTTCTCTCTGGATTAACCAGCAACGCAGATTTGCTTAACCTGATAGCATTTCTAGTTTAACTGTCACATACAGGGTACAGTCTAATGATGCTGATTTACTTCTAGAAAATTATCAGTATGCTGATGTACAATTTAACAGCAACCTTTTACAAGTGATCATGACAGAGTCACATGAACAAATCAGCTTAATATGTATTTCATCCAAGACAAACTAGCAGATAAAGAAAAACACAAACAGCAGCTGTACAAGAAAAGCCCTGTGTCTGTACGGCACCTTACAGCAACGCAACACAGTAATATAACAAGATATAATGAAACAGTATATGGTGTTCTTTTACTCTGCAACTTTACATTGTCACATATCTGTACAGGAAATATTATAAAGAGGAGACTCGGAATGAATCTTCGAAGGAGAAGTTTTTTATGAAGTAGAAATTCATGCGGAAAGTATAAAGAGACACCACAGATAACACATTTTTTGATTATTACAGCACATGTCAGGTGCAGCATGAAGCTAAAAGCCAGCCAGGCTACTCTACAGGTGAGAAAAACACCATAAGCATCCTGCGGCAAGGCACTCAAGACATCCTGTTAAAAGTATAAGAAACTCTACATTCCGTCACATCCTGCCCTGTTAACCCTGAATATTAACACTTGCAGGAATAAGATAACGCAAGAACCCACATATACACTGGCTTATAGCCACTTAATCATCACTCTTGTACTGGCAGGTAGAAGACTGTGCTGGTACAAAATAATTAGAAACACATTTGCCATGAAAACTCTGGAAGAATGATCATATTGCCAAAACTGGGGAGCAATGGGCTGGAAGCCTATCTACGGTGTGCAAAGGAAAGCTCCAGTGGAAATATTACCTTCCTTCCCAATAAGTGAATGTTGCTGTGGGGGAGGTAAAATGATGTAATTTGAACTTCCCCATACCAGTGTTAAGAAAACTGGCTCTCACTCCTTCACATGCCTATGAACAAGGGATTACGAGAGAGCGCCAAAATAGTGAAAGGAACTCTCTAAAAACAAAATGTTTATAAAGAAGAAAGGAAACAGTCCAACCTGGTTCTCCCCAGTACAGACAGCAGCACTCTCAGACAGTGACAAAGCTCTAATTGTGCTCAGAGTGCTAAAGCCATTTCTTAAAACATGATGCAATATATAATAATGAAATCTAATGTGCACCTACATGGCATTTGGCTAACAGTACCACACTGCCCCCTTATGTGTAAATACAAGGCTAGATTGAGCAGTTTTAGGGATAAATATTTGCTTCTGAAAAATTCAAAAGTACCAAAACTTTAAATGCCATCTTTTCCACGGACTAAGTGTTGCATTTGGGCTCTCTGATAAATAACTCTCTGCCAAGAGGTTTCAGCATGTTGTTTACTATGTCACATTCCACAGCTGTGTTTATTTGTGCAGCCTTATCCATGCTTCTCCACTGAAATTAATGATGGTGAGAAGAACAAGTATTCCCCAGGAGTACTTAATAAGAGATGAGCTTTCTTGTATGCATTTAGGTGACTTGCACAGGTTGCAGTAAAGTTCCTAAGTGTTTTTTCCTCGCCTCTCACAAATATTTCAATATACTCTTCTAAACTATTAGCATGAGAAACTAAGAGAGTCACAGAAGCAAAACACAATCAAGAAAACCACAAAGGCAATCCTTACTCAATCACACTCAGCGCTAGACAGGCAACAGGACAATGAACTGGAGACAGGTATGAATCCAAGTAGATTTCTAATTGCAAGTAGCTATTGTAATGTGAAAAAAACGGTTGGTGGTTTGTTCTGTTTTATGGGGGAAAAACCTCTGTACAATAAACAGGAGAAATAACAAGAAAACAGTGAAGTCACACTTCAAACAGTGGCAGTCCAGCACATGCTAGCTAACTTCATAGTGATACCAGTGGCAGGTAGTCATGAGCTGCCCAGAATAGTTCTCTCTCCCCTAATAAAACAAAAGTTAGGGGTATTGAGTCCTCTCTTTCACTGTCAGGATAAGCATATCATCTCTACTTTTAATTTTTTTAGTGGCAGAGCTGTGCATGAATGTTTCCCAACAGCGCTGCTCAGAACAACCCAGTGCTACCCAGTCACAGCGCCGGGCTGACGGCAGGCAGTCTAAGTTCCCTTCTGCAGACAAGACACTCAGGCGGGCATCAGGCCCGTCCCCTATTTTACCTCACTCTGCTCTCAACTTCTTGTTGTAACAGATTGGCAGGGAAGTTTCATTTCTGGGATAAGGTCAGTAAGTAGTGTATTGCTTTCTAGGGAGCAGAGAGCTCCTGGGTAGCACGAGGCCACCTGTTCTCCACACTCACTGGGACCAGGGCAAGGGTCCACACAAACTCCTTCCTCTCACTCCTACGTTTCTCTGACGCAACGTTACAAGCTGTAGCACTTTTTTCCTTGTGCTCACATTCAATATCTGTCTCCACAGAGAAGAAAGGGATTCCTGAAAGAAGTATTTGGATATGAACTAGAGAATGCAACCTCTTGACTATCTGAGGAGCAAATTTACCCATGTAGAGCAAATTGCGATTAATTGTCATATTCAGCAATGAAATCACCAAGTATCATGAGTTGCCCTGCAGGATTCTGAGACACACAAAACCGAACAACAACAACAAAAAAAACCAACCTCAAAAAACCACACACACAACCACAACTAGAAAGATCACTAGGGTTTTTTTTATATAAAAGAAACAGGAAACATCCTGCCCTCATATGTTGCATGAAAAAGTGTATTTGGGGTCATTTTTGCTCTTTCAAGCAGCTCTTATTTCTGTTCATCCCTACTTTGGTATTTTCTTTTTGTCTTTTCAGTAGGAAAATAAAATCCAGTACAGCCCATCCATAACTGGACCTGCTTTTTCAGCAGCAGAAATCTCTTTCTGTTGCAGGCCAAAGCTACAGCTCATACCACAGTTTTGCAAAGGTGAGCATCTGAAAAGCAAGCAGAAGGTCAACCTCTGCGCTAAGAAGTGCAAATAGAGCATTCAGCTTCTCCTTCTTGCTTTATTGTCACTTAAATAGACAAGTACTTTTCATCATGCCTTAATGGATATTTGTCTGCTGCACTGACAGAAGCATTCTAATGTCTGCCTGAGAATGGGGGGATGGAGGCATGCTTTATTTCAGTTGTGGGGAGAAAAGTTTTTTGGTTTTGGTTTTATTGTAATCTGCTTCTAGCCCTACTAATTATTTAAATGCCATCGAAGTATAAATGTTTCACAGCTAATAAAAGATGCCTGCTGTGAGTGACCTGTTGTCAGAAGCACACTGTGTATGCACAGAAGATAGAATTCAAAATCATACGCACACAATGCGAGCACCTGAAATGGTACTAACATTGTTGTGTTTTGACTGACTTGCACAACAGCACGGGACCACACCTGACTAAGTTTCAGCATATCTTCTTGCACTGCAAGCTGTTGCTATCGGATGCATGGCAAGGCAACCACACATATCCAATCGGATGGAAACCCTCCCATGGAAGAACAGGAATGGAACCTGCTATTTAATAGAAGATCTCTTTGCTACTCCAAAAAAGCCTCCCTTCAAGTAAAAGTCAGATCTACCACCATCACTCATCTGGATTGCAGAAGTTACCACAGCTTAGACTAATGTCTGTATAAAGACAAGAATGAAGTCCGTTCATTGAATTACCTCATTCAAGAAGCAATAAAAATGTACTAAACCAACCTCAAAATTTAAGGACTTCACAGTCAGATCCAGTGTTACACAGTTTTTGAGACTGTGGCCAAACTGCATTAGAGTTATAAAATATCAGTTCTCTACAATTTAGTTCTCAAAAGCACTGGCATCCTGCTGTTGACCTACTTGGGGGCAAACTCGGAAGCTAAGTGAAACAATTTACATATGGGAGAAGACTAACGCATGTAGCACTCAAAATTTTATCAAGCAACAAATCCGACTGTTAGTCAGTCCTGTCCCAGTTAGTCCAGTATTTTAAATGGTTGTTTAGGTCTGACATTACATGAAAGCAGAATTTAAAAGTGCACACTGACTTAAGTTATGGATCAGTCTTCAAGCCTGCAGTGTAAAAGTTACAACAAAAAAGATGAGACTCTTGTCGAGCAATTTAAAACACTGGTATGTTTGACCTATTTCTCTCTATGCAATAGTACAAAATGGATGCTTTACAAGGCTAAACAAACCACAAACCATCTCGGATATACACCGCTAATAACAGCTCTGTCTAGAGCAGTGAGCTCAAGACCATCCCTACATACAACCATTCCAATTCCTAAACCTGTGTCCCACAAAGTCTATGGAAGCATTTCTTGAGAGTAATGAGCCAAATTCAACATATTATCATACTGTATTCTACCAGCAGATCCACATGGCAGCAGCCCAAGGAATTTTGCCAGATTCCCCTTAATCTGCAACAACAGTGTTGGACTCTAGATCCCAAGCTCTTACTAGAGCCAATTTCAGAAATTCAAAAAACCCATGGCTGGGAGGATTTAACTTGGCCTATTCCACAAGTTTATGACCAGACGTATAGTTGTACATGGAAATGTAGATTAGATTCTGCTGCTACAAGAGAATACTGATCTGTTCTTTCTGGTCTCAAGCAGAACTAATTAATGAATTTCAGTGTGTTTGCCAGGAATCACTTTCGGAAAAGACCCAGACATCAGGTCATCTCTGTCTGCTTTGTATCACTGGGGTAATTAAAATTTCCTCTAAAAATCAGTGGGAGGCAAACAGCAAGGACAGAGTGGGATGAAAAAGAGGGGAGAAAAAAATGGAGACTTAGTAATAGAGCTAATGAGGATAAACTTATAAAAAATCATTAACAGCTTAAAGCTGTGCCATGATTTTGTTGCAAGACAAAACCCCCATTCACTCTCATAACACCAACCACACAGAACATGCATCTATTTCCTTTGAATACATGAACAAGAATTAGAGTACCAGAAGTTGCTGTCTAATGCCAAGGAGGCTAGAATCTGCAAGGTCATTCCAAATTCTTTGAAATTCGGCTAGTGGTATAGCCGCCACTACTACAATCATATTTTTTAGAGGACAGTATTTCTCAAGACAAGAACAACATCAGTACAAGTTTTTATTTGGGTAATTTCCCTTCAACACATACTTGATTTGCAGTTGGTAAATAAAAGAAACACACACAGACACTTCAACTAATGTTTATTGAACAATATAAAACACCATCCACCTAGACCACATATACTGCTCTGCCCTTATACATTTTATGGCTATGGTACTCCTTGCATTTCCATGACAATTGGCTATAATATATGCCGATCAAAGAGTATTTTATAAATTAGCAGCTAGTGGGATAGTGCAAGAGAAACTTATCATCACCATGGTCTTCCTTGACTTAGCTTCTTTTCAGTGTAATGCAAACCCAATTCAGGTTAGATCCAGCAACCTGTACAAAACCAAAAAACATGTATTTATATTAGAGACAAAAATGCTCAAAAAGAGACCAACTGTCTTAGTAGTTCACAGTGTGCTCTTACCCTGATAGACTTTCTAAGCTTTTTTTCCCCTCTTAAGATAATGAAGACAGTGGTTGTGCCATTCTTTTTGCCATTTTCTTGAAACATAAAGCAACAATGTCTTTTATGTCAAGTTATAATTTTACTGTAGATTTCAGGAAGTGCAAGGTGAAAATAAGCATCTTAAAATACATTGCGGTAGCTCAGCCACTAATTGTAACCACTAGCCACTAATTGTACACTAATTGTAATCCATTTTTAACAGTAAAACACATTCGATAAGATGAACAGTTCTAAATTATTATTCTTTTGTCCTATTTGAAGGGATTGCAGGAGCTAACTGGAGCTATTAAAAGTTTAATAATAATAGGAATTACAAAAGATCACCTTCTTGAGAGCTAGGACAAAATTTTTGTTTCAAAACTGATTTCTGCACCAATTCTAACATTTTTATAAAATTTCTAGTGTACTGAAATCTTTAAAAAATGATCCTTTGTACTGTAGTTTCTTACTTTTTTGCATTTTACTTTACTATGGACAATGTTAGATCAACCTGTTTCATTTCTGGTTTTAGTCAACATGATCCATTTCTTCTTCTAGTTCTCAAACACATGATTCAATAAATATAAAATACATGCACTAGAAATTCTTGACATCTAAATAGAATCTGTGTTCAGTGTACAAAATGTGATAAAATTGATTATTTCTAAAAATCATATTAAATATTTTTGAAAAAGGTTTACAAAATCTTCAATAAAAATTATCAACAACTTAATTAGAATCCTTAAGTAACTTACCTCCCCAAGGTTACCATCGCGTCCACTCCAATACAGGTGTGCCTGCCTCGAAGCAGTTATCCTGACTTTTGTGCTTCAGCATCTATACACTGTAAAATATGATTTGCTGTGCGCTGGCTTCTATGAGATTGCACAGGATGCAGATTTTGTGAGACTTTGGATTTTGAGGCTTAAATCCCACTACAAACCACACAACACCTTTATACAATATTCACAATCATTGTATTTGGCAGGGCGGGGGTGGAAATCAGATCAAGAGTTGAAAGACACCTGAAGCTAAGCCTCTAGAGGGCCACCAACCAGAAAGCATCAATAATGCTCTTGATGTTGCCTGGCACACTCTATTTAGTTACAGTGCAACAGAGGATGCAGCCTGAAAAGTAACCAGGTATAAGTCAAAACTAGAAACAGAAAACATCCTTGGCTGTGAGCCAAACCACCAAGCCCTACAAATAAATAAATAAATAAAACAATAAAACCAAGACAGCCTTTTCTTCATTGCAAAGATATCATTTGTCGACACCATCTGCCTAGCAGCCTGACTACCCATAACTAAATGAAGCACTGCTTTTAGGGATTTGCGGACACTGTGAGTCTCAATTTCATACTAAAATTGGAATATCTGCTATCTGCTTCTTTTGATACAAAAGGAACTAGAGCTCTGGACAAACTGCAAACTACGAGAGTGACAAAAGAACCAAGGGAATTTTCAGACAAACCTGATGTATCTGTAGACCCTAATAGCCACTCATTTGGCCTGACTACCTTGAACCATGTAGTTCACGTTTGAGCTTTAATGAAGAAACTAAACATAGCCTATAAAACATGACATTACAGTCTGGAGGACAGCTGTGAAAGGATGAAACAAACAAAAAAAAAAAAAAAAAAAAAAAAAACATACCAAGGTTAAAAACGTGTGTCCTTTGATCGCTTGCAAATTATGAGTTTGTTGACTCAGCCTTTCTAAAAGTAGCACTCCTGATACAAAGACTGCAGCTTCCACCATATCACATCTCACTCCACCTTTTAACAATTCATGAGACGAACGCTCCTGATAGCAGCCCATTCACTGCTATCAAGCAATCCATTTTATTCATTGAAGGAAATGAGAGAGTTAACCATATACCAGGCTTGAAACACCTACACATTTGTCCACTGCACCAGCAGAAACAGCAGACTCACCTTCTCTCCTATGCTCACCTACTGTAACTCACACCAAGGAGAATATTTTAAAAAGGTTGTCCTTCCCTATTACAGCTACACGTAATAGCTTTGTGGATCTTGTTTAGTTACAGGAAACACTTACAATAACAAAAAAAAGCCTTCAAATTAAAAGATTAAATACTCAATCTAATTACCTACCTTTCTAAAACATAACATACTCCTAGTTAATAAATGGAAAATAATGCAGGAGGAGAATGTTTGCATGTATTTTCTCTTGAAAAGAGCGTGAGAAGTCCTGAGAAGATAAAAGGCGGCACTTACAAACCTAAGTCAAGAGCCAGTAAAAGCAACCATGGCCAAACACATCACAGGTAAACATGATCTCCCCTTCACTTGTAATAAATATACATATATAAACATTTATACACACACACAAATACAAATAAATGTCACACCCAGTTTTCTACAAAATTTATGAACAGAAATATAAATAATTATATATTGAGAATAAAAACCTACATTTGACCCCCCTACCACATTGTCATTGCACAAAGCATCAGAATGAAATGTCAAGATCTTTGCAAATGACACTGTTCCAACTGTAGCCAACCACGCAGCCTCACCAGTATTTTCTTCTCCACAGATCTCCCTGCTGCCATTACAAGGATTTATATCATCATTGCTTTGTACAATATTTTCTGCTCTTAAAATACATCTTTTATCTTACATTATGACTGCAGGGTCTTTGGAGGCAAAGGACATATTTTTCATTTGTGTGTCCAGCACCCTCTGCAATGAAGTACTGATGCTTCATTAGTGCAAATGGCATGCACACGAAAATATTGGAAACAAAGTCTTATCAGCTGACTGCCACATCTTGTTTATGCAAAAATCTGTTAAATGGTTTGAAATACACTAATCTCTCTGGTAAGGCAAAAGCTTACTAGAATTCTGAAGAGTACGTACAAAAACACAAGCACATATTGCACTATTATCCATTCGCATTGATCAGACAGGATGGCATTCAGGTCAGTTTAGCCAATATAAAGAAAAAAAAAGTTTGTAAATTCAGTACTTCACTCACCATTGAAAGCTGCAATAAAGTATAATTCTTACGTCACACAGCTTCTGCATAAGAATTTACTTTTTAAACTCTTCAGGAGTGCAATGTGCCCCCTGCAGCATTTCACAGAATATCTTCTTTGACTAACAAAATTTTATTTAAGAACATCCATTTTAGCATTCTCCATAAGGACTTCCCCCTTGCCTCCTCCTCCACACATGCAAGCACAGCACCCTGACCATCAAGACTGAAGCAAATATTAGTTAACTGAATTCCACTCCCTTATCATCATTCCTGTTTACTTACTCAGGAACACTGCCTGTGGGCAGTGGAAGATGAGATCTGTATCACTTGGAAATTTCATATAAAGTTGAGGGAAGTTTCCCAAAATTAACTGGAAATAATGTAGGCAAATCAAGAAGGCAGAAGTCTGTGTCTGTATTATTTGTACGTGCCGTGTATTTATAGCGCAGCATCTCAGCAGACCACTTCTATCACTGAGAACATGACTTTTGTTTTGATTTTCTTTTTTAATCTAACATGGTTACTCACAGTACATGTTTCGTTTCTTTTGGAGCAGTCTAACAGCATACCAATCCAGGTATTGATCCAGACTCAGTTCCTTTTAATGTCATCAACTGCAGTCACAAACGTGAGTGGAGATTTGATATACAGTCATCTTACTATGCATGAACTACATTAAGATTTAGAAAACTGTAGTCTTTTAAACAAACAAACGAACAAAAAGATCTGCAGTCAATTTACCACACCATGTGTGCGTGTCTCACATGGAAGGGCCTTCTGTTATCCACAGGGCAGAGAAAGGGTTTAAAGAGTTTGCACACACTATAGTGGAACGAAAAAGCTGCTGTGACTTCTACCAGAAACTATGATTAATTTCTTTGTTGTGCCTGCTGCCCTTTCTGCTTTAGACTCAGCCAATCATCAAGGCACGTAATTTGAACTAAGTTCACGAATAGTTTCAATGACACTTCTGATTAGTCACATGCTTAAAGTTAAGCACGTGCTGAATACCTTCCTGAACTGACGCTCATGTGTTTCTTCGCAAACTCTGCCCTAATGGAGATACCTCAGTGTAATTTTTTTCCCCCTCCAAGTCAAACGCTTCTTGACTTGAGAAACATTCAGCTTGGGGAGGTTTCAAATTGCTACACCACAGCAAACCACCACAATTACAATGCATTGCTTCTTGGTCCTCCGTTGCAGCCAAAGGCAAAGCAACATGAAAGATGAAACAAGCCCTCTTTAGTATTCTCATATGTCCCTTTACCAGGACTTCAAAAGATCTGCTGTGTTGTCAAAAAATAGCCTTAGTTTAGATGATGGCAGTGCCACTGTACCCTAAAGCATTTACCTGCAACAGAATTGCTTTAAACATGCAGTGATTGTTAAGTGGAGACACGTGCCACACCTGACTGTGCCACTTCATACTCTCAAACAAACAACTGACTTCACCTGCTTCCATGTCTTCTGTCTTACGAATATTGCACGTATTATGCACTGTAATATGTTTTAAGGCTAAAGATTTTCCAAGTATTACTACATGAAGTTCATGTTGGCTTAAGAGCTCAGTAGTATTAAAGTCTTCTCTTCCCTTTAGTTTAAAAAAAAAAAAAAAGAAAATCATAAAAGTGCCTAAAGTAAGAAAACTTAAAACATTTATATTTCATTAAAAAAAGATTTCTACATAAAACTGTTTTGAACAAAACAAAGCTAAAACAAAGACATATTTTGTCTAGAGTATGTAAAATCTTTGCCCTTTATAAAAAGATTAATACAGAACACAAGGGAAAACAGTATCTGCCTTACATATAGGAACCACTGAGTTTTTCAGAATTAACGTTGTTGAGATAATTTTGCCCATAGGTTGTCTGAATTCTAGAAAAAGGTATCTTTTACCATGCTTATTCCCTTTCAGCAGACTCTAGCTTCCCAGTCTTCATAAAGGACTTCTGTCTAGCCCCTCTCTTTTCTTCTCTTAATTTTCCTTCACTGTAATTTTCATCTTCTTTCTGTTTTTGCAATCTTGCTATTTGTACTCACTATTCTTTCCTCCCCCATATGCTGGTTTAAATATTCCAGTCCCACTGAGATTTTTATTCCAACCTCCTCCCTCATCTTCTTTCATTTCTTAGACTTCTTTTTTTATCCTGGGTTTTTTTTTTCCCCTCTTAAAATAATGTTCAGGGAATTGAGAAACCAAAATGGCTCACATTACCACTGAGGCATCTCTAAATGGCAAATAAATAAGCCCTTTGAATAGTGACATTCATTCCAACGAGATGCCAAAACATTATAACAAACAGCAAGATGAACACGTGCATGCTCTTCATGCTGCCATGGAGTGGACTGCCCTTCTTCCTCACCACAAGTCAGAAAGACAGACCAGAAGAGCTGAGACATCCAAGATTTCCAGGCTGTGAAACCCTTGAGAAGAAAAATTAATTTATACCCTTGAAACTCATTTGGGGGAAGAGGAGAAGAGAAATCAAAACCTTTTTTTTGGGTCCAAGTTGACTACCACTTTTCATCAGAGGGTTACCTAAAGGCCAAGCAAAGACCGTTCCAGGCATTGTACAAGCACAGCTGCAGCCAGCCCCTGAGTTCGTTACCTCAAGAAAAGGAACACCAAGGAAAGGTATAGCTTCAAAGCAAAATGAACATGATGAGGCACAAACATGAATTTCTTGATGCTTTTTTAGTGAAGGGAAGGATATGAGACATGGAGATCAAGGGCGACCAGACAGATACGGCAAGGGAGAAGGGGACAAGACAGCCAAGTATGAAATGACACTGACCTTAAAGACCTGCAAAGCGAAGGGAAATAAGAGTGCTGGTGCACACAGCCCAGTCAGCACAGAACATGGCAATTCCAGGCAAAACTATAGAGAGGTCATTTAATATCAAACCTGAACACGCTCCCACTTTGCCTGGCATATCTGGCTGGCCTTCCCCTAGAGCCATATGACAGAAACAAGCAAGGCAATTCACAGGTCTCATTTTCCTCTGGACTGGCCTCCCTTCCACAGCAGGTGGTTCTGAGGGTCCCAGGTAAAATATTGTCTCAGCTTGGGTCTGGTTTTTATTTTTTCTTTCAAAATAGAGATCTGCTTCTACAGCTCATCTTCTGACTGGACACTGAGAAATACTCTGCCTGGAAGAGACTTATCCATAACTGACAAGAACAAAAGCTAAACAATTATTTTACTAATGCTCTTCTATTCCCCTTCTAGTCTCAATGATTGTGCAATTCTAATGCCAGTTAAGCAACACATCAGGCTGCACAGTCTAGTTCCAGCATTCAAGTCTCAGCATTGGTCTGATTTTGCAAAACATCCCCTCCTTAACCGACTATAATTGGTTCACAGTCATGGTTTGGAAGTACATATGCAGCCTGTAAACAAAGTGAAAGTGGTACTGACTGGTTTCTAGCTAGCAGGAAATAAATGTACATATCAACAAAGCTTTAGGAAAAAAAAAAAAACCCAGCTTATGCACTAAGCATGATATTCTTATCTCAGGGCAAGTCCCCATACCCAGGTTTCCACACATAAATTGCACAGAAATTCTCTAATTAGGACTCAGCAGAGTGAGGATAGTGGAATGGCTGCACCAGGATTTCAAAGCTAGTAACCCAATTAATTATGTCTCCTCCTAAAAAATTGTGGAACTTCTTCAATAAAGCTATCCACACAAGACATAATGAACATTGACGGAATTTAAAAGTATTTGAGGAATCATAACAATTTTTTACCATTTTGCCTACTAGTTAAATACAAGTTACTGTATTTAAACCACAAACATTGATGGCTATTGCTTCTACAGTTTGGAATTTTGTTAGTCATTTCATTTGCTACAGGGGAAAAGCCTCTCTGCAGCCTGCCAGAGCCATAAATTACATATGCATGAAGTGTGAAGTGTTGCTTCAAGATTGTTTGTGTCAGTGTACCTCCATCTCGACTCCACCACTCTTCTATATTTCCAAACTTCGCTTCTATTAGCAGAAGCTGCTAAAAATTAGCAGAGGCGGAACAGTGGCTGAATGAAATATTTGAAAGTATTTTAACCCACAGCTGGTGACTTTTCCTAGGACTTCACCAGAGCTATAAATAAAAATACCTAATGCAAGACTCTTAGAAAGTCTGAAATGCATAGAAATTCAAAACAACAATGTAAAATGAACATTAGACTGACAATAAGCCTGCTTGCCATTAAAAGTAGGTCCTTGGTCTGCCCTAAATGAAGAAGGCTCACTTGTAAAAGCAACATATTCAATTCAACTATAAAATTTTTGTAATGCCTTAACGCACACCTCTCCATTGCCCTTGCTATAAATACAAAGAGGTCACACTTGGGGCTTCCTTCCATCTTGGAAGCAGCTCTAGCGTGGGAGAGGTTGCTGCAGGCAGACCACTGATGGCAAGTTCAGTTAGAAACGACAGTGAAATGACAGAAATCCCGTAAAAAAAATTATAGTCTTCTAGTTCTAAAGAAGGCATAAAAACAAGGAATTATGGAAAATGATGCAGTAGCATTTTGATGTACTTTCCATTCCCTGCTTCTCTACATTTTCAGAGGAACACGAAAGGCCACTACAACTAATGTTTCAAACGTGAAACTGATGTCCAGTTTTTAAAGACATGTGACTGAGCTGGCATAAGAATAAGATGGTGCTAATCTGTGATGCTCTGGTGATTTGAATAAGCATAACTCAACCTCAACCTCCATATGTTATTAAAACACCCTGGCTCTGCTTGCTCACTCTCTCCACTTTCTTAAATTTGTGTGGTCACTGCAATAGCTTCAAAATCATGAGCTTACTGCAAGGTTTACCTTCATTTATAAGGTCCAAAATGAACAGCATGGCTTACAGCTCTTGGAATATTTATCACTTAGAACTTGAGCCACATCTGCAGCACGATATTTTTCCAACAGAACAATATCGTATCTGCTCAATGTGTGAGGGCAGCATTACACAACTAAGTCAACTAAGCCAACAAAACCCACCATGTGGCAACAGCTATGCCAACAGCAGCTTTGCCCAGCCTGTATCATTCAGGGAGGTAGCATAATTACAGTGTCAGAAAAACTTGAGACAGATATTATTTAGAGTTGATAAGACTTGACTTAGATAGCCAATTTCAACACTGTTAACCTTTAAAAGAAATAACTATTTCAACGCTCGGAGTGCTTAAGAAAGAAGAGAGGAAAAAGCGCATCCTGGAATTTTTCCAAAGCACTTTTTTTGACAATAAGAGCAAGGGAGATGCTGCCCATCCTCCCAATACAAGCAAAGCACCTCAAACATCCAATTCCAGAAGTCAGCTTAGACATAAGGAACTCCCAAAGGAGTACGCAAACAAAGAGACCAGTAAAGGACTTTTTTTTTCTTTCTTTCTTTTTTTTTTTTTTTTTTTTTTTTTTTTTAATTTCAGATCCCAGATTACATGCGGTGATATTCTGGACAGTACCTTGTACGTGTAAGGCACGTTAGTAACTGGTAGCTGCCACAGCAGCAGCAACAACTTCTATTTTCAGTATTACCTCAAATGCAAAGGCTTAAAATAACACACATTCAGCTGAAAACAAAGGAACTGTTAATACCTGGCGCTCTCATAATGCTTTTTACCCAGAAAATTCAGAGTATAGTAAAGTCTTCTTTTTACACTGTGAAACTCTGAGAAAAATGAAGACATAGAACAATTCATTCAGACCCTGGTCAAAATACTTAGCGGAAGAGCTAAAAACTGAGCCTGGGCTTTCTCTTTTCCAGTCTTGTATCACTTTTGCTCAGAAAAAAACATGTGCAAATACCATAATGAAAATCTATTTGTGTATTATACACACAGAAGCACTGCTATTGCCAGGAAGTATGCATTCTGAAATGTCAGTTTACCTATGAACAGGAATACTTATTGAGTATAAATAGCCAAAAGCATACAGCGTATAGAGGATATTCTTTAGAATTAAGCTATTTGTAACATCATACTTAACTCCACACTACCCATTAAGCCTAGCAGATCATTTTAGACAACGCTCAGAAATGCAGAGATGTATCAAAGCTAACCTTCTCGTGATTTTCTATCAGGATTTCGACGACGATATTCTGAAACTTCAGGTCCATGATGGCTGCTACAGTTTCTTCCTGTGGCCTCATTAAGGTTGGTCCAAATACTACCCCTAGATTTGCCACAGTCATTAGATTCCTCTTGGCATGCTTTGAAACACTTTTTGAAAAGAATTGAAGGAAAAAACAGGAAATAGGTTATGAAAAATTTCCATTACTGTTGGAAACTGCAGTCTACAAATGAAAACATTACATTTCCTTAATCTATGTTTTAGAAGTTTGTTTTGTGCAAAGTTTCTTCAAATAAAGTCTTACTGAATTCTGGAAAACAAAAAAGCCATTCTTCCACTGGCAATTTAAAAACAAAAGCAGTCTCTTACTGAACTTAAATATATAAAATGCACTTAGCCTTGGACCAGGGCAAGTGTGAAACCAACTTAAATTTGCTAACAGATCTCCACTATTCACTTTGCCAGAATTTGCAAAAAGAAAGTATAATGTTCCCTTTCTCACTTCAATCAAACCCTCAACTGCTGGCAGGACTGCTAAAGTAAATACTTATATGGCTTCATTAACAGATTAGATTTCTGCCTTTCCCGCCAAAATATACACAGCATGAGTCAAACGTCTTGTCTGCTTTTGCACGTTTGGTTCTTGGTATTGTGTATGACAGCATCGAGATGGGCTTCAGCTCCAGCCACACTTAACTAAGGCCCTTTGTAGTTAAACGAAGGTAAGGACAAGAGTTCTGAAAAGGTAGGAAAGCAGGTCATAACACTTACTTCGCTAAATGTTTCACCAAAATTTCCAGCATCTCTTTGTTCTTTTCTGGGAGTTTATGGACCAAGAAGTGAACAGCATTAACTCGAGATTCAGGACTCCCACTTTCTATGGGACATAGAAATAAATAACTATCTCAAAAAATAAAAATAAAATATAATCCACAGAAACACAAAGCTTCTCCCACCCTTGCACAGAAACATACTGCACACACTTTGCTTCACCACTTACGTATCTCCAAACATAGCAATATTGAACATATGTGCTTTGTTTTCACAAGTAATCTTGTTCTAGAATTATCAATTTATGTGCTTATTTTGTGAACTCGTCTTTCAATCCACCTGCAAAAGGATGCCTTTGTTCATCTATTTTTAAAAACCAACAGATGTAGTTATTGTTTTGCTGCATTGGACTCATCTGCTTACGAATATACTGCAAGGTGAGAAGCGACGTTACTGGGTGCCACAGACTGGAATTGTACTACTTTACATTTTAGCATCATTAATTGATTGTCCTCATCATTAGAATTCAGTTTCGTTGGTACTATGCAGCTAATGATACTGCATTTATGCTACCTTCTATTGGAAACTGCATAAGACAATGCATGCAGAAGATTCATACGCTCAGAAAATCTAATGACCTCTGAAGACACAGAAGAATAATCATGCAAAAAACCTACTGAGTGATATTACTACGATAAAGGGCCCTGAATAACAACGGCATCCCTCTCTAGTACAGTACAGAAATAAAGGAAAAATAAGCAAGGAGCTTTTTATTTTTGTGTGTTGCGTGTTGAATTGAGTAATTTTGGCCCCTACAGGTTTCACTAGTACACAGATGAAAACAAGAATCTGTAAAAGATGAAAATAATCCCTCTTCCTATTTCTCAAAGTTGTATTAAATCACAAAATTACATCTCAGTAGTGGTTACAATGAGAGGAGTGGAAGTATTTCTCTTGTATATAATAATACTTAGTACAAGGTACATAAAGAGAAAAATTTAGAACCCACTCTGAATGCAAGAAGTTTTGACACCAGGACCACTCATCAGGTCCCAATTTACTCTAAGGCAACTTTGATTGTTAAGTGTATTTCATATAAAATACCACCACATTTCTTCAGTGCATATTGCTACAGATTTTTCTTTTTTTTTTTCTCTGCATATTGCTACAGATTTTAGGGTTGGTTTTTTTATTCTTTTGCAGTGAACACCCCTGCACAGATTGCAAGAAAAAAGGCTACCAAAATGCAAAATGTTTAGCTTCTAGTCAGCTAATCAAAATTCAGACAGCCAGAAGAACATAAGCCTTCTTTAAAGCAAGACTATTTTACATATATGTGAAATCACAAACTCTAATTAAAGAATGGCTAAGCAACTTAATTACAAGATACAGTCAAGGCTTATATAGTTTCAATCTACACTGATATGTATAAAGAAAATTGAAAGGAGAACCTTTTAATTTTGGCTTTTTCTTTTTTTTTTTCCCCTCCCAATAGCTTCAGAGAAAAGGATATTCCTTACTATTCACGGTGTTGTTGGTTTTTTATAGCCAACATAGGAAACAACACTGACTACCTGTTTTTAAGTATACCGTAACTCAAATCTGCAATGTTGATTAAATTTCCCTCCCCACTACATAGAATCAACCCCTCTACAAAATTGTTTACTACTTATGAACACTGTACTATTTAAAACATGTAATTTCAACTGAATTCCTTTATTGAAAGAGACTATAAAATAGAGAAAGGAAAATAAAGTGAGAAACTGCTGGCAAAACTTCATAGGTCAAGAAATTATTTTAACACTTTCCAATACAAACGGGCAGACTCACCATCTAGGTAAGTATGTTGAATTTTGTTTAAGCACGTGGCCTCTAAGATGTGCTTTGGCAATGAATTTCATAGGCTAATTCTCATTTTGAATTAAGGACCGCAAGTGAACACATTTTGCAGTCCTGGAAAGTCATTACAGCAATCCAAAGAAGATAAAGCAATTGTCTCAAAGTTTATTTTAATTTTGCTTTCCACAGTTTGCCAGAAGTGCTACAGGCTGGAAAGAAAATCAGCTAAATATCTGTTTGATACTTTGCCAAAAATTTTCTTACACAGTTTCCCTCCACCCTCTTCCAAAAAATTCCATGTACATTAGATACCATACAGCTGAACTACAAATGCTGTTGTGTCTTCTCCAAGTCTGTATTTGAACTGCCATAGTGTAATCTGGCCTGCTCTTTCCTTTCTTCTACTAATATATGAGGAACATTCAAGCCAGCCTGGATACAGAGCTAACAAGGCACTGAAAACAAGGGTCAGGCAGCTGTGCTTTAAGGATTCAAATGAGCCCAAATTAGTGTATTTTCTTTTACTAAGCTTCATAGTCTTTATAAATGGAAGAAAAAAAAAAATCACAATCTAAGTAGATGTTTATCATTATATAATTAAGATAATAAGAATGAATGTTTACAATGTCTATCCAAAAGTTTTTCCATAAAAGTAAAAATTGCGCGATGCTAAGTCTGTCACAAGCTTGTCTGTCAATAGATACGTCATATATGACACATACTAGAACTGAACACTGGTTAAAACCTACATATTTTTACAACATTTACTTTTTCTTATTCCTATATTTTTACTGGGTTGAAGAATTTTTCTGAAATTGCATTTGCAGCACACTCCGAAGGCCACAACAGTACTATAAGAAAAGACTTCTATTTGAACTACAGTCATATATATTTACTGGCGGGAACAATGAATTCTCCATGCAACTCGTATGTCATCAGTGGCTCTGGAAGGCTTCTGCAAAACAAGGATGACATAATAAATTTAGCTATATTCTTTTCTATTTGTATTTACTCTAAGCAGGAAACCTTTTTAACATTCAGTAGTATAATCCTCACACTGGAGGCAACCATTGTTACGGTGGCCCTTGAATTCAATGATTTCCAGCACGAATGGAAAACTTGGTATTATCAGGAAAATAAGACTAAATACATCCATTCACCTTCCATGAGCTGAAGTGATGCCTCCAGTCTATCATAAGGCACCTTTCTAAATTACAACACTGAGACTGTTCCTCAGAAGAAGATTGTACACATACA
Organism: Gymnogyps californianus; assembly: GCF_018139145.2. Lineage (NCBI taxonomy): Eukaryota > Metazoa > Chordata > Aves > Accipitriformes > Cathartidae > Gymnogyps > Gymnogyps californianus. The sequence goes on from NC_059474.1 coordinate 68,122,375, forward strand.
CTATGTAATTAATTCTTCATTAGTGTTTTTAAAATACAAAGAATCAGAAGTCAATGCCTTACTGCAAAAAAATAAAGGTCCTAAACCAGTTAAGTTTGCTGAACAGTAGCCATCCACAAATCAAAATTCTAAAGCATTTCAAATGGAAAAATTGAAATTGAAAACCTTAGTCATCAATGAAAAACGTACTGAATAATGAAAATCAGAGTTAAAATATCAGAGTTAAAACCTTCATTCATTAAGTTGACTTTACTGATGCTTATGAAATATTGGAGTAAACACTCAGATGGGAAATACTGTAGGCGGGAAACACTTCATCATGTGCACTTTTTCTTTTTCTTTCCTACTTTATTTTTTTTATTCTTTACTACACTCCGTAAGAGAGACTTATCTTGCTAACAGTTCTTCAGCGTTCTTTGATAGTGGTTGCAGTAATACCTTATTTAATAAAAGCAGCAGATTAAGAATACTGTATTCGTGTTACACTACAAGAGATACACAAAAGTTCTACGTTCTATGTTTTTAGGCAATGTAGTAAAATATCTTGATCAGGAACTGGCTGAGCCATTTAAACAGAGAACACATCTAAAATTCTTACTCTTAACACTCAAAATATTATTACTATTGCACCTGGAACATCAGAGCAAGGGCCAGAAGGAAAAGAAGAAAATATTAAAAATTTCATAACCTTTTCCCTTTTCATTCTACCACATTAAAACACAAAAAGGCAAAAAACTCTTTAACAATCTTAGCTGACTTTCAGTAATGACTCTCAGCAAGTTTACTAACAATTCAGGTTTCTGAACCGTCAGTGAAATGCTTCTGTATCTAACACAAAAATGTTTGGGGGCTTGTCTCATACGAACATGAGTATTAGTGTTGCTAAATTATTTTGCTTCCCTCAAGACAAATAACAAACACAGTATTTGCACAAAATGAACTTCTATTCCAAAATATAGGAAAAGTAAGTAACGTAGCTTAACACACTGCATAGGAGAATTAGAATACAGAATTCATAGTCTAAAAAATAAATAAATAAATGAGAGACAGGCTTACCGCAGATATTGCTTCATAGCACTAGTAATTGTCTTCACTTCCCAGTCTACAGAGTTTTCCAGGTCAACTTCATTGCAGGTTTTTGCGTCTGAAAAATAATCAGAAAGAGAAGAGGGACATGAAAAAAGGGAATTCTAAATCAGTATGCCCTACATGAACAGCAACACATTGAATTTGATCATTATGTATTTGCTCAGAGAAGTAATATGTCTTTCTTACTATTAGTTAATACTAAGAAGACTTAATATCCAAACCTCTTTATAAAGTCTATTTCCATATTTTGTTTTAAAAAGTATTTACTGCTGTTTTTTCCTTTGGATTAAAAATCACTTTCATGTAAAAAGATCTCTATAGCAATTGATATTTTCACACCTTTCATTAAACAGAAAGATGTACAAAAACAGTTTAGAAAAAAGACCCACTAAGCATAACTTACCTTTTCCTCTTTTCTTTCATTATTTAAAATGCAAGTACACTGAGAAATCTTTTCAAATTCTTTCCATAGTTTTGCTTGTAAACTCTTATTTTGGACTGCTGATGAAAATAGCCAACAAAGTACAGTATGACCCTCCTTACTGTGTGAAAACCTTTAAGAGGTGCTTCAAAAGTAGCAAAAGCACTCTTCTTTATCAGTAAGTTTCCTCTACAAGATGGCCTGAATGTTTCCCTTACTTGATCAGTTTTAGCGAAAGGGAAAAAATACTTGCTTGCTTGGCCATTTGTCAGGTTCACAGAACTCCTCCATTTTTTACCAGGTTAGTTGGTAGAGTCTTATAACAAGACAGATCAAATTGAACAGTCGCATGCCTGAATGACCCATCAGGTGAAAGATTTTTTGCCAGAACATAGAAAACAACACAGCACACTGTGTTGTGCATGTGGAATGTTTTGCAATCAAAAAAACCCTTTTGGCCTCAAAACAGGAAGCAATAGCTAGTTGACACAAGATCACATGTATATGGCCAAACTAGCCCAATACATTTGGTAACTTCAAGTGCTTGAGCTTCTGTTATTATTACTGCTACATGTTTCCGTCAGTCACTACGGTAAACTACAGCAGTAGCTGACACAGATTACGTGTTGACCAGTTCATACAATTCAGAATTCATTCGTTACTTTGCTTGTCAGACAAACGACAGACACATTTAAAAAATCAAATTAGGATCCCTGATTAAAGGTGCAGTCCTTTTACTGGGACTAAATAATTCTGTTCTAAAGGCTGTGCCAAGCAATTATTTCTGTAACTGAATATTCTCCCTCATTATATCAATTATTTATATCTCATTTTAAAATACAAGTCAGATAACATTTTCTACCAAATTGTTACTAGCCAACCACCACCCAAAATACTCAAGATTGTCTCAGGACAAAGTTTCTTTTTTCTTCTTTTTAGCATGCTAGCTGTTTCTGTGTTCAAATTCTCTTTTTTGAGAAGAAAACCTTGCTACTGAATCAATTAAATAAAAACTGCCATTACATCAGAAACTAGTGAAATCTATGGGGACTTTGTTACTAAACCACTATGTAATATCCAGGTTTTAAATAACTGCTTCATAATCATCAACCTCGTTTACAGTCAAAGGATGCACTCAGTTATGTGAAATTTGTTGATGAATTTGGGAAGGAAAATAACAAGCATCTGAACTCCAAAGCGAGCCTCTTAAAATAAAGAATAGAAGGTATTGCTGAAATATTTCATTATCTCTCAGGGAAAAAAAAACCAAAACCAACAAAATTTGGCCCTGCTACCAACTCCAAACAATCTCTAGTTTGACTGTAGAAGCCATCAAGACTTAAAGACATTTTCTTCACTTTTGGTTTGACAGTTGCCCTACATAGCTCTGTGCCCCACCACCCCACATACTTGACTGTTCCTGCTCCATTTCCCCCTCTACTTCAAACATCCCAGGCCATTATATGGACTGGAACTTCAACCGGGATTTCAAAATGACTCTACTAGTTTTCATGCTACTTGTTCACATAGCAGCCACTGTGCACCGAATGGCAACTTTACAAGTATAAAAATAACTGTGCACATTTATGGAACAGCCTTTGACAGATCAGCTCTAAATTTTATGCAAATCTTTCTGACAATAAGGGAGCTAGAGTTTATAAAAACAGTCCAGTTCACTAAACTAGGTTAGGAGGAGACTCGCTGCTTTCATATGCAATATGCCCACTGTAGGGTTGTATGCATACTGTCATTTACTGTATATAAAATAATAAGGAATTCAGTGTAATTGTTTTGAAAGCTGCTGGTTTTGAAAAAGCAGAGGTACCTGAAAGTGTTCTTCTACAACATGTAATGTCTGGCATTTTTCACACCAGGCAGTATCACAAATCAAAACTGAACTCATCAGTAGAAACTCTAAGTCCTTAGCAGTCACTTCACCACGAGCAAGGGTCTGTATGAAAGCTGATCTATGTAGCAGTTTGTATGAAATCTATGTAGGCAGCTTGTATGAAATAAGCCACATCATATCTATAACATAGATCATAGATGAAACAGGAATTGGTCCCTGACGCACTTCAAGAACTGATTCTCCTGACGGCTGACAACGCATTCTGAATTGCTTATAACAGATTCCCATAACATTGGAAGTCCTAACTCTGTATCTCTGTTTACAATGATATATCAGATTAATTTAACATTTTCCCTTGAAATGTAATGAGTGTTTTCCTTACCAAACGCCTCATTTAAATTTAGACAAGATTTTTGCTGCAAAATAGATCACCATAGCACAATGCTAGTTACAAGTAACTTCAAATACTAAGTTAATTGCAAAATTAACTTTTTTTTAAGAAGCAGAATTGTATATTTAATTGCTGAGCCTCATTTTACAGAAGACTTAGTTTCACCAGATTTTTACATTAAAGATTAAAATCTGTGCGTTGACAGTATTAGAAAAGCATATATTGGTCTTCTCATACTCTCTTGACTCTCAATGTACCTTCCCAAATTTTATAGAAAATATTTTGAAAAAGAGACAAAACTACATGCTATTATGTCCCTGGTTACCATTTGAAAGACTTCTGTTGCACTTTGGGCCTTTCAGACTGTGAATCTCATGGTCAATGATAGGTAGCTTAAAATGCTTTGAAATCTTATCAAACATTTTAAAATACAGAAAGTTAATATGAGGTTTTTATAATTCTGAAAATATCTTTCATATAAAAGGGTATCTAAGAGTATACCCAGAGACAAAGGATTAAAGATTAATCAGTCATTTTAAATTCTCTGTACCACTGTATATCAAAAAGAAACCCTCTTTATTCTTCTCTGAGGACAGACAGATAAAGAGCACAGATAGGATCGCTTTCAACAAATCATCAGAAAAAGAGCACCTGCTTGCACCCTAACTTTTTTCTGTTCAGTATTTTGCCTCATCTTGATACCACTGTATTCTTCCTACTTCAAATAAATATATGAATCTTGGGAATGACAAAAAATGTTTCTAATTTTAAAAAATAACTAAAAGCAGATGCTGGAATCCCCAGTAAACTCTTCCAGCTGCTACTGAACCACTGGCAACCTGAGTCTATTTAATTTGGATACCACTAATGGCAGAGAGGAAAATTTGCCTGCCAGACCTGCACACCCAAGCTAAGCCAGTAAGTACAAAACTGAAAAACATCTTATGATATCAAATGCATTTAATCGAGACTCTGAGTGATAACACATCATTCTTCCTATGGTCAATGGCTAAAGATGGTTATTGTTTATTGAGGCTAACTCCAACACAGATAAACAACCATGAGTATCTGTTATAGATCAGTCAATTTTATTAATCCCAGTTTGTATTTCCAAAAAGAGTCTTTTGCTACAACACTTCAAAGATACAGGCAGGTTTATGTGCACTAATGGAGAACTTCAGGGTGCTGTTAATATTGATTAAAGTAAGATATCATAAATTAATATTTAGCAAGGTCATTATGACAGATTGATATGACATGCAGGTCCTCAAGCCTGATGTCTTATCATTTCTGAAGAGACAGCCTGTTTGAAAAAATAAAGGAAGGAAAAGAAAAAGTCTTACAGGTGGCACTGAACTGACAGCAGCATATAATATAAAAGCGCTTTGTCATTCACATAATGTCTGGGGTAATGAAATGAATTCACTTTCTGGCTTCCTCCAGTTTGCAGTGCCAAAGAACACTGTGTTATCAGCACAGATGGAGCATGCATGGTTCTGGAGAAGAGCCTGGTGCAAACTGCAAACAAGCTTCTTTGCATACCAATGAATCCCTGAGAATCAGACCTTTGCTGTCAAGTGACAGGTTTGGAAGCTCTATAAAAATGAACTAATCCCAGTGGTCTTGTCTGACTGCTTGTACTGTCAGTGCTCAGGACAAGAAATTGAGAAACATGGCGCATCTTGCAGTCATGGCTACTACTTTAGTGAGAGGTATCAGGCAGATGAGGGATTTCATCCAGGTGCCAATGCTTCCCCCCCCCACCCCCCCATGGGACAGCAGAGTGGCAAGAGAGAACTACAGTCACTGGGATTAAAGATGCATCAAAATTTCCAGAAAGAAAAGGGAGAAAAAAGTTTCTGAGAATAATTTTATGAATCAAAAAATCTTAAAAGCTACACATGGCTAACTAGGTATAAGAGAGTCTAAGATGTTACCCACATATAAGAGCCATACTACTAAGTTTATAAAAACAAATCCTTTCTCCATCTGTCTCCCGCCTTGGCACATAGTTATTATTAATACGTATATCATATTCCTCCTCTTAAACCAAAGAGCTCTTTGCCAGTAGGCTTAAACTAAATGTCTTACTTTGCACAGTGATTAACTGAAGACACACATGGGTGTGTACACCTGCACACCTCAGACAAGGGAGAAGAAAGGTGGAAACTTCAAACAATGAAGCAATAAGCTTCAAACTTGCTTGAATTTGGTATTTTGAATTTTCTGATCAGACCCTTCAACTTAGGCTGCTTTAATCCCACTTACATCAACCTTTCACAAAGCCCATGATTTGCTGCTACATGTCCCATAGCAGTTCTCTTAGTTTATTCCTACCAACTAATCTTGGTCTTGCTAAATCAGGGGAATTTACAATGATATGGGGATTATTTCCATGGACTAAAGCAAACTAGATTTGGCCCATATAAAGAACAACTACAGGCAGACGCTTTTAAAATTAAATATTGACAGTAAAACAACATGAAATAAAATATTGAAAAAATGATTGTAAAATAGAGGCATACCCATCAACAAACTCAGAAGTCTCTGGACCTTTGAACTCACCCCCACAACTCTGTACAGTCCTTGGTCATTTATACCTATTATGCAAAAGGAGAAGGGGAAAAAAAAAAAAAAGGGCAGAAGATCAACCACAGTCAAATTTAGCATTAAAACTCTTCCCCAGGCAACAAATTCTCCTCAAAGACAGACAGACTACATAGTATTAACACAGTCATGAGAACAACATTATAAATAAAGCATTGCAAGAATCCTTTTGTTCTTCTGTGTTTTGAAGACAAGTTCATGTTATGTTTTGATAAAGGTTTCATGTACCTCAATTCCACTTCAGAAACTGGGCGTAGAAGCAAACAGGGACAAACCTTTGCTTGAAAAGAAATCACTGGCTGTTTTCAGATTTTTTAAATGACATTTTGGATACATCAGCATTGACATTCTAATAACGCAAGAACTGAACCAACAAATGCTAAATTAAGATTTCTTTAATAAACGTAATTTTGCTTTTTTCCAAATATGTGGCTGACAAAAAAGAGCTTGGATAAAATAAAGAAAAACTTGAGCCTATTCCCAGTCCTCAAAACCAATGCTTTTTCAAGTTTGTAAATGCTTTTCATTTAAGATACGAGGCCTCATTCCAACCCACTGTGGTCCACATACTAGTTACACGTCCAGAGGCACCACCACAGGTTACTGAAATCGGTACTTCTGGTTTTACTTGGGATAAACAGAGTAGCCATAACCGGCATAATATTTTCAGTCCCCTACTCTCATTTCATGTGGACCCTGGACCACTTTCCTGTCATTCCTCTGTGCCCTTCCATCCTCTCACACGTTCACTTCTCTACCTCTTTTCTTCCCCTGCTTTTGCCTTCCTTCACCACACCCAGTTTTATCCCCAGGGAAGTAAAACTATGAATATAAATTGAAGGAAAATGGGAGGGAGAGAAGGGGCAGGGAAGGAAAAGGGCAAAATAAGGTATGTCTTTGCTGCATTGTTTCAGAGCCCATATAGTGCGAGGTAAAATATTACAGTCCTGAAGCTGACACAGATGTTTGAGAGGCCACATAATAAGCAGCCATCTGCAAACACCACCACACTCTATCTCTACATTCACATTGGCCTGGAAGAGCAGAAATGCCGCAAAATACCTGTGTTTCTACTCCAAGGAAATCTTTTCAAATAACAGATTATGCGGTATTCTTATTCAAAATATCCTTCAACAAAGGAAGACTTGTGGAGAATTCCCAGTTTCAATACCAAACCGTTCCAACCCAGAGAAGGAAAATTAAAACCAGTCATATGAGAAAAAGTTTCTTCCCAAATAAATATTAGACGAAGTATGTAAAAATCATTAGCCTTTTAATGAATTACTGTCAGACACAACCACAATACAGAGCAATAATTCTCAATACGGTGGAGAGAACTTCGCATTTTCTACCTCCTCCTCCTGCCTAGCCTTGCTAGATCTTTTCCTTCTTCTTGCACCCTCTCCTCTTCCTCAGACAGTCTGCAGCCTCCTCAGCCATCCCAGATCTTTGAGAGCCTGCTGAACTCCTCCCTGTTAGCACTGCTCCATCCTCTGTCCCAGCAGGGAGCTGATGGGCTACGGCAGCAGCTGCTACTTCTCTCGGTTGCTCCACCTGGGCAAAACTGGCCCTTTTCTTTCCCTGGGATGCAGGCACCACTGTAATAACGCTGAGTCTTAAGCTAGATGTCATGTTCAGAGCTGGCTCAAATTAACAGAATAAGCCAGATCTCCAGTATTTCATCTGTGGTCATCAAAAACCACAACTCTAGAGTATGCTCGCAGTTTAGCTGTGCACAAAAGAAAGAACCACAAAAAACACCTATGTGGCCACAATACTATTCTTCTCAAAATATGAAGTTATCCACCCAACCAAGTAAGTTTTCCAATGATCCCCAGAACAACAGTGCAATAGCATACTATACACCACTTAAAGACTGCCAACACTAAAAAACAAAAAATAAACATAGTCCTTGATTCACTCCAAACAAGTATGCACGAGGAATCTGTCCTGAGAGCAGCAATTATTTTTTACTTCAAATTTCTCAGAGGTGTCCAGGAAAATTCTGGTACAAAAGTGACACCAAGTTTTTTAATGCTCTGCCAAAATGCATCACACTTTTTTAATACAATGTCCTCCACTACTTTTAGTACCACAGAACAAGCCTCCTGCATTGTATGCAAGAAGCTAAAAAGCTGAAGAAATACTGTCACAGTCAAATACAGCTCAGTTTTTGCTTATCTCAGAAGTTGTTTTGTGACCTCCTGTACTTCTAACATTAAAACTAGGGGGAACCAAACTGTGCTGACCCCAAACACAGATTTATGGGCTTAAAAATAATTAAGGTCAAACCACAGAAACTACTGCTCAATAGTAAAACAGATGTGATATGCAAAAGTCTCTGAAATTATGGCAGTATTGAAACTAAGACAATCCTCCAGCAATAATCATGAGCCTGTGATAGCAATTATCAGATAATTGATCAGTTTCAAATTCATCAACCTGAAGAGCACAGTTAATTGCTAGCAGACATCAAGAAATGCAAAGAGGAATTAATATTTCAACATAGTTTTAAATGATACCTTTAAACATACCTTTAAATGATTTTTAATTTAAAATACACAAACCTGGTTTGAAACAGTACTATTTCTGATTTAATCTGCACATTTCAGATCTTCAGCACATCCAAGACTGATAATGCTTGGCATTTACAGAACACAATTGACAAGATGACTCATTGCAAGGAATAGCTTACCACTGACTAAAATGTTGAAGGGCTGAGACACTGTGTCTGCCGGCTCAACCAGTCACTATTGGCAACTTTGAGCTGTAAAGCCCCACAGCATAATTTCCTTCATATTTACATTATCTCAAGACGTTTGGCTGTCTGATACCAGAATTTGGCACAGGTACACAATTTGTGAAACATGCTTAGAAAAATAAGGTATTTAAGTAAAATAGTAATTTATACTATTGTAAGCAAAGTATGTAGGCAAGTTTACTTTGTGGCTGGCATTGCACATGTGGCTGACACAGACTAGTAATATAGCTGCAAATGCAACTTTTTATATCAAACTTCATAGTACAGAAACAGACATACAAGTGACACTCTAAATTCGAGCTAATGCCAGATTTTTTTTGTTACGTGAAAAGGTTTTCTACTTCCTCCTCACCATCTTCTTTCTGTCTCATGAGCAGACAGACTGGACAGACAGCTCAATGCTGCCATCTCTCTCCGCAGCTCAGATTAGCAGCTCCAGTAGTTCTAAAATCAAGACAAACACTGCTCTGGCAAACACTTACCTACCACATCCTCCCAGAAGGTACAACCAACTACTTCCACACAAAAACATGCACAGTCTCTTTACTACCGGAGCAAACAGCTCTTTGATGTTTCTATAAACTTTTACCCTGTTGTATTATTCTCAGCACAGAATTATAAATAAAATACTCCAAACAGAATCTCAAAATGTTCTCTCAGAGACAAAACACGGGTGCGCATCCAACCAGCATCATGCTCAGTATGTGAGAGACAGGCTGCATATCTTGATGCCTCAGCCTCTCCTACCAGGTCAAGCACAGCCAATGTCTTATAAGGCAATGCTGAATCAGCTTACATGTGTTTTAACCAAGACACTGCCTTTGATTCTTCTATTCATTCAGAGCAAATAATTTCCTTCTTGGCTTTATAAAAGGGAACGTAACTGAGAAAAAATTATCCAGCCATTGACAAGTTTATGTTCAATACCTCTGTTATGCTCTTCTCTCTCTGAATACCAGACTTTTTCTGCTATGACATGACAAGACTATTCTCAGTTTCCACCCACACTAGACTGTCCTCTCTTTCCACCCACGCCAATCTCACACCCATTATGATTAAAAGAGATAAAAACATGGCACACAAGCACAGTCTCTGAAGAGGCATCTGTCCTGTTTTCTTCTGCCGAACATAACTTGCCTTTGATGTGTTATCATTAAATAATCAAGTAAAAATTGTTTTAAGAACAAGTATAGGTATAAAATCTGCAGCCTGAAAGATGGATTTTCTTCATCATACAACTATTTGGTCAAACCCTTCTGAGGCAAACAACTGAATATTCTCCTGGCCCTCCATTCATTTAGCTCGGCAGACATCAGCAGAAGGTCCTGCAGCTTCTGCAGAAAACAGAAACTGATCCTTTAGGAATGCTTCAGTTAGTCTCATGGATGAAGTCAGGATTTTGCTTGTTAGGCTTTTTTTTTTTGTTTTTTTAAATGCAGTTGATGTTAAGTTCAGAATCGGTAAACAGAAAATCATCAACAACTGCTTGAAATGCAATGGACGAATCAAGTTCATTGAAACAGAGCTACATGGATTGCTGAGTTCCTGGAAGGTAGTACCTCACCTAAACCCATTCTTGAAACTCTGGTAAAAGAAATATTTATTGAATACTGATTTTTTTTTTCTTAAGTACTGCCCAAAACAAAATTAATAGATAAAAGTCATTTTCATTGGTAGTAATTACCACAAAGCACTCTATTGACCGCAGGTCTTACAAAGGCTGTGTACAAGGGACAGTGAAGGTGCAAGGTCTCCAAAGACAGGAAATACTGCAGCTAACTTTGGTAACTTTAATTCTCTTCCAAGCATGCTTCAGGGCAGATCCCACTAAGGGGAAACATGCTTCTAATCTATGCAAGCTTATCATCTGTCTTGAACAACAATATTAGGTGGGGTTACACATACATTTTGCACCTTCTTACATGCCCCTAAATCAAGGCATAAAGAACAGAGTGGACTTGACCACCACTGAGTTTAACCTATCCACCCACAGCCATGAGAAGAAACCCCATATCTAACCCATTTTTCCAAGTAGCCACTTCATGAAGAAAGTGTTCACACTTTTTCCATAGTTATGTTCTTGTTTCACTTTTCTTGCAGGGTATCAAAGAAAAAAAGAAAAAAAAAAAAAAAAGACTACTTGAAGAAAACTATTTAAATGCACCTATAGATAATAAACCAAAATATAGTGTACTCCACACTGCTTACAGTAAGCATGATTCATAAGGTATTGTAAGGTAACCAGTCACTGTGCTGTAGACCAAAAACAGCCTTTCATTACATGACCACATGCTACCCTTTTCATAAAACGTGCCTCATCCAGTGCAAAGAGAAGATCCATTCTATATTGAAGCAGGGTTTTGCAGTGAAGGCAACTTACCTGTAGGATGCCAGCTTTATCTGCAGTGTTTCCCAGCTGAAATATTCAGACTGTAAATGCCAGTAACTGAAATTTTTAAAGTGATGAGACAGGCAAACCTTATTTGAAAAATATTCAAAAGAACAGAATGAACAAAAATAACACCGGATAGAATATGGTCTAATTCGGAATAACATCTTTAATGCATCAGACAGGACTGATACAAAAAAGTTCAAGAGAAAAAGGATTTCAGATACTTCTTGCTGTTTAAATGCTAAATTTTCAATATCACAAAGGCTGCTTGGTCTTACTAATAATATTGTATAGTAAGTGCATACACAGAAGACACTGCTTTTAAGTAAGACCCTGCATTGACAGAAGTGTGACCAACCCATTCTTCTGTTCAGCTATCTTATTTAAGCTGGACTGTGATACAAACAAAGATATAAATATTCTGCCCTGTGCAATGCTTAATCTCTAGAAAAAAAGATACAACTCCTGAAAAATCGTAAATCTCCCCTTTGGGAGCAGGAAGGAAGGTCAACAATTTAGGAGAAAAACAAAATTCACAGAGAGAAATTTCAACATCTCTTTAAACAAACTAAGAAATACACCATAAGCAATCACCTATTTTCATCTCTTCACCTCTTTTTTAAAAAGACACAACCAAACAAGCAGGTTCTCCACGCAATGCCACATACAATGCAGTGAGCCTCAGAGTGGCTAGTCACCTCACATTTCAGCCTGTCCATACAAGGATTGTTGTCTCCTCACATGGCAGCAATATCAAAAGTTTATATTATCCAGTGCCCAAGTTACACAGGGTCTGTGACACAGAGCCTCTCCACAATCATAATCCCAACTGTCTCTTGAATACTGTCTGCATACTGACCTTTCTCTTCTGCCTCCAATTTTGGAGGTACAACAATGAGTATATGCAACAGTAAGCCTGACAGCATCCTTGTCTCTGGTATGAGACTAACTCCACCAGAAGTACTTCAATACTTTTTGTTATTCACTTGCCTGCTCAGTTCCTGTTCTTCTGTCTTAAGCGACTAAACAGAAAACCTCTGTTCAAAGTCCACAAATGGAATACTATAATTAGTCTGTTCCAACAGCAAAGCAAAGGTACAGGAATTGCCTACAAGGCGCACTTTTTTCCTCAGCTGTTGCACACAAACATTGGTTTCCTTTGGCAAGAGAGAGGCTATTACCCCCTTCTGAGCACTTCTTGAAAATACATTTCTTGAGGGAAAGCCTTACATAAAAGGCTGGGACCGGACAGAAGGAAGCTCCTGCCCTGGTCAGTGTAATATCTACCACGTTAAGTCTTTCCCAGGGATCTACAGGAGACTAGATCACACGGGCCTTCTTTGACAAGCAGGCCAGCTGCTCCACCCCCTCCACAAACATGTTAGGTTGCTCATTACCTCGTGTTTCAACAGCACTGATGCACTTTTTGATGATGGTGAACCCTATCTTATCCAATTGTGCACCTACAAGGAAAAAAAAAGTTTCAAAAGTTTTAAAGCACAATCACAATTATGTCTTTCACTGAAAAATAAGGCTGCACTTAATCACATAGCTAGTACTTCTCAGGCAAAACTGTAAATATTCTGGAACGGGAATACTTCATCACTTTTTCTAGAGAAATTCCCCTTTTCTCCTTCACAACCCTGTCTAGCTCAAGTAAAGGCTCATTCTGGTGGTAGTGGCTTCAATGAATGTGTTCACAGCAGCAGCCTTTGAAGAATGGGATCTCTGATTAGGTACATATGTTGGCAGATGCAAAATGGAATTTAACAGTACTCACTGCAACATCGACAACATCTGAGAGAGTTAATCAAATGGGATAAGGAAGTACTTATGATGAAAAAACATAATCATCAACAGCAGGGCTTTTACTGAGTACTACCCTAAGCCAAAGAAATTCCCACACTAAAGATACAGGACACATGTATATCATTTCACAGCAGTTAATGATCTGACTACATAAAAGCAGATGCATTAACAGGACAACAGCTGAGATCCAGTATTCCTTTGTTCTTCCTATCTTATTCTTTTTCTTCACATCAAAACTTCATTTAAAAGCTTATATTGCAAAACTGCCCTTCCCCCGAACATCTGGCCTTCTTGCTCCTGGGGACTCGGTCTTGCACCACAAAAATAAAAATCTGTGGAAAAACTTCTATTAATAACACCAGGATCCAGCTTTAACCAACAACTTAATTAAAAAAAAAAAAAAAGCAAGCATAAATTGCCTGATAATGCAAAGAGGATAACTGTTTTCACTTATACACTTTGCTAACAGAAGAAAGCTAACATCGTTTAAAGAAAGCCATCTCTTCTACTTCCGTATTATGGTTTACATTTTAAATACATGCATTCAGGTTTTTTGCTGACCTTTATGTTCAGCTGTGATTGCTTTTAAAACCATACTTACGCATTCTAACAGATGTGTACACACAAGCTGGATTAAGAAATTGTGATGCATTTACATACAATTTAGCCCTTTTTTGAGTCAATTTCAAGCCTGAAGTAAATTGGCAAAAACAATCAGACTGTTTCTCTAGCTTATGTCCAGTCCTACAATTCTTACGTATGTACTAAACTGCACTACTGTGAAAACCCATTAGTTATAAAATCCACAAATTATATTCAGAACTCGAGATTAAAAATAAAATATTTAATTACATTGGAGCCACAGAAAAAAATTTACTTTTGCGTTTCTCAATTGTAAAATGTTAATAAACATCAGCTTTAATAGTAATTCAAATACTTACTTCCCTCTCGTTTTGCATTTGCTCTATTCAAATTGATGAACAGCTAACGCAAAAAGAGTAAAAAGACACAAATTATTTTAAAGAATTTTATGAAACCAGAAACAAGACACCCCAAATCTTAATGCCCAGAAGGCACAAATACAGCTGTTTACAGCTAGAACATACCACCTCTAACTTCAACAGCTCTAACAGCAGGACCAGAAGTCCATGCCCCCTCAGAAAGTACATAATTGCACTTTTTAAGGGGTGAAGTTTTTAAAAAATTCTCAACAGATACAGTTCCTTGGGGAGCAGAACAATGTTAGTTATAGCCACTGAAATTAACTGTGATTTACTTGCTCCATGTTCCTATGTTTCTCTACAGGTTAATTTCCCACAGTTCAAGTTCACTCAAATCGTTGTGAACTGCTTTGATGAATCCTGGGAGTTATATCCCAGCTCAGCGTTCCCAGAAGTTGTAAGCTTACTGGGGAGTCCAGCTCCGACAACATGTGATGGTAATAAACCCCTCTGCAGATGAAACAAGATTTTTACAACAATGATGTCAATAAAACCTACTGCTAAAATCCCCAGTAGCTGGCTACTGGGGACAGACACACAGTTGTGTCATGGACTAGAAAACCCCATTATTTTTGGCCTACAAGACCAATATAATATTTATCATTGTAAGAATAATCAGCAGGATGTTTCAATTCTGCAGTTCAGACCCATTTCCTGATGCAAACCAGAAATTAAGCAAATTCAAGTACAACCTCATTCCCATTAACAAGGATTTTTTTTATCTAGTTTAAAAAAAAAAATAATAATACCATATAACTAACTCACCCAAGTCTTGCCACTGGAATGCAGTATGTCAGCATAAGGCTAAGTGGACATGTTTATACTAGACATTTTCTAGAATACCAATATCATCATTGTGATGGGAAACCATTTATAAAAATCAATGCTGTCATTACAACGAAAAATATCTCATAGCAGCAGTAGCAGTTATCTACGCTGAGCTTTACAGTTACTCATCTCTCCTGAGTTTTATTTCACTTTTATTCTTTCTTCATTGAATCTATCATTTTGCAAACTACATAATCTCAGTTTATTAAAGTATAAATGGGATCAGGAAGCAGGAGGTGAGAGAATTTCTCCATTACGCTACAAATGAATATGAAAAAAAAAAAATGACGCTTACAGCTTCTTTTCCATCCAAGGCTTCCATCCACAGCTTCCTGTCTTCCTCAGAAAACGCCTGCACAGTCACAGGAACTCCAGGCCTGCAAATGTACCAACACACAGAGTAACTGCATTCATCAGCAACTACAAAAGTCTTGTCAAATTCTACTTCCAACTACAAGCAAAAGCCCATTGTCCTAAAAGTCAGGGTTGGCTTTTTTGCTTAATTACCAAACACTGCTCATCTTTAAAATAAAAGGTATAGAACTGATACACACAGTAGGAAATAGGGAGGATAGGGAGGAAAAAGGAAAGTGAATGTAATCTGCAAACTATTTATTTGAAATAGCTCATTGTTGATAGCTTGTTGATTCCAACACTTGCTGGGAGTTACTGAGTTTTCTGAATTCTAAATAAACTTGCTCTTGCATTGCTGTGCTGTTACATAAAAAATGGCTTTTGTCAACTTATTCGATGTGTAGTCTTCAGCTTTAGAGCAGCGACAATGATTACAGTTTTCCAGTAAGTATCTTATAAAAATAATCAAGTCTTAATGCATTATCTCATTACAAAACTCCACTATTATAACTTTCCTAAAAAGCAATGATGGACAACTGTGGGACATAGGGATTAGTGAACAGAGATTAACACAAATCTACTTTTGTGTTTATATAATGGGAAACTAAAAAGAGTAATTGTGTGGTTCAGCATAATGTACAAAGCAAGAAGAATTAAAAGCAGAACAGGTTATTTGGGTAATTATTTTTCTGCCAATTTAAAAAAAATCATTATATTCAGTCTGCCAATACTTTTGGCGAATTTGTAAATCTCATTATATAGAGATGGATAGAAATAGAGAACTAATTCATAACATTCTCTCTCTTTCTCTCTCTCTCTCTCGTATTAAATCTATGTTCAAGTAGCAAAATAGCTGTAGGGGAAAATGTTATCTAAAAACAACAGCACAGAGAAAACCAGCACAAATCCCACTTTTACTTAAAACTGTAACAGTCTACACAACACGTTCATATTTTTACAGCTAGAGACATTTCTAGTTCGTTTTCACCTTGCCATAAATTTTATCAAACCACACAATTTAATTGCAGCATAAAACTCTATAGGTACAAATACCTCCTGCTCAAAATCTCTTTTCAGACAACATGTGAGGACAAGGCATGAACACACCCTCTAGCAAACCAATCTAAACTCAGGAGACCCAACTATAACTTTGGAAAATGGCAGCAATCAAGCAAGTCATTCTCTTTTGATTAGTTAAAGCAAAGAGACTATTAAGCCATAAAAATGGAATCGCTTACTATTCTCAGTGATAGACATTGAGCTCTTAGAGTGGGTGAGGGAAGCCTTGCCTTGATTTCTGCAACTACTAACCTTTGTGACTAAAACAAGCTAATATTGGTATTGGTAATAACAGTAAGCAAAGCAGCTTCTCAAGCCATACCAGCTTTTATCAATACAAACTGGTTTGCCAGTAGCACAGAGCTGCAACCATCATAAACATGCAAACTTAATCACTCGGTAGGAAAAAATACCCTAAGTAATTAGCTAAATTAACTAAAAAAACCCACATGCTGATTTGTTTTTTTCTTGTCTACTTTCTTTTACTAGTTAAAACTAAAATCAAACGAGTTACTTTTATGCAGGGCAAACTTTCCTTCTTTCACTAAAATTATAACTGTCAGGGTATCAAAGAGCATCACCTAGAGGCAATACATCTGTCCTGGTTTTGGCTGGGACAGAGTTAACTCTCTTCTTAGTAGCTGGTACAGTGCTGGGTTTTGGATTTAGTGTGAGAATAATGTTGATAACACACTGATGTTTTAGTTGTTGCTAAGTAGCACTTATCCTAAGTTAAGGACTTTTCAGTTTCCCATGCTCTGCCAGCAAGCAGGTGTGCAAGAAGCTGGGAGGGAGCAGAGCCGGGGCAGCTGACCTGAACTAGCCAAAGGGGTATTCCATACCATGGAACGTCATGCCCAGTATATAAACAGGGGGGAGCTGGCCAAGAGGGGTGGATCACTGCTTAGGCATTGGTCAGCAGGTGGTGAGCAATTGCATTGTGCCTCACTGGTTTTTTCCCTTTTTTTTTTTTGCCCTCTTCTTTTTTTGTTATATTCCTTTTCATTACTATTATTATTATTATATTTCATTATTATTATTGTTAGTATTATATTTTACTTTAGTTATTAAACTGTTCTTATCTCAACCCACGAGATCTACCTTCAATCTCTACCTTCTTTCCCGATTCTCCTCCCCATGCCACTGGGAGCATGGGGGCAGTGAGGGAGCAGCTGCGTGGTGCTTGGCTGCTGACTGGGGTTAAACCATGACAGCATCAAACTCAGTATATGCTGCATGAAACATTATTATTTGTCTTCAATTTAAAGTCAAAAGAGACAAAGCCCTCCCTCCTCCTCGTCCTGTATTGGTAAAATTAAAATCTAAGTAGTATTTCAGAACGATAATGCTCTTTATCAATAGAAAGTCTTTTTCCTACCCCAAAAGACCTCTGCTGTCTCCTTAAGATTTAAATTTATCTACATTTACCACCAGTCACCTCCAAGTAAACATGATGGAGTACTAGAAACAGAAAAAACATCCCTTTCCAGAAATTTAGCCAGGATCCTAGCACCCTCAGAGCTTATAGTCATAAGTATCAGAATTTAAAGAAAAAAGAATCATCTCGGCTTTCTTTTTAAAAGAAAAATCTGTAAATATTCAGCTAGCTCCAAACTATGCTCAAGTCACATGCAAGGCTGAACGTTTGCTACTGAAAAGTCCTTCCTAAAACTTTACAATCTTGCCTCCTTCCACAGCACAGGAACAAAGAAAACCCCATGGCCAGCCATCAATCTGTATGTTATTTTTTAACTTGGACAAGCTGAGGGATAAGTGTGCCCTGAACTGATACCAAGGAAACAAGCTAATGGCCTGCAGCGCAGAACTAATCTCCATGGGAACATCTCAGTACTACACACATATATTATTAAAAGAAAAATGTCTGATATCAAGGTCACAGTGGACCAGTTGTGTCTATTATATCTGGACAGAAAGATGGATTAGATTTTTCCCACTTTTACCAGAGAAGAGAATGAAAAAAATTTTTGCAGGATCAAGGAAGCACTGCTCTCCATCCATTTCTGTTCAAACTCCAGATACCCTATTGAGGAGAGATGACACACAGAGGGGGGTAGACCGACATTTCTCACAGTACTTTTTTAGCAACTGTATCAGACTCAGTTTGAAATCTGTTATTCATACTGACCAATACACTGACCCATGAGGAGCTGATGTCAAGAGTTTAAATCTCTACTCCCTTTCCTACTGTTGGAACACAGTGCTAGAATAGCTAAGCCACATCCTCAAACCAAAAATGCAAGTTCAAACCATGCTGTAGACTTGTGACAAATGCCACCTGAGCTCTAAATGAGTATCTTGTCATCTGCCATGTGAGCTGGAAGTCTTCAGATGCAGTGGTAGTTTCACATTCCTTTACCCATTGCTTGTTACAGAAACGGGCATGCCTCAGGCACACCAGTCTAACTGGCCATGCAAGCTAGGCATAGCCTCTGACCTAAGACTGTGCACGTGCACACAATCCTTATCACGGACATATTTGCAGACCACTAGCAATCACAGGACAGAGGGGCCTGACAGCATTGGCCACACTGCATTTAAAGTGAAGGGCACTATGAATTTGGAAAAAAACAAGAACCTATAAAACTTGAAGACCTACTACATGATAAATTAGAATGTAATTAATTGGTATAAGTAAGGAACAAATGTATTGGTTAAAAACAGCTCAGAAGGGGTGGATGCAAAAACTCAGCAACAGTCCACTAATTTATATCTAGCATTTAATGCTAGATATGATCCTGTTCTGCACAGATACAATCTGCACCAAAAGAACACAGCATTACAACAGCTGTATTTACTTGCAGTACCCTATTAAGTTGGATTCTCTCACCTTCATAAATGAAGGAAGACTACAATGCTGACGAAAAGCAATATTTATCATATTTTAAGATCCTTTTAGCGAAATAAATAAGCAATTCTTCTCTTTTGAAATAAAGCAACAAAATGGTGGTGTTTCAAAAAGGCAGTGGCAACAATGTTCAAGATGTACTGGATGATTAACACCAGCCACAAAAAGCCTCAAAATCCCAATGATCTTATTTTCAATCTCAGAATCCAGCATAAACACTCAGTAACATGTCATTTTGGAAAGCAGGCTTATGATACAGTATCATCATGGCTGTATGAATTATTACTGTGATCGTAGTGTTTCACTATAGCTATAGATACTTCAATTTAAGCCACGTTTCTTCACTACGATAACAGCAATTCATAATAGTTTCTCTAACTTTATCTATGCTTTTCTTTTATGTGAGCTCAGACAATGTCTGCGTTTCAGTTTAGATCCTCCCTGCTTCTGCTACACACAACTGAGGTAAAATCCAGTGAGCCATGGCAGTGTTTGCCTGCTCCTCCAGGGACTATTTCCCACTGGCAGTCTGAACAAGCATTGAAAAAATAAGAAGAAAACACAACAGTAATATTACAGTAAGGTTAACTACTAGGCAGAAAGAGTCTTTTCTAGTGTGTTTCATGAGCTTACCTGTCTGAAGTTTCTAAGTCAAAACAGAATCGCCTGTCTATAGTATCTATATTTCTTTTGGTACAATACGTAAGGACAAAGAGTTCCTCATCACCCTGTGAAAAGAAAAGTTTTTATATGCTTGACTCAGTAACTGAAAGCTTTAGTAAGCCAGCTATACAAACCAAGTAAGGTAAATTTACATTAAAATAATGGCAAAAGCTATGTTGAAAACTGACACTTGCAAAATTCACTCGTGGTTGCCATTGAGGTCTCTGTACAATAGCACATAAATTCCATGGTCATTGACGGGACATAAATGCAAAAATATTGAGTCCATTTTAGCTGGTACTTTGCAGCATGACACAGTACCACAGTAATTTAAACTAACAAAAATATTTTGCTATAAAGATTTTGCACGTTACAATATAAGCACACAATGAGTGTAAGAGACTTCTCCCATTTTATGTCACACACAGCGATTTCTGTAGTAAGGGCTATTGCTACAGTAACTAGAAAAAAGTTCTTTACTATCTGTAATTTGTCTTACAGAACCAGACCTTTCTTCAAGACCAACCAATACTAGGACCATATTTTACCCTTAAGTATTCAGAAATCAAATAAACTCATCTGTGAATGCTGCATGACTTGTACCAGATCTAATCAGGACTAACTGCGCATTTTAATTATTTCTTGTCTTACTCAACATCTCCAGACACAGGAGCTTGTCACTGAAGGAGTAATTGCATTGTAGGTTTCAAAATGGGAGATCTTTTAATACAGCAAAAATGGCTTCATAAGTGTTTTAGAATGCCGAATGGTTACACACATACTATATTAACTAAAATGGCTTATTACAATTAGAGTAAAACAGGATAAAAAAATTCATAGAAGTACTGAAATGATTAAGGAAGCCAAATGCCACTAATTTTCAGTATGGCAGGTTTTCCAGAGCTTTTGAAAGATTCTTCCAAATTCAATATATTTCTAAATATACACAGCCCTCAAAATGATGAAAGCCATCTCCCCTCTGCTCAGACTAATGGGATATAATACCCTGATAAAATTCCAACAACATGATTTTCTAACCAAATTTGAAGATAGGGCAGGGTGCTGCATTTACAGCAACACTGACTCAAGCATTGTTTTCCAGCTTCAGATATCCTTTTTCCTTGCAACAAAATGCATTTCATCCATATTAACGCATTCATTTAATGCATCATCTCTGAAGGTGCTGAGTGCCCTCAGTTCCCAACTATTTCAGTAGGAATTAAAGCCATTTAAAGATCAACAGTCTTGGGTCTTGAATATTTCAGATGCTATCAAAGATACCTGAAATTACATTCAGTTGTCAGTACAAATTATACTCCTATTAAAATCCTCTTTTCTAGTCCCTATTCTAGTATTTACATCTCTGAAAGAATAACCTGACTGGAGCATGTAAGAAAGAAATTTCTCAGTCTATTATATTTTCCTGATTTATACTTTAACAAGTTAAATGCCTCATGGATAAATCAGATTCTAAATGGTGAAACACTGCATGTTATCTGTACCATGTTCTCTGGTCTTCTAAAAGGAAGCAACTGAAAAGTCTGCAGAATTCTTATCTATGAATCCATCCGTTACTTTAGGTTAATGTCCTTAAATGGCAGACTGAATTGCATGAAGAAAGAAGAAAAAAAGGGGCAAGGAGGTAGAGAGGGAAAGTACTTGACACATCTTATCTGACACATCCTCTGATCTTGATACAGGGTAAGTATAAGAGTAGAATATAAAAATATACTTACAACTTTCCCTCCTGATCTGTGTTCAAATGGGATCATGGTGAACTTCTTTGTCTCCTTCCTATACGTGCAATAGTGCTTCACCCAACTGGAACCAAAGGGAGCAGGCCCTGCATAAAACGGAAGCATTAAATAGTATGCACTTCTTCCAGTTTGTGTGTTTTCTTCTCCTGCTTTCCAAAATGATACTTAAGAGTCCTACTTAATCCCTAATAATGCAGTATTTAAAACAAAGGTAGAATTAAGAACATTATACAAAGTAATACAAATGTTAACCAGTACTTACTATTCTAAAAACTGATACATGCAGTATTTCACATTTATGCTTAATGACAAATAGAAAGAATTATTAACTTATCTTTGTCTCACTACTACATACAAAATAATTTTTCCCTATATCCCTTGGAACTTTATTTAAGCAGAACATGGAAATTTAGTTTTACACTTGGTAACTGGAAGCTAAATAACTGCAGATTAACGCACCTGTGTTGCAAGCTCTACATTATCTACTGATTAAGGTCTGATCACATTTTCTGACACTAAAACTCACTCCTAACTATTCATCAGTGCACACCCTACATAGAATACACTTACTTAAGAGCCCAGCCTACTGCATACAGTATTATTGAGATTTGCACCATAACGTTAACTGTTAAAACTTGGATTCTGACACTCTGTACCTCACTTCTATTAATTTACTTTTTTTTTTAAAAAAGTCTGCAAAGGAATCTTCTCTTTTGAAGGACTCTGCCCCAGAGTATCGGGGAAGCCCTTCATGAGTGGCTCAAGCTGACAGAGGATTTCAGTGCTCCTAACCTGGAAGGTCTCACTGCCCTGCTCCTCTCCAAGTCAGCTTCAGGCATACCCACCTCTTCTGAATCCTTTCAGCTGATTCTAAAGCTCATGATGACCAAGACCAGTGAACTGATCTCACAGAATAACCATTTTTCTTATTTTTTACTGCTAGTTCTCTTAAAACTTATTTCTGAACACTGTAATACCGATGTTTCCATCAAGAATGTTGTAGAGTCTTCAATTTGTGAAACATTTTACAGAAGTCTTTACTTAAACAGTAATCAATTAAATATCATAAAAGTAAAATCTCTCATCAGAATAAGCAAACAAACTTTCCATAAGGGCACACATCTGAAAATATGATTTATGCAAAATGTTTTTTAGAAAAACAAAAATAAATTACTTTGTGGTCATTCCTTGAGCGGTAAGAGCTCTGCATCTTATTCAGCTTTTTTACTAGAGTGAGGAAGATTTATAATTGTTCAAAGTATTGACAGGATATGATTTGTGTGAGATGCACCTTCACAGCAAGATTTTCAACACTAGCTACCTAGCATATACCCTGCTTTATTTGACCCTATGACCACAATTAGGTAACGAAAGCGTATCACTGAACCAAGGAAATGACAGTCAATTTCATCATACTAAACTAGCCCAATTTTCAGAGGCTAATTTGACAACTCATGTTGTTGTCTGAC
This sequence comes from Gymnogyps californianus, assembly GCF_018139145.2. Taxonomy (NCBI): domain Eukaryota; kingdom Metazoa; phylum Chordata; class Aves; order Accipitriformes; family Cathartidae; genus Gymnogyps; species Gymnogyps californianus. The sequence goes on from NC_059474.1 coordinate 68,145,691, forward strand.
AACAAATGTTTGACAGTTCTAGGGGAGGTCATTAGTCAGGGATTAAAAATAACATGAAATACATCCTTTGGTCAAATAAAACTTCCTTGAATTCAGTCACCTTTGCTAAGAACTGTCACATTTTCAGCACCATGCTCTTTTTATGAGCCACGGTAACACTGCCATTAGAGACTTTGAACATTTACTCAGATTACTCTGTTTAATAAAATGTAAACTCTTTGCGTCTTCATGTTACCTGTAGAAATAAGACTTCCCTGTATGCACAATATGGGCACTATAGCAATACAGAAATACATCTTACTTTTTTCCTGTACATAGAGATAGCCTTCCATCGTGAAGTGATTTGCTCTTTTATGTTCCTGAGGATTTCTTCTAATCTTGTTCATGAGCTCCTCTACCTCTGACCTTGTTCCTTCAAAACGATTTCGTGTCTAAAACAAGACAGCAAAAACCCATTAGTAAAGAGGGTGGAAGAAAGACTTACTCTTCCTGGCAGATAGGAGTTATAATAATTATTTATAAAATGAGAGAATGATTCAGGCCATTTTAGGACAGTCAGTGCACAATTTCCATATACGTTTACTCTTCAAGTTTTCTGATATACTTCAAAATTGAAGTGTGGTTTAGATATTAGCTGCTCTAACTGTGGAAAGCACACAAAGATTGCCAGAGTAGATTTCTAAAACAATGCGCTGACCTGTTCAGAAAGAAGCGAAATACTGAGTGCAAAATTACTTTGGATTTGAATATTCAAGTTTCCTTAGAAAAATATTACTACAGACATTGGCTTAATTCATTAGATTCTTGCTAGTTGTCAGGAAGGAGAGGATTTTCTGTGGTTATTGAGAAAAAAGTGACAGGAAGGTCACCAACAATGTATACACGTTGAGACTATACACATGCCAAATGTTTTGATCACACACAAGCAGAAGCATTAAAAAAAAAAAACCAAACAAACAAAAAAAACCCCACAACAAACCAAAGTCCAGTTGATTATTATTCCTGAATGTCACTCATTCCAAAGGTTGCAAGCAGCCGTAAGAGAAATAGTTATTAGAATATTAGTAAAAACAATCAGAAAGTAACCACACCATCCACAAATTATACGATAGGACTACACAAAATAACAGAGCAGCTCACACCTGACACAAGAAACTCTTCAGCTTGGTCTGAAAACACTGGCAATTGGCCAATGAGCAAATAACAAAACGAAAACGACCATGGCAATACCTAGTTTTCTCCACATACCCACTTGCCCAAATTGCACAAACTGAAAACATACATTTAAATTCCAAGCTGGTATTTTCCCCAGTTGGTACATGTGTTTTGAGGAAAGCACACACTTCCAGCATGCTTATGTGTCGTGTTGCTTTTTGAGAGCACCTTTATTTTTCTGAAAATGCTGCCTCACTTCCCCCCTCCCCCCCCAGGACAAGCACACAGTTGCATACACTGACAAATATATAATGAATATAAGCAAGTATCCATTCTTGTACACAGACAGTTAACACTATGCTCCTGAGTGGCCATCTGTACATGCAAATTCCAGATTTATGCTTGGAAGGAGTTTATTCATGGGCACAAACACAGTCCATGCAAGCTGGTCAGAGCAGCCACCCATACCCGTATGTTTTATAGAGGAAAGCTGAAGATATTCTTTAGGTGGTGACTAAGAACAACTGCCTTCTTACCTCCAGGCAAAACAACTGCTCTGAACCCTCCCCATATCCATCATCTCAATTTCAGGTCACATCTGCTTGCAAATTTTGGAGTTAGACCCTGCACATAAACTCATTTCCAAGGCTCCAAACAATTTTCTAAGCTCCTTTTCATAATTTCCTAGAAGAGCTGCATTAAAAAAAATATACTCTGTACTGAGGACAAAGGCAAAAAAATTGATAGTGACAGACTGCTCATACCTAAACCTTCCTGCCTGAGCACTGATCACTCTGAGGTTAGATGCTTTAAATGATCCTACCAGGATCTTTGTCTTGGTCATGCAGTGATCACAAATCCGAGTGTGTGAAATGCACCCTGGGAATGGTGGGATGGAGCACCACGGGCTCCAAAAACCTCAAGAAAACATTTATCTCCCTTTGTGCTGTGACAAAGCTGAGCTTAACCAGGGGCCGACCACAGCCGCTGCACCAGCGTGGCTATGCCTCCTCTTCCCAGGCAAGGCCAGGTCTGCTTGCAGGGCAGGAGAGCATGGTCAAGGCTACAAGGATCCTTGTACGGGGTTGGGTACAGAACTGAGATAACAAGCGAAAAGTCCTGGGAGTGCGGGGGAATCTAGTTGGAGACGTAGGATTTTTAGAAGAGAATAAGACTTGTTGGAAGAATCAGCCTACTGGAGCTTGGACTACAAGGCTGGGATTTTTTTTTTTTTTTTTTTTTTTCTTTCTTTCATTTTAAGGGGGAGTGAGGGGAAGGCAGGGTCTGGGGCAGGGTGTGGAGAGGCAATCCACAGCATAATTCTCAAAGTAAAGACAACCTGAATGAAAAGGAAGGCAATTACTACAGCTATGCTGGCAACTCTCAAATCACTCTCCATAGCCACCTAGGCTCTCTGTACTGAATCTTGTACCCTTCAATTTCTAACATGTCAACTCAGTGTTCTACCAGCAGTTCAGCTGTACCACAGCCAAGCCCTAGTTCATTTTGCCTTTGCGATGTTTTGTTCATTACATAGTGGAGAATGTCATGTCCTCTCATGATCTTTTCAGATGCTTCCTTCTCTTCTCCTCTTACCTCAGATAGCTGTTAAGCCTTGCCTCCTTTCTCTCTACAGCTTTTTGAAATCCAGGTCATTCTTTCTATCTATTCATAAAATTTGAGCTGTAATGCTCAATCTCTTTTGGATTTCCTGGGGGACACTATAACACCATTCAGTCAATTGAAAATGCAGCTGTTGAGATTAGCTTGCTTTCTTATTGCTCATCACTTCTTCAGACCACTTCACTTGCTCTTTTCCATCTGTAATCTGAAATCCAGCTCTTCAAAACTGTATCGTAGCTTCCCTCTCACGTTTCATTTCTTGCTCGTCTTGCATCAGCTCCCCTTTATCCACAGCAGCTCCATGCTGCTCCTCATTCTGTTAAGCTAAGCATGCAGAAGAAGCAAGTCTGTCCTGAAATTTCCTCCAGAAGCACTGACTTCTGCCATGGAAGTCTGCTTATGAAGTTAGCACTACTCAGTTCCCCTACCCAAACCAAACAACAGCTCAAGAGGAAACTTGACACTTAAACATATGGGAAGAAAATTAAAGGAATGGTATCATGACACATGAATCATGTCACTAATGTATTACAGCAACTGTAATCCTCTCTTACGCCTTTCCGTCTCCCTGCTACTGCCTGCTAGTTAAGCCATTTCTAAAAATAGATTGCAACCTCTGAGAAGTAGTTTCTGTGTCTTAATTCCAGGTGCCCTTAGAGGTCAACAAAACAGATGCACCATCATGAATTGCTTGTTCGCAGTAAGGTACACAGTTTATTCCCTACCAAGAGGCCTCTGGCACATCCAAGTTCCTCTGAGCGAGTTTTATTCTTCAGCAAATCTCAAGGAAGCAAAGAGACCATCTGACTAGTGACTCCGTCAGTCCCACTGCTTCAGCCTGTCACGTTGCTTGCTGCTCTCCCAGTCCCAAGTAGATCACACTGGGCAATTTGGTGTGAGGGTACGCTAACTAGTGGTGTGCCTCGGTTAGCCTGCCCTTGAAGGAACACATCATTTCATCAAATACGCCATCGGTGCTAACACCAAGCCTCCTTATACAGTTCTGCATCCCAAACCAACAGGGATGTTCTTGTCTGAAAGGGCTGCTTCAAGACAAACAGAAACTCCAAGTCATTCTGCTCGCAGAGATGCCAAAAAAAAAGCTGATAAGCCCAGCTGGTTTTCTTTCCTTTTCTTAGTTACGGATAATATAGCCCTATCAAGCAATGACCCTCAGACATGACCACCACGTACTTGATTTCAAACACACCTAAACCACTGAGAACCTTGGCATTTCATTACCCGTGCTCTGAATTCTCCACTGTTGTAGTCATTTTAACAGACTTCATTCGTTTTTAAACTCTTCCATGATAATTCTTGTGTTATATCTCTATAAAAAACTGGAAAAAGGAGTGGGAGCCTTTTACCTGGTGTTTGGTTTTTAGAGGACTATTAGAAATGACGAAGAATTCACTGGAATTAGCGACGATTTGTTCAGTGATGTGGCTGGTTAGCCAGGAGATGGCACTATATCCCCAAAGTTCACAGGCAATGCACTAACATCGAGGAAAGTATCGGCAATACAGATACTGTATATACAGTAACTTAAGTGTGTGGGTTTAGTAAAAAAATTAGAAAAGGCATAGATATCAATCTCAACTTACATTTTGTATATTTATCTGCAGGGCCATTTTGTAATGATTGAAGTCTTTAGCAAGTTCATATCCCTGATGATAGAAAGTGAACAAACCCTGAAAAAATGATAGCACCTGAAATACAAACAAAAGACTTGTTAGAATGAAAAACTCCATTTACCAGAATATGATTGCTGCACGTAGCCTTTTTTGGAAAGAGCAGAGATGACAAAATGATTATTTTTAAACAAATTTCCACTAATGCCTACAATTTATGAATAACTATTTAGATCCAAATGATCAGCTACGTATATAGACATTTTTGGGTGGTCCTGTCTCTGGAATTTCACAACTGATCTCTACTTTAAATTTGACCATAGGCAACATTGCCTATCTCCCAAACTTTCCTATGTAATGTTTTCCTACAGCTGCTCTGATACCAATGATGTCTGGAACAAATATTTGTGCACAAGGAAGTAATGATCATTCCGTCTTTTAGTCATCATTTCCCTGGTCATTCCCCTCCCTGCTAATGACCACGCTGAGATGACTTTCATAAGAGTCAATTGGTTTGTTCGAAGAAGGAAGTTTTCCCTCCAGTAACTTTAGCCATCACTGCTTTTTGTATGCAGATCTGACCTTCTATCAGAACCAGCAAATGATCCAGGTTGCAGTTTCTGACTCCAGGGTTTCAATTTAAAAGAATGAACGAGTTATATTGGAAACAGAGTGAGGTGCAGTACTGCCTACCTCTCCTGTTTGGCTCAGGTTGTTGGAAAGAAGAGAGTGACACAGGAAAGAACAACTCTCCTTATTAAAGAGAACAAACCAAAGAATGCATTTAATAAAGTCTGAAGTCATATGCAAATAAATCATTTTCAAAAATGCAAAACCCACATAAATTTAAAGTATTATGAAGGGGAAAGGGGTTAAGAATTTGGTACTAAATAATTTCAGTTTACTACCCTAGTGTAAACTTCAAATACAAATGAGCAACATAAAGTTCAGCCCCATCCAGAGGGAGCTTTCAGAAAAGAGAAAGGGACATGTTTCAAAAACATAATTCGAAGATTCATAACTCTAGTCTGGCTCTGAGGAAACTTCAAATGGCTTGAAACACAAGAAATGAATCAAAAAACTATTTAGGATTTAAAAAAAACCCCAAACCTAAAAATGAGAAAATTAAAAAAAAAAAAAAAAACCAAAACCAAACAAAACCCACCAACACATCAACAACAACAAAAAAAATCCCACACAACCATTTTTCACAACATTTTCCCATTCCTTGAACAACGCTAATATATTTAAAGCAACTTATTCCCACTTAAGGATTTTAGCAATTTTTTCATAGAGGAATAAGCTATATTAAAATATACAGCTCTCATTAACTCCATAATGACCAACTACTTTGATTAGGATCATTTGGGACTTTTTTTCATTATTACATTAAAATAATTGTATCAGAACAAAAGGACAGACTTGGCCCAAAAACACAGACTTCAGAGCATGAGTGAATGGAAGTCCCACCTACAATCCATCCTCCCTTTATCTCAGTATTACACTTACTGTTTTCTTGTTTCATAAAGTTGCATTTATACTACAAAGCTAATGCACATTCCAGAAAATTTTAGAATAAGCTCTTCTCAGAGATTTAATTAAGTCTGGTCAGTACATGTATGATTTTCACTGAAATTCACTGGAATCTCTTGATTTCTGCACAGATTCAACTGCAATTGAAATCAAATATATTAGACTACGTGATAATGAGCTTTTTAGCCAGCAGCACCCTCTTAATTAATTTATATCTGCAATTCATCACTATCAGGCCTCCAAGTGCAACCTTCACATTGAAAACAAAATTCCTTACATTAGTCAGGAATAACATTTCAGTGGTTAAAAAAACAAATGCAAAAAGTCTGACCCCAACATCATCATCTTGAATCCTCTATTCTAACTCACACCATAAATTGAGGTTTTTGCAGTACAGCACAAGGTTTCACACTTTTTCTGAAAATCAACATCAATGGATCCAATCAACTGTAATTACTGAGGTAAGCTTTGAGATGCCTGGTTAAGTGTATCTGTACTAGGAATTTGCACAGATGTAACAGAGCTTTAAATTCTATTAAGTCCCACAATTGCATATGTTTTCCCAGAAAACAGAGCTCCTTGGCTTTTGTCCAATTGCATTCCTTCTCCGTCCCTTATGAACGACAGGGTAGGCTGAATTCGCTGGTACTTACAGGTTCCACACACTCAAATTTCTTCCGCTCCTGTATCTCTTGCAACTTGCATACATACTCGAGGGACAGCTCATAGAAGTGTTTTCTATTCTGCTCCACTTGGTTATCTGCCTGCACACAGAATACAGCTAGTGAAGTTTCAAAGACATTTTGCAGACAGCTTCAAAATGATACATGTATAGCATACAAGTGGCAAGCGATAAGATAATTTTCTCCAGACTGGGATTTGTTCCTTTACAACACAGCTCATTCATTTACTTTTAAATGGCAGCAGCAATTCCCTTTTACTAGATAATGTATGTTGTTTTGAATCATGAGGCTAAATTTTTAGAAACATTCCAATAACACTTCTTCAAGCTTTTTGTATGGAATCCAAGCCAAATACATCAGAGTAGGTATCTGTGCACTGCTTTAATAGCATTGAAAAGGTGCCTGCCCAAACAGAGAGAGGGGGCTAGCAGCATCTTCCATTAGAAAAGGGGGAAATCATCTCTCCAGTCAAACTAAGGAAGAAAATGTTACTGTTGAAAACCACATTGCTGGTACTGTAAGCTTTCCTCTATAACCCAATAACTGCTGTAAATAGCCAGAATGCTATTGTACCCATCCCACACCTGTGCTCACTCTGACTGGCAAGAAAAGCAATTAAAAAAAGTTCACTTATCGGTAAGACACTTCACAAGTTTCCACAGAGCATCAAATATTTAAAAATGCAGCCTTATTATCTGCAGCTGATTTTCAGCTCAGCTTTGCTGAAATGCCAACACCATATTGATGGTGAACAGTTATATTTCAGCTGCCATTTATCTGTACATAAATATTTAAAGTTCTAGCATAGATGTATTATTTCATTAAGTTATTATTTAAGGTACATGTGCCCTCATTAAACTGTAAAACTTCAAGAACTGGGTAACAGAAACCTTTGTTAAAATACATTAAAGAAAGGCTACAAAGGGATACTCTAAGTGATTAACACTTAGTCTTTGCCCATGTGATTAGACCAAACACTTCTACACTAAATTACAAAAGGGAATGGAGAAAGGGTTAGGTGAAAGGATCAGACTTACTACCATACACTCTCTCTTAAATACTGAGACTATATCCTTCAGGCAGAACAGTGACTGCTATGCTTTAAGAGGATAAGTCAAATCAGCTTTAACACAGTTTTGCCTTAAGACGTGCTTTGCTTTACTGCTCTGTGCTAGAAATCCGTCAGTAGTTAAAGGGGCATAACAACAAATGCCATTAAAAAAATAAAGCACTGATATGCACATCAGTAAGAAAATGTTTCCATTTCAATGTATCTTATAAACAATGCAACATAGGAATTGTCTGAGTTGTCAGCAAAGCTTCTAATGACATATACATGGACTGAAGAGTAGCCATAGAAAAAGACTATCAAGTGGGTCTACTAGGACATCTGGCTAATCGATGGTAAGACTGCCCTATATATACCAAAGCTGCACATAAGCCTGTTTTGATCTCTCTTCTTTGTTTTTTGATTGTTTATTGTTTTGGTTGCCTTCCCCTCCCCCCCCCCCCAAGAATACAATACCCAACACAGACATTTTATTAATTCCTCTCAATTCCCCTGTAAATAAATTATCACATTCCTCCTCAGTTTTTTGATGCATGAGCCTCCCCATGCACCCAGCAAGTTTGCTCACTGTTGCATTGTACTTTGTGTACTGCTGAAGAAATACAGAAATAAGACACACGCTGTGCCTCAGTGAATTTTCAGGACTATCCCTCCACTAAGAGAGTCAAAGGCTATGTTAATGTAAGACACACGCTCCACAACATGGCATGTTTTTCATCAAATTTTTGTCAAATTTAAACCTACATCCTTCATTTGCTCTGGTCAGGAACTGACACAACTAGCCATGTATAAAACTATATTAGGAAGCTCCCGTGCAATTAGATACACCTATTTTCTAAGCTTGTGCAAGAAAGTTTTTCCTATTTAGCACTCTGACAACATGCTGCAAGGCCTTTTTTTTTTAAATTGCTTATACATCTATATTCCAAAATTAAATGCACAAATGAAAGAGCCTGACTGAAGAATTTCAGAATTTTTTTCATGAAACTTTGAAGGACATTTAAAACAAGTCTATTCGCTCATTCTAGTCATCACACATGCTTTAGAATTTCAGACTATATTTGATATAGCTTCAAAATGCCTCTTGTGGGCATTTTGTGTTTTTCCATTGGGGTTAGGTCTCATTTCAGACTTTGAAATATGGTTCTCAATATCATCAAGTAAGAGATCCTAATTAATACTTTTTCATTTTTTCTGCATCAGGTTCTTTAGCAGCTGATCAATTTGATAAAAGTACAGGTCCTGACACATGAGCCACACCCATTAACTTCACCGGGACAACTCAACTCCCCAAAAGACACTTGTTTATGCATATGAGGGCCTATGTTGCAAATACAGTATGGAGAAGTAACATCCTAGTGAAACTCAAGAACAATTAGAGTTCTTAAGTTCCTAGCTAACTTGCCAGTTACATCAACCATTTTTATGAAAAATGGCATAGATTATTTGGGGTGGGGTAGAGGGTAGGAAGAAGAGTTATCTCTGAGGAAAACATTAAGTGTGTAATGATACAAAGTATTAATAGACTAAGCATTAATAATTCTGACATAATTACATTTCTCTGGGAAAAAAAAAAAAAAATCATTCTGCCTACAGCAAGTCTCTGCAAGACTTCTCTGCTGTCTTCTCACATACTATTTGCTGTTGCTCCAGAAATAAAAGCTATTACAAATAAGGATGATGATAATAAACCCACAGGGACAAAAGGAATGCCAGGCAAAACAGATCTGTTTTTAAGTTATAAATTGTCAACAAACTTTTTTGTAGCATTACTTGAAAAAAACATATCTTCAAAACATAAGGAAAGAAAAAAAAAAGCACAGAAACACTTCCCTCAGGAATACAAGTCTTGCTATACTTTGCATTAAGCATTAAACACAGGACACTTAGTCAATACATACAATGCAATGCAAATAACATATATGGTAAAGCCTCATAAGAAATGCAGAATTTTTCACAATATACTTGCTCTTTGTTATTCTCTTAATTATACAAAAAAATTAACATGATATTCAGTGCTTCATGCACATGCTAAGTAAAGCCTTCAATTCAGAAAACAGTAGGGGTATACCACTAAGTTTAGCAAATACTGATTTGCTCACCAACCTTTCCAGTTGACAGAAATTTTTCTTTTACCACTATGAATGCTGTTTTTGCATTTGCATAAAATATATTTACCTATTCAAAAGCCTTTAGCTTGCATAAAAAAAGAGAGGCAACGATACCTCTTGTAATTGTAGCTCTTTCTTCTTAGCTGATAAATTCAAATGCTTTTCTAACAAACTGTAGTTCTTCTCTGTCTCTTTATCAAACTTCTTCTTTTCCTCCTAGACAGAGAAACAAAGTAACATTCGTTTATATATAAAAATGTAAGAAAAGCTGCCTTCTTTCTTCTTTTAAAATTCTACTTAATCAGAAACAAAGAGAAACAAACTATTGTAGCTCCAATAACTACGGAAAAGTATGTTTCCCACTCATTTTTTAAATTAATTTAAAGGCTAACTTGAAATGAAATCCCACTGCATCATTATGGTGAAGCTTATCACACAAATGCTTACATCTTCTAAGTTAAAAAAGCCAAAAAAACCACCTCTTCTTGATTTATTGCATTTTTCATTATTTTCAGGGATCATCCACATCATCTTGTTCTTGAATAGAGGACTTCAAGGGAAATATCAGTTTCACTGAAAAAAAGAACTTTCTAGAATCGACAGGGGAAAAGTTCCAATAGTTCCACAGTTCAAAACCCAAAGTGAATACAGCTCCATATTCCATAGGTTTTCTTGATTTTAAAGCCATACAAAGACCTCTGTGCTGAATTCCTGCTTCTACCAAACTGTTGCTGCGCCCGTGGAAAAAAAAAAGACTTTTTAAAATAAAGAAAAATCTTCATAAAACCTAAAATCATGCTAGCAAAAGAGAAACTCTCACAGACACATATGAATATCATTTGCACATGCAAATCCATTTCTCTGACCATCAAAAGCAACGTATTGGAAGAGGGACCGCCATTAAATGTTTCTAGGAAATCTGAGTTCTTAGATCTAATTTAGTAGAAGACATTGCAAAGGGTTGCAAAACAACCCTTTTGCTTCCTCAGTTTTAGTTTCCTAACTCTGTGTGTTAACACAGAAATCAGTATTGATGAAATCAACCAACCAGTTTTGAAGCTATCTTTAGTGTAACTAATTGCAGCTGAAAATAATCTAAAATAAGTAAAATCGAGTATTTAATTACATATTCAAGATTTACTCATCAGAAAGACACCAATTTAATTAAAATATTTTCCCATCATCTGTCAATTTGGAATTTCATTTAAATGTATTCTACCCAACGTACTGGTTAGACTCTACAGACGTACTAGCTCTTTTTTTTCTCTTAACCTTTCATTTTTAATAATACAATATATAATACATTATAAGTGATACACATTTTTGTTCACTGAATGATTGGATTCAGAAGATAGCATTCTATTAAAGAGGGGATCTAAGCTGTTTAGGATTGCTTCTCAGCAAGTGCTTTTACCAAAAATGCTAGTTTTTTCTCCATTATGAGTCTAACAACTTCCTCTAAAAAAGCTGCCACAATATTCATTACCAACTGAGAAACATTAAGATATGCATATGGTATTAGTGTAATTAGAGATAACATACTAGCATATGGGAAATTGGGGGGGGGGGGGGGAGAATCTTTGTGTTTATATTAGCAAAATTTCCATTGATCTGGTCAACATTTGAGAGCTGCCAGAAAAAAAGAGTGCTACTGACTTCTAAATAGGCAAAGCCAGAAACTTTACCCATGTAGTCTGGGATGAGAGCAGCAACACCTTTTACTAAGGGGTAATTCAATAAGGGTCTCAGCTTCCAGCACTACGGAGCTAAACTTTTTTTCTTTTCTTTTTCTTCTTAAGCCTAACTCAGAACATTTCATCAGCAGGGGATGTAAGATACAGGAAAACTGAGGCAGCAGATTCAACTTTTATTTTGTAATGGTAGAGTGTAAGTTTTTGCTAAAGCAAATACTACACAATGTTCCAGATATATTTCACTACTAGATGCCATAACTTGGTTTTCGGAGCTAAGCAGTATTATATTTCCAGTGTCAGTACTTTGATTATATTGAACAAATTTTCAGTTAAGAATATTCAAAGAGTTAAATATTTTTAGAGGATTTTTATTTAAATGTTACACAGTTATGCAAGTCTGTTCTATTTAAGGTCACTGAGAATTCTGTCCAAAAAAAATGGCTAAATCACAAATAAGAGCTTCAGCTTCACAGAGACAGTATGCAGGGACACAAGGGAAGAAACATCCATCCAAACAGAATGCGAGATGTAGACTGTGTGAACCTAACTTGTCATGTTAGAAACATCAGGGGCAGAATTCTGACTAGGAAATGAGTGAAGTTCATGAGATAATTTAAAGCATTAGGAGTTCTCACCCCAAAACCGGCAATGTTCTTTAACACCAAAATTACCGTTGAAATAATTCATTCATTACAGCTGCTTCTATGACAATAGATTACATTTAGAACAAATTCTCTTTTTCCTTGGAAGACTCCCTATATTACAGATCAAGTTTTTACTGTATGTTCGTTGGGATGTCTGATATACTTCTCAGAAGTCCATTAAATTACACAAAGCTCACTGTACTATTGAACTGTAATGATTTATTATCAACAGAGCATTTTCCATTAATGAACACTGAAATCATATTCAGAACATGTTAATCCTTCCTGCTAAAGTCCAAATGTATAGCGCTCTCGTAACTGAAACATTATCTTAGCTATTAAATATCACTGCTGATGAAGTCATGAAATTATAAAATAAAACATCTGCAGAGTGATAGTTTAAAAATGTATGAATTGAGTTTTGCAACAGAAAACTGTGTTAAATAGCTGGTTTTTTTCCTTTTCTTTCCTTTTTTTTTTTTTTTTTTGAATAAGCATTTAAATTTCTCACTGGAAGAAGGAAGGTAGACAGGTAGAAAGAGGTCAAACTTGTCCTTGTTACTGTTATCCAAAGCTAGTCTGTATTTAATACAGGAAGTTTACTTTGCCTTTTTTTTAAATATACACAACATAGTGACAATTTAAAAAAAATTACTGAACATTTTCACTACAAAAAAAAAAAACTTTGAATGAGAACTTGTCTTTAGCCTCTCCATCCCTATTTTTTTCCACTCATACAGAGGCAATGAGTTATTTATTCAAAAAAAAAAAAAAAGGCAATTTTCACTTTGCAGGTTGCAAAAATACAGTTAAAAGCATATGGATGAGCAAGCTCCTTTGGATAGTTAATATTTTTCAGCCTTTGATTGTGCAACTGCAAGCAAATACAAAGCAGAATAGAGTTACCCATTAGGAAGGCGGGCATGCTGTTAACAGGATTGCTCCTATTCCAGACACAAGAGATAAGGGAGGGGGAGGAGAGAAGGAAGGGAAAGGACACATTCTTCTCTTCTTGAAACATACTTTCCATTTGTTTCTGAAGCAAGTTCTCAAAGTAGAAAAAAAGTAAGTGTGAATACATGAAATATAAACAACAGTATCTCTCTGCCAAATACATGTCATTACTGCAATGCAATCCAAATAGAGAAATTAAACAAACTTATCATAAAGGCAATGAGGGACAAACCTTTACAGCTCCTAGCTGCTCTTTCCTAAATCTTTCCAAAGGTTTGATCAGAGTTTCAGTAACACTGAGTGCCTAAAGAAAAAAAAGCATGGGTTAGGTTTCTGTAGCTGGACTGACAAGTCACTTTAGCATCAGCAATAAAAAGAAAAAAGCAAGTAAGCTCTGGGGTAAAATAAAGGAGAAGCATGCAAGTTAGGAGTCTTAAGTCCTAACTCAAAAAAATCACATCTCTGAGTTCATTCAAGTTTTCAAAATTTCTATCCTTTATTTCAATCCACTGTCAGGAAAATTAAATCTAAAACAAATGCAGAAATTTCAGAAATTTACAGGCTGCAGCCAAACTGCAACTGTTTTACTTGTGCCAGTCTTGCAGATCAGGTTGACGGTCTCAATGACTGAACACCAGAATGAGACACAGGACAAATGATTTTCATTTGGGGACACAAAAATTTCTGCAACAAAAAACACTACAAACAACTGCAGAATAGACTACTGAGTAGCAAATAATAATCTTTTAACACACAGTTAAAGCCATTAGGCATTGATATACATATTTCCAAATATTTATATTTAAGTACATTAAGAAAACCTTAAGTTAACCTAAGTTATAAAATCAAGAGGTGTAAAGTCAAGAAACAATAGGTTTAGTTGACTGGGCAAGCATCCACTGGTGTACTTACGATAAATGGCCTCATAGCCATACTAAAGAGAAAGAAAAAGGACACGATATGGCATTATAAGACAGAAAACTGTAGCTTATTAGATCTGGCCAGCAAACAGTTTCTAGTTCACATGAAATTTCACCAGAGATGGAGCGGGGTTGGGTTTGGCGCAAACAAGGCTTAAAATTTAAAAAAATGTTTGAAATATCAGCAAAGGTTGGAACTTCTTGAATGCAACAGCAGCACACAAAAAGATAGCAAGAGCGTCAGAGGTGTGGAGGAGCAGGTGGGATCATTTTGGTCTCAGTCCCAAGGCAGACCCACAGAGTAAATCACGCCCAGAACTGGGCTTAGCACAGCCACAGGGCTGAGTTGCCAGGAGTCCAGGCAGAGCTCCCTGGAAGCCCACCTTAAATACAACAGAAGGCTTTCTCTCGTTTTTTCCCCCCCTTCAAATGTGAAAAGTTTCAGATAAAACACTGCAGGCTTAAAGCAGCCTTCTGGAACACTTCTGAAAAGCTCTTATCATAAAACACAAGAGGGATGTATTAGAGATCTGGCACAACACAAATCTGAACAGCACTGTCTGCTCCCACCCACCCCCGGAGCCATGCAGGGATTACTGTGGGAGTCATCCAGCCAATTCACTGTAACCAGAGCAACCCAGATTTTTAAACAGCCACGGCAGCATGCTAACCTATGTAGCTAACTGGAAACACAAATATCTGGCAAGTCTGGGCCAAACTGCATGTTGCACAGTCATCCATACAACAGATACTTCCTAACTTCAGAGCACTTCTTCTCGTGGCCCAAACTTTTTCTTTCTGCATCTGTTTCCTGATTTTGTCAAAAACACTTAAAGCACCCTTCAGTCCACCCTTGGTGGGAACAAAAGAAAAAGGAAACCTGACAATTTTGCCTTTCAAAAGTGTACAGCAGCACCAGGCTAACCACCACACAGGACACCCTTGCGTTGAGCTGGAGGGTGGGGGGAAGGACAACAGAGCAACTTCTGCCACGTCTCCAGCCCAGCAAAGAGATATCCTGAAGAGCTCATCCCAAGGCTTTGGGAATGCTCTCGGCAGCTGGAGAACCATTTGTTCCCTGAGCTTCCTCCGCTCCCACCAAAAGAGAGCCAGGGCAGTCAAATGCCCAAAACAGGAGCTGAACTGTGGTTCTAGGAAGGATTTAGCCCACCTGGCAGCCTGTCCACACATATCCTAACTACTCAAGCAGTTACCAGGAGTCTCCAGGGTAGTTTTTAGGACACTCAGGTTTTTCAAATTTTGTCAGGCTCCCAAAACTTTCCTGGAAATTCTTTGGGGCTGAAAGGAAACAGTAATTTGGATTTATAATTTGATCAAGCACCAGAAACAGCTTCCTGGGATGCAGCAGAAGTGCCTGAGGACTGAAGGATCTCTCCTTGCTGACCGCAAGGATTCTCACAACTCAGAGTGGAGAACTGCTCACTGAAATCACAGATAGTCCTTCTATATTGGAAAACTTTAAGAAGTTTCAATTGTTTCTGCCAGTTTCCTCTATATTGACAAAATGAGGGAGAAAGCTATGACACCTCCTCAGAGCAAAACTCAGAGAGGATGACACTAGCTGCCAGGAGGTAAGAGCACCAAGGTTGGTGGAATCATTTAAAAGCATTTAAAGGTAGCAACTGAGCACTGAAATGGTTAGAAGGTTGAAAATAAGTATCTAACAACAAGTTGCTTATTGGTCGTTTGAACTTTTACACAAAAAAAGTGTAAGATCAACAGGCAGTGAAGGTATGCTGAACATGAAGTCTAAGTCAAAGAAAACCATAGCACCTTGACGTAACAGAAAGGAAAAAAAAAAAGGGGGGGGGGGGAAATCCACACGCAGAAAAGGCTGTGGTTTATAAACCAGCAGGGCTGGCTGCAAATCACTTGGTCTGCTACACTCCTGTGCAGCATTAACCATGGGAACCACTACAGGAATTTGTTTGAAGCAGAAAATAATCTTTAAATCAAAATGGGATGTTCCCTCAGCGACTGCCAAACAGATTCCACTGCTGCCAGTGGTATGATATGCCAGTAACTCTTTCATTAAAAGAAAAACAAGCCCCCCCTCCTTCCAAAAAAGACATTTCTCATTTTGCGCAACTTAAACTTTTGTTAACAGATGCCTCTCCAGCAGAATTTTGCCTGCCATACAGCTGTTTATGATTTGTCACCCCCTTTGCTTTCTGTGTCTGGGTTAAACAATGGGGCTCTTGAGTATTTCTTGGTGAAGTGGGATTTTGTAGATCTTTGGTTATTCTCATGAAGCTTCATACCAGGGCCATACATAAAAATATGAGAGGAATATTTCCTCCTCACTGAAATGAGCATGTATGTGAGTTTATATGTGTATAAATGGAAACTGTCGACAAAGACATGACTGGTAAATTTAACAGTGAATTACAGAGCTGTTCTTCTGACTGGCAGAAATAAAAATGAAGTTCATAATTAAAATATGCACAATACTAGATTAAATAGGGAGGCATTCGCACTGTTTTCCAGTACTTAGAATCCAGTGCTTGTCATGAAAAGCTACAAAAAGATGTGCACTTATTTATAGAACAAAAACATTATTTACACTGCTATTTATTGTTAACTTAGTTTATTTATAACTTGGGAACTCAAAACAACACTTTTCTCTTTTTCTTTTTTTAAACCATGGATAACAGATCAGTAGACAAAAAAAGTAAAATTCTCCCAGTATAAGGAAATAAGCTAAGGATCACTTGAATATATTCGTCATTACCACTTGCACCTTCCTTAAGAGCTAGGACCATGTTAAAATGTAAAATTTCCAAGAAAAGTTATATTAGGCATTTAAGTTAAACATTCAGTAATATAAAATTACACGTTCCTTCCTCTTTCAACTTCTTTCTTAACTATTAAATTAATTTTCATCACTCTGCTCCTCTAATCCTGGCAGATTATGATGATAGGAATGTACTACTTAAAGGGCAGAAAAAAAAAAAATCCTTTCTTTTCTTTATATCTCTGATCTATCCAAACCTAACTGAAAGGAATATATACTCAATTTTAAAATCTGGCAGGCAAACTATGGAAAGTGTAAGTCGTAAATGAATCAATACAAAGAGGTCATGTCTCAGGTAACAGTATCTTAACCAGCTTTATGAATGTCAAAGTCTCAGGAATGCTTTAAGAAATGTTTAACCCAATGTGCACACGTGCCTCGGGCAGACAGTCTGAAACTGCTTATGCTATTCCTGTTCTATTTGCTGCACCTATGGAAAGGTCAAAGAATTAACTTAACTTGAACATAAACCTGGCAATAGCAGCAATAAAATCATCATTGCCATCATCACCTCAGAAGATCACTGTATCCAACATTTCCAACAACATCTTAAAGCAGGCTTTCAGCTTTGTGTATACCTCCTAATTTCATATGCCTTTACAAAACTCCACCTGCTCAGGCAGAGAAATTGTACAGAATGGTGATAATCCTGACTTTTCCAGCTCCCTGTTCTTCAAAAGAAGTAACAGGTCGTAGATTAAGGGGCCCAAACCAACATTTCCTAGAGCAGCCCACAAAGGCACAGACTAAAGCCATTAGCAAGTGCATTTACAGCTGTTTGCTACTTCATCAGTCAAGTCAACAAGATCCAACAGGTAACTTACCAGTCAATGCCAGTCCACAAGATGACTCCCTTTAGCCTGTCACTTATTCCCTTCTCAGAGAAGGTGGGAGCATAGCTGCTTAGGGAGAAATTGCTTCCCCAAACACCTCCTCCTATGCACTGTAACCTGACAGACAGCACCATCCACCAGCATTCAATGCTCCTCATGCTTTCTCACCCTCCTGCAGTAGGCAGGAGCAGTCTAAGTTCCCGCTTCCCTTGCAGGCACAACCAGGCTTGTCTTGTGGAGGAGGAAGGCTGCTTGCGTGGGCTGTAAAGGAGTATCAATCCACAAGAGCTGTCCCAGAAGCTCAGTCCAGCCCCTGTGGCTAAAAAGGCTAGACCAACCTTAGTTAATCAAAATTCGTTTTGCTTATTAGACAAATGCAGCAGTAGCCTCCCAGCTTTCATCCTAAAAACGTCCTTAGAACTCAGCCTTTACTGGGAGAACTGGAAATTACACATTGCTCATCAACCACTCTGGTGGTCAGGTAAATATGTACGCTGACTCTGCTCCATTCTGAATTTAAGCATTCTCCCGTACAAGACAGGTTTACTGAGAAAGAAAAAAAAGAAGCCATAAACATACACCTTGCTGCAGACTGCACAGCGACACAGGAGTGCCGAGTTCCCAATTCTCATCCCAGGAACTGGAATGCAGATTAGATGCCAAAGAGAAAAGAGGGTTTTAAGTTTCTCAGCTCACCAACTGGAAAGATTTACTTGCAGACAGGGGCAGAATTGTTTCTCCCCTCAACAAAGCAAAGAGGGAGGCCGCCAGTCAGTAGGGCAGAGCTCATGAAACTGAGCAAGTGCCAATGAAACTAGATCTGGGAAGGAAGTTTTGCCCTACTGAGTGCAAGAGAATGCAGAAAGGAAGACATACCTAGCAGTGATTCAATAACAAAGTAGTTAACACTGCTGCTAAATAAAGACATTACTTTTAATAAAGAAATTTACTACCTACAGCTGCACTTCTGCTTACAGAGGATATAGCCTGCCTGTGTTTTTCCTAAGAAATTGCAACATTCAGCCTAATAAAAAAGCTGATTCTGATACCTCCAGTGTTGGAGGAGAGGGAAATATATAAAAATTATTTTTTCCTCCAAAAAGCTTTCCTGCTTTGTTACTGAAATTTCTCAAAGCATTAAGATATACGCCTGAAACCCTGTATTATGTAACTTTGTAGATACAATTCCACTACTGAGGACATCAGATGTTACTTGCGAAGCCTTAATCTCTATTCTTTCTTTTCCCATGAGAACATGATTTGCTCTTACAGTTACACGAATGTGCTCCCGGTTAGTTGCACAGCCAACTCTCCTGCCAGTATGCCCTGCAGACAGAGTGGTATATTTCTCTAACCACTTCTCAGCACTGGTTTTGTATTTAATTGGAGCACTGATGATTGCAGTCAGTGCAACCCACACCCAAAACTCGTTTGTTTTCAAATGCAAGTTTTCTTGTAAAAGTGTCTGGATTTTCTCACTACTCTAGAGCTTTCCCTGTAGCTTTACGATCTTAAATAATGAAAGGCCCTCAGCCACACACTGGAACTACAAACATGGGTGTTTGAGTTTTTTGGGTTTTAGAAGGACTGGAGTGTATAGACTAAAGGATTTTTAAGGGGGTCTCATAGCACATTAATACTTGTGTATCTTTGCATGTGTGCAGAAGCTATAAAAAAGAAGTGACGTCCATTCCTCTGGATTCATTTGCTGTGGAGGAAGCCATCTGGTAACAAAAGAGTCAGGCAGACAGATATATCTGTCTTGGAGACAATCTGTTTTGTACATTTCTGAGATGCCAGGAGACACCCTTAACAAACCAAACCACCTTCCTCTTAGGTGTTCCAGAAAACTACCCCTGGGGTTTGGTAAGATGACAACTTTCTCAAGTTGTTCCAGGGAGAATTTCCTAGATCATTGGTCCACTGCCCCTCAAGCCGCAATACAGGCAGACTCCTGTGCTCTGCACTTTCTAGCTCTTTAAAAAGCAGCAGCCTTGGCTTACAGAGAATGTAATAGCAGGACTCCTGAGTCCCCCCTTTTAGTCAAAGGTTATTTCCCGTTCAGTAGAAGTTTATGACTGATCTAAAGGACAGACAGCTAAAAATGCCTCCTACGACCTATCTGCTATACTGTGCTCTGCTCTGAAAGACTGTTCGCATTGATTCACTTGCCGTGAAACTACTGGCCTCAAAAATTAAATTGGTATCATAAACAAACAATACAAACAAAAAATTATTTCATTTTTTAGAAAAAGAGAATTAAATGAAGACAGTGGTTTTTAGTAAAGATTACTTAATAAAAGCTATTTAATAGTCCTGGCTTTTGAGTAAGTTTATTCTTATGAAATACATTCCACTATAAAGAGAAAAATACTACAAAGCCATAAACATAACAAACAGGAAAAGAAATAAAGAGAGACAGAGTTTCACAAACAGCAACAAATCAGCTTTGCCCCATCTGAAGTGGAGGAAAGCTGTGGATAACTCCTCCAAAGAAAGACCTTGCCTTAGCAAACCCAATACACGAGAGCTGAACAGCATGACACACCAGAACATCGGTGTGGTTCTCGTATGACCAGAGAATCACTTCCAGTCCATGCTTTGAAATCAGCAGTTGTATAAAGATCTTGACAAAGTGAAAAGGCTGCTCAGGAAAAAGAAATAGCATAATGCTCATTTTCTTCGTACATGGCAAAGCTCACTGCTGAGCAAAAAGATGCCACTGAAAGGCAAGGAATCCAACAGTGAACAACGGCTTCAATGTTCGGTCAAGAATGAACTGCTCGATTATTGTCAGCACTGTCCTCCACAAGAAACAGTGGTGTTATTAACAACCAGCAAAATCCAAACTGGTGACAGCTTTACAATGCAAATGCCAAACATTTCCCATTGATGAAATAACAGAATGAAAATTCTCTAGTGAGTTATGTTGATGCATGTGAGACCACAAAGTTATCTGGAAGAGGAAGCTAGTGGTAACAGAACTTTTCAGCCATATTCACTCAGAGGTGGGAGGAACGCAACCAGAACTGGCTTTGTACGGTTTTTTCTGTTGTATGGACAACAGTCATCTTTATTTTATAGATTAACATGCACAAGTTCCTATGTAACTCGCAAAACAATTTCAGAAGACTGTATATAACATTCAAAAATAAATATATAAATAAAATCAAACATTCAATGTCAGGAATCACCAAAACATAGAGAGATGTGCCTGAAATAGTCATAGTTCCGCATCCATGTTCCATATTCCAATAATTATATGATTGCCATCTGGCCTCATGCCACGCAGAAGAAAAGTGAAGGCTGGGCAACGAGATATGGCAGCAATTGTTCTGCATGTTTCTAAAACTGGAAAATGTTTTATTAAATTGGACAATTTGCACAAAGAAAAAAAAGGATCTAGGTCCTGTGATTAAGGTAGTCAAATGCTGTTCCTGAGAAATTCCGTTTTATCTGTGCCTCTATCTCTGCATCTGAGATGTTCAATATGCTGTTGGCAGCCTAATTTTTCAGAAGTGGTCACCAATTATGTCTTTTCCACTGTCTTGGCAGATCTATTTAGTAGTCTGCACTGTCAGTGAACTTAAAAGGATCTGAACATACAGAGTACTATATAATGCCTTGAACTCTTATCAAACAGATCTTGAATGCATCTTACATACAAAACTACTGGACTTTTTTTTTTTTTTACCCTAAATCCGTGAGTAAACTGATTGCTCCTTCACACCAATCTCTTCAGATTACTGTGAAGATAGATTAGATTCATGAACCCTTAAATACCCATGTGCAGAGGACGAAAGAAAAGCTCAGAAAAATTAATACCACCATCTTCAACAGCAGGGTAAACCAGTGTAAACTAAATACAAAGAGTCACTGAACAAAAGGTAATAGTAAGCTATTCATGAACACTGTATGTTAAGTGAGCACTTAACCTGTGAAATAAATACTCATGCACTTAAATACTTCATAAGAGGTAAGTATAAGTAAGTATAATATGTACATATTTGCACAGATGATTTAAATTCTACCTTTAACCTTTTGAGTGTATGCCTTTGAACCTTAACAACTTCTTTTAACTTGGGAAACAACAACTGGGAAACCTCTCCCCTTCTTTTTTTCTTTTTTTTTTTTTTTTGAGAGGAAGAAGAAGAAGAAAGAATAAAATAGTGACTTCACTGAGATATTTCCTTAAAAATCCATAGAGAAACAGTTTCTCACGTTCCTGATACATGCTGGGAATAATTCTGCTTTTGCAAGAGATGCTATTTTGAATTTGATTCCGACAACCTGGTAAAACTGACAAAGAATGCAAAAGGATTTTTGAGAGGCCAGGACTGCAAAGATACCTATGGCATAAGAACAACAGTCTTTCTTTTTTGCAAAAAGGAAAAAAAAAGGGGGGAAAAAAGTTCAAAAAATAACTATGTAGCACCTTTCCTTCGAAGATATCCGAAGGAACAGAAGTGTGCCAAAACTGTAGCAGGAAATAGAAGAGACCATATCAAAGTAAAACAGCGAGTTTATATTGCCTTGGGAAATTACAGGAAACATAGTAAGGTGAATATAATTGTATCATAAATCCTATACAAAGAGAAATGTGATGGAGTAAAAAGGAAATGCACAAGTACTTAGGGACAAAGTTAGAAAGACTAAGGCAAAAACATGTTTTATTTGGCAAGAGGCAAAGAAAACCCTAAAGAAAAGGGGTTCTTCATATGTATTTCAGAAAACAGAGAGGAATGAACCTATAAAACTATTATTTAACTGGAAAGAGAGTTAAAACAAACCAACATTTGACTGTAAGACAACAGCAGATTTTAATAATCTTCACAAAGGAAAAAAATCTCAGTTAATTATAGCAAAGCATCTAACAAAGTGGGAAAAAAACTGGATGTTAAGGAGAGTAAGGATTTTTTAAGAACAATTAGATATATTCCTACATTATGTAACTGAAGAATTAATTGCATTCAAGTCAGAAGGGGCTTTGCTTCAGAGTAGTTTAGGAACTCAGCAAAGCAAAGCAAAGGGAGAGGCAGCAAGGTCCCCGAGGATGGTAGAAGAGCAAACACAGCAGCAACTTAAAAGTGAGAAGAGGAGGAAAAAGCAGGAACAGAGAAAGTTACAGACCAGACGTAGCAACTCTGATACTCAGTAAGTCCTGGAACACACTATAGAAGGTTAAAAGCTACTTTGAATTTGTTAAGAACAATATCTAGTTTCCTTTTTGAGGTCAGCTGATCTCGTCAACAAAGTCTTCAATGCTGACCCACACAACGTTCTCAAAAGCAAAGGTGGTGACCTGGTCTTAACAAATAAACCACAGGAAGAATGAGAAAACAACATCCTGGTTGCAAAACTACCCTGAGAAATACATGTTCAGCTAAGAGGACATTTCAAGCATCATATAGGAAACTACAGCCAAGTTTCCTGCATGATCCAATTTTCAGTAGCAATTTATGGAGTGACTTATCAATAACTCCACCACACTAACATGCGTGTGGAGTTACATAAATCCAAGAGAAAATGTCAGTGTTTTCAGAAAGCAGGATTAAAAATAACTTTGACATAAAAGAGAGATGGTCTAAAGTCAGTGTAATTAAATTGAATAAGGAAAAATACAGATGTAAAACACCACTTTGAAAGGGTAACAATGAAAATACTACTATGAAGGAAAAGTTATCAGTTTCACTCTATGACTACTGTAGAAAAGTTCCCAAGAAGTTCCCAGCTTAACTTGCAGTAAAGGAGACTTAGGATGGCTATCAGGTGAAAAAATAGAAGAATAAACATTGGAGTAAACCTAGAGAAATCCTTGTTCCTGGAACTTTTTTAAAGAATAGGTTAGACCAGCACTCGTCAGGGATCATCTAGGTATACATGCCGCAAGTCACATCTCTGGCAGGGCTGCAGGCAAATGCAACCAACTCACTCAATCCTGGCATGGGAGTAAACTAACCAAATAGGACATGAAACGCTACTAGACAGGACCGGAGAGATTGCTGGACACAGCTCGTAACCATGAGAGACACTGACAAAAGTTACAGACAGTGCCATGAGGGCTGACTGAACTTCCAGCGTGATTAAGGGAGAGTTATGTGAGAAACAGGTGAACTCTAGAAGCAGCTAAAGGGCAGGACGGAGGACCTCCAGGAGGGGAAGCATGCACAGCCAGCACATCAGGGTGACCGCACCGGTAGTGTGTCACACACCAGTAGTGCAGCCACACCCGGTAGGGACAGAGCATCTTAGCATCTCCATGTTGGTGCTTGTTCGTCGCCAACCTTTTCCTACTAGCCTTGTGAAGTTTCCTTTCATCCCTGCACTTCCACAACACTTTTGTAATGTCAAAGGACCAGAATGTAAGTCCTGCAACTCCATTCATCCTTAACATTTCCAGAATATTCTCAGGGACAAAGTGACCTATTTCCTATCTGCCCTGGGGAATGTCACCAAACTACGGTGCTATGGAAAAACGTAACTTGTTTTTGTATCGGCCACTCCATAATAATTTCAGTGAAATGTTTGGATTAATGCCAACTTCCCTTTTCACAAGCAACTAAATCCTTTGACAGGGATACAATTCCAGCAGCCTTTGAAGGAGATGGGAGAAATGGTAAAACCATGAAGTGCAAGACTCCAACATCTGAATGAAATTATTAAATATCCACCAAATAAATATTCACCAGACAAATGATAACCAAACAAGTAAATTTATGGTAAACTAACAGAAAGTTTTATGGACTCTGGATTCACCACAAACCATACTTTCAGAAAACCATGAGAAGTGTAGGTGATGAGTATTTAATTTCAGTTTAGAATGTATTTTAAGTGCAAATTTGTTTCATTTACAATAAGGTTGTGAAAAAAATAACCCTCTTCTCAAATATTTTAAAATTAAAATGCACAGCAGTATCTGAAATGCCTTTAGTTCTATAATTATTCATTGATTTCTTTAATTTTACTTTATGTGACTGAAATTTATCTCCAATTCTGCACTGAAACTGAAGTGAGCAGTCAGAAACCTTCTGATCATCTTCAAAATGGTAAGGGGAAAAGTGCTCAATAAAGAGCATTCTTAACAAAGAAGACTGAACGCTTTTGGAAAAAATCTTGCTATATACTTTGCATCTTAATGGAAAGTCTTTGGATCCCTGACCTGATTCCAAACATCTGTGAGTGCAACATGCCCTAATATTCTCCATGGGAGTATCTCTAGAGCTCATGCCACTGTTAAAACATGCACTGAGAAGTCAAAAAAAAAGTCAAGAGCAGCAGCCACTGAAAATGATCTTTACCAGTCACCACACAATCATTTTCTCAGAGACTTATGGCCACTGTTATATTAACTCACTCTAGAAATGATACATAACATTTGCTAGACTACAGATGCAATGAAAAGGCCACACATCTGGTAACTCAGAGAATATATTCTGTTTCTATTCGGAATTAAATATTTGCCCCACAATATTTTATACTCCCCAGTTCTTCAAGAAACTGTCACTGTTCTAACAAATACTGCATTTCATCCTTTTCTTACAGAGAACCTGACATGAATTAGCTTTTAGTGTGATAATGCCTTCTGTGTAAGCACGGGCATCATACAAAAAAAAAAAAAAGTAATACTGTTTTGTGGCATCCAGTCTGAAAAACGGAAGTGTTTTACTATACTGATGGACAGCACTGGATTCTGCACAGCCTACTGTGTTGGTAACCTATCACTGCTGAAGATCTATTGATACAGTCACTGAAACGTGCCACATAATTCTGAAGTCCTGAAGCTGACATCTCTCAAAAACCTGCTATCAAAATAGTGTGGAAAATAATGTGACCGGCTATAAAGTATTTTTCATTGTAAAACTTCCCAAAGACTTTCACTAATTAGATGTATGGAACTTCATTAAAATAAAATACAGCTATGGATGGCAGGAAAAATCAGAGTAAAGACTACACTTCAGAATTACAAAAAACAAAAGAAGCATTCAAACACACTTGAGCAAATCCCTACAACTTGGCAAAATAACTCAAGATACTGGAAAATTGTCCCTACTGTGTAAAGACAGTATTCTTCAGGAATGTGGAAGGAACCACATAGACCCTAATTCTGACCCAAATGTGGTTCCAGATCAGAACATACCAGGACATAACACAGCACGCTCAAGGAACCATGACTATTACCGGGCTCAGGACTGCCAGAGAGAGAAATGTTAAAAAAAAAATTGTTCATGAGTTCTTTTCTCACTTATCTACATAGTCCTACACTGCAGGCACAGCTTCTGGCAGAGACAAGCACAGAACACAGATTAGTCTCAGTTTCCTCTCAGCGATGCCAAGTGGTCACTGACTTCCAGGAAGATAAAGATATAATCACATGGCAAATACTGATGAACGTAATTGCTATCTACGCAGATCTAAGAGCATTTCCTAGATGCAGGGTCTGACCACACTCAGAAGAAAACCAGGTACACATCATCTGCTCTGTGAATCCCCACTCGGAAACAAAAGCTGGGCATGCAACTGCAGAGGAGAACCATGGTACCATTCAGAAAGAAACCCCTCATCTTCTGGACAACTTAGGAAATCAAGATAGCAAGGTGTATTGCAGAGCTCTCAGCTCACAGTCTACGTGCAGCCTAACTGACCTGTATTACACTAAAACCCTAAGCAATCACAGGCACGTGAATGAAGAACACTCCCGTCTATACAACAGAGCAACTAAATGTTTGCAGATACAACCCTCCACCAGAAAGCTCACCTACAAAGAAAAGGTTTGTAAGTCTGCTACTGCATCCAGCCAACAGATTGCATCCCAAATCCACATAAGTGTTGAAGCTGGAGCCACAGAGATCCTGGATCCACATTTGGCCAGCTTCCCAACCTTGAGTGTCCTGCTGCAGTATTAAGTCTTTCATCTTGCTTTTTACTGTAAAAGGTAAACAACCTTATGATGGTTTTTCCATTCACCCCAGCCATAATTTATCAGGGCACTAACATTTTAAAACAACTCACACTTATCTGTCCTTACCATAACGGCTTTCTTCTTTAATGAGAACTAGCTGCTGTCTGTAACTCCAGACTACAGAATCAGAGGCTGCACAATGAGAGGTTTCACTGTTAAGTTATTCATATCAACATCTTGGTGGTTAACAAAGCAGTAAGCAACTTTAACTGACTTTCATCTTACTCTCTGCTATATGTACAGCTTTTTAAAATTTTTATTGCAACTCACCAAAATTTCTCTTTGTTCTTCCAGATTTTTTAAAAAGTTTGAAAACTCATGAAGTGATGCATCTGTAATACAAAACCAGAAACAAAGTTTAATCATGTTGCAGGATGGCAAGGCAAAATATAGCCACTTATAGTCACTTCTTACGTACCTATGTATCTTTCATCATCTGTCTCTGCATCACCAATGAATTCAAATTTAAAGTCTCTCAGAGAATGGGCAAATTTTCTCTGGGCTGCTGAAAGGTCTGCAAGGGAAAAAAAGCACAGATTGAAGGTTAGGGAATCATTTTAAGAAGGCTGGAAGATCCCTCTACCCCTAGAATAATCAACTTTTACAAGAAACTCTTAACACAGGTCTGCCTAAGGACATTACAAGACATCCAATATTGTCTAACCCTCTTCCGATCTCATCTGGGAATTTGTCGCACAGATTTCTTTATACAAGGCTATATAGTAGAAAGTAAGTGTGATCATGTGTACAGTATTAGACCTATTCTTATGCTTCACTATACCACAATTTAGGGCACGGGCCATACAAACAGATCTGTAACTACAGAAGTTTAAGGCACAACACCCAGAGTAAGTTGTGCTGATTGTCTTACTCTGTTAACCTAAATTCACTAATATATTTGTCAGCACACCTATGCATCTTAGGATTTTCTATATACTTTACATAGATAGCTCTGCTAGTGAAACAGTTATACATAAACCAAATTTAAAAGAACTGTTGCACTGGAACTAGAAATTCCATGGAGTTAAACTATGCCAAAGGTTAGTTAAGTTAAATGCACAGCATTAATTTTGTATAGTAACTGTTTTGTAATATTCTTAAAACATTTTCTTCAACCCAATTTTTGCCTATTAGTGTTTGACAATTTGGGGTCAGAGGGCTGCACTCTTACATCCCTCAGGAAGTAATCAGACTCTACATTCAGCCACAATATCATCATTATAAACCCTTATTAAGATTTATACAGCTGTAAATAAGCAGTGTACACACACTTTTCTGTTGTGCTGATATGTGCAGATTGGGAACGTCACAAGTTCTGGAAGGATGGAATCGCTCAATGGAAAAAAAGGATGCATGTCCTGGCACACTCCTACCCAGTAGTAAAGGTTTTATTCACATATTTGTTGTCAGCCAAGGTTAAGGACAATTTGAAATATTTAGTTAATCTATAATCTTTTTCTTATCACATGCAGTTCTGAAGGGCTAAGAACAACTCTTTTAACAGACCAGCTAAGCATTTTGTTCTTTAATATTAACTGGAGCTAAAAGACTATAAACTTGGGGGTTTTTTGATGTTCTTGTTTTGTTTGTTTTTTTTTTTTTTAAAAAAACCAACTTTCTGATAGGTCCTGCATCCAACACATCATATGTTTTATCATGTGTCATAGTCAAGCACAACTTCGACATACAATGCTGCACTGAAAGTTCAGTTCAACCACTTAAAAGGATGTCACAAATACTCTACAAACAGCAAGCACAACCCAAAATGAAAAAAAATGTTTTCTGTTCCTTGCCATTTCACATTCCTTTCTTTTCACCCATTTCTCATTAGTCCTTTCCTCACCTACTGTGTAACAACGCTGTTCCCTGTGATGCCATGTTGCCAGGTACTCACCTCCCCTTTGCAACTGCTTCTAAATCCTGTACATGTACCCTTCAACACATGAAGCAGCAGGATGCTGCACAGGGTTGAAGGAAGAAGGATAAGAAGGTTGAAGGAAAAAGTAACATAATTCCCATGCGAAAGGAAACATGGGTATTTTAACTCAAATGTCTTGTGGGCTAAAAGGCTGTTCATAAAGCAGACAGCAAAAGAAACAAGTTCTGCCAGCTGTGAAAGGCTTAAATATGGAAAAGTTTCTTAAACATCTAATGTTACGCTTATTTGCGAGCCAGGTCACAACACAAGGCTGAAAAGAGTTTATTTATGGGAGAATGGGTCCAACACCACACACTCTCCCAAACTTACTTAATTTTCTTGAATCCAATAATCCCCTACCAAAGCCCTGTCACATGAGACCCAGCCCCATGCTAGAGGAAGGAATTGTTTATTACGTTTTCTCCCACTTGTAGAGGTGAAGCATTCAAATAATCTTGAGCAAGGTACATGTTAAGAGAAGGCATGCAGCACCACATGCACGCACCACCCCCCTTTCCCCTTCACAGACTGAAAGGCTACTAAAATATTGAAGTGGGCTATGGGCTTTGATGAGCCTTTCTAGAGTGGTGTGAAACCGCCTCCTGCATGGCTGCATATCCCACCTCTCCACCAAAAGCCACCTCTCTGGTGACAGTGACAGCAGACAGAATCTGTGCCCACGCCCTGACTCTTTCACTGCAAAGTCCAACATCTTCTGTCAAGTTGAGAAGGGACTGAAGCAAAACACTGAGCTTCTCACAGGATCAGAAAGCCACATTCATGCATTTCTCTTTACTGAATCTGCTAAGGGATTGGAAATTACTGACCAAAGAGCTGAGTAGGTGGTTGGAAGCAGTAACCTTTTAACACACCAAAGCTAGATTTGCAGAGTTCCTGTATTAAAGTCATGAAGACACATTAAATTTTTGCAATGTCTTTCCACAAATCATCTCTGAAATGTTTAAGAACTGTTCCAGAAAATTTTGGAAAGCATCTGGAGGTGGGGGGAGGCTGGGGGTTTGGGACACAGAAGAATGACCTGATGGGTCAAGAAAAGCCACAGATACCTGGCTCTTGAACCAACACCTAGAAGAAAAGACAATGAAATAGGAAGAGATTTTCTGACAGATTTTAAGAACTTGGCACTTTCAACAAAAGTGAGAAGTCACTGGAGCAAAATAAAAACCAATCGCATGTTGCAAAATGTAACTGGGAAGAAACAAACCTCCTGACTGGGGGAAGAACACTCCAGTCATTTGGTTCAACAGACTGCTGCAATGATCAGAGTCCTAACTGTTGCCAAAATAAAGAGATTTTTAATCCTGCTTAGTCAGCAGATGTTAACTACAAGATTCATCCTCCAATGTTTATATATCATCCATCAGTCTTGTTTTATTTTAGCTAAATTTACATTTAAGGTCACATTCTGTTTTCATTCCCTACGCCAAAATAGCACTGGTCTAACATAAAACTAGTACCTTGCTGGGCAGAACCACTGGGGCCCAGCTATTCACAGGAATGGAAGAGTCTCTGGTCTGCCTTTGCCTACACTAAAAGAAACAAAACTAAGTATCAAGTAGAGATGGAGGAAAACTTTCTTAAAAGGTCAGAGCAAGAATACTGAACTCGTTTTGCCACAGTACAGGAAAAATTACAAGGATGGTGGCTAGGCTCAAAAAGATAACATGTCCCTGTGTTAGATTTTCTTGTCGCCTGACAAACCAAGGCCAGAGGGAGACACTTGAGGCCGCCTGCAGTCAAACCTTCCACTGTGGGGCAAACAGCATGAAACTGCTCCAGCCTTTACCCTGATAAATTCCATATATCCTACAGTACATACACAGATGTTCACATAATTATAAGCATTTATAAAACTCTATAAAAACAAACTAGATGCTGATATCATCATAAGTACTACACTCTCTTACTATTGTGTTACGATTTAAATGCTAAGCATTGTTGCTTAAGTTAGAAATTTCATAAATGTAACTTGGCTTTCTTTCATCCTGTGTCAGAAGACCTTTACTACAGCAAAATTATTCAGGTAGCACTGACAGATACATCCCGGTATTGTTCCACATCAGCATTAGAGCTTGCAAGACCAGTATGTGCTATATAACAGACTGTAAGCATATATGGATTCCACTACATATATTAGAATAAGACAGTACATGAGTATGGTATGTATCAAACAGCATGGCCAGTTACACTGATTATCCAAATAATGCTGTAGCCTGCTGAAAATACACAGTGAGAATTTAGGGGGCCAGAAAGTAATTCTTTCATTCCCTTTAATCTCCACATGCTACACAGTAACACCAACTAGAAAGATATAGGAAGCAGTAATAGGGTTGTTGCTTGTTGAAAGCTGCTGCTATCATTTAAAGGGAGGAACCAAACACTAACACTCTTTCCAGAATAAAATATAATCCTAGCAAACCCTTAAGGCAGAGTCATTTCAAAGACTCACTTTCTTAAAACACGAAAAGAAACCAAGCATCTGCTAAATGTTTTGACCAAAAGACTGAAGAGAAAGACAGACACATTTCCAAAGAGAGAAGGGAGGGACATAAGGACACCAGGGCTTTTAATTTTCTCTCTTTGTTAATGTGCATATCAGTACACTGTATTTTTTCATGTTTGATGTAACTACTTAAAAACACACCAGAAGAAACAGGAGCAGCTGCCAGATCCCCTACTTTGCTCTGAAATGCTTCGGTAACAAGCACTCCTGTCAGTTTGTCCTGTGCCAAACGCACTGCCAGTGCCCCACACACATACCTTTATACTTTTCCATTTGGATTTGGAGGAAAATATTTTTGTTCCTTATCTGAGTTGTCGAGCCGACACGACACCATTAGTTGCTAGGCGGTGGCCAGCCTTCACAGCACCAGACTCCAATCAGTCCCTTTAAGATTAGTACTAACTTCAGTGTTAGCCACCTGAACTAAAACTCTTGCACGAAGCAAGACAATATTGCTTCCTAAGGCTATCCTAGATCTCTTTTACATGGCAGGAGAATTACCTGCTTGTAACAGCCTTTTGTATTAGTGTTAATATTTTTCTACAGCAAAATACAGATTTCTACATCAAGCTTCACTTTTACTGTATCATGATGATTAAGAAGGAGTGGAATTACAATGCCATTCCTCATCCCTAACTACAAATCTCACTGACACTAACAGATACGCTCCAGCGGCTTGCTTTAACATGGGTTAAAATTGCTCTGGTCTCATTCAACAACATTCTCCTCAAAAAGCTAAAAAGGTTAACAAATACTTAGATTTAACTACCAAGCTCGTCTTCAAGCTACATTACTACATTAAGGACTAATATTAGACTTCTCATTCTATTTTCCTCGCAGTAGGCCAAGATCAGGCAAGCTACACACTGTCGTGAAACAGGCAAGGACAAGCTGAGCGAGAGTCGGCCTCTCCCCTCTTCTTCCCAGGCATCAATCTCACTTGCAAGAGCTAACGAAGCAGCTTCAGAGGAACAGAGTACTTAAAATAGTTTGTCCAAGAGCTGCAATATGGACTTGTATGACGTTTTGTACAAAACAGGCGCCATCTCAACGCTTACAAAAGTGACTCCATGTTTCTCTTGTGTGTCCCCTTTAGCAAGGTGAACAATGAATCTAATATAATCCACAACACTGAGAACATGAACAGGATTTAGTTATTACCTGAGTAAGGTGGCTAAACAGGATTTACTTATCAACTTAGCAGATGCAAGCCATGTGGCAGATTCTTAAGAGCAGTAACATGTTCCAACTCCCTAAAAATAAACTTTTTAATACTCATTTTTATCTGCTAAGTATATTGAAAGAATGATCAAAACAGAAGAAAATTACAATAAAGCTAAAATACAAAGTTATTCATTCCCCTCTAAAACCAGAATGAAAATCAAGTTCAAAGACTAAAAGGTTTCTGGAGTCCCATTTTGACAATGTCATGTTACCCACAGCAACTCACAAGTTTCTGAAAGCTTAGCAAATTCAGGTATGAGGATTAAAAATCAACTCATTAATGACTCGTCAAGTAGCTCAACTTCCCCCACCCCCCAGCATAATACAGTGTAAGCGTATTTGGACCATCCCACACCTTTAAAACAAAAAAGAAAAACCGCAACCTCTCGCCATTTCAGTTTAATTCAACTAGTGACACAGCATTCTGGTCCTGCCGGCCCAACAGCACCTTTCCAGCCGCAGCTCCCAAGCATCCAGCAGTTGACAGCTTCACACCCTCCACATTCATATGCTCAGGTCCAAGACAAATCTACACCAATTGTACCAAAGTTACGATGCGTTTTATTATTTACTAAAAACCCTCAGAAATTTGGTGTCAGAATGATGTTACTCTAGGTCAAGTTTACACGCTCACATGCACACACAAATGAGAGCTTAAATTTTCAAAATACAACAAAAATAAGAAGAGCTAGCAAACAGCAGCAGCAATATTTTAGGAAAAGTCTTTCAAATTTTAACATGGAAGGGTTTTAGTTACCAAATTAAAAAAAAAGCTTTGCATTTTAGCATCAAACAGAAAAAGGAAATTGCAAGAATAAAATGAAAAACAAACAACCCTAAGGTAATACAAATTAAAGAAATGAGTAACAATTTTAGGAATCTTAATCTCTAATGGAATTTTTCTTTTTAACTCGTCACAGATAGGAATTGATGTTGTTGTTCTGTTACATTGAAAGTCCGCCTAGAAGCCAAAAAAGAAAGGCATGTTTTTATTGTCCAATCTAATAAAAAGAGAGAAAACTGAATATTGGGGCAATGAATATCATTCAGTGCCAGTACAGTGGCACTGGCAGTGTACTTCAGAACAGTGCCTCTGTTAGGAACTGATTGGTCTTAAATGTTTCTTCCACAGTGTTTGACATTCCCTATTACCAGTTTTAGTGCATGCTGGTGTCATTAATTGTGGCATAATTAAGTGACAAGTAAAAACAGGCTATTTAGCCTGAACAAGCCACATGTAAATGGCATGACAGAGATATTCTAACCTTCTCCCCACTTCTTAAGAGAACAACCCAATTTTTGCAAAATTTCTATTTCATAGGTTACTTGTCATATTTTATGATTTTCCTTCTTTCAAATGCATAATCCCATAGTCTAAATGCCACTATTCTCCACACTGATCAAAACAGGCAAGTTAAGAAAGCTTTCAGATTTAAGCAGTGTAGACTTCTTTTCCTAGACATGCAAAATATTTTAGATGCCATAATCTCCAACCATTGTTTTCTCCTATAGAAAGTACGCCGCATAATAACATAAAACACTTATCATCTTATCTACCTTCTCTAGTTCTCCAACTTTCACCAGTGAAAACAGACTTAACTCATTTCTCCTCTTTCTACCCTTGCAAGTACAAGGGTACAAACTATCAAGAAACATATCAAGAAACAACTAATTAACATGTTAATTACCATATATGAAATATCACAAAGTAGCATCTTATGCAAGTATGGGCATACTGCCAAATCATGCTGGTATTGTCCCTCAGCTGCACCACATCTTCTTGGGCTCTGGTTATTTGCCTTTTTAGCTGCATCTTTGAAATCAGCAAGCCAGCCCTACTCCACCCTGCCAAGGGGATTTTCCTTTTTGCATCACAGGCATTAGGCAAAACAGCACATTTAGTATCTCAGCGCAGATTAAGGCTCTCCTAAAGCATCTCCAACAGCTCTTACAAAAAAGTGCACCCCTCTGCCAGCTCAGATGGTGACTAAATCTTTCAATTCTGCTCTTCAGGAACACAGCGTAAGTTACAATTCATGAAAGAAAAAGACAAGCTGCATCCCTGGTCCTACAACCCTGCCAATAAATTCACTGTTTCAGGGGTGGAGAAACATTGCTGCAACCACCCTGACATACGACCTGTATCCTAAAGACTCTGCTGAAGGGTCAGGCAACTGTGATGGAAGTAACTGTGGAGTACCACAAAGATAATTTTGTCTTCAAAGGAATCATAACCATCTTCCTGATCCTTACAACCTCCATGTCTCTGACAACAAAACAGACCAAAAGGAGTAGTAAATTAGAAAGCAAGGACTAAGAAAAACAAATTTGCAATGCAGAAAACTATGAGAGCGTTCCAGCAAATTCACACAGTTCCCAAAGATAAAAACAAGCAGTTCAGGATTTGCTGCAAAGGTTTCCCTATATCATACTGCACCAAATGGCAGCACGATGGACACCAATGTTATGTATATAATCTGTTCCCAAAAGAAAACTCTGCATCAATCCAGAAGCAACAGTTTGAATACACAACACCGAAACAGTTGTACCATCAAAGCTTTCACTGGTAAAACTCTCTACGATACCTTCAGCTCTATAAGCAGCACAGATCTGGGGACTGTCTTCCAAAAGTGACTGAATTAGAAAAAGTGAGATGAAAACATTCCTTTTCAGAGATCAGGATTTTACTATTATTAATGTAAAGATGTATGAATTCAGAAAGTGAGATTACCATTCTAGTAGTGAATTTTCTAGCAGAAATTTAACACTGACTGAAGTCTTTTATAAGACAACTCTGATCACTAAATGGAACATAAATTTCCAGATGTTGTATTCTTCAATTCAAATTCTTGTCAAACACCACAGATTTGAAGGCCCTCCTGCATTTATTCATCGTTTCTTTACTCATATTTATTCTGTAGGATGACTACGTTCCTGTTTCACAAACCATTTATATCCTAAATGAAGCTACTGATGTCTCAAGGACAATTTGCAAACAAGTAAGGGTGTTCAGTAGCAAGTAAATCAGAAGACCATACTGCTTAAGGATGAAAAATTGTGCTAGATAACTGAAAACATTCTCCTCAACTGGGAAACTCTGTAAAAGAAATAAAGTAGTTACAGGAAAAAATGTGTTTATTGTACAGATACTTATCCAACATCAGCATTCTGAATGTTTTAATTCTGGAGTATTGCTTTCTTTCCCAGAATTATTTCCCAGACAATAACTATAATGTTTACGTAAAACAGAATATACTGTGTTGAAACATTATTTTTATTGCAAAAGAAAAGACCAATTCACTCAATTTTGCCATTATATTCTCCAACTTATAAAAGAGTTTTGTGGTTGGGGGACAACCCCACATAATCAAATCTATACTCTGAATATGGACAATGAAACACTAACCCCTCACAGCTCATCTTAAATGAAATATTCTCTGAATTCAGAGCACTTTACTTTTCAAAATCCAGATAACTAACAGGACATGTCTACCTGATTTCTTCAGTCATTAAAATTCGCTCATGGCAGTCAGGTAAAGTTACATCAACACAGCAGGAGGACCCGACCCATCACCAGGGCACAGAGATTCCTCCCTTCCAAGAAACAGGGCTGACTTCATTATTTGAAGTCTATTGTCTTAGAAGCACACATGCAACCAAAACTTGATGCAGCTGAGAAAGTTGGAGGGGGAGCGCAGCTCAGCCTGGGATGGGAAGGTCACAGCAAACATGCCAGCTTGCAGGTTTTTCACATGCCGCATCTGCTGCCGTTGAGCATGAACATCATCTCAGAGAGTTTACTTCCAATAAATAGTTTCAGCAAGATCTTTTTTTCCTCCACAGCAGCAAGCAAGGGAGGGAAGAAAAAAAAAAAAAAAAAGAAACCACCTTTCCCCACAGTTTGTAGCTAAATGAATCCTGAATAGGATTTCACACAACAAAGGCCTTTTTCCAGACAGAGCTCTCTGCCTGCTTAGTTCCAGCCATCTGCAAACGATGCAAGTGTTAGTGCTTTTCACAAGAAGTCAGAAGACAACTCCATAATGGGAAGTGGGCA
Source organism: Gymnogyps californianus (assembly GCF_018139145.2). NCBI lineage: Eukaryota > Metazoa > Chordata > Aves > Accipitriformes > Cathartidae > Gymnogyps > Gymnogyps californianus. The sequence goes on from NC_059474.1 coordinate 68,182,038, forward strand.
GCCAAAACACGAGCAGAGCTGGTAGCCACCTCCCTAATGAACGACTAGAGCAAGTATTTTTATCATCTTTAAAAGCACATACTGTTCATCTGACGGTTTGAAATATTTTATGAAGCTGTATATCAAGTCTGCAGAAATGTCAACATTAAACATGAAAACCTTTGGGGAAAAAAAAAAGCATCATTCACAATATTTTCTCTCTGCAAAATGGCAGATATCTCCAAACATTGTCACTTGTATGGAATTACTGCCTGTCTGAACATTTGCATATGTAGACAAAAACCCACAAGGAGATCAAACTTGCAAGATACTGTGATTTTTCCACAACAAAACATGTCCAAACACACACTCAGCTCACCTGCACACGTATAATTAGAGTGCTATATGAAATGGCTACCAAATACCTTGTCATCAGTAAGAGCATAAAAGGTTCAGAAAATAAAGTTACATTTTCACCAGTTCCTCTGCTCATGAGTCATGAAAATTCAGCAAAATTGTTCCAGTGGCCTGAGAAAGACCTTAGATAGTACAGCTTTATTTTTCCAAGTGCAATAGGATTCAAGTGGAAGAGGATGGAGGAAAACACAATGAAGAATCGGACAAATGAGCAGCTGAGATCTGTAATTCAACAAGTAATGGCCAAGTGCCCAACCTTCGGGCTATTTATTTACTTATTTAGTTATTAAAAGGTGAGACTATGAGTGCATTTTGGAAAATACTTGACAATTTAGTGCATTTCTACAGGAAAAAAAAAAATTAAAATCCAAATTCAAAATGCAGAGGATAGATATTCTGGCAAGATTTGCATTAAACTCCTTTTATTGAGGTATAGAATTTTTTGTCCATGGTAGGCAAGCTGGTGTGAATCTTCAGCATCAAGAAGGATGGGATGACCACAACAGGCCCCCGAAGAGGGAAGAGTTCAAGAATAACTTTGCTGTAGCTAGACACAGAAGTGAAATGAATCCAAGTTTTGACAGAGAAAACAGCTGGCAGCAACTGTGGTGCAGAGGACAGCCTGTACTTACGTCATATATAGTTTCCAGAAAAAGCACTGGACGGCATAGCAGTGAGTAGCTAAACTAGATGCCCAAATTAAAAAAAGGTTTTACTACACACTTTTCCAAAACTGTCAAATGGGGATCTTACGAGTAAGGCAACACAACAGTTGTGTGTCAAAATTTTTCTGATAGCTCTCACTTGAGCTGTATCTGGCTAAACCATATTAAAACCGAAGCTTCTAATTAGGTCAGACCAAAACCATATACATACACCACAGGGTATTTCAACATCCATATACTGAATACAGGATTCCTTTAAATAAATAAAAACAGCAGAAAGCACTGAAATACATGAAAAGTGAAAGTAAAGGATGAGCCTCCCACTCCCCTTTCACTGCTCTCACTGTTGCTCTTTTAAAGTGGCTGCTAGAGGAAGCCCTGATGCTCCAGCATCATTTCACCTGCCAGCTTCTCCGATTATTGCAACTTATTTGCCTGGGCAGAACAATAAAGTTATTGCTCCTGCCATCAATAACCACTAACAGAGCTTGCCACGACATACTTATTTAAATATTCAACTATGTAGTATGGCATATGCCAAAAGAGAAGCTTTATTCATCTCTGGTCTGGATAGTTGTGCAATATTTGAACTCTATGTGCAAAGAAATCCTGTAATCCTTCTGTCAGTTTCAGATTAGAAATTTTACAAGAGGCCAATAAATCAATTGTAGGATATTACTATATATGTAAAAGAGACACACAGTCAAACTTACTAACTCTGACTGACCTTAAAGTTACTGGCACACAAGCATGTGAAAGCCTCACTGCTCTGGGATTTCAGTACATTACTCCAAAATGAGTTTCCAATCTGGATATCAGTGGCAATTGGTTCCCTAATCAAAGATCACTAAATGATCAAAAAATAAAACAAAACAATTGAGCAAAAGCAATTTAGGATAGTCAAGAGCAACTATAATATCCTCACGAGAAGCACAAGGCATGAAAGAAATATCTTGCAGTCCTACACAGCTATACCAACATAATTTATAAGCAGGAAACAAAGCCATTTGTTTAGTCTTCTAATGCAACTTTCATATTTCATTCTATTTTCAAACAAAAGGAAGACTTACAGTATATAACATAGTAAGAATCTTTTTTAGATTACTTACATCCTTTATGCTTTGACACAAGAATTAGCTTAAATTTACTATCTCGGTTTTAGAGAAAAGTCAAACTGGTTTTGTTTCTAAGTGAGCATAACATGTATAATTTGAGAGTGAAAATACTAGCCTACATAACTTTTTTGATTTTTTCCATAACTTAACTGTTTCAGCTGCATTACTATGCACTCTGCATTTCAGACATAAGGTGTTCTCACGAGAGAGAAGATAATGCAGTTTCTTGCATAAGTCGAGCAATACCACAGAAGTATTCACAACCTCCCTTAGAAACTATTATGTATTTCCTGCACTGGAAGTGACTATTCTCACCACTTTGATGATATGACGAACGCTTTATATAATAGAGTAGGAGTACAGAAGTTCAGTACTTGATTCAGTAGTGTTTGAGTTTCACTGATGGAAGCTGAGGAAAAAAGAGTGAGCCAGCATTTCCAAAGAGAAACTTGTTTTACAAAATGTTTGGATTTGTGAAGTTTCTATCACCGTTTCTGGGGCTGAGGCGTTACTAAGCTTCGGAGAATTTGTTTATAAAACAGGAAGTATTGATTTTTGCTTTGCCTCTCTTCCCTGGACCCACCAACAACAGTTTATATTCAAGTACTGTCCCTGCTTATCATCAGCCAAAGGATCCACAACTCTGCCTTGCAAGCCCAGACATATTCAGCATACTCAGAGCTTTAACTGCACGTGTCAGAGCGAGTGAGAAGTGGACAAAAGAGGAGCAGAAGACTAAAGCTGACTCACAACTGACCACAATTGTCAAATTAAAAATCTAAGCATGGGTTCCCTTCTCTAAAACAAGACAAAATGAAAAAAATCCATTCTACCAGCCTAATAGCTCAAATGAGGAGCTGTTTGGACAGTGACAATCTATGTTATAGAATCATAGAATCATTTAAGTTGGAAAAGACCTTTAAGATCATCAAGTCCAACAGTTAACCTAGCACTGCCAAGTCCACCACTAAACTATGTCCCTAAGCGCCACATCTACTCGTCTTTAAATACCTCCAGGGGTGACCACTCAACCACGTCCCTGGGCAGCCTGTTCCAGTGCTTGACAACCCTTTCTGTGAAGAAATTTTTCCTAATATCCAATCAAAACCTCCCCTGGCGCAACTTGAGGCCATTCCCTCTCATCCTATTGCTTGTTACTTGGGAAAAGAGACCAACACCCACCTCGCTACAACCTGCTTTCAGGTAGTTGTAGAGAGCGATAAGGCCTCCCCTCAGCCTCCTTTTCTCCAGGCTGAACAACCCCAGTTCCCTCAGCCGCTCCTCATAGGACTTGTGTTCTAGACCCTTCACCAGCTTTGCTGCTCTTCTCCGGACATGCTCCAGCACCTCAATGTCTTTCTCGTAGTGAGGGGCCCAAAACTGAACACAGTATTCAAGGTGCGGCCTCACTAGTGCCGGGTACAGGGCGATAATCACTTCCCTAAGTCCTGCTGGCCACACTATTTCTGATACAAGCCAGGATGCTATTGGCCTTCTTGGCTACCTGGGCAGTTACATGTACAATACTCACTGAAGAACCCCAAATTTCAAGGATGTTGCCTGAAATTACTACAATACAAGTAAGGGATGATAAATTATGCAATGATCTGAAGCAAATGCTTCAGCTTTCACCAGTGAAGATATAGTATCTGTACAACACAGGAAGGGAGTTAGGCACAGCATGTACACCTACATACACAGAATTGTTCTACGGAGAAAAAAAAAAAACAAACACTGCGTTCTGCACTCCAGCTGTACTGGCTTTATAGCTCAAGCTTTAGCACTCACTGGTACAAACTGTCCTGGCTGCTCACAAAACTTTACATGTGCATGCCTTCTAAATCAGATTATTTATTCATACATCAAGCTTGGAAGCAAGCAGAAAACAACTAAGATGATGGAAGAAAGGAAAGTAATTAACTAACAATCTCTGACACCAAACAACAAAATTTGAAAAAAGGCACCAAATGTGAAATATTCTGACAACTGTGGGGTATAATTGCCTGACTAGGTCTAAATTTTATCAGGCTGATAGGGAAGACTAAGTACTCGTCCTCCGTTTGTCCCACCCTCTGCCCCCACACACATTACCAAAAAAATAAAAAATGTTGCCAGTTAAAATCGTCATTCAACTCCACCCAATTGCCATGTGGTTGACCTCAGCTCATGCATTTAGAGTACAAATCAACAAGAAAGCAATTTGTTTGGCAGACATTTCAGTGAAAAGGGCTCTTTTGTAAACTGTCTTAAAAATAATAACTAGGTTTAAACAGTTTTCTGTGGATCCCACTAAAGAGATGGTGCTTAAATACTCTCTCAATCTCTGGTTTGAGGCAAATCAATAGACTTTCAGTCTCAAGTGACCAAGCCTGTGTCTTTTGAAACTGAAATGTAGGTGACAAGACTGCTACATGGAAACTACTGATCTCTGCAAAGAAAAAAAATCATAGGCTGTTAAGGAAAAATATGCATTTAAGTCTTTTTTTTTTTTTTTTTAAACCACCTTTTTTTCAGTGTATCACAGGCCTTCAGAAAAATAAACATTTTGGTTTTGAAAGCAAAGTCACTCTGAGTCACAGATTCTCAGGTCTCCAGAGGAGAAAGGATTAGCGGGATAAATTGACCATATACCAGGAACCTACAACCCATAAATCTTGGTATAACAGCAGTAGGATCATGGGGCACTCTGTGCAAAAGAGAGGCGCAGCAGAAAATCCTAACCTAGCAAAGACACATTTAAGACAAACTTCAGGGACTTGAATCACAACAGCCATGCTGGGACACTCTGTTTATTGCATGCTTCTATAACAATTTGCAGCCTCTCTATTTCAGGGAGATTGGGGTTTTTTCTCTATTTTTAGTACTTTCTTTCAAGGAGAAAAAAAAATTAGATGGGAGAATATAATGTAAAATAAACTAGGAATTACCCTGGATGGTAGAAGAAACCCCTTTCTCCTTTTTTAAAGCTAATTAGCACAAGTGACAAGAATGGTCATAGAGGCATAGCGGGATATACATTCCTGAAAGCATGTAGCATGTACATAAGGAAGACTGGTTAACGTTGCTACAGAGTTACTTACAAACATTAAAAAGAATCTGATCCTGGTGATGGGGGTATTTTTTTTTTTTTTTTAGTCCTCTCCCTTCTCTTTGACTTTTTCCTTTAAGTGAAAAAAACAAACCTGTCTTTCCTAATACAATACCCCTTGATTTCTCATAAGCTTTATATTACATTGATTCCAGCTGCAAAACCAAAGCCTTTAACAAATACCTATCAAAGTTCCTTATCAAAACACAGAAATTAACTGTGACTTAAGAGGCACTTGAGCAGTGAAGAACACCCTAAAATTAACCTGGGTAATAAAATTAACTCCACATTTCAACAGGTATGGGAGTGGCATAGTTATTGGGCAATGTAAGATATGTATTTCCCTAAATTAGACCTTTCAATCTGGCTCCTTCAGTAGCCTGTTCCTTCCCACACTCAAGGGGAAAAGAAAACCTACAACTCAGGCTAACATGAAAAAGGCACAGACTTTCCATATATTCGAAGTCATAAGCTGAAAGCAACAGAGTGAAAGACAGACTGACTGCCAGTGCAGTGATTACTCAGCTAAATCAAGTCACAGGACAGCACGGCTTTTAGCTATAATGCAGTATTTCCCCCCTTCTTTAAGTACCTAACATAGTATTAAAAAAGATGCAATATCAAAAGTTACTTTTCCAATGGAAAACACATTTCTTGTCCTACAGAACTGAAATAATGGTATTCTCCTCCTCTCCTCCCTCCCTAAGATAAAACCCAAAAGAAAGCATTACTAGAACTACTTGAACAAGTTCTGTAGCTAGAGAAACAGCAACCGTAACACCAGGCATAAAAGTGTTCCCTCATGTTTTCGTCTCCTGTCTCACCACAACCATGCCCAGTCTTGCTCAGCAGACACAGCTATCAAGGTGACCACGTGGGATGCAGAATACAAACTAGGGATTTAATTCCACCCTGCCTTTCCAAGTGTCACTGTAATCTAAACACCTTCATTTTAAATACACACACAAGAGAGGCATGTGTTGTATGCACAGCTACATAGACAGTTATTCTGGTTGGACATCCTGCTACTCTTTCTACATTAAAAAACAAAACCAAAATGAAACAACAAAAAAAGAAAAATCCACCAGGAGACTGCAAATATCTCACAGCTGGTCTCCTTAATGCAAGATAACCATCTACTAGCATACTTGAAAAGTCTGTTCTTTCCTCTGAAAAACCACCGTGAATGAATGCAGCATCCTTGATCCAGCCACAACTCATGGCAGCCTCCGCTCTTCAACTGACAAAGCCTGTTCCCGAAATTCTTCTAGGGAAACTGCTATTTCGCACAGGCAGTTTCAGACGGCTAACTGGAAGAATCTGTGAAGAACATTTTTAGCTTTGGGAACAGTTTACTTTGTGTCTGGAGCACCACCTTTATGAGAAAACTTCCAAGAACTTGGAACAACAACTATACATTGCCGTTACAGAGCAGTAACACGGATGCTCTGCCACATCAAGTTCAGTCCTGCAACAACAACATGCTCAAGAGCTACTCAACACGCATGTATTTAAAACCCAAACATAATTAGTAGAATATTGTGAAGCAGGTATCCCACGGCAAGCTTTCGAAAAGCTGGCAGTAGTTTTCTGATGAAAGAGTCTATCACAAGACAAATCAAGTACACTTTCATTTGCTCAAACCTTATTTTGGATAATTCACAGCTCATTTGCCATGAAAGGTGATACAGCCCAAAAGAAAGGGGTCAAGAATCCCAGTTTTGTATCTCACTTGTGCTGCACTGCTGCTTTGTAGTTGTGGGACTACGCTATCAATAAAATGTCCATAAAAAAACATAAAAGTCAATAAAAAGTCTGTACAACAAAGGAGCTAGCCTCATTCAATCTACCACATATGGAAATAAGGCAGCAAAATACTGGAAACCCTAAAGTGTTCAGTGAATGCATTTGCCAATGACAGCTGGAAAAGATATTTGTTGATTTCTGTAGGAAGCAGGAGCTTCCAACCTAGTCCTAATGATGTAAATGAGAACAGTTTCTAAAAAATTGCGGTCCATGAACTGCTGGCAGACTGCAGACAGAAGTGGTCTGCAGCTGGTCCTCAGAACCACAGTGAACAACCTAATGCACTGTACTGGTAGTAGCAACTATCCTACTAGGTCACATCATCTAATGCAACATTTTTATGTTAGGATGAATAAATGAGAGATGCATTCAAAAGTCAAGCATGCTCAGCTCCCCTGAAGAAATACAATTTGAAATAAAAATTTAAGACAAGGTGGCTTCTTGCTTTTTCTTCTGCTCCTCACAAACAAAAGCTCTTTATGTGAAAGATCCCATGGCCAACTAATACATTTGCTTTAAAATTCCTTGTTAATATCATTTTCTAGTCCCAGTTAGCACCAAAAAATAGTTCCTACACTAAAAGTTCCTCAATGCATTTCTTCCTTCATTTACTAATGCTTCTTCTCATGTCCAGGTTTTATGCTAAAAGTATTGCTGAAGCAGGGGAAAAGAACCCCCATTTTAACACATCAGCTGTGATATTCCAAGATAAATTGGATTCTTAAGCAGCATTAGGCTCTACATTCATTAGTCAAACTCAGACTACCATTTTCTACTCTGCCCATTTAAACTTTTCTGTGACTTACAAGAACAAAATGCGATACACGTACACAATCTACAAACACAACTCAATGAAAAGCACTCGTTCAAGGTCTAGGCTGTTCCAACCTGTTCCATTGCTGTTCTGAGTACGTCCAGTACGAAACAGTATCAAGAGTCACAGACCATGGTACCTTGCCTGCTTCACAGATCGTCTACATACAACACCTCTGCTTCTGTCAGACACTTTGCTGGGGAAAGTTTGCAGGTAGGCAAAAAAGAACCTCTTTTTTGGGATGGGATGTGCAGTCACACAAGTAGCACCTTCCAGACTCTGGGGAGGGAGATGAGAGGCGGATGAAGCAGCTCAGTGGGTCTCAGTAGCACAGGCCAGGCCACTAATATAGCCACAGTTGGTTTGTATTTGCTCTTACTAGTATCATGATGATTTAGGGTTACCTGCATTTTAAAAAAATTACAATACCATGGTAGTATTGTTTCTCACTGTCCTGCACAGATGAAGGCCATGCTGGCATGAAAATCTCAGGCGGGATCAGTCAGAAGCTATGAAACAAAGAACATTAAGCCTTTAATGATGATTAGCTTCAGCAACTAAGGCTGCTTTACTTTTGAATTGGTGCTTTTGGTCAGGATTCACTCTGTTGATAAAGCTTTAGAGCTGTACGCCTACCCTATGCTTGTGAATCTCCAATTGCAGTCCACTGGACCTCTAGTAACCTACAAAACCTGTTAGATGTGGTTCATTGTGACTCCATAAAATTATAAACTCCCCTACCTTTCTATCCAAAAGACCAAGGTCCATGAGAAATTTTGAGGGCTGACACCAGCCAAAACAAATGTGGGGGGTTTTTTGAGTAGTTGCATATGGTACAAACTCCATGGGGAAAAAAAAATAGTATGCACAGACCTGTAAGTGCCACTTCATTTCATCTTATGACAGAGGTGTTTTGCAATGCTATTTCAAGAGCAGAAGTGTCCAACTAAGAGAAATGCAACAACCCCAGTTCTACACAGACTCACTGACTCCTCTTTACCTTATTTGTGTTGACTGAGAGCAAGATGAGAAAATACACGACTGCTGGAGAACAGGTATCAAGGGTCTTTGCTGGTCATTAATAAAACTCTCCATACCAGCATTACTACTCCAGCTCTCCAGAAGCAAGAGATCTACTGAGAAAACTGACTGTAAATTGTTGTGTTGGTTTTTTTTTTCCCCAAATTCATTCCACTGAAGTCAAGATATTTGCAGCTATACCAGAAATAATTAGTAAGATGCATAGCTAAGACATGGATATTTTGTTTGAATCTTCTAGCTTACATCATTACATAGTTACAGCGTTGGTGGATAAGGGAAGAGCAGCTGATGTCATCTACCTGGACTCGTGCAAAGCATTTGACACTGTCCCGCCTGACATCCTTGTCTCTAAATTGGAGAGACATGGATTTGACGGATGGACCACTCAGTGGATAAGAAATTGGCTGGATAGTCGCACTCAAAGTGTTGCAGTCAACGGCTTGATGTCCAAGTGGAGACCAGTGACAAGTGGCATTCCTCAGCGGTCGGTATTGGGACCGTTTAACATGTTTGTGGGCAACATGGACAGCGGGATGGAGTGCACCCTCAGCAAGTTTGCCGATGACACCAAGCTGTGTGGTGCGGTTGACACGCTGGAGGGAAGGGATGCCATCCAGAGGGACCTGGACAGGCTTGAGAGGTGGGCCCATGCGAACCTCATGAAGTTCAACAAGGCCAAGTGGAAGGTCCTGCACATGGGTCGGGGCAATCCCAAGCACAAATATAGGCTGGGCGATGAGTGGATTGAGAGCAGCCCTGAGGAGAAGGACATGGGGGTGTTGGTTGACAAGAAGCTCAACATGACCCGGCAATGTGCGTGTGCAGCCCAGAAAGCCAATCGCATCCTGGGCTGCGTCAAAAGAAGCGTGACAAGCAGGTCGAGGGAGGTGATTCTCCCCCTCTACTCCACCCTGGTGAGACCCCACCTGGAGTACTGCGTTCAGCTCTGGGGCCCCCAACATAAGAAGGGCATGGATCTGTTGGAGCGAGTCCAGAGGGGGGCCACAAAGATGATCAGGGGGCTGGAGCACCTCTCCTATGAAGACAGGCTGAGAGAGTTGGGGTTGTTCAGCCTGGAGAAGAGAAGGCTCCAGGGAGACCTTATAGCAGCCTTCCAGTACCTAAAGGGGGCCTAACAAGAAAGCCAGAGAGGGACTTTTTACAAGGGCATGTAGTGATAGGACAAGGGGTAATGGCTTTAAACTGAAAGAGGGTAGATTTAGATTAGATGTAAGGAAGAAGTTCTTCACTGTGAGGGTGGTGATGAGGCACTGGAACAGTTTGCCCAGAGAGGTTGTGGATGCCCCCTCCCTGGAAGTATTCAAGGCCAGGTTGGATGGGGCTTTGAGCAACCTGGCCTAGTGGAAGGTGTCCCTGCCCATGGCAGGGGGGTTGGAACTAGATGATCTTTAAGGTCCCTTCCAACCCAAACCATTCTATGATTCTATGATACATGTCTACAAGGATTTTTTAGTTATCAACAAAGGTAGAGACAGGACCAGAGCCTTTCACTGAATAGAAAAATAGTCTTGTCTGTTTTGACTACCTGAAGAAATTTCAAAATTAATACAAGAGGAATAGGGAATAATAAAGAAAAATGAAGGCAGGACACGGTCACAAATTTGGACAGTATCTGTCTGACTCAATATATACATGGCTAGTTTTAATTATATATAAAAATGTATTGCTGGATAAACAGTGTAATCTATTCATTATGTAAACATGCTTAAAGCAGACCTTTATGACCCAAACTGAAATAATCAACGCATAGTTCAAAAGACTGGAACGAGATTATCGTAGAACACTTAGTAATCGCACTTTTTCCAATTCTATAATCTCTTTGTTTCATTATGCACTCTAGAGTACCAGGATGAGTTACACTTTATGTCAGTATCACAGCATTATACTTCAGTCATAAGCACGCAGCCCAACAAAGTGCTTGTGGGCTAAAGAATGGAAATTTTTTTTTTTAATTTTATTTTCATGACACTGGAAGATGTCACCTAACCATGATCCAAACATGAGGAGAATAACTCACATAAGGCATTTGGAGAGATACTGCACTCAAGTGTTGCACTGAACGGCATCTTGAACTAAGCTTGCACCACAAAACATGAAAGACCATGTAACCCCCCCTTCCTCCACCAGTTCATTCAGGTGAAAGCAGGCTAGCAGCTCTGAAGAGCAGCATACAAAAGTCCAGCCAGCTCCCTTGCTTCCACATTATGAAGTAACATGAAATACACCTCCCCTCGCACAGCCAGTTTCCACTTGAAAACTAAACACTGATGACCTATACTTTCATTAACTGCTGTCTTGTTGATCCTGGAGCATTTAACACATTCAGAAGCCAGAACAAAGTTCAAACCAGGTTGATAACCCCTGCACATGTGACTGCTGAGTATTTGAGCTGGGGAAAGGCCTACACACAGAAAGAAAACCTCTCTGCACCAGTTCACCAAGTATTTCCAAAAGTAGATCAGGGAAAACATGATAGTGCAAACAAAAAAAGCAGTCTGAAACACAGAATTCATTTCTCAAAGGGTATAACTCGCAGAAATACATGCAGAAAAGCTGTTATTCAGTTAGTGCCCCAAACCAATATTTCATAAGGCATCTCTAGAAGTCTTTGTATCAATTACTCCCATCCCCGCTAGTAACATGGAGATGTGTGCAAATAGATTTAAAAAAACAAAAGAATATATTTTTATTTTTTTTAAACACCGACAGAACTTAGACATTATTTTGTGACATAAAGCATGTACACATAACACCAACAGGATTTATTTTCCAAGAAAGACTGTGTATTCGAAACAGTGAGTTGGTAATTTAAGCAAAATAGAACATTCAACAGACATACCTGAAATCCCTGATCAACGTGCAGCACTGCCTTTGTTTCTGCTACTTCCCCCACGTGCAAACGTAACTCCAGAACTCAACATGGGACCAAGATGTGAACGGCCATCCCTGGGCTTGTGCAAATCCTGCCCCCATGGGAAAAGGGCCGCCAAGGACATGCAGTGCACATGGAGGAAGCGACCCACCGTGCGCATTCTTTTAAAAGCCACAAGAGCAAACTGATGTAGCAGTATTGCAAGGAAAACCGGATTCAGACATGAAGCAAGTCTAATCTGCTGTTGGTTAAAGGTAAGTCATGAACCCACAGCAAGACACACACAAAGGATGACTCTGGTGACATCATTTATAGTGGCTCAGCAGCTGGCAAATGCTGCGCACGTCGGTGTCCTGTGCACACACCGCGTGGCTGAGAGTCCCTTGGCTGGCTGCAGCCTTGCCACAGCACTGGGCCATACCTTCTTCCCAAATAAAAAAAGGTATCTGCACACTTCACATTGCAAAGGTCTCTCAGCATACTTCCAGCTGCAAACTAGCTGCCTAGCTTCCATACACGTGTCATGGTTTGAGCATCCCAAGCTCAAAACAGCTGTGGTTAGGCAGGAATTTTGAAGGAGCAGGGAGCAATGATTTCATGCTAGTGAAACGCCCTGAGAAAATTTTAAAAAATGAAAGCAATGCATGTCTACCAGTACGCAAGCACCTTGGCATAAATTGTGTTTAGAAGTAGAAATAAATATATTGAATTAGGAAAGCTGGCTTCGTGCACAAAGCGAAAGAACAGGACTCGAGACTTTGTTTTACGTTCCAGCCCATGTATAGACTTCAACAAAGTCACTGACTCACACTGCCCCAGCTATTACACAGGAAGGTACCTCAGCCTCTAGGGTATCGGCAGGCTGAAATCTATTACTGAACAACATACCCAGCTATTCAGTTCGCTAAGTCTTACTCTCACCACTTCTGCTACAGGTACATTGGTAATGAAACAGCTTACAGCTATTTCACTAGAGTATACCTATGAATCTTAAATATCTGGTTTCTAAAACAATGGGTAGAACTTACGCTGGCTATATGTTAAACAGAGCATTAGTTATTCTTCAGGAAAAAAGATACACAAAACCACAATTAAAACCTTTCAAAAAGACATCTATATTATTAAAAAATAGCACTTTCAGGACTGAAGGATCTATCTTTTCAGGCAAATCAGTCTACAGGTACTGGCATAATCCCAGTGCAACTTGGAGGCAGAACTATAACAAATATTTAATCAGATCTTGCATTGTAATAAATAGATAGCTGCTACAAATCTTAACCCTGATGACTCAATATAGCAAGGTTAAAGAAGCAGTAGCTTCAACTACATATAAAAAATTTAGTATCCTCATCACTACTCCTCATTCATTTTAAATGTCAAACGAACCAAACTTATAACCTCATATTAAGGCAAGTGTCTTCACGTATAATTTTGTTTCATTTCCTGGCTGTATTTCACAACAACATTTTTCAAGAATTCTGTTAAAAAGTTCTTTTTAATACTACAACGGAACAAAAACAGATGAAGCTGCAACTCTACACTCCCTTCTACATAATGTTAGACAAATGAACTAAGCTGTAATTTACAGTGAAGGTCTACTGAGTGGTAACTGCCAACAGTTTGGGGGTTTATTATCCAGATCACCAGATTCCTATCTGACCTAGATCACAAGCAACTAAGCAGATGTTTAATCCTCCAGCTGCCAAATTCTTCATCATGCTATGAAGGCATGCCCATCAAGTCACATTCACATTGTGCAATTATGTGAGACTAGTAAGTCAATATTCATTAAAAATTTCTAAAAGTTAGCAATTAAGGGGCTTATTTTAGTAACTTAGGGCTCATGAAAGCTGGCAACAGTTTAATTTGCTCATAGCTACTCCTGAAGTTCCTCCGGCATTTTCTAAGTATTAGTCTTTAATTAGAGAAAGAAGTTGTTGTCACAGTTTCCACTCTTGCACACTATGTTGTGTCACAAGTTCACTATATCCTTTTTGACAGTTAAACTACATATGGAACTTCTACAAGTGTTGGTATCCTCTTCTGCAGTACTGATACGATTCAACTAATTGAGGGGAAGGAAATTTCACTAGGCATCAGGCAATACGCTTCCCTATCCATTCTGCTCACCCTCTTCACAGTGCAGAGATTAGCTAGACATGAACTGGCAAAACCAGAAGGCATTATAGCACTTTCCAGGATATCCAGCCATCTTCAGGAAAAAGTGTTGAAGCTTGTACAAATAATATTCTAACATTTTTATAGCACTAATTCTCTCATGGATCATGTCTTCATTCCTGTACCTAGTATTTACATACTAGTAAGAAATTCCCTTTCCCTGACAAGTTTGATTTACACTTGGTTTTTAAAAAAAAAAAAAGTCTAACAACATCACAGAAATCAGAGAGAAACAAAAAGACGACAAAAGGAAAAACCAAAAGAGCTAGCAATACACTGGGGGGGGGGGGCAGGGCGGGAAATCACAGTACCAGTTCCTGTGATACAACTTAAATAATATGCTGTGATACAGCCAAACAGACCAAATAAGAATAAGATGCACACATTTGTTCCAGTTTATCTTCTATTTATTTGAAACAGTAATGGGGTTGATGACTCAATAAACCAGAATTAACACTTCTTCAGTGAAGCTTGAATAACCTCCTATCGGCTGGACCAAAGGAACTTCTGGCTGCTCATAGCACAGCACTGCACCGAAGCAATCTAGCAGCCAGATTTGTACAATAAAGAATAGGGTGTGAGAGAGCCAGGTTATCAGCTGGAAGTTGCTTTAGACAGCTGCAAACCTAGCTTTTCTTTGGCATTCTTTGTGCTTTCAAAGGGGTTTCAGTCACAGACATTCAAGTTCTCTTTGTGTCCAAGGCTTGAAGGAGTTTGAGAAAACTGGAAATACCAAAGAAAAAAAGGAAACTACATATAACGCAAGTCACAAGCTTACCACATTTTTTTCTTATTTGTGTTTTCTATATTTGACGTTTATTCGACTGCAGGAATTTCATAATCCATTCTGTGGCTCCAAGAAAAAACATTAATAGGCAAAGTTGTTTTGCTCAACTTGTGCAACTCCTGCTACCTACAGGAATGTGTAATTCAGAAAAATATCAAAGACTGTTCCAATCCCTTCTTTCCTTTAATTGTACACTTTTTTTTTGAGCTAGAAAAGAAAAGAAGACATGGCCAACCAAATTAAAAAGCGGAGGAAAGAATCATGAAGATAACCGAGCAAATGGCCACATTTGGTTGAAAGCAACCACAACTGTTTCCGACTATATCCATTTAGCCTTTTTGCCACAGTAATGCACAAAGACTTTTCCTCTGATAGTGGGAAATTGAAATTAAGAAAGTCTTAAAGCTAGAAAGCAACAAAACATACCCATGCAAAGCTCTTTTAAAGGAAAGGAGAAAAGACTCTTTACTCCAGATTGCATCATGTACTTATCTTCCTAGCGTCTCTCTCAGGAATTTACTTACAATATGAATAATTTCCATCTGCACTGCTTTAAAGCAGCTCTCTTTCATTTATTAGTAAGCTAAATATATTTTCATTTCTTAATATAAACGAGAAAATTTTGATATTCAGAACACAGGAAAGCAATAAGGGAACAAAAAATAATTCTTTGTGCTTTTTCTTAAAAGCCAGCATTTGTGCATTGTATATTTCTTCTGCAGAAACAATGCCAGTAGAAATCTTCGGTTCCTAGAGGATTCTTTTATCTAATGCAACAGTTAAATGATCTTGGTCATGTTATCTGCAGTTTCAGCTATCAAGTACAGGGACATTTCTGCACATTTATGCTTTAGTTGCTTTCTTTTTCTAAATTGCTTCCCTTGCCATTAAAGAAAGCAACAGCAGCACCTAATGCACTGCATGACAGCGTTACTTAATCCAACATTATAATCCATTAAAAAAAAAGAGGGGAAACACTGGAGGTCAATAGTAAAGAAAAAAGATACATGGTTAAATGTTGCTGCGCCTGAATTCCCTCAGCACTAGGAAGGACTGACAATACAGGCACTTCCTGTGACTATCAGATATGAAAAATCAACCTGCTTGCAGTATTTGACAATGTCTGCACATCTACCAATCTCTTCCTATCAAATAAGGAACTCACTTATACTCTAATTAAATATATAAATAACCGTTTGGCATAGAACGATAATCTTTTATTTCAGCACAGAATGGACAAAGTATCTACAAAACTTTTCTAGAAGTTCTTTATGCAATGCTCCCTTCCCAAAAACAACACAGGCAACTCAATACAAACACATTCACTGCTGACAAGCCATGATTTGGCCACATGACTGTCCTGCCTGTATTTCAGATATTAGCTATGTCAGACTTAATTATCAGAGACAGCTTGACAAGGTCTTTCACATTATTCAAAAAAGGCGCACTGGCCAAAGCCCTAGCGGAGGCCACGGTGTATAACAAATCTCACCCAGCTCAGTCGAGGCTTGTAGTTTTGCTGACAGTTTTTCTCCATAAATTACTCTACATAAATAATTGCTGGCTAGCAAGCCTGTAAGAGCACTGTCAGGAATTCAGTGACCCACGATGTGTAAGAAATACTGCCCGTCATGTTCACAATCAAATGCATGAGGTTTTCTTTCTACATGACGACTGCTACAGAAATGACACTGTTTTTAATTGTACCACTTGTGAAGGTTTCTCTGTTAGTTTGACAGAGTGCTCCAGGCTATTGTGCCCTCAACTTTAAATCCTGCAATTCAAATAACAACCCTGTTTAGGAAAGGACAGCATATCAAAGAAAGTATATGGACTGAATTACAAGTTTTTCTGGTTAGTAAATTTTTCTTCCCTTCGTTTCCTGTTGTGGAAGAGGGGGACACAGATATCAGGATACAACACTTAAGCACATATACAAATCCCAGCAGGAGCTCATAGGATCACAATATGAACGTTATTCATATTACCACTGTTTTCAGGCAGAAATACCCATCCAAAGTGATTAAATGTTCAGGCAATGTTTCAAGCATAAGCGTCTAACTTAAGAGTACAAGGAAAATTATTCAAGGGGAAGCATATTGGCACATCTGATTAAGCAAGAGTCAGTATAGTGGATACATGCTGCAGCCTCATACGTGCAAGACAGGAAAGCACAATATTCACTTTCCCCGGAGACCTTACAATAAAAGTTCTGCTATAATTTATACTTCAACTCCTTTGCTTCAGTGCACAGAAAGGAGAGATTATAAAAATAATTGTTTAAATAGAAATGACAGCTACATCTTCCAGGAGAAGAGGCAGAGCAGGCAGGGAAAGCAAATGTTCTGCAAGGACACGCGAGAGCAAACACTGGGAAGCATGGCTCTGAAATCGTTAGTCACGTACAGGTTGTGAGAGACTCCCTGTGTGAGACATCCAGGGTCTAATAGCAAACCAATTTGTGCTAACGACAGGTGACATACCAATAGCATGGTAACACTAAAATTCAACTGTATACAGCATGAAAGCCATTTAAACATACAAACTACCATCACACCCAAGATACTATGTCACTAAACCACAGACGGAAGTCCTGAAAGCCAAGGAGGGGGATGGGGATGGAAAAAAGGTCGAGAAGGAGGAGGGAGTTCCAGTGCCTGCCACTTTGCACCAAAAGCTTCAGCACAGGACAAAGTCTCTCACCGACAGGCTCTGGCCCTTACAGAAGTTGTATTAACAGGGGACTAGAGAGTTTGCACTGACAGCAAAAGATAACATCTAACCCCAGGCACAGTGCTGCAAAGCATCATTAGCTTTTCCTCTGGAAGCTCCAGCAGCATTCTTCTACCTTCTACCATCACAGTTTTGCACCTAGTGTGTGCAAGGCTCAGAATACAAATGTGTGTCTAAGTGAACATAGGCCCTCGGTACATCTCAAATATTTGTTTGTTTTTTCATCTTTACTTCTTTAGAGGCACATTTAAAGCTGGAAGTGCAACTTCTACTAATATATGTTACTGATCACAAGAATGCTCACAAAACTACTGTACAACTGTGAGGTGATGCAAGAGAAAGAAGAGATGCACTGGAATGTCAAAAAGGCAGAAGTTTGAAGGGAAAGAAACCTCTAAAGAAAAATAGAAAGAAGGTCAGATTCACTCCTTTGCCAAGACCTCTCTGTAACTGTGGCCAAAACCCACAGCACAACGTTGCACCTTTTCTCCAGCATAGCCCACTCTTTCAAAATAAGTGATTTGATCTCATATTTGTTTAGAGTATGGAGTTAGCAATAACAGAAGCAAATCAAAAACAAACCCGAGTATCACAAGCTGATCCTTCCTATTTCTATATCACAACAACCTATACCAAAACAAGGTAAAACATACTAAAGACCAGCCTGGGAACCTTGGACAAAAGTAGTAACGTAAGTTTTGAACAATGTTCACAGTTGCACAGATTATATACAACTGAGGGCAGAAAATAGATGGTGATTTCCTAATTACAGTCTGGTAAATGAACAGAGTTTTCCCCACAGAAATTAATTTCTCTCAGTAAAAGATACATAAAATCATTATCTACTCCTTCTGTATTTAAAACTTTAAACAAAGTGTCATCAAGACAGATGAGACAAATCGTTCACGTACAATTAGCTATATGGATACATAAGGAAAGGAAAAGCGCTCATGTTTTCTTTCTCATATAAGGTTAGCAAGAGGAGGCGAGTGGAATCTTACCCAGCTATCTGTCACAATTCAGAGACCAAATCCCAAAGCAGGCATCTGCAAATGGGAACCTCTGCATAAACAGTCCTCTTGCGGTCTTGGTCTGATGTCAACCCAGAGCACAATCATCCTCTTCTCCTTATTAGTAACAGAGATTAAGAAAGTGCTTTATAAGGCAAGTGATATTACTAATACCAAATTACCTTATAAATTGAAAACTTTGTGACTATCGGCAACTTACAATTAAGCTGGCTTGCTGACTGTTGCCCATGAAAAACCCCAACTCACTTCTGATTCTCATTTTGTCATCTTCTTTCCCATTGGCGTAAACAAAAGCCACACTGGTTTTACATACAATTTATAATCTTCACTCCTGGTTTCCAAAGATTCATGCTACTCTAATTTAAGACATTTGTCCATAATTAATCAATTTAAAACACTGGAACTAAGCAAGTAAGATTTAGATTTCAGTTCAGTGGGAGCCACCTGTTTTGTGTTAGGGCAAGACTTGAGTTAGGATTCACTTGCAGGGTTTTCAGATAATTTTTATTTGTTTTTAGTTACCACTGTTAAGACACAGAAAGAGAAGGATCCAAAAATTCAGTCAATTACTTTTAGGGCTGGGTAGCAGCCAGCAGGAATACTTATTGCTGGGTTCAGCGAGGGTTTGCCAAATGATGAGAGATGTTAGCTTCGGCAGGGAAAATTTCCTTTCTTGGCTTGTATCTGCTAAAGGCTGCAGTCACCAAATTAGGACTAAGGATGGGTCCAGAAGGAACAATTTAGGGCTAAATTTAGGACTGGTCTCAGTAGTAACCGTCTGTTAGGACAGAGACTAAGTTGGTAGGGTCACTGAGATAGGAAAAGGAAAAAAGTGAGCCAAAACTGGCAGTGAGCTTGGAAGGGTGCAGCTGGCTATGCCTGCATCTGAGGCAGACTGAAGCAAGTAGGAGCAGAGAGGCAGGACTAAGTCAGGGGACCACCACCAGCAGCAGGGTTAGCATGTGCACAGGGTGCGACAGCCACCTGCGCCTTCGGCCGGGAAGGACTGCTAGGCACAAGGCAAGGTTTGGATAAACCAGAGCCACTGTACTACAACTAGTACAGCATCTGTAGATTATTGCCTGACTAGATGTAGTTCTGGAATTGACTGCTGGATTTGGGGTACATTTCCAGCCAGCAGAAGCCCACACGTTCCCGATTCTAACAGGGCACCAAGGTAAGCACAGTCCCAGGTCCTTCATATTCCAGAAAGTAGAAAGAGTCAAACAGATGCAGTCACCACCTCGCTGGAACATTTAACATAATGGCGTGCTAAAACCGAGCATTTAAAATCCAACACATCATCTTCAAATCTGCAAGCACCTACACCAAAACAGTTCTGATCACTGCTTCAGGAATTGAACGGGTAGTCTGAAACTGTCGTACAATTCACAATACAATCCCAACATCTGCAAGCTGTCTTACAAAACAGAATATTCTAATGCACGGGTAATAAGGTTAAATGTCAGGGCCTCCTAATTACTAACTCCAATAAAGACTTGATGAGCAATCTTATCTAATCCCTTGGTGTCTCACTTCACTCATCTGTAAACAGAACTAGCAGCCCAACCTACTTCATGGGATGTTGAAAGGCTAGCATCTAAAATGCTTTACGCACTTTGGATTTTTTGTTTTTTAAGCGCTATATAGGTTAAGAGGTTTGTTTGTTTATTTTTCAGATTAATCTCGTATTTATGCATTTTACAGTGTACATACTTTACATGACAGGAAAAAACAATGCTACAAACAGAACACTGGAAAACATTACCAAGAATTTAAAATAGGTTGTGACTTGGCTGATCATAAGTAACCAAACTCACCTTTAATCTTCCTGATGACATTTCCTGCACATAGCTCCTTCTACTGGGTTTTTCTAGCAGCAGCCCTAAACAAGGAACTTCTTGCTATCAAGAATCCCTACCACATCAAGCCGTTCACTGCATGATTATAGGGCAAAGCAGGAATTCAAGTAGAAGGGAAATTACTTAATTATTTCATATCACTAACAGTATGCAGAAGGATTAGTCATTGCCAGACAGACATGCTTCATTTTACTTAGACACAGAGCAACAACTCTCAATTCTCCCCATCGCATTCATTACCCACTTACAATGGTAACTATGTATCTTGTTGAAATCGAAACCATTCCAAAAAACAGACAAACATAATTATAACTTAAAACAAACAAAAATTAAACTGTTTACTGACACCAAGGAATTCTCAGTTCCCTGTACTGCACATACCACTAAAACGTTCCTGGGGGCTTTGATCCAGAAAGCATCAAAAGTCCATAAAGCATCAAAAGACAATTTGTGAAGTGACTGCCAGAAACCAAACTCAACAGGTTTAAGCAAACAAAAACCTCAGGGGAAAAGGAAAACAAATGCGTAAATTTACTCAATAATGTTCAATAAATGAAAGCTATCACAGCAATATTACAACTTTGTACAAAACAGTATGGATTTTTTTTTCCTGGAAAAGGTTAGAGAATCCTTCAACCGAAAAGGCTGAAGAAAACTGCACTGGAGAGAGCATTATAATGGGTCTCTCTCTGGAAGCAAAGCAACTGCGAATAAGCAAGTAACTTCAAATAACAAGCAAGCAAGAAAACCCACCATGCCCCTCCTCAGAAGAGAACTGACGTGCTGTCTTTCTCTGACATTACTAATTATTGACATCAATGTATTCCATCTGCTATTTTTTAGAGCTACAAAAGCCCTGGTTTTTCCCCCCTAATTGTCCTCCTGTGAGTAAAAATTCAACGGACATTGGCAACGCTGGAGGTTTTGTAAGGGAGGGATGCAACTAGGAGAGATGGCAGTTTACTCTGGGGAAAGAAAAGGAAGAAAAAAAGCCTAGGAACAACATTCCTATTGGTTTTGTCATGAATTTGCCAGCAGAGAATCCTCTCCTCTGTCACATCAGTGGCCTGTGGCAATGCCATCACCACACAGCATTCGTTCTGTTCTCGCTCTTTGAGTAAATTACTCCTACTCAATAAATTGCTACTAAGTAGGAAAGAGCAATGGCAGATGCATGGAAGCAAAGGAAAAAATATTTTAAAAATCTAAACCATACCTTTTCCAAAGCCTAGCAAGGGATTAGAGGTACATACTTCAGAGAGGACTTGATTCAGCCTTTATTCTGTCCTAGTAGCTCTATCCCAAACTCTCTTAGGAACCCTGAGCATGTCTCCATGCTAGCATGTGCTAAAACCCATGCTATTGGACCTTTCCCGCTCTTCCTTAATATTCAAACTAGAACATTCACATAAGTTTGCTCTATAAATTTTCACCAGAACAGGCAGCTAAAGACATCAGATGAGGTGAAGGAAGCAGCAATCTCTGGGAGGCTATGGCAAGAATCATCTAAAAAGTCACGCTACTAAGACCTCTCAGAAGGGAGATGGAGAGAGAAGAGACAGAAGCACAAACCACTGAGCTAACGTCAACTATTTTCCAAGCAAAATTCCCTCCCAGCATCCCCCCGTGCCTCTGCTTGTCACTCAGGAAATGCCACCCCAACCCACCCATCCAGGCACTCAGAATGAAACTCAGCAGCTGCTCATATCTCTCTCAGCTACTACACTAATAATAGTGTCTAGGAAGCAATGTTCCAATAAGGCCATTCAATAATGTCCTCATGAAATGTGAGATCAGCTCCTGACCACTATTAAAATATAGGACTTTTCCATATTTAAAAGAGAAACTGAAGGAGCGGGCCTCAGGAAAAGAATTTCTATGATGAAGAACGGCATCCTTACTCAAAAGATAACTCTCTTTACACTTAAAGACACAAATTCTCTTCACAAGGATTTACTTTCAAATCTGAGACATCAAAAGCATACAATCCCTTTTGTCTGCTCACAAGCCTTCAAGATCCTAAATGCAAGCAAATCATAGCTATTACAACAGGAACAGAAAACATATACAGAAAGTTTTATCTATAAAAGGACCGAAATTGAAACAAATGTTGACAGAATTGTTTGGGCTTTGTTTGATGCTTTTGCGGCATCAGAGGTTTTTCTTTCAGGAGGGGCTTTGCTTGTTTGTTTCTGTTACATGTTGCTTACAAACACTGTCAAGTTACATTTAGAGAAACTTTTCTCTGTACCGGGGGCGGGGGCTATCAGATTAATTGCTAATGTGGTCCAGTTGCTTGCTCCATCCAAAACAAGACTGCTGCTTTTCTTGATTGACACCTTAATTCCTAATTTTATTTTAAAATGCATCGATAGCAATAATACCAAACCAATTTTCAAGAAGGTATCAAAGCCATTTTCCTTGTAAACACTTCAAGAACTACAAACAAAAGGTACAATAAGGAAAAAAAAACTTCTCAATGAAGCAAGCTTTGCAATAACTTTACAAATCTGAAGTGGATTTCAGTATGTCCATGGAGCATTATAACAAGGTTAGCATACCTAAGTTTTTCTTCACATATGGATACTTTCTATAAAAAAGTGAATGATGATATGCTATAAACCCTAGAAAAGCCAAACTGCTGACTTAAATTTCCACTTGAATAATCTGCATGGCAAGGGCAGAACAGCTGCTTTCTGAGTTCACACTACCATGCCCTCCATACTGAGATGTCTAAAACATGACTGTAGGAGAATATGGCACATTCTCCTATCAGATTCTATATTAAGCTAATTTACTTGAAGAGAATAAAAAAGAAGTTTGTAACTACTGCTCATTTCAAATAATGACTACAGAAAAAAAAGAAGTGGGTGAGTCTCACATGATGCAGAAGGGACTGATACACAACACTTCTCTACAACATTTCAATATTTGTGAAATCTTTCTAGATAAATGTCCCCAAGTTTGAGGCAATAGCTTAAATAGCGACAGAAAGAAGAATATAAAAAGGTGAAGGGCTCGCTCAAAGCTGCTCCCAAAGTCACTTCTCTAGACAAAGCTTGCTCTTCTGTTCATACCATAAAGTTATCCATGTATATGAAAAGACAAAACATTTTTGGCTTTAAGGGAAGAAGATTGGGATGAAGACATGTCATTATTCCATTAATTTAATTCACTTGTTTGCTGCTTAATGTCTGGTCAGAACCATGCCAATAAAAATCTCTATCACTACATGTTCTTTTTTTTCATGTTATATTATGAAAGACTCAAATCAGTTACAAGAGGAGTAAGTAGCGATCTATACAGGCAAGATGTGGAGGGGAAATGTAAACTGTATTGTGCTTGCCTCCAGATAAAAATCTAGTCATATAAAAGATGAAAATTTCACCCAATTTCACTAACCTTGCAGACATGAACCATGTCCACTATAGAAAGATCCTCAGCACTGATAGCAATCTATAGCAGCGATTAAAAAACAAAGCCCTATACACAATACAAATTATGTTGCACTAAAATATAAGGTATTTTTGTAACTAAAAAAGAGGAATTCATACCTAAGACACATTCCAATTACAGACATATGAAAGTGGTTAATGGAGGCAGGAAGGGAAATAAAATTTCCAGGTAAGTGAACACAAAGAATCATTTCTGTTGAGTCTCAAAGCTACATTTTCAAAATAATATTTGCATCTAGGACAGTAGCTTGAAGGAATTCTACTTCTTAAATACACATATTAAAACTCATTTTCTGCTAGGTCAATCATCATGATTACTAGGCCAGATACAGACACAACCCTTCTCATGGGTCTTCCAAGCTGCCAGTCATTAGATCTCAACCCTCCAGGAGGGCATTTCCAGTCGTCAATTCCCTCAGAGCAGGTTACACTGCTTGAGCACTACCTAGAGATAACAGCCACCAGTTCTCAGGTGCTTGGGCTCTGCAACAGATGGATGAGTCTTTCCAAGACAGAGAACACATTTCAGCTCTTCTTAAACCATAGTATACTGTCTTACCTCCTTCAGTTTTGCTCTAGGCCCTCAGCAAAGTTCATCTGAACAGAGGACCAAGTTGCTACACGTGAGATTCAAGGGTGTCAGATAGACATTTCCTTAGTTCATGATATTAACTACATAAAAACTTGATCTGAATGTTTGGAGCTTAGCCCCATTCCTCCATAAAACATAGCAAAAGACTGCAGTAAGAGGAGAGAAACAGGTGCCAACAATAAATTTTCATGCTTGACTAGCTAGTTCCCTATCCCTTAAGGAGGGCAGCCTTCCCCCTCAGGTGCAACCCTACAGAACCCCACAGGAAGAGCAGTAATGGTGTTGGTAGACACACAGATGTGTTTTGTAAAAAAAAAAAAAAAAAAAAAAATTGGCCATGGGACAGAGGAGTATTTGCAGATTCTTCTTAACCTTAGATTCTTTTACTTCTAAAAGTAAAAGAAATAACAAAGGATGCAATACATCCAGGTAGTTTTATTTCTTTTAGCAAAGGTGCTGAATCTGCTGGAACAGGGGAACAGCTAGGCAAGAGGCACAACAGAAATTTGAAACTGTGCGTTTTGAAACGACTGAAAGCATAAAGGAAAATGAGGCACAATAAAAGTACAGTAATATTACCACAGAGCAAGAGTGTTTAAGAGCAGACTGGAAGAAACTCAGCTTTGTTCCAGAAAAGCTTGCAGGCTGAAGAGTTGAACGGACAAAAGCTTCAGAGAAACAGTCTTTCGGCTTGTAACTGAGCTTGTCAATTGGACCAGGCCTTTTTGACAGAGAGAGCATACAACCCGATATTTTAACAGGAAAAAAGTATTGACAATGTAAATTATACTGTTTTGTTCTCAGAGCACTGATGTGTTTCAAAGGCTGAAACTACACAGCATTCACAGTCTGTTAATACACACAAGCTACAAACTCAGCCCCATGATGGATTTCTAAGAACAGTGATCCACTGCCAAAATGATATTTCGAAAAGTTTTTCTCAAGTCTTCGGTAACCTGGCAGCATGCTCCCTCCACCTGTTTGCAAGACGGTGGGATTTGTTTTGAAGAAGCATTTTCTACACAATCATACTTTCATTTAAATCTGCTACAAGCTTCCTTATCAATTTTTTTTTTGTTCCATCATACCTACATTCAAATATTACTAATATTTTTCAAAGCATGTAGCTCTTTCTAATGACAGACAAAATCACAGATTAAGACAAACAAGCAAAAATAAGGTGCTCTCCCTCTGCCTGGGAAGAGAGCCCAATTTTTGAGATTTGATACATTACAGTCTAATTTTTCTTAAGGTTGAAACGCTGCAAGTGCAACACAAGCTTCAGACTCTTCACCATGAATTCATTCATCACTTCTAAGCCGCACGCATCAGCCTAATGGAGGAAATGGACAAATTTCAAAGCTAAAAAACACTCACCAGCAACAAAGTGGCTGAGAACCTACTCCTGGACACCACACACACTACATCCTCCTCCAAGGCCCAGGTCTGATACACAGTCCTGCTCAGTTTCATCCTGGATACTCAATTTTCCTTGCCAAATTAAATAAAGCATTTTTTTTTTCCTCTTCAAGGACATGCAGTCCCGACCAGCCAGGTGTATATACAAAAGCTGGAGAGAACTAGGGAAGCTGTAACAACCAGATCTACTGAGAGGCAAAGCCTTCTCTCTGACCTAGCTAAAGAGCTGATAACCCCCACCTGCCCAGCCCTCTCAACTAAAAAGGCAACAACAGGACGTTTATTCAAAGTTGTGGGTAGTAGTAAAATCACAATCTGTTTAATAACACTGTGATTTTCCATCTCTGTAGATAATTTTTCCCTCCCACTGCTCCTTTCCCACAGAGGATAACCCCAGCATGAATGATTTACAGGAACTTCTGATTTGGCCTTGGCCTGCAATGGCCACATTGCTTCTGAGGGCCTGGATGTTTTCTCTCTATTTTTATCCTGAAAGACGAGCAAACACACAGGAGGGAAAAGAACAACAAGGGGAGGAAACAAAAACAGAGCAGAAGGAGTAAAAGGCATTCACAAAGAATAGGGTGGCCACAAGAAGCTCTGTCCATAGGTGCAAGCAGGTATGGAAAAACGACAGCATGACATTCAGGTTGTCTGCCGAAAATTGCCAAAAACGTCTGTTTAGAAAAAGAATTAGAGGATAGCATAAAGCCAGCCATAGACTTCCCTTTCCAGTATCTTCTTTCCCAGTGAGATACCTAAAAATGCACTTTGGATAGCAGGCATACATCTATCACAGATGTATAACATGAGGCGTTTTAAATTGCAGCCACTGTAGCTGCCCTCTCTTCTATCAAAGTTACACCCAGAGGGCACAACCTCCACAGGAGCTGCTTGGATGGAGCACATGTGCCTACCTCAACTAATTGCAAAATGTGATGGCTTAGTTTAAACTTGGCAAAGAAGATGGGTTTGACTTAGCAACAAGACAGATTTTGGTTGCTGATTAAAACTGACAACTACAGTGGGTGGCAGCAACCACCAGCAGATAGAGATGTTAAATTCCCTGAACAGTAGTTTCTTAAACTATTCTGCCAATATGTGCCCAAGCTCATTTGATCATATATTTAACATTCACTAGATATTCCAGGAAAGCATTCAACTGCTCAAAGTGTCTAAATCTGCCACCTCAAAAACATGAAGACTTTTAAAAGATGATCAAAACACTGAGCATGTCGTAATATCTCAAGAACGACTGTCATAGAACAACAGCAAATCTGGTCTGGAAACTCAGAAAAGTGGCATTAGACCCAAAAGGAAACCCCATCAAACATAAGCAAGTCATAAAAATTATCTCAAAAAGCCACAACCCACCCTATCAAAACATTAGGCATATTGCCAAGATTCACACACTGTGGACTATCTCCCTCAAACAGCCAAGCCTCTGTTTTTTAAGTTAACATGTTAAGTGCTGCAGTAGTGACTGAAGTTGGTATTATAAAACAAAAGCACTAAAGTCAATGTAAACTATATTCATTAATTATGTAATGTTAAAAAACAGCCGAGGAGGAGGAGAGAAGTACTGGGATGCAGCTCTTCTGTGCCGTTCCAAAACATGTTTCCAGGCACTCCCTGTCCAAAGCGAGGGCAGAGCACCTGGCCTGTACACTACTCCCCTTGCTGTACATCAGGAAAAAAAACCATAACACTCTGGAGCAGGTCGTCTCCCCTCCTTGCCTCCTTAGAAAAAAACCTATACCGATCAGAAAGAGACATTCTGCCTCACTAAAGACTATGAAGTTGATTTTAGACTGACTTGAGAACTGATACCCGTGTCATAAACTCTGCTTGTTAAAATTTGCAACATTTTTGCAATACAGAGCTGGCAAGCATAGGATAATTTTAGGAACAGCATACACCTGCAGCCTTAGCAGTCGGTCTGTTTTTCTTTATTTAATTGCAAGCAGGTGTTTGCACTTTACAGGCTGTAGGGCAAATCCATCCTTTTTTCCAACTCCTTAAGATGGATTCAGATTCCATAAAATTCAATATTAGGTTTCTAAAAGGCTTGTCATTAAAAAAGAAGAATATCAGGGGAAAAAACCTTCCAGCATAATCTACCAGACAACTTCTCTAAAAATTACAAACCACTCTACTTATTTCTATTGTTTTTGTCCTGAAGACTGACAATGACACTAATCACTGACATCCTCTTTAATGACCGCTTACATAGTTTATCTAAGCTGAAAAATTACATATTTCCCCCAAACAATTAAAAGACAGAATCACTTCAACAACAGCCTGTCACATCTCTTATCACTGAGAAAATCCATTTAAATTCATGAAAATTCATATTTTCTGAAATCACATCGTCTAGTTCACTAGCACAATGCTCTACTTTTAATACAGAAAAAAAATGAACAGTGGAACATCTACAGGACAAAGAAGGTAATGGAGCTAGTTAGTAATCCAAGCTGAAAAGACATGATTCAAGATGACAAACTGGCATCCTCTACAGAATGAGCTTGACACTTTTTATAGCTACTGACACAGTAATGAATGCTTTACTTTGGGTGGAGCTACACGCAATGTTCTGCAGAGTATTTTCTTAAAAGAAAGCACTTCCCTGATCCTTATACAGAAGCAACTTTATCTACAAGCAGAAAAAAAGGTACTGTCTTAGTTAATTAGGCCCTAGCTGTGGCAATTATCTTGAAGGGAAGGGAAAAGCAACATTCTATTATGTTTTTATAAGCAGTTCTTTCTTAAGCAAAAGCTGTATCAGATGGGCCCCAAAGCACCTGTTTGCCTTAGTTTTCTAATGTTTCCATTATTGAACTGAATTCCACTAGAAAGTTTTTTTTTTTTAAAGGTATATACTGCTCAGTAGCCTTTATGATACAGGATCTAACACTGCCCTAGCAGAGTATATTTCAAATTTAAATCTCAGAGTGTTCACTTAGAGCATTTATTTGCTTACTGTTATCACACCTAAAGCATGCCTTATAACAGAAATAAAGCTCATTTTTGAGGTAGTAATTGAAAACTAAAATGGCTTTCTAAAATGCTAAATGTGAAGATTTATTAATCCACAGCTCTCACTGAATTCAAGGTGAATTAATGAAAGATAGAGTCCTAACTAATCACTGCTGATTTAGGAAACTTTGCACACGAGTTCAACTGAGGCCCTCTCGCAGTATGCCCTGCTCCCCTCCCTTGTTAAGTAAGAATGACATTAGTTTTTACTTGGTCTTTGGGTTCTTTCTAAATCTTTAGTGAATGTCCATTTCTTTTCTAAAAGTTATTAATGAGTCCTATATTAACAGTTTTACCTTACTACTTTGACACATACTGGAGTGCCAGTAGAACAACATTTTTGCTGCAGAAAATTCCTAAGACTTTGAGAGCTGGCACACATTATACATTCAGCTAAGTGGTTTCATAAGTGCAGATTATACTAAGAAAAGCTTTAAAAAATGGACAATTAGTGCTTAAGAAAAAAAAGCACCGTGGCTCAAGTGATCTGAGTGGCTTTTATACTGTGTTATTATGTGGATTACAACGGCCTTTACGGTTACATAATATCATCCACACCAGGTCAGACCAAAAGCCTACTACCTAGACCAGTATCTGAGAGGTCAACCACCAGCACCACACACTAAGAGAACTGGCCAAGAAAAAGAATAAGGGTTTGGCCAACTCAGACATCAGACTGGGTCTTGGGTTTGGATTAGGTTCTTCAGTTGACTTCGTTAAAAGAAAGACTCAGCCTATTCTACTAGGTCAGAGACAGGATTGGGAACGGCCTTATTCCCTTTGCCGAGAAGATTTCCTGTCTGCTTAACTTCTTGATGGCAAACTTGTAAATGACCAGTGATTAATAACACCTCAGAGGGAAGGAAAGAGAATTCACTATTTTTTTTCTCACGAATGCAGAAATACTCCCTGGAGTAAACCAGCATTCTTCAATAACAATTATCAGTAACTCTTCATATTCCAACAAACTCTTTCTACAGATAAAAGAAATCTGGTTCTTGTTTTGTATTCTGTCCGGAAGAATGCAAGGAATAACTCTTCTGTGAAAAACATAAAACAAAAATAGCAATAAAAAAATAGTCACCAGAAGCCTGAGCACACTGAGCTGCCTGCAGAGACCAGCACTGGGTAGCAAGGATGTCTGTTTTCCTCCTCTGCTGCACCAAATACAACGGCCAAGACCTCACAGAACTGAGCTCACAACCCAAAACCTCAGGGTACAGGAGGAATTATCCTGCTCTCAGCCGAAACAGAGACAGCAACGTAATGAGGGACAGGCCTACCCCAGTGAAAACTGCACAATGGGGCCGCTGGGTAGCAAGTTTCTCAGGGTGCAAGTGGAGGAAAGTGGCTGCTCTGCATTCTAGCACAAGTGATAAGAGTATTTGCATACTGTGGTGCCCACGTGGCAGTAGATGGTCCTGGCTTGATGAAAGGCTTTATGACGCATTTTATCTGAGAGGCCCATGTGGGGCACCCTTCCCTATCAAACTTTGTCTAGGCTTCCCTTAGATGGGCACTGCATACAGACCACCCCTTGAAAGCCTCCTACGGAACTCAACTTTCCTGTTTTCCTGGCTTCTCCATCTTCTGTCTTCATCAGCCCGTTACAAAGTCACTGCAGTTGACCCAAACTGAATGCTGCTCTGATCTGAGCCTAAATCCAAGAATGGGGAGGTTCTGCTTTCACACACGTGGAATAGCTGTGAGCACGCACTCACAAGTATCCTTTGCAAACGCCCCATGAGACGCCCAGGGCCAAAACCTACACTCACGCTGACTCTTCCTACTCTACCCTGAGGTCTCATAAAAAGTGGTAGCTCCTGTCTTAAGTTTAGGGAAAAGTCTTGCCTCCAAAAAAATATCTTCAAAAACCCCAAACAAATCTCACTCTCATTTCAAGAGACCAAGAGTTTGACCAACATAGGGAGAGAATTCGGAAGCAAGTACGTAGTATTTATCCAGTGTATTCTTTAGCTTCCAACAATTTGCATCTCAGAAATGTTAAGAGCTCAGAACTAAACCTCTCAAGTTCCTTTCATGTTTCTGAATAAGGATTCTCCGATCAGGCACCTTTAAATTCAGTTTCTCTCAACAGAAGAACAACTAACTCCATCCAGAAGTTATTTATAAACTATTTTGATCCTCACTTGTTTAACTGAACTGGAATCCCCTGAGAAATACTCCATTTCTATTTTAAAAGGCTTATGTGTATACTGCTTGTATTTACCGATCACTAACAGTGGAAATAAATTGTCTTTTGTACTCCTTTTAAACATATTTAATCGTCATAAGAGAAGGAAGAGCCACCTATTGTTTATTCATTCTTCCAATATTTAGCTTGAACTAGACAACTCAGTGATTCAAACCATTACGCAGGAAACGAGACAGCTTTGAGTCAGTCTTGTTTATCTTTCTATCAGATTCTTGAAACAACTGAAACTTAAAGGGTAAAGATACACTTGAAGTATGCTTCATACTGGAAACTCAACAATTTAAGAATGCAAAAGGTCCTCCTTTTTTATAGTCTTTTTTTTTTTAAGCAGCATAGTCCTGTACTAATACAAAATCAATTCTTCTGAGTTTTAGGTGGAAAATACACTCCCATACAACTGAGGACACAAATGGAAAGGAGAGAAAGAGAGGATCCACATCATGTTACTGGTTTGTCCTGCAAGACACTGACGACTCCCATGATTAGAGGGAGTGGTAGCAGTATCTGCTTCCCACCTCTCAAGATGTAACCCAGTGCAGGCAGCATCAAAGTCATTTACAAGGCTGTCTGTCAAGCAGGAAGTGGGAACTATTCAATCATATCAGTTATTCACACCTAAAGAATCCTCACAACATTTCTTGTAAGTTGCAGCATTACAAGTGAAATAAGGAAAGCACTAAGGGAGGGAAATGCAGGCGCTCTCTATTGCATTCACTTCATTTCCCACAACTTTAAGAACAATAGCGTGCCCACTACATTTAATATTTTATAGCCCATTCAGAAAAGCTTATTATGCTCACATATCAATTAAAACAGATGTAAATTTTGTAATTTACCTGGTTCTAGAAACAGAGAAATACTTTAGCTATCATTAAGATGACATTTTTTGTTCAAAATACTAAAACAATTTTCCAAAAATTATAATCAACTGTTGTCTAAGAGGCAGTCATCTAAGCTCTCAAAAGGCCCTGCTTTATTATCACATTCTCTAGATTGTGGCAAGCCACTCTTTGCGCAGAAAATGCAGTTTTGTCAGAGGTGAATAGCTAGCTCTGTGTCTAGACCACTTCTTGAGCTTGGTTTTTGGAACAGACATTAATCCCATTTGGCTTCCTAACACCGAATGAATCAGGTTCCTCAAAGAATTTAGATGCCAATGTTTTCTTCTGAAAACACAAGGAGAACCAGTACCCTAACCACTGGAGTTTTAATGGGTTTTAACTCCTCCTTGTGTTTCCTCCGGTTCAATTTGTCTTTTAGTATCTGTTGAACAGTGGCACTGCTTCATCAGCGGCACAGGAAGACGACTCAGCTTCAAACCTGTCATGCAGGGCACTCTGAAGGGGAGAGACAACTGCAGAAACCTGAAATGTGTAAGGAAGGATCTAACCTCTGTTTCCACTTCTCAAACAAGTATGCTGAAGCACAGACGTTTGTTAAAATATGGTACAGCCCCTAAACTCAAGAAGAAAATTTCTGACTGTCATCTCAGAAAGGAAGGAATTGCTTAGACCTGAAGACCAGGCAGGATCTCAGATAGCTTCTCTAAATATTTCTCATGGGCTAGCCCTAAGTATTTCATCAAGCACTCTCTAGGCCAGGTGGCTCTGCTTGGCACATTGACTCCCTTGGCTCCCACCACACACAGCTAAGCGCGCCGAGCGCTGCACACCAAGCCAAAGTTAACAGCACAGGATTCTGCTGTGGATAGGAGGCTCATACAAGTTAGGGCTTTCCTCATCACCATCAGCTCCACACTTTCAAATTAAGTTCTGTATATGTAACCGTACATGAGAAACTGAGGGTTTGGGGCAGTTGCCAAAATACTATCTAGATGCTTGAGGAAGAGAAGTGAATGGAATGCATTCCCTCTATCGTTCTTATCCAAGTTTAGGGACACTTTTTTACTTCGCACTCCAAGTTAAGATGATTTATACTGACACTTCAAGTCACAGATTTCAAATAATCCTCACGGAACACTATTTACAATAACTGAATATTAACTGGCCAAAGAATAAGAGTTACAAACAGGTGAAATTTGATATGGCATTTTCTACCTTTTTTTACCCAGGCAAAACATCAGACACAAAAACCAGGAAAGAATGTTTCTTTATTTGCACAAAATTAATTATCTCAGTTTTTAAAACCCTCACCATATACAGGCAACTGCACTGCTAAAACCATTGGCCAAATCCCTCTCAGTTTACTTTCAGCGAAATATCTTGAAAGCCTGGTTCCCTGCCTTCAGAAGTTTTCCATGATACCAAAGATGCAGTACACTTTTGAGAACACAGTGCCAGAGTGCTGCATTAGTATTTCAGTTGAATAATTGATATAGTCCGTCATCCTACTAGATATTTATGGGACTACACTACTGTATCTTAAGTTAAATGTAAGAAATATTACTACAATACTACATTAAGAATATGCGTTAACATGGTCATTCAAGGAAAATAACGATTCCCACAAAAACCACAGCATAGCAAACCATATATATATAAAAAATATATATATTCAACGAGTAAAATGCAAAGTTAAAAGACACCGTCACGTTTTACAAGGCTAAAAACATAGAACTGGTAACTAGTGCTGTCACCACAGAACCGTAAGTCTGGTAATTCCTGAACATACTTAAAATTTTGACAAAGGTGTATTTTCAGCAGCCTCTTCACGGACTACAAATGCATATACACATACATCGTTATGTTGAGATACGCAATTCACAGACGCTCAGCTTGCAACGCACCGGTAAAACTTGAAAACGAGTCCTCTCAGCGGATTTAACATCGTAGCTCACTTCGGACTCGGCACGGCCAAACACATAAGCCAGGCCCGGCCAAGAGACCGGGCAGATGCAACCGGCGCTACAAGAAGCGGAGTTACCCGGCGCTGCTACCGCCGCTATCCCTTATTCCCCTCTCCACGGCGAAGGGCTGGAGAGGACCTACGTCCCCTAAGTGGCTGGTGGGGGACCCAAGGGAGAGGCTGGAGAAAGCCAGTGCAAAACTCACTGCAACAAAAGCAAGTGCCGCCGGCTCAAAGGCGAAACCTCTCGGCGTCGGGCGAGCGGCTGCAAGCGCCGGGCCCCGAGCCGCCGGGAGCCGCCCCCGCAGCGACCCGGCGTCTCCCCCTGCACCCCTCCACTCACTTTTGGTCGCGGCGATCAGGTTTTTCCCGTCCTTGAGCAACTCCTTGATAAACTTATTGGTCTTCTCCAGCTCGGCCTCGTGGGCTCGCACCCGCTCCCTGAACCAGGGGCTGTCCAGGTAGCAGTCGCTGAACTCCAAAGGCTGCAGCCCCATGGCTGCCGCTGCGCCGGGGCTCGCCTCCCCGCGAACCTCTCCCGGCTACACCACAGCAGCAGCGACCTCCTCGGCAGTCGAGGCTCAGCGGGCGCCGCCGCGGCGGTAAGCGGGAGCCGCAGCCACAAAGAGCAGCGGCGGCGGCGGCGGCGGCGGCTCCCCCCGCGCAGGGCTAGGCGCGGGCACAGGCGAGGCGAGCGGAGCGGAGCCGCCCTCCACGCTGCGAGGGGCGGCGCGGCCCAGCTCGGCGCGGCCCGGGGGCGCCCCCCTGCCGGCAGCCCCGCCGCCACCGCCGGGCCACGCCCTAGCCGAGCGGGGCGGCCTGCCGCGCCGGGGCCCGCCTCCCGCCCCGCGGCGGCGGTTACACAAGGCCGGGCGCAGGGGGCACGGCTGGGCTCGTAGTCCGCGGGAGGGCCGCCCGCTCGGCCGTCCCCGTGTGGCGGACACCGGCGGGTCCCCCGGGCGAAGTCCCGCTTGCTCGAGGGGGCCCGGCAGGGCCTGGGCGGGAGAGCCCGCACCGCAAATGCAGCGGCTTGTCGCAGCAGGCCGCGGGTTGCCTGTCCCCGTCTGGCAGGGTGGGGAGGCTGCCGGGTTTGAGCTGCCGCGGGTGGGTGATTCACCTCGCGGAAACGTCCGTGGGCTTTAGGAAGGGGCAGAGCAGGCTCTCAGTGGAAGGAAGCATAGAGCAGCACACCGGCTGCTGCACCCACAATCAGTCGTGGTGTCGGTGTCTGCTTTGTGGTGGTGGTCTGCCCGCAGAGCAGGCTGGCATTGCTCGCCTGTCCCTGTCCTGCTCGTGTGTCCGGCCATGAAATACTGAGTAGAGACAGCCTCACCTTTATGTCTTCATTTAATAACCTAATACAAACAGTTCTCATGAACAAGTACTGCAGCAAGAGCAAGACCTTGAGAAGACCGCTCAATGCTGAATTGTTTTGGTTAAGAATGTTAGGAAACTCCTGAAGAAAACAGAAAAGGCTTATAATTATACTTGTATTTATAATACAGCTATAATTTCATGGGTTTAATGGTTTAACAGTAGTGCAATTCATAGTGATTTGGTGGGACTTTTTTAGATGATTGGCGGTATAGATTTTAGTCATGAATGTATGTCTGGATGTCTTCTTTGGGAGTAACTTCAATCTATTTCATTTTCTGTATTTTGGCAAATTCAGTGTTAATTCCAGCTCTTTTTGAAGCAATGAGCTTTGGTATTAATTTAAATGTATTACTGTTGGGCCCACAGTTAAGCCTAGTTTGCATTGGCCAGAGAAACAAGATAGAGCTGCCTTTTTTGGATATAACCTACATTTTCAAGACTTGCACTAAAAAAAAAAAAAGCTACCTTTCTTTTAAAAAGTTGCACCTAAGATTTCTGTAAATGACTGAGATGAAGATAGCTGGCAGTGTTACTATCAGCCTTCCTCTGTATGACCCCAGGCACTGACCTGCAGAAGTCATGTATGGAAATAGGTGGGCACTTCAGGAATCTCATTTAAAATTACTCCTGTTTGTAGAATCAGTGTATCAGGTAGGATTCAATTTTGCAAACACTTAAGCTTTTTAATAACTATCCACTTGAGAGTGTGCTTCAGAAACCAGACTGAGGGTGTGTGTTACCCACCTGACAGCGGTCACTGAACTCAAGTGAGTAAGCACAGAATTTCATGATCAAAGGCAAAGATAATATCCTCATGGTTCATGTAGATGAGGAAAATAAGAAAACACAGTTGTGTAAAGAAAGGGGGGGGAGAGGGGGCTTGGCATGGAGGCTGATGAGTAATCATAGTTCCGGAAAGAGAGTGTGGCCTCTCCAAATCAGCTGCTACTTAAAAGTGCGGATGGTTTGTCTGAAATCACAGCAGGCCAGGAGGTGCTATTGAGAGCAGACCCTGAACATTCAGCCTTTCAGCCAAGTGTCCCACCTGCTAGATCACATTGTCTGCTGTGATATTTATTTTGTAATATTATTTAACTGACAAGTTACTATGCTACTCAAAACTCCATTTAAAAAGAATTTAAAAAAAAAACCTTAAAGAAATAACAAAAAATCCTTACCTCTGTTTAGATTACTAGAGCAGCATCTCAAAAGTAAGTATGCCTTCATTAATAGTTTGTTTACTTCGTCCTGTAGTTGTCTTCAGGATTAAAATTAGAATAATATTTTTCATGCTTGTTTATAGTTACTGTAATTTCCCTATTACAATTCCACTGAAGTGTTGTAAAGTAATTGGGTTGCATGCATTGTGTGGAGTTGCTTGCATTCAAATTTAAAAAAAAAAAAAAAAGGAAGAAAAAAATTTGAATGTTTAGCTTAGCCCTGAGTTTTTTAGCTGGCAAAAAACCACTAGGTCTAAAATTTAGATTTGTCCTACCATGACAGGCCCATTAGGGGAAATTGGTCCACCTACCTCAATCATGTGAAGTAAAAATGTATTCCATTCTAGTTGCAGCTAAAAGGAGCAGTGGTAGTCCCAACAGAAATGCATACATACACATAACACATTTTTCCCAGAATAAAAAGAGTTAACTTGTATTTACATAATAAAGCAAGAAAGCAAATTCACTATTATGTTGATATTCTACACTGTTTAGCCAGTATTGGTATCCAGACAACATACTGGATTCCTGCCACCGAAATTATTAAATATATCTTTTCCTAAACCTGACCCACCAGTTCAAAACATTGTCAGACCTTGAAATGGAAAGTTGTGATTTAAAAAAAAAAAAAAAAAGAGATGGAAGACTGAGGAAAAATAATAACCCATTAATTTAAATGGACAAAAATTACCTATCTAATAAGCAATAAAAAGGAGTTGTGCTTTCTTCACTAATTAAGGCTAGAAGTGTTTTTATATCAGCAGTTTAGAAAATTCTTCTCTTTTCTGCCATTCCCTACTTAAGGTCATGAAATTTTACAGCCTTCTTGTAGCCTCTTTTAAGAGACTATGACATAGATTGCCTATGTGAAGCTCTGGCAACATCCTGTCCATAGATCGTGTATTTATCTTTGCTTTGGTTAGTTTCCCTCGACATTCATGGCAAGCATGGTTTCAGGAAATAACCTCTTCAAGCCATTTTATGCAATACGCATACACCAGCATAGCGTATGTTTTGTTCCATCTTACCTTCCTTAGGCTCTTGTCTGATCACTTCAACATCCTGATTTTCATGAAAGACAGTGTTCTGATCTGCGGCTGATTGTGTCTCCAGTCTGTATGTTATGGAGAGATGGGTTAGAAATTAGTGAATTTAACTCTTAGTTTTACTGACATTTTATTACAGAGCATTGATAGCGGCTCCCACCATTTGCAACACGCAGCTGTGTTGAGTTGTTGAAAACATCATTAGCAGCAGCATCCTTCCAAGGTATTGTAGTTTCTTCTCTTGTCTAAGCACTTTTACCTCCGTTAGGAGGAAAGTCCTGTCACGGGTTTATAGAAGGTTGATAGAGTTTCCTTCTAACTCCCATCTTGCTCATGACTGTGTCATCACTGTTGGATGGGAGATGTTAGGGGCCTTATGTGTATGTGAGGTACCACTAGGCTGCATGCTCCCTCTGCTCTCATCCATCAAGAGTGCAAATAGAAATAGACTGATCTCTGACCACCCATGATGCAGACCAACATTGTTTATTCTACTGTCAACCAATTTGATGACTATTATGGCAATCATGTATATATCTGATAAGATGGGCATTCCTTTCTGGCACTCCTTTAAAGCACAAGCTTTATCCAACAAATTATTTTAAGTATGCAGCTGTATGCTTTTTCAGTGTTGCAAACATTATATTCTGTGGCCTTTCTTTTTTCTGAAGTGTTCCATTAAAAAGTTGTGAGTATGAGATTAACAAATATCCTCTCCAGCCTTTGAACTGAACTGACTCTTGCGAATTGCAAGGATTTTACACTGAGACTTTTTAGTAATCTTCTCCCACAAATGGGTCAAATTAGCACACAGTACTACTTAATTTATGCTTACAAATAGGCATTTATGCTATCCATCTGGCATTTGCTCTGACTTAAAAAAAAATACAGCTGAACAAGTTTGGAGAATCATGGAGCTACAGATATACTGGCTCATGACAGTATTTGGTACAGTCCAGCTCCTGTGACACCTCACTGTCCACAGGTGATAATTGCCTGTACTTTTTCTCTATCTGCCCCCCCCCGCCCCATCCCACAGGTGCTAATATTTCATTTTCCCCATACTATCATCCTCTAGCTGGGAAGCATAATTAAGCTAAAATCAGAGAAACTTGTTCCCCATCTGTAAGTAATTTAAAGTTTGTAGCTTTTCTTTCAAAACTGAAGGAAGGCTTGGGTGCTTGTTGATAACAGTTGATTTAATAAGATACTACATCCTCCTTTAGAGCTCAGTGCACATATAAAATATTTAATACTTTCTGACACTAATATTTGCACATCCTCATGGACTTCATCCAGCCCAAGTGCTTTACCAGTTCTTATTTTATGTTTTTGTAGCATGTCTTTCCTCTATCAGAAGCTGATTATGGTGTCATTCAGGTTGCCTGTTCTCAATTTTTTCCTTTGGGTCACTTCTCTCAAAACGTTTGTAGACTTCCCCCCTTTTATATATTATAGAGTAGTAATTAAGTTTGCCATGGATTACAGTTTAGTTGCCACTGTGTTTCATTTAGACTCATGTTTCCCCTCCATATGTGCTATTTTCATCTTGTTCAAAATGTTGGCCATTTTTAAGTGGTATTCATTTGTTTCTCAAAAGTGAAGGCATGTACAATATCCACAGCTCTAAAGGCCTGGAAGAGCTGCATTCATGCTTTAGAGAAGGAAAGTAAAGATGAACAGCTTCGAAACATTTCATAATTAGTAAACAATGCCATGGCCTGTTCTTGTCCCAGAAGTAGGACAAGACCAAATTAACTCTGCCTTCTTCAGAAAAGATCTGCACTCCAGGGCCCTGCATGTGGTTGTTCCCTGCAGCAGGCAGCCTGCCAGGCTCCACAGAGAAAGAAGGTAGAGTGGTGTCATAGGCATGGGAGGGAGCAAGATAAGGGACTGGAGATGTGGAGCAAACCTCTGAATTTTGCTCCTTGCAATCTCTGTTGCTGCAGAGCAGAGTTGTTAGTCAAAGGCCCAAGACAACTAGGACTTCTTTATGACTTAAAACTAGGTGGTGTGAATGTTGTCTTCAACTGTTATTCTTGGGACTTACCAACAGTGGAATTAAAGTTTAGGAACACCATAACTCCAGGGCAGTCATAGGCAGTGCCTGCACAGCACGCAGTTCTTAGACATCTGGTAAACATTTAAGGTGGTAGTTCTTAATCTGTAGAGCAGGCCTGAACAGCATCGAACGGCAAGGGACTGCATTTACCATTGCTGTGGGTCACTTCTAGTCCTGTGTTCATATGAGCTGAATTACCAACTTTAAAAGATTGGATGTGGATGGAGAAAGAACATGGACAATGAAAATACCTTTATTCCACATGTGTAGATATGAAGACAGTTTCTAGTCAATTCACCATGTTTCACCTGAAAAGTAACAAGCTAAAGTAGCATTTAAAAAATTGTTTACAGAGTTTTGTCTGTACTTTTCTCAAACCTTTTACTTACCAATAAAGTTATGAATTTTCTTTTAGTCACATAGTGCCTCCTTCTTGTCACCTTTCAAAGCATTAACTTTTCTGTAATACTAGTTTCTGGCATTTTTTTTTTTCTTGGTTCTTAAACATGTAAATCTCAGCTGTTCCTTTAAGCAAGTAAAACAACTGAACGTCTACACCTTAAAATTGTAGAAAAAAGCTTGTGGGGGTGGAACCTCTTGTCGCAAATTGAACAGAAATAAAGATTAAGCAAAATAATTTGATTGCTAGGCGTCCGTTGAGACGCACACCTCCCACCCCTGGGGCGAAGGCGAGCGGGGCCCGGAGCTGCCGGCAGCAGCTTGAGGGAGCGATTCCTCGGCGAGGCCACAGGGCTCCGTGACTGCCGGAGAGCCGGCGCTGACCGCCCCCGCCTCAGGGCACCTCCGAGGCCGCAGAGCCGGCAGCCAGGCTGCGGGCCGCCCCCTCAGCAGCCGACCGCCGACAGCGCGGGAAAGCATCCGCGGCAGCTCGCTCACGCCCCACTCCGCGCATGCGGCCCTGCGCATGCGTGATGGCTTCTGCCCGGCCCTAAGATGGCGGCGGTCCGTAGCGTGCGAGTCGGCTGTTGGGGAGTCCTGTTCCGTGCCGAGCAGGTGATGGCCCCGGGAGCGCCCGGCGCCCTGGCCCGGCTGCAGGGGAAGCCCCCTCACCCTACCCCACTGCTTTTCTTGCGCCGGGGCAGCGGCCCTGGGGCTCGCCCCGCGAGTGGGGCAGTGTCTGGAGGTAGTGCGGCCTGCGAGGCTTTCCGGTGGCGCCGGGGTCCCCGCCGGTCGGAGCTGGCCTTCTCGTCCTCTCTGCCCCCGCGCCCCCAAATCCGCACGGCAGGCGAGTTTGCACGACCCTCCCTGGTTTTGCATGCCCCTCTGTAAATTACTGGTGCTCAGTTGAGACGTGGCCGATGTTTGGTGGGTTTTTTTAAGAAAAAAGCAAAAAAAAAAAAAAAAATAGGCTAGTTGTGATGGCGCTGTGTTTCTTGCAGTCCCTCTCCATGTAATGTTCACTTTCTTCAGCTTTAGGATACATCTGAAAATCCTGAAGGCGGTATTAGACCCTCATATGTAAGTAAGCATTAAAAGTTAAAGTGGTAGCCAAGGCAGTTATAAAAATGTGCATATTGATTCTGTTAACTCTTAACGTTTTATTAAGGGGAAAAGTAGTCATGTTGCCTTGTGTAAAGTAAACTGAGCTCGTTAGCTTTTTTTCTGGGAGTCTTTCCTTTATGAAGATACTGTTGTTGAAGTGGAGGAGTTTTAACCTGCACATCTTGTGGTTGATTATGAAACTTATGAGTGCATGAACTTCCAGTGTGGAAAGCTATTTGGTCAGAGACATGCTAAACTATGTATTACAAATATTAATTTTAAAAAGCAAAGAAGTATAACCTGTTTCCAGGACCTGGTCTAACATAAATGTGATGCGCGCTTGATTGAATGGTGAATACTCATTTAAAAGTTGATGGAATTATCAATGGCATAGAGATGAGCATGTTTTTGAATGCTCAGGATTTGGGGCAAGGGAGGATGTCTTTACTAATGCCAGTGAAAATTAAAATATTGTTTGATGTGTCAGCTTTGTGTGCAACCTTTTTGGCCTACAGTATACACAACTTTTTTTTTTTTTTTTTTTTTAGGAAGAGCGGGTATTTGCATCCTTCAGAATGCCCAACTCCAACGCTAAATTTCGTTGTAACCATAGAGGTGGTCAGGAAGCTGGCAGGCGGGAGTTGGTTTCCAGGTCTTTGCAGAGTGCTCAGCATTGCCTGGAGGACCAGGATTTTGGAACTGCGTATGCTCACTATCTACTGGTACTAAATCTAGCTCCTGAGTTAAAAACTAGTGTCAAAGTAAGTGCTCTTTGAATTGCTTGAAACAATTTTATTTACTGTATTCCTCTTGAGGCTTTGTGACATGTTTTGTGCTTGTGATTTGTTGTATGTAACTGATTTTCCTGTTCAGTCTTCAAAATAAAAGCAGAAAACAGTAATAATGGAGACAGCCAGTAACTTGTTTAAAGCTCTGTATGCCTACGGGAAGGGAATTGATACACTCTTAGTCTGTGTGTGTCAACTAAGTTTAATAAAAATAGGGCCTTGTTAGTATTGGCTTGTAGTATAGCATGCATTAATATACAGGCAGGCTCTTAGTATACACTTCTGGGTGATGATACTCTGTGTGGATATTTGAGAGCTTATTTCTGCTTCTTCAAGTGAGCCAGCTAACTTGGGATGATAGCAAACAATTGTATGCTGCTGCTTAGGGAAATGAGGGTGTTCAGGTGCGTGTCGGGATACCTCTAAATGTTTTCAGGGCTCAGTTCCCTACTTCTGGTAACTACTAGCAACTCAGTGGTATATGTTTTATTTTCTAGGAAACGTTTCAGTTTACGCTCTTTAAATGGGCAGAAGAGCTAGATTCTCTGGCACGGATTCAAGATCTGTTTAACTGTTACGAACAAGCACTTGAACTGTATCCAAATGATGAAGTGATATGTAATAGTATGGGAGAACATCTTTTCAGGTTTGTAGTAA
This sequence comes from Gymnogyps californianus, assembly GCF_018139145.2. Classification (NCBI taxonomy): domain Eukaryota; kingdom Metazoa; phylum Chordata; class Aves; order Accipitriformes; family Cathartidae; genus Gymnogyps; species Gymnogyps californianus. The sequence continues at coordinate 68,224,622 of NC_059474.1, forward strand.
TGTATATTCAGTTTTTGTAAGGTTCACATTTAGTATTGTATGTTGATAAACAAGGCCCAATTCAGCAGAGCACATAAAATGTGCTTAAAAAAAGTAAATGCAAGCATATGCTTAATGCTGTATAGTGTATACTGTTGAACTTCAGATCTGTTTGTCAGCTTAAAATAGAGTAGCCAGTGCTAAAATAAATGTTGATAGTCACAGCAAAAGTTAAAAAAAAAAAAAAGTAAAAGCACTTTTACTAAAGTAAAAACTCAAAAGTAAAAGCACTGCCTTCAGATATTTTTCTAACAATTTATTAAGGAATTGCTGAACAAAAAAGAGAGCGAACTTGTTCAGAGTCACGGTGTTAACTATTGTTGTGGTTAACCTACAATTTTTGAAGTTCTTCCTTTCTTTCCTGTTAGATCCCTGAGAGCTAATGCCTTTGAATACTGTCTTTTAATTCTGGTCCTTCTTGAGGTCACATATGACAGACCTTTGAAGTGAAGAAGCTGGTTGTGTATACTGTACTGTGTAGGGCTGTTCTTAAATGATTGGAGCTTATGCTTTTATTTATTAGTGTAAAGCATTCTTTTCCTGCTTTCGCCAAACAGTGCAAAACATGATGCTTTGCTGTTGCTCAGGGTTATAAGGCCTTCTGAGACTGGAATTTTAAGATTGAAATCATAGGTCGTGGATCCAGATAGTTTTAATTAGGTTTGCTTTTTGTGATTACTTTGTTTGTTTTAAGGAACAACTCTCCCAGCATTGTATTAAAATGTCCATGTTTCGTGCATTTCATAGATTTTGTTTTTTTTCAGTGCTGTCTGCTATAGGTATAAAAACAATTTAGTTTCAAAATTGCCACTTAATGCAAGCACTGGCAACTCAAAATTTGGTTGTTTTACGGTACATTTCAGTTAAATACGGTAGAGCGGTTTTGGGGTTTGTAACATTCTCTTTACTTGAAATCTGTGAGACTGGATTGCAGAGTTCGTGCTGTCATATTGTTGCAGCAAGTTCTTGTAAAACCTGTTCTAGTCTGTCAGAGGATGTAGTAGTGGATGAAGACTGGTGCACACAATGGTATTTTTGGACTACCTTTGCATTTCAAAGTGATTTGATGTAGCGCTGTAAATCATTCTTTTTCATAAGGTAATATCATTGTTTCTAAAGATAATTTTTCTAACTAATGCAAAATATTTCCATTGTCTTTTAATTGATGTAAGACCTCTTTACAGACCCACAGATATTTACAGGTACTTGGCAGCTGAATGCATGCTTTGTATTTATTTGTCATTTTTACTATTAGAATGGGCTTTAGAGATGAAGCAGCTGGATATTTTCATAAAGCAGTGAAACTTAACCCAGATTTTGCTGATGCAAAGGAGAATTTTTACCGCGTTGCAAACTGGCTTGTGGAACGCTGGCACTTCATCATGCTCAACGATACCAAGAGGAACCTTACTTACCTAAAAGCAATTGAGAATGCTGTCCACTCAGGGTGCAAATCTGTCCTTGATATTGGAACAGGAACAGGAATTTTGAGGTGTGTCGTAAGTTCATGTTAAATATGCACTTAATAGAAACATATTTGTTGTCTAACAAAGTTTGGTTGCTATTGAAAAAAATAATTTGCTTTCGTGCATTTATTGAGACAGAACTTAAGAAGGGAAACAAAGCTTTCAGGAATCAGTCTAGAAATTAGTGTCTAGTAGTAGTATTTGAACCCTTTGGTTTTTTAATTATTTGTTGCAGATGCTTTGTGCGCCAATAACTGCTGTATAAATTGAATTACTCATGTTGGGTTTGGAGTTGTAATGTCATGTGTCTTGTCTCTAAGTATTGACTCTAGTATAAAGAGTGGATTTAGCATAGCTAGGGGAGTATCCTTACGCTGCCTGTATATATATTTTTTTTTTTTTTTTGGTGATAGCATATCAAGAGGATACCAATTTGTGCGATATCATTGTTCACACAAGAGATAGTAGTTCACTTAATGATGATTTTTAGACTTGAGCTGTTTTCTTAGAAATATGAAGCAGATACGGAAATAGAACTTAAGAAAACTCAGTATCTTGTCATTCTTCACCTAAAACGATTTAAACTGGAGGGGAAAAGTCCTGATTCTTGTTTTTCAGTATGTTTGCAAAAAAGGCAGGAGCATCTTTTGTCTATGCCTGTGAATTATCAAAAACCATGTATGAACTTGCCCGTGATGTGGTGGCAGCAAATAATATGGAAAGAGAGATCAAACTTCTGCATTTGAAGTCACTTGATATAGAAATTCCAAAGCACATACCTGAAAGGTACGTTGTTGCGCTCTGTTGTGATATTATTTTTAATTTGCTCTTCATTTCAAGAAAATAGAAAATACCCTGTGACCTAAACAGGAAGTAACTTTGCCTATGATACTACCCATAAGGTGAGACGGTTCTCTGTATGTTTTATGTTTTTACAGAGCAGTGCAGAAATAATGACATGTTCTTTAGATCATACTACTTTATATGGTAGATCAACAATGTCATAAATTAAGGAGTTTAGTTCTTTGATGGTGGGAGCTATGGGGCGTATGCAATTATATTGCAGCAATAGGAAAAGAGAAATTAGGTTACTACATCATAAAAGTCATTTTAACACACTTTTATACTTAACAGCTTGTGGCTCACTTCTGCAGCCAATGAATAGGATGGAGGTATGTAATAGGGCCTGCAAAGGAAGACTGTTTTTGGAACATACCACACCCCTGCAACTCCACGTCAACTTCTGTATTTGTCAGATCAGAAATTGCAGATTGTCTGCCTCTTCTGATCAGGGAGCGAGGGAAAACCTCCCCTCACCTCTGTCCCCTAAGGAGAGTGCTGCTGTGTGTGGAGGCGAGAACGTGCCACGTGGTGCACATGGGTTCCTGGTTGTTTGCATCTGGAAGGCTGGTGGTGGCTGGGCTGACTCTAGCTGTGAATGTCAGCACCCTGCCATGGGAGGGATCCACAGGGCTTTGAGTGTCGCTTTAAATATGGGAGTAAAATTCAGTGGAAGAGCGTTGCAATTTGTCCTGTGAGAATAGGTTTTTGTGTTTGTATTGAGCTTTTTGTTTGTATATACACATCTGCCCACCTGTCTGTATAGCAGAGATCCATGTGCTTTGGAAAATTAAGTAGCTTATTTTTCCAATATTAAGTAATTTCTTCTAAAGCATAGTAAGAGCTACTGGGACAAATCAGCAGCTTGGAATTGCTCTTGGCAAATTACAATTTGATCAGCATTACAGCTTTCAGTGTATGTGATCTAGGCTTTTTGTGCTACCCTGCTCCTCCTTGCTCCCTGTCCCATTCAGCAGGGGTTCTTCAGGAGGATCTGTAAATTTCTAGCAGGTAGAAATCTGAGGGGATTTTTATTTGTTTTGGTATATGTGAAGGACCGGTTTATCACTTCAGCTCACCGTTACTAGGGATGCAGATTAAACGTGGGAAGGAAATAATCCATTTTACTTTTAATTACTAATATTTAATAAAGTGTCTGGTGATGGTACAGGCTCATAATCTGAAATGATGAAGCTCCCATGGTTTAGCATGCCAGTCAAGCCTTGTCTAATTGTGTCAGCTGAGCTACAGAAACTGATCATATGTATCCTCTTAGTGTATATGATGAGTTACTGGATGTCATCTGTCAGGAATAAATTGTTACTGTTCTGGAAATGTCTGGTCTTATCATGCTGTATGTTTTTTGGTTGAAATCCAAAGGATTTAGGATTTTAGGGTCCATTAGTCTGCGTAGGAATATTATTGTGCTTTGATTATAGGGGTTTTTTAATTCCTTTTTAACACACATGCATGGATGCATATTTTTGCACAAGATTCAGACAAAATACATATTCTGCAGTATCACTGGCTGTGTGCCCAGGCTGAAACATCTTCCTCTTTTGGCTAGATTCTTCCCACACAATTTATTTATAAATGCTGAACAAGAAGTTTTATGGTAAACTCTTGCGCAATATTTATTCTCTTTTATCTGCATCTTGAATACCTTCTAACAACAATTCAAAACACGTCATTTGTTGGAAGAATTAAATTGCCCATCTGCATTGAAACTTCAGAACACTGGGAAAAGTTTTGCTCTAAGCTCACATTGGTATGGTGGGGTGTTTTTCTTTAAAAGAATGACTGTTAACAGGAATGTGTGTTATACATTATATTTCATGGTGCTCTTTTTCTTATCTAGAGTTTCCTTGGTTGTCACAGAAACGGTTGATGCTGGTTTATTTGGAGAAGGAATTGTGGAGAGCTTGATCCATGCTTGGGAACATCTACTTTTACAACCAAAGGTAGGTGATGTGGTTACATACATATAAATGGGATTCCTGTTTTGTTTGATATATATTCGTGCATATATATGTATGCGTGTGCGCACATTCACAGACATATGTGAATGAGGAACAACTGTCTTATCAATAGGCATGAAATATTTACATTTTAAAAATGAGTGATGTGGGTTTGTTCTATGAATTTGATTTTGGTGAAGGGCAATGAGGCAGCTGCATACATTGTACTTCTGTGAGCTCGTGTTCTGAGTGGACAGGTACTTGCAATGCATGTTTCCCTGATGTAACCTTCCATCATACAGAGATGATTCACTCTTGATCACTGTTCATTCCTTTTTTTTTTTTGCTTCTTTTTCCCCCCTCTTTGTAAGTAACACCAAAGGAGTTTGTGTGTGTTTCAAAGGCACTATTTTCCTGCAAGTTTGATTACAACCTGCTCTTTTTGAGATACCAACTAGTAGCAGAAAGTTGTATCAGTCTAAGCAGAAAATGCTGAATTATGGTAGAATTATTTCTTATCATAACACTAGGGAATAGTCAATTGTAATTTAGTAAATATGCCATATGCTTATGCTCTTAATTTATTTTTTGCTGACTGAACTTTATTGGAAGACCGAACAATTCCACTGGGTCTCGGATTTTACTTTATGTATTTTGCATTTTAGCTAGCATACATTAAGCAAAGTAAAATGACAAGGAGTCTTATATGGGTTAACCTCTGTTAGGTCTTACGAAATAGAAGGACTTCTCTTTTATTTTGATGTTGCCATGATTCCAGCTAATTCAAAAAAAAGCCTTATCTGGCTGAAAGATTTTGTATTGTATTGAAGTGAAACTGATGACCTCTAGTGTTAAGTAAAGGAATGATGCATAAAGGAAAGGTCCTCAAATGCTTCAATATATTCTAACAGAATACAAATTAAAGAACACTTTTAGAATTACACAGAGGAAGTAGCAGACTGAAAAGTAAACCTGATGCGTGGAGATATCGAAACACAGTATTTAAGAAACTCCTTTAACGGTCAACTGCAATGATAAAGACCAGAAACTTTAGTAGTCACTAAGAATTTACTGATGTTTTGACTGTAATCTTGAATGGCTCATTAATATGTAACCTAGGCTTTGCAGTAATGGTAGAAATAGGTCACTGTCTCATTGCATATTGTTATTCATGTTTTCACAGCCTAAAAATCAAGATGTCAGTACTGGAGACTATGGCAGAGTTATTCCTGCAAGTGCTACGATATTTGGGATGGCAGTGGAATGCAAAGAGATACGTAGACATCACAGGTATGTTTAGTCTAGTACAGTTTGAACCCATATTTATTACTTGGGAAGAGACACCAGTAGTTTTTATTGAGGATTTTTCATTTACTGTTCTCATTTTTTGAATGGCTGATTATCTGTTTCACTAAACAGATTTCTGCTCTCGCCCTTCCCACCCCTTTTCCAGGCTCTTCCTGCCCCCCTCCACCCCCCGTGGTTCAGACTTCCTGAATCACTTCATCAGAAACTCTTGATTTTCAGTTATGCTGAAATACATGCATTTAACACATACTAAAGAAATTTAATTCCTTAATAGTAAAACTACTTCTCAATTTCTGTAGTGGAGATTCTTGGATTAACACTTGGCCTTTATCCTCATTTTACTCTCTTTATAATCTGATCCATACCTCGCTGCTGGATCTAACCCTTTCAGAAGATGAGGACAGGATTTTGCAAAGCCTGTGTTAATAACCCCACCGAACACTATCTTTCTGAATATGTACCTTGCCTGATTCAGAGCTAGCATACAGTACAGTTTCTTTACTGAGACCAGTTCTGACTGTGTATCAATTACTTTCATATTAATTTTTATTCTCATCTTCTAGAGCAGTATTGCTGTATGGAGACAGTCTCTGTCTCAGAGGTTTGGACTTGATGTATTTTGTTTAGGATTAATCTTGTTGCAGGTTAAAGAAAACACTTAACTTTTACAGGAGCTTCAGTGTACTGGATGAAAAATAGCCAGCTTGCATCGGTGATTTTTCTAATGCAGTAGACCTGGACAATGGCCAGAAAGAGGCAGAAGTACCCATAGTAGATGGTCATAGAAGAACTTTCTTTTAGGCGAAGTTAACTATTCATCAATTAGAAGATAGGTTTTTGCCTTGAAACATGGCATTGAGTGTTCCTTACAAAATTTAAACAGGACAGAAGTTAATGTACTGTCACTTTGGATTGTTGAATTAACAATCCATTCTAACAGTATAGCTTAAGGTCAGGTGGCTAGCAGGATGAAATGATTGCAACAAATTAATTATATGCTGTAGGAAGAAGAAAAATTTCACTTTTAAATTTCCTGCCTTTGTAGTTTGAGATCCCTTTTTGCTCCAGTAAGAATACCTGTCTTAAGTCTATTTTAACAAGTGCTATTAAGCTTTATGTAAAACACTTGCCTATTCTGGGATTTAAACTATCCAGATCTCTTTGAATTATTCTGATATGCATGTCTCCACATTTCCTTAAGTGTTTTCATGATCTACAGCAAAACTTTGGGTTTTGGATGTTCTTTTCTGAGCAGGATGCCTAATGAAATAGCAGTGTGAAAGTGTCTCTTTTCTCATGCTTTTTATATCATCTAGCACAGTTTCTGTCGTGTACAACTAATACAACTTTTTTTGAGCTTTTCCTCATGATTTAATTTTTTTTGAGTGGTTATAAGTAGATGCAGAGCCCAGAAATCTATGAATACCTGAGGGTTTTTTCTGAAGTACATTTAAAAGTGTGTTTAATCTATCGTCAAACACTGATTCATCTTGCTGAGAGAGGGAATCCCCTTTCACTCCGATTGTTGATAATCTTGCATAATGAAGTCATCTGTCTGTGTCTGATCTGATCTTCTGCTTTGTATTCTGTCTCTTTGTTTTAGCAATTTTAAGTTAGGCTGTGTTTCTTGTGCTCTGATTGTTTTTTAGTTTTTTTTTTCCTAGAATATAGTGAAAATCTAGATAAATCATACCAGTTTTCTTGCAGTTCTATTTTTGGTGCACTTAAGCCAACTTTACAAAAAGTTTTGTGCTGGTTTACCCCTTATTGTAGCTTTATTACTTGATGTTTCAGTGATAATTGTAATGTTTCTTTACTATAGCTGGTGCTGCTTGTACCCATTGCTTGTGTTCCCTACAATGACTGTAGGGCCTAACTCTGCTGCGGTGTTACGTAATTTTTTAAATTTTTTTTTTTATGGTTAGCTTTAATTTTCTCCTGAAGTCATTGCTCTCGCTTTGAAGTGGTTGCTTCACATCCATGTGAAATGTGTTTACTTCCAGGAGAACAAATGAACTGACAAACTTGTGAGAAGACTTGAGTTCTACTAAGAATAAATTTAGATTTCCACAAAACTTTTAAGATACCAGAGCATACTACATATTGTTTTTCAAATTTGAACTAGATACCTTTCAAAAGTCATATGTAACAGTAAAACAATATTGTAGGAGAACATAGGTCTGCTACGTTAGTGCATCTACATTTAATCATTTTGAATAAAATATGCTAGAATATGGGTTAATTTACTAATTTCAGTCACTGGAAGAATTACAGTTTTCAGGTTTTTCAATGTTTTAATTTTTAGTTGATTAGGACCCAGAAAGAGAGGCAATAAAGTGGCTCTACTTCTGTGCTTATGTATTGAAGCCAGAAGGGTTCATGATAATATAATAACCTGCTGACCTCTTCCACAATATAGGCCCCGTACAGCAGCTGTTCTGTTTTAGTTGTAGTATTTCTTTTAAAATAATACATGGATTTAATTTCAAATGAATGAGAAAACATTTTCATCCTTGTTGTTAAAATATCTAAGTTACTTCACTGAGCAGGTGAGATTGTAATTGTTGATAATGTTGCTGTATTTTTTAGTATTTATTGTGAAGTACTTTACTACTTTGTGCTTTCTGTATGTCACTTGTACTTCTATTGCTAGGGAATCTGCTCCAAAGATGGAGTCTTGATTCATTTTTGTATTTTAGCTATGCATAATGGTCAAAGTATATTTGCCTAAGAATCCAGGTTATGACAAAAGGCAACTTACCCAATTCTGCAATTGGGAGCTTCAAGGAGATGACTGTATCTGATGAGAATATTATCAGACAGCCTGTCTAGTCATACTTAGTTGTAGGGAGATCTTCTGCAGGGAGAGCAGGTTCCTGAGAAAGTGATTCAGAATTAAAAATAGTTCTAGAAATAGAAATTTAACTGGTTGTCATTTGAATTTCTGAGTGCTAGATCTCACTATAAGAATGTAGGTTTGCTTGATAGCTGTCGCTTAAATGGGAAGCACTAAGTCCTTCACAGACAAATGTACTTTTTCAGAATAATCTAAAGTGTAGCTTGTGCAAGACTTGTCTCATATAACTTCCTGATTCGTACTTTGAAAATGAGAATATATCTTAAGTCCTCAAACCTAAGAGATGGACAGTGTATGTAAGTAATTGTTTTAAAGTAGTTATAGCATTCTTTCTTCTTTGAAGCTTTTCGTGTAAGATTGTTTCTAGAAACCTAATTGATCTTCTGTCTTACAAGAGAGGATATGTGTATTCTGAGTTGTCAAAGCCTTTTCCACCAAGAAATCAATGCTGAGACTTTCTTTGCAGCTATGTAACTGTGAAAAATGCCTTATTCTGCATAGATTGTGCTTGATAAATATATAAAGGTACTGCAAAATGGAAGTTTTATGTCAGAGACTCAAAAAATGCATTTTCCTATTGCATATCTATCTATCTTTGGTCTGACTGTTCTGTTCACCTGAAAGAAACATCTTCATTATCTGTCTAATGCAGCAGCAGAAGAAAAGAAAAAATTTGTTCTTATTATCACAGGGTATATTCTTCTTTCTAGTTCTCTGTCAAGACTCAATGGGTTGTACTTAAGGGGGCAAAAGTCTATGGCCTTTGACAAAGGACATATTGGGCTTTTTCTCAGTTTCTAGTGACAGCATTCAGTTCTGATTCTTGAAAGTGATGTGCATTTTCCATGCTTTAGAGCTGCTCTGAACGTAACAAAAACCCCACAGAATTGTTTTATTGTTTTTTAGTTTTTCTATTCTTACACTCTGTGCATTTAAAAATACTTAGCCAGCCTGGGAAGAATTTCCTTTGGGTTTTGTGGTCAAATTATATGAAGTTTCATTTCTTCCCTTTTTTTCTTTTATTCCCAGAGTGGGAACGCAAGAAGTTGCTGGTGTGCACTTGTCAAATTCAGTGCAGTTCTTTAGTCCAACATATGCTTCTGCTGGTTCAGAGGAAACTGTCGAACCTTACACCACTGAGAAGCTCAGTCGTATTCCTGGAGGTTACATACCTCTGACAGAACCCTGTCAAGTGATGACAGTAGATTTCAACGATCTGCAGGTAATGATTTTTTTTTTTAATGTCCTTTATAAGTAATCTATTTATGAGTAATGAGCGCCCCATATCTTACTGGCTTTCTGGGTTCAAGTTCAGAACAGTTCACAAGTGCAAAGTTGGCAGGGCTGCACTGAAATCCTGAAAACAGTCTATGAATTTTTGAAGGTGGAGGTTTTTGTTTGTTTGGCATAGTTTAGGGAGCTAAACCAGCTCACTATAGGATCAAACAACTGCCAGCCTCAGTACAGGGAGGGGGAGGGAGAATGCAATAGACCCATCTTAAATTATTTATGCAGTTGTGGAGCTGACTTAGTTTATTCCTCTAAAGTTAGAGTCTTCAAGAAACTCTTGAAGACAAAAGAGAAAGGATGTATTTTACATTTGGCATAAAAATGTCTGTAAGTGTTGATGGGTAAAAGAAAGGGGAAATGAAGAAATTATCCTATTCAACCAGTTTGATCCCATCCTTAGGCTCCTTTGGTATCTTATGGTATTTCTGTAATATGGCATTCTAAAATATGGTAGCATTATTTTGTGTATTTTGCACAAAATATGTTTGTATGCATATGCTAAATAGGCCTGAACTGTAAGGCAAGGACCTCAGTCACTCACAGCCAGCATGCTAAAAAGATGGTACATCTGATCTCTGGTGTGTTTCTTGCTCATTGACCTGTGGTGAGGAGTTAGCATTGAGTCAGAGCTTAAAATAGATTCTGTTATATAAATGAAATTATTCTTGGCTACTGCTTGGCCAGAAATTGCAGTGTTTCTGAATCAATAGCTTTTCCTAGTTGGCTTGTCTGACATCCTGAGATTAAAAATGAAATAAGACAAGGCTCTTCAGTATACCACTGGGAGCGATCTCTCTGTGACCTAATGTTGCTTCTGCTTCTAGCATCAATAAGAAACTATTACTCTTATCTGAGAGATGCCTACTCTTAAGCATCTGCCTGCTGGCAGACATGTAAAGATAATTGTAAAGAGTAAAGAGCAGTGTTATTCTTTAAACAGTGTTTCAGAACTGCTCCTTTGAAGTTTCAGTTAGACTAATGGAGTGTTCCTGTCATGAAATGGCAAGATATCATAAGTAAAGGTAAAAGGAAGAAATGCAATTAATTTATTTGGAATCATTGGTTACTGTTTGTTGTTACTTTGTCACTGGGCAAATATGGCAGTTCCAAACACTGGTAGCTGACTTTCAACCTGGGGTTTTTTGTTTGGGTGGGGTTTTTTTGTTTGTTTGTTTTGTCATGGCCACACTTGGATGTTCAATCAGTGCAGCTAAAAAATAATAATAAAAAATTGTCGGTGCTGCTATTGGACTAAAAAAACCTGCTATACTTACAAACAGTAGCAGAATTACCTACTAAAGATTGAGATTCAGATAAGAAATCACTTAGCACTAGTAAGGTAATTTCAAAGACCCATTTTCTAAACTTGTCTTTCAAAGAATGAGAGGGATGTTGCATTTATTCTGCTTGTACTAACCGTCCAGACCTAAATTGACAGAACTGAGAAAAAGACTTAAAATACGGTACCTCAGTGTTTCTCAAACTGAGTTGTAGGAGGCTTCAAAGACATCAGTACAGATCAGAGAAATAATAAGTAAAAATTAAAAAAAAAAAAAAAGCAGCTGAGTTATGCTGATTACTTCATTACTGCTGTTATTAGCAGCAGCTTGGTTCCTCCCAGGCAGGGGAATGAGATGTGGCTATAATTATAGGCTGCAGACACTAGCACCTAGCTAGGTACTACCTGTGTGCATATTTGCTGGCAGCACATCAGTGCCACTGGGAGTGGAAGTGAGTGTTTACCTCAGCAGCCAGTAATTAAAGCTCAGTCTCACTTTCAGGCCCTGAAGGAACTGTGCTCTTGCCAACAATTACAGATACTGGCTCTTTCTAGTCTTCATGGGAAGTTACTGTGTGGAATATTTGAGAAATTCTGGATCAAGATATAGGAAACTTGATAACTGCATTCTTTCTGTAGGTTTTCCTTCTATTTTTAGTCCCATTTACTTTTTTTTAATGCAAATTATCTTTTTCTCATTCAGAGGATATATGTGGCATAGCATCATTTTGTTTTTTTACTGCCTATTCCTGCATCATTGCTTTATTTTCTTTGCTGTCTCTAACTACATGAGTTGATAAATTGCCATCCTGATGTGCTAGAGCTGTTCAAGTCTGTAATTGTCATAAATAATAGAAAAAGGTTTATACAGTGGACAAATGTGAGGAATAAATATGGGATAAGCAGCATGGTAGAGAGTGGGGAAAGCTGCAATAACTGCCTTCAGGTGGGTTTTTAAGTGTTGTGTGCCACAAGATAGGGATGTAACACTACAGTTACTAGAACCAGTGGATGAGAACCTTGGGCCTGCTGCTTTTGAGGAATAATCAGGAAGAATATTTTTAATATCAAATACACTTCTAAACAGCTATAGCTTCCCAGAAACTGAGAAACAGATGCATGCTTGTGTTCTTGCTGTCTTGCTTCAAGGGGCTTACTGCCAGCAAAGCTTCAACTTACTACTCTTTTCCTCTCCAGTTGAGGATGTACAGAGAAAATTACTAGCAGCAAAGCACTTCTGTTGAAGAGCAGTGAGATCTTATTATGAACTTTATTAGCATCCAGTAATTTTAACACGTGCATTGTTCAGCCATCTCTCAATTGTGAGAAGAGAGGTAGACCAACTCTTGAAGAACACAGAATGAGAATAAAGAGGGAAAAATAAAAAATGCAGCATGTGAGAGCTACTCTTGTTCTTAGAGTGGAAATTCTCTTTTGCCCTGTGTGTTTTAAGATTGAAACTTAGAGAGGACAAATGTTAACATAAGCAGATCAGGAAGCTGATAAATGTTTAGGAAAGGCTGTTACTAAGCAGAATGGTTGTGACTAAGAGAATCTTTGGTCCCTTGTGCTTGACCTCCTGTTAATTGGTTTATGCCAGAACTGTCTAAGCCATTAGAGCTGGGCCTTTTATGTGTGTGAATGTTGGTAGCAGAAGGTAATTACTGTGGAAAATAAATTGTACATGGAAGAAGACTTAATTCCTGTTACATATTCAAAACTTTTTACGAGTATTGGAGAATTTATAACCTGATCCCTTTAGGGGAGATCTTAGTTCTTCCCAGTAGTGAAATTGTACATGCCTGAGCTTTTACACAAAGCCTATAGCCCAGGTAGCAGAGAAAATATCCTCAAAGATGTTCAACTTAGTGTTTTTGTAATGATTTTGCTGAACTTCTGTTCGAGTGAATTCAGTGCTCACATACAGTATTTCTAGAACTGATTGAACACAGGTTTTAAGTGAAGCATGTGCCTAAGCATTGGCTTGAATCCAGCCCAAAAGACTGGCTCCGTTTTTATTACTTCTTATAAGGCAAGCCTTGCTAGTCTAAAGCCTTTCTTGCAGTTTTCAGTGTTTTTAAATATGTATATTCTTAGATGTAGGCATGTTTGCTTTAATGGCTGATGGATGCAGGTTGGTCACGTGGATAATTGCACTTGCATGTGGGAAGACAGTTCCTATGCTAGTGAGTACTAACGATGATAATTGGTATTGTAGCAGCTTATTAACTTCAGGTTTCTGTTGGGTGCCCTCATGGATTGGTGCAGAAATTTGGGTGACTTAGTGTAATAAAGAACATTTTTCATTTATGGAAAGAAACTCTGACACTTTTTCTCTCTTTCCACTTTGGTCAGGAGCTGAAAAGCCTTGCAGCTAGAAAGCCCTGGAAGCTCAGCCTGCCAGTCACTGAAGGAGGAGTACTAGATGCTATTGTGGTGTGGTTTGTACTACAGCTTGATGATAAGCATGCTCTATCTACAAGTCCCAGTGAGGAAACTTGCTGGGAACAGGCAGTCTATCCTGTGCAGGGTCTCCTTGGTACGTCCTGTGGATTTTATTGTTGCGGTACATTAACTTGGTTTTGTTTTGGTTTTGAGCTAGTTAGGTTATTTCAGAGATTAGGAAGTGGCAGCAAATAGGTTTAGGAGAAGTTCAACAGCAAGTAGCTGTGAGGTGGTTCCTGATCATGTCTCTGGACTACAGTGCACAGTCCCTACATCAGGGCTTGTTCGTGGGACTCTATGAAGCAGATGAGGGACCTGCTTAAGATCTGGGAGAATGCTTTTCATTAAGTTGTTTTTTTTCTATACTGAATTAAACGCATTGTGGAGCAACTCCAAAAAGTGGGGCTCCTGACTGGCTCTACTTAGTCAAGATGTGACTTGTGAAAGGGAGGTGGGGGAGGTGAGGTAGGAATTGCTAGCTGCTACTGCCACAAAAACAAAACTAAACATTGCCGCTTACCCCTCACCCCCATTTTGGACTCAACTTGAATACTGTTCCACACACACACACAGAGTGGCAGTGACATTTTGTCGTGGTTTAACCCCAGCCAGCAGCTAAGCACCACGCAGCCGCTCGCTCACTGCCCCCCCACCCCTGGGATGGGGGAGAGAATCAGGAAAAAAAAAACTCGTGAGTTGAGATAAAGACAGTTTAATAGGACAGAAAGGAATGAAAAACAATGATAATGATAATAATAATAATATGACAATAGCAATACTAAAAGAATTAAACTATACAAAGCAAGTGGTGCACAATGCAATTGCTCACCACTCGTTGACCGATGCCCAGTTAGTTCCCGAGCCGCGATCCGCGCCGCTCGGCCAACTCCCCCTGTTTATATACTGGGCATGACGTTCCATGGTATGGAATACCCCTTTGGCTAGTTCAAGTCAGCTGCCCCGGCTCTGCTCCCTCCCAGCTTCTTGCACACCTGCTTACTGGCAGAGCACGGGAAACTGGAAGGTCCTTGGCTGAAGATAAGTGCTACTTAGCAACAACTAAAACATCGGAGTGTTATCAACATCATTCTCACACTAAATCCAAAACACAGCACTGTAGCAGCTACTAAGAAGAAAATTAACTCTGTCCCAGCTGAAACCAGGACACATTTCCAGCAGCCTCTACTCTCCATTCACCCATTTTCCATTCTCCTGTCTCATAGAATCTTAGAATACCTTGAGTTGGAAGGAACCCATAAGGATCATCGAGTCCAACTCCCTGCTCCTCGCAGGACTACCGAAAACTCACTCACATGACTAAGAGCGTTGTCCAGATGCTCCTTGAACTCTGACAGGCTTGGTGCTGAGACCACTTCCCTGGGGAGCCTGGTCCAGTGACTGACCACCCTCTCAGTGAAGAACCTTTTCCTAATGTCCAATCTGAACTTCTCCTGACACAGCTTCATTCCATTTCCACGTGTCCTGTCACTGGTCACCACAGAGAGGAGATCAGCACCTCCCCCTCCGCTGCCCCCCTTGATGAAGTTGTAGACTGCAATGAGGTCACCCCTCAGCCTTCTCTTCTCCAAGATGAACAAGCCAAGTGACCTCAGCCACTCCTCATAAGTCTTGCCCTTGAGGCCTTTTACCATCTTGGTCACCCTCCTCTGGATGCACTCTAATAATTTGATGTCCTTCTTATATTGAGGCGCCCAAAACTGCACACAGTACTCGAGGTGGGGTCACACCAGTGCAGTGTAGAGTGGGACAATCACCTCCCTTGACCAGCTAGCTATGCTGTGTTTGATGCACCCCAGGACACGGTTGGCCCTTTTTGCTGTCAGGGCATGCTGACTCATACTCAATTTGCTGTCCACCCACACCCCCAGCTCTCTTTTCGCAGGGCTGCTCTCCAGTCTCTCATCCCCCAAATTGTATGTATAACCAGGATTACCCTGTCCCAGGTGGAGAATCTGGCATTTGCTCTTGTTAAATTTCATACAGTTGTTATTTGCCCAGTCCTCTAGTCTATCCAGATCTCTCTGTAAGGCCTCTCTACCCTCGGAGTAGTCCGCCGCTCCTCCTAATTTAGTATCGATGGACAGTAGGGGCAGCTGTGCCATAGACTGGTTCCTAGCGTACACTGCCATTGAAAGAAATGTTTGTCAAACTATAGCATTTTTGTTTTGAAATTCTGGTCTGTATCAGTGGATTTACTTTCCTAGAACATACACAGAGAGTATCTAAAGACCATCTTGAGCTGTACGCCGTAAATGTTCCAGTAAAATTTATTTTGAATAAATTACCCTTTCTAAACTGTAGATGTGTTTTCTATGTAACTACAAATTTACCTTTGTCTACAGGAGGTATTAAAATGTAAATATTTAATATTTAGCATTTTAAAGCAAAAGCAGTTTCTTTACCAGTATATTTCTGTTCCGCTCTGCTGTTGACAGAACACTTTAATATCTGCTTATCATAGGAAGGCTTATTTTGAGAATAAATGGATTTTGCCTAGTGTGGGACAGTTTAAGGTAAATGTTAATGCACAGTCACAGATTTCAGCTTGTGGGCTACAGACTAGAACAATTCTTTCATACACACTAGTAACAACTAATGAAGAAATGAGATAATGCTTTTTTTTTTTTTAAGCACTGTATGGTTGCTTCACTGATGTTTGCTGTAAAGTAACTGACATGACTTTTTTGTGCTGTTTTGCCAAGATTATTCTGTGAAGACTGGAGATACTGTGATCATGGAAGTTTGCTGCCAAGATTGCTACTTGAAGATCCAGAAGATTTCTTCTTTGACTTCAGAGTGTGGGATGGACTTCAGTGACAGAGACGACACACTGAGTTTGGGCAATGAGGCTGAATTATGTAATGCTCTGGCTGGTCTTCAGACAACTAGCAAACAGGATGGCAGTGGTCAAGTATGTGTGTTGGAATCCACAGAAATAGCCCTGCTGAACAACGTACGATACCACGAATGCTTTAAAGCTGCCATGGGCAAAGTGCTGTTGTCATTAAATCCAAGTAAGGACTTGCAGTCCATGGATGTTGATGGACATGGCACTGGGATGAACCTCCAAGAGAGTCAAAACAAGAGCTCTCTAGATGTGGCTCCTGATCCTTTGTACATTTTAGATGTATCTGAAGGCTTCTCCATCCTGCCAATTATAGCTGGCAAACTTGGACCGGTTAGAGCCTACAGTTCTATTGAGAAAGAACAGCATCAGGCAGCACTTAATGTAATTTCAGAAGCTAACCATTTCCCTAAGGAAACATTAGAGTTTTGGCTCAGCCACTTAGAAGATGAAAGTGTGGTGCTACAGAGACCCAAATCAGACAAATTGTGGAGTATTATTATCTTGGATGTTATAGAGACATCAGGTTTAATCCAGCAGGAGGTGATGGAAAAGGCTGCAATATCCAGGTACAGTATAAATGGACAAAAGTATTCCTAGGAATCTGTAATTATCTAAAAAGTTTTGAAAATATTCCTTCTAACTACAAAATTACTGTCATGTTGGTTCTGTAGAGCAGGAAAAGCTTGTTTTCTGAATGGATTGAACCTCCCAGAGTGTTTCTGATGTGACCATTGTATACATGTATCTTTTAAAAAAAGTGTCAAGATTTCACTTTCATAGACTTCTTTATATTTTGTATGCAAGAATATAAATGGAAGATATTATTGCTTGGTGTGTCAGAAGTTCGCAGGATAGCCAGCATCTTAGTAATAACTGAGGTAGCTTTTAGTGCAAGGTTAGAAAAGCCCAGATTCATGTACATGTCAAACTGTTGTTGGAACAACGTGGTATTCCTAAAAGACAAACACACGGTGTTAGAACAGCCAGGGAGGCAGCAACAAAGCTAGCTGTAACCCACAGCAGGAGGGGTGGGAAGGAACGCAGAGCAAGAGAAATAAAATAATGGAAATAGGTAGCAAAAAAAGTAAATGTGAAACAGGTTTATCACCTTTTGTGGTGCTAGGGAATCTTCTCTGTTCATCTTCATGTTTAGTGATGGCAGAATATTCCAGATGATTTATGTTCATTACCTCTTTCTAAATTTTGAATCTTTGTATGACTTGAAGGATTTTTTGCTGTAAGAATAAATGGGAAATTACTCTGACTTCTGTCATATGCAGACTCAAATCTGTTGGCATGAAAATACATCCAATAGCACACTACTTAGCTACCCATTTCCTATGAAAAGAGGCCTGCTATAGGAAAAGGAAACCTAAAACAATCTGTATTGAATTGGAGGTGTTTGATATTATGCTGAATGAAAGCTTCTATCATGTTGCTGCTCTCAGCAGTGTGATACTCTGTAGCAAGAGACCAAGCAAGGCTCAGGTGTGTTTTTTTTCAGGAAAAAAATGCTGTCTTCTGTATTGCTGTCAGCTTTATTTAAACACTTAAAGAAGGATGACTTAAATTCCCACCAGGTTTTGTTTCCCTATGGTTATGCTGCCTCCTTAACCAGTGCCCCCCAACAGTATGTACTTCCTGACTTCAGTTTTATTAAGCCTTTCTGCCAGTCCTTCAGTATTAGATGCTGGTGCTATGAATAAATCCCACTATCTTCATCTTGAAATATCAGTTTCCAATACTGACACTGAGAAAAGATTACTTAGTTCCATAGTTTTAATATTAATGTGACAAGTTTTCCTTTTTTGTGTGATACAGCTGTCTGGTCAAATGGGATCAAACTCAAATGATTATCAGCACTTGACTTCAGAGGAAGAACTAGTGTCCCTTTCTTAAATGTAGTTAATGTTCTTTCATTACTGTTGAATGATATGCTTTAGAGGTGAAATCTTTCTCATTTTACAGATGTTTACTTCACAGTGGAGGGAAGATTTTCCCACAGTATGTGTTGGTATATGGGATGCTTGTAGAATCAGAGTCTCTGTTACTGGAGAGCGCTGTTCAAGGAACAGAACCAACTCTTGGGTTTAATATAGCCCCTTTTATCAACCAGTTCAAGGTATGAAGTTGGTGGGTGTCTTCCAGGCACAGTTCCAAAGCCTGCAGCTGTCTAGCTGTTTAGTTTTGGTGTAAACTGCAAGAAAACTGAAGAGCTGAAACTTTTTCATATTGTTATTGAGAGGTTTATGTGACCAGACAGGGACCTTGAGATAAACTAAAACGGGTAACATTTGTTTCAGAACTGGCGTGGGAGAAGTTTTGTCTGAGTAATGAAAGATGCAATGTTACTGTACAGAAGAGTGACTGTGCTATTACTATCTCCTTCACCTTGTATCCCGAGCCATGTTTCAAAAGGGATTAGAAGGGTGTATTTTGCATTTTGGCTGTCTCTTACAGGCATTACAGTAATTCCTAGAAACTTCTGCATTATGATTGAGTCTTTTAACTTTTCACTTTTTAATGGCTATTGATGCCTGAAGTTATGGTATATACTCTTAGGTACCTGTTCGCGTGTATTTGGATCTCTCTACGTTACCGTGTCTACCCTTGAGCAAGCCAGCAGAGCTTTTAAGGCTAGATCTCATGAACCCTCTGTTGAACAGCTCCAGCAGAGAAGTGAAGGTGAGTGGTGTATACATAAAGTTAGAAGTGCGCTTAACTGCTGTTCTGCAGAGCTGCTCATTAATTGCTCACCTTGGCTGAAAATTTCAATACAAAATTTACTTGTCTGCAGGTATTTCTGAAATGGATTGAAATGGTTTGAACTACTATATTTTCTTTCTTCTTTGAAAAGGGTGTAACTGATTAAACTAATATTTTAAATATTTTTAGGTACAAATTTGTAAGTCTGGCAAAGTCACTGCAATTCCCTTCTGGTATCACATACATCTAGATGAAGACCATAGCTTGAATACATCTGATGCGTCCTCACACTGGAAACAAGCTGCAGTTGTTCTCGATGAGCCCATCCAAGTTCAGGTTGGAGATGAACTTGTGCTTGATGTTCAACACCATAAAAGCAATATTAGCATTACAGTTAAACAGTGAAGAATGTCATGTGTAAACTGATTTATGGATAATTACCTATGGATAAATTGACTGTTGATAACATCACTGATGTTAATTTATATTAAAGTCTAAATTTTATCTACTGATCAAAAAGGCTATTTTGTTGCTTTAATAGTAGATACTTAGGTTCCACTGATGGACTAAAACTTGCACTGTAAGGGTATCTTACCAAGCAGTTAGGGGAGGTACTGTCTTCACTGCAGCAAAAACCTGATTGCTAGCTATTGCAGCGACTACAACAGTGGGACAGACTTCTCTTGCTACCATATTGTTTGTAGTAAGAAAAAAAGCATCCAGATGCCTGTACCAGAAATAAACAGCTGTGGCTGTTCAGGATAGTCCTTGTTTCTCAAACTGTAGTTCCGCATCTCAGTTGCCAAAGCATCCTACTTAAGTGTATTGAGATGTTAGCCTTGTAGTAGGGACTGTAACGCCATTCCTGTTGCAGTATCACAAGTTAGTGTTGCACATAGACAATTATAAAAAGTTGTAAAGGAGTGCTGTTGAATAACTCAAGTGGTATAGTGGAAGGTAAAGCTAGTAAACTTTTTAGAATCCCTCAGAGAATCATTTCTGGTAATATAATGGGCCTGAACTCTTGTCTATATGAAAGTTGTATAAAATATTACATCAGTCACCACAGTACTCCTGCATCTCTTCTACAGCATTACATTTTGGTATAATGCAGGTAACAAGTTCCTTCTATTAAATTTATATCCAAATGGAAGACTAGCAAAAGCATCTAACTCAGCATTGATTCTACCTCAGAGATACGAGGAAGACTGTTAGCAAGGTATTTCTGTAGCTAAGTTTCTTTATACTGTGCTGTCTATTCAAGGTAGAAGAGACATTTCTGTGATCTTTCCTTAACAGGAGCCTGTATAAAGAGCCATCCACAAATAATTTTTCTGGAATCTTACTGCATGCAAGATCCATATGTACTCTTCATTAGGTCAAATGTTTCCGATAGATAGGCATGCTCAGTTTAACTTCAGGGACTGTTGGAGCTGTGGTTGTCCCAGCCTGCAGCTGAACCTGCACCTGATAGATTGCTGTAATAAAGCTCCTCCTAGAAGGGTGGAGGAAAGGTCTCAAATTTTTTTTTTTCTGTTTTTCCAAAACAGAGGTAATCACTAAGTCAAGTTTTCTGAAGATAAAGTAAGTGGATACCATCCTTTATCCAAGGGGTACAATGCATAACAAAATCTAAGTGAATTAGAGTAGGACAGAGGCTTTTCATACTATATAGAAAACAGCTTTTCTTAAAAAACCAAACAAAACCTGCCCCCCCAAACCCAAACAAAACCATGATCCATAAAATCTAAGTTACTGTCTGACACAACTAAACCTAGTAGGTGCAGGATATTTTCACCAAAGTGCAGTTTGATAGAGAAGTGTTTAGGCTTCTCATGTTGGAAGACCTCTGATAAAAGCAAAACCAGGGTAGGCATATTTATTAAGCTTTTTAGCAATTAATAAGACAGCAAAATGAGTTGCTGAACACCCATCATTTCTTGCCCATCAAGAAAAATTAAGGACATAGTCTACCCTTACTCAATGAGACTAAGTAAAGGGCTGAAAATGACTATTATGGAGTTTTCAAGCAGTGTGTTAAGGCAAGAGCAATCTTTAAGACTTGTGATTAAAAGCTGGGAGAAGATTAGGCATAAAACAATGGAGGAACAAATATGGTTAATATAAAGATGAAGGACTATTTGCAAATGAACTTTTTATATAAACTTGCTGTGGAGTACTGTCATTGTAGTTTTCAAAAGACAGGGTAGGTGTCATTGAAAGATTTCTATCTATTTTGGAAATTCAGCAGCAATCTTTAATGGAAAGGTATGATCCTATAAGCTACTGCAATGAAAAAATAGCTTTTCTCCCAGAAAAAAAAATGGAGGAATACTGTGCACATGGAATAACTGAGTAATAATAAAATAACTTAGTAGCTTTCCAGAAATTCTGTGAAAGAAGCAACCAAGACACTTAACTAGCTGTTCTCCTATCGAAGTCCCCTCTCTGTACCTTAACTAAGTTTTACACCAAACAAGTATTACTTCAAGTATTAAAAAAAATTCTTCAGTGTGAGGTTTTTGAAAACCTAGAGCACAGTAGCTACTTAGCCTCCAGCAGCTCTGATCCTTCACATATTATTTCTACCAATGCCCCTTTTTACCTGTATACATGCAAGAAATCAGATTATTTCTAATAGTGGCTACAGTGGGCACTGAAGTCGCAGGTGGTGTGAGCTTTTACAAGTTGTTTCCTGTTAGAACATTGCTATTACATGGATAAAAAGATACCTGGAATCAAGCATAAGCAAGTAGATTCTGATTCTTCGTAAGCTCAAACAAGAATTCCCTTTCCAGTACAAGCCTTAAAATACTGAAAGCACAAACTCTTGTACTAGTTATACTTAAGATCCCCTTCTTCCATGAAGAGGACAGTTGTATTCATGTGTCATTCACACTCTTAAATTACTGTAGCAGTAATTCAAATTGAAAGAAGGTGAACAGTTTAAATAAAATCTTTAATTGATTATTTACAACAAAGGCAATGACTTGGCAAATTGAAAATTATGATTTACACTTTCCCACTAACTTCAGATACAGCAAGTACATAGTCAACTATAAAATATGCAGCCTAGTGAGTAAGGCGCAATATTTACATCACACTAGTACTGCAAAAAAAGCACTTAAGATGAATTTACGGTGACAGCCAGAAGTTAAACATTTATCCTGTAAACGCTAACAATGTTGAAAAAGAAACTTCAGATGTCACTTAAAAGGTCAGTGCTCTAGGGGTTTTTTTGTCAGATTGAAAACATGCAATAGTAGTAAAAATCTGGTAATGGGATAAAAACAATACCCCTCTGATTTTGTCAGTTTTTGCAAAATAACATTTTGATACAAGTGTACTTCTTGGTCTGAAATCTAATGCTAGTAACTCCAGTATTGACTAGCTACTTAGTTTTACCTTAGCAAAGGTCTTTTCTGGGGTGGTGGTGGGAAAAATCAACTATTACATTTGAATCCAGGCTATACTAGAAGCATAATACAATAATCACACACAGACACAAATTTATGAATACAGATTACTACAGACACATTGTCAAGATATCCTGCTTTAACAGCTTAAAAAAACCTTAAGTGTTAAAGAATTTATTGCAGCCCAAAATAAAGAAATCAGTTGTGTTTTCTACTTCCTTTTTGACATCCTTTATTCCCCCCCTCCATGTATTTTAAGGTAGTAACCATTATTCTTATTTTAGAAGGATAGGAAAAAAGTAGTCAAGTGTAAGGTATTAATCCAAAACCTACCATCCTGGCTGTCTCTTCTGAATGTAAAAGACTTATAAATTATGAGCTACAAGGACAACAGATATGCCAACCGTATGTTCTGGGCATGGAATTTTATAGCAAGGCCTGTAGGGAATGCTTTCTTTGTATAGATTCTTTGCTGATGCTCTGTAATATTTACCTTCACGAAGGGGTTTTATTTAGCTATGCAGGAAAGGGAAGAAGATGGCATCTGTACAGAAATTACCATTTTGTCCACACTCCATTCAGCATTGGGGTATGGAAGTTACCATCATTAAGAGGACAACCAAAGCTAATACAAACACTTTTTCCTACTGCCCTCCTTAAATTACATTCTTGAAATTAAGTTTTCCCACTGCTAGTAGTACTTACGCTTCATCTTTAGAAGAGCAGAGTATTTTTTCCAAATGTTTCTTTTGTATTAATAAAAGTCAGCGTAATTCTGACATGATGTGTGTTTAGCAGTTTAAGGAGTTATACAGAAAACTTTACTGTGTGCGTGTTTTATATTCATGGGGTACTTGCAGATACTCACATCCATTACAGATTCAGAATTCGGATGTCAGTTTACAGCCATATCCTCTTTCTGTCTGTGCAGCAGCTTTTCCAAGCTTTTCAACTTTCGTCATTAATAGTACATGTTAACAGAACATGTGTGGCAAGTACATAACAGACTCCTTGACACATTCAAAGAAAAGGTGAGTCTAATTTTTATCCAAAGCTTTCTCTGATAAATTGTGCTCTAGTTCGGGTGACTCTTCAGCATCTCGAATAGCAGAAGTGTTACAAATGCCATCAACTGCAGGGGCTGTCGTTGGTGTTGTGAGAGGTGTCACAGTGTGTCCAAACCCCTGATAATGACCCATGGGTGAAGATGGCATTGAAGAAGCATCAGAAATTGGGTCTTGAGTAGATGAAGACAGTAAACTTGTATGTTCGTTTTGTTCATGATCCTCAGCAAAAAACATTTTCCGTGGCTGGCCCAAAACTGTCCTTCCTAGAATTATGCCAAATGAAAATACTTTTTAATAATTCAAGCACTATACCAAGGTCTTTGAACACATCAACTCTAAAATAGGCATGTTAAATTAGAAGATGAGTCTTTGTTTTACAACAGTTTTACATGGGCATTCTTAGCTTTAATAAATAAAAGGAAGTCTTTCCATTAAAAAAAAACCAAACACACAAAACAAAAAGGACATCCCTCTCTTCTACCTAACACACCTCAAACTTACCCTGAGATCTATCTATTTAAAAGAAAAATTAAAAGCTAGACTCTAAATCAGTCAGGAGTACTGGAAAGAGCAAAGTGCCAGCTAAACCATGAAATCCTCTAGGGATGCAGCTACCACTGATTTGGTATGGAACGTTCTCAAGGTACTGTAGACATGGATAATAGCGTAAAACGAAGCTGGAAATACATGTGCTGTTAACAGATCATACAAATCTGTCTGTTACTTACCAACATTTCGAACCTGTTCTGATATATCTGCCCTTATATCAGAAATATCCCACATGGCAAGAAAAGAGTCGAAGCAGGACCCTTCTTCAGCTTCTTGAACATAAGGTTTATAGGAAAAACTGTAGTGATGTGCAATAGCAGCCAGGAACATCTCAACACAAATGATGAAATCCTGCAGTGAGAGAGATATTGACTTAATCATTCATAACTGGAGAAAAATAGTTCCTGGGTTTCTTCTACAGTTGAAAGACTGCAACTGCCTTGGGATACTGGCATCAGCTACTTTTCCACCAGAGGTAGGATATTCTTGGCAGGCTTCAGAGCGCCACGTGTACTATATACATATTGGAATCAGTCCTTGCCTGACGGACTGACTTGCTGGAAGCGGATATTCAACAAGCAGCAGCTCTACAATGAATTCTTGCAAGAAGAAATGCAAGGATATCCAACAGAAGTATTTAACTGGGGCACATTCCTTCTGCCCAACACATGGATATAGAAGTGTTGAGCATAAAACTCACTTGGGGTGACTGGCTGAAACTTAGCCCAACTTATAATAAATACAGTACTAATCTAGCTGGTGTTAATTAAAGTGAGTATGACAATATTTGCTTGAGATCAGCTATGACGTCGCACATATAGCCGTTCTTCCTAAGAAGTCTGCTCCTACCTGAAGGCCTGTAGCCACAGCTTCCACACTTTGCCATTCCCAGGTGTGTTTCTCAGAAATAACGCCAACTTTCACCAACAATGCAATAAGCACAGCTTGCCTATAAAGATTATTTTTTATTATTATTGTAACAGCAGTGCCAAAAAACCTGCAAGCAAATCTGGTAAACAAGTCCTGTTTGTATGTGTACATAGGAAGAATCTTACAAAAAACTTACTGTTTATATATTTAGATTTTAAGAGGAGGAAAACAGACTTAAAAAGAGATGTCATTCATCCATGGGCCTAAAGACCAAGAGAGAACACAACCAAAGAAGAGTTTGTTGTTCCAGTTAGTTATTAGAACAAGTTGATTCAGGGTATTACTGCAGCCCACAGAGTAATGTTCAGGTAGTCAAATGCACTCACTCATTAGCAGCTAAGCGTGAGCAATGCTTAAATAGTAATTTATAGTTAACTTATAGTAACTTATTTTGAAAAAGTTAATTTTTTTTTTAAAGTAAAAAAAAACCCAACATTTTTTGTTTTGAAATAACTGCAAGTGAACATTCTAAAATAACTTACGTTCCTGAGAATCACCTTACAAAATAGCAAGTATAAAAAATAATCTCAAGTGAGCAAGACTGCTCTGTCCAACGTACCAGTACCCTTCTCCCCTCACAGTACTTCACTAAGATTATGGGTAGGTTTTTTGAGGCCTCTAACCTCAGTAACAAATCCAGCCTTTTTAGCTCCTTTATGATTCACCCCGAGAGCAAGAAGTAATGAGTAAATAATTCACTTACCAGAAAGAAACAAAAACTACCATCTTCACACAAAGGAACTTGCCAACAGGTTGGATAGGGTTCAGTTCTTCACGTAGTACTTTATAAAACAGCACCAGACAATACATAGCAAACTAACAAGGAAAAGAAAATGAAGAAAAGCTTTCAAATCCTTGTTTATTTTGTGAGGGAGTTGTTTTACAGCATCTGTTCAGTTAAAAATATATATCACAGTATGATACAAACTTAAAAAGCTATCTATTTTAGAAAAGAGGCTCTGGATTTATGGAATCTTTGCCTTACTGTTTTAAAGCAGACTTTTTTTTCGCCTGAAATTGTATTTCTGAAACGCACACTATTGGCAGACAGAGACTGAGGTCATCTATCTACATACTAAAGCAAAGCATAGGAAGGTCCCATAAAATCCTTTCAATGCCAAGCACATCTCTAGGAAAAATGGCATAAAAAGCACATGTTCTTTCAGGCTTCTGTTAAGAACACCTCAAATGTTGCCTCTTCATGAGAGATGAGGCAATGAATGCAATCTTCACTGCAAATCTGAACAAGTTTCCTGTTAATGACAACTGCAAGCAACCAAACTGACATACAGCCAAACCTAAGGAATTGATCTCCCCTTTTCACACACGTTCTCCTAGCCTCTTACTACTACATTTCTTTAAGCAATCATGTCAACCAGGACATGCAGAAGCATGTGCTGCTGCTGGGACTGTTGTCACAGCAGAAAGCAGTTACAGCTCCTTCCGTAACAGTCACCCATCAAACACAGGGGTGGCAGTAAGAGGAGGACACCCTTTCCGGATGGGATGTCATGCTGTTCTGACTCCTGCTGCTGTTGCCAAGAGAAGCAAGAAGCTTGGAGGCTAGAAGGCTAAGCAGCAAGGAGCCAGAGCTGCTGCTCTCTCCTCTTGCAACAGCTCATGTGTAATGTGCTCTGGGTGAAGCAGAAAATGATTCCTCTGCATTCCCAGCAAGCCACGAAATGCAATCCCTGACCTCCAAAATGAAACTTTCAAGTCTAGGGGCTGACATCTTACCCTTACCCTGACATTGTCTGGCAGCTGAACCAACAAGACAAGGTGTTAGGCAGGCCAGAATCTCAGCACCGCATGCACCGTTTCCGTTTTTTCCTGTCAATGTTGTTACCACCAGCTTTGTAACACAGTATTTTTAACATAGCCACTGGTGATTCTTTGTACGTGTGCTGGAAGGAAGCTACAGGGGTGAGTGAAGTCATCTCTTCTGCAGAGGTGAGTCTGCAGCTCTAACACGCCTGGGCCATACCATTTCACCCATCAAATAGTTTGGGGTAGAGAGGTGGGACACTTTATTGCTTTGTGGAGCTTTGTAGTAAAAATAATAAAAGTTTTAGATTATCTGTTTTCCTAGTATTTTGCATATATAGTATTTAACAGATAGTAACTTTGACTTACAGTGGGAAATATTCTACCCATAAGAATTACCAGACATTAACACAATTACTGTCAATAGTTCACATAGAAGATTCACATAATACTAATACGATGACTTAAAAGAGCAGAAAAATGTACTTTTGATACTCACTAGCTGTGACATGTTGTTAAGTATAACCAAGTAAGTCCAAGCATTGTCGAAGCTGAAGTTTCCTTCATCATACACTCCCACTAGTTCACAAATTCTGAAAGAATTTTTAGAGTTAATCACTATGTAGTAAAAGATCGCTTTCTTGAAGTGCTAAATCTTCATTACATCAATCAACTGTTAGAATCCAAAATCTTTTTTGGTACTCAAATATGGGCATTGGGGGGTCTGCACAAGAATCAGTTTCCAACAGCATATGGCATAGGAAGTTCGTATTGTATTTTCCATAGAAGAAACAGTGTTTGAATGCAGGGTTAACATATCCCATTGCTGAATGAATTCAAAAATTAAACTTTTTTTTTTAGCTGTTTTGCTTTTAACTGTTAGAACACATACAGCTAATATAAATATTTATGTGGATATTCTTTGTGAGTAGCAACTTTTTCCACAGTCCCACAGAATTAACAGTAATGACCATCAATACAAAGTTCCTGAAATTAAGCTTTCAGCATCAACATGCGTAACTACCTGCTATTCCTTTACAACAACAGGTGATATATGTATGAAGGCACGCAGTCAGGCCTGTCACATGCAAAGTTGAATAAAATTTAAAAAGTTACATGAAACCTGACTTTAAAAATACCCGATTGTTGAAGCCAGTGAGAAAATGGAGAAGGAGGAAAAAAAGACTCTAAAAATTAAGAGATCATAGAAATGTCTTTCCCACATAAACAGTACTTCACATTCTCTCCCACTGCTTTCAGCAGCAGGCATTAAGTATTTATTATTTCAATTCTGCAAATAGTCATTTGCTATAGAGAAGTCATAAAGAAATCATAGGTTGATTCAAATTGCCAGGACCCATTTAGCATGTAACACGAAGAGTCTACTTTCAAACTGCCTTGATTCAATACAAAGGGCATGAAAATTCTTTCCAGTGTAACTCAAAATTACATCCTGAAGATCAATATTAATTATTTATGAACGTACTTACAAAGCAATAATGGTAGTAAATGGTCTGACAACAGTGTACTGCAAAACACCCAGTTTACATCTAAATAATAAAACTCTGCAAGAGAAACACAAAATTCATTGTACAAGAATTTAAAGACAATTCACTTATGGAAGTTTCCTGTTCTCAGTAGTTTCACTAAACTAAATTTTTATTTCATAGTAATCTCAACTTCTGCTTCCAGGACTTCAGATGCTACAGTATATAGTGTGTATATACACAATACACAAAAGACCTAGACTTTTATAGATGCATAACAGGAAATACTTGATGATTCACTTCTTTTAGCCATGGAAAGCTTCTGGCTGGGCTAAACAAAGAGAATGCAATTTTCACTGTGTTTGAAGATGTTTAAGAATGACTTACATTCATAGTTGTCTGTAACATTTTAAACAGCTTTATCAAAATCTCTCTTAAGAGAGACGCTTATCAGATTAATATGCATGCAGAAACAAACAGTTCAGGAGCACATGGCCTTTCATCCTTCACCTGTGGAAGTAAAAGCAATAGGCTATCTGGTCTACCAGCAATTCTACATGAGGGTTTTGGCAAATATTATATGATAGCAAAGGAAGCAAATTCAAGGAGACCTTTTTCCAATATTTTTGAAAAATAAGGAATTTTCCTTCAGCACCACCCGAGTCAATGCACGTTAGTAACTAAGTGCAATTTATAGGATGTTTTACAGCTAGATGAAAACAAGTTCACAGCTGCTTTCAGTAGGGATTCATAGCTGATAAACAAAATGTGTGCAAACCATAAACTGACTCTGCCAAGCAACAACAGTTATACTACTAAATATGAAAACAAAATGTTTGTATCTGATTACACAGCTTAAAATTTTAAGATGTCATCATATACTCACTCTCCCATAGCCCACGACGGACAACAACATAGAGGCGGCAGATGTCTCTGCTGATCTTTCGCTTCTATTATTAATACGAGGTTTGGATACCGGTTGGTAAGATAATTTGAAAGAAAAACCATAAAATTATAGATGACATAAGCTTCATAGCATTCTCGACATGTATCCACATATATTGCAATGTTGGGGTATTTCAAAGCTATCCACTGTAAGAAGAGAGGGACACAAAAGGTTACACGCAAGAAAGACAAAAGTGATTCCAATGACAACACTGGCTGGCTAGTTCAGCCAGCAATACTTCATTAGACAGCAGGCACTAATTAAACAGGGCTTGAAGCATTTGGCTAGTAAGAGTGTGACGCTACAGCTAGAAGATAACGTTCTGTAAAAAATACAAGCAGAACTTCAGATTGCACCTCTGCTGCTTCAAATGGAAGCATGCTTAAAGCACTGCGCAGCAGATGCTCTGTATCTTTGACCACACAATTCAGTCTTTCATTTAAAAGTAACTACAGAGATGGTTCCCTACACATAACCTGCACCTGTTAGGAGGAGACAAGATAAAACTGCTTCCTGAAATTCACATATTCATTGTCAATATGGGTTTGAGAACTAAGGTTTTAGTCCATCAGTATAAAGTTGATTTATTTTGGTATCTAATGTGTAAATGTTTGTTCTGGCATGTTTGCAAAATATAGAAAAAAGCAGCAGATTAGCCTTAATGTGGTAGTCATCCCTCTAAACCAGAATTTCAGACAGGAAAGTGATTTTTTTGCAAAACTGTGATTATGGATCAGCTGTCAGATCTTTCAATTTTTAATGCTGAGTATCACACTGCTGTTGCACTGTTCAGTGCAACCTGTCCTACTTATTTTTTTTTTTTTAGGGGGGGAGGGAGGGTGTGTGTTAAATAGAGGCAGGTCTTTTGAGTTTACTTTGCTTCCCTAGGTTGTAGTAGAGCAAATGTTGTGCCTTCTCTGACCTTCTCATTAGAACTACAGGAAGATGCTTCACATCCTCATCATAGTTAAGAAATACTAGAGATGACAGATGCTGCAACACCTTTGTGGAAGATGTAATACTGCATCTAGTAAACCAAGAATACAGTATTTGAGTCTGACAAGAGAACTTTACGTTCAGCTCAGATTAAGCACTCTAGGAGGATACCGTATATGCAGCAAAGGCCATAAGATCCAGGAGTCTGTGGAAAGATTTCACTGTCAGAAATGTCCCTGAATGCCTGGCTAGAGCTCATTTAATTAGCAGGTAATTTTCTTCCAAAGGAAAATTCTGTACTTGAAATTGAAGTATCAGCCTGAGGTAGTTGATATTCCCCATAGGAAACAGATAATGTTGTTTTCTTCCCCACTCTCCTTCACTCTCAGATAATCTAAATCCTAGTCTTACCAAAAAAAAAAAAAAAAAAGGAGAACATACATAAGGGTGACACTTCATAAACACTCGAGAGATGGGAGAAAAATCAAAGGAAAAGTTCCTGGAAAGCTGTCTTTTATGGGGGAGAGAGAAGTATTTGCAATATCAAGAGGTGATGACAACACGTAAACGCACATCCTGTACAGTCCACAGATTTAGTATGTTGCTTAGCTCTGGCTGAAATCATCTCCACAGGTAACATATTTACATGAACCATATCTGGTATGGCCAATAGAATCTATCGCATAAAAGTATTCAGAAGTGCATTTTTTGTGGGGTCTTACCCTTTGCCCCCTGAAGCAAAAAGGAAGAATTTTAGCACTAAGCATAACTCAGGAAAGAATTTTAGTACTAAGCCTAACTCGGGAAAGAAAGGTAAGGCACTGAATTTTGAGACAGTACTTGAATCAGTCTGGTTTCCAGTTCAGCTGTTACTGAAGATGGAAGGACAAAAGCAGGCTCTTGTCATACCCCTTTCCACATCTGTCATAAAGGATACTCAAGGACAGGGTTAAGAAGGGTTAGCAAAAGCAATCCCACAAGCTCCACAAGAAGAACGTAGTATCGCTAGAACCATGCTTCTGACGTACTCCATAAATAGGAATGCCCAGAAGTTTCTAGGACTACGACTTTCCATGCAGCATAGTTTCTGCTAACTGTGACACTGTTTTCCCTCACTCCCACAGCAAACAGAATTTTATTGAGCTGTTAACAGTAAGAGAACACTTACACTGTCTAAACTGTAAATCGGCACCATCCATAGAATCCTGTTACAATAACAAAAGAACATTTAATATTACTAGAAGTATTTTTAGTCTGAATTAAATTCAACATTTGTAGCACAGGTAAAACATGAAATGTTACCTTATTATTGGTTTCTGTAACTCAGGTTGAGTATAATGGACTAAGTGTTGTAGTATTCCCCATAGAGATATTGGTATAGTCATTAGTAGAAATATCCCAGCGATAAACCATGCCTTGGTATGAATTCCAACCTTGCAAAGAAAAAGAAGGATGCAAGATCAAAGTTTCAGTATTAATAAAGTTTTAGTAGTATAGCAAGAAAAATAATTTATCTTCCTTTTTTTTACTGTGAATAAAGTTTTAAGATGGACATTAAGTACATATCTCAATATTAAGTTTAGTTTTTCTAACTCTTGTTTTCAAATACACAAAATCCCAAAGTCTCCCCTGCAATCTGTTGATGTGGCTTAGAGTAAAACTTAAAAACTCAAAAGACAAAGATGAGAAATCATGGACAACCAAACAAAAACATCACCAATAAACACAAAACATTCTACAAAAACACAGTAATTCTCACTATTTAATTTAATGAAAGCCACACGGATTCCTTGCTTTAGGTCTGGAACTTGTTTCAGTTCAGTGCTTCATTATAACGTTTCTGAAAGCTTGTGGATTTAAAGTATTTTTAGCTTTAAAATCAAGTCCCGACTAGTAATCAAGTTCAACTAGTTTCATTTAACAACCTGAAATAGATATGTATGTATATATATAAATATGTAATGCCTGCTAAAACACAGGGCTACGATTTTAAACCAAAGCTCTCTGAAAAATAACTATATTAATAATCCTAAGTACCAAAAACTGAGAAACATAGTAGACTCTTCTCAGGTTTTTTTGTTGCGAATTTCTTCTCTGATGCTCTACTGTACATCAACATCCCACGTCTTCTGTTGCTTTCCAGTTCAAAGAGCACTTCTGAGTAGTTTCTCTACCAGTATCAGATTTAATGATTTTGAAATGTCAGATACCACTTCAATATAAACATCCATTATGCTGAACATACAAAGGCATCAGAACAGGGTTTCAAAATCGGAAATTTAAAATACACGCAAGACGGCATCAGAACAGGGTTTCAAAATCGGAAATTTAAAATACACGCAAGACAGATTTTACTGTCATTAAGTGCTTAAAATTATACCATGAAAAAACTTACCTCCAGTGGAACAAGCCTGTATTAAATTGGACAAGATATATTTTAAGGTTAAAATTTTACTTGTTAGAAAAGTAACGCTATCACGTGTGTGTGTAATTCATATGCTACTGTTATGACATACTACAGTACCACCAGCATGAAAGAGAAGCTTCTCTGTCTACTACTTCAATTCTCCCTGATCAGACAGAATTACCTGAAATATTAGGTTATCAATGCCAGGATTACTACTAAGTGTCAAAACCTAAGTTCTGGGCAGGGCAGCGGCAGAGCTCCAGCCGTGCTCCTAACAGAGACCGACTCCAAATTTCTTCAGCATCGTACGAACTGTTTAAACACCAACTATTATTGATCCGGAAGGAGAAAAGAAATCTTGTTCTGTCCCATCTTGCTTCGTTTGCGCTTTAACAGCACGATAAAGGCACACAGCAGCCACACACCGCGGAACTCCTCCGGCTTCCCTTTTCCTCGTTGCGTCTCTACCCGGGGCTGAAGGGCGCTGCCAACTACCTCAGAGGAGCGAAGCCGCCCCGCAGCGGCCGGGCGGATGAGCCCGGGCTGACAGCCCCCCCGCCCCAGGCCCAGCCGCGGGGCTCCCCACCGCCCCCGCTCCCTCACCTCCAGCTTCTGCAGCTCCCAGACGCAGAGCGGCACCACCACCAGCAGCCCCACGATGTACAGCAGCACCACCAGCGGCCGGATCCACCGCCGCCAGTTCCCGCAGGTGCACGGCATGGCCGCGGCGACGCCGCCCCGCCGGCCACACCGGCACCGACACCCCCTACACCGACCCGGGTGCCCGCGGCGCCTCAGCGGGCCGGCGC
Organism: Gymnogyps californianus; assembly: GCF_018139145.2. NCBI lineage: Eukaryota > Metazoa > Chordata > Aves > Accipitriformes > Cathartidae > Gymnogyps > Gymnogyps californianus. Next base: position 68,257,990 of record NC_059474.1, read on the forward strand.
CGGGCCCGGCAGCCCCCGCGGGGCGCGCATCACCGGTGGGGCCGCCCGCACACCCCGCCGGCTCACATCAGCCGCCGGCTCGGCTCGGCTCGGCTCGGCTCGGCGCCCTACCGCCCTCCTCAGCCCGGCTCGTCCCGGCCCGCCCCTACGCGCCGCAGGGCGCCCGGCGCTGCCCTGGCCCGGCTCGGCGCGGCACCGCCCCGCGCACACGCCCCCGCAGCACTTCCGCCTGGCAGCGCTTCCGGCTGCCCCGCCCCAACCCTAGTAGCCATGCCGATTGGCTTCTCGCCCTGCCTATCGTGGCTGCCCCGCCCACCGCGGGCCGCTGAGAGCGCGGCCAGCGCCTGGGACAATGGCCGCTAACGGCGTGGCCGTGCCCTCCCCGGAAGGGTGGTCTCTTCCGCCTGTCTCCCCTCCTCCCCCCCCCCCCCCCCCCCCCGGCCGGCAATGGTCTCTCCCGCGCAGAGGCGGGGTTGGCGGCCGCCGCGGAGCGGGAGGGCAGGGGCGTTCGGGCTCGCGCTCGCGCTCGCGCAGCGTGTGCCTGGCTGGCGGTGGGGACCGTTATTTCGGCTGTGGTAACGGCTCCGTGCGCGCCCAGCCGTTGGTCGCGCGGCTGGTGCGCTTCAGCTCCGTTGCTCTTCCTGAGCCGTGCCTTGCTGACGGCGGAGGGAGAGTCTCCCCTCCACCCCCCCGCCCCCCCTTTTTCTTTCCTGGCAAAAGTGACCAAGTAACGAGCCATTCAGGGAGGAAGCAGGTGGCGTTTCCTCAGGTACCATAGCATGCTTGCCGCCTACGCGGGTAGCAGGTGTGTGTCACAGCGGAGGAGCGTGGAAACACTGGGTGATGCAAGGCCTGTGGACGCTAAGGAGAGCTGGAGCTAATGAGATTTATGTTAGGAAGTGTGCGGACAGGGAGAAATTGCGGGAATTGAAGTTAACAGAGACAACTAACTTCACAGCTGGACAAAGCCTCTGTAACAGGGTCCTGTCTAAAACGCCTCCATGGATGCTCACCTGAGAGCAGGGCAGAGTGAGCAATCTGATGTAGAGAGGTACTTAACAATTCCAAGAATGGATGACAGGTTGTGACATGAAGACTCCAGTGGACATATGAATAATGCAAAATATGTATTAAATTTCAAGTATTTGTTGGACATTTTTTTTTTTTGCTTTAGAAGTGCCTTGTAAAAACTGCTAAAATGCCAGTTAACTCCATAGTAGTCACTGAGAAAACACAAGACCTCAGGTGCTGAACCAAATTAGGACCATTGGTGATACTCTGCCAAATATCCAAGAAACTGCAGCTGTAAATTCTTGGAAGGAGGCAAAGGCAGATTTTGGTTTGAGGCGTGACTGGAAAGTGTATACTGGGAGAAGCCACATGGAGTAAGAGGTACTAAGGAACTGGGGTCTCTCTTTTTTCCCTCACTAGCTAAATTCCTGACTTCCCCCCCCCCCCTTTTTTTTTTTCTCTGCATTGCAATTGTTTCCCCAGGCTTTCCACTATTAACTAACCAGTGGTGCAGACCTTTATTCAAATAATGAAGCTACATGTTTTTTTGAATAGTTGCTGTCTCTGTATTGTGGAAATGACTAGAAACATACTTTCTTGGGTGTATGCACGGTGAAAGGAAATTTCCTACTCAGTATGCAAAACCTCAAAACTTGTTAGACCGCTTATCCCAGAGCTGCCATAATCAGCAGTGTGAGGCCAGATTCCTGTTTGTGAGACCTCTTTTGCCCTTCACATGCTGCATTGATGTGGCATCTAATAGTTCACATGGCTACATGCGTGGATGAGGCAGCAGTTCATCTCGGAAGGAAGTGTTCAGTTGTTTGGCTACTATGAACTGCTGAAGCAACTCTTCCCTGTCTCCTCCAAGGAAACGTCAATGAGGCTGAACTCAGCCCACAAGCCAACAGCTGAACTATGCTGGCTTAGCCAGAAATTGAGATTGTGATAACGGGCTGTTACATTTTCCTTCTCCATCCAATGTCTTAGGAGGCAAAGCAACCTGAGGTGTTATTGATATCCTCAGTAACTGGTAGGTTCCTCTACAATAGAGGGCGAGTTATGAGGTCCTTTCTTTTCCACCTGGATATAATCTATTTCATTTAGTCTAGTACTGCCCTTTTCCACCGTTATCTAGAGCTTAGAAGAGTGATCTGAGTTAGTCATCTCAGCAGCAGCCCTAATGTCATGGTTTAACCCCAGCTGGCAACTAAGCACCACACAGCCACTCGCTCGCTCCTCCCAGTTGGGATGGGGGAGAGAATCAGAAGAGTAAAAGTGAGAAAACTCGTGGCTTGAGATTAAGACAGTTTCATAGGCAAAGCAAAAGCTGTGCACGCAAGCAAAGCAAAACAAGGAATTCATTCACCACTTCCCATCAGCAGGCAGGTATTCAGCCATCTCCAGGAAAGCAGGGCTCCGTCATGCGTAACGGTTACTTGGGAAGACAAATGCCATCACTCCAAACGTCCCCTGCTTTCACCTTCTTCCCCCAGCTTTATATGCTGAGCATGACGTCCTATGGTATGGAATATCCCTTTGGTCAGTTGGGGTCAGCTGTCCCAGCTGTGTCCCCTCCCAACTTCTTGTGCACCCTCAGCCGTCTCGCTGGTGGGACAGTGTGAGAAGCAGGAAAGGCCTTGGCTCTGTGTAAGCACTGCTCAGCAATGACAAAAACATCCCTGTATTATCAACACTGTTTTCAGCACAAATCCACAACATAGCCCCATGCTAGCTACTATGAAGAAAATTAACTCTATTCCAGCCAAAACCAGCACATTCTCCACCGCTTATTCCATGCCATTTACATCATGCTCAGGTCCCACATTACCCACTACCCCTCTTCCCATCCTTTGATATAATACACAGATATCATTCCCTAGTCTATGGACCACCACTGTAAAATGTCTGTAAAATGCCCGTAAATTGCCCATAAAATGCCCACAAATGTCCACTGAGTTCATTTAGTCCATGACTTTGGGCTCCATCTGTTATGGTGGTCACTCAGGACAGGAGAGGTGGTGTGTTGCGTGGAGTTACTGGGCACCAAAGCCAGCTCAGGTAGGGTCACTGCTGGACTTGCACTGCTTCTTGTAAGGCTTGTCCTCCATTGGTTTGGGTGGTTCCTGCTATAGTAATTCCCATAACATGCAACTCAAGTCCCAGGTTACAACAATTTAAAGGTATTTCCATCACAATCTCTACCCCTGGTCCCTTTGGACCAGACCATCGGGTTTAACGTTGCAATGAACTCCTCCCCTTTCCCCTGCTCCGGCTTGGACTTATCCACAGACTGCAGTCCCTTAGGGGTGTACCTGCTCCAAGTGGAGCATTATCTATGAGCCACAGTTTCTTCAGGGGTATACCTGCTGCAGTATGGACTTATCCACAGCCACAGTCGCTTTCAGGTGCACCTGTTCCATCATGGCCGCCTCCATGGGCCACAAAGCCTTCAGAGATGTACCTGTTCCAGCGTGGCCTTACCCACAGCCATAGTCCCTTCAGAAGTAAACCTGCTCCAACATGGCCTTACCCATGGCTGCAGTCCCTCCAGCGGCGTGCCTGCTCTGTCGTGGGCTTAGCCATGGCCACACACTTTGAGGTGCTCCAGCATGACCTCATGCACAGCCACTAATGCTTGAAGGTGTACCTGCTGCAGCATGGACTTATCCACAGCCACAGATGCTTTGAGGTGTACCTTCTCCAACATGGACTTATCCTTGGGCCACAATCCGTTCAGAGGTATACCTGTTGCGGCACAGACATAACCACGGCCACAGATGCTTCAGGGTGTCCTGCTCCCATGCGGACTCATCCACACGTCACAGTCCCATCGACTGAAGTTCACACTGGAGTTCCAGCCTGTCCAGTAGAGCAGCACAGAAACAGCGTTGATGCCCCGGCCATCTGCCAGCCCAGGCACATCGCCATTGCTGTTATCAAAACGTTCCCAGGACCAGCAGAGTAAGATGATCAGCAGTACAGCAGTACAGCAAGCAGTGAAAGCAAAAAGCAGCCACTAACGAGCGCTAGACTCTAATATACAGTGAGGCAAGCAAGCCCCATGTCATGCACAGAAGCCTGTCAATTAATAGCTAAACAGCAATAACAGCTATAAATTCGATCTAGCACATTCCAATCAAATCTGTCATTATCTTGAACCCTTCGAGCCCCACATTGGGCGCCAAAAAGGACTGTCGTGGTTTAACCCCAGCCGGCGACTAAGCACCGCACAGCCGCTCACTCGCTCCCCCCTGGGGTAATAAGGTTATTAAATTGGATGCCCTTCTCCAGTGGCAGTTGTTGCATAAAGCCATGTTGTAAATATGTAAGTAAATATAAATCCCCAAAAAAGGTTAAAGGAATGCATTTCTGCGAGTAGATTGTTTTGAATACCTTCAGAACATTTTTCTAGAAAACAAATCAAAAGTAGATTGCTGTTTTACTATAAATCCGAGGCTTTAGGATATTGTAGCAGTCTAGAAGGAAAGCAGGTTTTCCACTAATTCAAGTCAAAATATGTGAGCAAGTAATGCTCAAACAACTTTGGAAAATGCTAGCACTGTACTAGAATACGTAAATAAAAGTATCTTTCATAGGAGAGGTGAAACAATCATTCTGTTCTATTTAGCATTGGTAAGGGCTTCACTGGAAAATTTTGCATTATGTTAAAAAAAAAAAAAAGGAAAAAAAAGGGAAAGGTGTGTCTGCTGAGAAGCAACCAGCATGATCAGAGGTTAAAAATGCAGACACTTTCAGGAAAGACTAAAATAATTGTGTTTAGAGAAGACTTAAAGGAAACATGATAAATGTGTACATATTTGCTACAATAATAAGAATTATTTTCTGTTATTTTTGATGTAGATAGCGCAAGTGTGCTGAAACTACAGCAAGAGGAATTGTGTATATTTAAGCACTGAAACATATTAGTTTCAGTGATCTCCACCATTGAAGGTTCTTACTGGAAATCTTCCACTTCATGTCCCAGAAATTATTCTGGGTTTTGATCAGAATAACTGGAGAGGAACTGTTCTGATCTGTGAGGTTCTAGTCTTTTGTTAGGAAATCTTTTGTTAGGAAATCCCCTTTTCACTGCTCTTGTCTTTTAAGAGAACTGCGAGCATGTTCTGTCTTTGTTGTGCCAAGCTTCCATTGTAAAGAACCAATTCTGCTTCTAAAATAACTTCATAGACCAAAATGATTTTATAACAGAAATGAATATGAGTTAATAACAATATGGCCCTCAAAACATAGCATTCTTGTGAGCTGATAGTTAAAAATATTCTTGTTCCTTAGTCGTGTTTCAGTAACACAGGAAACAACTGTATGAAATCTCATCCTCGCACATAGATTCATGTTCATGAATTTATAATTTTTCAAAGTATTGTGCAGTAAAAAAGTCATAATTGACACATAAGAGGAGGGATCATTTTCCCAAGTGTTGTATGGGTTGTCAGTGAACTAGCACCACTGTGTGGGACTAATTCTATCTCCAGAACACACACAAGCTTCCTTGTTTTCAGCAAGAGGCTACATGTGAAATATTGCTAAAAACCAAACCGACAGAGTTCATCTTCACTAACTATTAAGGCTTCTAATATTAGAGAAAAGAGTAACAAAGCTACTCCCCAGAACTTGGAGATAACAGCTGTACTAGCATCATTCTCCACTACTGGAAAGACTGATGTGAATTATTGTTGATGTCAATCATTATGTACATTCTGCTCTCATGAATTTCAAATTTATTTAAAAGAGAGTTATGTCAAAACATAATAAACTGGGATTATTCCTTAGTATATGGAACCCTATAAATAATTTACTAAATTAAAATGGCAAAGAAAATAGACTATTTTATAATTGCGGTTGGAAAACTATGTGGTATATATTATTCATGAATTATATTTTTATTTATATGCCATTAGTTTTATAGGTTTCCTCATTTTTCCTTCTTTGTATTATGCAAGTGCAGACCCTTAGTGATAACTGGGCTGTTCATCTTGCCTGATCAGAATTTCACTGTGGGGTGGACAGTAAGGATTAAACTCAAATTCTCATACAGTGAAAATTACAGATTTCCCCTCTCGTATTATAATGGTATTACTGTCAGCTCTTTGAGGTGCGCATCCAATAGCATACAGCTGATCAGTTCACACTCCACTCTGGTGCTTACTCACACCGGCAACCTTTCTAGTGCATTTTTATTTCATTTTATTAAAACTTAATGAGAGTTAAAAACTCAATTTAATTTCTTTTTTTCTTTCCATCATCAGTTTTCTGTCAGAGGGCTGTCATCTGTTCTAAGAAATTGATCTTTGTTATGGAAATGCTGCCATCACATTCTGATTACTTCCTTGTTTCTTTTGTGGGTGACCATCGAAGGAAATGGCTGTTGTTTAGATCCAGAAGCATCTGTAACCAGCAGTTTGGGTGGTAACTTAAGATGCGGCTTCTTTGTTTTCATCGTTACTTAGATTTTTGCATGTTAGCTAGCCAGGAAATTGTTAGCTACCTACTATCACTAGGCTGTTCGGCATTTTAAAACATGAGCTCCTATTGCAGTGAATGGAGTTAATGGACATCTGTCTTTGCTTGGCAAAGCACTGATAGAGTTTTATTCATTTATTTTATATATGATACCTCAAAATATATTATGCAATGTAACAGTACAGGCTGTGTAAAAGGAAGTAGTGAACATGAAATATTCAAGTGTAAATAACCCTCAACACAACTCTTCAGAAGGGCACATTTATCATTCCTGTGAAAGAATGGAAAGAATGCTTGCCAAATGTTTGGAAATTCAGCAAGATTATTATGAAGTCTTCGTGCCATTTGGTTCTCAAAGGAAGGATTTCCCTGTAGAATTCTGTAATACAAAAACTTTTCCAAAATTTTATCAGATATGTATGAGATACGTAAGTTGTATGTTCTTTACTGATTCTTGCAGTAAAGAACAAACAACATTTAGGGTCAGTTTTAAATGAGCCAGTATACCTCTTTGCTAAAAGTCCACACTCCAGATGAAGGACAAATTAAAATTCACAGACTTTTGGGGTTGTTTTCTGTTAGAAAGAAAGAGGACTGTTTGGTATGATTTGTTAAGGAAGCACTTATTTAATCTGAGAGTGACTGAGCACTGGAATAGGTTGCCCAGAGATATTGTGGAGTCTCCATCCTTGGAGATACTCAAGACCTAACTGGACATGGTCCCGGGCAACCAGCTGTAGGTAGCCCTGCTTGAGCAGGAGGGTTGGACAAGATGACTTCCATAGGTCCCTTCCAACCTCATCCATTTTGATTATGGCATTCATAGGAATAATATCTATGCCAGAATAATATGGTGGCATAATATGGCAGAAAAGATGCTGCTCAACACCTTCTCTACAACAAAATGTTTCAACTCTGACAAAGTTCATATAAACAAATCACTCCCATACCCCATCACCTGTGAAGAAAGAAAACTGTCATGCAGACCATGACAAGAGATCGCTTCCAACCACAACTTTTTTCATTAAGCATAAAAATATATTAATTTATAGAAAATAGCATTACCTGCAAATCATCTTTTCTCCTTTACCTGTTATGTGCCTTTCTGTTAAGAAGTTAGCAGATTTTTATTGAGAACTCCCTTTGTTACTGTTGAGGTTTTGTTTACGACAAGGATCCCCGAACTCTGGTATGTAAGTTATGCCAGGAAATGATCTGGCCTGGTAGAGAAGCAGGCGGTACTGTTGCTTAGGTTGTACCTGCTGTTACAGCCACTGTCAATGCTCATTCAGAAAATATTTGTGAACTGTGATCAAAAAAACTCTCTGTCATCTCCTACCTTGCATCTACAGCTTTAAAACACAGTATACATACCCATCTGGGATTGTTAACAGAGTTTCGACTGCTGGAACCTCTCTCTTCTTTCACTCCCCTTCTTAGAAGAGAATATGTGGGACCTGCATGTGTTCCTCAGCATTATCGGGAAGGATGGACTCTCCTGTAGATGGGGCATAGGGACTATTTCTGGGCAAGTTTTCATCTCAGCCAAATTAAGACATTAGCATTGCCAGTAACATATTGAACATGAGTCAGGCAGCAGAAGACCATGAAGCTAAACTAAAAACTGGGGATCCTTTTAACTGAGTTCTGATTTTTGAGCCTTTGGAAAACCTGTATATTAGTAGCAGAAAATGTTTTTCTCCCATATAATATGATTTTAAACTTTTTAACCATGAACAAAACACCAAAAATATATCAGGCAAGAACATTACCCTAGAATAACTGAAACTGATTCAAGAAGGGGAAAGAAATATGTGAACCCAAATATGAGGGAAGAACAACGCAGAAGGGTCAACTCCATGATCATTACCTTCCTTCCTTCACGGTATCAGCTTCTGCTGCAAAAGTGTGCTTCCTTCTGATTAATACTGCCACAGCAAGAAGCAGATATTCAGCGGGCAAATGGTAGAATAGAATAGAATAGAATAGAACAGAACAGAACAGAACAGAATAGAATATTTCATTTGGAAGGGACCTACAATGATCATCTAGTCCAACTGCCTGACCACTTCAGGGCTGACCAAAAGTTAAAGCATGTTATTACGGGCATTGTGAAAATGCCTCTTAAACACTGACAGGCTTGGGGCATCGACTACCTCTCTAGGAAGCCTGTTCCAGTGTTTGACCACCCTCTCGGTAGAGAAATGGTTCCTAATGTCCAGTCTAAACCTCCCCTGGTGCAGCTTTGAACCATGCCCACGCGTCCTGTCGCTGGATACCAGGGAGAAGACATCAGCACCTCCCTCTCCACTTTCCCTCCTCAGGAAGCTGTAGAGAGCAATGAGGTCGCCCCTCAGCCTCCTTTTCTCCAAACTAGACAAGCCCAAAGTCCTTAGCTGCTCCTCATAGGACATTCCTTCCAGCCCTTTCAGCAGCAATTCAGCCTATACAGCCTGCCAGGGATATAGTACTCTGTTTATACATCTGTTCCATTAAGAGACAAACATGTTACCTGATATTTACTACTGAGAAGATATACATTATAAATATGATGATATCAGAGAGTGTGAAAGGTTTTGCAGCCACACAAAATTGTGAATTTACCTGGGGAAAAATATCTTCAAGATTTTCCATATAAGCATCCCATATTTCACAGCCCTCCACATAAGAAGTCATTTAAAAATCTCTGAATGGGGCTGTTACAAAATGTTGTTTTAACATAGTTAAGCAGCATTTTATTTCCATTTTCTCTTGATTGCTGCCTGCTTCAACAGACAGCTATCTGATTGTGCTGCATACTTGACTGGCAAAAAAACACATTAAAATGCTGTAATAGATGCATTTTTGATGACTAAATTTATAGTTTTATTGACCAGCTAAATACTTGGTAACGTGTATAGCCCTTTACTCATATTTCCCAGGTAAAGCTGCCCAGATGAAACTGAAGTAAAAACAGAGATGTTGTTTTTTCCTGTTGGAAAATGAAAACAAAAGGACAAACTGCACTACTGTTCATTGTATGTTCTGCCTAAAAATAGCTAAAATGATACATATTCAGAAGCATGTTTTTCCTTAAAAGATGTATAGAACCAATTTTAAAATCTTCCATGTTCCTGAATTATCTCAGTTTTATTAATTGATACTTCCTTCCAAAATCCCAACTTCATTCTTAGTTGTTCCATAAAGGGAAAGAAGAAAAGTACATTCACTGAAGGATACTGGAAGAATATTTATGCAGCTATGACTGAGGTATTGTGTAAACCAAATGCCATAGAATAGTGTGACTAACCACTAGGATGTGCTGCCGACCTAAAATTGAAGCCCTGATATTTAAGAGACTGAAGTTTCAAAATTCTCAAGTGTGATGTAAACATAAAACCCTAGTATTCTCATTTGGAGGTTTCAGGAAAGAAGTACAAAATATAGGTTTTTGTAAGGAAAGGAATGGGGTATTTGAATTATAGGAAAATTTTCCTATCATGCAAATATCCTTAGCAGGCATACTTAAAGTGAGAGTTTACTAAAGGAGTGTCAGAGCCATGACCATATTGAATTTATTGAATATCTAACATTAGAACTTTTATTGCTGGAAATTATGCACATTGTTGCAAGGTGTGATCTCTGTGGTAAGACTTCATGTGCATATCATGTGCAATACATGCAACATCTTTACACAAAAAAAATTAAATGTGTTCTGTAACGAAATACTTGTGCTCTTGGTCTTCTGTTGCTTGTTGTAAATGTAAACATGTATCAAACAATGCTCAACTAAGATTTGTGGATTTAAACTGTTATACTGAATTACTGGTTGTAAAACAATGTACATTTATCAAGATGTAGAGTTCTGAAAATTGTTATGATGGAAACACTTGAAGCATGGTTGTTAAAGTTTGCAATTCGTCATTTCAGTAATACTGACAGGTTTTGTCAGTTTTGATACTTTAGCCTAGAAATTCTTTCATGTGTTAGGATTTTCCAGCACTTGCCACTTTATAGTGGCTAACATACTCTTAAGTTGTTGTCGTGGTTTAACCCCAGCCGGCAGCTAAGCACCACGCAGCCGCTCGCTCACTCCCCCCCCACCCCTGGGATGGGGGAGAGAATCAGGAAAAAAAGACCTCATGAGTTGAGATAAAGACAGTTTAATAGGACAGAAAGGAATGAAAAACAATGATAATGATAATAATAATATGACAATAGTAATACTAAAAGAACTAAACTGTACAAAGCAAGTGGTGCACAATGCAATTGCTCACCACTCGTTGACCGATGCCCAGCTAGTTCCCAAGCTGCGATCCGCCCCTCCCAGCCAACTCCCCCAGTTTATATACTGGGCATGATGTCATATGGTATGGAATAGCTCTTTGGCCAGTTTGGGTCAGCTGTCCTGGCGGTGTCCCCTCCCAGCTTCTTGTGCCCCCTCCAGCCTTCTTGCTGGCTGGCCATGAGAAGCTGAAAAATCCTTGACTTAGTATAAACACTACTTAGCAACAACTAAAAACATCAGTGTGTTAGCAACATTATTTTCCTACTAAATCCAAAACACAGCACTATACCAGCTACTAGGAAGAAAATTAACTCTGTCCTAGCTGAAACCAGGACAGTTGTGTATGCAGAAAGTAGATTGATAAGCTATGCAAGAGAACTTAGGGAAGGATGTGTTTTAACTGTTCAAGCCAAGAATATGATGTGAAGGGATTGGTAACTGGCAATCCTTTCAAGTCAGCAACAACTCTTGCAGGCATCCAGAATTACAGAATTCCTTCAGCAAGGAAGGGAGAAAGCATCCTACTTTTGTTTTTTTGTTTTTTCTTCTGGATTTTCCATCTTAAAAAACTTAGCAGAAGCATAAAATGTTAAAGATTCCTAAAATACTTCGATGTTTATGTAGTATAGAAAGTCCTGCTACTGGTAGTGATTAAGTGATCTAATAAGCCTTTTCTTTAATTTGAGTGATTGTCTAACTGATGCATCAAGCTTGCATAATATTAAATATAGTATTTCCAATCATTCCTCCTAACACCACTCAAAAACTGAGGTTTACTAAAGATAAGTTTTGATCATGCTTTGTCAGTTATTTACCTATCAGTGTTGCTAATAGTCTACCAGAATTGAAAGGTAGTGCTGTAAGGTTTTGTGTATTCTTTGAACAAAAAAACCCCACAACATAAACCACTTCAAAAGAAAAAGTCCATGGTCAGTTAAAACATGTCAGCATAACAACTCTTTCTTCCGAAGAGTAAGATTTTCTCTCTTTTCTTTCTTCTGAGAGGCGTGAACTGAGTTCTAGTCTGAGAGCCAGGAATTCCTCCATTCTAATTCTGATACTGACTCAGTTGTAGCCTATGGCAATTTATCACAATTTTTTATATATGGAAAATGGAAATATTTGTCCAGGGGCAGTATGAAGATTAATTACTTAATATTTATAAATCGTTCTGAAAATCAGCATTATGCAGATATTATGATTATTTCTGAGGAGTTGATTCTAATCTGGGATGAGGCCCAGAAAAGGACATAAACACCTGATGCTCAAGTCAGGTGGAATTTAGATGCCCTGGGTCAAAATTGCAGTCCTAAAAATGTTAACACATCTGCCACGTAACCCTGGAGGTACCTACGTTTGGTTGGAAGCTCAGGTGTTTTTTTATTACGAGGTGCATAAAGTACTCCAGCATCGCTCTTTTGTGCTCTCAAAGGTACTTAAGGCTTAATAGGACTGAACAGCCTAGTAATTAACTCAGGCTAATGCCCAGTAGGTGTCCAGAAATGAAGCATTCCTCTGCATGTCTCCCTCGAGAGTTCAGTCCAGTAGGTGAGCTCTGAAAACGCGTGGTAGGCCAGGACCCTGCAGCAACAGCTGGCCCCACAGTGGAAAAATCTGTTTCCCTTCAGACTGTAGCTCAGTGCTTAGAACGGACAGAAATGTGGATGAGATCCAGGTTCAATTCCCTTGTCTGTCTGAAAGAACTCAAGTCCTCCTTTGGACCATGCTTTATTCAGCAGGCAGCAGACTTTTCAGAATGTAGGAAGGATTCTCCCATCTTCAATTTCACTTTCCAAAGAAGATATTCACTATTCACCGTCAGCATTTAAGTGTCGCGGTTGTGGCAAATCGGTGAGAAAGAGGAACTGTTGTCAAATTTTACAGAAAATAGAGAAATATTCAGTCCTGGATAAGTACAAAAATAGTTGTAGGAGTTGGGACTAGAACTTAGGATAGAGTGCTCTTCAGTGAGTGCCTGCTTGTATTAGTCTGCTCCCTATACAACGTGATGACTTCTGTGGGTGTACCAAATGCAAAAATTTTCCTTCATGCACTGTATAAAGACTCTAAACTCTGGATTCAGTTATGCAGGCCAGGAAGATGAAAATCAGATTATGTGATACTTAGGAGTGCAGTGCTTTGTCTTTTTCTAGATCTGTCCTAGATTCAGCAATAGGGATCTGTCAGATAGAACCATAGAATCATAGAATTATTTAAGTTGGAAAAGACCTTTAAGATCATCGAGTCCAACAGTTAACCTAGCACTGCCAAGTCCACCACTAAACTATGTCCCTAAGCTCCACATTTACACATCTTTTAAATACCTCCAGGGATGGTGACTCAACCACTTCCCTGGGCAGCCTGTTCCAGTGCTTGACAACCCTTTCTGTGAAGAAATTTTTCCTAATATCCAGTCGAAACCTCCCTGGCGCAACTTGAGGCCATTTCCTCTCATTCTATTGCTCGTTACTTGGGAAAAGAGACCAACACCCACCTCGCTACAACCTGCTTTCAGGTAGTTGTAGAGAGCAATAAGGCCTCCCCTCAGCCTCCTTTTCTCCAGGCTGAACAACCCCAGTTCCCTCAGCTGCTCATCGTAGGACTTGTGCTCTAGACCCTTCACCAGCTTTGTTGCTCTTCTCCGGACATGCTCCAGCACCTCAATGTCTTTCTCATAGTGAGGGGCCCAAAACTGAACACAGTATTCAAGGTGCAGCCTCACCAGTGCCGAGTACAGGGCGATAATCACTTCCCTAGTCCTGCTGGCCACGCTATTTCTGATACAAGCCAGGATGCTGTTGGCCTTCTTGGCCACCTGAGCACACTGCCGGCTTGTACGATATGATAGAATGAACAGAATCTCTCTTCCCTTCTCTCTTGCTTCCTTTCTCTATTTCTCTCCATGCTTGTGGTCAGTTCTTAAAATGACCAGATAAGAAACATAGTCTGAGCCTGATCTTTTTCTTCAGAAGTCAAAGGGAAAAATCCTTGTGATGTTAATGAAATCAGAATTGGGCTCCAAGTATTAATGGAAGAAGAAATTTTTTGAGAAGTTTCCTGTATAGTACCTATTATACCTAAAACTCACGCATTTCTACTGTGATTTGTCAAAGCTGCGATTTCTGCCAAGTCAGTATCTGTCTCAATACTTTAAAAAAAATTAATTAAAAGGAATTTTATAGTGATTTAAGTTCAAGTGCTCTGAGATGTGGTCTGTTAAGTGGCTGAAAAGACTGCTAAAAAGGAGAAAAAGAAAACTAAATAGGCTTTTCTTTCCAGAATACATGCATGATTTTGCTTTTATCCTTGCATGGATATGTTTAGCTAAAAGATTTGTAACAGCTTGTGCATATGACTAGGCAGTCATCATGGAACAAAATCGTAAAGACAAAGTTTTCACTTTTTGAGAAATGTTGGTATAAAGAAACATGAAGAGCTGTGAAGGTGAAAATAGACTTTGATCCCTGCCAACATGTAAACAGTAATGTGACTGGAAGATAATCTTCACACTAAATACATTTCTACATACCTACAAATAGATAGCTATTAGCTATTAGTGGAAAAAAAGGGTTTTTCAATAACCATGAAAAACCATAAACCCAAAACCTTTCCTTCTAAAGCAGCACTGTTGTTTAAACATGATAATATTAGAGGCTTTTTGGGTGCCTGTAACAAATTGCTTGATTTTGTGCTGCAGCTTAGAAAAATCCATGAAACAGACTGAAACTCCCTGAACTGGGCCTCTGGAAAAGAAAAAAAAAAAGCTTTTCCATATTTTAAAGTGGCTTTTTAGGCCTCCCGAGTCTTTCTGGCACATCATTCTCAGACCCTTATGGACTGGGATGCTGCCAAACAGCTTTTTTCCCACAAAACTTTAATAAACTTCGAGTGCTGGACGGAAGAGTAGTGCAATTCCCAAAGAGAGATTTCACTACAGGATTCCAAAATACCTACAATATAGAAACTAGCCTCTGAATGAACCCAGCAATATTTGTCCTTGGTCTTCTTACAAATACAAGAAATCAATTCTGTATCTTACACTGGTTTAGCACTTTGCTTTTCTCTGTTTAAGAAATTTTCTTTTACCAGAAATATGATTCCTAATATTTTTTTAGAAATTAGATGTGCTTATTCTAATGCAAGTTTACTATGATTTTGCCAGACATTAAACCATACTTACATTTACTTACAACCACATCAAAATATTTTGTAACTACAGATTATTTAGACACACATTGCCCAAAAGAAGAAACGTACTGGAGGAGTCATGGGCCATATTCAGCTCTCGGTTACCATGGCTAGAGGAACTGAATCCAAGCGAGTCTGTAGCATTTCTTTGGACTGTTATCTACAGCTAGACCTTGTCAAACTTTAGCATTCTCTAACTTCCATTGGAAACAAGAGTATCAGCTGCCATTGAAAATTGAGCTTTTCTATATAATTGCTTTTTTCTCCTAGACTTGCCTCTAACGCCTGTGCTACTTGGAGTTTGGCATAAGCTCATTTTATGTTCCAGGTAGGAATATTGTTTGTTCTGCATGTGCTTGAAGTAGTTCAAAGCTAAAGTAACAGGAAATTTCTTCTGATGTGTTTTGAAGGAAGTAAGTCCATAGGAGGTGGCAAAGAGAGAACTACAGCAAAAAGGTTCACATTAGTCATCTCAGACTCCTAGTCAGTGTGCTACAGCTGGTATTCCAGTCGTGGGGCAGAAGTACTGAACTTGATTGTTTCAGTTAATTTGTAGAGTGTTTATACATCAATAAACATAGAACATTTATATATCAGGGGATCATTATCACAACAGGCTTGGTCCTGTTCTCTGAGCCAGCACTCCCAGGTGCATGTGAGCACTCCTGTGGATTTGGCTGGGAGTTGCTTTCACATAATTCAGAACAGAATTTTGAGTCAAATGATTAATTCAGTTCTGAGAGACACTCAGACAATATCTGAAAGAAGAAATCAACTCACCTCTTAAGTATCTGGTCCTTACCCTGCTTACTCAGGCAAAGCTTCCACTGATTTCCAAGAATCCAGTTTAGCATGTAAAACAGCAGTTAAGTCCATTTCAGTGTGAGTTTTGCTAGAGTAAAGAGTACATAATTATCTTCAAAATTACATACTTCCCTTGCAAAACCCTGTTTTTATTTACTTCCATGATTCTGCAATAATACATTTTGTAGACAAAACTTTCCATGCTTTGTTATCCCTAAGCTGATTCCTTTTGGAAAGATAAAGGAAAATTTATTCAGCTACAGTTACAGATTTAGTTAAAGAAAAAATATATAATCAGCTTCAAAAATGTACACTTTTATGGTTTTGCAGTATTCAGAAACCAGACACCCTTAACACATCTAAGTACACTTCATAAATTGAATTAAGCAAGGAGAAATATCTTTTTTTATTTGGAAGAAAGATGTAAAGTCCCAAATACGTACAGTTTATGTGAATCCGTGTGCAATTGCGGAGCATATAGAGGCAGTTGTGAACACTGTACGTATATGCTCAAGTACATACATACTGTAATACACTTGAAACAGGATGGCATGACAAATAGGACTGGACTATTGATACTACTTTTTGAAGAATGTAGTCATTCACTTAGCAAAATACAGAGTGGACAGATTTTAGCCTTGCTGGTGGTGAACAAATCCTCCCAAACATAACTGTCCATAGAAAACATAAAAGAACAAACCTTTACACTTGGGAGATGCTTATTACTCTGAGTGTCATCTGTGATTAAGAACCCCAAATACAGCAATTTAAAAAGGAGTTACAGTGAAAAAAAAACCCAGGAATAAACAGTGAAAAATTAAAGCTTCAAAGTTTAATTTTTAAAGAAAATTTTAAAAAGAAATCTCTGAGAGATTCAGTGGAAATGGTGTCTTGGGGATTTGACCCCTAAACCCAAAGACATTATTAATGACTTATATTGATGATTTTCCAGGTAATTGTACTTTGACCTGCTTTGGAGTTCCACAAGGCAATGAAAGTTGCATCCCAGAGACACCATGCTACTTTTAGGTACCTGCTTCTAAGTATCTGAGCAAGAACATTTCAGGTGAAAGCCTGATAGGACTTGTAGACTTGTTTTTGGAAGGGCATGAGTGATTACTGATATTTTCTTGTAAGAAAACACATCTTTGGCATAAGGAAGATGACCGGCATGAAAAATTTTGACCCAAACAATTAGTATGCAAGTTTCAAGCAATGAAAAACCAAGTCTTATAATAACTGAACGTAAGAATCATAGAATCATAGAATCATAGTATCATTTAGATTGGAAGAGACCTTTAAGATCATCGAGTCCAACCATAAACCTCACACTGCCAAGGCCACCACTAAGCCATGTCCCTAAGTGCCACATCTACACGTAAGGAAACATAAGAAAATGTCTGAACCCAGGGAAAGTTTTTTTTCCTGTGAGGGTGACAGTATCGCAACAGATTGTCCAGAGAGGTTGTGGCGTCTCCATCCTTGGAGATATTCAAGACCTAACCGGACATGGTCCCGGGCAACAGGCTGTAGGTAGCCCTGCTTGAGCAGGAGGGTTGGACAAGATGACCTCCATAGGTCCCCTTCAACCTCAACCATTCTATGAGCCTGTGATTCTGTAATGCAGTGGACAGCGTAAATAACAAGCAGGAAGAATAGCCCCGTCTATGACACTGTTAACAATTTCTGAGCTGATTGTTTTAAGAGATGTGCCTCTCTATTTGAAGATTGCAGGCAGAATTTGAATAGTTTTGTAATTTCCTTCTACACGTGGCCTTGGCTGGCCTGAGTAGAAAACTATGCAAGGGCAACACTGTTATGGTGGAAGGAGCCTTGA
The DNA here is from genome assembly GCF_018139145.2 of Gymnogyps californianus. Classification (NCBI taxonomy): domain Eukaryota; kingdom Metazoa; phylum Chordata; class Aves; order Accipitriformes; family Cathartidae; genus Gymnogyps; species Gymnogyps californianus. Next base: position 68,275,581 of record NC_059474.1, read on the forward strand.
TGTGGAAGGAAAGTGTCATGGTTTAACCCCAGCTGGCAACTAAGCACCACACAGCCGCTCACTCACTCCCCCCGGTTGGGATGGGGGAGAAAATCAGAAGAGTAAAAGTGAGAAAACTCGTGGCTTGAGATAAAGACAGTTTCATAGGCAAAGCAAAAGCCATGCGCACAAGCAAAGCAAAACAAGGAGTTCATTCACCACTTCCCATCGGCAGGCAGGTGTTCAGCCATCTCCAGGAAAGCAGGGCTCCATCATGCATAACGGTTACTTGGGAAGACAAATGCCAGCACTCCAAACATCCCCCGCTTTCACTTTCTTCCCCCAGCTTTATATGCTGAGCATGACGTCCTATGGTATGGAATATCCCTTTGGTCAGTTGGGGTCAGCTGTCCCAGCTGTGTCCCCTCCCAACTTCTTGTGCACCCTCAGCCGTCTCGCTGGTGGGGTGGTGTGAGAAGCAGGAAAGGCCTTGGCTCTTTGTAAGCACTGCTCAGCAATAAGGAAAACATCCCTGCATTATCAACACTGTTTTCAGCACAAATCCACAACATAGCCCCATACTAGCTACTATGAAGAAAATTAACTCTATCCCAGCCAAAACCAGCACCGAAAGCTAGCCTATATATTTCATGATTAAATATGATGACCCTGAAGCATTTCCAGTAGAACTAGCTGCAGAAAAGCACTGGCATTCAAAGAGACAACTCATGCAGAACTACTTACTCTTCATTTTCTCCTTCTTAACAATTTCCCATGAAGTTTGTTAGTATACATGCTGTAATGTGAAGTTCCATCTTAATAATGAACTTTCACAGACTTCTCACTAAGAACACTGAATAAAAATACCACAATGTCTAATACCAACAGTTTCAAAGAAAAGGAGTTACGTATGTCTTTAGGTGATAGCTACTATATAATAATATCATTAGATAGGCAATGCACAGATTTAACACGAATAATCTAAACAGAGTACCAAAGCATGGAAAAGCAGGAAATCAAACCAAACATATACTGCTTATCCAGGAATGTTAGAAGTCAGTGAGATTGGGGAACTGGAATACCTGGTTTTCTGCAATGATATTGCTATAACAGATGTATTCAGAATTTGGCAGAAGGAAGATAATCAATGGAAACAGTGGGATGTCTTTGTAAGAAAAATATAGTGGGTTATGTCAGGGGAGAATTGATGTCATATGTGAAATCAGCGATAACCTGTATTAACCAAGTAACAGTCCCTCTATACTAAACCTGCAAATCTAATGTACAAATAGTGCATAAATAGCATAAAGATAGTAAAAAGGTAGTTTTTGTAGTGGCTGAACAGTATGGCCACAATGACTGACATATTGTGGGAGCTGGGAATGTTGTGAGGGTACGGACACACTAATAATGGAGCACTTCAATTACATGAGGTAGAGTGCATAAATGTAATGCTGGGACACAATGCTCAAACTTCCTATGGTATTGTACATGGCTGCTCTGGAATAGAAATCAGGGAACCCACAAGAGGAGAAGTCTGAACATGATTGTGGCAGTTCACAGGACTTGGGTAAAATAACTGCTATCAAAAAAAAAAATTTGAGGAACAACCTGATGAAGAATAATAAATACTTTTTCAAGCACATCAAGACCAGACAGATAGCGAAGACTTATAGATGTCAAAGGTATAAAAGGAAGCTTAGAGAAGATAAAGTCATAGCAGATTAGCTAAATCCATTGCATCCGCACTCGCTGTATTGGAGCATAAGTAGCTTCCCATAACAAAACTGTCTTGATAGTGGTTGTAAAGATCTGATTTAAACCAAGGAAGTACTTATAGGTCAAATCAGAAAAACAGTAACAAATCACTAGTCAAAATGGTATTTACGTAAGTATCCCGAAGAAACTTGTATGAGCTTTTAGCTGTAGGTGAAACAATGCATAGCAAACATATGCTCGGGGAGGGGGAAGAGAGGGAGATTTTGCATGAAACTGCAGATCAGTAAGCTAAAGTCTGTATTCAGGAAACCAGTGGAACCTATAACGAAGAATAGAATTAATGGCTGCATTGCTAAACATTACATATTTAGAAGAATCAACATGACTTTTGTAAAGGGAACTTATAGCTCACAAAATTATGTTCTGTGAGAGTGTCATTGAACATGTTCACAAGGGTTGTCATGTTGATATAATCTATTTGGATTTCCAGAAGACTTTTTACAAGATCCATCTTCAAAGACTTAAATCGACTAAGTTTTGATGGTACAAATACAGTGTTAGGAATTATTGCAGAGGGATAAAGAACAAAATAGATCATGATTATGCTGCTGCATCTAAGTCACGTTGGTCTCTCTTTCATCCCTTGCATCTTTAAAATAGCATAGTAGAACTCAAGAAAATACAGAAAAGGGCAAAAGATGATCAATGGTAGAGAACAGCTTTCATACAACATATGAGTAAACAGACTAGTCAGCCTGGAAAAGACATCTGAGTCTATAAACTCATGAGTAGCAAGGTAAACAAAGAGCAACTGTTTACTGTCTCTTAACACAAGAACTAGAGGATATTGAGGGAAATTATCAAATGGCAAGTTCATAGCGTAGCCTCACACAATGTAGGTTAAATCACTGGATTCATTGCCTCAAGATGCTATGAATACTGAAGGATTACCTAGGGTCAAAAAGATAAATTCATTGAGAAATACCCATCATTTACCCCAAATGTACTGATTCTCTTCTTCATACCAGTGAAGTGTTACTGTATGCTTATACTGTCCTTACACACTTCCCTAGGTGTCTGCTATTGATCGTCATGGGCGACAGGAAGATCTGACTCACTATAGCTGCTTTAGGTTTTTAGATTCTTATGATCATTAATACAAAGAGAGGCTGCTCATACAAAATAGAGCTGACTCTTGAGCTGGACAGGAATTTGTTAATTTTACATAGAGAGCTCTAAACTAATCTATTTTTATAGCATTAATTTTTTCTTGTACCATTTTTTTAAAAATTATTTTTACTTTTGAAGGACCTCTCAAGATATTGGCTTGTCCACTCCTTAAACTATATGCTACCAAAGCTGAATGTTTTAAATCACAGTTGCGTATGCTGAATGCAATTATTCCACATATAATCACACTACAGTCACATATTAAATCCCTACCTTGTGACACTTAATGTCTCTATATATTCATCCCAAACTGCATTTCTCTTTTCTGCTGCCATATTTCAATTGCAAACACATCACTTACTTGGTGATCACAGTCACCTGGAGGTCCGTTTCCATGATTCCATCTTCCCATTAGAGAACAGGTTCTGACTGTCTTCTTCAGTTGTATTTCTTTCCTTTTCCACAAATTGATACCATTTATCTTCTGTCTATGTTTATATACTTTTAGAGTTTAATCCATTCTATGATGTTATTATAAAATTAAATTGATTTACTTCCTTGTTTATAGTAAATCCTTTATGTTCTAAATCCTTTTTCTTTTTAAAGTAATACTTGTGAAAGGTGTTGGGCTGATTGTCCTAAAACATACATTTTCTAGCTATGTTGGGATCATGAACAATACAGCAAGAGCTGTAAACTCCCACACTGTTGAATTCCACACATTGCTCTGTTAATACACTTCAAGTTTGACCTGAAAGGGCTTTTTCTAGGCAGTGATTATTGGTGAAATTTCTAACGTAGCACTCCTGCAACTACACAGATAGAAACAAATGTTTTTGGTTTGGTTTTTTTTCTCTTTTTCTTGTAAACATGCAATTTTGGCACAAGAAGCTAGTTTATGTTAGATTCCTCTTTAAGGATAAAATCTGTAATTAAAGTGCTGAAGAGATTTTGGGTTCTGGACCTTTGTTTCTTTCCTAAAATTCATAACAAAAATCATGACTGCCAAAGATATGCTTGATCTAGTTCTAAATTAATTCATTTGAGCACCTGTAACCATTAATTACAGTAGCATGTTATATCGTTTGCTGTGCTGCTGAGTTAAATTTAGGCTGTCTAGGCTGAGCTCTTTGTCTGTGTAGTGAGATTACAAATACCAAATCTAGATTAAAGTTAATTTGGCTGTATCTGTTTACATCTGTAGTTCGACAGCTCTGGAACTGTTTGTAATAAAAATATTAATCCATTGCACATTAGACTTCAGAATCTTCTATACTATACATATCTAAAAGTTAAAAATTTTATTTATTACTCTTAGCTTAGTATAAGGATTGCATAAAACCTTTTGCTTCCTTGATGTGAGACAGAACCATTCATCTTTTTATTGATTGTGATTCTGAAGAGGCTTTGAGAGAAAAGTTGTGAAAAATTGATAGAAAGCCTTTCCTAAAGATGGAAAACTCATTTCAATAACAATATTTAATTGCTTTTTTCCCCATTAATTTTATTCTTTTTCTTATAATCACCTGCCCTACAACTGTTACATTTTAATTACTTTATCTTCAGGAACTACCCTGACAATTCAAGGTATGTTCACATTGGAACTTTTGGTATAGGGCAGTAGCACCTAAGGCCAGCTTTAGGCCTGGATAATGTTAACATTTGAAGTAGTGGAAGCAGTCCATGGTTCAACATAAATTAATTCATCCTGCTTATTGGCAATGATAAGTCAAGGATAAGAAAGGATCTCAGAGAGAAGGACAAGCTAATAAGAGAGATGTGAAGGACAAACTGTAAGCACCGAGTCAGAGAAATTGGAATTCAACACACAACTTCCAATTTCTCTAACTTGTGTATTAGACTATTTAGAGAAAGTTTCTGTTATCTTTTGAAGTTGCAGGGTTCTCAGGGTTCTGCAGAGTTTGGATAATGAAAAATAGTTAACACTCAAAATTTCTTGCAGATCACTACTTATCATCAAACTTCTAGTATTAAACATTATAAAGTTTCATTTTTAATGTTCTATAAAATTGTTATGCAGCCTATGTTGCCATGGGCTTGCAGAGCATAGTTTTGGAAAGAATTATTAGAGTGTTTATACAACACGTAGTTGAAGCAGCATTTGGAATAGATTTTCAGCTCCCTGGTGAGCTCAAAATTGTTCTTGAATTGCATTGTTTGTTTATTTGGGTTGGTCAATCCTTTCCATTTTCCACCTTGGCACCCACTGTAACAAATTGTTGCTAACACGTCTGGAACTGTTAACCGGTTCTAGGCATAGCATGGCAATTTGGGTTACAAAGTAGTGGTGAAGTAATCGTACTTGAACTAAGACGTAAACAGTATATTAAATTAATTATCTGTATCCAATTTTGAGACAACAGGGAAAAAATTAACCAATTATCCAATAAATTAAGCATTCTTATTTTCAATTCAAGGGAAGGATTATTGACATTTACTAGCAGATTAACTAAAAAGTAATCTACAAGTAATCTACTACCAAATGGAGCTTGATAAGAAGTATGTCAGGTTGGCTTAGTTATAGAGAGCTCCTTTTCTTGTGACATCTAATTCTTTTTCATGTAATACATTTTCCATATTATTTTACTTGATTATTTTATTTGCATACACAGCAACGTTTATGAAATCACATAGCCATGGCAAAAACTGCAAAGTGGGAATGACTGTACATGACACTTCTCATGCAGTGTTTAGTTAGTGCAAACTGTGTTTTCCCAAAGCCTAGAAAATACATCCTTAGCACAGCTAAACAACTAATCAGCTACAGAAGATGAAATTTTCTGAAAGGAGGCAGATCCCAGTGGTCTGTATATCAGGAGAATTGTAAGAGTTTTCAGTTTGACTCATCAGGGTAAACCCCTACAGAGATACTTTTCTCTTGTATATATCAACTTCTTCAGGAATACAGCATACTACATCCCCTGCAGTAATAAAAATTGATCCTGTGATTCCTCTGACATAGGATTGCTATATTTCTGAGAGATATGTGCTCACATTATAATATGTCCACATTGATTTCAGTGTAGACCAGAATTGTTTCAGTAAAACTGATCTGCATAATTGCAGTAGGCATGTCAGGGATACGTAATGTGAGGATATTCCAGCCAACTGTACATTTCCAATATCTGCCTGAACAGTGAAGAGGACACATGCAATAAGTGCTTTGACATAGATCATTCTATTGATATCTGTGCGATAACTTGTATAAGTAAGAGTTACATCTTGGAGTAAGGACAGGATCAGGACAATACTCTGGCTTTTCAGAATATCAATATTTTATACTGAGGCTTGTTCCCTGCAAGTAGACAGTCTTCCTGTTCTCCTATTCTGGCCACCTGCTCTCACACCTGGTGGAGTGGTGTGAGAGGAGAACCCTGTTACCTCTGACTTCTTTTATTAAGCTGATTTTATGGGAGGAAAAGTGTGCCAAAGCTTCTTTTCCCACCTGAACATATGAGATGATAATTTCGCAATTATTCATGCAAGCCCCACAGAATCTTTTACTTCTTCTGTCCTGTTTAGCTGTAATGGGCTTAGTCACATTGCCATAGTTACCATGCTGATGGGGCTCCATCATACATTCTGACTGAAATCCCAGTCCTACTGAAGTCAGTGGCAACTTTATCATTTACTTCAGTAGGTTCAGCATTTTATCCCAAATTACTACTTGAAACTTGAAATTACTTCAATGGCTGGTTTTAACTTTGAATAAGGTAATACCTTCAGCTGGCGAATAAAATAACATCCTGCTTTATTTTCTTATTATTTCAATCAGCGTAGATGCATTCAGTTCTTGTGTGAGCAAATTGTAATCTCGGGTAAGTAAAGCTAGACTGGCTAAGTCTTGATGCCATTTTCATACTTTCCAAGCAGATTATAAAAAACAAAATAAAACAAAATTGATAAAATGTATAGAAGTCCTTAATTGGAAACATAAATCAGTTCCGAAACACAGAACTGGGATACAGTTCATATGTAAGACCACTTCTAGTCTGAAAAATTTGGAACTCTTAGAAGTGAATTTGATCTTTCTTTAGCTGCTTTTTTATACTGAAGTTGTAGCCAACAATTTTCTTTGTAGATTAACCTCATGCCTTTATCCCAGCCATATTTCAAACATAAGCTTAAACAAATTTGGGTGTCCAGGCCAAATTCTTGTATTTGTCATGAAGTTAATTTACCCAATTTTCAAATTTACTACTGTGCTAGTCTCTTTTCTAGAATATTGAATATTGAAACAAAGTTTGATTGTTATGAATGTATCAATTCTTTTCTATTTCTCAACAAGCCCTTTTATGTTAAAACATTTCGGTATTTGATTGCCCAATGGGCTATTTGGAAGTGCTTATAGTTAAATTACACAGTATTTTTTTCCTGCTTTCTCTCTAAATGGCTCACACTTTTTAAGTAAATCGAAGAGAAGATCAGGGTTTTTTTTATAGAAATGCACTTTATATGGAAGAACAACCACTGGTTAAGGTTCTGTGCAAGCAAATTCTCCTATATACAAATGGTCATAAAAAGGAAATAATTCAACATTTTATTCCTTGATTTTGGAGGATTCCTTGGCATTGGAGTTGTTGCAGCTCATTTGTGATACAGGAAACTCAGAAGATGCTGGATATTACAAAAAATATTAGCCAAAGACTTTTTTGCAGTGCAAGAAGTCAATGTTAGTTAACACTCAGTAAGGCATCTCCCTTTCTTCACAATTATCACTGAGGTTGAGATGTCTCTTGGAGCTAATACTTTAGAGAAACATTGCAGGGAAATCAAAGAATCTTGCATTGGACAGTTAAGTCTTCCTAATCTCCAGAATTTAGACCTATTTTATATATGGAAGCATAAAGATTTATAGCCCTTATGTATTTTATTCCAGCTTATGTAACTGTGGACATTCTCATTATTCATGTAAACATCTACTCTTTTAATTATTATTTTAATTCTGGTTGAGTTAGCAAAAGTGATATAGTTTCTTTTTCTTCTGTAAAAAAATCCATGTATTTTCCACTAGTAGTACTGAACTGTAGTATTCATTTGTCCCAAGAGTACTATGTTAATTTTCTGTTTAAATCTTGACCCTAAAAATCTGTGACTTTTCTGGTAGTGTCCTTTAATTGTTCTTCTGTATTGGAATATACCATGTATCTGGAGATGGATGCTTTATTAATACTGTGTAGATATTTGAAAGAAAGCTAATCCAAATGTATACTTTATTTAGAGGCAATACCAAGGAGGCCACTGTATGACAATTTTGGAGGGGAAAAGACACAAAAACTTTATACACAGAGATTTCAGTAAATATGAAGTGTGACTACAGGATGGCACAGTGGTGTCTAGTAATGATGGATTTCTAATCTTCCCCTATGTTTAAAATATATAGCAGAATGCATGTTCTCTGAGATAGCTTAGAAATGCTTCTCATATTAATTGTTTTGGATGCTTGATTCAGTAACTTGTAGACTCAGTCTTGTTACTCCCAAGGAGTAAAACAGCATGAGATTAAAGTAAAGGCCTTATTCTGAGATGCACCAAGTATTTCCAAATCATTGATTTCAGAGCAGTTTGCAGATACTCAGTTACTCTGAGAAATGTGGGCAGAGTGCTGCTGAAGAATGGAATAAATTCTTTTTTCTTATCAGTTGTAACACTTGTTATGTTGAGCTTTATTGTAATAATAAGCTACTGTAACTAATGAGACTGCAAAACTGTGACTTAAGCAACAGTTCATTTCAGAAGCAGTGGTATCTGTACAGGGAAAAAGCTGTTTCTGATGAGATACTAGAGGTCAATTAATTTCATCTTCCTTTAGAGAAACTGGAGATGACCTACATTTTTTAATTTAGTTCTTATCTTCCTTTCCCACACTTGGATTAATGATAAGCTCTGTTTCTTTTAGAGCCACATTTTAAACATGCCTGGTTTTGGTTGGTGTTTTTTTCCTATGCAACTTGGGAATTGTTTCTGTTCTGTAAACTCTTTATGTGTCTTCTCTTACTCTGATTTTGGAGATAATTGCCTTTATTTAGTCATTGAAAGGGTGAGGAGTGTAAATTAGGAATACTTCGCTGAGCCAAGCTTTGCACAACTGATTGTCTGGAAGAAATTTTGCAAGGCAATGTTAGCATGCAGTCCAACTGTGTTTCTTCTAATGAAAATGCATGCTTTGCCTCAGGGACATTTGAGCAGAAATCTGTTCATATAAATGCAGCAGAATTTGAATTTGTACTACGTCTTCTCGCAAAATGAAACCCATAAGGGTTCACAGAATCAAATGATATAGTAACAAGATTGTGGTAAATATGTAAATGATGAGAGAGAAACAGCAAAAAAGCAAGTAATTCCACAAGCAATGGAACTTACAAATACTGGTTTCCAAGAATTTGTGTGTTGTGGTTTGATTCTCAGATGTCTTACAAGTTGCAAGCTCTGATCAAAGCTTTTTCTGCATCTGTAATGTTCATAACTTCTCTCTATCATGTGAATTTGTTGAGTACATATAAACTCAATTTCAGCAATTTTCTGCATAGAGCACGAGTAGGATCTTGTTCTTCTACCCATCCTGCATTTTTTGTGAAATTCTCTAACTTCATAATGATGATAACTCTGTTCTGTAAAATTTATTGAAATTGGGTAGGGGGTTCATAGTCGTTTTTGAAAGATGGAGGGACAGACAGGTAAACATCTGAAACTGACTGTATTAAAAGCAAAAATAAACATATTCAGACATGAGGGTTGCATAAGCCTCCTTTCACAGAACCAAGCTAACAGTTCTATCAGGTGAGATTTATGATGAACTACTACATCGGCATTTTTTTCCAAAGCACAGGAGCTGGCTAGGTCAGGCCTGCAGCACAGGCTTCATATGAATTCACATTCATATGTAAATAAATACAAACATAAATATAAGCGAAAACCTATGTATGCTGTATCTTTGAAGCAAATAAGTATAAAAGATAGCAAAAAGGAAATGTTCAGTGAGGTAGTTTGAAAAAAATGCATATTGAAAACAAGGAGAATAACTGGATTCTAAAATTAAAGAAAACTCTGCAAAGTGTTTGAAGTTGAGATATGAGACTGTATAGGAGGAAACAGTCAATGAAATTTTACACTGACTGGACTGAAAAGAGTTGGGAACTGTGAAGTCCACTAAAAAGATGATTGTGATAGTTAAATAGATTTTGAGTATGATGAACAGATGTTACAAAAAGTTTAAGAAATTGATCTGAAACTTGTGGCATAGAGATCCCGTCAGATGCAGAGAAAAGCTAGGCTTGGTTCAGCTGAGAGGAATGTAAATAGCAGACATAAAAACTTCTGTAAAATAAGAGGAGGATGGAAGGATACTTGTTGTGGAAAGTTGTTCTGATGTAAAAGAGAAAGCAGCTTCTGTGCAACAGCAGAGGAAAATCCTAACTAAACCTACACTGTTTTTGATGCACAAAGAGAAATGCCAGAGCTCATTTTTGCAGAACTTAGCAGGAAAAGGAAAAGTTAAATTTAAATATGGTTGAATTTCAGAATTGTGGAAGACTTTGTCCATTCTTTTGGAAAGGTAGCTTGTTCAGAATTGAGGGTAGATACAATACTAGGAGGAATATTTACCATTATCAGTGGGAAGAGTAGGAGAGAATTTAAAAAGTAAGTACCTTAGTAAGTTTTACAGAAACAGTTCCCCCCTCACCGTAATTGCCACATTGTAACACCCTTGGTCCTTATGATTGGTTTATGAGTAGGAGCAGCCACTGCCAGTGAAAATACAAAAGAGCATGCATGGCAAAAAAGAGTCTGAGACCTCCCGAGACCTCACTTGTCACAGTTATTTAGGCTCTGTCTGTCCTTCCACTGGCTGGAGGAGATGGAATGAGGATCACAAATTAGTTTTTGCAGGCTTTGATCCCTAAGTAACCTTCCAAAAATCATTCTAAAGCATTCTAAAAAACACCTCTCAGATCTGTTAGATACTTTACTCCCTTTTTTTCTTTAGTTAAAAAGTTTTGTATTTTATAATGTTGCTGCTGAGGTCAGTCAGCTCTTTGGGGAGTAGGAAGATATTTTTTCCATGTAGGCTGAACTGGCTTCAAGTATGCTTTGTGTGTGCATGTGCATATATCTTTGCCACATAATAGAACCAACTATTGGTTTGAAAGCAATAGATGTTTGAAGTGTTAATGATGAAAGGAAAACTGATAGCTTTTCATGACTTGTGGTTGGTATCAGGGCTGGTACAGCCTAAAAATCGTCCGTTTCAGGGTCTGAAACTTCTGCAGGTAGATGCTTTTTTTTGTAGAAGTTATGAGTCCTAAAGTTTCTGTCCTGGATTGTCTCTACTGCTCACTGTCTTATGTAGACAGGTAGAAAAGGTTGTCTCTGAACAATCAGATTATTGATTTGCTGGTATAGTATGAACTTTTTGGTTCATCTAACCATCAGATAAATAACAGAAGAGAGGAATGCACACAAAGTTTTTTCCTGCCTTGAAATAAAGAAGGGGCAATTTACAACTTAAATCTATTCCTCACGTCTGTTTTCTGTGTACCTTTATCATCCGCTCAATATATTCTGTCAAAGGAGCAGTGAAGGTGTCAGGATGTAAAGAGACTTAGTACTTCAACCTTCTCAAAGGAAAGGCTTGTTACACATTTACTATGATTTTTGATACAGTTTGAGGATGAAATGTTTTGAATAAAATTCAGCCAGGTCTCATTCAATACCATGCTCTTAGGCACTACTACAGAGCACTGTCAGAGGACTGTTTTTAGGTTTATAACATATGAACATAAATTTGTATGTATTTATACATGCATATATGTCACAGAGACAAAAGCACACAAAAATACATAAACCAATTTAAAGAACTTTTTTTTTAATATACTTTAGAAGATTTGTGTGAATGTAAACATTTGGGAAACTTGTGTAGCAGAAGTCACTGTAGGCACTAGCATTTTGACCTCGTAAATAAGAATATGCAGGATTATATCTTTCACTTGAAATGTAATGGATGTTTAAAAATTTATGGAATTTTAATTACTGCTTCTTAGCCTGGCACAACAGATGCTATAAATTTCCTAGTAGATTTGTGCATGAGGCATATTATATATGACACCACACTATTTAATTCCACTATTTAATGAAAGGCTACCTATTAAAAATTTTTATAGCCAACCAAGGAATCTCTTGCCATGTAACCATAATGGATGGAAATAATAAGTAAATCATCAGTTTACATGTATGCAAGCAATATTTTCTATATATTATTCATAGCATTTTGTATGGTTAACAATTCTGATAAACTATCAAACCCCATTAAATCTTTGAATGTTGTGAGAGTAAGACAAAGAACTCTGTAAGCATAAGGCACAAAATATCCTTGTGCACATCCAACTGTTATGGACTTCCACAGTTCTGCATTCACTATGACTTTAACCTCATGTTCACAATGTGTAAGTAGTGTTGTGCATAGTTGCTATGATAATAACCATATTGTCAGAACTCTTTGGACAGCTTTAATAATGTTTCACTGTGTTCCACTACCCTCATTTTGACTTAGATTTAACGCAGCTATAGTCTAAATAGTTTAATAGGTTCATATAGTTTAAGAATTAACACGACAGGTTAATTAAAAACACATTGTAAGGTGCCCCTCTGTGGGCATCTTTAATTCTTTTTGCTGATATAGATTATGTTTATTATGGTTATTTTGTACAGAGCATTAGAATAAATAACACAGTATAGTACTGTATTATTAATACCTCTCTTTTTGGTATTAATCTGTGCTTAAGTGCCAAATGTTGATGCTACTTTAAATGGTCTCTTCCTATTTTTGAGTACTGAAGTGCTACAAATGTGAACTGCCCAGCTAATGTCCTGACCCATTGTAACATAAGTAAATAAAATACTGGTGTGGACCAAAACATTTTCCAACATAAACCTGAAAAACAACAACAACAACATGCAAAACATACTGGTGCATGGAATATATCCACCACACAAATAAAAATTAAAAGACAAATGGGCAGAGAGAAAATATAGTCACGGACAGATTCCATTTTGATATCTTCTGAAAAATTCTGGAGTGATTAATTCTAGGTGACAATCAGGTAAAAAGATTGTATTGTACCAGTCACAGACACTGGACAGTTCCTGCTTGGTTCAGAAGAGCAAACCACCTGTGTAGTTCAAGTCAGTTTTTTGGTGTCATAATCACATCAATATAATTTTCAGAGACAGAATTACCATCCAGTGGATCTCAGTTCACAGAACATCACAGTTATAGTCAGTCAATCTACTCAGTCACCTCTAGAAGTAGGTACAAGGGTGCACATGTCTGAATTGATTATGGAACAGTCACTGGGCTTCCTGTTGAAATAGCTTTGTTGTGACTTTTTTTTCCTGTTTGATTCTGAAGTGGTATCAGAGTCCTTAATTTTCAGTTTATGCTGTCTTTATGGCTGCTTCGATCTGTATTGTGATTGTTTAGTTCTTGATTTTTCCACTGAATGCTTGTTCCATTCATGGGCACTGAAGTCACTAGACTCTTAGATTGGGAGCAGCAACAGCAAAGACATGACTGGAAATAAAAATAAAAATAAAAAAAAGGTTAACACAAATCTATCAACTCTATGCAGATTGCCAGCCATATTTTTCATTCAGAAAAGAACAGATTATTCTAGCTGAAGGGAATGATAGCTGTACTTAGGCAAATTTTTTATCCTAGGATGCAAACAATTCTTGTGATTAAATATCACAAACACAGCAAATTAGGCCCGGCCTGTGCCTCTTATTTAAGAAAAACTTTCACAATATCAAAAGGAAATTGACTAAGGTAAATAGATTGAGAACCAACAGAACTCAATACATATTGTAAGAAAGAGCTGGGTTTTTTTTTTCTCTCTTTATCACTGCACTTCAAACTTAGGTATCAGCGTGCTGCTTAGCATGTAAGAGAAAAGAAGAAGATTCCCCAGCCTGTGACTTAGGTCTCGTCTCACATCTTAGAAGAAGACAAAATCGTTTAGGAAAAGGGACAGTGAATATATTGAGGTGTATCACTTTTCACAGTTAAGAATGAAGGTCATTCAGGATCATACTCCCAGGTTCTTCACAGGCTGGTATGTTCAGTTGTCTCTTCTGAAAGGAGCAGGAAGGATTCTTTAGCTATCCTCCCCTCCCTTCACAAAAACTAGTGCCTAATTCTATGTAGATGGAATCTCTACTTCAGGGGAAAGAGTTAGGGCCTCAGAGGAGCAATGGCAATAACAGCAGTAGATCAATGACTTCTGTGAACTCAGTGAGAAGGGAGTGTTGCAGAGAGCTAAAGCCAGACTTAAGATACATGTACTATCTATCTGTGGGTGGGTATGTAAAATAGCAACAGAGGTAGGATGAGAAACTCAAATACAAAACGGAAAGATTGCCTGAATTAATGACCTTGATACTAGAAGGGAAAGGGTAAGCTATAATGAAAAGCTGGGAAGGATTAAATAATAGCTGAAAATTCTTTAATTAGAGTTGTTGGATGGTAATTTTATTTGGAAGGACAAATGGGGAGAATGAACTAATTGTATGAGGAGCAGCCTGGTAGTACCCACTGTTACTTCTCCCTTTCACCTGATGACACGTTCAGGCGTATTATCCTCTCCACAGTTCCCAAATGAAGTAGGGGACTGTAAAAAGCAAAGCTGACTTATTTATCATGTGAAAATACTCCCTTAAAATAGTTTGTAAGGCTGAGCAGGCTACAGACAAACAAGTATTCCCTATTCTAATAATTTATTACATTTTTTCAGTAGCTTGAGTTGCCTATTCGCAGACTTAAAGTTTAGTGGTACAGTCCTGTCATCTTCTGTTTTTCTTTGCAGATAAAGCTATTTCAGTCTTCTTTTTCCATGTCATTACTTTCTTTACCACTATATGCTCTCATTTTATTTCTTCCTGTATTGCCTTTGTTAGGTGAACGGGGACTTGCAGAGGCACAGTGTCACAAGGAAATTATTTTAGCCTTAAAATATGTTTTCATGTGTAGGAACTAGAAAAATGCAGGTAAAAGCCATAATGCATATTTAATTGCCAAAGACAACTCAGGTGCCTGCTTTGGTATTCAAGCCTGAAAACTTTAGTCGTTAATGGCATTGTTTATCTACAGGCAGCTTGGTGTCCTATGTATGTGTTCTTTGTCTTCATCTAGAGTGGGAAATAGGTTATCAACCAAAGTCTATTTCATGTACATCACATGCAGATAAATAATACTTACAAGAGCATGTCTATCTCAGTTTACATGTTTACATATGAGGACTATGTATGTCAAACTTATTTACTGGTTTAGCAATTCAGATAAAGTGGATAGTTCCACTTTCAGTTTGGTATGTGTGCTATGTGAGCTGCTAGCTGGTAAACTAGACAATTTATAATCTTTCATTCCTTTGCATGCCTCTTCTCCCAGCTGCTAAAAATAGATAATAACTAAGTGGTTTAGTACAGTTCATTAACTGGACATAAAATCTTATCAAGAATATCTTACCTGGAAACAGTTTTTAAACTTCTTGCTCACAAAATACAGAGCTATTGGGTTTATACAAGAGTTCATGGTTGCCAAGTTGATGCTGATATAATCCAATGGCAGCAAGAAACTAGGCAACAAAAGAGAAAGCAAAACATTTAAACTGTTCATATACTGTAGAAGGACCCGTGCTCTTTGTGGTTACAATCTCTTCCATCACAGAAACTAACTCTCTCTTACTTAACTCCCCCAATCTAATCTTGTGCCATGCCAGCTCTATAATAACGTGTCTCACAGAAGTTCACAAAGCCCAGAGGAGAGTGATTGCAATGGTGACAGGCAACATTTATTGAAATTATGCTACCCCATTAAAACTGAAATCCCTGAAAATGGATGCAGCTGAAAAGTCATAAAATAAAGTGTTTGCTCTTCTAACACCACAGTTGCATGCACAATGACATTTTTCACATAAACTCCAAGTGTATGGCATTATATTTTTTCAGTATAAACAATTGATTGACATAGAAAATGAAGTACCTGAGCAGTTCACATCTGCCGGGGTCTCTTTCATTGTATACCATTTTCTTCAAAATTCGGCTCAAATGGAGAGGGAACCAGCAAAGAGCAAAAATCACTACTAAACAGAAAACTGTCTTTGCAACTTCTCGACGCTAGAAAAAGAAGTAAAGATAACGATGACTGAGTGCCTAATTCATATTTGTAGGTGATTGTAGTGTAGTGATGTTGGCAGCAAAGTAATCTAGATAAAGCATGCAAGGATTCCCAAAGAGCAGCTTCCAGACTACCTGATGTCCCTGAACTTTTTTTTATGGGTCTTGTCATGCTCTTGATTCTGGCCATCCTCAGCAGAACCTGCTCATTATGGAGACTGGAGCAGCTGGAGCACACAAGTCATTGCCAGGACATTGTAGATGTTAGCCAAGGAAAATCCACTGCTGGGCTTTCCTGAGCCTGATTACTTTCCCAGCCCTTCTTATTCCTCTACACCGGATTAGTTTTCTGGCAATCCCTCAGATAAACCTCTTTCTTCAGAAACATGCATAATCTGCAAGAAAACTTCTTCATATATGAGGGAAACTGGGATCACACCTGTTTGATAAACCACTTGTACCTAATCCTTGATGTGGGGCAATCCGTAAACCCAAGGCACCTAAATCAATTGGCAATAAAAGTTCCATTCAACCACATACCCAGTCAGGATGTCAAATTCTCTCTGATGTATTATTTTATATTTAGTATGCATCATGTTACATAAAAAGATACTGCATAGTATATTAATTTTGCTATGTGATCCTTGCTATGTGATCTTGATGTTCTTAAGTAAATAGTTCCTCTACAAAAAAAATTTTAGAAATGTCTGTATTACAGCTTAATCTCATAATACTTAGGAAATAATTTCAATTTAATGGATATTTTATATGGCTCTAGAGATTTACAGATGTTTTAGTGGATTTTTGGCAATGCGTACCAGTGGTGTTTGGTAGGCATGGATTTGATAAAGAGAAGCATATGAAGGGGTAAGAATACCACTTCTGAAACTGCCACTGTAATGTAACAATAACAACCATTGCAAGGCTCTGTCATTAAAAAACTTAAAAGTCAAATGTGTGATTACAGTAAGTCTTGTTAGGCTTTGAATATGACTATTATTGTTTCTTCTTTCATATAACAGCAGTTTTTATCAAAATACAGAAAGGATCGTGACTAGACATTAATATGGACAAGGCTGTAGGGAAGGAATAAAGAAGGGCAAAAGGTGATAGTTAAGAAGACAAGTGTTTGTAAATTGTGGCATAAAGTCATCCTCCAGCAACCACTCTGCGTAGCTTGCTGGGCACTGCACATCAGGATGGGGAAGCTGGAGGGTGAACTCCCCCACCCCGTACATACCATTCTAGTTCTAATGGGTGGAGTAGCTTGTGTGTGGCCCTAGGACAGACTTGTGTTGCAGGCCCTGGGGCCTGATGAGGGGAAAAAGTGGAGGATCTGCACAAGGGGAGGATTTTCCGGTCTGCCCTAATCTGGAATGAACCATCAGAGGAGGAACCTCTGAGAGAACTCACACCGATGCAGAGGGGACTGCTTTAGGGATTCACATCTGTGATTGTGGAATTTGGAAGAAAGAGTGGAATTTGAGGGGCTGACGTTAACGCAGGGGAAAAGCTACAGATTGTTTTTAAAATGTCAGTTAGGAATTAAACATCAGACAGTGCTGCAAAAACAGCAAAGTGAGTTCTGACGGTTCTGTGAGTGACTTTACTCTATGATCATTTGTTTGTACTATTCTCCTGTTGCTCTTTTCAAAGCAGTTACAGTAGTGGTACTGCAACAGTCCAATAACCCTGAAAAAAAAATCCACTCTATTCTAAACCATGTTATTCTACAATTGCTTTTTCTATGAAACTAAAGTTGCATGTCAAAGTGTGCCAAAAGTAGGGAGGACCCATGGAGTCATATCTTTATGAATAAAAAGAAACATTTTTTTGGCAAATCTTTGTAGTTCAGTTTCAAAGCATTTAGCCAGTAGTGATTTGAGGTTAAAGAGCAGGAGAGCACAACTGTCATACATACTTAAGAAAAGAAAGAAACTGTCTAGTTTCCTGAGCATGCTGTCTTTAATACCTCCTTATACTATGATTTAGTCTTGTGTTCCGGGTTTAAATGAATACCTTAATGTCATAAATAACTTACATCCTCACTTTCTATTTCCGTAATTTACTGTATTTAAGTACACTTTGAAATATTTCTAAGCTAACCCAAAGAGAGAAGAACAGTATTTTCAAACATTGGTGTTCCTAATATTTACCTGCTTAAGATGTTCACTGAGAGCGATTCTCAAGTTGCTGTTCCTTCTGTTTAACATTTCACAAGTCATTAGCGTATAAAAGATGGCAGTACATGCCAGTGGCATGCAGAAATAGAAACCAAACAGCCACCAATCCTTTGCATCTTTGTAAAACTGTAGATAAAGTAAAGAAAACAGAAGATATTTTCTTATGATTCAATGGAAAGTACCACAGAAAGGTCTTGGGAAGTGTGACAGTTGGTGCACTGGTGCCTGTCTACTGGTAAACAGCACAAATTATGTAAACCTCCTTATTGTTGATCTGTTTTGGACCAACATCAAAATGGGAGTTGTGGCAGTGTAAACATTTATTTTACCTTATGGATAGCCTGCCTGTACCTTTGTTGCAATCTGTCTTGGGTTGGAATTAATTTTTTTTGGTTGTGTTTCTGAACATTTACACTCATTCATGAAAACTGGTATCCAGTTTCATGAAAAAGACATGCCAAAATGTAGACAGTGTCAGTTTGAGATAACAAATCTTACTAAAAGCTTGTCTCAGGAAATGCCATTTACCTCTATGGCTTCTGTCCTGATTCCAAAAAAGGAAAATTCAAAATGTCTTGTAAGTTTAATCACCTTTTGTTATCAGTGAAAAGATTGGTAGTTGGTTTGCTTATGTACTGGGCAGATAGGAGCCACTTTGTAAGTGTTTGTCTGATATATGCAAAGCTTAGGATGGGTGGCTTCTAGTGGTACAGTTACTTTTAACATTTTGCCTGCCATTCATACCATTTGCCTTTTGTGACAGGACACTGAGGGACTTGATAGAGTAGTGCTTTGCTGTGTAATTTTAAGTGTTAGCTGTGATTTAAGCTGTGGTTTACGTTAACACATTTATGTATTATGGGAAATACTACATTTCACAAAACATTTAAAATTACTCTTTTCTGTAGACGATTATATTTTCAGACTTGAAAAAATATTGTATCTTGGTTTTTAACTTTTATGCTCAGCCAAAAGTGTGCACTGAAATATGGCATTTTAAATGCTTCCTGTCTCTATGTTATTAGTCACTGAGATGGATGTGTGTAAAAGGGAACCTTCTTTCTCATAATCTTTCCCCTAGCTTGTTTATTCCTAGTGGACGTGCTCTTGTAACATCACAGTTCCCACACCAAATGTCAAAATGCTAATAACTGAGGATTATATGAATCCTGTTTGAAAAAGTCAAACTTTTGACATCTTGTTTACATTTAAAACTGAATGGTATTAAACTTTGAAAGATGAAATGGATGCAATTAATAGACTGGTATTTAATAATGTTCATTTTTAAATCTGCTTTAGTTACACTAGAAAGTTGATTTACTAAGAAAAAGGGAATGCTTTTGATTTTTCTCCCTCTGCCCCAACACAGTTAGCTGCTTACAGAGCTTGCTAATTTAGAGTATGCTGCTGGTATGTAGGCCACAACCCCACCTTACAGGACATTTTGAATTGTGTTGATTAGCTTGTTTCCTCGTCCTCATTAGCCTCATCCCTGTGTGAGGAGGGGCTACAGTCTGCTGCATAGTTGCACTCTCCTTGGGGGCAGAATTTCCCCCACTGGGAACAGAGCTTCTGCCAGCAGAAAACCAGAAAACAATATGCCTCATATTTGAAGAGTTTGTACTGAGGGGAAATCTAATTACCACTCCTTCTGCAGAGAAAAGGATTACAAATACATGGAGACAATTATCTTTTCCGTGGCAGATTCCCCTAAGTCAGACTAGAATCATATTGGTTGGGCAGCACAACAAAATGTGTACTGTGTGAATCCATCCTATGTTTACAAGGAAAACTTTCTGTCATATCAGTCTACCAGCTTTCGTGAGCATTGACTGTCAGTCAAGAAAACATATACATAGAGTTCTGTGTCCCAGCCCTGACCAACGCATCAATTCTGTATGAAGACCTGGCTTTGTGAAGTTATAAAACCCCCACAAAAAAGTCTGTAAATGATTAGTTGTGGAATCTGAGTTTCACAAAACTTACATCAAAGCACAAAATTGGGTTGATTTAAGAGAAGTAGACATTCTTTTGTTTGTCTTGAAAGCCCACATGGAACTGGTTTTCTACAGGAAATGTGCATTTTAAACAAGTTTCCTAGTGCACTCAGCCTCTTGGGAATCATGGTCTAGCATGAATCTTTTAAGTCTTTCAAGGATAGCTTTAAACGTGAATAAAGCTCCTGTTAAAAACAAAAGTTAATCATAAATACTTCCCAAAGTTCAGTAATTGTTTATTGTGGTATTTGTGGTAGTAAATATTATAGTTAAGGTTAAAATGGTATTTCCATTTTAATCTCATGTTTGTACTTGCTTGTAATGCATTGAAACAAAACACTCTCCGTTTTGACTGACACATCCAACATTTACTCTCAGCTTGGATGTAAATGCTGGTTTGTTTCCTTGAAAATCAAACTGCTGTGGGGAGATTTGGAGCTTTTGAATTATGCTGAGCAAGTAAAAGATACTAATTCTTACTAATAAAACAAGCTATTCTACTTACCACATTAAGAACAGAACAATAATCATTAAAGTTAGCATGCCTATGGAAGACCTGAACTGTAGGGTTTTTGAGAAGAGGGAAGAGAAAACTATTCTTTTTCTTAGGGAGAGTGGTAGTGAAGATTGTCCAGGCATATTTGTGGAGGAAACAGCCATTACAAAAGGGAAATTTGCTGCAGTGTGCATTTCATAAATCATATTCTTATAACTACGGTATCTACAGTCATATAGTCTGTAGAGTTTAGAAACAAAGATATAGTAAGTCCTGGGCAATTCCACTCCATCTTCACCTGCATTAATTATTTCCTTTAGGGAATTCCTTTTGTCTTCTCTTGCAATTGTCTCTTGCTCTTTCTGCCATCCCGGCAGTCTGTGTAACCCTACCAAAGTTGGGGATGTTCCTCTGAAAAACACTAATCATCCACACTTTTTATATTCTAAATTTCCTAGCTCCATTTTGCCCTATCCTTCCCAATTCTAGCCCAAGCCATGTTCTGATCCAATAAAAGGAGAAGTGCCAGACATTCAAAAAAGAGAAACTTGCACTCTATCATGAAAAATTCTAGTCCAGAAAAAAATATGGAGTTTCCGTCAAGACTTAAGACCTTGCACTGTCTGCCTTCTCTGAGACAAAACAGAACATTACTCTTTTTTTATTACTGGGTGAATGGTGGCTGGCCCTTCTTTGGGTTCACAAAGAAAAAATTAAGATACCACTTTCCCATTTTCTCAGTGTAAGGCCGGGCGGAAAATCACTATCCCCCTATCCAGTAAAGATCTATTAATTCTGTAGTGACTACTCACCTGACTTGCTTTGAACAAGCTAATGTGGGTATTGGCAACTGTTAAGCCACAGCAGCACAGAGGATGGGG
Source organism: Gymnogyps californianus (assembly GCF_018139145.2). Taxonomy (NCBI): domain Eukaryota; kingdom Metazoa; phylum Chordata; class Aves; order Accipitriformes; family Cathartidae; genus Gymnogyps; species Gymnogyps californianus. The sequence goes on from NC_059474.1 coordinate 68,297,197, forward strand.
GCTATGAAACATGCCAAAGAAGCCTGGTGTGTCTCAAGCACTTCTCTTGCTCTTGAGTTGCTGTATCTAGATGACAGCTAACAATGCCCAAGCTACCTAGACTGGAGATGTAAGTCTGTCAGATTTGTAGTCATGATTTCTTGTAAATGAAGGGATTATTCTCTGCTTGACTTTGTAAGTGCATATAGAATAGGAAAAGTTATGTTAGAGCATGGCCCTACCCTTTTCTCTATCTGCCAAAAGAGCTGGCTACTGCATGCAAAATGATGACTAATCACGGTAAAACATGGTTTTTGACAGTTACAAGCTCCAAGGTGTTATACCTAGAAACACAATACCTTCCAAGGCTCTGGCTACCCTGATAGATCTCTTGATTGTACTTTAAGCAGGCCCGAATTGCAAATTTCTGTATTAAGAATCCTCAGTAGTGAAGAAATGAAAATGTTTTAAAGTCCCATTTAGTATCTCTGGCTGAAAGTAGAGACATGTCACTGTAAATGAAGTATCCTCTTTGCACCAATATACATTAGAATACATTTTGCACTTTAATGGATGAATAAAGCGTGTTATAATCCAGTATCTTAATTGTCTAACCTATATACTATGGGTTCCAAAAAGAGAAGAAAGGATGTTACTCACCAGCATAAAATTATTTGTAGGATTGAGCATGCAAGTAACATAACCTTCATCCTTGTATCTGAAAGGTACCACAGCAAAACCAATTGCTTCTGGAATAGCCAGTATGAAGGACAGAAGCCAAATGGAGAAAATTTCAATAGCAGTGATCATAGGGATTCCAATTCCCTGAACACGGCTCCAGGAGGCAACTGCTCTATACCTGAAAGAGACAGGCATTAGTTTCAAACCTTCAGTTTCTTCCTTATATTCAAAAATCTTGGTTCAATTTTATATGCTAAGTAAAATCCTAAAGCTGACATCTTAGACTTGTATTGCTTCTTTTTTCTGCCTATTCCAGGGGCTCTGCCAGCTATCAAGTCACCTAGGACACAGCAGAGCACATCAAGGGGTGATGAGCAGAGAGCTGGCTGCAACTGTTCTGCTTAGGCACAGGATTGCGTGGAATTCTGCTATGTGGACTACACTAGTGATTTCTAATTACAGTAGGCTAGGTTTGTGAGGACAGACTATATCTTTCACTAGATCAACTGACATAGAAGAAAAAAAGCTTCCAGGCACACAAACCATTCTAATAGATACAAAACAGCCATCTCCTTCAGCTGCCTCATCTGTAACAGCAGTGCTATCTGAAGTGGTCAGCTTCCATGCAATGAAATACTGTGAAAATACTCCTCATGAAATGAAAATGCATTTGTTCTGTTTACACTATTCAATGTTAAAAATACTGGTTTTATGCAGCATATTCTGTATTTGCCTTAGACTACAACTGAGTGCTAGTTAGGACTGTCTGACAGCTATCTCAGCCTCGGCATCACCTTTCTGATGAGAAACTGAAGGGCATGGCTAAGAAGTCTGTACATGCCAAAACCAACATATTTTCCCACTACTTTATCCCTTAGATAGCAAGTTTCTCTGTAAAAAGTGGAATTATTGAAACCTGCTTTCCTATGTGTATGCATCTCATAACTGTAATCTTGGTAAAATGTGAGAACACTTAAAGAAGTTTCAAATACAGCCCATGCATTTCTCCCTTTTCCTCTTCCTCTCTTTACCTTCTCTGTCCCTCCAGTGCTGGAGGATTCTTGTTACCAGGCTGCAGCCTTTCCCCCAGTCGAGGAACTGAGAGGGTCTTTCTCCTCTACTTGTCTGCCAGTTTTCAAGGAACATGTAGAAATTTATTAGCTTTGAGACCTCAACCTCTCTGTCAACTCTGGTCAACAGGTTCAAAAAATTATTTGGAGAAGACTGATAGGCATACAATACAGAGTACAAACCAGTCCATAAATAAAATTTTCAGTAGCAGACTTAACTGTTGTCTAGCAATAACTGCAGTAAATGAGTTACTTCACATTTCCAACAATTTAGCAAAGACAGTGCTATGTAAAAATTATGGAAAGAACAAATATTATTTTTGATCTTGTGATAATCTGAAATGCATGCTGGAGAGCTTTCTGTCATTGGTGATGTAACAGTTTCTAAATTGCTTATTTTACTTCCCCAAAATAATTTTAATAGCACCTTCCCATTTGGAATTACAGTGCTACATGGATATATCATGGCATCCACTGATAAAATAGTCTTCTTTAGTTGAGGAGAAAAAAACTCAAGAAAGGTTGTTCATCTGCTTTAAAAAATGTCAGAATAAGAAGTCACTGAAGCAGATTATAAATTGTAAGGAGCTGTGTCATTTTACTGTACTGACTATGGCAAGTATTTTCTTCCTCAGACATGCCCTCATTTTGCTGAGTCCTGGCAGATACATTTGGATGTGTGCAGCTGCCACCTCTATTCTTTCCAACACCTTTCCAAGGCACGAGCCAAGGTTAAGCATTTCAGAGAAAAGCAAATGGGGTGGTGATTTTAGCTGATGACAGAAGCTAACTGGAGTATAAAAGGCACAAGGAAGGTGAAAGGTATGGGGAAAGGACATGACCTCAACGGACCAGGAAGATACAATTTGTAAGTATGTAGGCTCTGAGTTGCAGGGATGGGTGAGCTTTGGCAAGGGAAGGAAAGAACAGGGGAATTTAGATCAGAAAGCTTTAGGCTGGAGGATTAGGTTGTGAAAGGGTTAGGGTGGGATGGTAGAGAGGTGATTGGAAGGAATACAGGATTTTGGCATGGGCTTAAAGGCTCAGGGATAAAAAGGGTTTAAGGAAAAGAGTAGTTGAGAACTCTGGGTTAGGATGGTTTGCATGTACGGGGAAGTATTGGATTTTGAATTTCTGAGATGGAAGGACTGAAGAGCTTCTGATGGGAAAAAACATTAGTTAAGGGATATAGGACCTAGGCTGCAGAGGTCAGTAAAATTCAGAGTTATTAAAAGGCATCCTCACCCCTCCTCTAACCAAGACACTAATTTGGGATTCACATACACAGCATTTCTTCTGATTTCCTGTATCACACTCCCTTTTTCATTTGGAAGTGTGCTTATTAACAGGATGGAAGACTTGTGAATTAAATCCCCTGTAGCCTCAATGTTAGAGGAAGGAAGATGCATGAATGCAAGATCAGGCTGTAAGCCCCTCACAAAAACTTCAGAAAGCATTATTACAGAACATCACTGGAAGGTGTCAGAGCCTCGTATGCAATCATTCTTGTAGTAAACAAACTAGAAACTTTCGCATTGATATCTATAGCAATATCATACACAGCGTAGTCACAGGTGCGCTACGGACGGGTTCTTAGTACATCATTTTAACAGAAATGTATGTATAAAGATTTTGAACACACTAAAGCAAACTACATTTTGGACTTGCAGATTAAAAATAAAAACATCTTCTAAAGGCATCCTTATCTGCAAAGAATATCAGAAAGGAAGGAGGCAATGGTTCACTCATGGGGAGGAGGTCTATGAGATTGGAATTGTGAAAGCATCGAAACAAATGATCTATACTGAGATAATTGAGAAAGTAACATTCAGCATCATATCTTGTCACACATATTTATTCATATTAAAATTAAAATTTAATTTTAAATAATTTGTGATCGTCTCATGTTTCATTTTACCAAGTATCAAACTTTGGCTTTAATGACTAAATGGAATATTCATAGAAACATAACTTTTCACACAAATACTCAAATACTTGTGAACTTTGGAAATTTAGCAATCAGTTCGAAGTTTACTTTCTACTGACTGGCCATTTTACAATCGGTCCCATCAGCTGCACAAGGTACGTGATACTATCTCATCCTTGGCTGAATGATGTTCTTAGCAAACAGGGGGCTGTAGACTGTACGTATTTTTCAAGCAAGAAATGTAGAGTTTGTGTTGTGTCACTTGTGTAACTATGTAAGTGACAACAAATGGGTTGTAAATTGTGAATCCAATTCTTTCCTTTCTTGCATTTTTGTACCTGTTCTGTTTGAGTTACATCTGTTTTGCACATGAGAAGATCAGTATGAACAGCAGTAAGGATTTGGGTCCTATATGTATTTATTAGCAACTTTTTTTCAGTTCACAATTCAAATAACTATCAGATAAGGAATTATTGGCTGAAGAATTTTATGAATGGTTTCAGCTAACGCATAAGAAGCTCAGTAATTAGGTCAGAATTTGCTGAATGCATATTAACCTGCAATTACTTGGTCTCTTTACTCACTGCTGTAGGAGTGATTTGAAAAATAGTGGTAGTATAATTTTTCAGGTGGGTGTTCTGTGAGTTCTGTAACATATAGGATCTTTGTCTAGCCACAAACCTGCCATAATTAGGAATGGGAAAATACCGCAGGGTTTATTTCCCTCATACTTAGAAAATATAGGATGTCTGCCAGGGAACAGACATAAAATATGTGTCATGCATTACATTTAATTCCCCAATCTAAAATCTGTGTGCATGTTTTTTGTTTTACTTTTCTTTTTTCTGTTTGCTTCCCTTTTGTCTCCAACCTTGTCTAAAATATTCGGTTCTTTTCCAGGTCATTTCCTTTTCTCTGTTCAATGTTGTGGCTCTTCTCTCTCCCCTTTTCATTTTCTACTGCTCATGCATGTGCTGTCAACTTTAGTATATTGTGCCCTTCAGTTGCTTGCTCTCCTCTGTTTTCTTCTCCTCCCTCTTCTCCCATTCTTAGCTATTTATTCCAACTTGCTTTTCATGGACTCTGCAGTCCCTCCTGCTACTTATATTTAGACATGCACAGTATTTAAGGACAAGGGATCATTACATCATGAAGTATACATACATACAATTAAGTATTTTGCACTCCTATCTAGTTGTAACTTGCTTAAAGCATTTCTTTCAGAAGGACATCCTGTCTTGATCTGAGAACATTAAAGGCGGGACACCTTCACCTTTCCCTGGTGGTTTCTTCTTGTAGTTAATCACCTTCATTGTTAAAAATGTGTACCTTATTTTCATTTGGAGTTTGTCTGGCTGAAACCTTATTCTATAGGTTCTTATTATATCTTTCTTTGCTAAGCTAAAGACCCCATGGATATCTGATACATCATCTGTATTTCAGTACTTGGATATTATATTTAATTGGCTTCTTAAGTATCATTTTTGATAAGCAACAAATTGAGATCTGTAAGGCCACTGAATCATTTCTGATGTTTTTCTACGCCCTCTCCATGATTTCATCATTCATTGGTAAAGAATAATTCTAGAAGTCTGGTTAGCCTTCCAGTATTGGTCTCATTAATGCAGCATGGTTGTGGTTTTTGCTGTGGCCCAGGTTAGTTTTTGGAACAATTTCGATGCATTTTACCATAGTGGTATCTAATCAGAATTAAAAAAGAAAATGTATTGTGGGCCTTACGAAATGAAATCAAGGAGTATACAAAAATTAAATCATGGGCTGTAGCTTGTCTGTGGACTATCAGTCCCCTATGCCTGCTGTCTTACAAAGTAGGTGCTTTTGTTTCCCTGTTCCTTTTGATTGCATTAGAAAATTAGTTGTTCAAATGGCCCACTAGTATAATATATTTCTGTTCTGCAAGTGTCATCAGCCCTTTATAAGAAGAAAAAGCAATACAGAAAAGATAAGGTACTTGTCCAAGGACATAAGAAGCAGTCACTGTCGAGATTAATGTCAGAACAGTTCCTAAATGACACTACTGTTGCTGATATCGATCTATTCCTCTTCGTTGTGAGAGAGCACAAGAGTTCTTCATTTTAAAGATAGCCAGCAGTGTGCTGATTGCAAAGCTCTCAATACAATAAAGCTCTTAGAGCTTTGTTTTAGTGGTAAAATCTTGATTTACCTAATACACTTACTGGAAGTTGGGCCAGATAAAAGTACCTACCCTGAGATTACTGTTCTATGCAATTTGGTATGCAGAGGAGGCAAGAAGAGGGTGTATACATATTAAATGAGATTGATATCTTCACTCTTCTTCTTAAAACCATTTCTTCATCAAAATCATTATGCCCAAGACATAAGCAAGAGTAAAAGCTCAGGAAGGGAAATATCCTTCCTCTTAGTCAGTCAGGCACTGTTTAGAAAAAGAGTCATACTATCGTCACCATCATGACCTAGAGTTTAAAAATGCCTGAGAGGCATCTGCAACAAATGTGAGCTTCCTCTGAAGGGTGAATGGCCGGTTTGGTGTTTTCTGTCAGCCTCTTAAAACCCTCTCCAAGTGTTAGTGGACATTGTTCCCCTTCGGCATGCACAGTTAAACCTTAATACACTGTCAGTGCAAGTCACTTTGTGTGAGGGGCAGTAGTAAAGAGTGGAGTTTCACAATGGGATGCAGTTAGCACAAACAGTCCTAGTAGGAAAAAAATAATCTTGTTCTAAATTAAGGCTGTAGTCTGCAAGAGGGACAGGTAGTCAACAATTATCAAAGCTATGGAGCTCTGAATTCATTATACCAATTGACTATCTTTTTCTACCTCGTAGAATGCAATTCCATATATAGACACCCAAAATAACTATAAATGAGATAGATTTCAGGAGCGTTTTAAAGAAAAAAATAACTCGCCTGTAGACCAGGAACAGTCCAGCTGTGACAGCACACAATTCCATATTTACTTATTTTCCATACTAAAAAGCAAACATTAGCTGATGTGGAATTTTGTATTAATGTGACTATGCGACTTCCAGTGCCTGACCTAACTTGTTGAAGGTGCTCTCAGATCCTGATTTCATGGTGATTTAGCCTAAATTCACTTAATGTTAGCCAATATCAGAATCTGGCTGTATGCGTCTGTTTTCCAATACACATTCTCCGCAACCATTTACCAGAGTAGCACCAGATGATAAAGAATATGTCCTTGACAAAGCCTGTAAACTGGGGGAGGAAATAAAATAGTCTGAGTCTGATCCCATACAAGACTTTATACTCAAATGGAAACAGCATTTAGTTGTTGTGAGGATTAGCAAATCAGTGCTTGTAAAAATATATATAAGCATATATAAAGAGGTAGCTTCAGCTGAGTTAGTTACTTCCAATTTATGAAAATGTATGTAACAGTAGGACTAAATCTAGTGAAACTGCATTGGTCAGAACTTATCTAAGAAATTCTCAGTTTCATATGTGCTTGATCTATGATTTATTCCTTAGAGCAGTCCATGGGATTGTGTTTTATTCTGGGCAGATATTGTTTGAGAAACAGAATTCTTTTTATAGTTCTCAGACTCAAAAATGGAAATAGAACACTTGCCTGTGTTACCTTTTTTTTTGTTTCTGGCTTCAGCTAATGAGTTACTGATGCAATAAGGAACTGTATTTCAGGTATGGATACTACTAAGATACTCATTCGTTTCAAATCTTGTACATCAACTTTTTATGTAACACCAAACCAGGATTAATTTTAAAGTTTATTTTACCTTTGCATCGCTGCACTAATACACGTAATGTATTTTATTTCTTAATATTTTCTGTGTTAGAATTACTGATATTTTGGACTAGAACATGATCAAGTAAACTCAAGACCAATAAAAATAGCTTTTACAGAAGTGAAGTCTTCATCTGCTATTGCCTTATGTGTATGAAGGAAAAAAGCATAAAAGAATAATGTTCAAAAGCATCTTAGCTGTTGTTCTATCAAAAAGTTTATGTACCTTCCTGAGCACTTTTAGCAGAGACATTAATTTTCAAACTATCAATGACAAACTATCAAAGCAAGTTTCCAACATGTTTTTCAATAAAACTCATTTAGTTATAGAAGTCATCAAAATAAACACTGTGATTACGGTCCATAGGCAGTGAGTTGAAAACATTATTTTTAAGACTAAAGATTATGATCCTGTTCAAATACAAAACAAACATGAGGTCATATGAAAGAAAGAAGTCTGAATACTGAGTCAAATCCCAATAAATTTTTGTGTGGTAAAGGAAATGGAAGTAATGCTTTACTAGAGCTTTTAAATACCATTAAAAAAACTGTAAAGTTAAGTACTCCAATGGCTTCATATTGTACTTTGAGCCACAGATGTGGTGCTTTTTGTTACAGCCAGAATATCAAAAAACCAGAATGTAAGTTATGTCTATGCTGTAGTCTGCCTGCTAAGAAGACCATACTGAGTGCTCCCAGTTTTAGGAAAACTGCAAGGGCAAGAACAGTGTCAGTCGAAAGAGTAAACCATACTGTACCTGTCCACACTAAGGGCACAGAGATTAAGGACTGTGATTCCCACCGATGCCTTCTGTATAAAGGGAAGGAATTTGCAAAGAAACTGTCCAAATTCAGAATCTCCAAAAGGCCACTTCTGAGCAAGGAGCTAAAGAGAAGATATAAAATAATCAGGATATTTAAACAGTAACTTAGCAAGTATGTAACAATTGTAATTATTTCTTGTCTTAGACACAGCCATTGTAACCTTGAATTCTCCATAGCTCCAGCATATCCTTAGTACTGAGTGAATCTGGGAAGTAACTGCTACTATAGAAGCACAGAGGGTGAAAGTTTAAACTCTAGGTGTTGACCTTGTGCTGTTGTAATAGTAACTTGCACTGTTAAAAGATTTTTTATTATTGTGCTTCAGCCACCAGTGCAGAATAATGAAAATCTAACTCAAGCCTGTCATAAATGGTTGCAATTACCATGTCCCAGAACCAAGCAGTCAAAGCATAACTCACAGTTCATAATGAAATACCTCAGAGCCAAATTCTCATGCTGCACGCAAGCAGATTCTTGTCATTGTAAATGTACCACTGTGTAACTCATGACAATATTCACTGCCAGATTCTTAAGTGTGTGGAGAAAATATTGTACATACATAATTTGTTCCATATTATGTTTTAAAGGACTAGCATCATACATGCATGTGGGCGGTACTACAAGGCAACAGAAAAGCATCCATTTGGAAAGACGTGACTGAGTGGCTGAGGTTTATATTAGTATTTCCAAGGAGGCATTTACATAACAAATATGAATATATTGGTTCATGTGAATAGTTGTGAATAATTAGCATGTAAACAGTAATCTTTCTAGCTGTAACTGTTAAAGGTTTGAACAAGTATACATACAAAATACAGGATACAAAATTATTCAGAATAGTCAAATCTACAACTGACTGCAGAGTCACAGAAGATCTCCCTTTACTGGGTGCCTGGCAGTAAAATGGCAGATTACATTCAATGTAAGTAAATGTAATAAGTGAAAAATTATTAAGTCCATACGAAGTACTGAGCTCTAACTTAGCTGATTCCACTCAAGAAAGGGATCTTACAGTCACCATGAATAGTTCTTTTGAAAAACGAAGTCACTAAACCTTCTCACCAGAAGGGGAAGAGTCACTCTTGCACTACCATTTTTTTTTTTTTATGTTCTTCCCTAAGTCTCTGCTACTGAGCCTTTGTCAGTGGTAGGATACTGAATAAGAGGTAAGATGAGTTCTTTGTGTGATATAGCCCCACAGTTCTTATGCTCTTATCAACTTCTGTTAAAGTGGTGGTGTAATAGAAAGCATTAGATTTGAAATGAAAATATCAAGTGCTTGAGCCAGATATGTAACTTTGTCAACACCCTAGTGGATGTTGTATCCCCTATATAAACAGGGGACACATTTTTAAAGGCAGTAATAATAATTGTCTTACTGGATAATTAACTAATTATTACTACTGTGCAGTCATTGGATTTATATTAAGCCTTACTGAACAAAGGCTAGAGCACAGAATATTTTGATGGTACCATCTAAATTTGGATATGTTTTTATTTGCTTCAGAGGAAGGTATCAAATGATACACTATGGATTAACAATTATAAGCCAAACCCAAGCTTCTGAAAGCTTCTAAAACCTAATTTTGCTGAATTTTTGAAGATACTCAGATCCAGACCTGGGACTGTTTTATGGAACTAAAATAGATTTGAACTTCACAACAGTTTTATTTTCAAGTGCATGAGATGGAGATAAACTGGTGGCACAACAAGCATTTCCAATAAATACAGTATGTGTGATGTGCCACAGTCTAGCTGTCCCTGGTCAAGAGCGCAAAATGGAAAAGAAAGAACAAGGAACCATACTTTCATCTGCACAAATGTGCAAGGACTGACGCCATTGCATTCTGCATGCAAAAATTAGTTGTGTTCTTTCAATGATAAACACAACCTATGAGTCATATATTTTTAATATTTTTACAGTTAAAGCTAAACAAAGATTATACTGGTTGGAATATGATTAAATCAGTAGAAATTTGAATTGTTGTTTTCAGTGTTCACTTTCTTGCAGACCTGTTCTGCCAGGCCATCTTCATGCTTGGACAGACTTCTTTGCTTACAGCTAGTTCAGGTTTTGAGAGTTATCTTTGCAACCACAAGGACTAGAAATTTTTTTCAGTAGAAGCTTAGGCTCTGGAACACACTCATCTTGTAAGAGTGGGTGGATTTTGTCTGCAGAATTAGAAAAACAAATTTTGGTTGTAGCTCAGAACTGTAGTATTCAAAGCAAACATTTTATTTCTATTTAAATTACTGTTAAATTGAAACATACTAATAATCACTACCTTTAACAATATAAATGTTAACTATGGGGAGTTAAAATTCACATCTGTCTTTATCTCAGTTAAGGTAGGAGTTACCTTTCTGTTTTTTTCACAGCATGAGTTTTTCAGAGCACTTTGCTGTAGAGTACAGGATGTTTATCACTGAATGCCAGATTTGTAGAAATTCATCTTCTCTTTATATTCCATCCTGATCTGGCTTTTTCACATCTCTTCTTTTTTACAGCTATTCATCACAATGCTAAATTACTTGTGCTTTTTTTTCCCCAAATAATACCTCAAAAATGCTGGAAGGAGCTATGTACTACCTGTTGCCTATGTCTCCCTAAGACCATATTGATATTGTCATTTGGTTACTTGTATTTCAGGACAGATTTTAGCAACTCATAGCTTTCAGCCAACTAGGTGTTAATACTATGAAGCAAACTTATGTTTATGACTGCTTGTTAAATAGGAAAGGCATTATCTGTTAGGCATTATATTTTTTACTGAATTGTTTTTTCTCTTCAGCTGAATATTAAAATGAGATTTCTCAACATAAGCTATAGGATCAATCCAAGTTTGTCTACTCCCTGTTTCTTGAGGGTGTTAGAATATCATATAAATGTGGTTCCATTTGCTCTTGTTCTATTACTATCGGTTGCTGTGTGTTTTCTAGCATATTGAGAAATCTTGCCTTCTTCAAGGAGAGCTCAGTATCTTATTTACCACCAAGACCACAGCAGAGAAAATGCGAGCACCTTTGCAATGGTATTCCAGTTTAGGACAATCATATTTGATGAAAGAAAATCCCCGTTGTGCCAGAAGGCTAGGGAATGGATCACTAGGATCGGTGATCGGTGTTGTCAGTACCTTCAGTAACAGAGGTAATGAGATTACACCTGCAAGCTGTTGATTAGTTCCTCTGATTTTATCTGTATTTATAGACTGAATGAAATACATTGAAAGCTCCAGCAGAATTATTTTCTAGATAGATTCGCAATATTGTAACAAATGTTTGCAGGGCATATTTTTGCCTTTTGCCTAGAACTCTTGCATGAGGCTTTAGTTTATGTTGGGGCTGCAGAAAAGAAGTTGGAAAAAGAAGGGGAAATCTGAACCCATGGTAATTTTCCAACCAGTTGTAGTCATGTGGAATTTCAGCTCCAGACTCTTGTCTGGGTTTGGGTAAAATCAGAATAGTTTTCAGGCACCACTGGGTGAAGGCTAAATTACAAATGGCACTGCCAGGGAAAACAGGCCCTAGCAGACTTTTGTCAATCCACTGTGCCAACCAGAGCCCCAAAACTGATTTTTCATTACTGATCACACTTTAAAAGGCAACTGAAAGATAACCACCTATTCATTTCTGTGCACTGACTGTGGCGGTAGCATATACCCAGCAATAGAAATGAACAAGCACTTTGTAGTGACTGTGAAACTCTGTTACTACAAGGCAAATATTAGCTTCAAGTGTTGTACTTGAAAAAGGTTCACTGCCTCATTACTCCTCACAGGGAAGCTTTATCATGGTTCCAGTGTGTACACATCTTCCCCGCACACCAGGAAGCTCTCCTTTTTTTAAGGTTAAAAGTATTTTATTCCTTTTGTTTCTTATACTTTTCCACTAATTGAAGTAACATCAATGCCAAATTATTAGACATTCTTTTCAAGTTGATTTTAATCAAAATCACTGGGATCAGAATTAAGTTATTTGATTTTTAGGATTAACTTTGCAATCATTTCCATGGGTATACTCCATTATTATTCCACATCAGCTATGCATTCATTACTTCCCCTTGGATCAGGTGCCAGTTTTTTCTTCTGTAGATATTTTTAGTTGGCAAATCTGGTCCTGGTTTTGGTTTTACTAATTTTACATCAAAACAAATCCATTGCCCTCTGTTCTGCCCTAGTAGGGTACAGAAAATTCAGAGGGAAATAACACATTTATTTTGTATAAAAAAATGGGCCCAAGAATGTAATTGAATTACTCCTGATTTACTTAGGTACAATATAAGAACTAGGACTACTGGCTGTGCTCTTCCAGTGCTTTTCCATGTTTTAATATCCAAACAAAATGAATATAAAATTTTAACAGATTACATTTTCTCTCAAGGCACAAGGATAGGAGGAATTAGGCTGATTATCTCAACTTGTATCCCAGTTCTCCATGAGTTGGTCAAATGGATTCTGCTTTTGCAAACCCACTCACAAAATCTCCAAGGTTTCGAAATAAGACATACGGCAAAGGAAACACGCTTTTCCCCTTGTGCAGTTTGCAACTTAGGAGTATTTCACACAGTTCAACTGTGGTGCAATTCCTGAGCAAGAAGAGAGTGTAGTCAACAGCATATTTTTACATTGAAATCAGAAACCAAGATTTCAAGTTTCTACTGTCAGTCTTTCTTAAAAAACCTCAGCAAAGTGACTAGACAGCCACAGCTTCCTTGAGCATCCACCCTTCTCTGCTGCTTTATATGGCCTCTCTGCCCTGACACTGGAGCTTGAAACAAACAAGACAGCAGCGCTGAGAACATTCCTTTGCAATGATTTTTAAATGTCAGTCAGTTGATTTTATTCTACTGCTGTTGCTATTTTCTAACTCCCATTAGTATGCTAGCTGATGTACAAAACATAAAATCCCACTGTGCATCCCAAGCAATTTATATATAGTCTAAAAGAGAGAATGTTATAATCCAACAACATGAATATCCACCAGTACATGCTCATGCACATCCACAGTGTTTATCTAATACTAGGCTGATACTGTGTGTTTACAGGCAGATGATGACCCTGGAGCTCAGCCCAAAATAGATGGACTGGGTTAGGTGCTGGATATGAACCAGCTCTGAGCTGCTCTATAAAAACTTCTTTGGTTCAACAGCTACTTGTCAGGAGGTCCTCTCTCTCTGCCACATGGCATTGAGGATGAAAGCAAAGGTTTCATACTTGCCCTTTCCTGCTCTGATCTCACCCTAATGCTCTAGAGCTTTCTTCTTCTTATATCCACTTGGGACCATTGTTGTGCTGACACACAAGATCTGTTTCCCAGAAACTGAACTGTGTTTCATACAGATAGTGCTTGCCCCTCATGCTGCCCCCATGCAGGACACTCTCCTGAGTTTCATGACATTTAAGTGTTCAATGATACTGATGGAACAACTCTGGCACAATTCTGGCAGTCAGAGTTTCTGCTCTGTCTTCAGCAGGACAAATAGAAATACCTTCTTTATTCCATGACTTCTGTTACACTTGTGCAGTAATGGAGAAAGGGACCAAACCAGTAGATTTCTGTTTGTACAGGTAATGTCTAGTTGTATAAGTGACCAGCATCTCCTAACTGTGGAGTAGGAGTTATAAAACCAGGGTATTCCAGGGTGATTTCCTTTCCTTGCAACATAGCCCAGAATAAAAGACAAGAGAAATTCCTCTGTTTTTGTCAGATCAGCACATTCAGGGTTTTTTTCCTTTGTTTTTTAGGGCTAGTTTCCTCTAGGAGACATTGAGCTGTCTTCGTAAAGCTCTGTCTTAAATTGTGTTCTACAGTTATGTATGCCCTTGTCTGCTTCAAGGCATGGGCCAAATATGGTATCTGGTGTTTTGGTTGGAATCCAGGTGAAATCTGACTGAACACAGAAGTGTCCAAGGTCTATACCACTGAACAGCCTGCATTAAGTGACAAAAAATGATGATTCTGACTGAAGTGTTCCTCCTGTCTCTGATCTGTAAGACTTGTTAGTTAGGAAGAAGGGTGGATTGAGTCCCCTGCTTGTGGTATTTTGATTGTGGTATTTTGATTCAGTGACTCAACCAGGACCCTTCTGTCCCCGTGAAACTTCATAGGACAAGAATTCACTGCATGCTCTCAAGCCTTTCTCCCTACAACTCATATATCCATGAGAGAATTGCACTGCAGGACAATCCTCATCCATTTCTTGCTTGGGACCCACAGATTGTTGCTCATCTCACTTATGTTAACTCAGCTGTGCTCCACCACTTTGCTGGAAAGAGGGAGAGCTGTAAGGGTGAAGGAGAGAGAACACAGCCTGTCTCTAGGTATTCCTTCCCTTCCCATTGCTGCAGTGAAAAGCCTCAACTTTGGGAAGGACAGTCAGTAGAGGAAAAGTGGAAAACAAAGAACAAGGCTAACCTTTATAATGCAGGGCACAAGACCAATATTGAGTATATCATGGTGACATGATAGTTCAGGCTTCTGCTAACTTTGGTATCACTTGGTTTTTTCCTTATACTTAGATTCACGATACTGCCATGGCAGAGAAGGCACACTGCATCTCTTCAACTGTTCTTTGCAGGAAATATATTCCTAATTTTGCTACAACCAAGAACCATCTTTTTTCCACTTTGGGTTGATAAAAGACCGACTGTGTTTTTTTCTGGCAGGAAGAAAAGTTATGTGGGGATGCATGAGAACCATCAAAGACATTTTTTCCTCTGAATTGCCCTACCACAGCTTTTTCTGCTATTTTGCTCATCTTTACCCAGCTGAGTAAAGGTGGAGGTAGCAGAGGGTCTCATGCCATTTCGTGAATGCCTACAGTCTTTTTCTCCTGCTTAGGCAGCTATGTAAGGGAATGTATGGTTTTTACACAAGAGAAAATAGATTATATTTTAAGAGATCCTGAAAGGTAAGAAAACAAATGCCCTGCTTTTGAAGCAGAATGTTCTGTCTCAACTAACTGGTAAAAAAAAAAATCCTAAGTTTTATGTTCTTGTTAAAATGTTTATATTTATTACAAAAATCTACTTAGCAGTAAAAAGCAATCCTAACAACTCTAGACATCTCCCTTGTGGTATTTTTGCTGTTTACAAAGTAGGATTAGTTTCTTTTTTGTTGTTCCATGGTGTTGGCTAACTTCCCATCCTTTTAGGTAAACTGTTTCTCAAGCTGTGCTGCTCTTCTTCAGGGATATGAGCTGCAAGGTGTGCTTATGTGCATGGTGATTTGTTGAAAAGAATTTTTTCAATCCCTGGGCAAAATATTGCTTTTGTTATTCTTCCAGCTGTGTTGTCTTTTGTGTGTTGCTAAAGAGAGTGACAGGATTGCTAAGAAATTACTGCAGAACTGGTAAACTCTGGATATGCACAATCAAAACAATTCCTTGTTATCTGTAGAGTTCAGCTGATTGAAAAATAAAGAGAGCAAACATACTAAAATATTCTGTTAAACCTAGAGTCTCTAGGTACTGTACAGTATAACAAATCCACAGAGCAGCAAGGCAGGCATGAGATGTGAAATTGAAGATGAGGGAGGAGCTGCCTGTGCATTGAAGGGAACATGTATCCCACCCCGCCCCAAAGTACAGCCATTAGTTAAAGGCAGAGTGGATCTTGAACTAAGACCTAGCATATAAAATCTCTTCCTTAACTCCTACCTTGGTATGCACATTAAACACTTTCTGCTAGGAAGCTGTAGTCTGTAAATGGAGAGAACAGATTCCTGATGGACTTCCCTTCCCTGTTCCATTTTGGGTAACTTCTGCCTTCAGGACTCAGCGATCAATTCCTGTGCTACCTCTGAATTTCTTTTATGTATGATCACTACATGGAGACATACACCCGAATAATACATCATGTTCTGAGCAGGTTATATGGATTTCTGCATCACACTGGGCTGCCAACGCATTGCTTCTTGGAATCACTGATAAGAATTCAGTGAAAGCCAGAAAGCAGTTGTTAAGCTGGTGGCCTCAGAATTTCCCACTGGTGTTGGTACTTCATTGAGGAATATACGCTGCACATATGACAAATTTTGCTTTTAAAGGGGGGTTTCTTTTCTAAGTACACTTAACTTTATGTGTGCTGTGGGCTTGGCCTTATACTCCTTTGGCACAAAACTATAACTACTGTGGATATCTCTTGCTCTATTAGCCTACAGGATCAGTCCCAATGTATTTAATTATCATCCCTGCTTATGTATAATATTAATTCTGTCAGTAAAGGTAATCAGATATGCCAAATAATTTGTGATTAAGAAGGGATTGGTAACACTTCTGCATTTGGTCTGATGTTGAAAAATGTCCATGCCTAGAAATGCCTCAGCTAAGTCTTCCTTTATGGAAGACAAAATGGCTGAAGGTGTTTGCTTATTGCCAGCTACCTTTTATATTTAGACTCATAATGTTCTAGGTGGACTACTCAGATTTAGATGCTGTTGCAAGTAAGGTAAACATGAATACCAATTTACTAACAAAAAAGCTTAGTTTATTAAAGAAAACATCATCTTGAGCTTTTTGAGCAGTGGACACTGTTGTTTGTTATCTGGGTAGATGTCTTTCACTTTATACCAGTAAAATGATTAGGAAAATATTTGTTATTCACATTTAAAGAAACAGGTTAAAAGCTGGCTAATTTGCTTCATCTACTTCTTTATAAAGTAATGGTTTAAGGAGTTAAGCATATTGAGATATGAGGCAATATAATTTATGTCAATCCTATGTAGGTCAGTTTTCAATAAATAGAACTCATTTAAACATTTTTCTCTAAATGGCATAAAAATGGAAGCAGAGACAGCTCAGGACTTCCCAATAACATAGTTAAAACTGAATTTTGCCATTCCAAAGGTGAGAGCCTTGGCCTAGAGTGTTTCTAGCTCCATGAGCTCAGGAAAGAGCTATGGCCGGCTTTTTCTGTGGAGAGCACCTTTTCTTGCTGTTGCTCTGCTAAACTTTAGCCAGTGACAGCAGCAGCAGCAGCAGCAGCAGCCACCATAAGGGCTTTCCAGAGCTTTAGTGCAGCCAAGGCAATAGTGGTGCTATAGATATTCTGCTGCTGCCTATGTATAGCCTTAGAAAACTGTCTAGTTTCTTTATGGAAAGCAGTCCTCTAAAGAAGTTTTCATGCATTGCATCCAAACCTAGCTTATTTGCTACAAATACACGTGGCAGTGATGAGTAACGCAGGTGATGCAGCAGCTTTCAGCTGCGTGCTATGCCGCCTGATACTAGAAAAGGAGGTATGAAACCTGTCTCTTCTTCAGTGCCTTAACTCTACCTCTACAGCAGCATAAAACATAGAGGTTGTATTTCCCAATCTTCTTTTCACTGCAAAGAAGTCATTCTTACTGATTTGGAGGCTTTAGGCTTTGACATTTTGAATGTCTGAGATGGGTATGTTTTGGGTAAAGAGGAAAATATTTGGGTCCAGGTGCTGTAAAGAGGTGATTGAAAATGAAATTGTCTTAGTTCAGTCTATTAAGGCTGGATTTATAACTGGCACCCTTCCTGTAAAACTCAATTTGCTATAATTTTTAATATTGATTTGATACTACAAGTGGATATACTAGTGGTAATTAAGTGTAATGGGTCTTTAATACATCTAGAATATCTTCAAAGGAGGCTAGTGACTATTACTCACATCTCAATCCATTTAACAAATTGCTAAGCGGAATCCACGATATAATTACAGTAATTGGAGAAAGCAAGGGGGAATTTTTGAGCCTACTGTACTCTGAAGAAAGGATAAAAATGTCAAACACCTGTGACCATATCTTTAGCTAACATAAATTACATAATTTTTTTTTTTTTTTTCCGGCATCACATCTTTGTTAATTGTGTGAATGCGTAACAGAATGATGGACTCAATTCTGCTGGGACCTTACATTTTCAATAACTATAATCTTATAGCTGCTTCTTTCTAAGGATTTGTAAAATGGATTTGAATATCAGTAACATTACCTACTTCTCTTTTGAAAGTAGTTCCAAAATAGTTAAGGCTACCTTATGTTTCAGGAAAGTGATTATACCTATTTCTGATATTATATTATAATTACATAGTATTACACATTTTGTTCTATACAATGTGGCCATCTTAATACTGTACTATTGCTTATTTTAATATGCAGATGAATGCTTGTTTACTCTAATTCTGATTTCAGAGCTGTTTTGTCCTCCTAAAAATGAAGATCTGACCTGTAAGGTATTAAGTATTTGACACCTTTTGTCTATATAGGATGCTAATACATGATTCAACATGAGGCTGACTCTGAAGCTAAAAGAATCTTTAAAATAAAGTTCAGAACTAAGTATATAAAATAATATAAAATTTAAACTCTAAAACAAAAATAAAACCACTTCATTTTTTTTCCTTAAAAGACTATCACTTCCACTTTCAAATTGTGATATTTCCAGTGGCCACCCTTCATACTGTCACTCAACTACAGGAGCTAAATTGTGCCACAGATTTTAGGATCCCTACTAATACAAACAGGAATGCCATTTAACAAACTTTAAAATCAACTCCTAATGTAAACACACATATTACTGAATGGTTTATATGAAAAATATACTATAAATAATAATAGAATTTCTTATGAAAAGTACTAGAGCTCCCTTATAAATGCTATAAATGCTTTGCTGTATCATAATACATGCAGCTAACCTTATACAACAAGATGGTTATATATGTAATTTTTAAGTAATTTGTTTTGGAGGTTC
Organism: Gymnogyps californianus; assembly: GCF_018139145.2. Taxonomy (NCBI): domain Eukaryota; kingdom Metazoa; phylum Chordata; class Aves; order Accipitriformes; family Cathartidae; genus Gymnogyps; species Gymnogyps californianus. The sequence goes on from NC_059474.1 coordinate 68,316,160, forward strand.
AAGTGCTCGAAAAATTACTAAAAGCTAGAATTATGCTTGTAAATGCGATTTTAATTCTGCCTTCTTACATGTGGGAATTGACATACATTGATGTCAAGGGGCTGCAGTTTCATTCACAGCCTTTATTTATCAAATACTTCTCTGCAGTACAGAAATAAATTTTCATATAGGCTAAGGTAATTTAATTTGTACGGAGATATTCAGGACCACAGTTCAGCTCATCATATAAGATATAACAAGGCAAGTGAACCTATAGAATGCCAAAGAAGTGTCAGAAAATTAACAGAAAAAATGTATTGCAAAGTAATAAAGGGAATGTAAAAAATAATGTTTGTTGCTTTTGACTAAACTTCTAAAGAATTTTCAGAAGACCATCAAAAGGCAATTCTGAAAGTCAAAATTAATTCCAGATTTCCATTCCTCTTTGTGAAGAAGCAGCAGAGCTCTTGAAAAGTTAGAAAAAATTGTGTAATAAAAATACGTGTTCTTTCCCAAACTCAGCTCTGAAAAAAACACATGCCATTTTTCCTTAAAATTTCTTATCAGAAATAACAGAAGTAAGAACACTGCCTTAGCAATTATCCATAAAGACATCAGGATAATTTACCAGGGAGGAAACTGTAATGCATCATGGGAGATGCAGTCCAGGCTAGGAGTCCAGTTCGCTAAGAGTAATGGAAACATGCAGAACCCCATTCCCATGTCCCGTTAGGCATCCACACAGCTGTGGAAGACAGGTGAATCTCAAATCAGGCAGGAGCTAATCTTTCTCATCAATTTGTTAATCCAAAATACTCTACAGATATCTGCTATCTTATCAACAAATTGATTATTTAATTTTCCAGGTGGAATATTGAAAAGTGGAAACTAGAATTTCCATTAAATCACGTGTATTATTATTAACAGTCTTTGTCCTAGTTTCAAGTTCATATTAGATTAAAACCAGATAAAGTTAAAAGACTTATCTGTAATTTATACTCCTGGAAGATCAGAACCAGGTACTACATTTTACCGTAGATAATATGCCTCTGTACAAATGTAATGTGTGCACATATACATATTTTTAATCCATTAATGAATTCAAATTTTGATGATCTTGACCTATCAATACCTGCGTTATAATGCAGATCAATAGTTATGATATCAATAGTTGTATAGATACAAAATACCTCTTTTCAATTCACTGTTTCTTTAATTTTAAAATCCAATTCGAAACCACAGGACACTAGTTATTATAAAGCTATACATTAAAATGTTTTGTTTAAAACATATATAAATAGAAGTTAACTCTCTAGAATCTTTAAGGGCCAAAAATGTGAGGAATGGGGCTTTTTCATTATGTTACTTAGTGTTTTATTTACTAACAGAAACACCTTAAGTTTTTACTGAGAAAAGAAAGAAAAATTATAATATCCTATCAGCTTGCACCTGTATACAATCCACAAAGATACAGATAGACGCTTACAAAATTCTTTGAAGGTTTTCTAACATAATATCGGTGACAGTTATTAAAAAAGGACTCAGTTCTGTTCATTCAAGCCTGTCCTGGAATCATGCAAGTTACATTAGTAAACATATATTGCATCAGAAAAAGCACTGCTTTATGGCTTTGTTTAATTAACATGGAAAATAAAAAAACTGGAACAGGATAGCTTTTTACCAGATTAAAGAATTGCTGAGGATCCTTTTTATACTTTGACAAATCCAGATGAAATCTAATATTTCAAAAATGTTCTGTGATATAATCGATTTTACTAACTCTGGAATAATTTTGAGAATCTGCTATTAATAAATATTAATTTAAAACCTTAACGCTCAACTTAACTGACATAATCTCTCTCCATAAAGTCATAACATGAAGCCTGCAGATCACAGAGAGTATTTTCTGTAAAAACATAAAGTAAGGATAGGATATTCCAAAAATAGCAACTAGTCCAATGCTGTATGTCCATCAAGAAGGAGAACAGTTTATAAAAAGTATTCCCTCATAAATTCTCTTGCTAGCTATACTAGCTATAATAAATGAAGAGTTCCTGTGAAATGCCCAAGGCCATGCTTTGGTTAAGAGCTAAGAGCTACATCATCTTTAAAAGGAGATATACACTTTTTCTTTATGGAGGTGAGACCTGAGAGCAAGGGTTTTGTTGTAGAACAAAAAGGAGTTATATTTTTTCTTAAGTGGACTATTCGTTGACAGAAGAGCACTACTTAGACAAAGGAGTAACCACAGAGAACAGACAGCGTACTTGTAAGGAAACTGCAATTAGAATGTATTGTTGTTGCATCCTACCTTGTACACAATGATAGGAATATCAATGACAATATAGATAAGGTCTCCTAGTGCCAGACTGGCTATCAGTGCATTCGGGCCATTCCTCATACACTTGTTCTGGTAAATGATCCTCAGCAGAGTTGCATTCCCAACCATTCCAACGATGAAAATAGCACAAGATACCACTGTGTTAATGTATTTAAAAGTTTCAGCAATCTTAGTCTGCTGGGAGCATTTGACAGTTTGGTTGGACACCAGGGGCTGCCTGGTGGTGAGGAGTATGCTGGATTCAATCCCTGAGAAAGTGGAAAGGTAGCTTCCCAAGTCACTCCGATTGGCAGCATATCTGTCAGAGCTGTCACTGAGGGCAAATCCTGGAACCAGCAGCAGCAAGGAAAATCTTAAACACAAGGCCTCCATCCTGAAGTCCCAAAAGAGCAAATTCAGTCAGAGAGGGTTTTTTTCAGTATTTCAGTGAGATACTTCTCACTTCTTCACCTGCAGAGAGAAACAATAAGCAAAAACAAAAAAGAAGAAAGAAACACAGAATCAGTACAACAGGTAGACTAACACACCCTGTTTCTCACTTAGGAAGGGTATTTGAATGTACAGTCTCTACAGCACATATGTATAAACACCTGTTTATAATCACTGTGCTACTCTGAAATCTAGATTATCCACATTAACTGTGACAAAAGGCAAACACAGAAAATTCTGTAGGTAATTGATAGCTTATACAAATGAGATCCCACAAACCCCTGTTAGTTTGAGGCAGAATTTGTATATGAAGGCAAAAATGGTGGATCAAGTTCTGTTTTAAAATATAGTCTTACAAGAAAGGTGTACCAGCAAAGAGAGGCCTTGGAGACTGCTGAATGATAGTTTAGCTAAGATAAGAAGTTATTCTTTTTTCTTTGAAAAAGTAAGGTAACAGCACTGCATTAATAAGTGAAGGTAGTAAATTTGTTAATTTTCTGAGTATTTTTGATATATTGCAAAAAAGGGGCTTTATACTATTTTTCTCTGACTTTATAATTACCTGGATTTCAAATGAAGACTGAAAATACATATATTTCAAATCAAATTTTGGACCAGATACAAAGTCCCTAAATATTAGGAGAAAGACTTTCATAGTCTCAGGGTAGACCTCTGGCCAGGAAAAGCCCTTCAAACTTTATGTATCATTTGGTTCCTGGATGTCATTGCAACTCATGTTCAGTACTTAGCCACGGCAAAGCTAATTATACAAACTTAAGCTCTTTTAAAGATAAAAAATGCTTGGTTTAGTATTCTAAGCAACAACTCATGACACTTCCAGATAGCAAAGGAAGCATCATAGCATTCTGTCCCAGTAAGTACGACTGCCTATGTGTAATGACCAGAGCTGGCTCCCTGCCACAGGGGGTATAAATACTACACTTCCAGTGAAACCAAGGAGGCCACTCAAGTCCATTTCCTTGAAGCCTCAGCTTCATTTACGCTAAAGATTTTTTTACATGGCTTGTATCTGCAAAACAAGACAAAGTGCTGCAGTGTTGCCAAAAGAAGAGTAGAAAGTAAAGTATTTCTAACATTCTTATTTCTAGGGACTCACATGAAGGATTTGGGAGGATCCTTTTAAATAAATTAATCGTAATTTCATTCCCTATGGGGCTATAAATGCAGAGCTTATAGCAAGAAATTTACCAGAGAAAGAATGTGGGATACAATTTACTGATAGGACTTCTGGAAGCAGCCACAGTATAAATATTTACTACTATTACCCTCTTCTGTTGTGTGTGGTCTGTAGAAGTGTGTGTGTACCTATACACAGCAGCAAATGCAAAGTTAACCTGAGTATTCCTGTCTGGCATGTAGAGTGCTATCCCTCACAGACCAGGGATCTACCTTTACAGTCTTTTATATTGGTATATTTGAGACGAGGATCTGACCAACTGTGAGTTCCTGTGCACTCGATTTTAAAATTTAATATACTAAATAGTAAACCCTTCTTTATTAAATGCCGGTTACAATGGTATCTCAGGGCAGTTAGCAACAGTTTGCGTGATGCAAGTGCTTTCACTTTAGGTTTCCAAATCATCTCAGAAACAACAGACATATTTGACTGTAACTCTTTTCAGGCAAGTATTAATACTTTTATTATTTACTATGACTACGGTTTCCCAATTTACAAATGGAAAAACTGAATCAGTAATGATTTAAATGACTTTCCCAAGTTCGTACTTGCCCAAGTAAATGTGATACAGCTATGAACAGAGCCCACAGCCCTGTGCTTTAGTGGTTATTTTAGTATACTCATTATTTAATGACGTTTTCTTGTGAAAATTTGATATATATATATCATATGAACATGGTGGTAGCATGGCAGTCGTGCAGCCAGCATGCAAAGCTAGGAACAAAATTGCCAGTTACCATCTCTTCCCTCTCCCGGAAGAAACTTTTCCATAAGAAGCAAAACAAGAGAATTTTTAATATAATAATTTCTAAGGATATTTTCTTACGGATTCCTGACAGTCCTTCATTCCTCTGTGCATATTTTTGAAGTATTTATATTGTTACAGAATAGAACATGCACACGGCCTCATATAAGTATCATACTAGCATCCGTAATAACTTTCTGTGATAATGTAATGTAGTATTCTCCTTCACATGTAATCTGAATACCTGGAGTGTGAGGTGGATGTGTTACTCTGGAGGCCACATGCATGTGCTGTGCCTGTGTTCCTACAGCACTGCAGAAGTAGCCGCAGATGCAGAGAACAAAACTCCTAACTTGCCTGGAGTACCAAGCCAGAAAAATTCCCATGCCGAGATTCACAAGAAGAGACCATACTATTGGAAGTGAAATTGTTCACAGTATTAAAGACGAGCTAAAACGTCAACAGTGATCAATCTGCCCAAAAGGCAGCTGAGATGTAAACAGGAGCAAATAAACTTAAGCAGGGCACGAAAGTGCTGAAAGAAATACTGCCGAGAAGACGAATTTCTTTTGGTTGTCTCCCACTCCAGCACAGACAGTGAGCGCTCTTTGCTGTTGGGATAACTGCCTTATATTTCTTCCTCTAACACAAAAGAAAACATTCTCCGCTTATAACACTGTCAAAAGATCAATTCCAACATGCACTTGGCAAATCCGTACTACCTCCCCTGCAGCCTATATAGAGCATCTGACAAGATCTATATACAGTTAAACTTTATTTAATAATAGTTATCCCAAGCTGCCTTGTGCCTGTCTCTTGTTCTCTCTCTCTCTCTCACCCCCTCCCTCCCTCCCTCCCTCTCTCTCTCACACTCACACACGCACACACACACACACGCACACCGAGGTGCACCATCGCCACCTAATCATTATCTGGAGCGTTATCAAGTGCTGAAAGTGTCCCGCGGCTCTGGGCCGGGCGCTCCCCGGGAAGGGGCAGCGGCTCCCGCCCGGCTCCGCCGACAGGATCCCGCGCACTCACCCCCGGCGCGCCTCCTCCGCCGGGCTGGGGCGGACGCTCACGCTCATGCTGTGGCTGCTGCCGCTGCTGCCGCTGCTGCTGAGAATTTCCTCTGAGCGGCTTTTCCTGGGATAGTCTTACCAGATCCTCCTGCCTGCGTCTGACTGGGTGGGATTGAAAATCTCCACCTCCGCTAAATCAGTAAAAGAAAGAGACAGACTGAAGAAGTCAGAGCGTCCCCTCTTTTCTGCCCCCTCCCCCAATTAAAACAAACCTCCAGCCCAAACTGAGCCCCTGCCAATGTTAAACACAAAGGCTGCCTCCCGGGCACAGGGGAACACTGAGCTCTTTAACTGTTTCCTCGCTGAAATTGAGCTGAACTACTTCGCTGGGCTCATCTAAGCAACAGCCTAGGGAATCCACTACTGTAGCTGCCTGCTAATAGCACATAGGATTCTCAGAAAGGTTGTGTATCTGATCGAACCAGGCGACAAAGGAGCCGTGAGCAGAGCAGGGAAAAAAATCTCATGATGAAATATACAGCTTTTGCTTTGCATTTTCCCCAGGTTTGGCCAGGATTATAATATGTTTCCAAGACAATCGGTGAAATTGCATGTGTAAGAGTTTAAAAAATGCTGGATCTGTAAACAGTGACTGTTCCTGGGTGAAAATTTCTGTGGTCCATCCAGGACACATCTTGGTAATACCTCTTAGCTTTCAAGACCAAAAATGCATTTACAAAGATAATAAAAGTGTAGCATTTTCTGGTATTCCTATGTTTCCTAATACTGTTCTTCTGTCAAGGTAGTGGTATAAAAAAACTTGTGCAGAAAAAGTGGGAAGTTCTCTTATAGCTAATAATCTTTTCTCACGATGAAAAAATACCAATGTATGAGAGGGAGCAGCTTGTAGTGGAAACAGTTTCAAAATCCCTTCATGCTAGCGAGTTCAAGAAATTTTGAGTCCCTTGTTGAATCATTTCAGGATCCTCATTTCATGGCAAGTTTCCATCTGGCTGTACTACAGAAATTATTTTCTAAACATATATGGGCTTCTTTTGAATACAAAAAGGCAGTCTTCCTAAATATGATATAAAAATACGTGGTCCTAAAAGAATAAAAACAGACTGAAAAGAACAATAGAAAATATGATGCTAGTGGCCTGCCGAATTAAAATATCTTGGACTAAATCATGTAAGAAATTGTTTTCAACTTTATGAGTTTTGCATAGTTAAAAGAATGTTTCTGTAGACATTATTTTAAATCTTCTGATAAATCTGGAACAGAAAAAAACAGCATCTGGATCGACTGAAATAGCAATTTCTTCTAGAAAGTCATCTCAGTTCAATGATGTGTCAAAACACAAGATCTTTGAAGGAACATAAGTGTTCAGGCTGAGAATCACAAGAAGCCTACTGTTTGCAAATCAGATAGAAAAGTTTAATTCAAAATCTCAAGTTGCCCTGAAGTTGAATAAATGCTAATAAGCCACTATTATATATTATATAAAATATAATATAATATATATATTAGTCCATATATTAGTAAAAGTTATTTTAAATTCTTTACAGTTTGGTCATAGATGCGTAGTAGTAATGATTTGCTTTGTCAAGAATCATCTGTGTGATAACTTGTTGGAAAAACTATTGAAGAGATAGAGTGTACTTAAAGATTATGAGCACTTTATGGAGTGCTTTATCGAATGCAATTCTTAAATCTCTTACATGTTCTCTAAACGTTCTTAACACCCTATTCCTTTCCTAGGATCATTTGACCTTCACGTCTAAACAACTAGAGTTGTTAAAAAAAATGAAATTTATATTTCTGATCTCATTCAAACATACCTTTGTCCTTCCAATTCCTAATTCCATTAATTTGGAAGGTTTACATCATATATTCAGACACTGCCATGCATAACTATATTTACTATTAAATGAAATAATCAAGTTTACTAATGCTGTTAAAGATCTATTTCAAAATATGAAAAAAGAGAGCTCTTATTACCATTGTGAATGCTTCTATTATTGCCAACCCACATAAGTAGTATTAATTATTAGAAATTACTGAATTCCTCAGTTCTGTGTTCTTTGTTATTATTAGTGTTGCTTATTTATCAATTGGACTTTTGTTCTGTCTTTAATCTTTTAGATGTCTAAAACTGAGTTGAATTCTTGTCTTAAACTAAGGTAAATTCAAAATTTGTATTTAATTGTTCCTGCTAGGGTTTTTTTACTGTGTTCAGGAAAGTAACATGGAAAAGGAAGTTATCATACATGAATTATCCAAAAACTGCAGTTGCAAATGCAGTTGACCTCAGCTACTAAGAACAGTGATAAAATACAGTTCTTTAGACCAAGATATTTTCAGCTATTAGAGACACTTTCACCGTCATTGTAGGACTGCTATCCTGTGCGTGCATTCTTTTATGGAAGAGTTCTTGACTGAGGACTCTCTCTTCCAGATTCAGTGCAGTGAAAGTGTTTCCTCTGACCTCTTCTGTTTTGTGTCTTCAACAAACTACTTAGCTTGTCTTGCATAACTTTAAAGGTTCAGAGTAAGGGTAACATATTAGTTTTGTTACAAAATAACCCATTATATTTCAGTTTTAAGGATACCTGGGGTTTGCACCTGGAGTCATGCTTCAAGAAGAACCTCAACATTTTGTAAGCTATTTATTTTCCTGAAGCCTTCAGGTATTAGAAAGGAATACTTTATTGCAAGCATTACTAGCCTAATGAAACTAAAGCTGCAGTGCCTTTTATACAACTACTTGAGAGGCAATAAAAGAGGTTCTTTAGTTGTATTTGGAGGAGTTAATTTTATATGATCGAAATTAATGTTTAGTGAATGTATTACCTGTTAAGCCACTTATCTCCTCAGATTTGGTATGAAACAGGAACATATGTTCATCAGCTCATGGAGTCCTGAATTGCATTCCTGAGATTCAAAAGACCAAAATCAAAACCAGATATTGTCTGTAATTGGCATTTTCATAAGCAGTCAGTTGATGTGTTTATAATCTCTAGCATTTTCAGAAAATCGGAAGAGTTATTCATGGCAGAGGATGTAAATATCTAATTATTTTGCTTTCTTCCACTTGATTTCTGATATAATTTTTGTTCCCTCAAGAAACAATACAAAATATTATGTTAGGAGCCACTTGGATAATTTGGAAAAATGAACCTAGATACTTTGGTTAAAATACTGGATAACTGTTTCACTTTGAATTCAATATGTAGATCTAGAGAATAATTTTGATTTGTATTTTTGAAATAAAAAGGAACTCAGCAAATCCAAAACTTTTCATAGAAACATGCTTGTTTGAAATATATTTGATGGGCAGGTTTCTCAATTTTACTAACCCTGGTTCAGTCAGAAGTTGCACCTCATTGAAAAAAAAAAAGAAGAATCCAAACCATAGACAGTATTTCTATCTTGTGTAGGTTTTCTGTTCTTCAACAAGAGATGCACTTATGCAGCGGCTTTAGAATAATTCAGTTAAAAAGAGTACCTGCCAGAAAATGTAAATTCATTGAAACTCAGGGCCCATTATTTCCAGTGATCATTGAACTATTTATTGGCTTCTATTACCTGATATTTCTGTTTCCCAGTCGCTGCTTTATTTAAGTTGTATCCCTAGTAATGGCATATCTATAACTCTGTTTATGTGCTTAGCACAAATAAATCCTTTTTCTGGTAAGAGTATCTTGCTCCTCCCTCCTTCCTCTCTCCTTTCCTCCCTCCATGTCTCTTTCCCCCCTTCTCTGTCTCTCTCTTTTGTTTCCTTCATGTTGCTAGAAATTTTTGGCAATTTAACATATGAGTTTATAATTCAAAGAGAATTATAGGGAGAATACTTTTATATTAGTTTATTCTAATAATTGGAAAGGTATTTGTATTAGAACCACTGAAATATTCCTGCCCTTGGACTATGGGAAGTTGAAACCTGAAGCTGTGATGGAATCAAAAGGGAAAAAGGATTGAAGTTTAAAGGACAAAATAGACCGCAGTGCCAAACAATTAATATAGGAACAACTGCAGGAACTGTTGCACCCCAAATGGGAATATTAGTTAGGAACTGTGGACTGGGTGTATATAAATTTTGCAGAATCATGATAGAAAAGTTTTAGTAAGAAGTGAGGTTGCTGGACCTTTAGTGTGCAGATTGGAGTAGTAGTAACATGTATTGTTAATTCCCTTCAGTTACTGAGCATTTTAGCTTCTTCTGGGGAGCATTTTTCTACTGTGTTAAATGCAATAAACTATGAACATTTCAGGAAAGATTTACTGGGAGAGGTAATGTTGTTGGTCTCCATTTCCATAGTTGGAAACTCTAATTTTCAAGCTCTTCTTCCGTAGAACCTGATGGGAATGCACCCATGAGTACTGAGGGATTTGGCCAATGTCATTGCGAGGCTACTCATGAAAATGCTACTTATGGAGACAAGTTGGCAGAGAAAGACCTGGGTTTCCTGGTGGACAACAAGTTGCCTATGAGCCAGCAATGTGCCCTTGCAGCAAAGGATGCCAATGGGATCTGCAGCTGCATTAAGCAGAGTATTGCCAGCAGGTCGAGGGGCGTGAACTTACACCTCTACTCAGCACTGACGAGACACATCTGGAGTGCTGTGTAAAGACAGACATGGACCTACTGGAGTGAGTCGAGCAAGGGGCTACAAAGATGATTAAGGGACTGGAGCATCTGTCATATGAGGAAAGGCTGAGAGAGCTGGGACTGTTCGGCCTCGAGAAGAGAAGGCGCAGGCAGGATCTTATCAATGTGTATAAATAGCTGGTGGAAGGCAGTAAAGAAGACAGAACCAGACTCTTCTCAGTGGTGCTCAGTGACAGAACAGGAGGCAATGGGCACAAACTGAAATACAAGAAATTCAATTGAAACATAGGAAAAAAACATTTTCACTCTAAGGATGATCAAACAGCGGAACAGGTTGCCCAGAGAGGTTGGAGAGTCTCCATCCTTGGAGAAATTCAAAACCCAACTGGACATAATCCTGAGCAACCTGCTCTAGGTGACACTGCTCCGAGCAGAGGGGTGGACTACATGATTTGCAAAGGTCCCTTCCAATCTCAGCGGCTCTGCAATTCTGGGACTCTGTGATTCAGATGAAATTTCTATTATGTCAAGAGTATTTTCACTTGAGCTTTGGAATTATACTGTTCAAAATACTTTGAGTTATACTGTTTCTATTGGAAAATGATATGGTATTGAACTGAGCATGAACTACACTAAAAAATGTACTTGTAAATTAATATTCTGTGGCAAGTTGGGTATTGTCCAAAAGAATAATGTGTAATGTTTATTGAAATATTTAACAAAGAGTGTATTTTTAAAATGCTAGGTCTATAAAGAAATTATTTTTTGTTCTTCGTCTCTTCTGAGGCCAAGACAGCAAAGCAATTGACTGTAGAGAACATTTGGGGATCTTCAGCTGTTCTCATTCTTCATCCCCATTGTTTCAGGCAACCCTGAAACTAGCTGTGAGCTAAGGGCGTTCAAGGAACCTGCTCCAAAAAGACCAGTCTTTAATGGTAATAAGTAAAAAGATTTTTACATAAACCCCTAAGTACGCAGTAAAAATGTATACATAAAGAACAATGAAATAGAGACATGTCACAGAAGATGCCTGTTCCATAATCGTGCAATGAGTAAAATTATGCAATGGGTGGTTATATGCATACTAAAGAAAAAAATGGAAGGAAGAACAGGTATAAAGACAAAATTTAATTTAAAGATCACTAAGACGAAAAGAATATATTAGATTAGAAAATCTTTCATAACTTATGTTAGTTCACAAAAGTAAGTTTCAATCTGCATTTGCAGATGGGAGCCTGTGCAGAACACACGTTCTGTGATAGAGGAATGCTGTTCTGCTGCCAGATGCTTCTTTTATTATTTTAAGAACTAATAAAATTATCTAGATAAGATAGTGAGATATTAGAATGCCATTTTATCTTAATCTAAATAAGGTTAAAATTATTTCTATTGGCTACTCTGCAGTGAAGCTGTTTTTCATGGAAAACCCTGACTCATCTCACTTCTTTCTAATGTTTCTAAGTTACCTAATTTGTTGTTAGCCTAACTAAAGAGAAGTTGAAATAAGCTGATTCTACATTTACTTTGATACAGTAAACTCCTGTTCTTATATTATTCAGTGTCTAATGATTAGCATATACTATTCCACATATTACCTTACCATAAGTGATACATGTGGGGCTATTTACAGACTTATCATTAAGTGATAGATCTACAAACTTCTGCATGTTTTTATAGATGTAAGGAATGCTCTGCAACTCCATTTTAGGATAAAGACTTTTCAAACGATCAAGGTTTCTGGAAAAGGTTGCACCATTCCTTTCTGCTATCTAGAAAAACATTCTTTATTGGAAACCAAAGCACACATTTAGGTAGCTAGGATAGCATTAAGACAGTGTAAACAGAAAAATCTAGGTTTGTAATACTTGAGAAAGAAGGAGCAGACAGCTCTTTGGATTTTGGTGATAAAACTCTTCCAACCATCCAAGAATGATCCTTCTATTTTTATGTTTATGCATGTAGAGTATTATGTTTGTTTGTTTTAACAGTACAGCTGGCTCTATCCCATGTTTAGAGGGGCTGGCTTAAGATATGATTGGATTCATGGGTATAGGATTGGTATGATGTGCTGTCATGTGTTGTCACGGCCTTTGTATGAGGCAAATGAGCACCTAAACTGTGATACTTATAAATGGTTAAAGGAGATAGCAATAGTTTTTGTTAAGTAAGTTACCTTTATTACCTTTCATGGTACTACATGGCACTACAAAGACTTCCATTGCAATGACTTTCACCCTCTTTTACGTAGATGAGAAAAACCAAGCATGAATGTTATTACGTCAAGTGACAAATGAAAGTCCTTACGCTAAGGTGTCAAGTTAGTTCCTTGCAGTTGGTACCTACATACATGTTTTGTGGGTTTTTTTTTACTTCATTCAGTCAAGAAATATCAGTAATCTCATGAAAAAAATCCAGGATAATGTCATATTAAACTTTTTTATTAGACCAAATCCAGCATTTTCTGCATGACTGATATAAAACTACCATAATCCAGGAACTTCTTAACAGTCATACACAGATCCACAATGAATAATAACATATTGATGTTAAGGACCTATTTTGAAATCCTGCGTTTTGATCAGAGACATAATTCAGAATTATATTTTGGGTGTTTTCCATAAAAATACCATATACTGATTCAACAGAATCCAATCTCACAAAAATCTCTCTTACAATGAAAGTGCCATGGGACCCATTTCATCATTGGGAGTTGTTCTGTGTTTATTGAAGTTAGACACTACGTGGAAGAAGTGCTTTTACTGGTACTTGGCTGTGTTAATACAATTCAGTGATACTAATTTTCAGAATTGTCAAGAAATCTGAACTTGTCTTGAGGATTCAGAGGGTTGGGAGCCAACTAACCTTGGCTCCTTTCATTCCTCTTCCATCCCAGCTTGTTCATAGAGAGCCTTATCTCTTTTGCTATATTCTTTCTAATGAGGACTACTCATATCTTCCGTATATGCCTGGTAGGCATTGAACGCTGACAACAGTGTTCATCAGCCGTCTTCCTTCTACTGATCCTTTTCCTACCCACTGTTGAAGATCTACTGTAGTTTCTCACATGGTTGGTAGTGTGCCCATCTCTTCATGCACTAAACACTGAATGGATGAATTTTGCTAGTTTACCCTTAATCCCAGTCATAGTGCTGGGATTTGGTGTGGTGAGGAAAGACGGACAAGCAAACTGGGAGAATGTCAAGCCTCTGGCTGGCAAGGCCCCTGCCTTGCTGTCTATGGTATCTCCCTTGGCTGCTGGCTCCCCAGCTCTGAGGGAGCAGCCTGCCCTTGCTGCTCCCTGACAGAGGGAGGGCATGCTGGAAAGAAAACAGGGAGTGATTTTATGTATCTTAGTCCAAGTATCCTAGACAAAAGATCCAACTCAGTTCTGTTATCTTTGGAAAGAAATATTTCTTTCTCTGGTGCAGCAATCTTACTTTGCCTTATAAAATAACTTGAAACTGAGCTGATTTCTATGTGTCAAGCCACTGTGAATTAACTTATGTCCTCTCAAATAAAGGGAAATTATGGAAAGATAAATTAATAATGCTGTTAAAATATACAGACATATTAATACTATATGTGTATTATCTCAGTTTATTTTTATTCTTGTCACAGTACTTTCAGATTTTTCAGAATGTGAAATGAAAATGAACATGAGATATTTTTGCCAGTCTCCCTTTCCTGTCTGATATTCCACTACAGTCATAAGGACTTTCATTTTATAATATTGGATTTTTGTCATGTTGAATCCAGTGCAATAAGAACATAAATAACATACAGAAGAAAGTCCTACAACAAGTCCTTTGTATCAAGCTGTAACACAAGACTATTCTGTTTGTATAGATAAAAAAATTAAAATTTGAGACCTATGCAATTCCGGGGCACAGTATGATAATGATATTATTTCTGTGATAATTCTTATGAATATAGCCAAAAGCAAACTATTGTTAGTAATTAAAAAAAATCATGTATTTTAGGTAACAAGAACCAATATAGCTCAGTTTTTAAATTTTTAACTACTACTTATCTTAGTCACAAACTTTCATCAACTCTTAATTGATTTAATATGCTATGCAATTTAACTATTCAGGAAGTAGGTTAAAAAACACAACCAATAAATGCATGCAAATATAAGTTTATGTACTCTTTGAACTAGTGAGTTTATAATTTGCATCATACTTTCCTAGGGAAAAACATCTGGAAAAACACTTTCCACTTTCTTATGGATGTAAACGCCATATTTTCTAATCCATAAGTAAATAGCACAATGCTAAATCCTAACTAGGTCAGATTTAAGATGGTGGGAATGTAATGTTCTCTTTTGCATGATGAAAGCTCTGTAGTTATTTAAAATAGTGTATTATGAATATACTAAAAAACATGCATATTGTTGTGAAACAGATGCTGGAAACATGCATATCAATATTGTGATCAAATGTTATTTACTTCAGACTCACTGAAATCAAAGGTATGTTGTGGGACTCTTACAACACTGTTGGATCAGATTCTCAGCTGGGATAAGTGAGTGTAAATCTCTTGATGGAAATGGAAATACATTTATTTGTATTGTCAGGGAGTGATCAGAAATGATGTAATTCTTTCCGACTCATATTAATATACTTTATAGGGAACCATGCCATCATGTACATGTATCTCAAAATATATCTGAAACTAGACAGTTGCTGCAATTTTCTGCAAAAGCTGTTTCTGCTTGTTAAGAATTTTGATTCATTTTCGTAATTTTTTTTAGTACTTCCCGACTTTTTTATGATTATTAATTCACTAGTGGCTATAATAATCTGGATCAGTAAATTTTCAATAAGTGTTGAAAAATAGTTGAAAATCAAATTTTGATTCTGAAATAATCTGTAATCCAAAACATTCTTACTGGAAATGAGGTTCCTGGGAGTGAAAATATTTAAAGAAATATGCATCCAAACAAGCTTTAAACTGAAATAAAAAAACTATGTATTGACTTTGTGAATGAGCCTTACTCAAAGCTTGAGTGAGGCTAAACTTTTTTTAATAATTACAAATAATGTATATGTATGAAATTATATTGTTCACATGAAGTTTATAACCAAAGATAAAGTTATTTTAAAAATCTAAACAAATTATTTATACAGCCATATGAAGATCAAACAAGTGTGCAAAGCTGGATTCTTTTAAATTAAATAGTTTAGCTGTTTGGCGTATACTCATAGCAAAATATCTGGATCAAAGCATCAGCAACTGCCTGTGATTGATTTATAATATACAAATAGCTATCTCCTATTTTTTTTTCAGTTGGTGCTATTTAAATCTCATCTGTACTATTACTTTTGAAATAATGGCCAAGAACAATAGAAGCTTTACAAGAATTGTGAACAATCTGGGAAGCAAATGCCTTTCAGATTTAGATTTAAAATACTGTAGCAGTCTAGCAAAATGCAAGATGGACTAAAAAACTGCTTCCAGCTTAGCTTAGAACCTGTATTAGGCTGAACTTTATTTGGGTCAGGATCTGTGTGCTGACTTTTTCTCTTCAATTTATGTTAAAAAGTGGAAAAATGGGAAAAGCCATACCAAAAGCCTCAATATTATTTTCTGAAATTTTGTAATGCTTTCTTGGAATTTTGCAATATACTGAAATACTTGAGAGAGTTGCTTGTGAAAAACTTCCACTGAGACATTTTGGTCTCTGCAACCTTTTTCAGTTCAAGTTAAAAAACAAATCTATTAAAACTGTCCTACCTCTGAGGAATGTTTGTTAGCTCCACTAACTGCACCTTTATTCCTAGATAAATGTCCTCAGATTAAAGAAATTTACCCTCCTTTGCAGTTCTTTGAATACACATGCCTGTACATATATATCAGATACAGAACACTAGAAGATCTTGTTTATTGTCAAAATTCATATATGCAAAAAAGTCTTTCAAGTTATGCAGAAGTAGGAAAAAAGTCTGTATGATTTTCGCTGCTAGCATTTGGCGAGACTAAAGGGAAATGAAACAAACAGATGTCCTATAAGCTGTCAAGACCTAATAAGTCTGGTATTAATAGACATGTCTGGGCCAAGTACTCTTCTAGAGATAGTAACAATAATTGTTGCCTCCAGATAGTCACAAGCCTAGTCTCTGCAATTTTCTAAAGGGTTCAAATTCTCAATTGTGTTTTTAAAATTTTTTAATTAATCATTACTTATTATAATGCTGTCTGTAGATTTAAGTACCCACCCCTAATGAGGTGTCTCAACATGAAACAAAGTTTAAGGGTTTTTTTAGTGGTGAATAGGAACTGATAGTTTAATTCCTTCTGCCCTGGAGGGCTGGTATGACTTGGTATATTAAGAAATGCTAGTTTGAACAGATATGTTTGGCAACTTATATCAAAATGATGAGACTCAGATTCAGGCTATTTCTTTGTATAAAGTTATTCTATTGCAGTACACCTTGCCCTCCATTGTCACCTGATGGTTCTGTTAATTAACACTATTCTTGACTGAGCATCTCAAGTGCTCAGGAAGGTGGATGAATAATACTTTCAGAGACAGTCTTCTTTTCACTTAGGACTCTGGATATGAAATGATATTAACTAATCAGTTTTTTATTTCTTCTGGTAGAGCACAGCAATTTTTGGTCTCTTATTTAACCACTGTCAAACCGTTTATGTGAAAACCCATAGCCTTAGTGGGGGACTTAAGTTTCTTATAGAAATCACAACACTCCTTTATGGAAAGCATGCTTGGAACAGTTGTAAACACAGGTAAATAGAGGGAGTGACATTGAGCATTATTCTGTTCTAATATTTACCCTAGCTGAGGTTAACACCATCTGGCTTGCTAAACAAGCCATCACATCAGTCAGTCACCATCTTAGGAAGGATTTTCTTCAAAGAAAGCAACTCTCTTGTGCTTTCTTATTCTCTAATTTGCTTGTGCATATTTATGTTTATAATATTTTCCTTACTTCAGTTGGTTATATACCCTATCATGACCTACAGTATTCTACAGGCTAGAGACTGTATTTTAAGATTTGTACTTAAGTATGTATCACTTTACCCTGTTTGCTGAGGTATTGCTGCAAAAGATACCATTGTAGTGTATTATTGTTTGCTTTGATTAAGCCTACGCTTCTTAGAGGTCATGCACTTCTGAAAAAAACATTATGTTACTGTATTCATTACAGACAGTCCTTGTGACTGACTTACAGTATCTTGTTTAGGTCACCTATTTCTAGAGCACTATACTTATTGCTAAGGTTTTAAGCTTCATTGTTCCTGCTAGAGTTTCGGAAAACTAAATTCTTAAGATTAACTTTGAATAATGAAGGACTGAGATAGATCCAAAATTCTAATGAAAGCCACTGTTCTGTTTGGAAGACAACACATATCATGACATGCATGTACTTATCTGAAGGGTTGGGGGTCCTTTGCCATTTTCTTTATTTATGCATACATGATAAACCATGCTCAGAGAAATACTCATGGGGTGTGTTTATCCTGGAAAGCATTCAAAAGACTCAATTGTCAGTTTAACCAGATCTTTCATTAAACATTTACATTTTCAGATATATCTGATATCTATTTCTCTCCTCTGTGTACTCACAAACATCCAGAGGGATTAAAACTATCAATATTTTTAAAAAATACACTGTTTGTGTGTAACATCACTGTAGATGCATATGAAATTCTCAGTGGCAGTGCTGTGGCATTTTTAAAGAAAGAAAAGATTTTAGGGTTTTTTGCTTTTGAAATGGTTGAGTCATGTTTTCAACCTCTTAATAAAAACAAGCTGGTACTAAGCTTTTATAATAAGGCTCAAAATGGCTGGCACTAGAAAAAATATCTTTGCACAGAAACTGGAACTTTTCTGCAAGTTTGTGGTATTCTTTTGGGTTTTCAGTAGGAGGAACTGGTATACAGAATCCGCTCTCTGATTGCTTTGAAGTAAAATAGCTCTTCACTCCTAGTTCAAAGTAGGCCACAAACAGGCATCTTCTGAATTTAGTTGCCCAAATTTAAGATGGTGCTACCAATCCATTGCTTGTCACCAATCAGAAGCTGAACATATCCCTCCCCTAAAGCTCTGTTAGGAGAAGAAATATTGTGTGTATTTCTAATTCACCTCATGCCAGGTCCACCTGGTAACAATACCCACTTGCACTTATGCATTAAACTAGGGCAGCTGAGTTGTTCTGAAACAAATAAAGGGATCCTTGGGTAGGCCTCCTTTGTAGAGAAAAAGTTGGCAGTGACAAACAGGTGAGGGTAAAGTAGTTTTCAAAGACATAATTTCTTGCAAAATAGACATCATTTGGTGGCTGTGACTCTAAGAGTGCTATAAAGCTCAGAAAAGTTTTCAATTATTTTTGTGTCAAAACTACAGAGTACTTCTGATTTAAGTGGCTGACACTATTAACTAGCATGTGCTGGCAGTTGCTATAGCTGAAGCTTTATGGAAAGGAAAAAAATTTGAAACAAACTGATGTTTTAGTTAAACGTTTCCAGCTTCCTGTTTTGCACAGTTTGACTTTTCCTTATATTTTTCTTTCTTATTCTCTTGTCTGAGTATTGTTCTGATTAGCATGAATTCCAAACAGTTTGTGCTTTGCTCAGGAGTGTGTGAATGTGCTGACAGTTCTCAGCTTGGCCATTTACATTGTAATCAATTGATTGAAGAAGTTCTTCAACTGTGGAAGACCCTCTTCTAAACAGAGGGAGAAGGTTTAGCTTTTCCTTGTGCTATTTTTTTATCTTGTTATTTATATTTGTTATTATGTGATACTATTATGCTTTTTTTAAGCTTTTCTTATTTTTTCTTAATTCCTTCAATATGCTTTCTGAATAGACACTGAAGTAGAATCAGTGATTCATGCCTAATCAACATGCCTGATTTTCAGCTGTTAACTCTGACTGTAAAGTACCACGTTTATTTTATTTATGACTGCAGAGTATGTGACTCTTTGGTGAGAGGCAAGTTTTGTTCAAAGTGTATTTCTTGAAAGGAACATGCTGTTTGCTCAGCCAAAATCCATTAGTAGAAAACTATCCAACATGTATGAAAAAAATTACCCCAACCCCAAATCACACAGATAGTTTATAAAAACAACTTCAGAAATTGCAGGTTTAAAGTCTGCCTAGACTAAAATGTCTAAATGGTTTGAATAACTACTGGGGAGCAAAGAGATAATCTTTCACTCTTTGCATGTGTATTTTACAAAGTAAAACCTGTTTTGAATCAGATTGGAAAGATTTTTCTCTTTCCACCGATCTGTGCCAGAATCCAATTATAGAACACATCCCAGTAATGGCAATAAATAATAGTTATAAGAGGAGAATGAGGAATGGGAAGGCATGCTACAATTTGTTGTTGCCAAATAAGACCCTTTAATAAGAAGCCTGCTTATTCTCTTTAAAGTGACATTTCAAAGGTTTTCTTCCCAATTTACAACTTAAGAATTGGTATACTTCCAGCATCTTGGTGCATTTGAAAATTAACTAAATGAAGCATATTTTTTTAAACTTCAACAGCTTATTCCTCCTCTGAATAAAATATCTGAAGCATATAAGGAATGAAATCCTGACCACTTTGAAATCACTTGGAAAATTCTTTTTGTCTCTCAGTGAAGCTAAAATTTCACCCCAAAAGTGACTCAAATCTTACGCTATTCTAAGTTGCATTTTAGAGACCAATCTTTTTGTGGAGGAAGTCAGATTGCCATTTTACATCATTATCCTGTTTTAAACTTTAAAATAAATTCCAGCTGGCATCTTGCTCGAACTCATTAAAGAACAGATTATTCTCTTCAGCTTCTCTACCTAGTCTTGGAGGCCTGAGAGCCAATATGGAGTTTCAAAATTTTCACACTGAAAAACAGAAGTGAACGTAAGGGTCCATGGTCCTGTGATTGTACAGTAAAGACTATATACAGAAGGACTTTTCCTGTGAATAATTAAGAATGTTGGCTGCATCAACAGAGAAACAGCAAGTCCAACAGTCGTGATTTCTAGAGAGTCATAGTGGCTATTTCACTGATATTACATTAGAAGCATTAGGGTTCCTCACTGCCAATTACAACCCTATTGCAGAATAGGGATGGAGCGCATTAAGAGTATTTCCTTGTGCATTTCCGGTGCTGATTAGTTTCCTTCCATTTATTTGCTACCAATTAATTTTCAATCAAGGAAATATCTGTGCTGGCTTTCTGATGGTAATCACCCACAGCATTCAAGATTTGTGGGGGTTGACACTAACTCTACAGACATAATGAGGTCCATGTTGGAAGGGATGCTTAGTGAAGTCACAACCATCAAAGTGATGACTTTAGAGACCTGCTGTCAGTAGGACTTAAAAATCTCAGCAATTTTCATGGAACATTTGGTGTGGTTTAGATTACTTTGTTCTAAACCTTTTTCCCCTTCCTGTGTCTGACATAGAATATACTGTGGATACAGAACTGGTAGCTTGTCTTGGACAGATGTAAGGGTATCCAGCCATGTCAATGTTACAAACAAGATTTTTTTTTTTTTTTTTCCTTACCATGGAAGTAAATTGTAGCACTTTTGAAAGTGCACAGGATAAAATATTGGACTGAATACAGATGTTAAGACAAAAGATAGTAGAGACCCCAAGAAAGAGGGTGAAAAACACAGGATAATCTTGCCAAGAGAAATTATTTGTATTTCCAGAACTACAAGAAGGATAATATGTTCTTTATTATAAATCCAGTCCAAATTCCTTTCAACAGAGAGAAATACTGTAGAGCGTCTCCGATAATATAGTCCACAAATAAGTATGACTAGAGTAAGTAAAATTGGTAGATAATAAATGATAGCTTGCAATCTATAGAACAAGTTTATATTTGAATGTTTATATGGTGTAGGAAATATGTAATCCCTGTGGAGGTGAACACATTTTTTTATCCCTGTACCTGGGTTATTGTACAAGGTATGCTTCTTCAGTAGAAGATGCCAGGCTCACAGCCAATATGTTTTCCTTTGCTCCCTGTCACTTTGTTTATAGGAAGGAAGCAGATGATGTAATTAAATTGCAAATGTATATTTTACAGTATATAGGAAAACACTCCAAAAGGTGAGTTGAGAAAGACATGCGTACATCATAGGAGGCAATTGATCTTTTTCTGGTTGATGATTTCACATTTTGCCTCAACATGAAGACTGGATCTTTCAGTGTCTACCATTATGGATGTGTATCAGTACTGGGCTGTAACTTAAACTAAGTAGTCTGAAATTCTCCATAGCCTGCTATTAAAAACCTGCATCATCACTGGGCAAATTGCTGTGCCATCATACAATATAAGTTCAAACTGCTCCAGTAAAGTACTTCTTGGTTTATATATATGCCCTTAGATTAGCAGCTTGCCTCTTGTAAATTTTATACTTTTGTTCTTGTCTGTCACAGAAAGATAACTAGCACAGCATGCAACCTATAAGAAATAAATTTCCTAAAGCAAAAAAGCAAAAGTGATGTGTTGCTGTATCGGTACTAACATTTCTTGGAGCCAGAAATGTAACCATGGAATGATTAAATTTGGCCTATGAATATAAACCCCAAACTTCTGGCAGTTCTAAAGCTCTTCTGTCTTAGGTGGTGCTGTTTTGTATGCTAGTTCTGCCATTGCTGGTAGGAGTTATAACGTCATTTTCTTTTACTAAGATCAGCCAGTCTCTGACTTATAAACAAATAAGCAAAGGTAGCTGAATGTGTATGGAGAGATGACAGGAGAATGGAAAAAACTTGTAGGAGTGCTTGCATGTGAGTAGCATCACATGTGTTAGCATTGTCATTGAGAGATTACGTTCAGACCTCTGTTAAAAGTAGCATGCAAGTCCAGCATCTCAGAAGTAGCCTTAAAAGAAACTGTTGTCCAGAATTTTATGTCATAACTCTTTTGTTGCTCCACCTCATCCTTAGGTCCTGTGATATCCTATGGCTTTTCTGGCTAACCTACAGTAGGGGACTGAACCATGTACCTGCCTCTTTCTTGCTGCTTCTTACTCTTTCACATTCCTATCACATCTGGAATGAAAGTCTTAATGAGGTGGCAGCTGTTATGTGCAATCAAAGTGCACAGACTATCCCTGAACTTTGCTGCTTTAATTTTTCTGAATAGCTGATTCTGATTAGAATTATTTCAGACTATAGCAGAAACTTTGATTTTTGGTCTGTTAGTTCAGAGTTTGCCTAAACTGTGGTAAGTATACAACTGGTGATCCTCAAACTAATTCAGTGTGATCCAGCTGCCACCTGTCTTTGTAGCAATGAGTTGAAGTGTAAGGTGAATTGATCTGTTTTGGATTGCGATATTAGGCTTGGAAATACAACAAATCAATGCAAAGGGACATGAAGAAGCCCATGAGCAGCAATAGGTATTCCCATTCCCACCTGATGTGCTTCTACATTGGCTCATGCAGCTATTGTGGAACTTTTAATGAGCTGCATTAGAAATGCTTGGTGTAAATAAACAGTTAGATGGAATGTAATGGGGAAGCTATCACACAAATCCTGAACAAAGCAGCTCCATAGCTCATGGATAGCAAAGCTTTTCTTTCTCTCCTGGGAAGACTGGAATTTACCTAATGTTATTTACATCTTAGTAACATTATTGACAACGGGCAATGTGTCCTGTCAGCAAAGCCTCCACTTTGTACTAAACATGTTGAACTATTCTTCTCAGTGTGCTTAGAGTTGAGTTTGACCTGTAGGATGTTTTCATCCCATTTTTGAGTTTTATTGCATTTGGTTTGGTAAAGTATGTTATGCACAACATATTGAAAAAAATGCACTATATATTTTGGGCAAATATTTCCTTTATTATTGTTGATATTGATGAGACAAACCCAAACTACTTGGTCTAACTGCTCCATGCCCTGATAGCCGATACTATATTGCATCTGAGAAGAGGACTGCTTTTTCTACACTGTTTTGAAATATTGCTTTACTGTCTTAGTGATAATATGTATAATGATTATATCACTGCACATACCCCATGTGTGCAAAGTTTCCCTAACTGGATTAAAAAAAAGAAAAAAAGGAATTTTCCTATATACCATAAAAACGGTATCATGTAAAGTCAGTTTGAACCCACGATTAGAAAGTCTTCAATGGTCTAGATTCATGCCTCAAGTTAGTCCACTGTGTAGTGGCATTGCCCTAGATGCAGAGGTAAGATGGTACAGTGTGACTTGTAAGAAAAATTGGTAGTGACAACCTCAGGTCACAAAAGTCTGCCTTGCAGATCCCATCCATACCAGGACACACCCTTTTACCCTGGTGAATTCCATTGATTTAAATTAAATTAATTGTCTGATTTTGCAGATATGTTCACAATTCTGTCAACATTGACATTAATAGACTTAGTGTAGATTTTCACAGGGACAGCAGAGGGAAGATTCTGTTTTGGTCCCTTTCTTACAAAAATGGTTGAGTTTGCCTTTGAAAAGCCTGTTCTGCCTAACTTTCTGTTACCAGCCAGATTCCAGTTCAATAGAAGGTTTAATGGCAGTTGTGCACACTTTGGATATGTCAACACTGACATATACTGAGTGAATCAAGTTGAAATGTAGCATTTGTAGTCTGAAAACATGGGAAGCCATTTTAGACTGATCTTTACTTTTATTTAAGTTTTAGACTTGAAGCTAAGCATAAAGTGATCTTACTGAAAATCTACAAATAAAATAGTAAAAAGGGAATCTTTACCAGAACCAATGTTGATTGAAAAGCTTCTTAATGCTTCTCTGCTTTGAAATTACAAAGGTGATCAAAGGGAAAATGGTGTCTTTAGAGAACACAAAAGGATTGTGTGCTCAGATTTTACACTAATTGTTACATGTCAAACTTCAAGATTTTGTTGGGTAGTGAGTGGAAGTTTGATGCTTCTCCAAAATGTAAGCCTACTTCCGAGATGAACAAAACTGGTCTGGAAGCCTCAGGAGACTAGGTTTTCTTGAAAGTTTTCTGGTACTTCTATGTTCTGTCTTTGGAAGTGCCATTCAGACAGCCTTTCCTACAGCATTTTGGTGCTACCAGACTTGGCTTTGTCTAAAGAAGCTTCTTGAATATACAAAAACTTGAATTACCAAGTCTCAGACATGAGCCGATGTTGAGTCTCAGTGAAATTGGCTTAATTTATATGGAGTTGTTTCATTCACAGTAGTACTTTTAAAATGTATTTTCTTGAGGAGAACACTCATGAATCCAAAGCATAGACCTTGTTCTACCTGTAAATTAATGGGTTTTAGTAGTTCCCTGGTTTATCTAGCTTGTGTAATTTGTGTTATTGCATTTCCACAATTTTTGGTTTTCTTAGCAGGTGCCAGATTCTCCACATAAAACTCGCTGATCTTGCCTTCCTCTGAAGAAATGTTGCTGCTTCTTGGATGTGTGCAGCTAAACACTTCTTTTCCCCTTCCTGTCCTTTAGGTTTTCTTTTGCTTAAAACAATGCTTTGCTGTGATCTTTGCTTATAATTTTATTGCCAGAAGAGAATTAAAAAAAAAAATTTGTCCTGTGCTACTTGAATGAATAATATAATAGCTCGTAAGGGATTACTTGGGCATTAGCTTCAATTTCCCTAGTCCAGGTTGTAGGCAGAAATTGATTTGATTTCTGCTCATAAATTTTGTGGTGAATTTATTATTCTTTTTAAAGTGAGTTATATTTATTCTTATTAACGTAGCTTTTACTGATCTTAGGACAGCAATCAGACAAACCAATTGGAAATCTAGGATCCAGAATCTCCAGACGACTGGCATCAGGCTCTGCTGCCACAGACAACCATATCATTTAGTGTATTATGAGAATTTATCAGTGGTCCTCCTTGAAACCAGTTAGGTTTCTTGGCCCTCCTAGTTCCTAATTAAAGGGTGTTCCGAAATATACTCTTCCAATCTTCGGCCTAAATTTATGTAGGGTTTCATTGAAGAAAATTTCTTTTATGCTAACATTTTATTTAACCTAGGTCATTTTTCTTCTTTAGTGTTATTTAGAAAGAGAGAAATAATTTCTCTTGCAGACTTTATTTTGCTTGGCTAGCAAACTAGGTTGCCTTATGTCTGTCTTACAATAGGTTAAGTGGGAACCTATCATTCTTCTTTACCTGTTTCTGCCTGACTGATTCTTTCTTCACTATGAGTAATGGAAACTGTGGACAGGAGTTTCTGTTGTAAACCAGGACAGCCAGAAATGACCAAAAAAAAAAAACACCCAAAAAACCTTGCAGTATTTAGTCAATATTTGACTACAAACCATCAATTTGAAATAAATCATAGACTCATAGCATAGTTTGGGTTGGAAGGGACCTTTAAAGATCAGTGCAGAAAATGCAGTGTTACGATGCAGTGGCAGGTAGGAGTGTATCCCAAAGATACAGGGAAGTTCTAATGCCATTGCACAAAGCACTAGTGAAATCCTCTGTGTTCTACTTCAGAATGCATGTTCTTGCTAACAATCTTATTTGTTTGTCTCTATTTAAATGTTATCTGTTCTCCTTCTGAGATGATATCTATGGTGGCATAGCTAATGTCCTGATTTGTGTGATCGGGGAAAGTGTTTTCACAACATTTAAATGTAGGCAATGAACGAATAGAGGTGTCAGTATTCATCCCACCTAATTGATGCACCTAAGCTAGAAGGGTCATCTGTCTAGAATCTTTCCTAGTCGCTGGGGAGAGACATCTCTTTTCATCTACTGTAAAGGCAAATCATCCTCCTAACATAGGCACCTAAATGTGATTATTTGAATACCCTCCTTTCTGCCTTCAGCCATCTTTAACATGTTCCTACTTTGTATAAGAATTTATTTGTTCAGTGTCCAACTTGGTGTGAAAAGGCATTTTGCTAGGTGTGTCTACTAACTCATAAAAAGTCATGATCCTAGCTCCAAAAGACTTAGAGCCTTTAAGGAGTGGGGAAGAGGGATACAAAATGATAAGTGCATGATGTTATCTACTTATAGGTACTGTCAGTTTTAAAAGTGCCTCAGTCTTGCTATGGTTAGGGAACTGACCTTTAAAGTCCTTGTGATTGTGTAGCTGAAATTAGGCATATGCAGCCATTAATAAAATTACGTGCATAGATTAATGTTTGCCAGGTCTTAGCTTATGAGAATATTTTTTGTATAGGTACCATGGTAGGACTGCATCCAGATCAGAGACTGAGAGAGTTCTGGAGAGAAGTCTGAATATAGAGAAATTGGAAATGATAACTGATCCAAATGATAGTACTTTTTTTGTCTTTTTTTTTTGAGAAACAAACTTCAGTATATATACATTAGAGGTTTCTTTAGCAATAATTTGTGTCTCTGTGCAAAAGCTTTTCACTTTGCCACTCCTCATGCAGTATTTTAATAACGTGTGATTTTCACATTCTGCCTGTCATCTTAATGTTCTTAATTTAGTGATAAGTCCCTTTGTCTTTAAAATTTGGACCATTAAAGAGGGACTTCTTCAAAATGATAAATTCCCAAACAAAATAGGTACTTGTATATCTGCTTCTGTGCACATAGATTCACAAAATTACAGAATCACAGAATGGTTGATGTTGCAAGGCAACTCTGGAGGTCATCTGGTCCAACCCTCTGCTCAAGCAGGGCCACCTGGAGCTGGTTGCTCAGGACCATGTCCAGACAGTCATAGGTGGTCTATCAGGTGTATTTCCTGATAATTAATAGCATTTCTATTTCAAACTATATTTGCTGTGAATAGTGCTTGGAACTTTAAACAGCAGCTTATTATTGCAAAACCTTTGTATTTTGAATCTGTAAGCGTCTGTGAAAGATCCACATAACCACACTTGGGAATATTAACAATATCTCATTCTCACTTATTTACTAGATTTTAAATTATTGGATCTAGAACAAATGTGTTTGAAGTATTCAACTCTCAAACACAAGCTGAAAGAACTAGAAAAAACAGCTGGAAGTACTTATTAAATAATCAGTTCCATCTCTCTACTGGCATTAGTAATAGTTTCTGTAAGATGCCCCTAGCTCAAGTTTAAACAATTGCAATAACTTAGATCCTGTCACTTTCTTCAGGACTCAGCCCGCAGGTGGGTGTCCCACAGAAACATTCCAGTTCCAGGACATCCTTTTGCCCTCACAGCACTGTTAACAAATGCTTCATGTATTCTCTGAAAAGGGGACACACTGAAGAAATCAATGTGTAAGTATGCTGTGCGTAGCAGTAATAATAAAGTTAAAAGGGATATTGTGAACTTTTGTATTGATTCCCTCTGTGGCTTCTTTTTCCAGAGAAATATGTGAGTAAAAGTTGCAAATAGAAAACAAAAAACTTTGTGAACTCAAATTGGCACATGTCCTCAAGGTTGTGTTCTTTCTTACTTTGGCAGTTTGAAATTTGGCAACCGAAATGTACTTAATTGATGATGTGTGTAAGCCAGAGGGAAACCCAGGGTATGCTTGTCCTAAAAGTTTCATGGTAACATGAACAAAGCTTACCAGTAAAAAGAATTGGCTTTCTCTGTGGTCCATGTTTTGTTCACAGTTTATGTAGAGTTAAGTGTGCTTGGAAGAGGGTTGCACTTTAGGTATGTCTCTCCAAGATAGTCTGTTATTCTAGTTCAGCCACAGTAGCTTTAAGCAGTAAAAACTCTGTTGGAGTCTTCAATATAAGCATACCAAAGTCACTATGTGTACAAACTCCACACTTGCTGGCTATGTAATTGTTGCTTTCCCTGTACATAAAAAGTTAGTTGGAAGCTAGCCAAACAGCCTAAACCAAATCCTTCTGAAATTAAATGGATTCTAGTCACCAACATAAACTTTGGATGATGCTGTATTACTTTCTACCTTCAGTAGTCTTTGGCCTTCCCTTGTATTTATAAGGTGACTTAAGCGCTATGTGAAAATATTGCTATAATTCATTGCTTTCTCTGTTTCCTTCCTTATTGAATACATCCAATGTTAGGAAAGCTCATAGCTGTATGAGATACAGCAAATACAAATGTGTAAATAATATATAGTAGTGTGTGTCTTTACTTCAGTTTCCACTCTTTAGCCATAATACCTGAAACAGAACAGTACATCTCTAAAAGCAATCCCTGTGTTAGATTCTGATTGCAATCTCACTGGCGCAGATTGTGTGAAGTAGCACTATTTCTGGATTTACAGTGATATCAAATAGATTTTAATTGAAGGTGAAGTGAATTAGGTCAAAATTTCAGAGATGGTCAACTAAAACTGAACTTGAAAGTTAATATTAGGTATCTTGATTAAATGACCTAATATCAGATGGGATGAACTGTTCAGAATTACATTGGAGGTGAAAATTATCCATGCTCAGCATCTGTAAAACTTAGGTCATACTACCATGATTCTTAGACTGGCTTGGAGAACATAACATGAGGAAAAATAACTATGAAAACTTCAACTCAGTGCCTTAAGGGTCAGAGCAAAATATGACTATGCTGACCAATAACATGAAATCGAGACCTGTGAGTACATTTAACTTACTAACTTAAAATACACCAGGATTTCTATAATAGTTCTACCGAAGTAATGTTTTCCTTAATTTCTTTTATTCTGTATTAGTACAGCAGGTAGTAGGATGGGGCTTTTTCCATAATAAAAGCTCATATGTATTACAGTAATAGAATTGCATATGTCAGGTGCTGCTAAGACATTGTTTAGCTCCATGTCCTCTAAATAGTAAACACAGGTATATATGGAACATACATTTAACTTTTTGATTTTATTATAAAATCAAAAGAGGCTTGGCATGTGTAAAGTATAATTAGTCAGTTGAGGCATGTTACAGACACCCCATGTGTGCTCTTCTGAAATTCCCATCTCCTACATCCTCTTCCAGGCAATGTTGATTTTGCTTTGTAGCTTTCTTTGGTTTGAGACATATCACATTCCCCACTTTCATTTGTATAGCAAAACCCCCACTTTTTAAAATTGCCTATGTGTATTGATAACATTATCTGACAGTTCTAATACTGAGACTGCAAGGCAAACACTGTGTACAGGGTGCATGCAGAGCTATATAAATAATAAACTACGTTTTTGTTACAAATGGTAAGGTTTTAACTCTTCCTATAGTGCGTTGGGTGGGGGTTTTTTTGCTTGTTTTCTTGTATCCAGAATTGTTCTAGCTTTTGTTTTTCATCCCATTCCACTCTGATCAGGCTACAGCAAAACCCACTGGGAAATGTGTGCTTTTCTGTGAATACTTCACAATACCTTTGGTTACAAAGAAATAGGGCACTTGGGATCAAAAGATGTCAAGACTGAGTCAGCTTTGGATAGATATCCAGATGTTTTTGTCCTGGAAATTGAGCAAGAACAGGCATCTTACAAATTTTTATTACCTCTCTGTGTCATCCAGATCAAAAGTGCTATGAGAGTAACCTCTCTCACGATCTTTCTGTCTCACATTCTTTTTTTCTCGTGTTTCTTTCACTTAATCTTTTGCATATTCCTTAAAGGGGAAGGTTCAGAGAACAATATATTATTTTGAAATGTGTATAATGTATGCTTTTGGCTTTCATTCTCAAAGAGAGCTTGTATGAAGTGATTTTCCTGTTTATGAAATTCTTTTCTGCTGTCACAACGTGGACTTGAGTCAAAACTATGTAACTGATCTTTTGTGGCATCCTTCAGAAGCCGTATCTTGAGAAACTTATTTTTGCAGAAGGTTCTGTGGACCATTAAAGATGACAATGGGTTCCTAATGACCTCTGTGGAAGCATGTAGGTGTGTGAATTCCAACGGGATGTAGGCATCTCACCTGCTTGTCTTTCTGAAAACTGAACTCAACGTTTCCCTGCTGCAGCTCCTTTTTTTTTTTTTAATTGGTCTTATTGTGCAGTACTATATTGCTATGAACTGTAGTGACAAACTAGTGTCAGCTTGCACTGTGCAGTATACAAATTACAAAGAGTGGAAAGCTAATTTAAAGTTTATGTCAGTACATAGAAGAGGCGAAGTAGGCAGTAAGAGATAAGGAGCCTAAAGGAACAATAAAACAGTGTTGGCTAACATGATACTTGGTGGTAGCAGGGCATGAGAGCTTAATAGTTAGCAGCACTAATAATTTTATGGGCAGCATAGCAAAAGAGAGCCTTGGAGATGTTTGTGAGATAACTTTATGGATGTTTATGGGGAGCTCTACCCAAGTGTGAAGGGCAGCATGAGAAAAAGCCCAGTGATGATTTTTTGAAATGTAAGAGGTATCACAAGGTATCCATGGCTGATCAGAAGTGGAAGCTGACATTTGGATAATGAACAAGGGATAATCAGTATGGAATAGGTCACAGATAGCAGAGTCATAAGAAGTGAAGGATCTGATTGTTGATGAAGAATACGGACAGTATTGGTTCTAAGATTTTTTTTCTAAGATTTGCACCAAAAGTCACTAGGGGTTTTAATGACTGCAGATTCAGTGGTGATCCAGAGGCAGGAGCAAGATATAGGACATATTGAAGAAGGACAGCTCGAAACAGCAGCTTTAGGTAGTAAGACTACTGATAAAATGGAGAAGGGATATATAGACATTGTTGAAAGGCGAATAAAGACGAGGTCTTTTGTGGTTGCTTTTAAAGCAGTTAGATACTAAGGAACATTTGTGTTGTGAAAGATAGAGCAGGAGAACACTAGGGAAATTAAAGAAGAGGAATAACTTTTCTAAAACTTCAAACTAGAAAATTAATTGTTCTGCAGAGGTTGAAACAACTTTTAAAAATGTTCTTGTAAAAATGATTTCTTCCTGAAATCAGCACACTTCTTTGAAATATTTGGGTTTTTTTAATTGGTATTTTTTTTCAGTGAATAAAAATTGTATCAAAATTTTCTGACCGGGTCTAGCTCAAGCATAACTTTTGAACATAGAAGAATTTTCCCTTACTACACTGATATCAGCTAAGTTGCCACTTCTTCAGCCTCTTTATATTTATGCCATCTGGATGAAGGATGATATCATTCATGATAACTGCTTTCAGTTCAGAAAGTGTTCACTGAATTCTCAACTCATAAAAGAATGATGCCAGACTTCTTGTTAACTACTAGTCTCAGCTCATCCTGGTGGTTAAAAGCTTATTTAAGTGCCCAGGCAAAGCTGTTTGAAACTTCCTGTTACTCATGGTAACTTTAGCTCTGCACTTTTGATGAAGAAACATGAATTATATTTCCCAACTTTCAGATGAGGTTTATCCTCTTGTATTACAGTAGTTTTGAACTGACGTTATATAAAGTCTACTGTTAGGCAATAATATAAAGGAATTATTGAGAAATGTCTGGATCTATAAACCAAAAATCCTACGTCATTAACTGAAGTTCTGGTTCTCCAGTCCTACATCTTTTCCTCTCCCCTCCTCCTTATGCTTTAAAAGAAACTTCATATTGAGTATCCATTTAGAAACAGTAACTAATTTCTCTTGGGAAAAGTAGAAGAGGGTGAACAAGTAATTAGTTCCTTGCAGGTATATGTTAGTCTTAAAACAACAGTTTCAAAGGGATGTTTTTAAGACAGCTGTGTTCGTGATCAAGAAAAAATTAACTGCATTTTATGGGAATGATCACTGTCAGTTTCCAAACATTATTACTTTATTTTTATTATTACTTTGCCAGCAAAAACATCTTCATACCTACTGGGATATTCCTAAGAATGTAATTCTGTCATCTCCTTTTCTGATGGATATCTGGCAAAGGCTTCTAAGAATCAGTGAATCATGAGACTTAGCTGATTTATTCTTGATGTTCTCATGGAGAGCAGTGTCCAGAATCAGGCCCAGTTTTTGCAGTTCAGGAAGCTCTTACATTGTAAACAAAGTATTAGAGTAAGAAAAGCAGCAAAGTCTTTTCACTAAATAACTAGATTCAGATGCATTTTCCTCTTCCATGCAACTGCTTGTGAATTTAATGAAGAAAAATAACACCAGTGCAAATCAAATCAGTTTTTCAGCAGCATTTCCTAACTGTCATTCATTCTCATACTGTGTTACAATAGCCACAATGTTCTTTTAAGAGATGGGTTCAAACCTTCCTTGAAATGAGAACACTAAGTCATTAGCAACTCTGGATGAAAAAGCAAGCCGGGACAGTGGGCCTGCTACTGCTCATTACAAGAATGTAGGATGTGATTGTATTCCAAGTGCAACGCCGTCTTGAAAGTGGTGCCATGTGAGCAATGTGATAAGTGTATGTGGTTACACAGAAGGCCAGGTACTGGAAAGGTCAATTTTCCCTTGGAGATGCTCAGGCAGTAGTTATTGCTGCAATAGTGTGCTGTGATTAGCCATTAGTGAATCATACTGCAATTGCTCCTTGTCATTGTTTAACCCCAGCCAGCAACTAAGCACCGCACAGCTGCTTCCTCCTCCCCCCCTCCCAGTGGGATGGGGAGAAGGATCAGGGAAAAAAGTAAAATTTGTGGGTTGAGATAAGAGCAGTTTAATAACTAAAGTAAAATAACATATAATACTAACTAATAATGTAATAACAATGATTGTAATGAAAATGAATATAATAAAAAAGAGAGAAATAAAACCCAAGAAAAGACAAGTGATGCAGAATGCAATTGCTCACCACCTGCTGACCAATGCCTAAGCAGTGATCCACACCTCCTAGCCAACTCCCCCCTGTTTATATACTGGGCATGATGTTCTATGGTATGGAATACCCCTTTGGCTAGTTCGGGTCACCTGTCCTGGCTATGCTCCCTCCCAGCTTCTTGCACACCTACTTGCTGGCAGAGCATGGGAAACTGAAGAGTCCTTAACTTAGGATAAGTGCTCCTTAGCAACAACTAAAACATCAGTGTGTTATCAACATTATTCTCACACTGAATCCAAAACCCAGCACTATACCAGCTACTAAGAAGAAAATTAACTCTATCCCAGCTGAAACCAGGACACTCCTCATGTAGAAAAGTATTTGGCTGGTTTGTAAACATATAGGTCATGGGAGTCATTTGACTAGTGTGTTCCTACCCTTGTGTGTAGCTGGTACAGGACATGGAGAAAAGCACAGGGAAGAGGAGAACCTATGTTCTCCCTTCATTCTCCACAAATGTATTTTTGACAAATAAAGAAAAATATCAAGGTTCCTGACTACGCTTGAGAAAGAGGGTACTTTTGATGCCTCAGGGAAAAACGGTAAAGACTGGTGGTGTTCTGGGCTGGTAGGAAGACCTTTTCTATTGATTCTGTGCTGTCTTTATAGCCAAAGACACTGAAAAACAAACCAGGCCTCAGTCTCTGTAGACACATTTGGGAGTTTCCAATAAAAGTGTAGGATGAGAGCTGTAGTGTGGTTTCTCCGTCACAAACCCAGTGCATAATCTGAGCATGTGTGGAACTGAACCATGGCAGTGATCCAGGATATGGGCTTTTAAGTACACTGCTTTCAGTTTTATAAACTCGTAAGAGCGGTGCTTACTGCTATGGCTTGTTGTCAGATCACTTCCTCATGCTGTTGCCAAGGTGCTCTTTGGGCAGCAAAACCGCAAGTGCAGGCTATCACTAGGAGAAACCCCCAAAATTTCCCATATCAGGGAAGGAAGAGAAGTAACCAAAGTGGGAGGACTGCTTTTGTTCTGTCAGATTTGTGCTTTTGCGTTGTTAACATCAAAGTAGTGGTATGGGAGCCATAAGGCATGAGAAGCCTGATGGATTATCTTGGAAGGACTGCGAGGGGAGAGACACATTTGGTATCTCATGCGCCTGTTGTATGCACTATGTAGACTCTTGTCCAGTTTAGCTTCTGGTCCATGCCTGTTACTAAGTTCAGTCAATTCAGAGTGAATGTGATTCTGAACCTGTATTAGTATTAATGACTGGGAAATAGGGCCCCAGAATGAAACAGAGAACAAAACAAATGCAGATGCACCTTATACATTGAAATCCCCCATCTTAGATGCTTTCTTTCTCTCTTCCTTCAGCCTTCTCTAATTTTCTAGAAGCTGGTCAGTATGTGTGCAGACCATTTCAGCCTTTCCAAACATTCTAAATTAAGGAGCACTTTAATGAATAGTCACCTACAGTTCATCTTGTAATGCTGGCAGGTCCTGGGAGAATGGTGTGCTGCTGCTCACAATGTGGAGAAGGGTGGTTGTTCATTTTTTAGATCAGGCAGACTGAAGGAGTTTATGTCTTCTTATTTCACTTACAGCAGAAGCCCAAGAAAATGAAAAACAATATGCATAGAACTAACTTTCTCATGTTTTCAGCCGAATCACTTCAATAACATTAGAAAACATAGGACAAAGTGGATGAAGTGTCTGACCACGTAATACAGTCCCATCATCAAGAATGAGAAGTATCACATATGTTACAGGAATGCAGAAATGGGAGAATCATCCAGCAGAGCGGAAGAAAGTGACTTCAGCCTGCCTTTTCTCACACTTTTGCCTTGTTATCTGGGTCTTCCCATTGGTACATCCTGCTGAAATCTGTGACACCCTTCAGCCTTGGTGACGGGACTGTCTTATGTGGTCAGTGCCGGGTAGAGTTTCGTGCTCTGTGTGTGAGCCTAGAAGTGCACACTGGACTTCTATTTTATTCATTACAGGTTCATGACCTCGTGGATTTTTTTTAAGCTGTACTGTCCACTTCTGTTTTGTCCTTCAGATTTCTGACTTGCTGTGCTTTAAAATCAGATTCCATTAGTTTGGATTTGGGTTTTTTGTAGATTCCTCATGGTTTTGTGTCAGAAAGTTTTAAAAATGTTTTTGAAGAATTACATAAGCTGTAGTTCATTCTTTGTACATTGCCACTTGTGGTTGTTTTATTTTAGAAGAATATGGTTTTTAAGTTGGTTTTTAGAATTACCTTTCTCTTATTTTTCCTGTGATAAAAACAGGGTGTCAAATTTTGCTCCTCTGCATCCACAACTCTCCAGAAATCAGTCAGGTATTACAAATATAACTGAGTGCAGAATTTGGCCAAGGCTGTGTAAAGCCCCAGGGAAATCCTATAGCTGTGTGGGAAACATCTAACTTTTCTTGCGTTTTTCCATTCGTTGCTCCTCCTCTTTCCTGTTCAGCTTCTGGGATTCTCCCCAAAGAAACCCAAGACATGTCTCTCTTTTAATACAAGCATAGACACAATGTTGGATTTTGTGCCTTTTGAAAGAACAAATGGGTGTAAGTTCGAATTACTTCCAGTTCACGTACTGGTATTAGCTGAGTTGCCTGTGTTCATGAACAATAAAGGAAAAAATAATTCAAACAGCTTATGATTTAGCCACTATAACTTTCAGTGGTTTAAAAGAGCAAACATAAGATGGTGCAGGTTTTGATATAAACCAGAAAATTAAATACCAGATTTTATTCTTTTAGTCATCAAGGAGGACATTGTAAGTTGTGAATTTTCACAGACAAAGTCAGTGTTATGGCTCAAATTAATGCTTTGCTCTCTGCTCTTACTTGGATTACTTGGACACTGCTGTGCTTCATGTTATTAAACTGTTTCGACTTATGATCAAAGTTCATGCTACCACAAATCACCAGATGGGTGGCTGAAAGGATATGTACAGCAGTTGTGGGATCTGCAGGCTGCAGCCCACGTACATTTCCTACAGACTTTCGAAATTCCTCTCTGTCAATGTTCTGGAAATACAGAGGATGTAGCAAAGAGTCACGTTCCCTGTTTCTAATACACATATAAAAGATAGAAGCATTTTATAATCATCTGATGCTGGACACATAAAAATGAAGTAAGCTTCAAAGTGCATAGTTACCTTCAAATCTGCTGGTTTGTCCCTCTGTTTTGCTCTCGTGCTCCATTTTTTAGTTTGCGGTGTTAAAGCAGGAGTGCATTTAGTACGCTGTCTAGAAGATAAATGAAAACACATGCATAGCAGCTTCAAACCCTACAATTTAAGGGACCAGTATCTGATGCATGTATCCCAAATTATGGTATTTCTGACCCTACTACAATAAAGTAGCTTTTATTTTGATTTGGGGGCTTTGATCTGACTTATTTACAGACATACTGAATTCTTGTTCCCATGCTGATTTTTCTTTTTTCTACATTTTCAATCAACTATTTCTTTCCCTTCTCTGCTATATCCACTCTGATCAAATTACCATATGTACAAAATTCAGCTGCAAGATTTCTGACTTGCCCTGGGTCCTGGGAACATACCACCCTCATTTTGATCTCTCTAAATTAACTTCCTGTATAATTTCCTGTCAAACATAAGTTTCATGGGATTTGTCCTTGAATGTGTGTATGATCATCCCTTCTCACTGCAATGAAATTTTGGCTGCCTAACTAGCTGGAACATTTTCACCAAGCCTGCTTTTTGTAGGAGTAAATATTAATGAGATTTATTTTATTTTTTTAAGTACTAACTCTTGGAAATGGATCTGCAGAGATAATTCAGGTTAACTCTTATGTGAGAATTTTAAGCAGGCGTTTCTGATCGTCATGTGTTTGTGTGAAGGAATCTTCCCCCCACAACCTCTCCTGACATCTTGTAAATTACTTTTCATATTATTTATTATCATCTCAACTTCATGAATATTCTTACATCTAGATAACATAAAATGAACTTGCAGGAAGAAAGCAGTGTCTACTAGGTAACACCATTGCAGGAATAGTTTTTATTGCAACTTGATGTGTGACTAAGACGACATTAATAAGCATTCTCAAATGCAAATGTTATTTCCT